>NC_142425.1:7083500-8436500 GCF_059516105.1 Syngnathus floridae
AAAATGTTGTTTACAAAGCTGTTGGCGCGTAAACCAATTTAGTATTTTTTTGATGACTGCAGATTTAAAAGGGCGCTTGTTGGCTTAATTGAATGCCGATTGTGTGGAAAATAATAAATCACATTATTCCTTATTTTGATGACACCAAATAATGAGCAGAGAACACAAAGCCTAAACCGAGATGCTTTTACTGCACCACTTTTTGCTCAGGTGTTTTTAGTTTTTAACACAATGTATCCATCCTATTTCCCATAGCAATTATCCTATTCAGGCTTGCAGGAAGCTGAAGCCTATTCGAGGAGAAAGGCAGACTATATCCTGAACTGGTCACCAGTCAGGTCATATATAGCGATAAACAATTTTACCGTCACTGATTGGGTACCGAACTCACGCTGCGTCGCTGCATGCACCGGACGGAGGTCAATGCCGGACCATGCCGTCAGTGGCAATAATGTTCTCCGTGCGGCGAATATGACTAATTTTGCATTGCACAATAAAAGCTATTGTTTTCTAAAGTACTTAAATGAACAAGCTTTTTTCCCCCCGTAATAGTGATTGAGCCTGCTATTATGATAATGGATGACATCCAGCAGAGATATGTGCCAGTTGATCACAACAAACAACAGCTTGGTTAAATGGATCCCAGCAGCCCCATCTGTGGTGGAATATATGTAAGGGACCATTGATCTCACTCTCAAATGGTCAATTTTTACATGCAGATGTATGCAACCCTTCAAACACTAAAATCAATCCATGACAATACTCCATTATGTCCCATTACCTCAGACTGCTCCTCAGAAAGTAGGATGATAACTAAAAGAGGAATAGATAGGACTCCACTTGCAAGGTTTGTCAAACTGAGTCTGGACCCTGCTATGCCCCGCCTCCTCCCAACAAAGAATATATCATTAAAATTGTGATGGTGCCGAAACAAAAGGTGAAACTAACACATGGTGTTAAGGTCAAATCCACTGTATTTCAAAATGCATTAACTAACATCTGGTTTGCTTGGCAACACTTGGACAACATCAATGTAACATCCTACAACTTGTAAAGCCTGACCGTTAAAAACAAGGATGGCAGTAAAATAAAGTGCTCATACCTCAGGATCTATCATATTCGTGTATCTGATCAAAACGTAACATTAAAACATTATTTTTCCATTGCGTCTTGACCATGATGGTCACAGACCAACTTCTACCCTCCTTACCACATTTAACAGAACCCCCTCACCCGAGTTTTAGGCAGCCTACACACTAACACCGTTTAATCTGTTTTAATCGAACTCTAGTTTGTTTCCTCCCTTGGTGTGGTTCATTTCGACGTGTGAACACAAATCACCCTTAAGGATACAAGACCTCCTGCAAGTTACTACTCTAAATATTTTATAAAGGTACGATTCGCGTATTGGGTTAAAACCATCCGAGCTCAGATGCAAGGATATGAAATCACTCAAAAATCATGATGGTGACATACTGTAACTACATGTGGCATGTGAACTGATAGACTGTTGACTTAACAGGCGTATTTGGTTCAGCATGTTTGCGATTGTCACGAGCATAAGCTCAATATTTGCTACATTGTTTTTATGGAGACGTGTGATGGAAATATCTTTTCCACAAACAAACGAGAATAATACGCTCGAGTACCGATTTGAGAGAGCACCTGGGTGTTGTGTGAAGTTAACGCCATTTTTGTTTCGTTTCTTATTTTTCACTATAGTCCTCAGTCAGCAGTCCACGGCGCGGTATCGGTCCCCACACAGGAACAGACAAAAAAAGAAAAATGTTTTTATACTTTAGAGCTGATGTCAGCATGCCAGTCAGAGTCCCGCCTTTTCGTCTAACTTTGATGTGCATATTTCAGTAAACAGAAAGCAACAGTGAAAAGCAAACAATGACGAAACATGCAGCAAAACGTGTGGTGAGCAGTATAGTTTTTTTTTACTGCATCTTGAGTACCAAATCAGATTAAAACATTCAAAGAACATCAGATGATTACAAGTAAATAAACCATTCCAAAGGTCCCCATTGCCTTGAGAGAAATGCCACAATCTCAGCATTAATGTAGCTTGACTTCCTAGGAAATACAAAACAAGAAAACATAATGCTTTTGCCTTACATAGAAAATTCCATTATGTTCCAATTCGACAACCCACGCTTTGTCCGAGTTCGACTAATGTATTACATTTCTCAACCTTTACTAGCTGTCGAGGTCTAGATGCACATTTATATCACAGATGCAATGAACAAAACACAGTTTGAATGAACTTGATATACTATGTAGCCCTGCAGCAGTCAATTGAAGCCCTTTTCCTCTTTTTGTCTCAAATGCACGGCCCAATGTGGGGGGGGGGGGAAACCCACAGCGCTCATGAGTCATTTGTGCACCTACCACATTTTATCCACAGAGGAGGGTTCAAAGAGCCTTCACAAGTCATTAACTATATCAAGGAAAATCGCAAGGTCCCAAGAGGGGCAGTGAGCATGAACTTTCTGTTCTGCCGGCCAAGTGAAATTAAAAAGCCAAGTGAGGGAAGTCAAAAGTTCAGGTTATCACAAATCCCGATAATAACAGAACATGCGGAGATATTGTTGAATTTCTTGTTCATTCTAATTGCTTAAATGTGGAGCAGATGTCTCAAATAGTTGAGTGGCCGGTTGGCATAAAGCTGAGTGTTCTGCTGTGGTGCAAGATTGCTTCAGGCTACACGATAATGAGGCTCCGGGAGACGACACAAGATGAAATTGTCGATGAAACCTTATGACGGCAAACTTTTATTTTTAGAGCTGGTCTTTTTTTATCATTACAAAACTCTAGAACTTCAGATCATTCATTTAGATCAGCTCGTTTAAATATAATATAATGCAGTCCAAGTTTATGAATGAAAAATTTTACACCTCGGCCAAGAAAATAAATTATTCTAGAGTTTCGTTAACCTTACAAAATCACAAGGGGTTTCAAATGACGTGTGTGCTAACAGGATGATAGTTAACATGATTCATTTAGAGAATTTAAGACTAAAGTCAATTTGCTATTACTCTGTTTATGTAAAGTTAGAAATCATTTTAAAACTGTTATTATAGTAATTTTGGGCCATTTGGCGACAGTAGATCAACGTGAAAATGCACAATAATGAATGTTAAATGATGATATGGAAAGGCATATGTGTTCACAAACTAATCCCCATCATCTGGCAGTTCTCTCGCATTTCAATGTTCTATTTTGGTCTCCACTGCCCCATGAGAGTAACATCTGGCTGTTTAAATGCTAAAGCACAGATACTTTACACAATAATGGTCTGTCTACCTTTTTGGTCCCGACGGGCTTGAGCACTGTTTCACTGCTGTCAGCTCTGTCTGATAACCGCATAAAAGAATGTTAGGGTTGGAAATTAAAAAAGTAAAAACCCTACATAGAAATGACATAGCTAATAGTGACTGTATACATTTGTGGTATAGTAGTAGTAGTAGTCGTAGTCGTTTTTGAGTTGATTAAAGTAGCAAATGATGATAACAGGTTACCGTTTATTTAGTAGGATTTCTTTCTTTCTTTCTTTCTTTCTTTCCATTTTTCCTCTTAGAACGCAGGTGTCAAACTCAAGGCCCGGGGGCCAGATACGGCCCCCCACATCATTTTATGTGGCCTGCAAAGACAAATTGTGCATCAAATTCGTGTGTCATTAATAGAATTGCAAATTGTCTTCATTTTTAACAATATATTTTTTTTTATTAAATATTTGACCAGTTTTTACTTGTCGGATTTGAAAACAAGTCATTTGTCAGTTTGTTTTGTAGCTTTTACTGTAAAATTATGAGGTGCTCATACATTTATTTGGGTTGACAGTCATAATGGCCCTCCGAAAAAAGCTATGACTACAATGCGGCCCGTGAAAAAAATGAGTTTGACACCTGTGTCTTAGAACATCTGAACTACATATGACTGTTTATATGCTGTCAGTTCACTCACCATCTTGATAGAAGTCTGTTTTGTTTTTTTGCTCCCGACTTCACCTGTATACTATGACTGCTATAGTTTGTTCTGAGGCTTTCCCTGCTGTTTACTGTGATGAAAAACAGATCATTTTTGCATAAAATGTCAGAATCCCTTTAGTATGTAAAGTATATAGTGCTCTTTTGTGCACTTGAATTTGTTTTTTTTCTGTCTGACAATAACCCAGCCACAGGCAAAGCAACAGCGCCAGTGTGATTTCTTTGATTGCACAAGCTCACATTGCAACCCCGTCCGTGTCTGCCAAAGTCTTTTTGTTGCATCTAGTAAATGTTTCTTTGCTTTGCCAGGATTTTGAACATTCAACTGTTGTTTTTGCAAAGAAAACACTTTGCCCTGTAAAACTTACAATGAACTGAGTCAAATTGTATCTTGGGGTTAAACACTGTCAATTTGAAAGCATATCTTGAGATTGGTAGTAGGCGGTGGGGCGGAGGTGACTGGAGGTTCTTGAGGTGGGACGTCGACGTGCTGTGCTCACACCATGAGTACTGAAGTCATCTATGCAAAATCACATTCATTTTGTCCACTTTGCCCTTTTGAATTTCTCTAGAACATTTCTTCCACCATGACTTTTTGCAACAATAACAAAGTGGGGTTCTCAAACCTTGATGGGATTTGACCAGTAAGAGTACGATGTATTGAGACAACACAAATGAAACAATCTTGTTATCAAAACCAAATTATTGATCTCTCTTGAAGACAATATGAGCTTGATTCACCAGAGGCTTATCAATGTAAACATATTTGGAAGTTGATTTCCTCACAAGGTGAATGGCAGCACAAATTTTACGAGTTTGCCTCAACAAATAGGCAGTGTTGGTTCATTCTACCTGAACAAGAATAATAATGCAAGGAGGAAATACAAATATATTTAGCATGCGCAAGGCGATTAATGAAACCTGAGATGAATTCCAATGGTCAAGTTTGGATCTTTAAATACTGCCTCTGGAAGGTTGAGCTCCGCAACGTCAGTGTGTTTTCACACAACTATGATCCACATTGATAAGTAATCCATAAAAGCCTGACACAATGAATCAAAAAACTTGACTGAGCACATTTGATTGATTTCTCAGGGGAAAAAAAGTGCTTTGTCAATGAATCTTTCTTGAACAGAACAGTGTGGTTGGTAACCACAGGAGAAAAACGTTTCTTGAGCCAGCTCAAAGAAAGAATTCTACAACTAGCAATGCTTATTAATTTTCCACTCTTAAACCATCTTTACATTGATGTCAAACTCTGGAGTGCTTCTTCCATACAAGAATCGCCAACTGCAATATTGAATTGAAGCAATAACGTGGAGGGTTATGTTTGAGTAGTACAACACTGAAAAAAAATTCTGCCCTCTCATGTTTACTGGCTCTCTTTCAAGGAGAATCCTCCATGTTTATTCCAGAGTAAGAATTAAGATTACAAAAAAATGCAATATTTATGTGTACGTGTGTGTGTTATATAATAAATGGTGGCAATACATCTTTTTTAATTTGACAGTATTCTTATTTATCCCCCACAATGGATAGTGGAATTTATGTTTTGTCATATTGACTGCGGCTCCCGAAAACAATGCTTAATCCTGAGACATCGTTCCAAAACACTATTAGGTGGAAATATCATATTGTACAATAAATTGCTGAAAATGTCAGGTGCAAATATAATTCATCTAATTAGGCAAGTGGAACAGATTGATTTGACCTTTAAATGAATTCCAAACCAACGCAAAGGCAAATAAAGATAATGACTAAGGTTAAAGCAATATTTAGTCGACCTCAACAAACATAATTACACACAGTTTTTACATGAAGAACAATATATTAAACAGCTGGGGTGTACATTTATGTGATTACTACAGTGGAAAAAATGGGAGCCATTGGAGTGCATGTGGTTTAATAGGGGCAATGGCAAGCCTTTGGTAGGAGTTTTAGGTAGCAGTCTTGAAATATATGTATACAGCATGTCCATACGTTAATACCACAAGTCATTGTGCCAACACTGTGACTATGCAAATGCAAACATCACTGGTCCGCCTTTCGCCATTACTTTCGCAACGCTGAATGTCGACCTTAACAGATGCAGGCGGTGAAAACGAGAATGTGTTCCCCGGTTAGCAAAGTATGACCTTCACACCAAATACATGAAGTTAATTTTACATCTGATTGAGAGTTCTGATTTGGAGCTGTGCTCCCCTGCAGCTGTCATGGAAAAGTGGAATCTGCATAGCGGCGTTTAATCTGTCTGACCTTTTGCCACGAAAAATAGATTACCTATTGCACTCCAGGAGCTCTCCCTTTCCTTACTCCATTACAGTTTGCATACCGAAAAGGAAATCACTACTCCTGTGCTCTGTGTGGGGTCAAAGTGAGAAAAAAAAAAAGGTTTGGTCGTTGGTACCATTTTGATGCCTGTTAAAGATTGTCATCTCGTATTGAACAATGCTGACAAAATTTTATCCAGTAAATGCCAGCTATACTACCGTATTGTCCGAATAATAATCTGAATATAAAACACACCAGATAAAATGTGTGAAAAATCCAGTTTTGTTCATACTATATATGCCACACTGGACTATAAGCCGCGGGTTATTTTAAATGAAATGTGCTCATTTATATTACCTTCATATTAAACAAATTATAGAACTACGTCATAAAAATCATGAAAAATCCACTGATAAACCGCACTGGACTATAAGCCGCGGGGTTCAAAGCTTGTCTAAAAGGCAGCGGTTTCTAGTCAGAAAATTACGGTAATTTAAATGGACAACAAAATGCTCAGCTGGAGTTTGTACCATCATTAGTATCACAAAAAATATATAAATGCACCTCAGTGGACTCCATTTCAGTTGGGATGAAAACGATTATGAAGATATTAAATTGATTAATTGCCGCTGCTTTGGTTGATTGAAATCTGTTTTAATTCATTTTAATACTTTTGAAGCCAAAATGAGAGATTCCAATACAAATTCCATAATGTAAACCTTTTTTTCATAATGTGTTTGTCAAATTCTGTGCTCACTATGCAAGTATATTTTAAGTTTGTGTATTGATTTTATTCTATGTTAACAGAATAAATACATCCCTCCCCAAATCCTGATCCGCCACCGACCAAGACTCTCCCTTTGCCAAAAATATTTCAATGGATCCCAGCTTGAACTGTGTGGTTGGAGCGAAAAACCTCATTTCCTGTGCCTTCTACTAATGTTTGAGCCAAATCCAGCGGTGCGGGTTGAATTCCTGATAGAGGGGACACTGCAAAACTAAAAAATACACCAGATGTGGTATAGTTTACATAGTACTTCTCATCTATCAAAACCGGCGGTTCACCCCAGGCATCCACTATGCACCCATGCCCCTGCAGCCCGATATGTTTGCTTTATTAGACGGCCCAACCTTGAGCTGGAAAACAAAACCACAGTATTTTGTCCAGCCAATCGCCCCTATCGCAGAGGTTCACGAGGTCACCCATTATAGTTTTATTTCTCCGATATCACAAAACACTTCTTTACAGGCAATGTTTTGAGCCATTTGGGCGATATAAGTCTCCGGGCTATTTTGCTGCAAATCTGAATGGGCAGAATCACCTGGGATGGCAACAACATCACATTTTCCAACTCAAAAGATCCATATGATTTGCTCTGCTCTGTGGCCACAAACGTACTTTTCATGTTGTTTTGACTCTGGCATAGCTTGAGTTATTTTTTTTATTTTCTCTCCATTGACAGGCCCAGCAAGCCTCGGCGGGATGATGAGGATAGAGGTGAACATGTCAGTGTGAAATGAAATGCTCCCTATCTCCGGAGGGAGGTCCTTGCACTGAGGCGCACCGCTCAAAGAGAAATAACACAGCAGTGTACATGGATTTGTGAAGCAAACTGTGTGAAAACACTAATGTTTGACTGGGAGGAGAAATGGAGGCAGCATGTCGGGGAAGACTGGCAAAATGTGTTTAAGTATCGAGTAATTCTGTTAGCCTTTGTGAGTGATTGAGCGGAATGACTAAACCCCGATCACTGATTGTGGATGAGGATTAATCCATCAAGAGTGTGACTGAGGCATCCTGTGTGATCATAGTTTTGTACACTGCTTAGTAAGGTCTGAAAATGAATGTCAAGCTCCATTAGAGGATACATTGAGATCTAATGAGCTTGGTAACTGTTTGAAATCATTGCGTCTGCTGAGGGGACTATTAGGTGCTGTTTTCATCAGAGAGACTGATGTCTTCCTCTTTCTCTATTCGGAAGCAGACATTTTAAAAGTTGTAGTTGCTTCTGCTTGTCTTCTGCATTTTGTGTGAAATATTATTATTACAGTGGAACCACTGACATCAAACGTCCCTGAGATTGCCGAGCTAAGAATTTCACCAGGGTTTTCTAAAGTTGAATGCCTTAATGTCAAATGTGCAGTTCATGAGGCATGAGTTTAGTGAGCATCTAAAACATAGGTGTCAAATTGAAGGCTCAGGGGCCAGATACGCCCTGCCACATCATTTTATGTGGCCAGCAAAGACAAATTGTGCATCGAATTCATGTGTCACTACTAAAATTGCAACTTGTCTTCACTTTTAAAAAAATAGATATATTGCAAGCAATTTTTATTACCATTCATCTTTTTAAAATATTTGAACAGCCTATACTGTATTCAATATAAGACACTGACGATCATAATGACCCTCTAAAGTATACTAAACTATCAAGACGATTGTGAAACTCCTGTTCTAAAACGATTAAACACTTTTTTGCGCTTTGTTTTTTGTAGTAAAGGTTTTACAGTGGGCACAGTTGGACACTCGTAGAGATTATCTTGATTATTTTTTCTTACGGCCCTAAAAATTGAGAATGATGTGTTCAATGTGCAGGTGGTGAAATCATCCTAACTTTTTGTGACAGGTATCTCTGCCCAAGGAGACTCCCTGCTCTGCCTAATACAGGGCATACAACAAAAGCCGGGGTTTCATAAAAGATCCTTTAATCGCCCTCTGATTTGTTATCTCACCACCGGAAATCCGATTCTGGATTAAATCCTTTAATCTCCATTTCCTCTTGAGGCGTGCTGCTCTGGTCAATAGGGAATTATCTCAGGTCAGCCATTGCTGAATATACCTTTGTAAAATAAACGTAAAATGACCAACGTCTGAGTCATTTAATAATTTGTGATGAAATAAAGACCTCTTAAGTGTCAGCGAACATGATACATTTTCTTAATTGCTAATGGCTGACTCAGATTCTGTGTGCACATTTATTAAAGAATCCATTTCAAAAGGCGTGCGTGTGAATTTTAAAAGTCATTTTTGTGAAACTCACCCTTTTCACATTTTCTTTGCCACAGTATTTTGTCTTAACTGCGTATTGGCTAACTGCTTCCTCTTCAACTGCTTTTAAGAGGATGATACGATCAGATTTCACAAGTTTTTTTTTTTTTTTTCACGTGTTTCATGATGTTACATTTTATAACATGACTTTATTATCAAGCAATAATTGTTCTGGAGAGATTTTGCTGTCTGAGCTCACATCTTAAAATGACAAGCCTCTTTCTTCTGAACATCAGATTGCTTCAATAAAATTTACTGTGTCAGCCTTTTCTGCCGCCTGGAGCAATTATAGCTTTAATTGGACCTGCTCAGTGTTTAATTGGACACCTTTTTTCTCATCATACAAGATTGCATAGAATATAAATCTAATCTTTTGCAGAGTGCCTTCGAACAACTCTTCCCACAGTTCTTTTTGGCCTCATTTGACCAATTGCCAGCTTCACTTAGAGGTTAGATGGAAAATTGGTAGATATTCAGAACAATTGTGACAATTTGCAAAAGGGCACACCCCAAGCAAAGACTGTTGCTGGAACATATTGGGTCGAAATGATTAAAATCAGTCACGACCCCATGTAGCACTTATCAAAAGCCAGGAGAAGGAATGAGACCAAGGGCTAGCATGGAAACATCACTCACGTGGAGGATTTTGGTCTTAATCACACAATTCCAGCATATTGACAAATCCAATGTCTTTTTTTCTTTCATGAATTCAGTGAGGCAGCAAAAAAGCACATTTTACACTGTCTTGAATAAAAAAAGCCTATTTACTTCACCATTACACTAACAAAATGCGAGAATATAATGGGATGAAAAAGCGGCCAGTCTGACTTGCATCTCTTCACCATTTGCAAAACTCCGCATCCATGCCAGGTCGTTCTTTAGCTCCTGATAATTGCCGATTTGTATGCACCTGGGATGAGCAATTTCAATGATGGATGCGTATTTCCTAACCAGAAGTGTGACAAAAATGCCATTCAAATAAGGACAAAATATATAGGTCTTTTTAATTTAATTTGAAGGTAATTTAATTTCAGTGTCAGTCAGTAACAGGGGAAGCAAAGGTAAAAAGTATGGACTCTCTCCATTCTGAGGAATAAATTATGGAAAATAATCACTGCACGTTTCCTCAGCACAACAAAATGGCTCATCAAAAACTGTCTCAAATCAAACCAGCACTGTAACTACTGCTCCTAATTGCAGTGATGGGGATGAAATAAAAAAAAAATATATATATACTATATGAAAACCCTAAATTTAAAAGCCTTTTATTTGGCTCTCCTTAATTTTTTTCATTTCATGTCCTCAATGCTTTCATCTGAATTAATGTTGTTATATTGAATGCTTGCTGTCCTTACAATTAGAGCTCCAGTGGCTTGGCCTTTTCCAATTAAACTGGGCCCAGAGATTTAACCTCAAACCAAGAGACTACCCAAGCCGCAATGCACTTTACAAACTCCCACAGTGGTGCTCTTCACTTTTATATATTTTTATTCTATACATTTCTTGTCACCTACCATGGGTCCAAATATGTGTTGTATACTGTTTTTATATTTTCAAATGTTGTTCCAAGGATAAATCTGATGATAGAGAAGAGAAATGACTGGGGATAAGGTAGGCTGGGGGAGATCAAGAAAAAGTCAGGGCAAGATGACGGATCTCCTAAAAAGTGGAACGCTTCTCTGCTGACTCTCCTGACTGCGAGAGAGGCTGACACGTGAAATCAAACACTCCATTTGTATCCTGTGCAAGTCGCTGAACACAAGCTTTGCTCCTTTCACCTTTTTCAAATCAGCTCATGCTTATGATTAATATCGCATGTGACGACAATTTACTTAGTTCGCCTGCAAAATGAAAAATTGCAGCTGTTACTGGTCTGCAGTCACCAAGCTTTCGTCACGGGTTATGTATTTGGGCCAGCGCCGACCGACACTGTCGTGTAAACCCGCGAGTAGGTATAATTTATCCTCGCTGTATGATCCAAAGTGCTGCTATTTTTTCCATTCTGCTGTGATTTGACAGCAGACTGGGGAGTCGAGGCACAAATGGGTACCAAAACAGACTCATGTACAATTTGAGCTCTTTGGTTCAGTTACAATTTGGAAAAAACAAAACGTCATACACTTGATAAAGTTTATACAACGGGACTTCAAACCTTGAATGCCCCTTGAATCATTCAATTTGGAATTCACTGATATTTTCTGTCAAAATACTTCTCTAAATTTCAGCAAAACTTTTATATTGCGTAACTTCAGCAACAACACACTTGAGTCACCAGTTAAATATTCATCAATTAGCCAGAATGGGTTCACATATCCATAAAGAGCCTGAAGCTCAAGGGCCTTTTTTTTTTTTTATTAAATAATTTACTTATTCCCAATATTCCTTACTCACTGATAGCAATTTTTACAAAATGAACTATATATTTTACTCATCTGTCGAATGAAAAACTTTTTCACTTTACTCAGTTGCACAGTTAATTAAGTCATTGAGCGCCTTAATCTCCATTTAAAAAGTGCTTTCACCAAACTTTTAGCAAGTTGGTGCACTGTATGCAAAATGAGGAAAAAAAAATTAAAAAGTAGATCCAATGCCATTTTTTTTTTAAAATTAGATTATTAGAATCTGATCATTTCAGGTAAAACCCATGAATGTAAAGTGCACGGGAAATCGAATGAGACAGAAATTCGGCATTAATCTACATTAAATAAAGGGGTGTGATAAATCACAGTTAATGAATAGATGTCGTGGGGGTATGAAATATAATAGCAGGTTTCACAAAGCCTTGGTTGCATTAGACATGGGAGACATTTGTCATGTTTAATGACAAAATACCAAAATGGTAAGTGGATTTTGCTTTATCTCCATTGTTCCTCATATCTGCTACCTTGTTGAGCTGAAACGGTGCATTCGGTGGGTGTCTTGACTGAGGATGTGCGCTCACATGGCAGCTTGACTCCCTGTCGAGCGCTATGATTTTTCACACGCGCCCAACCAGTCAACCAACAGAGGCGAGACTTCGGTCAGGGAGAAGATGAAGTATGCGACTCCTCCCTCTCTGTCTCAGGGTGACAAGGCGTCTCCTTCCAAACCTTCACATTCTCCTAATGAGGTGATAAAGTGAAGGAATGAAGCATGAAAGGAGTCATGCTGCCAAGGCCAGTGTGTTCCCCTGACACCATTCGCCACCCCGCAACCTTTTCGTTTCTCTGTATGTTTTTTTCCGGCCGAGAACAGTAGAGAAAGAAATCTCAGGAGAATGAGGCAATTTCAGCCATGTTTCTGCAACACATTTGTCAGTCATGGGAGGCGTTCATGCCGCCCAGGTGCTTGATGCGATTAGGTTGAGGAACAGGAGTGACGGGGAGATTTGTGAAATCATTACCTTCATCCTACACTTCTGTCATTGTTAACTCCGTTTAGTGCTGCAATTGACGTATCTCGGAGCTTTACAACCCACACAAAAAATATATTGCTCACCCAAGCTCATGCGTTCAGACAATAAAGAAGATGAAATATGAAACAAACGTGTCCCTTTTATTTCAACTGTCCGATCACGTAAATGTTTCAGTCTTTGTCATGTAAAGAAATGAACAGAAGGCATTTCAAGCAGAAGAATCAGTAGTACAATACCAGCAGAATGGGAGAAAAGCTGATTTATTAGAAATTAAATTCAGACGGTTTAGTTAAGGAAAGGTGCTGTGTCAAAATTAGTTAGTTCATTCTGTATAACAATCCACAAGAGAGACCATTCCAAAGTGCAAAAGTCATATTTAAAGTCAAGATAAATAAAAGGACATGAGGTTTATTTAGCAAAAACTTAAAATTCAATTCAACATTTTTTGTAGCTAAATGTAGCACCATTGGTACACTCAGGGTGACACCAGCATTTTTCTAACCACTGAGCACCTTTTCCACTGCATGCAATTAGCAATTTCATCCATTTGGCAAAACAAACTAGCTTGCAAAGTCAATACCATATGTGTGACGGAATTTTCATGCTAATGATAATTGCTTGTTGCCGTATTTCACGGCAATATTGAAATGCAAAGCTCCAAAACCCCTTGTGTGCCCACACAAACAAACTGAACATTTATTCAAAGGTTTTCCTATAACCAGCTTGAGTAGTTACAGCTCTAACAATGTTCTTTGAAACACAAATCATGTCGTTTGAGACATAAAATTTTGTCAAAATATTTAAAAAAAATATTTCAAACACTTTTCTTACCAGGATATATAAAGGTTTGAGATTTGGGTGCCTGCTGTTGATTAGATAGCCTTGAAGAAATCATGTTTTCCTGCTAACATTCTAAATCTGTCTCTCTAAACACTGGCAAGTTGTCTATTTTGCATGCCAATGAACAGATTGTTGGCTTGACTCGAAGCTAAGATGGTAGATCAGACTCTTGCTTTATCACAAGGGAACAAAAAAAGGAGTACATCCTCAACTAACTTCAAATTAAATCCACCAAAAATGCTGATATATGTGAGCATCGGAAACATAAATGTGTTTCTTCTCATCACTGGATCACTCTTTTGCATGCTTCCGTTAGGAACTTGGTATGTTTTAATGGTAATGACATTGGAAGAAAACAACACAAACCAATGAAAGGAGGATTCAAATTATTTGGGCTCATGGGTCGGCAACAAGCAAGGCTTATGGCATCTTTCTCTCGCCATTGCCATCCCACGCTACCTCCCCCAAAAATAGGCTGCCTGCAGGGCATCTTTGGGCTGTGTTTAAATAGAGAATAAATGAGCTTCAAATAGAAGATGACATTCAGACCGTGATGCAAGTGCTCAGGCCAAGCGGTAGGCCCTGAAGCGGGACGGCACCAGAACTCGATTGATATTCCTGCTTGAGCAGCACCTCCAATGGCCAGACCTCATAAATAATATGATAATGTCATATTTGCAGTGCTGCTGAGGTTAGCTGTATGGCAGGGGGAAACAAAGCACTGAGCTATGAGTGTGACCCAAAGAGAGCAGAGGGTCCTCCCGGCAGCCCGTTGGAATATGTGCTCGCCACTAGTCAAAAGCCCGGCTAGCTGTGGGGTGTTCACTCAGTAAATCAAACTGTGTCAAGCTTGACAAGCTCAACATTGGAATTATACGACTAGGGGGAGCTGAGCGTGGTGGAGCTAGAAATAATGTGTTTCACAGCCAAAGCATCAACATTGTAAAACCATTATTAACCGTTCGGGGAATAAGTATCACCGTGCCTGTCGTTATTATGGCCCTAGTGAATAAAATACTGAACTTTGACCATTAATAAAAGATCCAGGATATGGATATCTTTATTTTATGGGTGCTCGGGTGGCCTCCAAATGGATGAGACAAATCATGAACCCTTTGGTCATTCCAAAGTGCCACATTTTCTTACTTTTTGGAATTAAAGACTTTTTGAGAGTAGTCGTGCCTCACCTCCCTGTTTCCCTGGACTGGGTTCCACAAACCTTCTGAACTGTATCAGTTTGTTCTCCAATGAATGAATATACTGAAACCTCTATTCCATGACATTGGATTGCACAATTTACATATTGACGCTTCGAGAATAGTAATTCAGATGCATCCATCATCTTAAACAACAACTATGGGATGTAGTCGAGCTGAAGCAACATAATGAGAAATGTTGTGCCGCTCCTCTTATGAACAATATTTGAATGGTTAAGCTAAGGAAAAGTGTTTTGTCAAAATGGCAATAGCTGATGAAAAATGGAAGCAGAAACAAAAATATAGCACGTATTGCTCAGAATATAATGTTGCATGAATCAAAATAAAGTGGTGCGTGAAACACACTCGACAACGCACTCTGTTTCTACGAAAGATTATTTTAGTGTATAAAAGAAATGGAATTGCCATTCAATATAGCCTTGATGGAGCCTCTCAATTCATCAGTATAGAATAAATAATAAAGACGGTAGCCTATTTGAATAAAATCTTCACTGGTTGTTTTCCCTCAATTTTTGCCAAAGTTGCACAGTATAACAGCAGAGCGAGTGTGACTTGGGCTATATTTAAGTCGATTTCGACCTGTTTTGAGGGTAACTCAGAAGTGCCCCATTGATTCATTTGGAGACTTCACCAAAAGAGAAAAACTCAAGAAGAATTTTATATTTCATCTTTAAAATATCATGTGATTCATGCCTGACTTAATTATGGTGTTCCAGAAAAAAAATCATGAGTACCATTTTAACTTTCTTCCGTTCTGTGTGGCTATTCATTAAAAATATTTCAACCATTCTCAAGTAGAACTATCATAATTAAAGCCTGCATATGGCTGGCATGGGTGTTGATCACAGCCAGCAAGCTTTTAAAACCACATTAGTTTACACTCTTTCATAGATTAATCAGGCACGTCCACATTAAGCAATGCAGCGCGACAAGAAAAGCACTAAGAGCACTGTTAGTGTTCAGTCTTTAATTAGGCTTGATTAACATATGCAAGCTGCCGATGTAAGTAAAGTCGGATTTAGCCATGTAGGCTGTGTAGCTTTTGATGCTGTAAAAAATAGACAATATATTCAAGGAGCCTGGTGACATTTGTCATTTCAGTGCTTCAGTAGGTTATTTCTAACCCTCAACAGTAAGAAAAACGAAAATCAGCTAAGGCTTTATTTATACTGGATGTGAATGTGTGATATTGGTTCAAATCCAAGGTCTGATGACGACATCTGATGAAAACCATGCATTAGCCCTGCCACCTTGTTACAATGCCATTAAAATTGGGACAAACACAGAAAACATAATATTAAATACAGTCTAAAAGACAAACAGAACAAGCATCTCCCCAAAATAGCAATGAGGTTGTTAGAAAAATAAGGAAGGTCATATTACTGTGTTTATGTATTTATCCACTGGATGGTGTGGGCTGAAGCCGTTGGCCAAACATTCGATTCTCTAGCAGAATGCACGGCAACATTTTTTGTAGCTCAGACACTCATCCAAATCACCTCAGGACACTCACACCTAATGACTTTCCAACAATGCTGCCACACCAATTAGTATGAGTATGCAATCAATAGTTGGCAGTTTCACAAAGATTTCAGTATACCTAATTACAATTTATAGTTACATTTGTTTTTTTCCCAAGAAACTTGCCCAGAGGGTAAAATTTTAATATACTGCAAGCATCTCCTTTCTGCTTGAGTTTACCATTTCTCAAGTAGCAGCATTGACCTCATCGTTTCTTGGGAACTCTTAATTTGTTTACCCAACCGTCTAGTAGTGAGTCATAGCTATCGTATTTTGAGGTCACAAATGTGTATTTCATCCATAGCTTATTTGCAGCCACAAACTAGTATTTCACAATAGAGCATTTTGTATGCAAGGCATGTCTGCATGGCGTCCACTTTGAATTGTTTTTCCTCCTATCAAGTCAGGGGCTCCCGTACACAAATCCTTTGGCATAAGCAGCAGGGATACTGCTGTCAAAAACATGATTTCAGCTGTTTACAAAGTACTATACAATGGTCAAGTACACTACCGATCAAAAATCTGGGGTTACTTAGAAATCTCCTTATTTTTAAAATAAAATCGCTATTTTTTTTTCAATGACGTTAATATTAAACTAATCAGGAATAGACTATATTCACTATTAATGTGGTAAATGATTATTCTAGCTGCAAATGTCTGGTGTTTAATACATGTTTAATGCATCACCATAAGTGTATAAAGGCCCATTTCCAGCAACCATCCCTCCGGTGTTCTAATGGTCCATTGTGTTTGCTAATTGTGTTAGAAGACTAATGGATGATCTGGATACCATTGAAGACCCTTGAAAACCCTTGTGCAATTAGTTAGTTTTCATGGAAAACACTAAATTGTCTGTTTTGAACGGTACTGTATGTTCTAGCTCTTCTGCCACGTGCCCCCTTTTAAATTTGTGCACCTGCCCCTCCTAAGATTTCTGCACACCCCAGCTATGCAGCAATTACCAATCCCAATAAATCCCCTTTGGCAAAATCCCTTCAGAAGTCATACATTTAACGTATTTAATGCCACGTCTTTCTATCACTGTAGAGGAAAACCTAATGGTTGGCAAAGTAGTGATTGTGCTCCTGTGAGAATTTTGTGTGGCTATGGAGCATGACAAGGCTTTGCTGTGCTGAATTCATTCTACTTTGGTCACATTGCCGGGCGCTCTGCTCTCAATCCAGGTCAGTATGGGGTGCACTTGACTTGAACGGATGGCGACATCCTCACTGGAGAAAGACTGGAGAAAAGCCTTGTAAAACCGGAGAAAAATGGTGTAGCAGGGCACACTAAGAAAAAAATAGATGTGTGACTGACAAGCCTCAAGAGTTAAGAGGACATTGCCCTGAAACAGGGCACCCTCTGCTTGAGAGAACCCTGTCAGACATACAGCAAGTCCTGCTATGCTTACACACATGGATGGTTTTGTTTGTATGTCTAAAACACTGACTATGATCAATGTTTACACTGAATATGAGCGAATATTGATGTACCGTATTTTCCGCACTATAAGGCGCACCTAAAAACCTCCAATTTTCTCAAAAGACGACAGTGCGTTTTATAATCCAGTGCGCCTTATATATGGACCAATATGGATTCGTGGATGAGGACTAATTTATTAAAGTAAGCTTTACGTGTTTATTTTATGTGTTGTGTGATATTAATGTTTGAGCAATGTTGAGTTATTGATATATTGTTATTGTTTTCACTATTTCGAGTGTTACTATATTGTGATTGCATTAACGTTTGCGCAACGTTGAGTTGTTTATTCTATGCACTTTATAATCCAGTGCGCCTTATATACTTGCCATGTAAAGTGTGTTATAAATAATTTTTTATTATTAATTATTATTATTAATTATTATTATTATTATTATTATTATTATTATTATTATACGAACAAAGTTTTAAAATGGGCCATTCATTGAAGGTGCGCCTTATAATCTGGTGCACCTTATAGTGCAGAAAATACGGTACGCATACTACAGCAATTGCCATGCTAGTTGTCTCTGGGGCAGTTCTGATAGAACCTGATAACTGCCTACATGCCAGTCACAGTCAACACGGTAATGAGAAAAGATTAGAAAATCTGTGCCATTTTGCGGAATGGATACTATTCCAAATTGATTTTAGGCTTCTGACTGTAACTAGGTCGTATTGTAGCTTTTCAGTATCCGACCACAGCAGATGCTTTGTCGTCATTTGCTTCATATCAAAAACCTGAACTCACACAGACACAGGTGGTCCTCAAAGCTCTTGTCAAGCCATTTTAACCTCACCATCTTTAACACCTAACCTTTGTATGTGGTGCTCTGTGCCACTCCCGGTATTTATATATTCCTCCTGTGGGTTGGTGAACAGGACCATGACACGGCAGATGGAAAGAACAGTTGGAGGCTTTGGAGGGGATGCAGGGAACTCTTCGAGCCCTTTAGCAATTGTCACATTTAAAATAGAAGATGATTGCAATAATTGAGCAATATCCTCATAAATACCAAACACGGATGAAAGACATTGAAGGACATGACATGTACTGCACACTACATGGCATAAGCTGATTTTCTCTTCCCTTTGCGGCGAGGAGGTTGGGTAGCTGCAAATCTCTCCAGAATCAAGGTCATGCAAGTAATGACCAGCAGAGTAAACTTTTTATAGTGAGGCCTTGGGCAACTGTGTGTAATAATTTGACCTTAAAATAACAGCTCCAAAAATCGCTTTGATAGTACACTGGCTTGTAATAGGGAGAATCGAAGCACAGTACCACGGTGACCTTCGATTCTCCTACTTTTAGGATCTGCGATAAATGTGAACCAGCTGGGACACACTCGTGTTGTGCTAGCAATAATATCCATGCTAGTTCATATTTATGTGCTGTACTTGACAATGATGAGATGACACTGATAGGTTTCATTACATTGACTTGTTTTTGTCCAGTGCTTAAAAATAAGACAAGAGCACAGAAGGCCACAAAATACTCAGCAGTATTTTTCCACTCCAAATCCAGTGAAGTGCTTTCAGATAACTCTCAACACTGCACTGCTTGACACCAATCCAAGTGGACTTTAAATGGCAAAAAGGGAAATACATTTTATTTACGTCAAAATGGTACAAATGCACTTGTGGGCATAGTTACACTCAAACAACATCATGTACTATAAAGTTATATAAAAAAAAAAACAATTCCCAAACATATATGAATTTAATTCATGACAATATTTCATTATCAACTGTGTAATCCTTCAAATCAATATATCTTGAATTATATTATAAATCACTGCCCACTTCCCTCTTTTTTTTTTTTTTGCCCCTCTCATATTCTATTTGGCCCACAAGCAGTACTCGATGCCTCACAGTGAAACTCCAAAATGGGCTGAAATAATCACATTTTTTCTGCCCCCGCCAAGATATTCCCTGTATGAAATCGGTTCACATTTTAAGGATTGCGCGTGTTGCGTCATAAATGGGGGGGGGGGGGGGGGGGGGGGGGGGGGAAATCACATCAAAGCCAGAAACTCCTTAAAATTAGCCTCCATGGATTGGTCGGGAATATATATTTGTAAAGAAGAAAGGGATGGTGGACACAATAACTATAATTATGGAACATAGATTTTAAAGATATGTGCATATTCTTTTGTTGAGACAATAAAAAAAAAATGTAGTTGTTACCTGTTGCGATGTCATCCGACGTGCTGCCAACGTGTCATTTATCCATTTCTCATTTTTCCCCTAGTGTTTTTTTTTGAGTTTTTCCTTGCACTCCCGGGAGTTTAAGATTGGGGTATGTTTGAGAAAAATTGAAAAAAAAAGTGTACATGTGTAGCCCTTTGAATCTTTCTTGTGATTTGGAGCTATCCAAATAAACTTGACTTGACCTGTCAAAGTCCGCCGAGGAGATCAGGAAGCGAAATAAGCGCAACAATCAACAGGGATGAGGGGGCGTACACCTGATCGCACACCTGGGATTGCTTTGCCAAATACCGGCCAATTGATAAATGAAATGTCAGCAGCACGTCGGATGACGTCTCTGAGGAAGACTGCAGCAGCAGGTAACAACTACAAGTTTTTTTTATTGTCTGAACAAAATAATCTGCACATATCATTTTGAAGACATGATGAATCTAATCGAAATAAATAGATTTTGAAGAGATGTGAATTTTGCATGGTTTAAAAAGAAGCGGTCCAATTATTTATTTTTTTTACCTCAACTTTGCTATCCCTTGAGATAGTGCAAAGGTGAAGACAACACAAGCTGCTCCTCGCTTTAAATGTGCATCTTTTCAAAGCAACCAACGAGACCTAAATGGGATTCCTCTTTTGGCTTAAGCTTTTTATCTTTTTACTGCCTCATGAATTAATATTTTTCAGATATTGTGAAGTCTGACTTTATCAAACAGCCTCTACAAATAGGTCATCTCTTCAAGAAAACACTTTTTAAGTTCATGTGGAAGTACTTTTACACAAAGGAGTTTAATATTTTACCATTAGAGGGAAAATTAAATTGAACAAAATATTTTCAAAGCCCCAACACATGCATGCAATCTATCTAATCTATTCATAATTCCTCCTGCCTTACTTTACCTCAGCAGCCACAAAGACAAGCTCATTAAAGAAAAAAAAAAAAAAACCTCAATACGGCACTTATTAGACGGACTGTCTGAGACATGCTGCTCATTGAGGTTCCACAGCTTGAGGACTAGCCTTTGAACTGTTTTATGCAGTGTTACATATGTGACTGAGAAACGTATGTTTCAATAATAATTACATGTTCTGGGTATGGGAATTTTACCGGATTGCATCCAATAAGCAATGTACGTACAGATGAACCGAGTTCATTGCATCATGTCAGCCATGTTCGTAGAGTGCAAGGGGGCTTGCGCCTTGTGCACATATTTTGCTTGGAAATATATTAGCTAAATTTGCTCACTTATTTTTGCATTAATGACTTTAAATTTCAGGTGGCATCAGTATGGCCACAGATTGAGAATCTGCTAGCGCAGGTTGTAACGTATAGTGTGCACCTTTTATGCTGCAGTACATATGTGAACACATTAGTTTGACTAACAGGCCTAGACAATGAGGAAAGTAGTAATTATCTGTCCTCAGACTGACCAAAAAAGTGCGTGACATTTGGAACAGAACTTGTTTTCCTTTTAGTTTCGCTTTGGAAAATAATTGCAGTTCATCCTTTCCTTGCTTTCCTGTGCTTCTCTCTCTTAAAGTCAGACTGTCGATATGTTGTAGCTCACCCACGACCCGAATGAGGACACGCAGTATGGAAAATAGATAGTTTGGATCAAAATCGCACTCTTTGAAGTCAATTCCTTAATTGGGTTGTGAAATGCATACAACTACTGTAGCTCATTCTTTACTGGATAGGTTCAATTTCATTATCGAGGCTATCAAACTTTAACAGCAGTTTGGTATACATTTAATGTGTCTTGAGGGAGCAAAGGCAAAGCTCTTCTTCCCTCTCACTATTCCTAGCAGACTGTCCATAGACTCCTTTTAAAAAGCTTCATCTGTTCAGTCTTTAGGCCCATAGAGACAATATCAGTAAGTGTATAAAGCCTAAGTTTATTAAATATGTGGTTTTATTCGAACATCATGTGCAAAAAAACTAAGTAAATACTGTGTGCAATGTGTTGATTCAAAAAAATGCAGGAGACATTTTCAGCTATGTGAAGGACATTTGGTTGAGTGTTTTGCATCAGTGTCTTTTATAACAGGAAGGTTCACACTGACCAGGATAAGTTCTTCAGAAAATGGATCGATCAGGTATCTGCAAATCTCTCATTGTCAGACAGCAAAACGTAGTGATTTATCATTGTTATGTTTTTACACTAAAATGTCAGTGTATACATTTTATTTAACTGATTGGTGTGGCCTGTTTTTTTAGTGGGGGGGTGGGGTCGTTCCAAGGCTGTTCAATCTGTCTGGAAATAACGAACAACTCATTGCTGTAAAAGTGTAAAGTTTAATATGGTTGTCATGCCAAGTATCAAGAATAGTGTTATCAGTAGAAATCTGTGTCACACTATGTGTGAGCCGCTGCAGTCGTGTTGCTTTGCTGTGACTTTAATCATTCTGCGTCACAGGGAGACATGACGGCAGATCTGCAGTGAAACATGTCAAAACCCACCGGGCTGGTGTCTAAAAATGTTTGCTAGCTGCAAAATAGAATTGCTCTCAATTAGAAATTTGTTGACATGCTAATTTAGGATGACGTTTCTCATTAACAGTGTATCCAATGATGCTGACGCGTTGTCACAACAAATGAAAAGTGCTTTGAAGCACGGATGCTCTATTAAAACACAGGAAGCGTGCATACAAGACAATAAAATTATTTAATTCCAATTCAAAAGGAAGAAGCAATTTACTGATATATCATTCTTGTCACGTTTGTCAAATCAAGTCGAAGCCGACTGACTGGAAAGCTGGTGGCTTTACTATGCACTGTGCTAAAAAAAAGTCAACTTCCTTTGCCTGAGCCTTTATATGCTGTAAGAGATACCAGTTCTTCCTCCTCGTGAGAGCAGAGTAGCACTCCACTCCTTTTGAGGTGGCAAGACTGCTGAGATAAGACACCGGCTTTCCACGAAGCTCCATCAGGAAGGCGGGGTTGGTTGCCTAGCAACGGGCAGCAGCGTAGCTCAAACTGTCACTTAAGCCAAGAGAGTTTCCCTAACTCTATGTGGCAGCAAAGTTGGTGGCAAAGAATTTGCTCGAGCCAAACTGCCCATTAGATGTCCACTAACGTATTGAGCGAGTTTTAATTGGATTCAATAAAAATTGTTGACACTTTAGGTAGCACTGTAAATAATGGGTGGCATGTCTGCGCCACAGTTCTGGGGTTTAGAGTTCAAATCTCACCTTAGGTCTTCCTGTTTGGATGTTGCATCTATTCCCCATGGGTTTCTTTCCGCTTCTGTATTAGGCAAACGAAAGACAAAACCTTCATTCCACTAAAGTGTCATTTGTCCTCTTCCCGGCAGCCTTGTCTTTTCCATCCGTCTCAAGCACACATATGCCAGAAAGATAATCAAACTATCGCGCATTGAGCCTTTATTTGGGCTGGGAGCGGAAATGAGCAAAAATATACAACAAGCATTGCCCACAGTGACATTCAGAATGATTGTGTTTCCGTTGGCGTCAGCAGGCAATATGAGAGAAGTCTCGTGAATGCACTGCCTTAGCCGTATACTGTGTGGATAAACTTAAAATGCCTGTATAGCCGAGTCAGCAAAAAGCTTGAAAATACAGTGTCTGGTAAACCAAAATGCATCCCATCCAACAGTTCGTAGTATTTAGTTGAACATGCATCATACAAGTTGTTCAGCAAATTTATGTCACGTCTCTCGAGAGACCTGCCATAGATTCAAATCAAGTACTGTTATTAAAATTGCTTCTGATTGGTAAAAACCCATGAAGAGGTGGTTGTAGTACCGTATTTTCCGTACTATAAGGTGCACCGGATTATAAGGCGCACCTTCAATGAATGGCCCATTTTAAAACTTTGTCCATATATAAGGCGCACCAGATTATAAGGGACATCGAATAAATAACTCAACGTTGCTCAAACGTTAAACAATATAGTAACACTCGAAATAGTGAAAACAATAACAATATATCAGTAACTCAACGTTGCTCAATCGTTAATATCACACAACATACAAAATAAACACGTAAAGCTTACTTTAATAAATTAGTCCTCATCCACAAATCCATATTGGTCCATATATAAGGCGCATCGGATTATTTGAGGTTTTTAGGTGCGCCTTATAGTGCGGAAACTACGGTACATAATTGTCGTAACATAGGCACATAATATTTGATGTCGTTTTTGCATAGTTAACTTCACATAATTTATATACCCAACAGCATGTCAGATTCAAAACAGACATCTTTAGGAGTCATCTATTGCTTTTATTTCCCAATTTACCATAAACACTGCTAGGACATGCTGTACATGTTAACATGGTTTTGCTGTGAGCAGTCCTGTATGCAGTGTGAATCTCACTGCCACGTGGTTTATTTGCCACATTACTTACAAAGTGCAAATTCTCCATCAGACCTACAAGCCACCAGTCATGCAGCTAATCTCTAATTACCTGCCACCTGCTTACCACTATTCGGTGTGTGTGTGTGCGTGCGTGTGCGTGTGTGTGTGTTTTGTCAAACTGCATATTTTATCACTGATGACTCTGATGCTCTGTTAAAGTCAAGGCACAAAGCTCAGTCAGACCACACCTTACAATGTATTTAAAAAAGAAATTAGCTTTTGTGTTTTGTTGAAGTGTCCTTGATTTTTGTTGCTGTGTGTGTGCTTGGGAGTCGTACTAAGTTGAGTGTGTGTCCAAAACATTAGTAGCCTTTCTTTAGAGCATGCAATCTTGATAAACGATGTGGTTGCCATGGCGACTGAATTTCACAAGCTGGGAGGTTCAGATGCCCTCTTTTGAGGGTGATACTGAGACTTTAAGACTACACTTCAAGAATTGCTATATCCTTGGCCAGTAACACTTAAAAGAACTTTGCTGTCTTTTCAAAAAGGTCTTTGATTTGACCTTCTGTTCCCGCAGAAAAAAAACCTGAAATTGCTCTCTTGTATATTTTATTCTTAATCTTTCAGTGAAAGATTATTACTAAACCAAGAAATATGGACAGTTCGCTTGTGTTTCAACTCTGTAAAACTGAAAAGCATATTGAATTGTTTTCAGTCCAGGCGACAGGAAAATAATCATTATGAGGTGGTTATATAACATTAAAAAAAACAGTACCCTGACACATGCTGAGCACATTGTGTGGGGTTTGACATCATCATCAGTCAGCGTCATGAGACTCATTTTGTTGTGGGGTAGGTGAATTTCCGGGTCAAGTGTAACAGAAGCATTCCAATGATCCTAGCAAGACCACATCCATTTTTCACAAGCTGTATAAATAACTAAGACCCTTCAACATAAGTCTTACGTCACTGCTAGGATGAACAGTGCCCCCTCATGGACTAAAGATTACATACATCCTATGGGTAATTCCAATTGAGTGCAAGTGATATAGATTGTCTCAATGCATTGAGTTTATCTTGAGAAGAATGTGTGGCTAGCATGCAAACATATTTTACAGCAGAGTCTTAAAAAATGAGTTTTTTCATCAATGTGTTAAATGCAGAATATAGTTTGATAATAAACAGTAATTTCTCACGGATGGATGGATGGATGGATGGATGGATGGATGGATGGATGGACGGACGGACGGACGGACGGACGGACGGACGGACGGACGGATGGATGGATGGATGGATGGATGGACGGATGGATGGATGGAGTTGATATAGTGATTATGGTGCAAAAAGTGTGACTTCAGTTCCCATACTGTGACGATCGATGTGAATATTGAGTATAAGAGAGTGTGTGCTCCGTGTGATTGTCACCTGGGTTATGCACCAAGTAATTCCCATTGACCCCTTAAAGGGCTCACTCAACCCTTGGATGGGATGATTGGGAATTTCATAAACTTACCTTGAAAATCACCCATTAATTCATTGGTTAATCTTAATTTTTAGGATGTGGATAAAAAAAAAGCACACTGTTGTACTATAACATGAAGCACAGGTGAGCGATACCAACCATATTTTACCTGCTTGTCAATGATTAGTAAAATAAGCATATTTTCACAGGTTTCCATGGTGATATTGGGTCAATTTTGACAGCTGCAGGCATGATATTATATTTTAAGCTCCTCTGAGCTGTTGACAATCATGTCCACTTTTCCCTTGAAATGCAACCGGTGCTTTTTCACATCAACTCACGCAATCATGTAAGCTCATGATGTTTTTGATGGCACAACACTATATGGATCATTTACTGCTGCACTCATCTGCCAAGTGTTGTTTTTCATTTTATATTTTGTGTTCCCTCTTTCACATGGTAGAGAGTTGCATGAGGACCAAAACATGCATTTATTTTTCCCCACAGTGTGTCAATATATGCAGCACAGGCCTCTCTGTGAACTTCACAGTGCTTCCAGGCATATTTCCATATCTGGTAAATACTGTCCTCTAGTGCCCAACACAAACATTTTATTTTGCAGCCAATAAAATAATAGCAATAAAATGCCCTTTCAGATTTTATGATGACTATCGGTAAAAATCGGGCAGGTTTTTCATGAGTTTTTGAACAGCATCCTGTAGAGGTGACAATTTTAACATGCCCCCCTGTTTGCATGCACTTGTATATAATTATTAAAAATGACTGAATGACCTGTCCCTGCAAGTTGATTTGAGTTGCCAGTTCTGGATGCATGTCCTCCATTTTTACAAACTAAAATTAGAATGTTCACTGTGTTGTCAACAACATTAATTTCAAGGCACTTTTCCACCATTGCATTATGTAATACCATTCCCTTTCTTCACTGTTTCTAGTAAAAAAACATGTTGCACAGTTTGACATTGAGACAGGTACACCACACAATAAGAACAAAAATGTGTGGTGTCTCAGATTTTAAAAATGTCTTAACATATTAAAAATAAAACCATACCCAAACTGAACTGAACAGTGCTGACTAAAATCAAATGAACAATATTACTGTTTGCTTTAGTTATCTTGAGAAAGCAATAAAACCTGGATTCGGTCCAGCTGCTGAACGTGCTGAACGATTGAGTCATGAGGATGCCAAATAGCAAAATGCCATGCTGTTGCAACTACAGGTAATGAGTAGATGAAAACATTGATTTACTAATCATGTCTTCAGTATATGGACGTTTGCATGTCGTCTGATTCTTTTCACGTGAAGATAATTTGCTTGCCCCAAAAGCACATTCAATTTCTTTGCTAATGTATTGTAGCCGAGCATATACTGTTGCCCGTAGTAGAGTATATATGTACATATAGGGCCCAATATACATAGGCCCATATGTATATGTACCGTATTTTCCGCACTATAAGGTGCACCGGATTATAAGGCGCACCTTCAATGAATGGCCCATTTTAAAACTTTGTCCACATATAAGGCACACCGGAATATAAGGCGCACCTTCAATGAATGGCCCATTTTAAAACTTTGTCCATATATAAGGCGCACCGGATTGTAAGGAGCACCTTCAATGAATGGCCCATTTTAAAACTTTGTCCATATATAAGGCACACCGGATTATAAGGTGCACCTTCAATGAATGGCCCATTTTAAAACTTTGTCCATATATAAGGCGCACCGAATTATAAGGCGCACCTTCAATGAATGGCCCATTTTAAAACTTTGTCCATATATAAATCGATATATTTGAACACGCCTGCTGTAGTGGCTCAATATTGGTCCATATATAAGGCGCACCTGATTATAAGGCGCACTGTCGGCTTTTGAGAACATTTGAAGCACCTGATTATAAGGCGCACTGTCAGCTTTTTGAAGCTTTTAGGTGCGCCTTATAGTGCGGAAAATACGGTACATATAGATGTACATACATATGTACTGTACGTATATGGGCAGCTAATCCGAAACATCACATATTACCATCCACATTAGGAAGAGTCTTGAGGGCATCCGAGTCCATGCATTTTTATCTCTTTACGCTCCCATTACATAGAATAAATTTGGTAATTTGGGAGCACAAAGAAAACCATTTGTTATTGTAACATCATGAAGTGAAAATCTAGCCTTAATGACCTCATTGCACAAACACACATCAGTACGACTACAGTATATCTGCAGCCATTGTTGTCAGCTCCCCTCTGATGGCTCTATAGGCTGCCTAATGAGGCTCATCACCATCTCTCCACAGCAAGCAAAGGAGGTAGGAAGTGTTGATCGCTCATTGTCCAAATGACCTGATCGGTCATTCATGGTCATGTTTTTTTTTTTTTTTTTTACGAGTTGAGCCCACTTAACTTAATGACATTTGAGCGCAAGGTCAATGTGGAGACAGCACGAGGACACGCGGATCGTGATTTTTGACATAATACATTTGAATTCAAACAGTCGAGTGTCTCTTGACAGCACAAGGCATATTAGAGATTTAAATGAAACTTAATGACACCATTAGGATTGTACTCATCTTGCAATGTCGACTCTCTACGGTCGAACACCATCTGGCTAAATCAGTGCAGGCAAAAGATGCGGTGCCATACGTGTTAAGGAAAGCCAGTCCTTGTCTAAAAGGAGCCACTAATTATCACCGGCAATGACATAGTATTTGTTGTCATGGCTAGTTAAATTTTAGCCCTCTTATTATTCTACAAAAAGACTGTGAATTCTGCAGAATTGTATGATACACACTTGGAACTGCAATTTGAATTATGCAAGGCGTTCAATGTATCGGTCATTCATATGTTCTGAGGAAAGCTCTTAACGGTGCGATACATATTTCATTGCCATTTTTTTCTTGTCTGTGCTGAATTTTAAGAAACAGATGTAACTTTCACAGTAAAATAATTTTTGGACAAATTTCCAATGACAAAACTCAAATTATAAATATAATTTGTATTTATATAAGGAATTATTAAAGTGTTAATACATAGCTAAATTCAGTCGAATAGCACAATACAGTACAATTAAATGAAAAAGAAATGGTCCTGTCATAAAATGTTACGTTAGTTTACATTCCTTCTTTCTTTTTTTTAAATTTGTATATACAGCCAGTGAATGTTTTTTTTTGGGGGGGGAATGGCTATAAAATATGCAATTAGTTGTTTTCCCACAAGGCACAGCGCCAAACATTATCCACAAGGACGGTGACATTGTATTGTGGTATCTGCAAACAGTACCACTGGGTTATCAAATAGAGCAGGTCACCCAGACCTTGTGAATATCTATATCTTTCAGTAAATGGAGGTTATCATCCTATTCATCTATTTCCAATCATTTAAAGCACTAGGAGGTCAATTAGCACTTCACCTCTTATATTTATGTATACTAAAAAAAAACCTTGGAAATTACTGTTTTTTTTTACATCAGTACTGAGGTGGGTTTATTTTCATCATATATATTGGGCAAGCAATCTGAATGAACATGATGGTTGCAGGATATTTGAATTATGTGAGGATGAGCATCAGAGACTTTGAGACACATAACAGGAACTTTACTCTAGAGATGGTTGTTCAAACATTGACATGGTCTTAAGGATTGCTTACACATCATTTATCATGCTGCCTTTTATCACTATGGTGAAAAATTTGGGAGTTGTGTCTTCCGCTTCCATTTGGAATGTTCCTTGTCTCGCTCTCTGCAGGGATATAGAAAAATGGCACACTTTTAAAACCTCTGCTCCTCTGTTCTTGAAACAGCAAATACTTA
The DNA here is from genome assembly GCF_059516105.1 of Syngnathus floridae. NCBI lineage: Eukaryota > Metazoa > Chordata > Actinopteri > Syngnathiformes > Syngnathidae > Syngnathus > Syngnathus floridae. Next base: position 7,113,069 of record NC_142425.1, read on the forward strand.
ATTGTTGTAAGTTCTCACTTGATTTCACCCATGCCTCTACATTGTTGTGTTGTATTGGAGTTCCTGAAGACTGCCACGTGGCAGAGGAACTGGGATAGACTGGCGGTAGACTGTATACTAATGAAAAACAAAGGAAATGACAAATCTGTGTGAATATGTCAGTTTAACACAAGGTAAGAATGTTAAAGGTTTGCTGAAGTATGCACCTCTGGGAACTGAAGCCTCACGTCAATGCTGTCTGATGAGGAAGCAACAACTGAGGCAGAAAGTTCTTGCCTTGGATTACTCTCGAACTGCTGGTTGAAGCCAAGAAGAAAAGCCATGCCTGGGATATAGGTCTTAATCCTAAAAAGGGTAAAGAGCTCTTTTACTAACCAGTTAGTTTGATAAATGAGAAACAACATTTTGTGAGTGAATAGTCTTATTATTCGCTTCTCACCCAGTGAAGAAATCTGACATGGTTTCTGGAATTCTGGTCCAGTGGACCTTAGCCCTTAGCGTTGGTTTGGAACAAGGCAGACGTGAAGTGTTGGCACTCAAAAACATTTCAAAGGACTGACATTCAGCTCCCCATCTAAGGTTTGCCTGCACCAAACACGAGGCATCAGACAAGTTTGACACATGACATTTAACTGCACCGACACAAGACACATTACACTTAAAAGGATCAGTGACATAGAAAATGGATGTGTGTGTTTGAGGTCTACCTTTGCTTTTGCACGGCCATCCAGCACAGTATCGATACACATTTTCCAGTTGGTATTGTGTCCCACCTGGGACACAATGACTTGGGTGTTCCTTATGTTGCTCATTGATGTGTAGTACACAGCTGTTTCATAACCTTCAGGTTTTTGGTTCCCGCTCAATGCAAGAGCTTTGACGTTGAAAATTGCTTCAGGTGTGGAGTTGAAGACCTGGTGAAGCAAAAACAAGAATGTTGGGTGGAGGATTGATCAAGTAAGGAATCATGGAGATATCATGGATAATGATCCAAGACAAACTTTATAAAATTCACGATGTCAGGCGAGATCATAATTTGGCAGCTCTCAGGGGATTGTGTGCTTTCCATTTCCATTACCTTGCCAGGAGAGCTCAGATTAAGTTCCGCTTCGACTGACTCTGAGGACCCTTCTGAGGTGGTCTGTAAACAGATCGCATAATCATTTTAATGACTGAAATATAAAATGTAGCATAATAAATTTGTCAGCTTAGCTCGAGACCTTTGGGATCTTCCTTAGACTCTCAAGGAGTTCTTGGGTATTGCTAGGGTGTTGGCTCGGATCAGCATTGACCTCAAATCGGATCTTCTCAACAGGTTTGTTTGTCTGGACTTGGAAAGAAAGATACGACTCTTAGTGACTTTGGGCGATAGCTTTTAACATAAATATTTCATGTTTGAGTCGTGGAACATAGTACCTGGGACTGCTTTGAGTGCCACATTGGTGTATCCCAACAGGTAGTACAAGGGATACTCCTCGTGGTAATATGCTCGTCTCAACTCAGATTCAACGCACAAAATTGATCCATAAATATTATTCTCTGTGCACCATTTGTCTCTTGGATGCCAGTTGTTGGGTTTCTGCAGCTGTTTGAGTAGAAAAACATTGGACTTTTATGGTTTGTAATTTATTCTTTCTATGAAGTCGATTATACCTCTCCTTTGTTTTCAAGCTTTGCGATTGTTGGATCCTTTCTGACAACTTTGTCATTTGAGTCAACAGCTTTGGGCATCATGGGGGTAATTTTAGGCAAAGCTGGCGTTTCGATGTTCCTGGAGACTACGTATACATCAGAGCTATTGGTCAGGAAAAGAAAAAACAAGATCAATGTTCATTTTTGCGTATGTTGTTTTTTCCATACCCTGACACAGCGAATCACTTATTGCCCTGTTAGCTGGAAACTGCCTCGATACAGTAAATCAAATGATGCATAAAACAATAATGCCAAGTCAAGTCATTCTGGATGCCACACTGACACAGGTTACATTGATGGCAGTTATGAGTCTTCATGTTCAGCAAGATTGTCAAAAAAAAAAAGCTTTTCATTGAATATCAATTTTGACATAAACACACCGTACTTAAATTTCTAACATTTTTTTAAACGGAACCACCCAAAGGTTTGAAAGAAAATAAAACAGGCTTGATTGAGCCAAATCATTTCACCAGCAGCTGTGGCACAATGTTAGCGCCAACCCAACCCATTTACACACACCTTGGCCTGTTGAATGGCCACCAAACAAACAATTAATCAGTGAGGGACCACAAATTCCCGCATGCAGGATATTTTGCTAATTAGATTGTTGATGCCACTTTGGACCAGTTAGATGTTGTTGTGGTCATTACTCCCCATAGCCCCTGTGAAAAATAGTCTGACTGTCGACCGTTGGAGCAAATTAGATTTGTGAATCTCTATGGTGTAATGAAACCTGTTCAAGGGTTTGTTTCTTTTTTTACAGAGTTGTTCCATAGGCAGGTCAGTACAAGGGTGAGGAAAGGAGGCCCCAAACATACTTATTCAAGGGAATCAAAATGCTGCACTTCTTGTGGGGCTTTTTGAGATTGTAAACACATATGATGTACAGAGTGTATGAATAAAAGATAATGATTTCACTAAGCATCTCTTATTCAGAATAAAAGATCAGTGAGTGTACAGAACTATCTTCTTTTACTTTTACATTGTCGATGACTCCCCCAAATCATACCTGACTGAGATGAGTTCAACATCCTTTTTGCTCAAAGGGATGTCAAGTTCAAATTTCCTTTCTCTGATGTTAATCTTGGCAGATAACTTCCATGGAATGGAATATGGTATTTTGCTCTTAAACTCAACCCCACTGTGGAAAAGTTCCGTGTTGATACCGTAGGACAGCCAAATATCCTTTGTGCAACTGTTAAAAAGAAAGTTTAATTCAAGAGATGAAATGATATAAACTTTTTTCGAACATTGGTTGACATATTTACCCAATGAAGCCATCTGTCTCCAGTGATATTTCTGAGGTCAAGAGTTGGCCGAGATGATCAGTCAATGGTGGATTCATTGCAGCTTTTGCTAAAATCAACAAAAAGAATGTCAACAATATTTGACACTCAAAAAGTAGTTTTAAATATAATCCAGAGGTTTTTATTAAATGGGGATTAAAAAAGATGTTACCATTCACAGTGATGCCATTAAGAGTCTGATAATATTTGCTGATCTCCACTGGAAGGCCGAGTGTGGTAGCTTGGAAGTAGCGAGTCTCAAAGATTAAGAAGGCCTTTGTTCGATGCCATGAAATTCCCTTCTGTAAATTCTCAATGGCTGTCCACACGGCACTGTTTTTGCCTGCAGAAGGATTCACAGCCTGCATGTGAAAGTTAAATAGTCAGTACACACTACAGTGGGATTATATTCGCTCTGTATATATTTGGTGTTTTATGCTCTCACATTCATGATATTGTGAATATGCTCCTTGTTGATATCTGCAAAAAACCACTCTTGTCCAGAAGCACGAGAATAGAAATGAAGAAGGGGTTTGTCACCGCTTTCCAAGTTTTGAAGCTGAAACATTACACGATAACAATTTTCAGGGATACAAGTTTTACTAAAACTTAAATTAAGAGTTGAAATAATGTCCCAACCTGTCGATAAATGATCTGCAAGTCACTAAGGTCTCCTTTGAGTTGAGGGATGATGGGGGCAAACATTTGCTTTATTCCATCAGAACGTACTCCCATCTTGAAAAGAGAAACACCTCCGTGTATTTCATTTTGGACGACATTTGCATCATCATCAATATTTAAATACATTTCAATATACTCTACCTCCAAAAGCTGAATAATTCTACCAATGAAATACAATTTTCCTTTCATCATGATTTCAGTTGGGATGTTTTCTGTTGCATTTCTTAGCATGAAGAACTCCCCAGCTGTGCCAATAAGTAAATCATCTGCATTGGGAAAGTATACCGTCACAAAGACTCTTTAAAGAGAATGCCAAACAATATAACTGTATGTGAATATACCATTAAACCAGTCCAAGCGCATTGCCTTGCTGAAGCGATGGGTGAGGCGGCCAAATTTTGGAGCCAGGATTTTCACTGCTACATTACAGGCAGTAGACCTTATGCAGACAGCAAAAAAAAAAAAAAAGATGAGTGGTATTCCTATCTTATGCCCTTGATTATTTTGATCAGTATACCCACAGGAATGTGTTGTCAGGAGTTCTGGATCTGGCCATGCTTCTCAAATAAGAGTACGTAAAACTAATAACATGAAGATTTTTCTCCTCCCACAGATGTGCAGTCACAGTAGACACCAGCGCCATTGATGGCTTTGTGTCAAATAAGATCATCAAGGCTAACATGCGCAACTCAGCGCAAAGGTCCTTTTGCAGGTAAAGACTCATTGTGATTTGCTGGACCTGAAAAGTAGAATATTTTCATCATAATGAGCTTTCAGAGTCAGGGTACAGCCAAAACGTATGTTTTTCACAATTCCATGCAAACCTTATTTGCCATTAATTCAACACGGTATTTATACTTGAGTATATTAATATGCTGCTATTTTAGAACCTTCACACATGTCATCCATGTCTTGTGTTCTTACACTGTGTGGGTCTCGCGAAGCGATGAGTCTCAAGGCCTGTACAGCAGCACTCAGCACACGAGGAGGGAGATCAACTGGGTTAGCAGAAACTCCAGGGAGGAACCGCATGATGGTTTTAGTGCTGCCTGGATGACCCGCGTTGCCTAGAGCTTTCAGAGCCAAAACCATGTCTTTCTCATTGTTATTCTTCATACTGTCCAGAGCGAAGTCCAGCAGTGGCTAGGGAAGGGAATAAAATCTTTGTCATGGTCAGTATAAGTTTTACATCTTCAGTAGAACTGTGACAGCCACTCAGTAAAGCGTTTTCAGCTAATTGAATCTGAGCCTATGCCACGAGTTGCAAATTGCCAAAATTTCCTTTCACCAATAAAAGCGTTTCACATGATCTGGTATGTTAGTGTTAAGACAGCTAACTTTGTTATTATATGCTTTTGTTGAAATATTTTGGTGTTTAAATATGCAATGATTATTTCTCTTTTGTTGTATCGGTCAGTAGTACAAGAAACTTGAACTTCCTGTGACAAATAAACAGCTTGAAACAAGCATACTTGGTCCATGTGAGAGTATTAGAGTGGTACATAATTTTCTCCCACTTCTTGATAGCAAAATAATGAGAACAGGTGATAAGGAATATTTTAAAATTGTGTTTTAATAATAAATGTGTTTGAAGTTGTAGGAGGTATAAAAATATATTAAAACTTTTTTTTTTTATCCCCAGTTGGTTTCTCTTCTTAGGGCTTGTGCGTCTGAAATGTATCCCCTGTGATAAATGGAAGTTCATCGTACACTTAAGATTGGAAAAACGTTTTTGAGGGAAAAAAAAGTGAGCCCAACTAATAAAAAATAGATGACAATTGATATCTAAAATTCTACTGCAATGCAAAAGTGCATGTGTGATGGTTTTGTTACCTGAACAGCAGATACTGGGCAAGGTGTGTAGTAAGCGCAGTGCTTGTACACCAGGGAGCCATAAGAAAGGGCCACAGTGTGCCATACAAAGATGTTGGATTTACTGTAGGGCATGTTCAGGAAGCTCTGAGAAGAAAAGACGCCAACATTATCTTCGAAATAAACGGTTGTCTTTGTTCAAATGGCCTTGTGCTACTTTTATCCATCCTCACTTTAGCCATCTCAACCAGTTCAGGAGTAGCGTCAAGATGATCGAAGGCCAGCAAGAGCGTTTGAACGGCCTCGGAAACGGTTATGTCTCGTTCTTGGAACCTCCTTTGTAGGAACTTAAGGATTCTGGCATCGTTGACTTCTACAATCGTGTCCAAAAACCACCGTCTAATGAGGGCAAAGCCAGAGGAAATTGATTAAGTATTTCTAATCTATCACGTCTAAGATTATCCTTAAAAGTAATTAAATTAAATCATGCCAGAGAGATAAAGGTCAGGGGTTGCTTTTAATAAAATATTAAGTGTCAATGGTTTCCTTCGTTTTAACGGCGAGCTGATTTTTGCATTAACCTTTCTTTAATCAGAACTGACACGATAATGCATTTTTAATCAGATGAAGTGTCAGACTGAAGACATGAATGAGGATTAACTATTCAGTCATTACTCATTCTACTGAAGTGGATCTGATTTGGATATAATGTGCACCATGCAATCACGCTCTTCCCATTTGGATTTGGCAAAAATAACTAACAGGTTCTGTAAGTTTCTTTCTCACTTAATGTCGCTCAGATACTTGACCTGTACTCATCATGGGCAGCAAACTGCTTCCACATAGCCTCTAATCCTTCATAAGGCACCAATCGTAGGAGTTGATACAACTTCATCACATCCTCAGTTGTTGCACTCTCGATTTGGTAGTTATTGACTTCAGCTAAATGTTTGATCAACTCAACAGCCTGCAGAAAGAAGAAATGTTTGAGTCCCTCAGTATCTTATGTTACAATTGATATGAATGGAAAGATACCAAGAAACAATCGTTACCTTTGACAATGCATCATCCGACTTCTGCATGAGGATAGGAAGGTGTGCACCTGCTTTGACAAACTTGTAAATAATATTGCCTCTGTTTTCCATTGGCCCATGTTTGCCGGTAACAGCAGACGGCTTGTCTCTCACATCCAGCAACACTAATTCTTTCCTGCAGGATGGACATTTTGAACTTGTTAGCATTGCAAGCAAGGTTAACTGTGAGCAGAATGTAAGATTTAGTCATGTCTTACGTTGCTTTCATCTTGAAGCTTCCGCCCTTCACATTGAAAGGACTGAAGTGTTGCTGCTCCAAACCATGAGCCCTGGAAATCAGGCCTCCTTCAGTAGTTGGTTTGATGGTGTAAACGTATCGCATGGTTGAAATAAGAGAATCTCCTCTCTGGAATGGAGGACACATTACATCATAAGGTTTTATAGGTAGGTAACAAACCTTTCTGTATAATTTACGATGAAATATTTTCACATATGTCACTCGAACAGACCTTTTTGGAAATATTGTCAACCAGAGCGGTTGCCATTCCGCTGTAGCGTTCTGCCTTCTCCCTACAGTTAGTGACATCCACAACCTGAGTGATAGTCATGTCCTTTGTTTCCTTGTTTTCTTCAACGGCATAGTTACTCTTACACATGCCATGAATGCCAGCCTTAAAATAAAATCACATTTTTAGAAACGCTAATGAGGTTAATGTACTTTGAATACAGAAGAGAACGTGTGATCTCACCTCCTCGAGTTCGTAGAACGTCTGTGTGGTCTTGACAGTCATGTGGAAGAAGCTGAGTATGCCTCTAACGATGTTGACAACAGTGTCGGATACTTCAGCTGAGGCGTGGATGTTGCCCACATGCCCACTGGCAAAGTCAAACATAAAAGGTTTGACAAGCTGGGCCGCGATTCGCTGAGTGAGTTTAGCAGAAGCAATGAAGCTGTCCTTCCCTGGGAAGCCATTAAACTCCTCAAAGGCTAAATCTGAAATCTTTAAACAAAAAGTGGACATTAATTACATAAGACTAGTGACAGCTAAACATACTAAAAATATTCTTAAAATATGACAGATGATAAAACAATTAAGAGCTGTGCCGTTGGTGTACATAGAGCAGGTTATTTTTGTAATATTTAGGGTCACCTTTTATTCAGTCAGGCTAAAACATTATTTAGATGGATGGATGTCCGTGGACTGCAGTCAATAGACAGAATTACAAAACAACCGATCCATAACAGTGGGGTACCAAACACCCAAGGCCACAAAAATATAGCAATTTGTCATACGGGCTGATGTGCTTTTGTAGCAGCAATGCACTAAACATAACGTAACCTTCTTCATGGTTCTTTATAAATCATGAAAAGGATTCCTGTACATAGCAGACATATATTAAATCAATAATGTATAAATAGTAGGTAATAGATGGATAAAAATGGAGCGCGCAACTTGGCTCCAACCAACAGAGGTGCAGTCGGAACTTAAAGAGCCAGAGTGAAGTGGATCTCTTTCAGGCCGATCCCGATATTTGACAGAAAAAAAATTGGGTAATTAATCGGCCAATTAATTAGAAAGAAAGAAAGAAAGAAAGAAAGAAAGAAAGAAAGAAAGAAAGAAAGAAAGAAAGAAAGAAAGAAAATCCAAAGCAGTTTCTTTCTCTTGCCCAGTGACCCTAATGAGTACAAGCACTAGAATAAATAGATGAAGTGCATCGAGCGACAATTCTGTATTAAATATGAAATTTCATATTTTAAAGTAAACAAAAACAGCACAGAGCAACAAAAAGTTGAACCACTTTTTGAATAGGGTGGGCACATTTGAATAATAGCATTGTCACTGATAACTTCACAACTTTGTGTTATTTTTCCAATATTTCACGTGTCTGCTTACCTGAAGGATGAAGCTCTGCGCAGACGCGCCGACAATCTTAATCTTGCATGTTAGTTTGGCCCCAGACTCAGCCATGTTTGGCATGCCCAGTCCAAAATTGACCAGTCCCTCATATTTATATTCATAGGATTTCTTGGGGTTTAGGCTGAAATCTGTAAACAGTTTTTAAAAGCATTAAGTGAAAATATTTCATTTTAAACACAATACTAGAAAAAAGGAATTCAGTCCTGTGGAATATGCTGCAATACTCACCATAGCGGACACTTTCACATGCTAAAAAAAATATAATAAGACAGAATTAGCAAGAGGACCTGACTGGGAAGCATCCTGTAAAAATATTTCTTCAAAAGTACATAATTATTATTTTTTATTCAAATACCTTACCGGCCAGGGCCAAAAGGCAGCAGAGGATGAGCCCTCTCATGGTCAACGTGGGTGCAAGCAAACATTTCACATCACCCCTTTAAATAGCTGAGTGTGTTTGATTAGGCAACCTGGTTGTGTTGACCTGTGCGGGCAGGTCACATTCGTTTTTTTAGCCAGTCAACATCAATGTAAAGTCAACACTGACTTGGCGGCAACACGTTGACATTGTCACAATGACATGACAAAGACAGGTAATCATCAACAGCTGCAGGTAGAAGATAAATAAAGGCAAAAACACAAAGTAACCATCATACATATACATCATTTAGTGTGTGTAATATTGTTGTAATTTACAGCTGCACTTCATATTACTGACAGATGTTTCCTCCATTATGATATTGTTTGCACATGCCATATGTCTTATTATAGGCTGAGCAGCACCTTTTGGGGTAGAAATCAAATCATGTTGCGAATTCATATTTTGGCAACCAGTCCAATCACGACCCTTGTGGAAATAAGTTATAAAGCCAACAGATAGATGGAAAAGGTGGTATAGTCATACTGGGATAGTGTTAGTCATAAACAGCAACAATACCCTCCAACACTTAAGTGAATAATTTAAAAAAGAAAAAGCGTAGAACTTTAGATGCAGTCAATAAAGGTTTGAGCTTGGTTTCCACTGTTTATCATATACTATACTTTAAATACTATACTTTAAGTTATTCATAAGAAAGGTTGTGTATGGTAAATGTATCTTATTTTAAATTTTATGACCAATACACTGATATGCAAACACACCTTTAGAAATAATGTTGATGATGAGGACAAAGGCTTATCTGTGCAAGATAATAAATTGATCCCACATATTACATTGCTTGTAACTGAATGCTTAATGCAATTGAGTATAACTAAATGTGTAAGGCTTGGTGAGTGCTGCTATCTAGTGGCTCAATGTGGGTACGACGATTTTCATATTTAATAGGACTACTGTAAATGGTCATTTACTATAACCATTATGGTAAGAAATTATTGACATATTTACTGTAGTGTAATTTACTGATATAGTTTTGAGCCCCACAAAGCACTTTAAAATACAAAAATACAATTTATTCATTTTAATGGAAAAGCATTTTAATGGAAAATATTTTAATGGAAGATAATTATATGACGTGGGAAATGGAACATTATTGAACACTTTGTTAATTATAATTTGAGATCATTTATCAAATTATAATTAACATTTGCTGAGAAGACAGAGAAAACAACCAACTGAAACTTGCCAATCCAAGTGTTTTGCAGATGCTCCAAGAGTGTTTTATTTTTTACCACTAGATAGCGCCATTGTTCATTATTTCACCAAGAAGGACATAAAGGCTGAGTTTTTTTAATACTCAACTGAGAATAAGCCGAGCATGGTTTGTTTGCCAAACTTATTTTATTATTAATTTAACAAGAGTAAGTGCAGTTCTGTTATGTTATAAAGAATACAACGGGCATTAAATAAAAACAATACAAAAAGGGAAATGTATGTGGATTGCAGGGTTACTCAAAGGCAGGTGTGGGCAGTTCCAGTCCTGCATGTTTTATATGGCTCCCTGTTGCAACACATGGTCAAATGGTCAGATAATAAGCAAGGTATGCAGAAGCTGGATAACAATCCTGATCATCTGAATTAGGTGTGTTGCAGCCGGAAGACCTATAAAACCTGCAGGACACCGTCCCCTAAGGACCGGATTTGCCCACCCCTTCTTTAAGGTGAAATGGATTTCATGAATGGACAACATTTATTGCATGCATTGAAACAGAAATGAATTAAATATAAACAGACAATGATGGAATAAAGGATTTTTCCACATTCACATAGCATCTGTTTTTTAGTATAGTTTCCAACATTGTTCAAGTTGATCTGGTGCTTGAATTCATTCATTGAATTCATCTTAGGCATTCAAAACAGCATGGCATGTTTTTAAAAAGCCTGTAGTACTCCTCTTGAATCTGAAACAACAACAAAAGTTACTATGTTAACATATTTATTTATATTTTTATATATATAAAATAAATATGCAGCCATAATTTATCATAATATATCTAAATTTGGCAGGTATGAAGTAGTTTGGGTTAAATTTCTTCTCATGTGTTTGAATAGGTTTTCATATGAATCCATGAGTCAGCATTACCTTTCTGGAGAGTACACAGAGGAAGATGAAGATGAACATGCCCTGGAAAGCGTTGGTGATGGTGAACAGATATGCGGTGAGTGTGCTCTCATAGAGGATGTGCAGCACTCCGAAGGTCCAGGTGGCACCCAGGACGAAGAGCAGCGCTATGGCTCCACGGGCACATGATCTGACCAGCCACCACCAACACAATCACGCTGGCAAATTTGAGACGCCCAACCCAAGTCTAACCAAGTATTAATAATCCCACCTGATGTTCTCATAGTGGCTTATTTCAGGCTTCTTCACCACCGTGTGTCGGTAGACTTTGTAGATGATCACTCCAAAGGCCAGTAGATTCACCTGAGTGGAGATCAAAAAAATCACATCGCAATTTCTGTCCATTTTAAACCATGTGCTTGCTTGCTTCTTGCTTAAATAACTTACCAGAATGATCAAACAAGCAGGTCCAATAAAGCTCCATATGAAGTGGTTCTCTGTGCTCAGCCAACACCTAAAATACAAAAGCAAGATGTCCCACTTAGTGATCTTGATTAATTGAATTTTGCCTGCCTTTTATCATTGGACCTCAGCTTCTATTTTTTCTGATCTCAATCAATAGAACCCTGTTTGGGTCAGCAACCACTTCGGCTCCCCCCAAACACAAGCAGAGATACTCATCATGAAAATAAATGTAAAATAAAAAATGTCGGTAGGTAGAAACAGCAGACATGTATTTATTTTTAACTACAGTTTACTTATTTTAAATTAGGCCGTAAATATACAATTAATATCATGCACTTCCGTCCTAACCGGCCATGAATCCAAACGCCTTAAGAATAAATAGACCCCAGCAACGCACACACCTAACAGTGTCGTTTGAGTTTTAGTGAAGGTCTTTGCGTCATCAAATAAAAATGATAAAACATACATACGTATATGCTCACATTTTATCAGTGCCATAATACTTGGAACCCAGCGTGGCTGAGATGGCCACGACGACTGCTGGGCTTCCATAACCGAAAATGTAAAAGTTACGGTGCAGGAAGCCTTTGTTGTAGATGACGCCAACCACTATTAAGTACAGATGGATGCCCTCGATGCACATCCAGGCAAAGGCCGCCAGGAAGAAATAGTGCAGCAGCCCCGCAATAATCGAGCAAAAGAGCTGCCAGGAAACAAAGAAAGAGAGACAGAGAGAGAATGTTTCATTTGAAAGGCCAATTGAATGACCTGAAAAACATATAAATGTTGATTTTCATGTTAGTCTCACACATTTACTGCACCACTGCAAGTGACCATAAAACTTAAATTATACCGAGACAATAAAAATGATGGATCCAGATTTAAAAACCAATGAAGTGACATTCACATGTGAACAAAACTTTGTTTTCCCACAGAGTTGAATATGAGACTTGATTTTCAACGGCGCGTTAAATCATGACGAGAAGGAAAATAACATTATTGTTGTTATCTCAAACACCCTACAGAGTGACATTAACATATTGACTTTTCTTCCTTCCTTTAGTTCATTTCAACTTTTAAAAAGTCACTGTGTAGGTGGCGACCTTAACTCATGTGATTAAATACAGTAAACAACATATGTCTTAGAAACATAACTACATACAATATGTTTAAATTTATTTTGCAATGAATATTTTCAGGAGGTTTGCGATCTACATCAGAATACCAGAAAATGTTTGGGGCTGGGTTGAAAGTTCTTGATCGTCACCTTGTGAGTGTACATGTTGATCCCCACAAGGAAGATGAACTCAGCCATGAATAGACTGCAGCACAGATTCTTGTGAATGGTAGTCCTGGTGCTCTGGATCTCACAGAAGAACCAGAAGGTGAAAATGCACATGGACAGACAGATGAGGGAGATAATCATCCCTAGCTGGGTGATGCGGGTCAGGACGGTTTGGTGGGCGATGAACTGACAAGAAAAGAGAAATGGATGGTGTTTTTATCTCACAATTCAATCTGTGTTCATTTTTAACCAAAAAATAAGAGCGAGCCTGTTGTATTAAAGGTAAAACATTTAAGAATCAAGTGATAATTAAAAATAATATGCCATGGTGTATTAAACAATGGTGCCACGGGGCACTCTCCCACCCTGGAATATGCTTGGACCACCAGGTGCCAGGCTAGATTATTCACTTTTGGGTATTTTCCGATTTGCACCTGTCCGCCATAAAGATCATGTCAAGAATCTTTATCAGCATTTTTTGAAGAATATTTGGAGTTTGTAAAAAAAAAAAATATATATATATATATATATATATATATTTGCGGACTCACGGTGATATCCTTGGCTCCCCCAAGGAAAAAATTCTACCTCTGCTTCTGGTGGTGCCAAACCTCCAAAATGACATTTGGGGTACAGTGAACATGTTTTGTAATACACATCTAAAACCTTACATTGGCTCGCCCCGAAGACATGAGAATAGCAAAGTGTGTGAGGTGGTTGCAGGTGCACGTGGTGGCATTGCTGTTGACTTGCAAGGTCTTGCAGCCATGCGTGGCCCAGTGACCCTGCAGGCTGTCAGTTGTGTACTCCCAGAAGGCGCATTTGGTCACATCGGTTTTGAGGTCGACAGGCTTTGGAGGAGAGAATGTAACAAAAGAGCCAGTGAGATGGACATCTGTACTGAATTTGGAACACAACTGTCGTTGCCTTACAGTGGAGAGAAAAAACATCTCATTAAATGTCAATGAAATTCAAATGCAATTGCATTTTGTAGGATCAGTTTGACTAAATTAAATGTAACTAACTAGTCCATGAGTGTTGAAATTATTTTTTTCCCCAAAAAATAATAATGCTGCATGTTTTGAGACAGAAATAAATTAACTATTATTAAGTTACATAAATGCGACCAGAATATGTCATAAATCAATGTTAATATCTGACTCTTAACAGTCTTTCCTACCAGTCAGTTTCTAACGGTGTCATCTATTGTCTGAGTGAAAAAAATAATATGTACTGCCAAGCACGAATATTTATTATGGATTTGGTTAATTCTAACAAATTAGTGTTTGCTTTTTTTTTGGGGGGGGGGGGGGGTAATAAATGTATAAATTGTTACCAAATTCTACTGCTGTAATCTGGGTATTCAGAATGAATGTAACACCATACTTTTTGATCAATTGTGCCTGTTCTTGAAAAGAACTGGATTCAGTTACTGACTTGTTAAAAATTTGCAAGTGTAATATGATGCAATTCAACTTGTTAACTCAACATTTGTCATTTGTTTTGGTTATTTTTTTAGCCCTGGTACTTCTTCCATCTGTTAATTGCCACAACAACAGATGCAAGTCTCGTACTAGTTATGACGCTGATTGGTGTTTAAGACTTCAAACTGAATAAAACTTTGCCGGGAAGCAAAGTTTTAGTAAGGTACAGCACAAAGATGCTTACTGCAGCAGTCTGACTAGATATTAAGGGGAACTCCCCGCAAAAAGGTTCTGCACTGCAAATTTGCAGCAGCAGCAAATTGAATGAAAGACAGCGTGCCCATTCATCTTTACCTCAACGTGCCTGAGAGTGAAGATGACATGGTCAAGCTGGTAGACGTCAGCAGGTTTGACGGCCGCTGCCACCACTTGGGAATTGACAGTGATTTCCCCCGTTTCCGCATAGTGCGAGTAGTCACTGACACCCGGGTCGATGCTGGGCTTCAGGATGTCTCCCATGCTGTCATATCGCACAAACACCACTGACACGCTCTCTGATGGACGACACAAGTTGAGGAAACCATTGACGACGGTCCAACCTCATTCTTCGGCTGACTTTGCTGACCAACAAGAAGTATTGAATTTCTCAATACTGAGATTTGTAAGGTATCTGAGATATGATTCCAAAAGTAGTGACAGTATGGAAAGCCCACAGTGCACAAAGCAAGGTCTACAAAGACATGCTTGGATGAATTTAACTTGGAAGATCAAATAGCCTTGACCTCACGTCCAACACATTCAGGATAAACTAGAGCAGAGATTGTGAGTCAGGTACCCGTGACCGCTTCGCTAACATTTCAACATCCAGTGCAGTTGCAGATTGTTCCAGCAGAATTTGCTAAAGCAGCATTTTCCATCATTAAACTGTGATTCAACTCACCTTTACTTTCCTCTTTCGCTTTCATCTTCGGAGTTAGAGTCATGATGTCGCCGCCCATACTTGATGACAATGTAGGTTTTTTCTTATTGGCATCAAAAGTGAAGAGTCTCATTTCTGTGGAAAGGAATTGGCAGATAAAAACAAACACAAGTCATAGTGTAAATTTTGGTCTTACCCATTTGTGTATCTTTAATTTGAAACTCATATGGAGTTTGGAGGCTGTTAGCCAAAGTAAGAGCACTTTCTTCAACTGTGTGCAGCAGCTTGGTGACGGTTTGCTCCCGACGCTCCTCTTTAATCCTGCTCCATGCCACCAGCTCATCCTTCTCTACTAAGTTGTTGACTGCTTTAACTAATTTCTGTTGACAAGAGCATTTGTGATTCCTCCAATAAAGCGTCCGCATGCTTCTCATAAACCCCGCAAGAAAAGAGATGTCATGGTCAAAACAGTGAGTGAGAAGAATGAAACCAGTGAGTGGGGATTACTATGAGAGTTGAGTGCACAACAGGCTGATCTTTTTCTCCTGTGGCCAGCAACGACGTGGACCGGCTCAAGGCCTCAACGTACGCAATCACTTCCACAGAGGTCAGATCCCCGGACGACTGCTGAGCAATATAATTCAGTAGGCTTAGGGGCTCAGTCAGGTTGCTCATCTAAAAGGGCAGCAAAAAATAGGAACTAACATTAAATTTTTTAGAGAAAATCGAAACAGCAGTACAAAGATCGAAAACAATGACGTTTGTTTTTATGAAATTGGTTTCCACCTCTTCCCCCTCAGACAAGCCTATTAGATCTGATGAGCTCTGGTATAAGTTTATAATATAAACAGGGATGATAAAATGTTGTCATTATTTGCTATTATTTCAAATTGACCTAAATAAGGACATCAAAATTCAATACTGCTAACAGTGCTAAAACACAATACAGTGGTGAGTTACATGTTTTATTGAAAAACCACAAACGGTCAAACAACTAAATTTTGAGCAGTCATCGTGCGAGATGTTATCAAATCACAAAGCTTAGGAGTAGGCAAGTCCAGTCCGAGAGATCCGCTGCCCCGCCTTTTTTAGAAGTCTCCCTCCTTCACACAACTGATTGATTGGGTCGTGATCTAGCTTGCTGATGAGGTCATTGAATCAGGTGTGCTGCAGCAGAGAGACCCAAAAAACCCAAGGACCTGTGCATCTCCTGGTCTCGGTGGCATGCAGGGTGGATTACAGCTGGATTTTTAATATATGCCATATCTTCCTAAGCAAGGTGCAATTGGGTAAGTCCTTGAGCCCTTTTTTTTTTTTCCTCAGAAAACTCAGTCATCACATGTTGCTCTCGAGTGAATCGATTAGGCCAGGTGATTTGGCGCCATCCAAAATCAAATTGTATTGATTCATTACGGTTATTAGATTTGCAGCAGCTCTAGCTTTAGATCTAATTTGATTGTGCAGGTGTATTTAAATATACAGTCAGTCATTTTCAACCACTGTCCGGAGCCACTGTTAGATTTTGGTTGTAGGTATTGCAAATGAAATCTCCAAACTTTTAGTCTGAAGATTTTCTGCAAATGACATGCTTGTGGTCACCGTAAATATAGAGAATGAATATCTGTTCTTTTTTATGAATGTCAATCAGATCCATTGAAAGCCAGCAGATGGGGTACTTACATACTCAAGTGTTTTATTGACAGTCTGTGTGATGCACCCAATGTTGTCATGGCAGTTTTTTTGGGGATGTTCTGCAAAATAACAATTAGAAAAATAACGCTAAAATAAATTAAAAGTAACAATAAATACATTTAAAAATAACAACAAACAAATATCAAATAGATAACAATAAAAAATAACCAGCTGAAGTGACTTCCACGAAAAGCATTGTTCCTTTACCAGTCTGATTTTTATGCAACATCAACATTTGCAGTAGCAGGTTTGAATATGTGGAAAAAGTCTGAGTATAAATCACAATATAAGCGAATGTGGTGAGTGTGCATGTGTATTCTTCCTTCTTATACTGACCTTTACATCTTCCACCTTGCTCTGGATGAAAGTGCTTGGTGCCAGAAGTTGGGATGTAATCACGCTGACAAGTGCAATAGAAAGATCCATTGATATTATGGCAATGTGAGTTGGGTCCGCATCCCCCTCCTGCCTCACATTCATCAATGTCTGAATAATGCACACAAAGAGCAATCAAATTAAAGGAGATTCTGCACGTAAGAGGCAGCCAACCACATAACAAAACATAATCACACATAATAAAATCCAAGCATTGCAATTGATAACTTCATTTAATTTGATGTATCCTGCATAAAAACGATGCATAATCATTCTCGTAAGGTGGACGACTTTTTTCCATTATGTGTGTGGGCTGAGAATTACACAGTTGAACATTTGTAAAGAAAGTGTTGTTGTTCATGCCGAATATTGAGCCAAAGATCCTGAGAGTGAATTCTCAGAGCAGCAGATGGAGAGGAAGCAAAAGGCCTGGGGAAGAAGCACCTCCAATGTGTTTATTCTCCATAGTTCAATGAAAGACAAAACAGTTCTCACATTCACACGCTTTTCCAGCAGCTAACACCTAACAGCTGTTCGTCTGCGTTCACACGCATTGAAAAGGTAAATCAGTAATTTACAAATAAATTACCATAATGACACAAAGGAAATCACACATAACATCATCAGTTCAAGATCTTAAGGCTTTAATTAATCCATTAGATAATTTTCAGAATTACCATATTGGGTGGTAATCATCTTAATCCTCATTTTCAATGCCATTGTTGAAGTCATTAAATTATTTGAGCTACATTAATCATAACTAAAAACTACTCTGCTTTTACGACAATATCATTCTCTAACATTAACAAATATGTACGTGATGAAAAATACCATTCTTACCTATGCACTCAGTTCCATCATTCGTCTGGAACTTGGCTTGTCCAGTTGAAATGTAACCGGGCAAACACGTACAGTAATAACTGCCTATTGTATTGGTGCAGTTGCCTTTGTTGCCGCAGATGTTTGTCACATTCTGGCATTCATTGTCATCTGTGGCAAGAACAGAAAGAATATTATGATTACTTGGGAAATCATCTCAGCATATTTCGACAGTCACTGTCTAATAACACATCGTAAAGAAGCACAATGTACCGAGTTGATTTTTCAAGGAAGGTCATATGAGTTGTTTACTTAAACTGATTTTAAATGCATTATTTAAATGAAATTAACAATTTTTGTAAACAACAGACATAGGGAATACATCCTGGTAGCAGTCCACAAATGACCACCACTGACCTGAACAAATCCAGCCAGGCAGAGAGACATAGTCGATATAGTGAAGTGTCTTAAACAATATACTACGTGCTAATATTGTGTGACTGTTGAGAGGAAAGCATTTTCCCAACTGGAAAATTGTCTGTTAAAACTGTGTGAAATCGCTGACTGAAAGGCGAAGCTGTGGAACATATGTCATGGCGTGATTCATAACATGAAGTATTCAGTCAGACTGATGACTTGACTATACCTCTCAAAACCTCTGGGGTTTATTGCATGGTAACTAGGGATAGCTATGATATGAGATGAGATTCTCTATTGCATTCCGAGGTGTTATATTTCCTCCTTTTGGCATTTCGCTCTGGCATGTGTGATGGATGAGTAATTTTCACTTTAGGTATTGTATTAGTGCATTGTGCAACCTTTATCGTTTTTTTGTTGTTGTTGTTGCTTGGAAGAAAGAATGCTCATGATTTTAACCAACATGTCTGCCTCACAAGCAGAAAAAAACATATGGAATGGTTGGATGCTGTGTAAACATGGCTTTCTCTCAGTCAGAAAAAGTTTGTTTTGGCTTTGAGGCATGTTCATATAAATAATTACATGCAATGTCCTTGTTTTGGAAGGTTTTGAAGTTGTGTGTTTAATTCTGCTTTAAATATTTAATTGCTTTAGGATGATCGACTGGAATACTGATGCCAACTCTCTTCATGTCGTTTACTAGAAGTGACTTTGAATTTCCACTGCTGTCCGTAAATGACAAATGCCTGCTTTTCCTCTCATCTGTACTTTGTGCACAAAGGTTGTCTAAGAGGGGATATCCTGCCTTCTCATGAGAGGTGACTAGGATTCAGAAGGGAAATACCTCGCAGCATGCACAGGATGCTTTAGCAATTCCTCTGACACAAGCATCGCGCCTGCATGCTCACTTTCATGTTTTATCTGCAGCATCCTCATGAAAAAATAGGGTTTCTCTGTTTACAAAAACAGTAAGCAGGGTTAAGTTGGGATTGAACTTCAACCCTCTTCGTCTCAAAATGATCTGCCAGTGTTTATTTGGTGGGAAAACTGCCAGTATGTATTAAATTAACTACATATATTATATTCTTACTACATTTATTGTAACTATAATGCCAGACAAAATATAATGCTAACTATAAAGCCTCCAACAAGGCTGAAAAAAAAATCTCGTATCTTTTTATACCGCAACCGGATGAGTCCTATATTATGTAGTAGTTTACAAGGTCAAGATGACTGCTCGGAAAAGGGTTTGCAGAGTCAACCTTGCTCATTTCAATGGATATTATTCAGTCTGACGAGCAATATGTGATAATCAGTTTTATGGAACGACCATATGTAAACCATTTTAAAAATGATTTCACCTCTCCCATAGTTTTAAAGGCATTAAAACTTATTTGAAGAAGGCGGAAAATATATTTATAGATATAAAGATATGTGACTTGATATAGACATAAATATTATACTGTCCTGCTGTAATGTTATTGACAGAATATTTTGAAAATATAAATATAGATTTCCACTGGTTGGCAGTAGACTACACACAATCATCAATATTACAACTATTCAGTGACCATATGAATATTTTTGGTGATTGATATTTACCATTGCATATTGCAATTCCATCTCCGGTATATCCACGGTTACAATAGCAAGCCTCGTTGGAGCCATTCAAAGCCTTGCATGTTGCAAGTTCGTGGCAAGAATCACAAATGTCAGAGAATCGGCAGGGATCCATCATACTTGAGAGCCATGCTGTCCGGACACAAAGACAAAACAGAACCTTTGAAAATATACCACATCATTTTACGGCCTGTTTTGGCGCCACATAGATCACATAAATAAGTTGCTTACAGCTGTCTTGTAATGATGGCATTGTATTTGTTAATGTTAGTATTGATCCTTCTTTAAAGTTTGCTTGATTCACATACCTGTCAAAAGTACAAGTTTCATTGGTGACCAGAGCGAAGACTCCATAATTGCACTCGTTGTGAATTTGGCTTTTAGTAGACTGTGTGTAGTGGGCTGGCTTCTGACGTCGTCCATTTCCTTGCATCACTTTTCCTGTTTCCCTAAACCTGGCCCTTCCTGTCTTGATCTTTAATCTGCTTCTTTCAAAAAAACAAAACAAGAAAAGACAGTCCCTTGGCTACGATTTATCAAAAAGTGCTTCTTTATTTGATCAAACTTACCATATATATTGTATAATGCTTCGAAGCATTTGTGTTTGTCCTTCTAGTCTTCCGGTGGTTCATGTTGCCCTTTGGAAAGCCTCTGTTGCCATTGTTCCAGTTGTCCAATAAGGTTTCACTAAGGACACAACAACTCAGACTATAGCGGGAGTCAAGGATGACCTCCTCCCTTCCGTAGATAACTTTACATAACTCCGCTGTTGCCATCTTCAGCTACACAGGCCCAGTAACTCCGTGTCTTGTCATCTAGCTGTGTTTTAATGATTAGATTTTAGTTGCTCCTACTAATTACTGTAATTTTCCAATAGCTGACATTTTAATACAAAGGAACAATCTGCAACATTTTTATGTAATTTCCTGACATTTTCAATAGATTAGAGTTTAAAAAAATCACTTTTCTTTCGCTTATGTTTCTAACACACACAGAAATTAAACTTTACAAGCAAGAGAGTTCTCATATGTTCATTTATGTCATATAGTTAGAGACATACATATGAAAGCCTTCAGTCATTGTACAAAATCAGCACTCGGCCAGACTCTTGTTCTGTGTAATGCTAATAGAGTCCACCACCAAACCCAAACAGTCCGAACGTCTGCGGTTGAAGAAGAAAGACAATTCTGGGCAGACGGCATCAGAAAAGTGCCGGAGCGTTGTGGTGAAAATTTCACCAACGTGATTCCACACATGTTGCTCATTTAGTGACAAAGTGTTTTGCTTTGTCCCGTGACTCATTCGGCTGAGTACCAAATAAGAGTTCAACTGTTTTGTTAAGTCCCCCAAAACGTCTGGGTCATTTAAGTTGCACTGTTTTATTACATCATTGCTGTTGGAAGATTAAAATCTGATTGTTGTTGAAGTGGTGGAAAGTTTAATGGCTTAAAATACAAACAAAACAATGAACTGGTTTGTCCTGTATTTCTGTGAGAAACACTTTATAAAGTACAGATGTGTTGTTTTTCCCCTCCAATTGCTGTTCATGTGAAACTAGAGCATAACTCCTGAAAGTAATTTTTGTTTTGATGGATTAACTTCCCCAGACAGTTTTTCTTTTCAGCTCAAAAAGAGTGTAAATGTGATTTTCTTGACTTTTTAGATGGAAAATAGTCCTTGTGGGGAAACAACTATAAAAAAAAAAAAAAAAACAGGTGCGAATATACAAAACTTTCTTTAAAGTAAGAATTTTTGTTCCCTCAAAGCTACCAAGTCCCATTTATATCCATCCAACCTATGAATATTAATACTCTAAA
Organism: Syngnathus floridae; assembly: GCF_059516105.1. Taxonomy (NCBI): domain Eukaryota; kingdom Metazoa; phylum Chordata; class Actinopteri; order Syngnathiformes; family Syngnathidae; genus Syngnathus; species Syngnathus floridae. The sequence goes on from NC_142425.1 coordinate 7,134,824, forward strand.
TTCTTGTGTCAAAGCATCATTTACTTGGAGGAAGTTAGGAAACAGGTGAAATGAAATGTGAATTCAATAAAGACAAGTAGCCATTCAGGTGTAACTGAAGTCTTTTTATACCCGACTTTTCGCTTACAAACACATTCGTTGATGAATAGTCTCCCTTGGAGAACCTCTGTGTTGACTTTATTGCAATCTGTGGAGGTGGTTTGAATTGCTTAGGCAAGGCGTAGAGTTTGCTGAGAGAGGCAGCTGCATTGAATGACACAACATTACTGTCCTTGGAAACAACTCGGTGAAAAACATATCTGAATGTCTCGCTCAGACTTTCTCCTAAAACCGTGAGGAAGGATGTTGAGTCGAACAAACCTAGACTGATTGCACCCTTCCATCGTGCGTTTTTACTCTTTTCGAGCGTGCTCACATTGAGTGACAAGTTCTTAAAAGCTCCCATGGGAGCTTTATCAGCTCCATAGTTTGTATTGTAAAAATAGGACACCTGAGTAGAGTGCAAAGACTTTGCGTTTTCCTCTTATTGATATGGAAATTCTGACTCCAAAGTGGCAGAATTTTGCATAGGTTTGACACTGCTGCTGTTTAGGCGATATCGAGGGTTGAAGTGCAATGTTCGCTGGGTAATCTGTTTTGATAATTGGCACACAGGGGGGATGTACGTCAACCGTATGGTTCGCCTGATGGGAGAACTGTTTACTGGGCCACAGATGGTCACAACTCTCTCTCATAAAACCGGGAGCAGTTTATTATTCCAACACACAAGTTTAAAAGTGAGCATACGCTGTGTTTCTTACTCCTGCTAGTTCTTGCGTGAGTGGACATCCCGCCCACCGTTTCTGTTCATTTGCACTTTGACAAGCTATTTAGAAGTCTTTGGATGAACAGAAGGAGAAGAAACTTTTTGAGTGCCTAAAAGACAAAATAAAAGCGCTTTTATTTCTTCCTTCTAATGAAGCAAAGAAGCGCAGTTTCTGTTTTCTGTTTATCATTAAATTCTTAATTCGTGCATTAATTTGTTGTAAAATCTCACAAAAAACATTAGCATGAAAAAAATCTGATCTTGTCAGTATATTAAAATTTTGAAAGACGTCAGTTTTTCCGAAGTTGCAACTTATTAATACATTTCCTTCACGCTTGACCGCTTCACAAAAGCCCTGGTCGTGCTGAACACAGTTGAACAATCCTATCCATATTCCTGAGTTCTTTGCCAGTCATTTTTTTGCCCCATATTCTCAGGAAGAAGCCACAAGTGTTACTGATTGGGACTTTTTCTTTTTTTTTGTCTACTACCAGCCTCTTGTTAGTTTAACCACTGGAACAAAATGGTACCATGTATAGAGCTTATAAGGATATATCCTATGCTATGAGCCAGTGGCGATGCTCACTCCAAAAGCGTACAACATAAGATAGTTATATTTGGGGAAGAAGAAAATATATAAAAAAAATAATTAAAAAAAAAAAATATATATATATATATATATATATATACACACACATACACATACACACATACACGCACACACACACATTGCTTTATGTAATTTAACCTGTAGGCTCATATGATGCAAACTCGTTTATTGAGAGCATCTACACAATCCATAAAACTGAATGACTGTATTAAGTCCACAAATAAATCATGAATATATTTTTTAGCTGCACCTTAATGGTTTAGCAATGTTGTCCTTACATATGATCCCATACCTGGTTTTGTGGTTTTGAAATAATCATTTGTGATGATGTTAAAAACTGTATTGATGTAGGACGCATGATGTGTTCTAACCTTTGGTGAGATTGATTTATGCAAACTTAAAGGTGAAGCCACCGCCACTGTGCGCCACCTCCCTGTGAGGCCGATTCTGAATTTATAAAATTTCAAGGAGCTTGATAATGTAATTTGGAGTGGCCTTTTATAGGTTAGGTCACCTGCAGCGCTCCTTGCAAATTGAATAAAAAACTGATAGAAAAAGTATGTCAGGTGGGCTCCCTGCTTATAAAATCATTTACAGCAGTGTGTCTTATCTCATAAAGGACCTCATTTATACTGAGGAAGACTTGTTATGAAAGTGTGGGGAGCAACTCAATTACATTTTTGTTACCAGTTACCTCAGGACCATTACTGCACAGGTTAACAGTTGTATGTGTATATCAGCAGTAGGAACTAAATGTTTAGTTGAGAAATCTCTTCTGTGTTACTCAAACCCTGCTCTAACTGCCTTTTTTAGCAAACTGGTATCACCATGTGTATTTTACATTATACAATTCAATCACCGTATTCGATATGCATAGACCTCAAAGTCCAACACAATCTACCATACAGGCAGTGGTGGGTTGTCAGAGGCAGCTGGGCCAAACACAATCAGAAGCACTGACCTACATTTGCAACCTAAAAGCTAATATTTGTTCCATTAAATTTGATGTATTCCCAACAGTTTATTCTTTTCATGATATCTGGGTTATACTGCTTTCAGTACTTGTAGATAATAGAATTTATTTATTTATTGTGGAAAATATGTTGTATCTATGTACTGTCATACCGATTTCATCTGGTCAGGGCCTTCAAAATCAGTAATTCTGTCTGATGTAAATAACTTTGCAAGCAATGGGGCTGTCTCCATAACCGAACTGATTTCAAATTTGCCTAGGAAGGTGGCGAGTCCACAATACCGTCAGAAATTTATCCTCCTCTGATTGGTATTTCAGAGCATGTTTGCCCAGCAAAACAAGTCTGGGGCTGGTGGCATACATTAAGCACCTCTGGTGAATAGGATGTATTTTATTTAAATATATGTTTTGTCATGTTGTTAGGTAAACATTGTTTCTCAATTCCTTGACGCAGATAATTTACTTTACTGGGCCACATAAAATGATATGGCTGGCTAGATTCAACCCCGGGGCCTTGAGTCGTTTTTAGATGCTCACAGCAGGACTCTGGAGAATTGCTGATATCATGCATAGTAATGGTTTGAAGTTTTGTTTTTATCTTGAAAAATCTTTTGGAGAAAAAATGGATGAGGTCCAAATTGTTCGACATTTCGGAAATTCACCCTTCCGGGTTTCTAATCCCCTAAAATCTTCTTCAATGCAAGAAAGGAGGCTTTGAGACACAGGGGGTGGTACAAGGATAAATAGCACACCCCCTACCTCGGTCCCATGCTGACGGCTTTGTTTGGGTCATATCGTAATAATAATACCGTAGCTACGTAGGTCAAATCCTCTCACTCATTCCACAGAACTCCCGGTGTTCTCAGCAGGACTTGGGCCATGTACAGCAGGAGGTAGAAAACCCTGTCTAATCCTTTCAATGCTTTTCCAAATATCTATATATTCTCACTGATTACTGCAACTGGATTTATTATGGCAGCCGTGTGGGGTGTTTTTCATTGGCTACATAATTTATTTTTGCTGCCACTGAGATTGAGAACACTATAAAATATGACTGTCAAGTTGGGTTCTTGCACTTTTTTGTTTCTTTATTAAACTGCAATACAGCCTCTTTTTTTTTTTTTGTAAAATAGACCAGATTTTGGATTACCAATATGACTTGTCATAGGACAAACGGGCGTCGTGGACCGAAGCAGTTCTCGACTCCTGACATGACATTGTAGTATTGTTTTTGCTATTTATTGCATCATAGTCATCATATAACACATTGTATTGGCAATGATGGAAATTACTTGTGTGTTATTTACTGTTACAGCTATTTATTGCATACAGGCAATGAATACATTATGAATACATTATGCCAAATTTTATTTCCTCCTGTCTCTCCATTCAAAAACAAGAAAGAAATATTTTACACACTGTCATCTGACTATTATGATGTCTAGTGCAGCCGTGCCTACAATTCCCAGCGTGTATACTGTAAGTTCCTGTTCATTAGCGCAATGCATACATGCATACACAGGCAATGCATTAATCCTTAGAGTAAACTTTTGACTATAAAGCTAGATGAAAGAACACTCCTTTCATAACATCACTTAGAAACAGTAATTTATGCCTTTGTTACATCTTGGCTAGATTACTGTCATGCACTTTATTTTGAAGCCAGCCAGTCCTTCCTCAAGCATTTTTAGTTGGTCTAAAATACTGTTATCAGCCTACTGACTGGAGCTCATAGGAGGGAGCACACAGTAACTTAAATTCTAGCCGACCTTCACCGGTTTCACCAGCCATAATATATAACAACAAAAAAATAAATATTAAATAGTTTTGCTTACATTTCTGGACCAATGCCATTTTATGTCATTAAGCTATTAAAAAATATTCTTTATAATTTGGGTACTATTTTCATTATATAAAAAAAAAATGTTTACTTTTGTCCAAGAAAAGACAACATTATCAAATTAGGCATGTTCACACGGGCCCACAAAAAAATAAGTCACTATCATCCCTATGTGCAATCCGGATTCATAAATCACACAGCATGTACGTCAATCATTTGTCCTCATGGATTTTATCTTTAAGACTTGGTTCCATACAAAAACACAGCAATGAAATATCGTTTTTATCCAATCTCAGTTAAAAACAGCAAACTGAAAAGTTTTGATTCCCCCCATTTCAAGAGAATTGTCTTTACTTTGACCTTTCAGAAGAAAGATTGGTGTGCTGTTTTCGCCCCTTTTTCAGCTTTGTCAGGAACTGTCGTCGAGCGGTCATCCAATCTACCCTGCTGACATGGCAGAGAGCTTTTACTGGCCTTTTTTAGAGAGCAGAACCACAAACCACTGACAGTTGCCATTAATGTGTCTTCTTTTACACTGGGAAAGAGTAAAAAATAAAAAAACTTTCCCTTTCAATGGGGTTCAAATGAACGTATGGCATCAGAAAAAGCCATGTGAGGTCCAGAGCCATGCTGCTGCTTTTAGAGAACCTTTTTTTACTATTATTAAAGATGAAATTATATTTATAAATATATTACTATACTATATACTTCCTAAACCCAAGCTGAGCGTGACCAGCGTTTAAACATATCCGTTGTATTGAACATTTGTTTTTGCAGATTGGTAGAAACAAATGTACAATAAAATACATGCTCACGAAGGACTCTTTTCACTTAAAGGTCATTCAGGAAAAGAGCGGAAAAGAAGGCACACCTAGTCGCTTTTTGAAAGACTAAATGTTGTGCGGAAATAGACCACTGGGAGACTCAAATGACTCAAAGGGCTATATCGGCGTGCACTTGTGGTCGAGGTTATTTATTTATTAATTTGAGGCCTGTCTACTGACACATCTGAGTGGTCTAATTGCTGCGAATTGACACCGGTTACTCTCCATAATGGGATCTTGGGAGTCTTTCCTGACCACAGTTCATTCAGTTGCCCCTTGCTGCATCTTAACTGCCCTTAAAATGTCTGATTGCAACACAGGAACTGAGTGTGCATTGCGGGCGGAGACTGGATTATCAGTCTTTGTTGTATGACCGTGTCTATTATCCTGACCTCTACTCACATCGGGCCCTTAAGAGTGTGGCTTCCAGCCGTACGGCCAACAAGCCCTTCTCCGTCTAACAAGTGTTTGAGAGCTCTCGCCATGTCCCAGCACACTTTACGGCTCCAATACTAGGGAAAAAAAACAACTCTGAAGGTAAGGCTATTTAATACATTAGAATATTTTTTTTCCTCCACTTTTGGTCAGTACAAGTCGCAGGATTCGATTTTCTATTAATAATTTAGGCACTTTATACCAGACCTTGTTTGTACGGGTTCTACTGGTTAGCTTTAGTAGCCTGCACTACTACACAATTTCTCTCTCTCTTTGTAGCCTTGTAACCTTTCTTTCAATTTTAGTTTTTAAAAGCGCTCAAACTAAAGGGAGGCTACAACCCTGGAGAATCTCTAGGAAATGCTCCTAAAAGTTATACAAATGTTAATAGTTTTTGCACATTTTTATAATTATTATTATTATTTATAATAGGCTACCTGCCTGAATAATCTCTGGGAAATGCTGTTGAAAAATATTCATAGATTTTGCACATTATTGTCATCGTGAAACTAATTCAATTGACCTGTCTGACAAAACCATTTTAATTAATGATGATCAACTAATTCGAGGACTTAGTTCTGCTTTCTACTTGGAATCCATGTTTAGAAATACATCCTTGATAAAACACAATTAATTAATTTGTAATGTTTATTTTGATGGTAGATTGATGTTGCCGACATGCATATGTATTTTCTTTCAAAAAACCTTTACTCAGTTGCCTTCAAAACAAAATGTATTGTATCCATAAATCTTTTCTTTAGTCAAACTTGGTTTTGCCAAATTTCTAGCAACTGAGGGATTTCAGATGAACACTGCCTAAAATAAATAGTTAAAAACGTGTTTAATTTTATAACATGTAAAGTTAATATCAACAGTTTAAAATATAAAACAAAATGTAGTGATTGTTGCCATTTTTAAGACTTGTATATATACGGATTTCTTTTCAAATAATAGTGATTTTTTTTTTTTACCTTTTTTATTAATTTTATGCAAAACAATACTTACATTTAAATATAGTAATTATAATGGAAGATAAAAAATGAAATATGTTTTTATAAAATAGTTTTCATTTGTCACACTCCACCAAACAGAATATTTACTTTGACATTTTACCTTGCTGTTCACCGCTTTTCATTCATCCAAAATACTCTAGTTTCCTTGCGATTCAATAGTTCATGTCAAAGTTGTAATGCTGACAAACAGACTGCATCCCCACTTATCCTCTCTCTGCCCACTACATCAGATGGAGATGATTGCAGTCTTGAAATCAATGAAACCACTAACCTCCCTGATAATATTCCCTCAAGGTTTGCAGTTGCAAATGCAGCCCAGGCTCACTTTATCCATCAACTGTAATCCATACTGTAACTGTGAATACTTGTGGTCTCAGTCTATTGGCGATGATCCTCACATGATCATACTACATATTCCTAAAAACTGTGCTTTCAGCCAAACAGATGTGGCTTTTTTATAGTTTAATATTTCAGGTCATGTCAGCCTTATTAGATGGTTAAGTCATCGTATCATATTGTCTTATAAATCCAAATATCATGCCTTTTGTGGTTGGGCTTTGTGGGTCAACCAACATTTCATTTTTAGTCACCAAGCTGGGATTTAGTTGACTGAACACCAGACCATGTCTTCACATATGAAGTTACTGGTGGATAGCCAAGTCTCAAGCCGTACTTTTTGGTGAATCCCTCCCCCCATCTGAGAGATTATTGTATCCATCTTCTATGACCTCTGGGGCTAAGGAGGTACTATGTGGCTGTCATGTGATAAATGCAAGGGGTAAAACTGTCATTTTGATGCTACGCTCAAACACTGCTTGCCTCTTTTGTTGAGGGCCTCATGGCACTATATGCACCATCACAATCACCCACTTGTGTCTTGCCTGCATTTATTCATCTCAAATCTGCACGTGGCTTTGGTACTAAAATCATTAAGTCTTATTTGTGTTTAATGAATAACTTTAAGAATCTTTCCTTTGAAAATATTAATTCATTAGGTTATTTTGCATGTAGTTGTTCACAAGGATGAGTGTCGTGAGATTGATTCCCATTCAGAGCAACGTGCACATTCCTACTCTGTGATTGACTGGATGGCAGGTCAAGCTGTAGTCTGCAGGGAAAGACTTCAGTCCTTGGTGTCACCCTGAACAGGATAAGCGGTTCAGAAAATGGATGGATGGCTAGAACTAACAAACGAGTGCATACCTCAGTGAGAGACTAATTGACCATTCTGAATTGTCAAATACATGAATTAATACATGAATGAGACTAGAAAATTGAATAAAGTTATCATAAATTGTTGAAAGTACACTCTCCTCAGGAGTCACAGTTTATATGGATCCAAACCAAAATGTGACAACACACAAATGTATTTCTAAGTACTTGGTAGAGATAAGACCTATTGAGGCATTTTCTATCTTGTGTCTCTTACTTTGACAGCTAGTGATGGAGGTGGACAAAATTTGACAGAGTTGGTGTCAAGATGTTGGAGAGAACACCCAGAAAACGTCTGTATAGAATATCCTCAAGGTCTCTCTATTTCCTGGCCTGAACCACAAAACTTAGTACAAACAGCAAAAGACAAAAAAAAAAGAAAAAAATCTGACAGTCCCATTTCTCAGGCTACCAAGCCTTCTGGTTTTGTTATTGTGTGAAGTACACTGTACACAAGTCCCCTAAGGAAGCGGAGATGCTAGAACAGCCGATTTCATCCAGCATGTCAAAAGTGCACAAGTCAGGCGATAACAAAAACAGAACCACATGAAAAGAGCTGCTTAGAAGTATCCAGATGGTTGTCGGCATTTGGAAAACATTGCCCCCGAAAACAAACCTGCTTTTCTGGTAAAAACAATGTTGTATTCTATCAGTGTGGCTTAAAAACAACACAGACTACTGTGGCAGTACCATCATGTAGATGTTTTACAGTTTTGTATACCAACCATTTAAGTGATTATCATCATCATGCTTTTGCTAAAAAAAAATACTCTTTACTCTAAGCCCTTACTGAAATCACAGAGCATTGTCACAAGGATATTTATCTGCTTCTTATGAACTGTTTCTCCCAACTATGTGAATCTAGCAATACAATTAAGGATTTGGCTGCAGAATGTGTATGCTTGAAAAAGGAGAGAATCTCATTGCCTCAAGTCAGCTCATGCAATGTGTTGCAACTCCCTTCGGAAAGTCATTTTAGGCCATCAGCAACCACAAGCAGTATCCCCTGAAGGAAATAGTTCCTTTCTTTTATGTCATCAAGAGTTTTTTAAAGAGCTGTTGGCAACTTTGAAAGGTAATATCTATATGAGGTTGGCAAATGTAAAACTGTCAGAGCTAAATAGACAATAGTTGTCATTATTATTTAAATAATTGTTTTACTTAGAGTACTTCTGGTCTTCGGCGTGCTCTTTATAAAGTAGAAGAATATGAAAATAACTAAAAACGATTTGTATATTTCACACATGGCCATTAACGAACAGGGTGGAAGGCGGTCTTAAGTGCCCACTTCACAGCAGTAATCTATGATTGCCAGTACAATCTTGACATCATCCAAAAGTGGGATTCTTCTAGGACTTCCTTAAAAAATGTACTTTGCGTGTGTTGATTCCCTAGATCGACTCCAGCCTTGGCTGGGAAGCAAGTTGGCTGTGCTCACGCCCACAACGGCGTAATTGAATTTTTCTATCTGGGCATGAAAATAGGGCCGTGTGACTCACTCACACTGTGGTAAATTTTTTTTTTTTTTTTTGGAATGATGGTAGAAAGCTAGGCATGCGAGTAAATTTTCAGAGCAGCACCGACTAGTTGAGTATTCTGCATTTTAATATTAGCCCAAGCACCTGGCAAATAGACCGCCATGTGATGTGTTGTCTTTGTTGTGGAGGTCTCAGTGGTTCCATAGAAGCAGAACTGGCCTGGTGTTTAGAACCATATAATTCAAGTTGTCAGCCCCTTTCCATGGTGGAGTAAAAAGCAGAAGCAGCCAGTCGCGTTCTATGCTTTACTTTTTACAAACTAGCTTTTTAAGTGATAACTGCTTGACCACTTGCATTCCAGTGTCATGCTTGGTATTTTCATTTTGTGGCAATTTTGAGATTTCACTTTGAGGTATGTTTAAAAGGAGGCTATCTGCCCTGTTGTGAGCTGAGTTGAGCAGGTGGTCAGGACCTGACTTTGAATAGCAGTTTCCTCAAAAGAGAACATAACAGAATGGAAGGCCACAAGGATGAGCGTTGGAAGTACATTATCAACTTTGCTGATCATATCCTCGAGAGCTGCCTCATAATTTGCTACTAGGGCCTCGGGCAAAATCTGTCTGTGGTTGATACAAGCCCAACTGTGTGTGCTACCAAGATAACAAACCAGAGCAGTAGCCATGACAAAAATGCTAAAAAATGAATTTAGTGATATATATAATGTGCAGTTTAATCCCCACAATCCTTCACCTCTTTGACATTCCCTCACTAATATGTTGATTCAGTTTGTGAAATTGCTTGGCTGAAAAGGGTTTAGATTTGCTCAAATTTAAACGTTCTGTCGAGTGTAAAGTATCATTTGAGTATGGGTTGATACTGAATTTTTTTCATCCAATATGGATTGTACAGAAGTAAACTGGACTTTCAAACCAGGCAAGGGAGAGAGAATTGCACATTTTAAATTAATAATATTTTGAATTACTTGCTTAAATACATCTTTAGAAATCTAATAACCCACAACATATTATATCCCGAGCTGCGACGTATTATGTGAAAGAGAACCAGTTCCACACTTTTAATTAGAATGAATCATATGATGCCATATCCATTGCATTGTATAAATCCTTACATCATATGTGCATGTAATTATCTTAATGAGCTGCTGTATTTTTGCCATGGGAATTCATTAATGTTGTTCCTTAGTCAATTAAACCAGCAGTTTACCCCGGGCCACTTACTGGTACCAAGCCGTGGGCATTGCCAACCCATCTGGAAGAAACAGGAGAATTAGTACAGGATGGATATATTTTTTTTTTTCCAACCACGGAGGTGTATAAGTATGAAATTGTATGATGCAAAGCAAAAGTACCCATTAACGAGACAAAATGCCAAAACAACAGATTACCTATATTACCTACGTACATCCAAAAGCAACTATTTTAGTATACTTTATGGATGTTCTCCTCATATCCAACAGATTTATTTGAATCATTATCAATTAATATTAGTTTATTGATTTGTTAATCATTATTATTTCACAGTAATTGAATCAATTATTTGAAATCTTTTTATTCAACATAGTATGTCACTGAATACAAACAAAAAAACCTGAAAATCAATATAAATTATATTTATTTTAACAATTCTCATTGAAAAGCTAATGAAGCAAATGTTGTAGGTAGGCAGGAATGTTGCAGGTAGGCAGGAAATTAATGTTAACGCAACTTTTGATTAATTTAAAAACCAAACGGAATGTGTTTTATTGGTCACAGTACATGTTGGGTTTAGTGACAACTCAAAACAGCCGTGAGGTGTGAATATGAGTAAATGGTTATTTGTCCATCCTGTCCTATGATTGACTGGTGATCTGTCCAAATTGTACCGCCTGCCCCTTTTGTCTTCTGGGGTCGCCTTTAGCTTTTTCAAGATGGCTTATGATAAAGTCATTACTCAATGTAAAAACAAAAAAATAAAGCATAGACCTGTGCCAAGACAGATTCTTCTGATCAAAGTTGACAATGACAAATTAACCTAAACTTCCTTCTCGTGCCACATCCCTCCACTGCATATCATTGAAATATCTTATATTTGCAATATTCTGTATATGCACGCAAAACATTGCTTCACACCTGATTCTTTGTGTAGAGATATAGAAAAAAACATGCAGTAAATTTAAATCGGGGTAAAAACATCAATAAACATGCTATTTAAGCAAACATGGCAAGATCACTTTGCATGCAGTGTATGTAACTTTATGTTAATCAATAAATATATGCCTTGAAAATAGAACAGATAGCCAGCATTGATTTTTAAAATGGATTGCATCCTCTAGCTAAGACATCTCTTTATTAACAGTAGATGGCACTAAATGATCATAGTGTTAGGTTTAACTCTTTAACGGGCATTGTGGTTGTGGGTTAAATAATGGGCTTGCTGAAGATTAAAAAAATATATATATATATTTGTGGTTGACTAAACTATCAAATTTTGAGTTCTGATAAGTTTTCTGACACTTGAGATTTTTTTTTTTCAAGTGGAATGGTGTGTGTGGGTTGGGGGCTTTGTCCTTAGACAACTTTTTGTGTTCATGGTTGTGTGTACCCTGTGTGATTGAGGACATCTACATCTATGATAAAGGACTTTGGAATTAATCGTTTTTGAGGCCAGCACTCCAGTAAATATTTTATAAGTCTATTCCACTCTATTTATCTTGGTTTGTGACAATTGAGCCATTGGAAAACAGTTTTCAATCAATTATTCACACCTACTCAACAAGCTCATTAAAATTGATGATTCCGATGGTTGAATGACAAGACACCTAGTAATAAAGGAAAAAATGTGTTGAACATTTTGTTTTCATAATTAAGGCTGTGGAAACTACATGAACTCTAACGAATTATTGAGGACAAGATGTTTAATAATCAAATAGCTGGATTAAGGTACAATGTCAGCGACAGCAATATTATGAAGAATGAAATTTACTGATTCTTTTCCAGTGTTGGGCAGGTAAACACTTATTCTCTTTAACATTGTTCACACCAGAGATATAACTTAGTTAAGTATGTTTTTATGTTTAAATATGCAAATATATTTATAATAATATTATTATTTTAATATCAGTTGATTGTTTATTGAGAAGGTAAGGCAGCTTTATTTATAAAGGAAATGTTATACACACGGCAACTCAATGTGCTTCACACAAGCAAAGACACAACACTTAAAAACATTTACAAGTAGACTACATACAAAAGTAAAGTTTCATTTCCTAAAATTAAACAGTTGATATCAAAACAAATGCTTTTAATAGGACTTTGCATGCCACTGATGGGTTAAATACTTCACTAACTCTTCATATTTAGAGAAACAACAGCACCTTTGGGGGGGTTTATCTATTTTATTTCAACAATTTATCATTAATCCATTTTACACATTGAGAATAATTCTTAATTAATCATTCGTCGTTCATTATTCCATTTCGCCAGTGTTGCCGCAGCTTCTAAGCTTCAACCTCATTTTATAGCACGACTTCATGTGAAATCATTAAATGTCATGGTTGAATTCAAACCAATTTTGTGTAATTACATTTAAATGTTCCTGTGTTTAAAGCATCTTTTGTCCTTGTTTCTTTTTCAACTTTTTCTTGTGATTGTTGTTGTTGAACTTTAGACTTTATTGCTAACTTCTAATGATCAAGAACACAGTTTTACGCTCACAGCCGTAAACATGCTCCGGCCATTTGCTCAGTCATTGTTGCAAGAGATAATGGCATGTTGAAAATAAATGAGCCCAATCATAATCATGCCTAATCTGCCATTGCAGTCCTTCTTGTGACAAGGATTAATCATTTGGTAATCCAATGGGATATTTTATTTGCAGTGCCTCAGGATTGGTTAGTAAGTTGAGTGGAGGCACTCTGAAAATCACCTGGCATGATACATTGATTGCTAATTATGAAATTCTCTGATGGGCCAAAGCTTATTGCTTTATCGTCTGATTATACAAAGTTTCCTGATAACACGTCCATTTTACTCACAGCATATACAATATGCTTTACCTTTCAGCCATAACAATTTGGTTTTATTCATCCAATACAGTGTACCCTTTAGCCATAATCATCTCTATTGCGTATACAGCTCTAGATATAGTCACCGTACATCGAGTGCACACAAACAAAGCTTTCAAAGGACCGTTTTCAGTTGTGCCATTTTGTAGTCTTAATTGAATTTAAACGGTTGTTTCCTCAGAGGGCCATAAAGTCTCTAAAGGAAGCCATAACATCAGGAGTCTTTAAAACAGTCAAGGAAACATAACAACAAATCTCTGAACTGCTCAACTGTAAGACATAATTGTTATTGTCACTTCAAAACTCTTGCACAAAAGCAATTTGGCATTTGAAGAAGACATGGCTAAAGCAAATATGTGGATGAACACAGCTCCTTTTGTGCTCCCGCAATTAGCGAATGGTCAGCTTTTCTCTTGATTGCGCAAAGTTTCGATGATGGCCGAGGAAGAACAGCTACTAGTCTAGTTCTTTGACAAGACTACAGCTGTACAACCATACCGAACATTCTTTTAGCATACAAGCAGAGAAGACAATGGCCACTTTGAATGGCCCTCCCTTTATAGATTTTTACACGAGATCCTCGTCACATTGCTTTCCAAGAAATACGAACACAGCAGTTTTACTTTCTTCATCATCTTTGACAGACATTATCATTAATAATAACTCAAAATCTGCTATCAATTTTCATCTGCTTGCAGCCTTTTACATATTGCTGGTCCATGTAAAAGTCATTTATTTATTCTCAGTATGTCGGAGCATAAATCAATAAAAGTCGCGTGGGAAGGAGAGATACATCTTTGTTAGAAAATGTCAGTCACCAACATTAGTCAAACATAATTTATCAGTGTATGGGGAAATTACCGTATGTATATATGACATCGTAATACATGTGGAAAAATCTTTAGACGTCTATTATTGTTTTCAAGAAACAAGGTAGACGCTGTAGAATCATTATAAAAGCATCATCTTAAAAGTAACATCTTTCAGGTGTTGTCACAACATTGCGGATGAGGACTTGCAATTGTGAGGTAAGATGGTGAGTAGTTTTAATAAATAAATAAATAAATAAATAAATAAATAAATACAAACTACAAACTGCGGTCTGACAGGAAAAACATTTTCACCATGGGGGAAAAGTATTGGGCATGATTGAAACAGTCTATTTACACAATGTAATATATAATAATATTAATAATATTTAAAAAAAATGTGAAAATTAAACAATTAACATATATGATCTCTCTTAGGCCTCTGGGTGTCATCCACATCATGATGTAAAGTCTTGTTTTTAATAGTTTGTAATGTTGAATTCTCGGTGATGTTGATTGAGTAAGCTGAACGTGACAAATCCTCTTTGCAATATATAGTGGCACGCTGAGGGTTGTAAACAAGACAGCACTACAAACTATTGCAAAGTTCAAATTCATTCATTCCCTGAGGCCTTCTGCTCAAGATCACCTCCACCAAAGGCCAGTGTGATAGCTGCTTGAGCATTAGCTGAAGCAGAGGCTGATGGAGCCTGGACAGAAAGAGATGGGAGTTAAGCTTCTGGGGGAAGAATAGAAAAAGTCGCTAAGAAGATTCAACTAGAGTCAGAGGCTGTTGCCACACTGGCCAAAGCAAATGTCATGGTATCTAAGCAGAAGAGAAGATCCTTTAATCGTCCCACTAGAGTTTTTTTTCTTTGTATAATTTGTCCAAATTCCCAATGAGTAAATGTATATAATCCAATACACATACCATTGGGGAAAAATGTGCAAATCATTTTCTACTGCATGTAGTTCTTTGCCTAAACGTGAATGTCAACAAAATATTTGTAGTTCCAAGCTAACAGTGTGGGTTCAATTCTTGTGTGAATGTTTGTGGAATGTTTGGTGGACTTATGACCATTCAGGGTATAGTATTGCCTTTTGCCTGAAGCTGGAAGAGGCTCTGGTGCCCTGCAACCCTGACCAGAATAAATGTGGCATTAATATGTTTGGACTTCAGTAGCTTGGAATCTCTGAGGACAGTGGTTCAAAATCGAGACGCCTTTTTCACAAGTGGGTGTATTTGCTCAAATCTTGGTCAAACTGAACTGTATGACTTTAGGGAAACTTAAGCTTACTGTATTGCCTTAGGAAGAGGAATGGATCCATACAGGAAGGTATGAAACATTAAACTGGCTGACATTTTGTCACCAAGTGCTCAAACCTTGTATGAATTAGTTCATCTTTGCTTCCGTACCTGTAATTGTTAACCTAATTTGAATAGGCATAGCAATTGGGAGTGTCAAGGAGCCCCTGTGGGACCCAGCATGGGTCCTTTCAGTGCTGTATATTTCAGCTGTGCCATTTCAATAAAATGTGTCTCACTCTAATAGCCTTGCAGCACTGGTAAATGTCATGCCATTCTCTCGTGTGGGAAGAACTGCTGGTATGGTGGTTGTCATGGAACCGGCATCACAACAGGGGATCGGGCATTTTAACAATTGCAAACATTTCCTTTTGGTATTAGATGAAACAGACGCTTTAAAATTTCGAGGCAGTGGTTGAGGACACGGTGTTGTCCCCGTGTATCTCCATTGAAGACGAGAAGGGAGTAGAGGAACTAAGGCGTCAAAGAATACAAATGGCAGAAGTTGTTAGTTTATATACATTCATTAAATTTGTCTCTTGAGTATCTGTAGCAGAAAAATGGCGGCGCACCATGTCAGCCTTAGTGGGGCAAATGTAAATTAATTTATGATTACGTACGTTGATATGAAAGAACCTTTTTTCTTTTTTTTTTTTTGCATATTACACTTTCCAACTGCATAACACTTTCCAAGGTAGTCGTCATTGTTGTGACTCCCACATAAGGCTAAGCATAAAGCAGGTTTTCATTGATTGTATACCTAAGCAGTGTTTGCATGACATCAGATTAACGCCATTTTAAAACCGCAACAGTATCACCATTGACTGATTGAAACTGCATCACATGAGATAACAATATGGCAAAATGGATATTTTGTCCTAATCCATACAAGGCTCAATATTGCAAATCTGTGACATTATGAAGTAAAAATATTTAATTTAAATTAAAAATTTACAAAATCAACAAAATCATATCCTTGAATATTTCACAGACCCCAAGGCTAGTAATAAATTATTGGAAAGATTAAAATGTGGGCTTCTGAGATTAGGTCCCTTTAAGATTTTATTTAGTTGTCATGGTACTTGCATCGAGCTGTTGCATTTAAATAATGTAAAGAGGCCCAGAAAAAGGCCAACGTGTCCTGAGTTTCAAGAACCCAATGAGTAAATATTTTTACTCTGTCGACCGTTCATCATATAGCAGCATGGTTTCCTGACCATCTTAAGATGTCCCATAGGTGATTTCTCTTTGAAGCCATCTGTCTTGAATGTTGAATACAAATGGCCTGTGCTACAAAACCTCTCCATTTATCTCGGGAAACTCCTTTTTTGTGTGTATAAATACACAACTTTTACATTTGACCCCGCTGAACAGCAACAACCAGCACTTTTTGTCATTTATTATCAATGCCAATGGGCCATATTATCTCAATAAATTCACATGAGAATTTAGAAGGGAGTCCCCATATGGCGTGTTAAAAAATATATCGTGCTTGCGTTACATCCTCAACAGTCTCAACAAACTTGAGTGATATGCTGCAGTTAAAATTTTATGTTTGATGTGTGAGCTATGAGCATAATTTGGACTTTGCAAAAACAACACTTTAAAGCCATAATTGTAATATATGGAACTATTTAATTACTTTTAAATAGCCCAGAAAATATACGACTATTAGTTCTAATGTGTTCGTCATGTAAAAAAAAAAAAAAAAAAGATTCCAGCGAATTCTGAGGCTTCTGTAAGCACCTCTTCCGGTCATATGGCCAAATAATAAGCAAAAATGTTCAGCAATTACAAAACATACTTTAATTTAAATACTCTTGTCCTTTTGCCCTTAACTGTAGTTTAATCATCATAAATGACCAGAATTTAGCCCAAACACATTTGAAAAGTGTGCTCATTTTTCAGCCCGTCGGCTATGTTTGTTTGCACCTCAGAGACCCGAGGACATCGTGCTTCTATGCAAAGACTCGGCAGCGTGCATGCAGGCAGGGTGAAATAAAGGTTATGGAAGCTCTTCAATATTTTACAGACGTACCCCTCCCTTGCCACAATTAGATAGATTACCTGTTAGCCGTGTGTATGTGTGCAGAAATGTTTTTAAACGGCTGTATCCTCCAGGCAATGGAAAAGCAAGTCACAATGAATTTCATGCTGTCCAAGCATCATTGAACATGCTAAAGGAAAAAAAAAAAAAGCTTCCTCATGTTGAATTGTGATAAATTTTTTACAGGTTCAGAGTGAAAAGGGTTGGTTAAAAATTTAGAGGCCTTGTGGCTGACAGTGGCTATTAGATGTTTAGACTTTAGTCACTTGTGAGCAGCTTAGGTTCTGTTGCTCAACACTAGCCTCAAAAGGAATGTTTGTACACTTTGTACAGCTACAAGGGATTCGACAGCAACTCGTGATTTGGCAAAAGCAAAAACACAACTTGAAAGGTAGCCATTAAAATGGCAGTCAGTGATAGCTATTCCAGATTATAATTCAGTTGGGAAAATATAATTGAACAATTAAGAAAAATGTTCTTTGTGATGAATATTAGTTTTGTTTTGAGACATCTAATTGACTCACAAG
Organism: Syngnathus floridae; assembly: GCF_059516105.1. NCBI lineage: Eukaryota > Metazoa > Chordata > Actinopteri > Syngnathiformes > Syngnathidae > Syngnathus > Syngnathus floridae. The sequence goes on from NC_142425.1 coordinate 7,152,766, forward strand.
CTTCCTCACGCTTGCATTGCTGTTAAATGATAGGGCTAAAATAAATAATTTATTGTGTCAACATAAAATGTTGATATGCTGTTTTTATTTTTTTTCTACAATCATATGATTTCTTTTTTTGTTTTTGCCCTAGTTTTTGTTTTATTAGTTTAGTGTTTTTCTCCTTCTGTGTTTTATACCACCATTTATATTTCGGGAACAGAATGACCCGAATGCTACAGAAAAACTTCAATTTCGATTATGTGAGTAGTTCTGGTATTAATCTGCTTATTCACTTTCAAGTGATACCATCAGCAATCTGCTTGCATTGCTTAATTTGCAAACATGAATTAAGCATATTTTTCTCATATAGTGCTTGGGTAATTAATCGCTTTCCTTCTTAATATAATCATTGTAGTGTTAGCTTATATTTGTGCCAAGTACAGTAGGGACGGCGTTTTCCCTGTGGGCTGTTGGACCATCTGTGTTGTGTTTTTATACAGATGACAAGTGTTTCAGTTACACATTGTTTCTAAACTTAGCCAAGTTTTTTTTTTTCCATAGGTTTCTTTTTAAGCCAAGGTAAGCTTCCAACTTTCAGAACCTAGCATCCAATTAAATGTTTTTTCTCCTATGGTCCGGATTTAGGCCAAACAGCCAGATTAATTTCCACTGGTTTTGTTTAAATCTTTATCTACAAGGCACAAATGTGTGAGTAGTAGGCTACTGAAAGCCCCCATACTGCGAAAGATGCAAGAATACCTCAAAAGATGTGGTGGGGAAAAGGATATATTGTTTGACAAAACTCTATAGGCACTCAAAGTAAAGTCAATTTAATGTGTGTAATACTTCACACTCGGGTGTGATCAGATGTGCAAAAATTTAGCTTCCCCCCAAAAAAGAAAACAGATGAATCCTACAAAGTGCGAGATGAGCTGGGACTCATTAGCTCATTGGTTGAATTCAGTCATGGTTCATTTCTGAATAATTTAGTGCCGAAAATGGCTCTCGATTTGATCATTTCCAATTCATATCAAATTTCTAAATTTTTAAGTATCACAAGATAAAATTTTTACTGCTGTTAAAAGTTGTATGTGTGCATGTTTTCATGTGTCACAGTGCAAGTTAAGTTTTGGCAGTTAGACTTTTGGGACCTCTTTTTTGAACGCATGTCTAATTTTATTTTAGAAAATAATCCATTTCTGGGTAGGGAACTAAAAAGCTTAAATAGAACAGCATAGGTTTATTATGCATAGCAATAGCAAGCCCCTCACCCCCCAAACAAATTGCCTTGTAATGTTTAAAAAAAACATGATTGCATAAAGGCATATGTTGATCGTTAGTGTTTGTATTATTATTTGTAATTTGCCTTATGGAGCTACTTTCCGTAGGAGTATGAGGAGAATCATGGTGATGCTCAACGGGTGATGCCAAACCATAAATGAATCATTACATTAAATCATTATAGTATTCTGATTCTACAGCAATGAGCAAATACAGTGAAATAAATGTCATATTCGTTCCCAACACAACGTGAAAACAACAAGCTTGTATTGGCATTTTGATGTTACACTGCTTCAAATGTGAAAACACATATCATCCTTCTGATTAATTTCCTCTCCAGAACATTGTTGTTGTGGTTTGTTCATCTTATGTAAGTGTAACCACAAAAAAAAATAATAATACAAAAACCAGTGTAGTCACTGATCTGACAGACAATGCCCTGCTGCCTGAGCTACATCATTTCAAATACACAAAGGCCAATTGTAAATTCCATGAGCAGTATTAAAATGCGATAAGGCTGATTGAATTCCCTATGTAACATTAAGCCTAAAGCAAAATGGATTGGCCACTGTATACTGTGCTGCATCAAATATATACTGTGCAGGAAGTGCACACCCCCATTTTATCAGTATGCAAAGCGTTGGACAAGAGGATCTGGAATTTCAAGTCTGATGGGAATCCAGTGCAGAAGCATTGAGGACATGGAGTTGTACCTTTCTCACATTTTAACTCAATCATTCCTTTTGGTCCAAGTAAGCAGGGACTGCATAAAGAGAGTCAGATTGAAAGAAAGGCAGCATGATATGCAATGTCACCGCCAAGCTATCAGGAGACGCTATGTCTTTTTAATCAAAGGCTCCCATCATAATGTCCGCAGGCCTTTAGCTGTTCATTTGCAGTCACCATAGTAAAAAGCTGCAAAAGTGCTGGCACACTGAAAGTGCACATTCTTTCTCTCCCAGCTAAGATTTTATGTGGATCATCTTTGATTGACCCAATTAGGCTGGTCCGCTGGGTGGTGCTTGCTGCTTATTAGTGCTTCACATCGGCTTAATCATTGGATATAGTTGGTGAGTGATGTGTGGAGCAACCTGGAGGAAGGCTGACACAAGCCTCCTTTCAAGTGCAAATGAAGGCAAAGGATTCAAACAGTTGGTCTCTCCAGCTGCTCTCTGATCTCTAAACCTTACCATTTTAACTCTTTTAGTAACTGAAGCCCAATGCATGGATATTTTAGACACTTTTTGAAATACTGGAGGATCATTTGGATATTTGAACACAATATTCACCTATGGGGTTTTTCAGCTGCCTATCTATATGGTTTGAAAGGATAGTGTGAATGGGGATGGCTATTTCAGCTAGTCTACATAAAAATAATCCATGTGTGAGTTTTTGTCATTATTTCAGGTGATGAAACAGTGTGGAAAAATATTAAGTTGACTAAATTATATAATTTTGGTAGCTTTCTCAAATATAGATAATGTGATATAAAAGCTATTGTGACTTCAACATTTTTAAAAATGTGGCAGCTATGCTCTCAAACGTGCAATTTATTTTTCTGTTTATGTCCACCTGCTGCTACACTTGGTTCAATATATAAAGAAATCTACATTTTTCCCCATCAATTTTCAACTGTGAAATTTTTTTCCATATTTTTGCATATATTTATGATGTTCTTTATAGCATCATAACCCAAAGTTTATGAGATTAGTTACAGTATGGTGGGATGAGAATGAATTGAGTGGCAGCGCAATCTGCAGCAGATGCAGGTGAAGTCCCCTGTGTGAAGGATCGAGGGGAAAAGGTAATTTGTGAAGAGACTCACCTGCCAAAATGATGAAGAGTCCTCCTTTGTTGATTTTCCCCGCAAGTGTCTCCCAGTCAGGAGTCATAAGAGAGCAGAGTTTACAGTTTACAGAGAGGTCCAGAAGATCTGCTAGTCCATTCTCAATAGTATGTGAGCATGTGTGTGTTTGTGTGTGCATGTGTGTGTGTTTGCATGAATGTCAGAAAAAGAGAGTGCAACAACTGCGTGACATTTGCAGTAGTTTTTCATCTTTTTGACACGGTTGCCTTTGGGCTCAGTTTATGACAAGACATGTAAATAGATTAAACTCTCATTGGGGAATATGCTTAGCATTGTGTAACCCGAAAAAGTACATATCGTAATCTGGAGACACTGGGATACAAGCTGCTACTACATTTTTTTTAAGTTTGTAAATATACTGTATTCTAAATTAATGCAAATTGTTGGATATGTGCCAAAGCAACATTTCCTCCTGAAATTCCAAACACATATTGTTTGGTTGATAATTCTAAATTTGACATAAGTGTGAAAGTGAGTGTGCATGGTTCTTTGTTTATCATGTGACCTGTGATTTGACCAGTTCAAGGTCTACCCTGCCTTTCACCCAAAGTTAGCTGATATAAGCTCCAGCACACCCTTGACCCAAGTGAGGAAAAGCAGTACAGAAAATAGATGGATAAACATAGAGCTTATGTGTGTACCCAAAAAGCTCCAGTTTTGTCTCCAAAGCTTCTCCCAAAAGCTCCTTGGCTTGTCAGTTTCAAAATTCAAGTCATCATTATTTTTTGTACTTATTTGTAGCAGAACAATTTTCTACATATGCAGTATCTGTCTGACATACCCGAATAATTCTTTTTTGTGGGACCTGGAATAGAGTCTTGTTTGTTTTGTTTCCTGCCCTCTTAAGATGTTTCCTTATGTAATAAATTAACGTGTGGGCGTGATGACCATCGGGAATTTTGGGCAATTCCAAAACGGCCTGCCAAACTGCAAATATGCTTATTAAATATTTTAGGCAATTAATTAAAATTGAGTTAGATGCTTTGCCAGTATTTGGGGGACATAAATAAGAGTGCCCATATTTTTTTCCTGTATGCATAGTCAAAGTCACTTTTTTACCCCAAAGATTGTTTTTCTGGGGTCTGTGTGCTGTGTTACTTGATATAAGAAAGCCAACAAAAGTGTTTCATATGATGATGAGCATTTGCAGAGAAGGACCTAAATATTTCACACCTGGAGAGTTGTCGGCAGGTGTTGCTTTAACAAACGTGTGCCTAAGCACATCCCTTAAGTGAGATGCAGTCAGGAACACATCAGGATCCCCATCTGTCGAAAAGAGATGGAGGCTGCCCCTGAGGAAGTCTTACAGGTAGACACGGTAAAACCAATACAAGCGTTCCCCTGCGCATGTATAATGTGCTGTCAAACTTCATGATGGTGCAACAGCCTGATGACTTCCCAGTCAAATGTGTTAAGTTGTAAACATATCCTGACTTGATGAGCAAATGGCTCAAAGTTGCATTTTATTTGAGTGCACAAATTTCTTATATGATTTATATTTTATTATCACCTGAAATTGATTTACAGTGTTTAAATCTTTAAAAGCAAGGGAAGTGAGCTTAATTTATGTATAGAAGTGCATTTCAACCACAATTTGTTTCACATATGTATCAAAAAGTACAATGCATTTAAAAGCACAGTAAAGAATTAAAATGATATTACTAAAATTTCAAATATACCATAAAATGCAAGAACATAAGGAAAAAAAAAAAACAGTTTTGACCTGGAGGTAAAATCACTCGGCTTATTTAAAATTTCCGTGCGTGATAAGTTGACCTATACATATTCACATAAAAAAAAGACATATTATTGTCAAATTGAATATTTTAAATAGTTTCAAGACCAACTGTCAACCATTTGAGCCATCTGCAGTAACAACTGGGATAAATTTAAATGTTCGTACCCAAACTCAAAAATCAATATTCTGCTTCATAATTTATATTATTACAAACAATTAAAAAAACATGACAATAAGAAAGTCGTTGCATGTTACATCTTGAGGACTTTAAAGTAATTTACATTGAAACAAAAATCTCTTTAAACACAACTTTAGCCACTGGAGCTGTAAATAATGAAATAAAAAAAAATTAAAAAATCTTTAAGATGATTAATACTTTTATGCAGTGTTATAATAGTCTAAATGCATTTTCCACTGTACAAATAAAAATAGGTTAACCCGTAAATAACTTCTATTTTAAAAATATACAAGTTGAAAGAGTCAACTGTTTTGTTATTGACTTTCTTTCTGTTTACGCTTTATTTTCGGGGTTCATTCATTCGAACCAGAAATATCTGCAGTGTTTAAAAAAAAAAACTGTATTTTGCTCTATTTGTTACCCATAATGGTGTCTGTCAGCAGTGTGACGGCCTCGCACAGTTGTCATATGCGCTCTGTCTCGTGTCTCCCCTCGGACTGCATTAGTGTCACCGTGCACTCTGCTCTCCTCATTGTGTGTAATCGTTGCTTTGTCTCTCGTGCCCTGACACACACCTCACTGCATGCAACTTCCGCACTCTCACCGTTCCTCCACCGCCAAATCTCTCGCCGTCCCCTGCACCGCTGAACCTTCCTCGTCTCGCACCTAAAGGGATTGCTGTCAAGTTGAAAAGGCTGAGCTTGCTATGCCTGACAACTTGCGTATTTGTACGGATGCTGCCATGCAAATGTTGTGATATTGTTTTGTCACTTGGTGGTTGACCCCCACTAGTGGGCCATTAAAAGCGAGGCATTCCAGTCAAACAGAAACACGGCATTTCTCCGAAACCGCCTCTGCAGGGCATTTTCAATACGTGTCCGTCTTCTTATCTATGCGCCATTGTGGGCTGCACAAACCCATTTTCTGCTTAATTCAACCCCGGCTACAAGATCCTACAGAGAACCCATGGGGGGGATGACTAGAGAGACCCCTCACCACTCTCACTCTGGAAACCTTCTACTCTTGTCCTCTTATTTCTGTCCTAAGACGACACTTGGGAAGACTCCTGGTGTTTCTGACAATAATTGAATTCAAATTAAAAGGATTAGCTGGGAGAATCGCAGTCACTTTTTCCATTGTTTAAATGCTCCAAATCCGCCAACATACATTTGAAGAAAACGTACAAGCTTCTGCTCACCAACATGAATTGTAGGAGAGTATGTTCTGGTTTGTGTGCTACAAACAAGCCATTGGGCATCATACATCCTCATTTCTGCCACATCAGGGATTGGCCCGTCTCTGCAACACGTATAGTTTACCCTGTTACCTGTCACCACTTCAGCTGTGAGAGACTCCATGTCAGCAATCACTGTCTCCATTCACATGCCTATGAATAAATATTCTACTGGTAACTCTTTGAGGCGCTTTTTTTTTTTTATACCTATGTGCAGTCAGAGCTGTCAAGAAACCCTTTCGAGAGGCTTTTTTGGAAATAATCATTTGCCAGGAGTTTTTAAGCTTTTTTTTACCATTTGGAATTCTGTATTTATATCACATTGGTGACTGTTGCCAACGACAGCAGAGTATTAATTAAATGTTGAAATTCCCATAAAATTCAATTCAATACCATTTCTGTAATGGAGAACGGTGTAACTGCAACACTTCAGCAGTATGATAATGAAAGAAAGATAGCTGGATTCTTTGAAGGACATCATGCCACATTAAATAAAAATACCTCAGGGATTTCTATTCCATCTTAATTGTATGGCTTTCATAGTATGCGTAAAGAAGTTCATCCAGTTTCCGCCATCCTTTTTAATTAATTGTGAAGACTATGAATCTTGTGTGGATGCAGCCTCTAAACAGGCACAAAGAGCAGAGAAGCCATATGGTGTTGTCTGACATGAAGAAATTAGGCCAACAATGCTGTCTGTTGGTTGTCATCAACCTGGCCACCTGCTTTGCTTCTGCAACAATACAGTCAACGCAGATTTGTACTACCTGCGAGTCGAGCTTTCTCTGTCTCTTTATAGGACAGGTTTCAACGGGAAATTAAACTATTCAGGTGTCAGGCTCTCAGGCTTTAACATTTGTTACCTGCCGGTAATCAATGATTGAATGAGTTTGACTGTGCTACTGACTGGATCAAGAAGGGATTTTCTAGCTGGGTATCTCCTTTCAGCTTTTAATAGCCTACATAAGCACATAACCTCATTGGATTATTTCAATGGAAATGGAAATGTTGCTAACATGTGGATTGCGTATTACTCACGCCGAGTAAGGTTATCTGGCATTATTTCAGCAAGCTCAGAAGTTTCAAGTCAATTCATGTGGTTCGATCGGTCCTTGCTATATCCTCTTACACTGCATCCTTGAAGTTGCTGTTGTGACAGTCGTGCCTAACCTGGCGTTCTATACGGGGTGCTTTTTTCACAGAGGACAGTGTCACACCTTCCTCATAGGAAGACTCGCACGCCACATTTTGTTTGCATTCTAAACATTTACTTGAATCCACTGCGTTGTGACGTGTCAGTGGGAAAACATATGGCGGGGCGAAGGCTTACACTATCAGTCGGCAGGCAGTTACTTAGGTCACATTACAAGCTGCCGCCCTCCACTCGGAATAGACACATTTAAAGCGGACCTCAATGGCGAGAGAGCAACCTCGAGGGACAGACAACACACGCTTTCAGAAGCACTTAATTTTTTTCTGTGTCTGAATTAATTTTTCATTGCTGCTCTACAGACTCAGCGAGGCTCTATTGGTTCACTCATCTATGTTGGGGAGAACCGTCACATCCATTTGGCAATGAATCACAAGATGAACCCGGCTGCTTTGTTTGTGGCTTTGTTGCGATGATACACGTCGTTCGTAAGACTGTCCTCTGTCCTGTCATCTTAGATCGTGCCCTTGATTTTCATCTGCCTTGGGAAGAAAAAACTTAAACCCACATAACCAGGAAGGATTCACACATTAAGTCTTTGCTGCCAGAACAGGTTTACACTTGCTTTCAACATTGAATTTTTGTCTAAATGTGTGCAATGAAAATGTGTTGTTCCCATTGTGTTTACATGATCTCAAAACTATGTAAAGCTTTTTAAAAGCATAACCAAAACCTACAGTTGAGACTGGATGGATGTTACCACTGGCCCCAACCACCTGTCAACAAGTCCTCCAGTCCTTTGCTTGAACTTAAAACACACTACAATCTGGCCTGATTCGAGATTTGGTGAGGAGGTTTTTTACTCTTTGTGGCCCCAGAGAGCCCGAGGACGAATTAATGTTTGATGAGTGCTCTCAGAACCAGTTTATTGCTCTAGAGATCTTCACATGTGGTATTAATGGGAATATGATGCTGTTTTGCCTCTTAGAATAAGAGAAGTAAGGTTGAAATAGCACCAAAGTGTTTGACAATCAGGGCTGTGTGCAACTTCTTTTTTACACGCCAGAGATTTTTTTTTTTTTGGGATTGTAACAGAGCTGATGAATATACAGGAAAATTTCTGAGGGGGGAACACCTTGCAAATTTTCACAGTAATGTGTGTATATATATATATATATATATATATATATATATACATAATTTAGTGTTTTTTCCTCTTTTTACGTTGCCATTTTACTTCCTTACCTTCTAGCATTACTGAGGAATCATCCTGGGTTACTGGGGAAAACTGGAGCTCAGTGAAGTTGTTTGGGAACCAGTTACTGGTGCAAGCCTGGTTTCCATGGAATGGATGAGCTTCTTCATCACTGATTGGCTGACATAGCTTTGGGAAAAACCAATAGAAATGTGTTGCCTACACAGATACACGCTCACACCAATCGGGTGATGAAGCACCCCCTGTTGCACAGTAGTAGAATTTTTCTCCTTCTGTTTATTCTGCAGCTGCTGCTGGTTTGCAATTTTTAGCGATTACGACCTCAAGTAATAGGCAACAATGGCACGAGGCCTCTGCGGTTTTCTCCTTTAACTGCAGATTAAGCCAGAAACCCAGAAGACCCTATGTCGGGATTTGACCGTACAGTAAATGTGCAGTGCTCATGATCTGCTCTGTGAAGTAGACAGCAGCGGTCTCTGTATTGGGAGCTAGGCCTACTTGATGAAAATCAGGCATTCTTACCAAGGCTTGATGAAAGCTTTGGCCTCGCATAGTGAAATTTGATAGGGTTAGGATTACATCCAGAGAATGAAGAGCCATCCCAAAGTGCGTCCAAGCTGTAAAGGAACACATTTTGCATTTGCACAAATAATGTTGTCTATTTAGACTCAAACAATGATACTTTGTATGAGCTTTGCATGCGGACAACAAAAAATAATTGTTAGCCCAATATACATAATTCGATAATTGCTTTCGGAATCTCTGTAATACTTTGAATTGATAGAGTGTGCCTTTTTTTTTAGATGATCACTTACCGTCATCTCAGCTGCTCGTCATTCCTTCCAAACATTGTGCACATTTTCCAGTGACATCATATTGACGTTACTATACACACATCTTTGGAATCCATCCACCCTAAAACCTCTGTTTCCTCTTAATTGAGCTGTGAACTCCTTCTAGCCTTACACACTATACGCATCCCTTCAGCCGACACGGTGCAGGACCGGGTGGTTCCTCCTATGGAATGGCCTGACCTTTCTTTTGTGCAATCAAATGGGGTTGCCTTGGTCCTTGGCTCTGAATAATTAATTCCTCCCCTCAGTCAGAGTGTTTGCTAAACAGTGGGGTCCTCGGCAGTTCACTTTTTTCTGCACGACTGCCACCGTACCCGAGGGGAGAGACGGATGTACACTTTAGTCAGTCCTGAGATATGCCTTTCAGAGAAAAGAGAAACAGTCAGGAGATATCGGAAGGTTCCTCTTTGCAGTGAGTGAACTTTGTAATTCTTTGCTGCTTTTAATGTCGCTTGTGACAGCGCGACTGATCTGTTATAGTTCAGATCGGGCCTCATTTGCACACTAAGCTTGTTATTATGTACGGGTAGGTGTGTATACTGTACATTGAAATTCAGTGTGAGGTAGAGCTACTTAACACCCCACTGATGATGGATAATTTAACAATACGTTCCCGGTGTATACGGAATGTTCAATTGTCCAACACAAACCATTTGTTACTCTTAGCACCAATCCCCATTGAGTGGGTTCTCTTGTACCGCCCTTGTATCACATTTGCCCCGTAACCGTGCCATCGCCACTTCCAGCTTCATTGTGTATACTATTTTACGAGTCGCGGAAGAATTGGTGGTAGGGTGATGCTTCCGCCCCGTTCTTGGCAGGCAGTGTGGAAAAAGAACACTTTGGTCTCAATGTGAGAGGTGGAAGATGACAGAGAAATTCATATGAAGGAAGAGGGAACAGTCATTTGAATGTGATTGTGTGTGTTGAGTGAATATTAAAAACAAATTATCTTATTTTTTTATCATTGTTTGTATGATAACTATTATGTAGAGTCTATGACTGATATGTAGGGACAACACAAAATGACTTGCAGTTATGAATTATACATTTTTGCTATCTTTTCAGTGGCTATGTTTTGAATAAAAATGGTGTTTCACTACTTAGGTCATCCTGATGTAGACAAAGTGGAAACGTTTTACAAAAGAAAAATTAGTAATTATGCAATTTACAAAACTTTTATTAGATTTTTTAAATTTTATTCCAGCATGGCCATCACTGTGGAAATTATGACTGTAAACCAATTTAAAACTGTATGACTTCACTCCAAAATATGTTAATATTCAACATGTTCATGTAATCCAATCATAAATCAAGTTTAAGCAATTTGTCTTAAATTTAATGGTACTGTTAAAATGATGCAAAATAACTTTATAACTGTATGTGTTTATGAATAAATAAATAGACTATAAAAATATGCTTCAGGTGCTCCCAATGGAAAAAATATATTCAACCGATAAAAGCTGATACAAAAGTGTAAAATCTAAAGTAACATACTGTCCGTAATAAACAGGCTGAGAAAACTAAAAACTGGGCAGACACACAGTTTAATGAAGACACATTAGCCCATAGAAATGTTATTACTGGTGTTAGGAGGGGATTGTATTTTTTTTTCTGCCCCCCCCCCTCCCTTTTTTTTTTTTTTTCCAAGTGAGGAAAATGAGAGATTGTGCTGTCCTCAAAAGTCGGTTTGGGTCCTGATCTCATCTGTTTGGCATGAAGGGGGAGCTGTGGCTCCTCTGCTCTGGCCAAGGTTACAGCTCCACCGTGTACCTCCCACATTTTCTCACACTTTTCTGGCTGCGCTGTGCCACATTGATTAAATGTATCTGTTGAGGGCTACAATAATCAATGCAAATTCCCCAACAGTGCAGCCAACAAATAAGACATGTCTGATTCATCAAGCGGACATTGCTAGAAAGGCCACTCTCTCTCTCCCTCTCTTTTCCTCAATCCTTTGTTCTATTTCTCTTTATTTTGGTTAGCCTTTGGCCACTTAAACTTTTTTTTTTTTTTTTTTAACACTGTCTACCTTTTTCCATCCACAAACTCACTTTAGTCTGATTTGGAGGAAGGAGCTTATGCCAATACTTATAGTTGTGGAACTAATGCTTAGCCGTAAATTGAAGGTAGGTGGCAATATAATTATTTAACATTTTAGCACTATCTTTTAAATTATATTTGATTATAGCACAGATTTTTATGAATACAAAATTCATATAATCATTACTTGGGTTTTGGACCCTCAACAATCATACTTTATTTTCCCTACGCCAGTGTTCATTTAACATTAACCCTGAGAAGTGTTCCTGGTTCTTAAACACATTAAAAGGAAAAGTAAGTCAGCATGTTGAGCAGGACGGAAGTCTCACCTGACACCTAACCTAACATTTTGTTTTGCTCCGCCTTGAACCCGGTCAAATGCTCCGGTCGCTAACAAGGGCAGAGTCGAGGCTGTGTATGTAAATTCACTACATGTGTGAGAGAAATAAAGACGGGAGGGGGGCTATTTGGAAATTCCTGTGTGATGAAAGGGAAAGAATATCCCCCCAAAAATGATTAATGTGGTGTTCAGGTACACAGAAGATTGAGTGATCCTGTCATCACACCATATGGTACCAATTTATTCCGGCAAGCATAAGGCAAACTCTGTGGAGGAGCTCTCACAAGCCTCCACGACTCTCCCCAAAAAAACACAAACCAAAATGCACAAAAGACCTAATTGTTATTGGTGCATTTGAACAAATAAAAAGTAATTTATTGGGAAGGTGCGTTCATAATTGCTGTGAATGTAATCATCTAAAATATATTCTACTCGTTCCCGTTATTATCATTATTATTATTACTGGCTTCTTCCTACATTCCATTCTTTTACTTCATGTATGGAAAATTATTTTGGTCACTAGGTTGCAGGGGAGGTTCTCGATGGCTGAGAACCGTGGCACTCAAATGCTTCTTCAAATGTCAGCTGAATTCAAATGTACCTAAACAAAAGGTCTCTGTTTCTACAATTTAAAAAAAAAAAAAAATAGGGGGGGTGACCAGTAAATGGTGCATGCGGAATAGTAAGGAATATTTTTTCTAACAGCTCCCCCACTGTTTCAAAATAAAATTAGACTTTTTTTTATTACAGTACTTTCGTTATTGTAGGCCTTCAACAGCAAAATAAATCCAATAATGAATCAAATCAAATAATTTTGAGTTCAACTTTGAGGTAAGCATTTCTAATTAGGTTACTTTTAGCCAAAAACAAAACATGAAAATGTAACATTACAATGTAAGATGTTGTGTTGAAGTGATTAATTTTAAAAACAATGTAATTTTGATCCTAAATAAATATCCACAATTACACTTCAAATTTCTGATTTTACAAATGTGCAGGTGATTAGAATTCTGTCGAGGTTATGTTAGAATTTACCGGAATCATTTTCAAATTCAAAAAGATGGATTTCGTCAAAATTGTTTGGATATCAGGGATAGGAATTAGAAATACAAAAAATACATGTCAAATATAGGCTATTTTATTCCATTTTAATATTTGCATTCACATCATACAGGATATACAGGCCTGGATATTAATGTGTAAATGCAATAAACTATTTTTTTATTTTTTTTAGCAGAAGTGATTGATGGTGAACAGTGGGATTTTGTTTTTCTTCATACAGCACATTGCACAGCTACACTCCACCCAGCAGCGGGTGACGCACTCTATCACCAGGCAGCATACGCTTGACAATTTAGCAATTTTTACCGAGATGTGCATCATGTCACATGACTTCGATATCTCTCTCTAATGCTGCTCCAACTTGACTTTCAACTGTTTCTAATCTCCTACCTGGAGTCACAAGCAGAAATGAGAGTTTTTGAAAAATGCAGATGGCTATTGGCTGAGGGGAAGCAGGTTAGGGAACTGGATTCCTACCACTTTTCTTTTTCTCTACCTTGTTATTTGGCGCCTCACCCCTGCAGGCCACGCTGACAGCAACAGATAAACCTCTTTATGGGCTGAACCGAATTGGCTCCTATTATCCAAGGTTTGGAGCTGCTCATAGATGGAAATAAAAGACTTTATCCACTGCCCATCTGCCCACCTGTCACATACTGCCCGGTCTTTGAGATTCCATGAAGCTAGACTCCTATTTGTGCTTGTAATAGCTGCATAATGTTGCTCATGGGCTTTTGGCTTTGGGGAGGAATATTTTTTTGCCCAATTCTCCATTTTCCTAATAGCTGCATCTTTGCATGATAAATGCAATACAGCCGTCAAAGTACTGTAATAAATGGGGTTAACTGCTAGTGTATCATGTGAGTGTATATTTGGGTGAGACCAACGCTGAACGGTGGATTTGTTTAAAGAGGAACGGCTCCAGATTTGCTGTTTGACTTGTAATCAAGGATGTTAAACCTCGTAAATCTTTCTTAAAGCCACTTGTGTGGCTTTTGGCTCTGTAAAAGGTCTGTCTGTGATTTCACTGTCAACATATTGTAACAGTTTGCTTCAGGAATTCATGTACTCCGTTGCAGCTCAAAGTATTGTTTTTAAAAACAACTGGATGGAGACTTAATTACACACCACACAACTCGTATTGCAATAATACAGGTCAGAATATTGTGGGAATAGCGGGACATATCGTATCTACTTGTAGCATCTGCATCTATATTTCACAATCAAAACTACCCCCTCCATACACACACAGAAATGTTTAGTTGTCTTTATGGGAAAAATTTAGACACCACATATTACAGTACATTTTTTTGTGTATATTCCCCTACTTACATCATCCGAGAAGTCATGATGTGTTGCAGAAAATTGGATTTGCTGTTCCAAATATCATCATATACACATTGACAGTGTGCCAGTTGGAATATATATATATATGGAATATTTTTATAGTATAAAACGTATACATATGGAATATTTTTTGTTGTTGTGGATGACTAAAAAATACACCCACCAAATGAAATTATTTTTTTATTTTTAATATTTGTTCATTCTTATCTAAGCCTTATATCACAAATAAATTCAATGTACTTTGTAATATTTAAGAGATTCCTTCTCTGTGATGTGTGCTAGTTTCATATTCTACAGCTTTAATTTGTTTCACATCACAACATATTTAGCACACCATTGCTGTGAGAACTTCTGCCCTCAAACACTCAATGAAATAAGTAAGATTCACACTGTGACATGTTATGACATTTCAATTTGGTATCTTCTACTTTTAAATATTCTATATATGTTTTTAGTGTAAAAAGTATTCAATCAATTAAAAAACTAATTTGTGTTCAAGGCAGCCATGCTAACTGGATAGTATTAAAAATATATATTTATATCATCAAACATCTGAGTGATAAAAATGCGCACAATCACAATTCTAATTCTTTGACAAATAACCTTACCACCCAGCCAAGTTTCTAATGATTGTCTTTGCATGCAAGTAAGAAACAAATAAAGTGAAAGATGGATTTCTCATTTTAGACCATGTTAGGCAAGATAGCCAAGCCATCTGTTTTGGGCCTGTGGGCGAAAAGCTGATCAGTCCCTCCACAGAAAGAGTGTCACAAGATTACATGAATGCCAAGTGAATTCGAGCCCCTCTTTAATTGTTCTGTCCTTCCATCATCAGAGTGGAATTAAAAAAAGAAGAAGTAAAAGTAAATTAATACTGTGATAGTGACTTGAGGTCATATTATATAGATGTCAATCCTCATTGTAAAATAAACTAAGTGCTAAAACATGTGAAATAGTCAATCTCGGGAAATTTGCACATTCAAAATTGCAAAACTATTTTTGTCTTGAAGGCCAGACTCAACTAATAAAATCACAAACGCAAGAAAAAATTATTTAGATTAACTCAATTTGTCACACTTTTACAATGCACCCCGTGAAGTAACATTGTACTGTAGGTAAATTTAAAATGTATTCCTTTTCTTATTAGCATTTATATTGCCATGTTAAATGAGATATTGCACACAGACCACACTGTAAAAGCGACAGACGACCCACTGACTCAATGCTTACCGCTCAAAACACATCAATAAAAACAGTCCCAAGAAGTTCGATGCTGCTCATCCTTGCCGTTTGAATAATTTCAATTCAATTTAACTAGTGTCCCTCCCGCTCAAGCACCACAGCAACATTCAGAGTGCTTGGTGACTTTCTATTTTGGACTAATAATCCAGAAAACAGATTTCCCTTTCAGACCAGTAAGTTAAGCATCAATTGATAGTTAAAGGAAGACATTAGCATGAGTCGGTGCTTAATGACATTGTTTAATGGTGTGTTCACTTTGTTAATATGGCTGACAACACAGACACATTACGCTCGGAACTTTGGAGAATGCTGCTGTGAGTTCAGTACAAAAAGTGACTTTCAGGGCTAAGTTTAAACATGATCAAACCTTTTTTTTCCGGCAGGGTATTTGTTTCTAAATGGCTTCTTGCCTGGAGGCATGTTTGCAAGTGGTGAGGAAGAAGCGATGACTGGATCTAAAATGTGAAACATAATTACCCAAATGTGAGATCTTGCATGACAAGATTTGAAACCATTCAATAAAAACCCAGTTCAATGTGAACTTTGATACTTTGATGTTGTTAGTCAAACTTTTTTTAAATAATAACCATTAATTAATTCCTCGGTTTACAAGGTTCCACATATATAGTATCACTATACATTTTCTAAGTAAAATGTTTAACGCTCATGTAATGTTCACCCATCGTTCATTTGAAATTGAATCAAACATTCTGAATGAGACCAAATAAATGCATCCCGTATTTTAATACGTTTTTTAAGAGAATGTCTTTTCCTTGAATGTTTTTCTTTTCTTAGGCACTCTTTACATTGCATTCAGAGCAACATAAAAAGCCTGGTGCACTCAGCCTTGAAAACGTATCAATAATTCAAACACATCATCCTCTCATGATTGGGCGGGGGACTGGGGTATAATACTGTACGTTGTCACATCTGACGATAGCTGTCACCTGCTGGAGCATGCATGGCAACAGCAGGATAATAAATGCACAGTCCAAGAAGCACGTCACCCTTTTCAGTGCTGGAATGGCTGACCTTACTGGGAAAGGTGACTTTGAAACCCCAGACATATCGTTGGACTACTTTTTCATTCTTATTTAATGAAATAAATACATTGGTCAATTAATTCGATTACTACAGCAATTAGAAATTTTGAATGTTCCTATTCCGTACCAAACCAGCAGTTGTTGTTTTTTGAACTCAACATGCACTGTTTGAATCAAATCTGTTTTGACTGTCATTCCTAATATTGCATTACCTGAAAAACTATATAAATACAGTTTCTTAATTGTATCATTCTGGACATACACATTTAAGACATCTTGAGTAGGGCAATTGCTTTTTTTCCCGGTGTTCTTCAAGGCTTTATACTTGGACCCCTCAAGTTTATCATCTGCCCTCTGCCTCTCTTGGCCATATAGTATATTCTGTAGCAAATATCCATTTCCACTAAGGTGTGAATGACACCCAGCTATACCTGAGAACCAAGTCTTTTTAACCACCACACAGACGTATGCTTTCAGTCACTCCTCCTTTCCATTGCCTGACCGAAAAACTTTTTGTTTTTACTGACAGACATTTTCATTTTAGACTTAGAAATGATATTCAAATATGTCTTTAAAATATCAGTGGAGCATAAAGTCCACATGTGATGACAGACAGTCCTCTGCAGTCAATCTGGTTATCCCATCCTTACCCTAAACTCAGATGGTGGACAGTTTAAACAATCAAAAACTGTTACATAATAAACAGATGTAGAAGCTCTGAATTTCATACACATAAACTCTTTTTTTTCTTCTCCGTGATTTATATTTCCCGGATGCGATACACAAACAATTTGCATTCTAAGCCAAAGAAGGTCATTTGTTTGAGAGTATAACTCTGTTGACACTGATTGTTGTGTTGAGTGATTGTTGCGTGGGCTCTCTGTAATTTATTCTGTTTAGTGAGGAGGAGTCAGGTGTAAGGACTGCCCTTAAGTGTGTTTCTAGTGTCTGAAAAGCAGAGGGGGAAAATATGTTTCATTTTAGTTTGAGCATGGTAATGTCAGTCAACTGTGCAAAATGTTATACTGCCAGTTCAAGGGGTATTCCTGGAGAAAATACTTCACTATAAATGAGGGGTGAATTATGCATGATAAAGACACAGCTCATTAAAATCACCGTGTGATTCCAATGTTGTGTGAGATCATTGATGAAGATGGAATATGAGTAATCATCAAGTATTTTTTGCAAGTCCACTGACATTGTGATTGTAACGCAAGAGCTCCAACTCATACAAACTCAAATAGGTGAACGTGAGATGTTTAACAAAACAAGACTGTAATGGAAATTGACCTTGAATACATTGAAAGGCACTTTTGAAACAAATATGATAATTTTAGATATTATGTGCTGGTCACCATGGTGACCAATTATTATTGTTTTAAGGTTTGGACTTCAGTCCTGAGTGGATTGTGCATGTTCGCATTGCGTGTTGTACATTTTCTAGCTTCATGTATGTTCATGGAATTTAACTTTAGCAGTTTTAAAACCACTAGCACTATTTAAATACAGACTCACTTCACCAATCTCTCACTACCTCCATTGTGACAGGCATTTTAAACAACCCTATGTTAGACAAAGTCTTAAAAATTTAAATAGAATTACCAGATGGGGCCAGAAAAGGATGATTTTTTCAAAGATAATTTTCTTCATGTGCTATAATGACAGATTTAACCAAAATGACAAAAAGTAAGAAAAAAATGCATAGTCCTGACAAAAAAAAAACAAAAAAAAAACAGTAAGTCTTGCCAGGATTCAATCAACTTCAACATGAGTGACATTTTCTGAACCATGGCTGTGCTTTGTGATGCATGCAGTCATGGCTTTAAGTGAAACTGCTGGTTGGGCCTTATTTGTCTTGGCTCTCTCAAAGCATTGCAGCTTGCAGTTATGTTGAAGCTTTTACTCCAAAATTACTCTTGGTTCATTTGTGAACAACTTGTTTATTATGAGTGTGATTTCTAACCGCATATTTCTACGGCAGCTCAATTTCAGTAAATGTATGCAAGGGTAGGGTTCTTAGAAATTGTTTTTAATGGTCCACAAAATGTTTTTTTCTTTCTTTCATTTGTTTCTGTCACATGACCACGCATCACATTAATCTTGCCAGAGACTTGAAATCAAATCATTCTCACTGTAATGAAAGATGATTTGTGGGAATTTTACATTTTATATAATCCATTAATTTGCTGTTAAAATTGAATACAGCATGTTCACTCAAATAGTCTGACTTCCTCCCATTTTATGTATTGTGGTCTGAAAAAGCAGATAATTCAAAGGTTATAAAATCTCTGTTTTTTAATGTTTGTATTGTTCATTGTCATTCCTTCAGCATCAACTTTTAAGACAGGGCTAGTTCTTTAATCTATGTCAGAGAGATGTCTTATCTCTAAAAGGTTTTGGCTCAATCAGTCTTTCTGAACACTCAACAATGGAGTGCTGTGGAAATTAAATTCTCATTGCAGCACCTGCAGAGCTGTCAAGTACTTGCCTCCAAAAAAATATTGTAAAAAAACCTAGAAATTGCAATTCCTGGAGAAATTGCGTGTGAAGGCGAAGAAGCTGAATAAATACTCGAGGAATGCTGCAGAATGATGTTTAAAAGTTGGAACAGGTTGAATTAGTTGAAAAATGTAGAAGAGAAAACGAAATTTTGGAAAATGTGGTGCGAATTTCAGAATAGAACATTTGCCTTCACACAATAAGCGTTTTACTTTATACTATGAAAGGAATCACAGAAATGCAATACTGTTTAATATTTCCAAGTACATGCCTTGTTTGCTTGGGGTGAGAGAGTTAAAAAAAAATGCTCATAATCCTGAGCAATGATTCTTTCATTTTAATGCATTTCATAAATAATCTGCTCCAGAAGGTAATTACTCCAGTTGTTTACATATGTATCTACCATCAGGCTGCACAGTAGGTTCCTAGTTGGATGAATGTATTTTAGGTTATTAAATTGGGCCCTGAGTAATAGGAAGAAAGATGAGCTACAGTTGGGCAGGTATGAGAAGCAACATTTCTGCCTATTCATCATCCTACCCTGGTTAAATTTCCCTTATGTGATGTAGCGTTTAGGTGGGTGGCCAACGCTTCGAGGGTTAGGCACCAAAGTGTTTCAATTAATAACACATTGGAAGATTCATTTTCTGTAGAACCAAATGTCCTGCAATCTACCAGGTTGTTTGTATTGATTGTGTTGCTATTTTAAGAATAGGTATGAAGTCGAATAGTTTTAGAATCAATTATTCAATTGATTATTCTATTGATTAATCGAATAATCCGATTTTGTTGTATTAAAGTGCGTTTAAAAATCCTCCAATTGATTTGAATAAATACGAATAATATAAAGGATAAATCAGTTTGCTTTAATGATGGACAAGAGAAATCAAAAGCTTTTAGTTAAACAATGACTTTAAATGATTAAGAACCAATACATTTCACAGTTATTTTGTTGTTGATTAATCAATCGCTCTGGTACAGCAGCCTCATTCCAAAGCAGACCAAGACACACGCCCTCAAGTGATCTTGGTCGCCATGTTTGTCCTGATGACCGTATCCGTGCTCACCAAACTAACTTGTCAGAAAAATTGTTTTGTTATCTTGACACTTAAAAATAGTCCACTATTGTTGTTTTCATTTTGCTGACACAGCAACAGTTGTTTTTATTTAATCTTGCAAATGATAACACACTTTCCTTCGAAAGGCACTTTTTAAGTTTATAACAACCGCCAGGTAAGTTTGTATTATTATTATTTTTTTTTTTATTTAAAACTGTGTCATGTCGTCGTCCCCTATGACTGAGGGTCTTTTGTCTGCTATTGCTGTTAAACCATCAGTGGGACATAAAGTCCACATGTGATGATAGGCAGTCCTCTGAGGTCAGTCTGGTTATCCTGTACCGCCCCCAACCCTGACTGCTGCACAACAGTCTTATACAATCAATTCCCAATACAGATTTATCATTGAGAGAAGTGCCGAGCTTGATAAACACTTAAAAACAGTTCACTTGGCTATAGTCTTATTTTCTTTCTGCGAATTGGCTATGGATTCAACACAAATTTGCATTTTGGGAAAAAGAAGGTCATGTGTTTGAGTGTAGAACTCTTCTCTCAACACAGACTGTTGTGTTGAGTGATTGTTGCGTGGGCTTG
Organism: Syngnathus floridae; assembly: GCF_059516105.1. Taxonomy (NCBI): domain Eukaryota; kingdom Metazoa; phylum Chordata; class Actinopteri; order Syngnathiformes; family Syngnathidae; genus Syngnathus; species Syngnathus floridae. The sequence continues at coordinate 7,173,494 of NC_142425.1, forward strand.
CTGTTATTTATTCTGTTTAGCGAAGAGGGTCAGTCGGCGTATGGACTGCCCTTAAGTGTGCTTCTTGTCTGAAAATCAGAGGGTAAAAAAATATTTTTTTTTTAGTTGGAGCATGGTAATGTCAATTGACTGCACAAAAGGTTGTATTACAATTTAAAGGCATATTGCTGGAGCAGATATTTCCCTACGAATGACAGGCAAATTAGAAATAATGAAGTGTGTAGGCCAACATACCTCATTACAATAGCAATGTCATTGATGGAGACAGAATATTAGTTTGGGATCTCAAGGTGAACCAGCAATAACTAATTATCAGTCTCTTAATCAGGTCCACTGAGATTCATTTTGGTCTGATGTGGACTATCATTAAAGCAGAATGTGATATTTTCTTGGCAGTATGATTATCGTGCTTGAGGTGCGCAATTGCTCTTCAGAATAGTACAGGGTTAAACCTGACATATTTTCGAAGGCTTATGTGGTGAGATCAGCCTTGCACTTTTCTCCTATTTTCATCAGTCAACATTGTCATTAATCCAGCAGTGATTGTTTCACACATTTACAGGTGGCTCAGAACTCGTCACACCTTTCCAAGTTAGCCAGCCAAATAATGAAACTCAATGGAGACATCCACTATGCTTTAAATTTTGTGGATTTCACCACAGAAAAATCAACACCTTTTGAGTCCAATGCTCATTTTAAGATGGAAAAAAAAATGTTATCATCAGATTTCATGCCCAAATAAATGTTAAACCTAATGCCACCATGACATGTTGCTGTCATTTACTCTAACATAGTGTGAATACCATGAACATTGAATTTTCCAGTGACTGAAAAATAAAATATGGTTGTGATAATTCACTGTTGAGGAAACGTTTTTTTTTTAGCTCAACATCTCAGTGACACCAAATTTAACAGATGGAGACAAACTGTATAATTAAATCATGCCGCCTCTTCATTCCAGAATTTAGATGGATTTCATGTAAACAGATATGTATTGCAATGTGTAGAGTAAGTCTTCCACATTTTGGACATGCTCGAGGCAGTGATGCCCTCATTACTGGCAGAAAACATCCATCAGACGTAGTCCACTCAAGCACTTGGCAGAGGTATCGCTAAATAACGCAATAAACATTTTTATTTCCATGGAATTTATGTAATTTTTTTATATGCTGAGCATCGTCCATCACATTTTGATGTGAATCCAAATACTAAATGTATTTCTTTGGTTTTAACGTCATCATTCAAAAAAAAAATCCAACTGTCCCGAAAGACAAAAATCAGAACTATGGTTTCGCATTTTTTAAACACTACGTTTCACCATTCAAAGACCACCTAGCAGTAATTGACTTTTATGTTTACATTTGTGCAAACTGTAGGCAAATTAACAATTTTCTAAACCGTTATTTGCGCACCTTAAGTCTTCACTTTAGTTGAAACACCATTCCACTGACTGAGTGCCTTTCTTGTATGTAGTACGTATATGCAGCAGTTTAAGTGACACTTCTCTCAACACATTCCGCGTATAAAGAAAATACTCTTGTGCGTGTTTTGAGCAGTTCCTTAATTACATGCCAAATGTTCAGGAGGAAAAAAAAATATGTATATCAAATATCAAATCTGTTTCAGAAGACTGATCCAGGTATGCAGGGTGATTGGCATCTAGTGAATACCTCATTAAGAAAACTCGAACCAACACTGCTCGATGTGAATATGATCACTCCATCAGATTGCTACCTTTGGAATGTGGCTTTACTGTAGACCAACTTTAATTAGAAAGGACATTTTTGAAGTTGCATTGAACATTATCTTGTGAGCAGGGTCTGTTTTCAAAGATCAATAAGATATGCATCAAATAGTCCCAGAGGTTGATAAATGTGGTGCTTGACATTGTTACTAAGCCTGCCTTTACATGCTACTGGCAAATTGTTAGTTTTCTAGCTGCTTTGGGCTCATGGGACACGAGGGAAATTAAATTGATGCTCATGGAATGGTTGCCACTCTGAAAAAAACAACAGTTATAATGTTGCTGAAGGCCCTCTGAAAAAAACAACAGTTATAATGTTGCTGAAGGCCATCAGTGTCCAAAGACTAATTGAAAAGAATTAATGAATATATAAGTATATGCTCTTGAAAAAGGAACAAAATGTCAAATGTTCAAAACCTAAATAATTTAGACTGGATGGAATACTTAGTTTACTGATAAAATAAATGTTGTTTTGACACAACATGTAGCCCTTTTCTTTCTACTTAAAAATAAACCACATAAACAAGAAGCGGGATATTTCCCAAAATACAGATGTTAAAATTTTGGGTCTTTCGTCAACACAAACATTTTTGGGGGACCTTCAAAATGTTGCTTTTGAAAACACCGTCCTTTGCAAAACTCCCTCTTCACCATTTGTGTGTAATTCAAAAGATGTTTTGTTTTTTCCTTTGGTCGGGTAAGAGGGTTGCATTACTTGTGACAGGTATTGAGACTTAATTTAACAATAGAAACTGGTGGTTTCATTTGGTGGAGAGACCCCCCAAAAAGTAATTTCATAATCTCCCCAGGCTCTGTTCAGATAAATGGAGCTTTCATTGGCGTATGCATAAATATACATTTAATATCTCACTGTAGTGAGGAATGAATGGATCAGAATACATGATCAAGTCGGCTCGTATTAATTTTTTTTCAGGCTTCTGAGTGGACAAAACCCACTAATTGTTGTTATTGTTTTTTCCCTGTTATGTAGATGTGGTCAAAATGCGAACAATTTATCTCCTTCTGTAATGCTGCTTATTTCCAGCACACTGCCTTTGCCCTAATTTGAGGGCCAAGAGTACAATCACAGGCCTGTGCCAGGGGTTGACCTTTCATTGATTTACATCTGATAGTGTGCGGAAACCCCGTTGGCTGTGTGGCTGGGTGTCTTCAGCTGTGGTCTCTTTAATTACCACACCAACAATGGGTCAGTTGTCTCCATGCGTCTCAGAGCGTAACATTTCTACAACATGGAGCAGGATGCGGAAAGCAGCTGTCACCAAGGATTTCACTCTCTCGATCGAGGCAGGCGGCCATATTCTAGAAAAGTGAGGAAAGCAATCCAGGTATTTACTCACTGCCTCACTGATGGCCTAAACTATAAACACCATAAACTATAAAATGGTGCATAATATGTTCACGGATTCTTCTGTCTCTCTTTCCGTCTGTCTGTCTGTCTGTCTGTCTATCTATAGATACATATATACATGGATGGATGGATGGACTTACATTTTCACATTGTTTGGGCTTTGATGCAAAAACAATATAAATTCTCCAAATCTATTTTCGAGCTTACTTGATGGAATAAATACAACAATAAAGTAATGAAGCTAGTTTGCAGACCCAGTGAAACAGTCTCCCTGTTTATGCACGTGTAAGAATATTTTTAGATGAATATTGTCCAAATTTCCTGTCTGATAAGATTTGCGGGCATTTTATAGAGCATCCAGCCGTGCGGTGAATACACATCTCCTCGGGTAGTCAAACAGCCCCACTTTTGAGATGCATGAAATACAAGCTTCCAATAATCTTTTAGATGGTTTACACCCAGATGGGAACATGTTATATTGCATGGTCAAATTGAACAGAACAAAGTAGTGTCAAACTGTCTCCCCTGCAGGGCTGAAATAATAACTCTGCGTTTTTATTCCCCTCAGTGGTACGCCCCCCCTCCACTCTCTGCCATCGTTTAAGCATTTTCAGTCAATGGAGATGTTCCTCAGCGGAAGAAATGCTGCACATTGTGAAACAAGTCTATGAATGGGTTTTTATTAATTAGGCTGCCCAACAATATGCTGACTAATTTGAATTCCAAATGAGATATAAAACTACAGACAAATTATACTCTCTAATTTGTGTCTAATTGAGGACAGAGATGTGACTGGATGCACACATTGTAAAACTGCACATACTACAAGTATGCGGCCCAGCAAGGGTGTAACATCAGAAAGGTGATGGTGTGGACCTGTTTAATGGACTACTATCAAAGTGAGATGGTAGGAGAAGGGTGAAGGCGCCATAATGAAAACTATGTTGAGTTTCTAACTGATAATTTGCTCTGATGTATAAAGCAAAAATCCAAGCCTTCCACAGTTAAATAATTATACAAATAGACAACACTGATTTTTTTTATTGAAGCTTGTGCATGTTCTCATTTCACACCATTTTACATCAAATAACACATTGTTCACTGAAATGCTGATTGTAGAAGATAAAATAATATCCTATCAATAAATTGTATTTGTTTGAAATGTATTGACTATTCATGAAAATGCAGAAAAGCAGCATATTACTGATACTTTGTAGCACAATGAATTGTTGGGGGGATTAGATAGTTATTTTTGGCTGAAATCAATTAGTGATGGTAGTACTTGCAATAGACACCTTGACAACATCCCCCCCCCCCCCCCCACACACACACACACACACACATACACACCTATGAGTGCTTGTCCAACATGGTGGTAGCTATAATTAGATTTCTAAGCTCAGGGAGTCGGGATGGATGGCGGTAATTTACTTCCTCTCAGAGTGAGATTTGCATGATTTGTGTAAATGAGAAGAGTGATGACAGGTGATGTCTTGTTAAACACACCAACTGTCTCGTGTGCTGTTTTGAATTATAGAAATTTAAAATATGGTTGACCTAATGGGTAAAATAAAGGATCATTCCCATTCCTGGACTGAAAGAAAAGAGCCAAGTAATAGCTGCAGAGATTTTGGGGACGGCCATTTATAGTGTATAAATAAATTAATTAAATAAATAAATAATCAAATAAGTCAAGTCAAGTCAAGTTTATTTGTATAGCCCTAAATCACAAACAGTCTCAAAGGGCTTCACATAGCCAAAAATTGACAATTATTCTCAAAGCATCCCCTGATCATAAGCTCCCAAAAGGGCAAGGAAAAACTCAAAAAACCCCTGCCAGGGGAAAATGAGAAACCTTGAGAAGGGACCACAGATGGAAGGATCCCCCTTTCAGGATCACCAGGTTATAATGGATGCAGAGAGTGCAAAAGTAAAATAAATAAATAAAACAGGTATTGATATATCTATATATATGTTTCCAATAAAAAAACAAATCATGTGACATAAGTGGAATATCAACACACCGTTAAAGGCCTCTGATAGCAATGTTGATGAATACTGTATCTTGGAGAACAACAAAAAAAATAGCAATATTATTCGGGAGGATAACTATTTAATCACGAAGTGCAGCACAGCGCTTCATCATGGCATCTATTCACCAGAACTAAAAGTTGTGCCTCATCAGCATGATGAGATGGTGTGACTGAGACTGCAGTATCCAGACAGTCATTAGTGTCCTCTTCATTTTGACACTGACTTCTGGATATCTGCCATCGCTTATTATATTACAGTCTCAAAAATGCACTGTTTATCTTTATTACTGGCCCTTAATCTCTCGTGACAGTTAATCGCGTTACAAGTTCTTTGGGTCGCTTCATTTTATTTTACCGCATTCATATTGTCTTTGTGCCTGTAACGGCATAATATTTACAACTTGGGATAACTGAACGGTTCATTACGCAATGTGTCCCCTTCTTGGCGAGGGTTCTCATATAAGAAAAGTCGGCTGTGTTCCCTCAGTGCTGCTTAGCCGGGCTGTGATTAATGTCTTCATGCTCTGGTCAAAGTGTCGATATCTTCACCAGCTGGGCCCATCTGTCATGTTTTTCCTGTGACACCCCTGAACGTAACTCTCGTTCTATCAGGGAGGCCATCCATCAAAGTGGTAAACAGAGACATCTCCCATTAGCGGCCCTGAACACTTCTCATCATATACTGTAACAGACAAGCAATCATCTGGTATTATGTCGCGCCACAGGCTAATGTGAAATATTAACAGAAATACAGCAGTCCAGCTGCTGATTGGATGGAGCATCTGCACTAAACAAATTGAGAGGACCGTAGATTGTGGAAGGCGGCACGCCAAAGCAATGTCAAACTGTAAATGCACACACGCAGGTTCAGGACGTCCCCCACCTACTGCCCGATGACGGCTGGGATAGGCTCCAGTACGCCAGCGACTCCTGTGGGGACAATCGGTACAGAAAATGGATGGTAGATTGCGGACACCGATTCATAAATTATCATTTTTCTCATACAATTTTGTTCTACAGTATGCAAGGGCAATAAGGTTTCTAATTTGATTCTAAAATGATCAAAGAAGTTGCCAAAATCGTGTAGCCATCAAATCAATTCTTGTCACATGTCCACTTGAGGGCCATAGGTGAGCCTAGGCCAGCTGATTTGATGCTCGAGGCTGGGTAGGAGCCTTGACTGGCGGGGACATATTGTATAGACAAAATGGAAATAACCAGGATGACTTAGGCTGAGCCACAAAATAAAGAAAGTTGCAAGGATACAGTGACCTTTGCTTTTGTAATACTGTTTATATACATACGTGTTTGGGCATGGATGAGTCCAGAGCAGTGTGAGAAAACTTTTTAATCTTTTTGAAAAAGAATAAAAAAATAGAAATTGAATCAGGAAAAAAACTGAATGTGACTGCACAACCATATACCAGTTATATAAGGGTGTGCACACCCTTATATAACTGGGATGTGTCAATGTTCTGATTTTACACATATTTCAAATCGCATTAAACGGGAGTCAACACATACCTTCCACTATTTAATAAGCCTCCAATTAACTCAGAAATACACTTAAGGTGTCTGACATGATTTTATATTCCTAGGAGAAGCATGAAGGTTTTGTGCTAAAAGCGACTTCATGATTCCCGTCACCTTGTCTAAGGCCCCATGTCCGCTGAGAGAGAGAGAAAAAAAGCTCCCCTGAAGCAAATTGCCGCAGCAAAAGATTTTGTTATGGTGTGATGAAACTGTGTGACGAACTTTTTGGCCAGAAACCTAAATAGGTGTGTTTGGTGCAAACACAACGGTGCTAATTACTAGAAGAATAATTTACCTACAGGGAAACAGGGTGGTGCCAGCATAATGCTTTCAGGCTGTTTTAAGTTAGCTCAAACTGGGGCCTTAGAGAAGGTGGTTGGGGGGGGTTCGTTCAATTTTAAGTAGCATGCCATCAGTGTTAGCACAAAAATCTTCTGTTAGAAAACATCAATTAAAAGAAATGTAGCAAAAGGTCTAAATGAACATCTGAAATTTATTTTCCATCACATTTGGACAGGGGTGTGTAGACGTTTTATAGCTGGTGTGGTTGGCATATGACCCAGAATGGTTGGACTTGAAAAACTTATTTTTGAGTCAATTACTGTATAATACTCTCGTTGTGTAAATAAATGATAAAAATGGCAAATAATTTCAAGGCAAAATGTACCTTTGAAATTGTATCTGCATTGACAACCATGGTTTTACCGCTCTTCCTCTGACACCTTAGCTTGGATAATGCTGACAGCATAGCATTTGGAAGAAATCTGCACTGGAAATGAAGATGATGTTTTTCAGAGATGTTGTGGTGATACCAAGATAAAACAAAAATATGATTCACTGCACAGCTTTTCTTGATATTCAGACTCCACATTCTTTTCTCTTCTGCAACTGTTTTTATGACAATAACTGAAACATAGATAATAATCTAGGCAACAGTGGAAATTCTGAAGGAAAAAGTTGTTCCAAGATGAAAATAAAACATGAAGGTATCACAGATAAAAGATCTGATATTTGGCCAGTCTGCTCTTCTATTTACATACAGATCACAGAGACCCACACATGGCATTTAAAAGGGAAGTTTTTATAGGGTAAAAGAGCAAAAAATTAAGGACAGGTTTTCCGAAATTGAGCGAGATAGTGTTTCTTTGACTCTTTGAAACCCAGGCATGATCTGGCACACATTTAGAAAAAAAAAGGCTAATTGCTTCAGCACCTCTGTGCAAAAACTAAGTCACTTGTGAAACCATAATGGGAAACAGAATTCCACCATGTAATGCACATGGTTTCTGCTTCCTCAGTCAGATCGTTGTCATGTATTTTCTTTGTTGAAATCAGACACAGCAATTATATAGTCGGAATGCATCGTATGTATTGAAAACTGAAGCAAAGGACAGTTAAAAGTAAAATAGTTTCATTTCTTTTTGTGTAAACAAATACCCCATGTCGTCCCCAGACCAGCACAGTGTGTAATTGGCTGCTATAACTCAACAGAACGCTTTGCCCTGAGCTACACGTAATACTTCCTGCACTTAACTAAATCCATTTTTCAACCCTCAGTAGAGTTATGACACACTAATGCATTATTGTACAAATGTCTGACCAAGTTAGACCTTTTAAAAACATGAACCGTAGCAAAGGCTGATCCAAGAGTTGGTCACTGTTTAAGAAACATCAAAAAGCAAAGATTCTCAGATCAGTTTCAAGTGTGGTTTAGTTTCAAAGATGACAGAATGGCTAATCTGGATCCTATTTTGAAGATAATTTAATATTATAACTGAGAAAGCAAGAGTGGCAGTACACAGGCGTATGAACATTAAATATAATAATAATCATCATCATTATCTGGCCCTTTTTTGTTTGCATGTTCTCCCCGTGCCTGTGTGGGTTTTCTCCGGGCACTCCGATTTCCTCCCACTTCCCAAAAACATGCATGGTAGACTGATTGAGCACTCCAAATTGTCCGTAGGTGTGAGTGCGAGTGCGGATGAGTGTTCGCCTCTGTGTGCCCTGTGATTGGCTGGCAACCAGTTCAGAGTGTCCCCCGCCTACTCCCTGAACACAACCCCTGTGAGGACAAACGGTACAGAAAATGGATGAATGGATAATCATCATCACTGAACTCGCGTGTTGTATTGTTCTGACTATCTTAAAAAAAGGAATGGTACGTTTCATTTAATTTGCTACAAATGTGTGACAGATGTGAATTTATGTGTCCATCCTTTATGGCTGTTTTCTGCAAACATTTAGTAAATCAGGCCCATAGTTGTTGATTCTTTTTTCCCCATGCACCATGGCAGTAATGTCAGACGAGTAAATACTGCTTGTACTTTTAGTTGTTTTGATTTACAGAAGCTATATACACATAAGTGCAAATATAATTAAATAAAATATGCAGGCTTGAATATGACCTTGACTCTCAAAGCGTCTTTAATTGACTGCACAGGACTAAGATTTACTTTAATGGATAGAAAAATATACCTTTGGACATCTTTGAAATGTCAGAGGGGGGCATGACACATCTTATTTCATAAACATTACAAAAACACAACTAATGGAAATTATCAGTCTACCACACGGTGATTTATGGAACCTTTCACCTCTGCTCCAGCTTCCTTGATTCTTCATGCTGGAGTTTCAGAATTTTTGGCATGCATCATACTCCTTGTAAAGGTAATTATTTATTCATTAAACCTTCAAAGTGAGTGCTTTCTAAGATGAACAAAAGTGTGGGTGCAACTAAACCTTTACTTTTTGGATGTGCAATTCTTATGAAACATACCCGCATCGTTTCACTTGCAACAACTTCGGGGTGACAAGTGAAATATCTTCCCTCGATCGTATGTGCTTGATGAACAAATACCAGGCTGTTGTGAATTCGTAATTATTAATAATAAATTGTAAAACCTATTGAATATTGATGTCTTGTGTCTTTCTGGCCTCAGATAAGACTTGAATCATTCAATGCACCAAAGAGCACTAAAGAAGGGTCGGTCACAGCAACAGAACAAGTCGCTTGGCATCGGCAGGGAAGATTTGGCACATACCCGGTCGTGCTGTTCATCCTACAAATGTGTGCTAAGACATAATTTAAAAGGGAAAATAAGCTTACCCTTTTCATTGCAGTCAAATTTATTGGCAAGAAATAATGTTAAAACTAAGAAATAATCTACACCCCAAAAATAAATGTGCAAACTTTTTGATGTTTATACTTGATGACATTGTCGCCATTTGTGCCACTTTAAATTCACTGAACTTGTAATGACGCTCGACGAGCTCCGAGCGCTTGTGCGTTTCAGTCCATATCTCAGTAGTGAAGCTGTAGACAGGTTGGTCCAAGTTCCCGCTGTGAGGCAATGGTACATAAAGCACACTCCAGGTGAAAACATACAAGGCTATGCTCCATTAGATCACTCCCTATGCTATTCCTGAGATGGCATTCTCAATTAAAAGGCCCTTGAATCTTGCATTCGAAACACGGATTTTACTGCCCTCATAAAACATGGTTACTTGTGAGACCTGGTAAAACAAGGCAGGGACATACAGTATATTAGGAATATATATGCTGTAATTGACACTACTTTGTAAATGTTTTATGGCTTCACGTTCAACCTTTTCTTTCTCCCTTACACTCTCTGCCTTGTCTTTGGTGATTTGCCTGTTAGCTACCTGCACTTTGTCCGAAGACAATGGCCTGTTCTGCTCATGCAGATGATTTGGTCATAGCAGCAGTGCCAAATGAGGTGTCTGCCAATTAGGGAGGGATTCCACTTACATTTCTGGGCAAACTCCCTCCAGTAACTGCACCCCATTGTGATATGGCTTTATAAGTAGACTCCAATAGATTCTGCTTTTCCGCTGCAATATTACAATGTTGTTTTGCAATTCTGCACTCCTCGGAGACTGAGTGGTGTGAATCTGGAAATGCATTTGGTACCATGGCAGTATGTGATGTCAAAAGCTGAGGGTTTAAGTGCCCACACTGTATCGACCAACTGAGAATCATTCCTTGACTGTTCAGATTGAATATCGGGGTCAGTGCTGTTCTTCTCAAGTTCTGCACAGGTGTCAAAGTCAAGGCCCGGGGGCCAGATACGGCACATCATTTTATGTGGCCCACGAGGACAAATTGTGCATCAAATTCGTGTGTCATTACTTGAATTGCAAATTGTCTTCACTTTAAATATCTTTTTTGAAATATTTGACCAGTTTTTACTCATCTGATTTTAAAACAAGTTATTTGTCAGTTTGTTTTGTAACTTTTACTTTATATAATATGAGGTGCTCATACATTTATTTGGGTTGACAGTCATAACGGCCCTCCGAAAGAAGCAATGAATACAATGCGGCCCGCCAAAAAAAAGAGTTTGACATCCCTGATCTAAAACATGTTTGAGAATAGGTTGCAATTCTGCTTCACTTTTCTTGTCATTTGTTTTTTACCGCTAGGCAAATATGACAGGATCTAATCGCGTTACATTTAAGTGAAATAATGTCATCGCCCAAGGCAATACTAGGTTACTCCTTTTTTCATTGTCATTGAACTGAAAATCTAAACTAAAATAAATGTGACAGTGACATGGACTTGCTTAAAACATCTGATGTCATGAGCACAAAACACGTTATGTTCCTGAATTTGAGCGTACAGTCAAGGGTTCTTTGACTCAAATTCTTTGCTTATTATTCTACTCAAAGGGAAAGCAGTCAGAAGAAGCTTACGGCTTCAAATCTCCAAGCTCTACCTCTGTGATTGCCCAGGCCACGGTGGGATAACGATTAGAAGAAAATCGCTAATCAAGGCGGATGTCATTAGCATATTACCAATAACAGCATGCAAATGGAGGAATAAAGGGAACTGCCTTATAATGCTGGTTAAAGTAGGAATCAATGTCATGTATAGATGCACACAGCTGCTTGACAAACAGACATTCACTTCCAAACATGAGTCAAGGAAGTGTGTAAAAATTATGTTTTTTTTCTGGTTTTGTCTGAGTCACTCTGTGACACACTTGATGCTAATATCACATTCCCCCTCTTTCTTTTGATCAGCTTTTGCAGCTGGGCTTCCCTGTCTCCCTTGGATGCATCAACAAAGCGTGAAGTGGCCACTCTGATCTGGTGAAGTATTGCCTGGATGGGGAGAAATTAGGTGAATTCTTTTAACTTTTCAAACAAACATAATGCAGTCAAACTTACTGGATGAGAATCAATTACATGAAGTGAAAAAGGGTTCAGCGGGGGATTTTGCTCTAATTCTGGAAATCACTGAAGACGTCTTTTCAAAAGTGCTCGGCTGTGTCGTGTCACTTGGCAGCTGTGTTTCAGTCCAGTTAAATGAATGACTGAAAATGCAAAACGATTTGAGCTCAAATTCACCGTAAATTATCTGTATGGCTAAACAGCATCCATTTAATACATTTTCAATCTCCTATTTGTTTGGATTTTGAAAAGAAAAAAAAAAATGTGGTGGCCGCACAGGTTTTCTCTGGGTACTCAGACCTATTCCAGGAATTGTCAACTGGTGGTCCACGGTCCGCCAAATTGTAAATGAAAATCATTGTACCATTTTTAAAAATAAAATTGATTTATTATTCAGACTTGATTTATTTTCCAGCTAATTTTTGAACCATTTACCCATCAAAATATATGTCAAATGTAACTGAGATTCCCAAAATAGACATACAGATGCAAATAAATAGCCTGCATAGGTCTATCCTCCTTTGGTGCAAAATGAAATAATATTCCGCCAAAGCAGTGGTCCCTGAGTTGCTTCATGGTTATAATGGTGAACAAAACCAGTTGAAAACCCCTGTCCTATTCTTAAAAAATGCATTTTAGGGTACCTGAAGACTCATAAATTGCCCCATACAGTAGAATGTGAGTGTGGATGCTTGTTAGTATAAAGGTTTAAAAAGTATAATATCATACATTTTTATTTAATTGTAGACCTAGTGATCAATAATTACATTTAATGTGTTGTTCCTCACAGTACACAACGCTGACGTGTTTTGCTGATACCTGAAATAGACACACCCGCACAAATTTTCTGGCTCATTGACAGCATGTGTAACAAATGCACTTTGTCACATATATGAACTCTTGAAATCGATTTGTGATGACACTTTGCTTGTACCTCTGCTCAAGAATTGGTGGTAGGCTTGTGAAGCGTGATCTCTTTGAGGAACCTTCGTGTACGGGCCTCGAATTTAGGTTGATGCATTCTATTAGTCCACCACTAGATGGCAAACAAAATCAACACAGTGTCCCTTTAATGGTCTTTAATGGCATCTTTATTTTTCTTGAAAATTTTGATCTTATATTAGTTTTAGGTCAGACCATTTACTTGAATTATAATCACAATACAATTGTTCAACTAAATCAAACATCATCCCCCAAAACATTATGAGTAAGTATAATAACTTCATATGGGAGAGTATCCATTCACAGCCAAAAGATTAGGCAGACTTGGTAAAGCTATTGTGAGACGGATTTATGAGAAGCCTTTCGCAAAAATAATAATGCACAGCTTTGACAGACAGTTTAAGAGCAGTATTGACTTGTGCAGCAGAATAAGATGGCTAATTCGCTGGATTAGAAAACGATTTCACAATGACGCAGTGGGGTTCTTCATCCCTTCAAAAGACAACAATAATAATCAAAGTATTAACAGATAAACATTTAACTTTACTCGCAACATATTCTCTTTTCAACAGATATATAGTATTTGGAGGCATCTTTAGGATCGACCAGATGGTTTCTTGGGAAATAAAAGAATATGATCACAATACAAACATTTTGCAATTGGTCCTATTGGATGTGTGAGGCAGATTGTGTCAATTTTTCAACATGTCTAAGCCCTTTGTATGAAGGGGACCCGTTAAATCTGTCTTGCTTCTAATAAACTACCATTATTCCCCCCAACAAGGCTGGACTCATTAATAATGCTTCTGTCAGATGCCCATTCTACTATGTGAAAATAGAAAATATCATTAATTACAGTTTCTGTCACCCTCTGACAGCTCCAGCAATTGTTCCAGTCCCTGAGTTCTGTTTCATTGTGTCCACACCTAGTGACCACCTATTCTTTACTGTCTCAATGGAGATGTCCAGCATGTGAGAGCCACAATGGGCTTGTGAGATCTCACCACACATTGCAAAGCTTCTGTCCCAGCAACGCATTAGTCATCGGGGGAGCCATCGAGTGTAGTGCAAAACACAAAATGCTGATTTATCACACTCAAGCAGATATTATAGAACAGTCAAAATTGTTTTGGGTTTTTTTTGTGTGTGGATTCAGTCACTTTTCTTCCTTTTGCAACTCACTTAAATAGCTTCCCTTGAGATGCACTTTGGGATTTGAGTTTGCTGCGACTGAAGAAGTCAGAACATTCTTTTATGAATTCAGTCGGATCTAAATGCTTGTAGAATGCTAATGTCGGAACATTTTCCAACAGAAACAAAAGGGAAACGGGACAAGAGCCCAACTCTGAAAACGTGAAATTACTATGATGGATTATTTGGTTTTACATTTCACTATATCTTCCGCACAGTCTTTGACCACCATCATTGAGAAGTCTCACTAATACATATATAACAGTCGCAACGACTTTAGTGAGCTAGATGAAAAGCTCAAACCCCCTTAGTTGAACCCTGTCACAAAATACCATCATGTAACATTCGAGTCTAAAAAAAGTATTTTTATGAGAACAAGGTCTTAACTGAATGAAATAGGGAGTGTCATAATTCAGACACAGACATGAACACTCTCTACTTCAAATAGCAACTTCAGTCTTTGAATACTTTTACTTTGATCTCATAACGACAACTTCATCTTCTTAATTTTGTGACATTAATTTGGTAGCATCTTTTTGTATCAATGTGGCCTTCATAATTCTTTGGAATGACTAACTCTACAAAACCACTTTTCATTTACTGTTTTATTTAGTTTCATTTAAAAAGGCACTATAAAAAATTGAATATCAAATAATATGAGTATAGCGTAGGGCAAAATCTCTCAGAAGGAAGGGGAGAAACAGACGCTTCTAACAGTAGATCTAAATATGTTTTTTATTATTCATATGCAGCCCAGGAAAAGCACAAATCATTCATTTTGTGTGGCTATGATAAACTATAGTATTTATGGACAAGCTGTCAAGATAGCATTCTCTCTTCAGTTATTGCTGATATCGTCCCCTGTATACTGTATGCTGTCACACACTGGATTATATGACACCATCGCATAATACACCTCGGTTTGAGTTTCCCAAGATGGATAAGCTTGGAAATATATGATAGCAGACCCCATACAGGCGTGTCATTAAACAAGGGCAAGTGAGTGTGAACTATAATGCATCATCCACGAGAGCTGCGGTCCTGGCTTACGATGAAGTAACGTTGCCACAAACCAATGGCTAACTTCAGTCATCACTGTTGCCTTTAACTTTGCATGGGGCCGTGTCAGAGAGGGAGCATGTGGTGGCCCAGAGAAGACGAATGGGCAGTCATGATGAATTGGGGAAAATGTGGTTTTATTCGAAAACAACACACTGAAAGGGAATTAGCTTTTCTTGCATTGTGGTTTAATCTTTCGTTTCGATCCTTACTGCGGTATCAATCATACTGGATTCTTTTTTTCTTAATTTTGTCAATAACAATGACTGCCTGATTTTTAGTCCCCCGACCCAAACAGAACTGAAGCATGTGCATAGAAGTAGGGCATTCTGTGTAATTAAATCGGACAAAATGCACATAGGGTTTAAACATGTATTTTCAAGAGGCCTAAATTTAGACACTCATTATGGTATCTAGTAGCAAATAGTGCTTATCTATTCAGTTACGGATGCTCCGTTTGGACCATCTATGCAGGAACTGCTGACACAGGGGGTTTGAGCTCTTACTGCATATCATTACATGAATGAAATATGTGCATGATTAGATGCACAAGTTGGAAATCCGAGTAGGTTTTAGTGGGGGTGAAAGGCTCAAAGCCGGAGTTTTTCGTAAACAGCTTCATCATACTGTTAAAAGCAATTTCACTGTTGTTTTCAAAAGCGATATAAAACGGAATGCAATTTCAAAATCCCATTTATGCCTCGGGATATAACATTATTCGGTAAAGAAAAGTACTTGACTATTATTGTAAATGTGTGCTAGGCTGTGCGTCATTATCATCAACTTTGTATTTGTTGTGATTGTAAAGATTCTCAAGCTTTTTGTTCATAATGAATTTTATGGAAATGCATTGACTCTCTTTCCCCAAATTCAGCTATAATCTTATCATATTTTATTCATGGTATTAAACCAAATTTACTCTTCATCTGTGAATGAAACAAAAATTGACTTTCATTTATTCCATTCTGAAAACTGTCTGCTTCCTTTCTTTTCTATTTCTTCAGCTTATCACCGCTGATTGTCTGCAGCGTAATCCACAATCTTGAGGCTCCAAATGTATTTGTGTTCATCTCATCCACAATGGTCATTTCCTTCAAAGACCTGCGGTGCTTCCAAAATCATTTATAGCTTCTTATGACCTGTGCAGCTCTCCAGGGAGCCCTAGACTCTGTTAAGGGAATGCAAAAGAGCCTGAGCAGACCTCTATCTTTTGATATACTCTGGATGGATTTTTGCTCACTAAGAATTCCCTCTCAAAGGAGCTTTTGTATATTTGTTTTCTAAAAGGCCATCCGGGCTCTTCATTGTTGGCGGTTCAGGAGCGGGTAAACTCTCATTTTATCCCATCAATTAGTCAGTAATTCTTAGTTCCCACGAGTAATATTACACAATGAGATATATTCCTTTCAGCTGAAAGGCGTCATTATATTTTATGAGGGGATCACAAACATAAGATTTATGCTGTAATTACTTGGGCGTAGTTAATGTGAGAACAGTTAATCAACATACATTAACCAACAAATTTGAGTAATAATATGATAAATTACAATGAAAAGCAAGCAGTCAGAGTGCATTATTAGATATTTTGTTTTGTGCTGTTAACAATAATTTGCTTAGAAATCAGGCGGAGGGAGTCCGGAGGACATATTCCCTAACAAGGAAGGTGAACAAAATATTAGCAACATCTAAATGTTATTAGGAGCATCACAAAGGTTGGTTTACGTGTAATCTTGTTGTCCACTTATCCACTTATGCATGTACTTTCTGAGTCAGGTACTGTAGGATAGATGAATCAAAACTGTGTGTGTGTGCGTGTGTGTGTGAATGTGAGTTGTGTTAATATGCACAGATAAGATGCCGTGTGAAGACCGAGCGCTGTGAATTCCAAGCAAGGCTGATGCTGCGATGTCACCACAGACAAAATGACTCATAATCCCCTAAGAGCTGCCACATATGTCCGCACTGTAAGTCCATTTGTGATACGACAACATGACCTTTGGATTCAGTCCCATCTGTTTCGCTTCAAATATTTACGTAAGAGAGCAGAAGTGCTTTAAACGATGAGTGCAGTTTTACAGAGTATCCTCAACAAACAGCACATTTTACATCAATATCATGCAATGAAATCATGATGATCATTTCTAATTTAGATCAAATTGCAATTGATTATTGATAATCACAGTCTATGAATCATTGTTCTTTAGTTACTGATTTAATTTCACACGGATCAGAAATTCCTGACCATCCTTGCATTAGCATATTGATAAATGAAAGCATTTCAAACGTATACGTAGTTTCTTTATTGCAATACGATACTGACATCATCCAAAGTTGTTTCTACGGTCCAAGTAAGGATCAAACAAAGTGCAAAAGGTGTTTATCCCTGCTCAGAAATCTTTTATGAACCCCCCTACACTATTGCTCTACCCTTTATCCATATATAACATTTAATCAGATAGCTTTCATAACTAAATACCCTGCGCACGTGGTCTGCACATACATCACTATCAAGAAATCCGTTCTGTAATTTAGTTCTCTCGTCACTGTAAATTAAAAACTACTTAGGAAAGTAGAGTGATGTATGTGCCGTATTTTTGAATAACAAAGTACAGATTGATTTCTCAATTCTGTTTGCCGTTAACTAAGCCTCGATATCCAATCAACAATATCAATTAAAAACAGAATTCAAATGTCTTTTGGCTATCTAATGTTCGTTTAGTGATGGGTTGCATTGAGTATACCTGCAAACACCGAACACACACAAGACATGCTCTTCACCATAAAAATCATACGACCTGCAGTGAGGGATCACACTTTGAGGCTGTGTTTTGGAGCAGTAACGTGTGTCTCGGCCAAGATTAATTATTAAGAGTTCAAAATAGCAGTCGGTGTTATCGTGAAACCTTCAGGCAAATTTAATGCAAATGAGGGGACCCGGTACGATTTGCTGGGAGTTCCATTTCACAATGGTGCGCCCTTACACCCAGTTCTCCCAGTGCAAATTCTAGGGAAATAGCAAAAGAGTGAAAACTTCACCCATGTGTACAATTAGACTGCACATTGTGCGAAACTTGTGCCCAGCACGAAAATACATTTCTAAATACGATGTTATTGCTAGATTGGAATATTATTCCCCAATATCACAATGGATAAGTGGATTCCTGCATTATAAAATCGAATAACACCATTCTCATTTTATTCATGGGTAATTTTGACCTTGCTGGAACCTGGAGTGTTAACTGTCCTATGAATAAAACATTAACATGGCACAATAAAGCATAGTTAAGTCAATCAAGACTGACAACTGGTTGATTTCTAGCCGTGTTAACAAAAACAACATTGAGGTGGACATACGTAGTATATCACAGCACGTACAGGCCGAGGCTATATGAAAAGAAATCTATCCGTCTCTCAGTTAGTTTTTAGTTTAGTTAAGTTTATTCACGCGATATCCAAGACATACAACATGATACAAAAAACAGTATTACACAGTCGGATACGTGAAAGGTCACCCCAAGCAAGCTATTTAAAGCTTTTAATACGGGGCCCGGTTTTCCATAAGTATCAGATATTGGCCAGATATCCTTACAATATGGACAACATACAGATATATAATAGACAATAAACACACAATAAGGCATAATGACCAGTAGACACACAATAAACATACAACAAGTAATAGATAGTCTCAATATTCTGGTTACACTGGATTTGATGTGAAGTACATTAGCAATTAATAAATTAACTAATTAATGTAATTAATTAATTAGTTGTTGTCCGTTTCGTATAATGGAAACTCGACAACACGTAACTATAAAATGAGGTTGTTTAAAAAAATGTGATGGATACAATTTTGTATGTATGCATTAAAGCAAAAAAGTAAATTAAAGAATGGAAGGAGGAAAATCAGAACTATGTGATCCAAAAATTTAATCAATACTGTAAAAAATCCGTAGGTGCATGGATTAGGTCGAAAATTAGCTAGTTGAGGAAAGAGCTGTTAAAAAGAAAAGCGCTATTGCTGCTTTTGTGTTAAATGACCTAAATTGGTTACTCACCTATTCTAGTACTGCACAACAATTATTCACAATAACATTGAAGAGTATTTTGTGTCTTGTGTGGCCTCATTGAAGGCAATATTAAAAAAAAAACTATAAAAGGCAAATCTGTTTACATAATAAATCTTTTACTGCTGATAGCAAAATACCACTTTCATTGCTGTAAGTACCTTGGAAGACAGCCAAGTTTTGTTGCTTTCCAGGACAATTCCAAACATTAAATTCTTTCAATTAGGAGCTATAACTCGAAATGCACTTAAATGATTGAAACTTGCACTGCTTTGAATGGATTCATATACAGTAAACCACTAGCATGATGTATAGCATAATATATTTCCAATCATTTTTCTCCTCCCTCACTCTTGTAGTATTGTTTCTCCCAAATAACAGTTTCTTTTATAGGAGGGTTTGTGTCTTTACAATGCTTCACTTACGGACTTTGATATACAGTGTGTTACCAAAGTGTGATAGGGGTTAATTAAACAAGTAATGTATGAATGGGAGGAAAAGCTCCCAGTATTAGTGCATGGTTATTTATTCACCTACCTTGGCCTCTCTGTATCCACATCAGATTTATGTGACTGGGGTTGGAAGTGCATGTAGATCTCAGCGTTATAGTAGCTCTCACCAAGTCGCCATACTGTATTGAAACAACTGCACTGTGGATATCTTGGCACATTTGTGGGGCTAAGAAAGAGCACATTGAATTTTCCAAAGAAATCTGTAAATAAAAAGACAGATCCCTGTCTGGGATTTTGAGTGTAGCTTTAAAATAAATGCCAGTCATATGGATCTACTGTCATGTTCTTTTCAGAATGCAGAATGCAGAATGCTAATGATATATATATATATATATATATATATATATATATATATATATATATATATATATATATATATATATATATATATATATATATATATATATATATATATATATGAACCAACATACACTCAAGTATGTGGTATTACTCATCAGGCTCATCGTTCAGAAACATATGTGTAGGTTTAAGGCACAACAGTGCTGACATGTGAGCCTGTCCGTTGACATGGCACAGATACTACATCCAGGCCCTAAACAAACCTTTCATTGACAGTCTGTTAGAATCATGAGTTTTCTGCTCGTTGAGCTGACGGTTGCCATTTTTCTTGCCTGTATCCTAATGGAAAACTATTCATCATTGCCAAATAACTATGTGTTCATTACAACCCACGACTTGTTTGACCTAGTGAGTAAAGCTTTGCCTTGGAACTGTTGGGTATTTTCTACTTGGTATTTTCATTTTATTGTAACATGCAGTTAGACTACTGGTAGTAAAGCAAGCATATCAGTAAGGTGCCAATCTGACTATCTGTATCAATGTAAACAAGCATGTAAACAAGCAGATCGTGTGAAACATTTAGCAAACAAAGGAAGCTGATAAGGAAATAAAAAGATGGGAATCTAAGTGTATTCAAATGCAAAGGACTGGCATGAGGTTTTGTTTGGGTGGTTTGCTTTTGGCCAGGAAGTGACAACCCTTAACCCCTAAAGAAAACTGATCTGGCGGTTGTTTTACATCCATGTTGTTGTTTCCTCCTAGCTCTGGCCCAATCAGGAATGTCGCGGGAAAGGAACAAAGCACTTGGCAAAACTTTTATCATCCCATCAGCATCACTGCATGACACAGGAAGACAGCCAGACATGCTTCTCACAGGAGATCCCTTTCTTGGCCCAGTCTGTTTTTAAGTTGCTCTCCGCCACTTGACGGTGGCTGATAGGAGCCCATTTGGAAGCCAGACGTGACTCAGCTGCCTGGAGGTGGCCTGAAGTAAAGGCCATAATCAGATCCAGTCCCTATAATGAAAGCTCCTTGTAGCAATTCTTGGGTTGTTTTAAAAGTGTAGTGTCTTTCCGAAGATGAAGGTCTATCCGTTATGTATTTACCACAGGGGCTAATAGGCGTCTGGTACAAAATTCTGTAATGCAACACTGAAGGACGCAATGAATTATGGCTGGTGCAGACATTGCTTACCGACCGCAATAATAATTTTAATGCATAAATGTATTTCATATTATAACATAAAGAAGCAATATCCCATGGACTTTTATGTTGACTAAATAAACTATCAGCATTCTGCATTCACAGGTGCAAGAGATCAAATAAGGTAATTCACAAATGGTAAAGAAAATAGATAGCAAAATATAATGATAATAAGCCAAATGGAAAGTATAAAGGGAAATATGTATCGGTTTCAGCTATGACTGTCCACTAAATCCGCTTTATCATTGGACCAAGGTATTTTGACAAGTTCAGAGTCCGCACTTTTAGATGTTAAACTCACATATACCTTATTAATCTAATTTATGTGCCATATATGACTTCTTAGGGATGGGCTGCCTAATTATCCCACACGATGAATGATATTGTAGTGCTTTATTAATGTTCCGACATACTGCCGGGGAAAACCAATAAATACGACGCTGGGGATTGTAGCGAATGAATCGGAAATATTTCAGTCTTATAATGAAGCGCCGTCAATGCAAACCACATGTGCCCCTATTTAAATATGCACGCCTTTTACAGAGGTATTACTGTATATAGAGAATGTATAAGTGATGGAAGCTGGCATAGTTTTTACAACCGAGGAGCTTCTTTGCCTAGCTTTGGGTCCTTTCTGATATAAAAACCAGCAGCTCTGCATACAGATAAGCTTTCCGCATCCTTTTTATGATGATATAGCTCACTAGGTAGAGCTAATTAGTACCTTGGGGCTCTGGCATAACTAAGGTACTGTACATGTTTCAAGATGTCTAATTCCATTATATGAAATAGGAAAAGTTTACATTACAGGTGGCAGACAAATGGGCCAGGACATCAAGGTACCAGGTTTGATTTATCTCACCTCTCATTGAAACATAATGGAAAATCAAACATCATTATTGGTGCATTGGAGCATAAAAGACAAATGTGTGTTACTGCTCACACTCTTGTTTACTTCAGTGTTTTATGTGCTCCCCTAGGAGTAATTTGAGCCTGTTGCAGGTCAGCTATAAATCCCAAACTTATCCACGTTTTCAGTCGCAAAAGGAGGTTTGCTGTCTGGCTGAAGATGGACCATGTCTCGGGTCTGGATAGAGACCTCTATGACAGGCTCCACTGAGGACTGAATGGACAGCTATAGCTGATGGATGGTCATCCTCCCCCGCAAATCACAAAGCTCTCCAAGGGAGACAGCGACAAAAAAGAAAGGTTGGTGGTGCTGGGCATGTTAGAGGACATTAAAAGATTTACACGCAATAATTCATCATATACTCACTGACCACAACATTAAGTCCACATCCAGTTCAAGACATGGATCACAAATTCTGTATTTTCAAAGATAATAGTTTTGATTGACAATGTCAGAGAGAGTTATTCAATTATATAGTTTTAACTGTGGTTGAAATTTACACTGGTGTATAATTCCAATGCATCACACTGAGGGCGCTTTCTACTAGACTCAGATCTATTTTTTTTGTAATATATTTTTTTTTACTGCAAATAGTATCCCTGCTGAGGCGGGGTACACCCTGACTCTCAATTGGTTGGCAGCCAATTGCGGTGAATATTTGGTTTCCTTTCCAGCCAAATGATACAAAATCACTAGCTGACTTTATTATTTTGGGAAGTTTTATACAACTGTTATATTGGATCTTGTCTGATTATGCGGCTTATGCATTTGTGGTTAAAAGAGATCACAATGAAAGCCCCCTGTACAAATATATAATACTGCTTAAAGGTTCCAAAATAAACAGTGGAAGCTCAAAAGCCCGTTGCTGGTTTATTCTGAATTGAAACTTTTCCTATAGGACATAATATAAAGGGGTTTTGCTCTTATGCACTTTACAAGTAACATTAGCAGATTCTAATACATAATTCTAATACATTCAAAATACATGTTTTGAATTTGAAAAATAAACATTTGATTTTTTTGTATATCATAAACAAAAAAGGGTCATGTGAACGCATGTATTGTGGGGTTTCATCCCTCCATCGTCCGATGGATTAAGTACTGTAAATAAAACAATCTGTGATAAAGTGGTAAATTGACTTTCAATTTCAACTGTACATTTGTACAAATGCTGACAAAATGTTGTGCACATCTCTATCTGAAGTACTATAGCAATGTGTTTTTCAACAAAAGCTTTTAAGCGGTGATTGTGCCTCCCATTTGACAGTAAATTATGAAATGCAAATCCCCGTTGTCAGACAAAAAAGCTGCTGTCAGTGGAAAAAGGTGACCCTAAATATATCCTTCAGCGGCTGTGCATTGAGTCGAAGGAAACAAAATTGTCCTTCAGAGCCTGTTATTATTTGAGCAAGCTATTGCCATGCACGCTGCACATTGAACCCGGAGCAGCGGTTGCATTTGCTGTACACTCCACTGCAAAATGAGACTAGTCAAGCCCTAATGTAACCAGCAAAAGCTGGATAAAAATCTATACAAACTCAATTATGAATCAATTTGAGTTTGTGTCAGACAGTCTGGTGCCAACAGAGTGGATTTTTTATTAACTTATGGTCTGGGAAGAATGAAACACTTTTCATTTGTGTACTTCACTATGTTGCTTCATGATTCAGAGGAAGGATGTTCACACTCACAAGGAGGGCTATCTTGATGATTTTTATCTTAACGTAAAAAAAAGTGTGTTTTCAGTGTTTTACTACTTTAGATTTCACATTATTATGTTGTTATTATGAGGGGAAGGCCTATTTATTGTGCGTGAGTAGTTCATTGATCTTTTCGCTAACATCCACTCGATTTGAGGACAATGTGAGTATTTTTTTTAAATTCAGATGGGTTTTCCAGTGCATAACACTGTCCTGCATATGAAATTAGGTCACTGGCTTGAATATTCATGATCCATTATGACAACTCCCTGCTCGTCTGTGTCAAGACCTATGTTAATTCCATGATTTGCACATGAGAGCCTCTACTTGAAACTCTTTACCACTGCAAATGTTTGATAATTAGAGAGCCACTAAAAAAAACAGGGATTGGACATGTTTTCCTAACTGAATTCCTCACACACAATATTTGGATGCAGCAAGTTTTTACCGCTCACTAGGCATATGGCCTTTTTAGAGGTGACTGCTGTGATGGCTGAAGAGGTTATTGATTTGAACACGACAGCCAGGTGGCCAATGGGGATCCAGACAATGTTGTCATTTTGCTCTTAGGAAAGCTATATGTCCCTATAGAAATGACAGCTGAGTGTATTCTGAAATGGAATAGTTCATTATACAATCCCTTAGCTTCTCAGGATTACGCTTCTCAGCTGTCAATCAAATCATTATTTGTATTGCCACTGTCATGATATTGTAGTGTTTACAGATAAAGCATCTGGACACACAAACAGGTCCCATTGGTTCTATTAAAAGTTGCCCTACAGTAGTTTGTTGTTTTTTTCCCGAACTCATACACATGCCACTTGGCAGGAATGCCTGGTTTGTCCCATAAGGTCAATAAAGCACAAGCAAGAAATGACAGCATTTCCCGCCAGACATTTATACCAAGAGTGTGATGGCCTCTCATTAGTAAGAAAGTGGGTCACAGAGGATATAGTACTTATCAATTGTTGGATGAGAAATGGAAGTTTGTGCCAATCCCATCTTGGGAAATGAAACAGCCCTCGCAGTCGTCATTTACTAGAATTTTGCCAAGAGCAAGACTGAAAACTCGAAATGGTGTGGATTGCTTGGCATGGCCGTTTTCTAACAAGCTGACAGACAATTGAGGATTTTTGGTCAAACCTTGGGTGCTTATTGTCAAGAGAAAAGTGTGATTTTATTATGCTGTTGAATGAAGAATTACTTAATTCAGTAGATGGATTGTCCAACACTTATGAATTAAATTGCAAGATTAATGTGTTAAATTGCTATAACTTTACTTAACTATAAATTACTTGGATTGCAAAGATGCTTCATGTGTATAAAAAAAATAACCCAATATTATTTCATAATTTTCTAGAGTAGATTTTTTTTAGCATAGCATGAAAAATTTGGGAATATTCCTATTCCTTTCTGTTAGATATTTTACTTCAGTGATGGATGCACAATTCTTATTGTAAACTCGTGCACCACCCAATATGCAGCTGTTACTTGAAAGTAATTTCTACTTTAAGAGAGTGAATTCTTCTTTCAGTATCAAGCTGTCATGAAATCTACAGTCCAATTGTTTTTCTTTTACTTTGTCTTGCTTTTCCTTCTTTTTTTGCGCTCCCCTAAGATGCTCAAAATCACAAGCGCACTGTTGATGTATCTTGAAGATGATTATCCACTGAGATTGAGCTTCTCTAGCTTAACACGCCCAAGGGAGCCTCATCACCCCCATCGTAATAGACAAAAAGAGGAGAGAGTGAAAGAGAGGCATGAATTCCACTGAGCTACAACAAAGAACACACTCAAATTTTCACTCCCCCCCGACACACACACACTATAACAGCCATTAAACCTGCGTGCCATGAGGGTATCTTCATCCTCATCTAACTTGAGGTGAGTAATACAGGCACATATTGATCACAGTCTGCTTAGAGCTGGCATTAAACGAGAGAACTTTCAGCGTGATTCTAAGATTATGTTCACGTTGAGAAAATTGTCCTTTTGAAAAAAAAATTCCAACTCAGATTTCCGCATTGATCCTCTGAACTTTGTAGATAATTTTGATTTTACAACATTGGCAGGAATGGTAAGAATGCCTTCCTGTTCATTTGTTACATATGGGCATTCAACCACTCTCCTTCATATGTACAAACACACACACTTCTACCTAGTGTGAAATAGATGCATGTCCTTCTTTCCCTGCCAAATCCAACATTTAAAGATTTATCTCTTAAATGAGAACCTGTGGTAAACAAGCTAATCTGTTTGGCGGCGCTCACGGTCATGGCTGAATAAAACATTTGACAACGCTAAGCTCCTGAATCTTCCTATCTCTCTCTGGAAAAAGGCCTCTCTCTGCATCCCTTCGGGGCTTCTTCATTGTTAATCCTACCGATCGCGTTCTTGGAGCTTTTCTTTTGTCCCGCCATAGGGGTGTGGCCAGACTTTTGTCTTGTCTGTCCGAGAGTTCATTATGCGATTGGCGACCAGCTAATGCAATAACGTGCATC
The DNA here is from genome assembly GCF_059516105.1 of Syngnathus floridae. Classification (NCBI taxonomy): domain Eukaryota; kingdom Metazoa; phylum Chordata; class Actinopteri; order Syngnathiformes; family Syngnathidae; genus Syngnathus; species Syngnathus floridae. The sequence continues at coordinate 7,199,754 of NC_142425.1, forward strand.
ACGTGGCCCTACTGGCCATTGGAGCAGCACTCTGCGAGTCTTTCGTTCCTCTTTCCCCAGTCTTGTGGAGTCAGCCTGCTACCTCTCCAGTGGTGACAGGTTGTCTCAAAGGTATTTAACCACTTGTCTTGCAAAACCCCTTTTAATTGAAATTACCCGCTGGCCGATAAGCTGCAGTGGCCTTATCGAAGAGTAGATATAGTGATTCAGGTCTTTCAGAATGCACCACAGCAGTCTGTATTCACCTCTCATCTTTGCTTTGACATATTGTATAAATGGACTATTACATTATTATGTTATTATATTCCACTCAAGCATCCTGCCTTTTTTTGGATGACAAAGGTGCTGTTGTTGAAGCCTTGTAATGAATGTGCAGAGTGCACAATCTTTTAATTGTGGGGCGGGGGGGTCAGGCTGGAACAGATTATTAGCATTTCCACTCATTTCAATAGGAAAATATGATTTGAAATAGAAGTGAACTAATTATACTAATTTATCACAGAATTTTCTCTCGCCTCCACCCCAGAATCAAAAATCAATATTTACTTTTATATACGTTTTCCTTTTTAATCTCTTTACAGATGCAAATGGCTCATTTCTTCTGCTGTAAGTTTTTTGAGTCACAGCCATTTCTGTTGGCCTTGTGTGTTTTCCAAAGAAATGGTTTTGCTGCGGTCTCATCAGTCAGCAAAATTAGCAAACTGCTAATTTCTCATTTCGCTGGTTTCGGCCCATTAAACACTGATGTACATATCCCGTAATTAGGCCAGTTGGAATCAGTTATTTAAATTCTGAACAATTTGTAAATTACCTACACACACATGCTTGCACATACACGACGAGTGAGGCAACGCAAAAAAAGCTACTTTTACTGAGGCCATTGGTCATTAGGGCAAAAAACCTCAAATAAAATACCAAGTATACATGTTCATCAATAGTGCATTGTTTTGCCAATAGAAAAAAGTCCACATCACTTCGGTTCAATATTCTTGCTTGTAGCACAGCATGCGATTGAATCCGACTCAGCAGGCCAAATTCAATTACAAAAGGCCCTAGTCATAAAGCAAGGTAAAAAACCACATGCACCTACCCACTTCTCAAAGAAAAATCAACTCAACAGGAATAGTTGTACCATTTTGTTTGTATTTTTCTAAGTAAATTCCAACTCATGCACATATTCATAATCATTCAATAAATTAAGAGGTACTCAAATAGTTCCTGTGTGAAGAAAAAAAATATTGAATGCAATTAGAGGACCACAACCATTCAATTTTTTTTGCAAAGGCTACTTACCAATGTCATATTCAAAGCACTGAGAAATGTTTATTTTGTGTCTATTTATTATACCCCCCCCCAAAAAAAAACATTTCTCACAGTGACGGGTGGTAACAAATCAATGTCACGTCTGAATTATTAATCACCTGTTATTATGCACTTTCATTTGCATACTTTATTGCATTTTAAAGATTACAGTGTGATGCTGAACACATACACCGTCTTTACAACATGCGTGGCACCTGATAAAATTGTGTTTCGTCTCTACGAGCGGCACTTATTTGTCCTTGTCTGTTATTTACCCTTTTCGAAATTTTGGCACTTGTATTCTTGCACTCGTATGCGCTGCTGTGACAAGTGAATTTCCCCGCTGTGGGATGAACAAAGTTCTATCATCATCATCATCATCATCATCATCATCATCATCATTGATTGACTGTGTTAAAAAAAAAAAAAAAAAGAACAAAACAGATCTATAGTCTTTGTGAAGCAAATGTTCAAAATGGGGTACGGAAAAGTACAAATCTTATCTAATCCTACCACTTGTTCTCTATATTTTGACTTATTTCATGTTAATACACAAATACGATGTTCATATTGTGTATCCTAAATGAAAGAAAAACACCCCCCAAAAATATATATCATATATACTTTTTATGATAATAGGCAATTATGTTAAGGCTTAAAAAGTCAAATTCAGTCATTGCTTTTTTTAAGAGGCATGACGCATAAAATCACAGCCAAATTATCCTTCTCTGTGATTGATTTATCATGTTGCTAAGAGATTCAGGTGTCAAGAAAGAAATACACAGAGAACAGAAGGTGGAAAGAACGGCAGATGGAGGCGTGTGTGGAAAGGTGAAAGTCACCGGACGCAAGTGAAATGCCACGTGGCACTCAAACGGCCCACCGGAGCTACCTGAGACCCGAGTCTGAGTGAAACAAGAGTGCTTTGTTGACAAGCCGTCACTGAAAGACTCCGACAAGGGCTTTCAGCAAAGCGTTGTCTACTCCTGCCATACCCGCCCTCTCCACACCCGCTTGAACCCTACACCACAACGTATGTCAGCACCGTCATTAGCGTAATTGCTGATCACGTACACAATTCTCTCAGCCAAGTCTACCAGGCATGCATCAATCCTCAACGAGCTTTTCTTTACGATGATTGATCCGAACTGGAGCTTTTCTTCCGGCTCGTCCTTTAAAGACCAACGCTTGTCTACTTTCGCCATCATCGAGCGGGAATGTTTAAATGTTCATGACTCTCTCTTTGAGTCTTTTGTGAGAAACCCGCCAGATGTTGCGGTCTCAAGATGACAACTGACAGTTTGTGACGGATATGAGGACAATGTGTCATGGACAGGAAGCAGTAAAAAATTGCCCTCGTTATTGTGTTACAGTCATGATTTTGGAATTCAAAGCAGAGAAATTCATTTTTTATTACCTTCCTACCTTCTGTGAAATATATCTGTTTTTGACAGTCTGCCCTCCTTTTTAGTGATGGACACAAGTATCTGACCTCAGAATTAGGTACAGCTGAATAACCTACTGAGCTCCAACGCAAGAACTGTATCATAGGTTCTCTCCAACAAAGCTTATACTTGTAGTCCGGTTATAGAGGTAATGATTTAAGAAAATAGGGATGTGACAATTTAATAATGTTTAAATTATTGTAATGCATATTTTGGAGATGTGCTTGAAAATCAGTTGATCTCATTTTGACATTTTGTTAGATTATAACCACATAGCAGTCGTAGATTTACAATATATACAAATATTCACTTTAATAATAATGGGAGGGAAAAAAATTACATTTTGAATGTCTTCTCATGTAACTTAATAGTACGCACGCACGCATGCACACGCACACGCACACACACACACACACACAAACACAAAGAAAACATATTTACACAGTTCATACATTGATGCTTGTGAGGTAGTCTGAGGTCTTGCAACATGGACCATGTGACCTTATTGGTAACAGGTTCCAGTGTAGTTATTTTTGAATGGAAATTCAAAACATCCTTATTTTTTGGTCTATTGCACATGTTTAACTTTATGACAACTGCTACCATTTACTCACTTTTTATTACCGCACACAGCATATACAGATTTCTGGTCATCATCACCGTGAACATGTCGAAGGCATTGAATTTCTTGCAAATGTGTTTTTTTATGGCCATTTATAAACATTATATGAAAAAAAAAAAGCTGTTCATTCAAACCTTTGTACCAGTGGTTGTGGCATTTTTCTGGAGGGCACTGGAGGTGAGCAGTCTTCAGGTGTTGAGTTTATTCTTATTATCTACTCAGAGTCCCTGAAGCCACAACCTCCCATCTTTTGTAACTCACCTTCCTTCAGTTCACATTTATCTGCAGCAATCATGACTTTTCTTCAGTGAAAGAGGCGCCAACACTTTAGCAAGGCTCCAACACTAAAGTGAAATTTCTGCCAGGATGAGAATTGAATGTGCACTTGGAAAAGCCTTCAAGCGGATATTTAATCATATCCGAGGTCACGTCAGAGGGAATCAACAATCATTTGCACCTTCTCATCTATGCTTACTGCTTTATGCAGCTGGCACTCAAACAGATTGACACATGCCTTAACGCTCACATGCATGCATGTATGATGATAGCACGCGCTCACGCAGTAACTGACTCTGTGCATTGTAATATGCTCAGGAGCCTGTACGAGGATTAGCAGCTCATTTCAGTGGCTATGCATTTAGCCCTCACTGGGTCCCCAAGGGGAGAGACAGCTGCGCGGGGGTGCTGTTGAGAGAGCTCCTTGTTGCATGTGTATATTAAGGGGGTGGGGTTCCATGGCATATATTTTTATCTGACACCATGGGGCATATTCCATGAGCCAACACCAGTTTAACCATTACACACGATCGGGCTTATCTCGGGCAGCTCCTCTTTCATAATATGATACCTCAATTTAAACAAACTACATGACTGTGAGAAATCAGAAAGAATATGTGACTTGGAAATACATAGAAGAATCCTTTAGAGGTCCGATTTGATTTTATGGAAGGTTCCAGCTAATTTGAAAAGATAAACACAAATGTTAGTTTCCTTTCTCAACAAAGTAGTGTGGGCTCACAAGGCCCAGACTTTGTTGTTATAATTGCACGTGAAGCCACAAAGTTTAATTACATTTTGCCCAGACCAAATGCTCTGGTGACTTCTGCTTATTGGATCCAGGTGGGCCTTATTATGGAAATGCACAAACGCTTGAGAGTGACGAGGGGTCATGTGAAGATGTACCTTTACCTAAAGCCAAATAAATATTTAAGCACTCTTTCTGTCAGTTGAACTTACTAGGTTTCTTGACACATGGCTTCTGGACTGACAACTAGTTCTGTTGACCTGGACATCAGCCCTCAACTCAACCTGCACTTGTACACACATTTACTTAATATATGCCAACAAAATTGAACAGACCATTTTATTGTTCTGTGGTTGCTGTGTTTTTAGCATTGAGTATTTCTTTTTTTTTTTGTACTTGCTGGACTTTGTTGTTACAAGTTAAAGTGTGATGTCTGTCCGTGGACTCAAGCTCACGCTCTGCTCCAAAGCAAACACTGCCAGGCCTGGGACTTAAAGGAAAAAGGAATTCAAGACAAAATGCAAATTCCGTAGCTTTAGGAAAAACTTGGGCAAAGTAGCACATAAGGACAACAGACGAACTGGAATTTCTCAGCAACTAGGAGTCAAATAACAAATGCAATGTTACTTATTTACTCTTGTAGACAGAAGAAAAAATTTGATGCGTTCTATCCATTCTATTTTGGTGCATCTGATGACCTGGGGTGTCATTTACATGAGAACTAGGAGTGGTTGTGAGCATGGGCTCCAAGGCACAGTTGGCTATCATCCTAATCCAATCTATTCCTATGGCGCTGGCAATGCCGTATCAAGGCTGCAGCAGCAGGGGACTGCTTTGTGAGGGAGTGGATGGGTGTTATAACTTTAAAAAACTCAAACCATTCGGAGGCTTCGCTTTCTATGATGCCAAGTGGTATAGGATCGAGTGGCATTGTGATGCCAAAGCATTTAATCGCTTGTCATATTCAATCTGGAGGTGACAAAACACAATGGACGAGCAAGTTGTTCAAGTCACACATTTAGTTGAGACATCATTTGCAGATAAGTGTTCTGTTGATCTTTTATTATTGTCAACTTATTGTCAGTCCAGCCATTTTCCATGAAGCACTCAGGATTGATGCGTGAGGTAATTTCCAGTTGTTCATTATCACTGGCCAAATGACATCATGAATTAATCAAAAAACTAAATTGCTTAACTTAAAGACCCTGCAAAGTGATTTCAGTGATTTCTTCCGAAAGCAAATGTTTGCTTGGCCAATAGCAAGCAAGCCCATGGACCGGTGCTCACGTCGTCCAATAAGCCATCACCTCACTCGGTTTTGTAACGTGCATGTGTCCACATAAACAAGACCCTTTGGGGAGAGTTGACTTTTAAACAGTAACACACAATATTCAGCCTGTGGCTCACATGTTTTTTTTTTTTTTTTTTTATTGTAGTCACATTGGTACTGAACAAAAAGTGTGAGGAAGCCTTTTCGATTTTTTCCTGTTTCTAATTCCACTATAATTTGGACAAAAAACATCAATAATTACTCAGCCCTCAGAAAGCAAGTTATTATATAACTGCATGCTATCAGACATCTAAGGATTCTTGTTTCTCACCAATCCTACTCAGGCTTTCGAACAGTCCTTGTTTCATTGTTCTTTGTGCAACAGCTGTGACTTAATAAATCCATTCCAAAGTGCTCAGCTTTTGCCTGAGTCTGAGCTGCTTCCACTGCAGCCCCCTCATTGACCACATGACCATTGTGGTCGAGGTATTCACTGGATCTTAATAGTAAGACACACAAGAATGCAGCTGTGACTGAGCTTTTGCCACATGGTGGCCTTGCTGGGAAAGCTTGTGAACTCAATTCCAACAGCTTATGTTTACCATGACAAACCAGTGACCTATGGGTTCATGCTCCTAATTTGGGGAGAACCACCCACATGCATAAATATTAACTTTCTCAAAGCATTTTAATCAAATGTTGTCTTTCTCCTTCATATTGTTATAACATGGCTACCCATTTTCAAATTTCACCAAAGGAATTGGAAACACGTATTTCGACAAATTTGTTCGATATTGGGAAAAAGCATTTCAAAGACACGGGCTGAAATGGCACACTGTGCTTTTGTGTGCTTGTTCATGCAAGGAGTGAAAAACCTGGTGATGCCATATAATCTATGCGATCATCCTTCCTGTTATGAATGAAGGACTCGCATATTAGAAACAGAGAACTTGCGTATTAGAAACAGAAATGGAATGACTAATTGAGCTAGTAAGTCAAGAATATTGAAGTAAGTCATGTTTTTTTTTTGTGTGTTTTGTTTTTCCACCCGATGGCAGCAAGCTCTTTTCACCGCACGACTGTTTTCTGGTTCTGCTGGGTCACTGCCCAATTTGTCCCCAATCCATGCATACTGTAACAGCAACTTTACACAGTTTTTCCTTGTCAGTTTTAAGTAATTACTGGCCCTTTTTTCTGTCAGCAGTCTTTCTTATCTTTTCATCATTTCAGTCGTATCCGACCCTTGGATAGTCTTTAAGCCAGTTCCTTCCTGAAGCTTCCCTGTTGTTTACGGCTTCTTCCAGTTGCTCGATGCTCATTCCTACACCTTTCTTGATGGTGTCTAGCCATCTGGATTTTGGTCTTGGTTTTCGGTCTCATATCAGTATTGAAATCCAATTGTTCTTTGTACAACCTGCTCCTCTGTGATCTTCATGGCTGCTGCAGCTTGGCTGGAGAATTAGGATTCTGTCACTGCAACTGATGTGACTAGTAGTTGTTTTACTAATTTCAATTTCTTTTGCAGACATGACTGGGAGGATAGTGGTGACAATAGACAGCGGTGACACTCCAAGTACATCCTGAGAGCGTCCTTGTAGAACCATGTAAATATAAGTCATTGATGGAAAAAGATTTCATTGTTTATGATTGAATTAATTATCCACGCACGCGCAGATGAGTTGTCATGTGATAGTATTTCAAGGTAGCATTCTAAACAAAAAAACTAAATTCAACACTGTCAGCTAAGTAGTAGACCTAGTACAAGTATATATCATATTGTCAAATTTTACCTGAGGAAACAACCGTCTGTCACTATGTGACACATATGCATACAAATTGGTGTGCTTGTGTATTAGGACCCATACAAACAAGGCTGTATTAAATGCCAGGAGAAAATATTATGTTGATCTGCCTGGAGTCACACCCCCTTAACCTCAGGAAGAACACAGCATGGCGCTGTCACTTGAGTCAGATGTCATTATCGCTGCAGGTCTGAGTTCTTAGTGAAGGCTGACAACTTTATGATTTGATTCACTCGGGCTGAGAAGTAATTAAAAAGGAAGGATGGCAGTAAGACCTCATAATGAAAAGGTATTATTCATGCATTCTACTCCATGATGTTATGCAAATGCACAAAATCTGTGAGCAGTGAGGACACGCTAGGGCATAAGGTAAATCATACAATTGCAACAGTCGTTCATCTTTGATTAATCTCATCACGAATTTGTGACTAGTTTTGTAGCTATACAGATTAGGATGTTAACCGCAGCATATTAACGATAGAAAATAGAAAGAAAACTAAAGAAGGGAACATTTTAGATTCTGCTTTTTTAGAGGAGAGTAATGTACCACGTCAACGCTGGTGGTTGTATGTATGGCTGTCAATGGAACTAGTTCCCTTGTGTTTATTGATGATGGTGATGATGATGATGATGATGATGATGATGATGATGATGATGATGATGATGATGATGGCAAAAGCAGCCGGACTAATTCTGAAGTGTTTTACGCAATATTTTCTGCTTATTTTCAGCCAGTTGCTTCAGAACTGTTTGCACGACGCTTCACAATATAGATTGACAATGACCCGAAGCATACTGCAAAAACAGATGCAAAGAGTTGGATATCATCCAATGGCTGTGTCAATCACCTGACCTGAATCCAAGTGAGTATGCATTTCACTTCCTGAAGACTAAACTAAAGGGAAATGTAAAAAATAACAAGCATGAGCTACAGACAGTTGCAAACAAGGCCTGGTATTGCCTAATTTTCAAAAATGAAAATTTGATTTATGAAAATTTGTCACATTATTTCTGGACACTTAAAAAATGGAAGGCATGAATACAAATTGCTCCTTCACTGTTCACCGGCCTTGTTCACAAAAGTTCTGTTTTTGTGTGTCTTGTAATTTAAAAATCATTAAAAAGACCATTCTTACTTATGGGAGTAAAGAGATCAAAATATGAAACACCCGGGACAACCCTTCTCATGAAAAACTCCCTTGAATTTTCATGTCCAAAAATCAAATATCCAGCTTACTGACATACCGCCCCCCACCCGAGATAATGACGTTCAAAGTCATTTCCCCGCAACACTGACAGATGCAAAGTGAATGGCATAATATTAAAACACTTTCTCATCAAGAGATAAAAATGTATATTTCCTATGCCTGAAGGCAGTCAATTATATGACAAGTACATCTAATGAACAATGCAAGACTAGTCAGAATTTAATCAAAAGGCAGTGGCAGGGTCCCAGTGCAGATGGAAAATGATTAACACAGTTAATCAAACATCCCAGCGTTAGGTTAGACATGGCCAGCCTTTGCCATCATCTGAAATATGGATCTGATCCCTTGCACATTTCCTTTTTCCATTTTCTTTTGCCTTTGGAACATTTCTAGCATTTATCATGTTGACCCTGTTTATTCTGCTGCTTTCATACAGGTATTTATGTTAACCCCAACATCTCAGACAAATGTTCTCTATTTGAAAACAAATGCAGACACATTTAAATGAGATCATGTCTCTGCGATTGCTAAACATTTTTGCAACGAGCTGGTCAAAGCATCAGTGAGCAGATGAACTAAAACTAAAAAGTAACATCCATCCATCCATCCATCCATCCATCCATCCATCCATCCATCCATCCATCCATCCATCCATCCATCCATCCATCCATCCATCCATCCATCCTCTATGTACATTTGTACGAGAAGGACAAGCAGGGACGCATGAATATTTTTGAAGTGCTCCTCAGTGATGTGCATGTATATCCTTTTTTTTTTTTCTCAAAGTCAGGAACAGCAACTTTGTTCCGTTCGCAATTTACCACGCAACAGTAATTAGCCATGATTACAAAGTATCTCTTGAGAAATTGGGACAGAACAATTTACTGCATTGTCCCCAGAAATGAAGAGATGCCCTTCCTTTACATGACGATTTCCACTCTTGGATTCTCTCAAGAAGACGCTACTAATCAAGCCAACTATTTGATTGCTTTTGGAATAATTAAGTTCAATAATTAGAGTGACTCATTCCAGACTTTTAACTGTGTAAATGAAAATGTTTGATACCGTCCATTCTAGCGGAGATTACAAGCATGTATATTTTTGTTTTGCAAAAGTTTGAACAAAACTTTGTTGACTTGCTAATAAGCTCAAGCATCTATAGCTTGTATCATTCCTTTTTAAACCCTGGGGATCACCTTCTGTGTTTGGAACAGTAATGTTTTATGGAAATAAGCTATATGTACTTAAAACTTATAATTGTGTTCCTTTATACTTTGACAAAGCAGTTACTTTTAATTTGGTCGAATTAATCGGAATCCAAAATTGAAGGGAGTAATGTCTGTCCACAATGATGAATGCTTCAGTAAGATTTTGCCTCAATTAAATTTCAGGCAATTATTCTAGAAGATTATTGACCTCTAAAGGGACGACTGAGGTCACATATTGTCCACTGTCTTTGCAGTGCAGTATTCATCTTCATTAGGGAGAACAATTGAAGTTGTTTCCTGCTCAAACGAGAGGGTATTAACGCAGACAGATTAGCCTCTGCACAGTTCACTAAGACAGTTGATTTCTATTATGGTCACCACAGGTAAAATGAGATTTTCTTGCACATGTATTTTTTTTTCAGCAAATTGAACTTACAGCGCTTAACCAGTAACACTGCTTAAACTGCATGGTTCAAGTAAGACTATTTATATCTACGATAATTGTCATTCAGCTGCAGAGTTATTTTGATAATGCTTCAGATAATCTTTTAAACTGTTCAGCATTCACTCATGTAAAAAATATATATACTATATATTAGATTTTTACATAAAGTCTCATTGGGTCTGAGGAGCATAGTCCTGGACAATGTGCAATAATCATTAAAAAAAAAAAAAAAAAAAATGAAGTGAAGACACCACCCAGGGTTGATTAGGAGTAAGTATACCAGTGAATTTGTTGTCAGAGACAGAATGCCATCTTTGTTTCTGGAAGCCTCAACCAGAGAGTAAAGTTTAACACTTAAGTATAACACCCAAGACTTGCAGCTTACACCCCCTTGTGTTAAAAGCATTTGTCACTATCACAAACGCTGGCATTGACATTGGCACTAATGGTTTAAATGAATAAAGTGGCAACTGCTTTGTGAACACACATGAAAGAATGTTCCACTTCTGCCTGGTTTTATCTGAAAGGCACACTGATACCATGTATACGAGGTGCATGATTGAGGGTTAGGGTAAGGCCTGCCAACTATGTCCAGAAAATACATAGTATGATCCCTTTCACTTATTTCTAAGGGACCTATTTATTTATTTTGCCTTGAAGCAATTGCACAAAAATGGGCTGCACTACTTTTCTGCAACCTACAGAAGTGCTGTTGATTCAACTATCGTAATTTCTGGACTATAAGCCGCACCGAATACAAGACACACCAACTAAAATTCGGGATAAATCCTGTTTTGCTCATATAAACCACACTGGACTATAGGATGCAGGTGTTTTAATGTTTAATTTCCATATATAGAGGAATATGCACAAATCATATAATACCATATGTGTCATGAAAAATCCATAGATAAGCCACACTGGACTATAAGGCGCAGGGTTCAAAGCTTGTGCAAAACGTAGCACTTTGTAGTGCGGAAAATATGGTAGTTTGCAAAGTACAACATAAAAGTTGAGCAATATTAACATAGACTTCTCTTATAGTTGTCATTTCAGCTTGGTTGTAATTTCTAGTCATACCCAGTCTTTTTGTATTTATTTTTAGTAAATGTGATTGCTCCATTATTTTTGTTGGCATGACGTTGTAGTCTTACACATTCTTCTTGTCGTGTGGTAATAATTGTGGATATTGATTCTCAAGTCTGGAGAAAATTGAAGAGTAACTGTCCAGTGGAAAAAATGCTGGTTTATTTTTTCAGATTTCTTTCAAAAGTCTTGCAAGAGAGGATGAAAACTTACAGATGTTCTAATTTGCTGGCCAATGTTTTATAATTTCTGATTATAATACATCAGCTTGTTGAATTCTAATTATGATAGCTCCATTTTTGACAGAGTGCCTGTCTTTTCCCCCCCTCTACTTGTTACACTTTTGAGTGAATGGGTGTCTCACTCAATCATTTCAAAGCACACAGAGCGCGGGGCTGCGTTTACAGTGAAAATGCCACATCTTTTGAAAAATATGTCCATTTTTCCACAAGACAGACTTATAGCATGGCAAAATGAAGCAAATTGGAACTGTTGGCCTCTGCTGAACCATATTACTGGGGACCATATATCATTTTTTATAGGTCACAAGTGAAGCACATCTGTTTCCACTTGCCTAAGTTTCCATACAAAACATTTGAATAGAGATTCTTCATGTATATTCTTTGCTCCCTTGCTCTTGTTTAAACCAACATGCGCCTCATACATCAGCCCACCCGTCAAAAGAGCCAAAGGCTGTTCCACTACAACTTTCTCAGCTCGTTTGATTAAAGAATGTAGTCGTAAGAAGCCTTACGATGTTTACACCACAACACGATGATTTGTTTATGCAGTGCGGTATTTTAACAGTCAACTTTCCTGACAGTTGTGCAAGCCAGAGCCCAACATGGCCAAAGTGAATCTGGCTTTTTCGCTCAAATTTGATCTCAAAGCCCCTCATGTGTTTGACTTCTTTTTAATTACTTCCTGTCTGCTGGGTCAATTATAAGCCCTGGGTTCTTTTAAGGGGGAGCGTAGCATTTTGAACAGACGGAGTGATTAAATAACTGAAATGTGAGCACAATCATGAGATCATTCATTGGGGCTTGATTTGATCGTATGTTATACCGTATACCTATTCTGAATGTACTTTTTAATGTTTATACAGAAGTTGATTACTCGTGCCGCCAATCTTGAGTCCATTTTAATTAAACCAGCAAAAAAAGACAAAGAAGTCTTTATTGATTGAAGTAGTTTGAAGGCATAGGACACTTTGAAGTCTTGCTCTGTTTTTCCATTATTGATTTCAGTCATATGGTGTGCCACCCCGTTGTCACTTAATTAAACGATCGTATTCAACAAAAAAGTGTTTAAAAGCTCAAACTGTCCTCACACATTTAAGACAGGTTTCCATTAACACATTAACACACCCTAGAAGAAATCAGTTTGTGTCACTCTGTGTAATATGGAAATGTTTGGGCAATTATTTTCAGCAGACAGTTGAATGCCACAAGGTTGTAAGACTTAGAATTTGATTTAAAAAAATAAAAATAAAACAGACCTCTAAAGTTATGCAAAACCTCAGCGCTCCGTCTGACACTGTGTATAACACTTTGCAAATCTTTTTCAACTTTTTGTGACACTTATTCAGAAAGGAGCAGCAACAACAAGATGTGTTAAGAGAAGAAGAGAAACAAAGAATATTAACAGGAAGGTATATGAGGTCAACAGACTCACCTGGGATGAGTCATACATAATACTATTATCCGAATGACTGGCAATTGTAGAACAGTGGTTCATTTCTTGTTACATTTGTGCTAGTAATTGTTTAATAATTTGGAGGCCCTGCTTAACTTAAAATGGTCCAAATCGTTAGAATATTTTGATTTGATGATCTTGATCTTTGATAAAGATTTTTGCCTCGTGAATAGTTACTGTGGACTGTAATCATGAAACAAGCACACAAGCCAACTTACACTTATTAGTAGCGACTTAATGTGACTGCCGACCAGTCGCCTGATTAAGTCACTGGGCAGTTTAAGTTCTTAAATATTGGGGGAGGGGGTGACTCTTGCTGAATGCTCAAGTGGCACAGGGCAGCTTCTTAAGCCATGGCCCAAATAACCCGAGCAACATGAAAAACAGTATAACGGTATATTACGACTTTGCACAGTTTCAGCAATTATCTTTAAACCTGTGACTTTTGTTTAGAATCAAATCCATAATTGCACTTTACAGTAAATTTGACAAGGTTAATGATGATGACAGTTTGACTTTGATTTTTTTTTCTTTTCATTAATTCCTGGCAACAATTGATGATTAACATGAGCAAATTGCAGGGTAAGTATCATACATTGAATGGTTTGACCATCATTGACGACCAATCTAGTCGAGCAGACCATAGAGGTTCTGCTCGACGAGATTGCGACATAAGAAGATTTAAATATTCTGTCAACTGTTAAATTCTGAAGCCCATATTAAATTTAATAGTTCATAGTTGTTCTCATAGGTTGATTCCAAAATTCCATCTAAATCACACAAAATAAATAACAAGTGAACCTGTACAGAGCCTATTGCTAACCCAAAGGAAGTCCAGTTCAACTCGTGCAAAAACAGGGCTGCTCTATGTGGAGGTGAAGAAGTAAGGTTAAGTCTCCAAGTAGCATGGTTGCCCATGGCTACATAAATATTAACCAACTCGCTTCTGTAGTGAGACTAGACTTCTTTGATTGAAATTCTACTGCAAGCTCTTGATATATCCAAGGAGATCACTGAAGGCACCTCGGCAAAATTGATGCGTGAATACCAGGAGAGTCCATGTTGAGCTAATGTGAGGAACTTTCCTTCGGGAAATCCGGCTGCTCTTTTTCATGCAAAGGGCAAAAAAAAAAAAACATTGTATAATAAAGTGTACATTAACATTTTGTTCTCTTTACCGTAACACCGCCACACCCCTCAATAGCTGTGCCTGCAGCGCGGAAAAGTGTTTTAGAAATATAATTTAAAAAATGATGCCAATAATAATAATGCATTCAAGGAATTTATTTCTACAAACATTCATAGAGTGCAATAAACATTTTTATCATAGAATTATCCGATGATATGCTCTTTGATGGACAACCTTTCATCAACTTGCAAAGCATTGGTAGCATTCAACAGTGAAAATGTGAAGTAAAAATAATATAATTAGACTTGAACTTTCTGTCACGTGGGTCTACTCCCTCAAAGTGAGGAGTCCATTTATACTATACTGTTACCAAAGGATCTACTGTTACTTTGATTCCAACCTTCAAAATCCTTTTAAAGCATGCATAATTTGTTTACTAACAATATGCAAGCACACAATGACCTTTTCAGTATTATATTAAAGTTTTTGCATTTTGCTAGCTACCTTTATTTCATTCCAAGTCATGCCAAAGGCTGAAAATGTTGCAATTGTGCGCAACGATGATGCTTATCTGCATTGAAAAAGTAAAGAGGCTGTTTTAACTGACTGTTTTTATTCATGTGTGCTGCCGAGTACATTTTATATCCTGCACACTTCGATGTTTCGATGCAAATCAGTTAGCTCTACTTCTGTAGGAACACGAGTACATGGGTCAAGGTAGTGCATAAAATGAATAATATAAAAGGAGGGAAAAAAAAAAAGGAAATCAGTGGACCAACAAGTTGTGATGCTTGTAAGAACCTTTGTTACTTGTTCTCTGAAACTTTAAATCTGACCAAAACCTTTGGCCACAGAGGTCTAATTCACCAGGGTCAGCCGCAGTTGCAGTCCTGTGACTGGTCATGTGTGCCTGAGATGTCAATCATGTGCAAATATTTTGGGAAGGAACCAATAAGCATTGTTCATGGAACAATTCAAGGTTAAGAGCCAGGCTTTGAGCCACATGAGATATTGGGAGGTATGTTTGCTCACCAGGGATGACTGAGGCCGGTCTAAAACATTTGCCATTATCTCCACGGGATAAAACAATAGGGGAAAAAAAAATCAACAGGAGCCTTGTCTTAGCCTTACTAGTCAGTAAACAAACAGAAATCGTCTTTTGATTTTTATAGTTCAGGCGAGTCATGGAATGTCGTACATACCCAGCGGATGGCGTTTAAGTTGGGTAAAAAAATATATAATTGCCAATTTTCTTGTCCTTTTTGCCTTGTGAGGTAACAGAGCTCTTGAGCCCAAGTTGCCAATAAAACAGAGGAGACTGGCATATGCCAAATTCTGCCTTGCCCAAAACTTAAATATAGCAAATCTAAAATGATAGCTTGTTGGCTGTTCTATCAGAGTGACACTCACATTTTTGGCTTTTGTGGCATAAAAGCCAAATAAAAAGCTTAATGCGCACAATATAGGCATCTCAAGGCCCTTTACATTGATTGCATCACGTAATATATTCAAATCAAGGTGCTAAATGACTGCATGTCCAATAATTTTATTACTCAGAGAGCGATGGAATCACAGAGAATATTTTATTACTCAATGTATTCCAAAAAAAACTGTTTCTGTTTGTATGTTTTGGGTGATAATTTCATATAAAGATCAAAAAAAAAAAGTCAAAAGTTCATTCTGAGTATATTAATGCCCACTATGGGCTGTAATCTTATTCCGGAAAAAAGCACACTGTTAACAAGTATGTAGAGGTGCTGCTGTATCAAAATGAGTTGTTACATCAGAATTCACAATGGTTATAATAATTTAGTTTGACCAATCTCCTCCTCTTTTACTGTGGCCCAACATTTAAATAACTTTTATCAAATGTGATGGTTTAGTAAAAGAATCCCCAAAGGTATGATGATTCTCTCTTATAAATGTGAGGATGAAATTACATTAAAATGTACAAAACACCTAAATTTATCATGCCTGACTGTGAGCTCAGCACCCTTGTACTTCTGATCTTGTAAAATTACTCCTGGCGCACAAAACTAAGTGCAGAATACGGAATTTTATGACCTTGTAACTGTTGTTCGTTAAGCAGATTTATTTTTCTTGCGAATGTCAAACCTTACTGCCTTTCAATTTGACATGAAATTGATGCTAATTTCTACATGATAAAACGTTATCCACAATATACGCTTCGTGTAATTTGCAGTTAGCAAGCATCAATTTGCGTTACTGAGCTTCCTTTTTGCAAGATACGTCGAGATGACTGTAACTCAAACACTTGTGACTCATATAACATATAAAAGCACAAATGCAGCACACGTTAGAAATGAGAAGAATATTACTGGGTGAATTCTCTAATAATAATCTGTCTTCACCTCATGATGGTTACGTTGAGTTATCTTTTCAAAGGAATGCCTTCTGTTGGCAATTTGGACTGCACACTTGTATGAATACAAAATTGCTGTTTAACAAAGCCATAAAGACACCACATGTGTTTTTAGTCTGTGCTTATAAATAAACATTTTTCCTGCTATGGATGCTTGCC
The DNA here is from genome assembly GCF_059516105.1 of Syngnathus floridae. Taxonomy (NCBI): domain Eukaryota; kingdom Metazoa; phylum Chordata; class Actinopteri; order Syngnathiformes; family Syngnathidae; genus Syngnathus; species Syngnathus floridae. Next base: position 7,216,532 of record NC_142425.1, read on the forward strand.
ACTGGGTGACCTTTTATTACATCTGTTTTCTCTTTTTTGTGTAGCCCCCGCCCCCCAAAAAATGGCATGTATTATTATGTAAAATTATGCTTATAAAAATAAGTCAGCTACTTGCCTGCGTTCACCTTCACCTGGTGAGCATGACTCAACTTCACGTTTCCCCACAGTGGGTGAAAGGCAGTTTTTATTGAAGCCAGGTGCTTAACCATGTCCTGCCTGGCTCAGAATATTTTAGGAGAGAACTCCTCAGCCACATCACAACACATAAAAATGCAACTCTTGTGCATTGACCTCCATTTGTTTTATGTAAGTAATAGAGTCCCTTGTTTAGCTGAATATTACACAAATTAAATTTTAGTAGATTTTTAATACAAAGCTGTATTACCCGGAAAAGCATCAGCTGTGAGAAATTAAGATCAATATTAAGACAATTCGAAAGAATTAGGTTATTAGGTTTTATTTATTGATTTATTCATTCATGGGAGGTGCATTTTTGCATGGAACAATCCAGTTGATCCAGTTAGATTTCACATCAGAGCAATGACATCAGATTTTTTGATTCAAATCAGTTTTTGTTACACCCCTAAGGTAGATGTCAAATCTACCCCTCTTTTATCAAATCAACCATTGTAGAAGCAGATATTTTGACATATACTCTCTATTGTATATCATTTTGATTATATTAGTGTGCCTCATTTTGTGTCTTTGTGTCAGTGGTTGTGATTTTCCCCCACTGTAATATGACAGTGGAGACTAAATCTTCGTTTTCATTGGTTGACTCAACAGGACTGCCCACGGTAGCACATCACTGTGCACACTAAAGCAAAGGATGCTTCTCAAAGCGGAAAAAGAGCCAATAAACGATGTATTGATAACATCCTCTCTATGATTTCATTTGAATTCCCTCAGAGTATAGAAAAAAGATGGCAAGCTAAGTAAGGCCCCTGCAGCTTGTCCTGCTGCCGCCACACAGTCCAAATCCGACAGATCCAGTCCAGGCTTTCCAGCCGCCCCTGCCCTCGGTGGGTGCCCGCACACGGCAGTCTGCTCCCGGCCGAAGCACTGGCTGGCTGGCTCTGCTTACTGGAAGTCTGCTGCACGTCCGTTCCTCCTGTTCCATGAGCTTGGGCACCCATTCGGCTTCAAAACTTTCCGCCCACGGACAGAGAGCAAGACGTGGTTAGAGCCAGCCACCAATCATCTATTGACACTTTTTTGTTTTTTTTGTTTCGGTGCAGAAGAGAACTGATGGTGTCGGCTTGGTCCCGGCAAAGGTATTGACTAGAGCGGCCAGAGCGGCTTTTGGCAATGGAAGTGCGCCCCTGGAAGAGAGGCACGGCTGGGATGAGAAGAGAACCTGTCGCCGATTGAGAACCAGCCTGAGTTCCATGAAGAAAAGCATGCCTCAGACCTGCAAAACCTTACAGGACCCCCTATCAGACATTATCTGACACCCCCCTATCATCTTATTCTTATTTTTCAATTCTGACATTATTTCACCTGGTTTTGCTGCAAGGTAAGTTTCCGTGCAGTTTAAATGAGAGATGACTTTTAAGTTTAATTGGTAGCAACTTTTGCCACTTTTGCACGCACACACCATCGCGTGTTTGCGACTCAATTAAAGGAAGCTTTTTGCAAGTTGTATTTTAGCAGCTTAAATGTCACGGGCACACGCTGACTGCGAGCGGATAACTCCAAAATACAGAAAGAAAATCCCTGTGCAACAGATGTGCGGCCACGTTTCAGAGATGGAAGCATCAGCCAAAACATTTATTTTATCTTATTAGTTCAGTTCTGTGATAACTTCCTTCTTCTTCTTTTTTTTTTAAACAAATCCATTGATCCTCTTGTTAAATTCAGGGGGGGGGGGGGGATTTCTAGTGGAGCTATGTGACCTAAGAAGTATTTTTATTTTTTTACCACATTCAATGACTAATCCTTTATAATTGGGCAGAGGCTACATTTTTTTGACATGAGGTCAAAAGTGGAGAAATTTAGCCAATGTAATAATTACTTTTTTTGGGGGGGGGGGGGGGGGGGCGCTGTCCATTCGGCTGGTAAATGTCAGCGGAATGAGGCAAATGGATAAATAAATGTGGCTGTTGGAGTCTATGCAGAAATACATCTAAATTGGATGATATACTTTAATTTTTGGCACAGGGTTGAATGCATGTGTTCCGGAGCTGGGTGAGCGGCACGCCGCGGCGGGGCCGGTGATGCATGGCACCCCCCGAAGCACAGCAGCGCTCCTCGGTCATCCATCATTGAATTATTGGTCAAATTTAGCCGCGCATTTGGCAGATGGTCTGCTTTAAATTGTGCAGTATGAAAATGATGCTGTGATTTGGTCCGTGAGTGCAAGTCTATTTCTCACAATGAAAAGATTGATGTGCATTTTGGTACATTTTATGTCAAAGTGACTGTTCAGTTTGGATCATTTGGGGATTCTTAGGAATTAATCAATACAGACTGAAGGATAAGTAACAACACATGAGTTGAAAGTAAATCTTTATGCGGACGAATGCAATTTGTTTATAGTTTTGATTTAACCTAACCCATAGAGGTGATTCGCAGCTCTCAAAGAGTTTTTTTTTTTCAAATTCCATCCATAATCACACTGGAATTGGCTACCAATAGGAATGTTTTCTGAATTTTGGAGCTTCTCGGCTGTAACGTTGCCATGTCGCAACCGATTGTGCTGTGCTGCGTGTGCAAAGCTTCTCAAAATTGCACAGTGATTCTTGTGTTGTGCTGTGTGTGCTAAGCTTCACAAAATTGCATTGTGACTCACCACCAGTGAGATAAATTTAGGCCAAAAATGTAGGTCGATTTAAAAAAAATAATAATAAAGTAGTCATTTTTCATTTTAGTATATTATTCAATACATTTCTTTTATGTTGTCTATCAAGAACCCTTTTCACCAATTTTATGTCCAGCCATGGATGAATACGGGCTTTCTCCTCCAAACTGTTTGAAGTGTCTCACATCCATTTTCTCAACTTTTTTTTTTAAATTTTACACTCTCGCCAGTGAGTGTGAAAAAGGAGGGAGAGAGTGAGAGCTCGTCAAAATTTGTGACATTATGGGCTGTTGCTTGATGCTTCCTTCTTGCCCATCCCACACTTGTTTTCTTATACAATAGACAGCAACTGAGATCGGCTTCTTCTGATGAATCGCTCACGCAAAGAAACCTTTGTTTGAATCCTTAAATTATGATAACGCATCAAGCACTTTGCACTTTGGCTTTATTAAGGTAATTTGTTATTGGTTTAATATTGAATGGCTAGGACTGGTGGTAGGATTTGCTTGCTGTTGTTGTGTCTTTGTGCTGATGAGAAAATTATGTTTTCTTCCTTCAGTGATCTCAAGCGTCGCATTGTGGGCATGCAGAGCTTTCAAATCCTCATTGATGACCATCCAAATATGCTCGGACTTCTTTTGTCTCTCCGCTCAGTCAGTCTTGTGTCGAGATTCTAAGGCTCTTCTTCCGTGAGCGAGTAGAGTGGAGGATACATAGAATAGGGAGTGGACTCATTTTGATTTACACTCCGTTGCCAATTCTGGCATATAAATTGTGGGTTTGTGGGTTTTTTCCTACATGGACTCATGCTGGGTGGATAACTGCTCGCCGTTAAAAGGAATAAACAAGGCTGTAAAGAAAGGCAAGCTAGAAGGTGCGCGCTCTTTCAAGTACTTCCCTTTCTTTTGACTAGTTTTATTTTACGATTGCTAATCAGTAAAACACTGTGCGCTACTGTGCGCACCGCCTCTACCACCACCAAACATTTGTTTCCACTTCCCAAAAGTCCCTGCAGTGCAACGAAGGGGGTGGAGGGGTGGGTTAGGGTTATTCGCGGGCTGAAGAAATTTCCTGTTTGCCGAAATAATTTCAAAGACACGAACTAGGATAGCTTGCAACGGCTCTATTTCAACTATGACGACGAGAATCAATATGGCTGCCTTCCTCAGCTTTCTTAGACTGCTCCGTATCTGCCTTTTGTGAAATAGTAGTGCAAAGTGCAATGCATTGCACACACACAAACAGACCCACTTTGTGGTTGTAAGTCTTATTTTACGACATGTTGCGCACATGCTTGGCTTTCACAACGCTGTGCATGATTTAAAACTGAGTATTGGTACACCTAGCATATGGACAGAAGGGGAAAAAAATAGGCCAGCGAATGAATGACAGGTAAAAAGAAATATGATATTTTTAATCATGAGAATAATGATAATAATAAAGACATAATTGTAATCACAGAAATTAATTTTATCAATCTTTGTTGCTGGTTTAATAAGAATCAAGAATGAAGAAATGGACACAAACCAACATTCTCATTTTTTTTTGCGGTGTATGTGAATAAGACTCGTGCTTATCTGTGCGCAGCTGCAACACTGTTTGGAGAAAATATTCAATTTGTGCATGTCAGAGGAGATGGGAGGCTGTGAGCAAACAGCAGTTATTGCGGCTCCGCCATAGCAGCCACGAGCAAGGCGTGCATTCGGAGAAAAGAGGGGATCTGCACACGTCTGCCAGGGAAAGGGAGTCATGTCTCGGCTGGATTAAAAGAGAGCGAAGCACTTAAAAGCCCCTCCGCTGACAGGACACGGGCTGTTGTTCAGGGGTGGTGTGGATAAACATGGCAGAGCAATATATCTGTCCTTGACTATTGTAACTTATTGCAACTGAAAGAAGTTCGACTCACTGCCTTTAGCATTTAAAGGGTTAAAAGAATAAGCTGTGGCTACGGTTGCGCATTATTGAGCGCAAACTAATTTTGAGAATGTAAATGTCTTCCAAATGACTCTTGCACTTAGCCGCAGATCAAAATTAAGTGAAAAAAGTGTGTGTGGGGGGGAATATTTGTATATAACAATAAAAAATATAGAATTCAATGTTTTAATGTTGAGTATTTCACGGAATGCACATTTAATTTTTTTTTTGCTGTTGGATTAGTTTGTGTTTGCAATTAACATGCATGACTTGCAAGGAAAATATCTCTAATTTATCTAAAACAAAAACAAATACGGAATCCAATCAGCACTACAGAACAGTACTAGTAACACACAGCATGAATCATATCAATTGACACAAAATCAATTAAATAAGATGATATTAATCTAAGAAATAATCAGAAGTTAGGTTCGCTCCATACCTTGTTGTTCTTGTTTTAAAATAATCTGAAAAATATACTTTAATACCACTGGACAATACTACTAACACACAACATCAATCCGACACTTTTATCATCAACAAATCAATAGTTTGCGATACAATAAAACAGTTTGGAGCTTTACCAGACCACTAAAAGTTTTTGTTCACGTTTTAAGTTTTTGTTGTTGTTGTTGTTGTTAATAATACACATTTAATTTCATATGTGCCTGTTTAGTGGAATAGGTCTGCTAAGTAACTATTGTGTCGTGCGGCGTGTGCTTGGCTGTGTTTGGGGCTTTGTTCTCGTACTGTAGTTTAGTTGCCAAGTCAGATGGAGTGGAGCGTCTGGCCTGGGACTTTCAGAGGAATATCACAATATCACAAGTCTGCTAAGTTGCTAAAAAAAACTAAGCTAATCAACAAAATAATTATCTGTTCAATTGCTACCATGCCAGAGACATCAAACGCAGTAGAGGGGTGGAAAAACAATGAAATTATGTGATAATGATTGCTCACGCTGACAGGAGGCGCCCTTTTTTGCGGGGAGGTGGGGGTGTACGTGAGGAAAGATGGGACTGGAGGCTGCTCACTCACGAAAAAAAAAAATCTGTGTACATTTTGAGAATGAGCATAAACGTCCATCATCACCTCTAATGAGCTTCTTATGTGGGTTTTTTGGCGTTGAAACAGAGAGCGAGAGAACAGTATTAGTCGATTAATTTCCTGCAGTGAATCATGGAACCTGCTGCTTTTATCTTCACACTGCGCTCCATGTGTGGGCCACCAAAAAAAGGTTTATGTTTGCCTCACACGCTCATAAGTTTGGCCCGCCATGCGTCCCCCTCCCCTGCTCTCCTCCTTTTCACTCTGGGCACAGATAATGTCTTTGCATATGAATTAACTGCCCTCGTTGAGCTTCTTTCCAGTAATTGAGAAAGCAGAAACCGTAAAACTATCATCATATCATATTTGATATGTTCTTCTCTGAGCTGCTTAGAGGGGTCTGCTTGGAATTCTTTCCAAAAAGAAATAAAAATAATTTTAATTTTCTGGGTACAGTTAGAATGTTGTGCATGATTGAAAACTAGCAGGGGGGGTAAAGCGCAGCCTCAGCGGGTGCAATATGGGTCGCTCTAATTGTAAAAAAAGTTAGGATGATTGATCAGGAAGTTGTTTTTTGACTGGCTTGTAGAAGAAAGATCAAAATATACCTGGTGATAAAAATATGCCGCTTTATTAACCACTTTAATAAGATTTTACCTTTTGCGATTAGTTATTTGACATAATGTTACGTTTAATGTTTATTATTATAATTTTAGTCTGCATTCTATCATACTAAGCAAATACTACTTATAATACATTTGATCTTGTGCAGCTAATTTCTAAAGCGTGTATGAAGAAAATTAGAGGAGTAAATACATGCAAGTCCTTCATGTTGTATGTTGATGCTCAGGTTTGAATGTGTTTTGTTGTCTTAGCGGGAGCCTTTCTGATAATGTTGCTGTAGCGGCTCACAATGTGCGTGCGTGTGTGTCACAATAAAGTTTCCGCTTGGTACTGTCTTACCAACACAGTGCAAAATGGCCTGAGGAGGAGTTGTTCCTGACAGAGATGCATTGTTTGAGGCAGCCAATAAAGGCGTTCGCTGAGTGGCTACATCTGCGAACCTCATCTTGACTACAGTGTAGGCCGAGCGACAACACGGCAACTGTCACTGCTGCACCTGCTGCTCTCTCCCCGCGCACAGCACCTCGCTCTGTGCCGCCCGCTGAGAAGCCGCCGCAGATTCGGCGATCTCTGCTGTGGCTTTATTGCGGGTCACCTCGGCATGAGTTTCTTACTTCTTGAAGACAAAGCTGAGAGAAAAGAACAACAGAATTGAAATTGTTGCCCCCAAAGACTGAGTTGTAATTTTGCTGAAGTGCAAAATATCTGCCTGTAAAACAAAATAGGATACAAGAGAGATCTGGCTTAATATAAAGTGACCAGTCCGGAGAGTGATATTAAAGCTGGTTGTCCCTCCATGTTACTGCGGATGTAAAATCTATGACCTCCTTAGCACGCACGCACGCACACACACGCTCACACACACACACACACACACACACACACACACACACACACACACACACACACACACACACACACACACACACACACACGCAAAGAGCATTAAATGCTTATGTATGCTCAACTGCTGTTAACTCCACAAATTGGAGTTCTGCCTCAATACTTTTGCCCAAAATATGTATTGGCTATTATTTTACTTTATCGAGTTCCACCTTCTAGTTTTTTTACTAAAATGCATGACAATAATAACAGTTGCGTGTCACTCTGTTTTTCAGTATTATTAAAACAACTAGATGAGCAGCAGACATTTTGTGATTCTACTGCACAGTGTGATGTTGGGTGTCACCTATCGTCCTTGCAGTCTTGACAGTAACTCATTTTATCGGGTTTCATCGAACTTTGCTGCTTCATTTTTCTTTGTAATTTATAATATTTCTATATTGTAGTGAAAGGCATTAGGATTTTTCTTGCATGATATATGTTAAAATGACTGAAATTGGGCTTTTTCAAACATATTCTGACACAAAAAGTACTTATTGTTCAGTTGGAGGAGATTCAGACTAATGACATACATTTGGCGTGTTTCATTGAGAGATATGTGCGATAATGGCGGAGACTCACACATTGTGTGTAGGAGTGTGTGGGAGTGTGGGGAGGGGGGCTAATTTCCCCCAGCTTTAGCCTTGCTTGTACAGCTGTGCCAGTCCCGATGGCATGGACTGCTGTTTTTTGGCTCCAGCTTCTCCACCTACGCTGCGGGGGATCTTGAGTAATAAACATCCTTAACATTGGTGATAAGTAACCCTCCACCTTCGGTCGGCATTGGTTTAATAGAGATGTCAAATGATTCATGAATGTAATCATGAAAATTGGAAAGGAGAATATTGACACTTCTGATCTTTTTTGGCAAGTGCAGAGGAAATGTTCATGTATGCAGACTGGCCCACCCAATAATGCTACTCATACATTCCCTCGGTGCTGACACATTTGTTTCTTTCACTTATTACTTTTTAATATTCTGTGTGTGTGTGTGTGCGTGTACAGGCTGCAGAACACACTTGTTTGAACAGAGAGGAAAAAAGAAATCAATTCCATTCTATCATATTTTAGTTTACTTGGATATATTTCCATGTTGAAATAATTTGTGTGCAATAGTTTACGTTTAATTTGTTCAAGGCTAGTAAAAAAATGACACAATTGTATTTTCCTATAATAAAAACAATTTCTACAACACGAGGCGATATAGTATTATTGCCAGCATGTTGTGAAGATGGAGCATTGCTCTTGCATTTTGTTGGAAGATGAGCGTCGATAAAATTTCTAGCTTCTCCTGCCATGCATCAGTAATTGTAAAATTAAAAAAGAAAAAGTAATTTAACATTTTACAGATTGTTTTTATGCAGCTGTAAAAAGTGTCTATAAAATCCCAAATTAGTTCTCTCTCTGAAGATCGATCACACACCAATCAGTCAATATTCAGTTCACAATACATGCAAAATTCTTTAGCCTTTTTGGACATAGTACAGCAATAAATAAATAAATAAATAAATGTACTAGTGCTTATGTAGATGTGATTTCTGGTCTTTTTATGCTTGTTTCTTGTTTATGTGTATTTTCTTCCTGGGTTCTGAAGGTTCGGGGATCGTTGTCATTTCAGCACTTAACAGTGTACAAGGGAGCCACCAGTTTGCCCCAATGTTACTGGGACACTCACTTTCTAACGACCAATATGACAAAATGCAATATGGACAAAATAAATGCTATAAAAATATTTCATTATCTCATTGTTCAATGCATGTAAAAAAGAATCAGCCATCCAACAAAAAACAGCCACACACTATGGGAAATCCTTTTGTCTTTCTCTCTTTCCTTTTTTTTTTTTTTTTTTGGCTACAAAAATCATCTTACTCCAGAATGCTCCGGGATGCGGAAATTGTAATCTCGCGATCACAGATTGCATGACATCACTTGCATTGACTGCAGAAGCTGAAAGTTGAACAAAACTCAAATCGGAAATATGAACTTTGACGAACAGGGAAAACGTAAGAGGAATGAGCCAGGCAGCCTGTTAAAACTATTTTTTTTAATATTATTTTTACGACTACGGATATTTCTTTTGACAAGGAGTGGTCTTAATAACGGATTAAATCTAAAATTACATATGAAATATTCAGGGCACACTCTCATGCGGCAAGTAGTTTTCTCTAGTCTTAATGTCCACCAACGACTACCGTGTGTTACTTCTTCCTGTCCATCTGTCATACGGCACTCCATGTGAGTCCAGTATGCCGTTTCTCTTTGAACTTGAGTAGTGCTTCAGCAGTGTGATGAGAGCAGGTCCATATCAGCTGATGAAAAATGACCATAAAGAGGTCAATCAAACGAGGCTTGGAGAAAAAAAAAAAGATGGTGGATTTTTTTTTTTTTTTTTTTTAAGTAGAGCTGGTGGCATTTGTGGCATCATTCATCAGTTTGAGCTGATTACACTCCAAGTTGGTGAAGTGAGCTGAGGATGGAGCTTCTGTAGGCATTTCCATCACAAAAAGGTCCAGCCCGCCCGCGGATAGACAAAGAGCTGCATTTCAGTAGAGACCAAGACCTGCCCACAGGATGGAAAAGTTTACTCCTACTTTGCCCGATAACATCTCCCTGACAGTGGAGGTGAGCAGCTTTCTTATTTAGCATATTTAGCAAAATAATTTCACCTATGCCAAAGCAGAGGACCTTAAGCTCTGTAAATGTAGCTACGAGACACCCGATGGTGAGAAGAATCGACATTGCAACGCCTCCTCACTTTTAGTTCACGGGATCTTTTATTCTCTCACCGAAGGCGGCCCCTGAGTTTCTTGTGCGTACTGGAGGACTATCGTTGCGGCTGTACTGTAACTTGGGGAAGATAAATGCACTATATTCTGCTATCATTGACAAGTGACTCCCTTGGTACATCCATACTTACAAAAAGTAAAAATAAAAAAGTGTGCCCAGATAGCTACGTCTAATGAAGCTGTGGTAACAGAGCACATGCAAGTAGAGCGTGCAGTGATAGCCCCAAACTGAAGTGCTAATTGATGCTCTGGATATTTTTGGCATGTAAGACAAAGATGGATGGCGGAGAGAAAGAATATTTATTAGTAAGCTACTCTTTTGAAGTTGCAATGTGTTACCGCTTAAAACCAACAAAAATGTATGTAAATTTAAAGTGCAGTGACAGATCCTTTAAAGAGCTGGAGCCATTCCTTTTATATTGCATCATTAAACCAGTTTGTGTTGTGCAGCTGGAAAACATGCTCTACATATGGGAGTTGTTGAGAGCCTTCTATATATATATATATATATATATATATATATATTTATTTTTTATTTTTATTTATTTTTTATTTTTTTATTTTAGATTTGTTCTGTAATTATTCTGTAAATTATTCTGTAATTTGCAATATACTGACCTCGTTGAGCCACATGCGTGGAGCGACTAGTGCATGTAATTATTTGGCCAGTTATTTGGCCGACCTGTGAAAGTATATTCCACTGGACTGAATGCTCCAGGTTAATATATAATTCTGAAGTGGAGAATGTGTGACCTTGTTATCACATTCCATTCATATTCCAAGTGAGTTTTTAGCTGTGATGCCATGATTGATGACAACTTGCATTCGTAACTATTACACTTTAGTTTATTATCAATACAGATACCTACCTAGAGTAACTAGAGTCACATTTTGACTTCATTCGCATTCACAGGAGGTGGTTCAAAAGGTGCGACCTGAAATTGTTCTCCCTTTCAGAGTTTGTTTTGGAAATTAGAATCGCTTTGGTATTCAAAGTGAGAGCAGATAATTTTCTTTAGTGAATGTTTTTATCGCACAAGACTTTGCGGTCCCGTCTAGCTTTTCATCTTGTGTCTTTGGTTTCCTTGAAAATTATTCACTGCAAGGGAAAAAAAATCTTAGTCCTTTTACTTATCAGCCGGAAGCAAACACATTAAACACACACAAGGTGTAACACTAGTGATTGTCCAGCTGTGGATGATAAGACAGGCCATGAATGCAAAATGTGTTTCAATTATACTTGAATAATGTTGGAAAAGGGGTATCTATTCTTCTACACACCTAAACTGCTATATTTCTTTATTGTGGTTGCCGTCATTCAGGTGTGTTGCGCCAAGCGGAGTGAAGCAACCACTTTCATCATGTCATGAATTTAAATATGTGCTTGACAACTTCTCTCTAAGCTTGGAACTGTCATTGGATCTGCCATGGCTCCCGACCTTTTAAATTGCCTAAATCATTGTACAGTAAGCAGACTAGTGCTGAATTCAGTAGAACTTTAATTATTAAAATAGAGGGTTGGTGGGGTGAGCATGTTTGCATCACAATCCACCTCTCTGTCCTCATACTAATGAACAACTAAGGAAACTTCTCATCCTCCCACCTTGAACTTTTTCAAAGCCCTTTATTCCAACTTGCTCAGAAAAATAATGCAATGCACCTTTTCCACACGTAGTGTTTTACTTGTGTAGTTTTCTTGGAGTAAAACCCAAAGCTGAATATAGCTTCACGAGGTTTAACGAGCTCCATTACCTGTCCGGGTGCTCTGATTTAGGACTGACAGGTGATTGCATTTACGAAATACGACACCGACCTCTTGGTGTGTGTGTGTGTTTGTGTGTGTGTGTGTGTATGTGTGCATGTGCTTGCTGATGAGACACAGCCACGCCGGGTTTTGGGTTGGCATACCGCTTCCCTTGTCTAATGAAGGCATTCATGCTGTCTTTGGGATTTAAAATAGATACAGCCGTGCCATGGCAGAAATTCTAACATGCCGGAATGAAGCTGGCCTCAGTAGCTGCTGTTGAAATAATTATTCGCTTATGTAATTGGTCTAATGAGTTTGTCTGCTGGATTTCATTGACACTGTTTGAATTAATTCCATTATTGACTGCATTTAAAATCTTATAAAGTTTGCATGGTCCATGGACGAGCTCATCCATCATAAGTACGTGAAAGACCAAGTCATTTGTTTGGTTGTCCCACACATCGTGTGGTACAGTGTAAGATCTTTTTGCTTTGTTCTATTTAAGTGACTTAATGTGGCACCCATTATATTGGCCGTTTGTCCTTCATCTGGACTGCAGAAGGTTAAAAGCATCAATTAGACACCAAGTCATGGCCAGCCAAATGATGGTGGAAGCCTTTAATCTCAAAGAATTTGCACGCTTCAAAAATGAGTGACATACAACGATTATCATTAGGTTTATTTTTATCATGTCATGAGGAGGTGGATCCAAGCCAAAGGTGCTATTGCATCATTGTTAGATGCAATTGTCACTAATGTAATGGGCTTCATTTATGTAATACCTTCAATTGCATGCATTGCTTTTGCACTCATTAACCCTGTCACACTATTTTTATTTTTGGAATACCGTACATTTCATTCACACACATATAAAAAATAGCACTAGGACCAATGAGGTAATCCATATCTTGCTCAAACCTTTGCTTCTGAGGAAGCTGCGGAAACATGCCTCAAAATAAAATAAAAGTAAATGAATAAATAAGTTGAACATAACAGTATTCCTCTGCTTAATTCAAAATCAACTCACATCATGTTTCCTTTACCTTTGACACTTTTCTGTTTTTATTCATCAGCTATTATGATTAGTCCTTCTATGATTTTATAAGAAGGTTGTTAAGTACGGAAACTCAAATGAATAACAGAACCCCAGCAGCCGTTATTTCTTATCAAAGCTGCTGTCATGTATTTTATAGTAGTGATTAATGTTTAGGTTTTTCCCTACTTGGATAGCAACAAAATGTTTGGCACAAACAACATGTATTATGGTTTTATGCTATTTTATATTTCAGTCAAGAATTTACAAAGACTTTAAGGTGGATTTCCAGTATTCCCCATTATATCCGACAAAGGCATTGACAGTGCCTTATTTTAGCTTCCATCATACAGCATCATCATCTCAGTTACCTTGTACATGTTTTATGTCGCTGTCCTCTATTTTAAAAATTAATCATCCTGTTTAATATTGCCAGGCGATCACAGTGCATTATTGATGCTGGGCCCTTAATACAAAGACAGAGCCGTGTTTTTAACCACGCAGCTGCTCATTTTGAAATAAGGAGGGGGTTAGAGGGTCACACAAGCCGCTTACTGGTGCACATTGATGTAAATACAGCGGCGTTATTATTGTACAGTAAAACCATGCCGCATATAACCAACGAGCTTGGTTCCTTTTTAGCTAACAAACATGGGCACGGTAATAAATAATTAAACAAATTTATGGTGAGGCTGAACGCAGTGAGAGTTTTGACCTCGCTTTTTGTTAGGCTGCGTTCACACTATGATCCTGGTGGCAACAGCAGCAAAGTTATTGTGCCATGAGAATTTGCGCCATTTAAAAAAGAATCTTTATTCTATAATATATAATGTATCTATTTTCTCACAGTTTATCACAGTATCAATGATGGGCTGTGGGGAAACAGGACTAAGTTCATACTGCCGTTCAATAAAGGTTTTTAAATATAGGTAATATTGAGTAATCAGAGCCTTAATCGAATGACATGAGACTCAGTTGCTGAAAATATATATTCGGGTTTTCTTGTGTTGGATTCAGTAGTGTTTAGTTACACAGCTGAGTTCAGTCAATTTGGTTGCACTCATTTAGCCATGGCCAACTGGGTCCCACTGTAAATGTTGCTTTTATGGTGTCCTAATGTACTCTCTGATCAACAACCAGGCAGAGCATTTATGTGCACATTCTAATTGGGTTTCTGGCCAGTGGAGTTTACTCTATAGGCATTGCATACATTTGGGTATTTCAAGGTGAATTATGGCTGATCAACTACCTATTGGGCTTGATTGGCAGCTCCTATCACCATGAAATGCCCATTTCCATTCATGATCTTCCTATTTATCCTACGGTATTAATGTCAGCCTAGTAATTACCAGACACGGGGAACATTTGGCAAAAAGACCGTTTAATGGTCCAGGCAGAATCAGTCTTATCTCAAGCAAGCTGAAAGAATAGTTTTGTGCTATCAGCAAGTGGAAATGACATTTTGAAATTCCCTTCCGGATAATCCACTTCAGTTGCCAGTTAAACATCAAAATTACAACTCAGATTTATCGAACCTGCATTACAAGTTTGTTGCCATGTCGAATCATTTTGCGATAATCCCTATGGACGGACAGGTATAGGTGTCTGGCGGCACTAATAGGATTTTCAGTGCATTGCTGAAGTGATTATAAAGCTATGGATGTCAAATATATATACTATTCAGACAGAAAGTGATAAGGCTGAATCACAGCGCACACCTTTCCACATTTTCGCTTATTTGCTGCTGTTTTGTCTACTAAAGTCTACCTGGACTGGATAAACTTTTTCTCTTTGTTTGCTGAGATTTTCCAGTATTATAAATTGTATTGTTTAAACCAATGGCTCATGATTGCTTTATTTCATAGCCATATGTCCTGATCAGTGGGAAGCACAGATCATCAATGAATTGAGTGGCTCATAAAATTGAAGAATGGTGCAAACACAAAAGCAATGAGCCCGACAAGCACCATGCTGCTGTCATAGGCTCTGTTGTGGAATTGTTTGTGCCTCTGAGACTGATGCTTGCATATAAGTAAAATTCAAATTAGGTTTAGCTAAGATGGTGTTAGAAAGTATCGACTGCAATGTCTTGTCATACTTTGGGAAAGCTTTAAATGCACATTTTCTCTTCTAATTTCTTTTATTATTTGCTTCCATTTTAGAGTCCCACTTTCCAACCCCCTGTTGCTTCAAATCATCACCCCCACTGTACACCCCAATCTGATCCTGTTGCACTATGTGCAAGTTGGCCCTGGTATTCCCCTTGCGTGATCTGCGGTCAAGGCTGTTGTTTGGGGTGAGGGGAGGGGGGCACCAGCAGTCACACAGCGTTTGGGAGGATGTCATTCCCGGGTTGCTCTCAATCATTCCATCTGCAGAATAGGTCAACGGATGATTCCTCCCTGCCCCATATCGAGCTCAGCGGGGCTCCAGACTCATCTGATCAACAGTCCACTCTGTCCTCGGGAGTGCAAATTTTCTGATTTCCGCTTTCCATATCGTACTCGTACGTCTTCAGCCATGGAGAAGCACGGACACAATCTATTCTGGGGAGAAGTATTTTCTTTCCGCGGCAGTGTCTGAGTGTTTGGCATCCTAGCTCTGAGTCCGCGGGTAGTTTAGTCCTTTAGAAGTTGGAGATGAGGGGGTCTTACAGTATGTATGAATTTATGTTTGCTGTTGGGAAGAACCAATAGAAACAACTTTCCGATTCAAACACGCGGTGGTCCGTTGGCACTGATTTACATTTGAGGATGGATGAATGTCCAGGCCTCTTTTGCATCCCTGTGATGTTCTCTGACAATTAACATCCCAACTCTTTCTTGGAGTTTGTTGAAAGCAGAAGGGCTAATTCAAGGGTCAAGCAAGACTTGCAAGCTGTCAATCTTTTTATTGTAACTCAAATCCCCTCCCCCACTCAAGTCCTTTTATTCTCAGACACCCCGACCCCCCCTTTCTCCCTCCCAGAACTCTTTTAATAGAAAAGCCCAACTCTTCCTCTATTCTCCCGCGACCCTCTAACAGCCCAAGAGGGATAACCAAAAGCTTTGTCTTGGAGAAGCCATGCATTCTTTCACATCTGCCTCTTGTTCTCAGACTCTACCCCCACCCCTTCCAATTCAAATTTCAAACTGCCCTTTTCAATCAGCCCTCCTCCTGTCTCTTCTAATCACCCCCTTCCTGTTAGCTACAAAGCCCCTATTTTGCAGTTCACTATAAATGCAACTGATTTGTTTTAAAACAGTATGTCATACACACCCCTGGAGCATCTTCATTTTACGAGATACTTAAACACCTGCCTGTAATGATTACATGCATAAAAATAAAAAAAACTGAACAACAAAAAATGGCTCTCTCAATTTAACAACTGGCCAATCGGTGCTTTGATTATGCCTTTGGAATCAATCCAGTCTATTGCTGGTGCCCTTCATCATCTGTCTGGCTTGAGTCTGTAGATGCAAACACCTGTTCTTAGATCACAGCGGTATGGAGGGAGCTCAATACGATCACTGGCGGCGGCGCTGTTTAAAGGCTTGGGGAGAAAAAAGCAAGCTCCAGCAGAGAGTGGAGACTTTGGCGCGTCTAATGAGAAGAATACCAGTCAGTCAGTGTCCCTCCGGTCTGTGCTTTTGGTGTCTGTGCATGTTGAACACTCACAGCATGAGACAAAATACATTAAGTACAAGACTGTTATGATCGATTTGTAGAACAACTCTGTACATGTATGAGGGGAATACACTCTGTATTTACCTCATGGCGGCGGAGTTCACTGCCTCCGATGCAAATGTGTTAAGATGCATTTGTTTTTTGTCTTCAGACAATTGAGGTAATGCAGGTCTATGAGATTGTTTGGATTGAAATATAGACACAGAGGCATGCAATGATTAAAGTAATACGTAGTTCTGTGTTCTATGGAGACGATTTGATTTGACAGACTTACGAGTGTTTTCCTGATAACGTCAAACAAGTTTGAGGTTAATCTTTTAATTCAGACCATTAATCTCAGCCGAACCAGGGAAGTCTCTTTGTTAACATCCATTTCCATTAGAATTAGGGGAGGGCAATACTGTGATGTAAACAGCATAACCCCTCCACCTCACTCAAGGTCATGAGCCGTCAGGCATCTGTATTTCATATTGCACATGACAAGTGAATGCTTATCTGCCATATTAACTTATTTGAGTCTCTGCATGCACAGAAGAGGTCATAGTGTGAACCGGGTGCTAGATTTCTGGTATTTAAACACGATTTAAAGTAACCAGGGTAATAATTCATTATTCCTTGGTCTCTAACACATAAAAATCCATTTTAACAACTTCTAAAGGTCACAGCAATTATTTTAGCTAGTTTTTGCATGGGATTATTGTCATGCTTCTTTCTATGCACCATAAGTATTCTAAGTGGACAAAAGTCAGTGCTAAGCCTGTCCGTGTTTACAAGGATCTTAAAAGCCTTTATGCTCCCT
Source organism: Syngnathus floridae (assembly GCF_059516105.1). Taxonomy (NCBI): domain Eukaryota; kingdom Metazoa; phylum Chordata; class Actinopteri; order Syngnathiformes; family Syngnathidae; genus Syngnathus; species Syngnathus floridae. The sequence continues at coordinate 7,233,827 of NC_142425.1, forward strand.
TTGCAGCTTTATTGTACAGACGGCAAACACAAGGCCTCATCATATACACCAGGGATGTCAAACTCATTTTTTTTTGTGGGCCGCATTGTAGTCATAGCTTCTTTTGGAGGGCCATTATGTCAACCCAACTAAATGTATGAGCACCTCATATTATATACAGTAAAAGCTACAAAACAAACTGACTAATAAGTTGTTTTCAAATCAGACGAGTAAAAACTGGTCAAATATTTAAAAAAGAAAGATATTATTAATAGTCAAGACAATTTGCAATTCTAGTAATGACACAAATTTGATGCACAATTTGTCTGCGCGGGCCACATAAAATGATATGGCGGGCCGTATCTGGCCCCCGGGCCTTAAGTTTGACACCTGTGATATACACAAACAACTTGCAGGAAGAATGACACTCAGTAGAACTAAGACCTCCACCATGAAGAAATAATCCAATCCAAATTTTGCAAACTTCATATATAGCCTCCTCTATGTATTTTCCAATTTAGCGGCTGTAAAACTTCAAATCAATGAAACTATATATCAATTCACTGGACCTAAACATACACTGATGTCGTGTCCCGTTTTCCCGCTAACCTCATTATAATGGCTCTGAAATTAGAGGTCTCGTGTGAGGCATACTGTCATATTAGATGAGGTGATTATGGTGGACTTAATTACAACTTTGTTGCCTAATGTGTGCATGCTGCATGTTTTCATGCCCGTGAAGTACTACGCTGTCTGGGAACTAGCAAACACAAAATAGATCAAACGCTTTGCAGCCAAGGAATATTCTCCAGTGAGCAGGAGCTGAATTTTTCTGCTCTAGCTGCACGGAACAGGCAGAAAGTTGTGCATGAAGGCTAACATTCAGAGAACGGTTGCAGACATCAAGAAGGACATAGCTGTTTTTGATCGGGTTGAATTTTTTGGAGGAGAAAACCGTTTCTAATGTGCCCCATTGCCTAAGTGCCTAAGTGATGCTACATCCTTTGGTAAATGTGCTCGACCGAGTTTAGCCCACCAATGTAAACAGGCCGACAAAAAGGGAGCTGTCAGTAGTGTGAGACGCCTGCCTGGACGTGCAGGTAGGCATTAGGTTTCATCCTGCATAGCCCCACTGGTATATCCATGACTTGGGAGGAGGCCATTTGCTTTTGTAGCGAAAGAGAGCAAAAACAAACATTCAAACAAAGTCCTACTAGTGGGACAGGTATGGATGAGATGGGGAGACAGGAATCCTGCTCGGGAGTGAAAGGGTGGGGATGCAGAGATAACTTTGTGGTCAGTCACAACAAAGACTGTTGACCATTTGCTCTCAAGTGTTTATTTGTTTGCCGGCGCCTCGGGGGTGGAAAGGCAATTTTGCTTCTTGACTTGCGGCTAGAATATCTGAAGCAGATAATAGTGGGGATACTGACTCGTGTAAGTCATAGATTGACCCTTTGTGATGATGCTGCAGATGTTTAACTGGTTCGGTGGGTTTTAAATATAACGTCACTATTTCACCAAACTGAAGATGTTGAAAAACATGTTGGGTCGTGTTCACTAAGCCGTATGATTTTCGCATTTAACGCTGCCCTCAGCTGATTTAATATTTTTCGTGCATGTGGATACAGAAAGCGGTGGAGCTCACAGTTGGCCGCTTCCTATCCGTTTGGCGTGTTTTCACTCTGGGCTCATGCCAACGCTCTGTCGGAAAGCGAGAGTCGAATTGAATTCGGAGATGTCTTAATAAATCAGCATCATTGTAAAATCTTTGTGATATGGCTCATGTGCTCCTGGGTGGCAGGCATGGGCTATGATATATAGATGGAAATTTTAAAAAATATTATAGTGGAGTGAGATCGAGGGTTGATAAGGTGTCACATCCCTCTTCCATTAGTCACAGTAGGGTTGGACAAGGGCGGGCTCTGTCTGTTTGACAGTATTGGTTGCACCCATATCTGGCCGGTTAGGTGGTCCTGTTTCCAGATGCCATCAAAGGATTTCCCCCCTCTCACAATTATCGACTTCATGCACTTATTTGGCAGTTTGTGTGGGTTTGCAAAATGCTCACCCCCTAAACCGAATCCAACTCACATTTTGGAGACATCTTGTAGTAAATGTGCCTACCATTTGACCGTCAAACTGACGTTCCTTCTCGGTGTCCTCCCCTGACAGGTGAGAGGATCAATGACGACCATCTCTAAGATCGTTTGGATTGGACTTTTTCAATCAGAAGCTCTTTGTCACAACACAAAAAGCTGCAAGAGACCACCAACGTTTGGCGCCATGTGGAAACTACACACCTTGTGCTGGTTTATCATCACGCTGGCGCAAGTCCACTCTACCGAGGGTAAGTGCATGTGAAACTCTTTGAGACTGTAAAAACCGACCACTTTGTTTTCATACCATTATTTTATAGCATCCTGTGAATGTGTGTTTCAGGCTCACTGGCAGTCAGGCACTCAGTGGGGAATTTTCTTTCTTATAGACTTATTTAGGAATTCTCGAATGAGCAATGAAAATGTAACGCTCATGCTGCTCCTCTGAGGTCCCACAGTGCATGTCTAAGTAATGTGGCTCTGAGGACTGTAGGCTCAGGCGGTTGGGGATGATCGGGAGCTCTTTCATTAGCCGGTATATCTCAGACAAATTGTGATTTGCCAGAGATTTTCTGCTTGAGAGCGCCAGTTGTTCCCAGTGGCATCAGAGCGGGATGCTTTTTTTAAAATTTCAAGCCCAAATGTTCTGTGTTGTGGCCAGCGCTCACAGATTTCACACCTCAAATACGTTGATGTTTTAATCATGGTGCGTTTTAGCTTTGATTAAATCAGTCTCGGTTGTATCCTAATGGCCAAATTTATATGTCTAAACTGCATATCATAAACACTTTCCTCTACTTATTAGACTTTAATCACTGCAGTAGCGGTGCAGCACTCTGGTAATTGATGATTGGTCTAAACATTTTTTGCTTCTGTTTAGTGTAGTATATCAGAAGAACCATTATAGATTTGTTTTCTTTGGTGACAACTGTTTTAGCTCTTGCCCAGTCTTCCCTTCTGGGGATTTTTAAGGAGTCCTATAATGTGAGATTATTGAAACAAATTGGTATATTAATGCAACATGTCATATAAGACACCCATGACATACAATTTATGTTTAGTTTATGTCATCTAGCTTGGATTTTTACATTCACACAATAAGTGGAGTGTGTGGCTGGCTCCTTTCAGCTTCACTGGGTTTGGCAAACACTGAGAAGCAGAATTTCATCAATGCTGGCAACATACATCATCTTACGTCTCACGTCATGCGGCGATAAGAGTTTGCAATTTTCCAGGCTTATAATGTGACTACACCTTGAGCAAATGAAGATTGTTGGAATCTTAGAGAGCTTGAGCTCTTACCTGGCACTACATGGATTCTTAATGCGGTGGTAGACTACTGTAAATCTAAACATGTACATAAGATAAACCAAACACATAATTATGGCAATCATGATGCTGGTCTCAAGGTTGCATAGTTGTTCTCTGACATGTATTGCTGACATGTAAACGAGGTTTGCAGAAAACAAACAAACTGTCAGAAATATTTAGAAGAAAACAAAAAGCAAGTAGAAATCACAATTATAACATTCAATGCAGTTCTCAGTCAGTGACACTGTGTATGTGAGTGTGAATTTTTTTCTGTCTTCATATGTGACTTGTTGTGTTTTCAAAATTGTGTCATGTCCAACCCCCCCTTTTTTTTTCTTTTAAAGGCCAAAACTTGAAAAGTAGAAAAGTTTGACAGTCCTATCCTCTGCTAAACTAACATTTGTCACATTTTAATAAGTAAAGCTTGTTTGACGTACATGTGGTTGTAAGTAGAAATATGCAAACTCTATTAAATAATGCACACTCAGTTTGGCTATTGATAACATTTGTCATTATTGTTACTTTGCACCCCCTTCTTTCATGTCAGTCCCATTTCCCATCTCAGCTGCAAAGATCAGTGCTGAAACAGTTCATTACAAACAATATCCCCAAGTCCACACGCTTCATTAAACTGCGTCTATGCCTAATATCTTTTTAATGCATTTTTATAATTGAATTAAATGAGTTAGTGAAATGTTGTAAATAGTTTGAAGTTAGTATTCGGAAGGAAGACACACATACAACATTATTCCTTTTGCTGAAGGCCATTGTGTTGTGACCTCCAATTGCAATGTATGTCTCATCCTCCACGTCCAGGGATGTCGCTTGGATTGCGGTCCACGTGTATATGTGTCTTTCATCTATATTTACACAGCTGGTTCTCTGTCATCCCGAGCCTTTCATCATATATTCCTGCTTTTGTTTTCCTTCACTACCTTATCTAGGAAAGAAAATGTGCGTCTATATATCTACAGCACAGAGCTAACAGACAAGTGAATAGCTTTTGTTTCAGAAATTTGACTACACTAGAGGTGATTTTTTTTCTTTCATTTTATGGGATTAAGTTTATATTACACTAAAATAAGATAAGAACATTTAAAAAAATGCTCTCCCTTGCAGAAATTAATTGTTATTAATATAGTCACATGTATAAATGTAATACCACCTTATCCTTTAAAACTTAAAATATGCAATTTTGCCTTACATGTTTGAAGAGTACCTATTACGACCAGAAGTATTTTCTTTTTCTCTTGTCATATCCACTTTTAGGGTACTACAGATAGCACCAAAATTTCATCACCTCACTCAGCGTGTATTCTCGAGCTTTGCTGTGACTTGTGTTTCTGGGCACATTGCACGGTGTGACTGTACAGTGATTGGTTGAATTTTTTGTCACTATTTATGCAATCATTGGGTGTTCTTCATACAGATCTAAAAGAACGATTTAGAGCTCAACTGAAACGGCATTGTCTGGGAGGACATTTGGATATTGATTTTAGACTGCATACCAGCAAGTGCACATCATGCTGTGTGATAATAGAATTAGGAGATAGTATTACTTAAGAGGCAACACATTCTCTTTTCTAATCACAACTGTTGAATTTGATCACAAAGCATTTTAACTGTATTTCATATTCTGACCTAAATGAGTATGTATGAGGTCAGTAGTGATGGCATCATCGCTGTGTTTGTAATGCTTCAGGATTTGGACTAATCGTTTCTATATCTCCTAAAAACCTTTAGCACAAATTGGGGTGTGAAGTTGACATGGGTGTTTACCACAAACTGATAACGTCTCACAAAGGACATTCTTGCATTCCGTTGTGGGAGGGGTCAATGTCTTTGTATTTCAGGCTTGACCCATACCAAAGTCGAGATTTCTCAATAGCACTGAATTTGACTTTCTTAAGCTCCCAAGTGACATACTGACCTGTTGGAATGCCTCTTGATAAATCACAAACTCAACACAGGTTTGGTAAAACATGCGTTGTCTCAGGGATAATCAAACTTGAGATAAAAAAAAATAGTCCCTGTTTAAATATTAGAGAGCAAATAATATAAGTAAAGGCCCCTTTAATATACCTTCCATCTTGAACCTCTTGAACCAAATAGTATCATTCCTTTAGGATACATAAAATGAATGGCAGTTTTCTTTTATCTTTTTTTTTTCTTTTCTCAAATAAATCACACATACCCTTTAGAAAGCACAAGAAATGTGTATGTAATAAACAAAAACATCCAATGACCAGATAAATACTATCCAAAATACCTGTTAGAATGCCATAAAGTGAAGAATAGCAATAAAGTACTAATAATTCAAATAAACACTAACAATCTGCTTTAAGAGACATTCAAACATCTCTACCATTTAACCAGTAAAACACAAATAAATAAACTGTTTCACAGCTTCAGTTTTAGGAATGCAGGTTTGCCAGCTTGTTCTGAAAGCCCTGGTTAACCTGACTGTGCTGTCTGAAAACAAAGGGAGCTATGTAAAAGGAGTACGTAAATAGGAGCGGTAGATAGTAGATGAAGAATAACTGAACTGAAAAAGAAAGCAATACAAAACAGCTTTGTGAGAAAGCCACGGTGAGTTTCCTTTCAGAATGTCTTTTGTTAGCAAACTATACCACAGAATACTCCCAGAAAATAAAACATTCATCAGTCAATATGCAAACACAAATCCACTCATTCTAGCAAAGCAAATGTCTGCATACAAATATTTCAATTCATAATAATTTAAAAATGCCGAATCTCCACTTGAGCGATTGAAAGTAATGCTCATCTTCAAAAGTCAGAATATTATTCCTGTGCTCACACAGAGGAGGATAAAAAGTTTGCTTTTCAAAGGATTGCACAGATTTATGATGAGCATTCATTGTTCAAGACTTAACATTTGCACATTCTGGATTGCGCACAGCACAACAAGAATTTTGACAAGAGTACACTTAACAAGTAATCGAATTGTCTGTCATGGAAGTCGCTCAACTTTGATATGTAATCGTAGGTTCATTTCCTTTGTCCTCCTGGTGTCCTCTGTGGCCGTTACCATGGCAACCTAAGCAAATTTAGCCGAAGATGTGATTTACAAAAGAATACTGTCATGTTTTGGTAATGTGTAATGCAGTGATGATTTCCTTCCGTAATACATGATTAAACTGCCTCCCAAGTCAGCTCGTGTTTTGTAGCCAAGCTGAGAGGATTTGTCGACCTCAGGAAGTGAATAACAATTCACACTTAGCATCAGCAGTGTGTTCTCTTCAAAGGCTTTGCCTAAGATTGCTCGAATTATAGAGTGGAGCAATGTTTCTGTGTCAAGGAGAAGGGGGGGGGGGAGAGTTGCCACATGTCAGACACACAACTGAGAATCAATCAAGAAAAGATGTGCTTCGTTTCTCTGCTCCTGGTGTTTTAAAGTTTTTCTAACAGTGAACAATCAGAATAAAATGTAAGCAGTTGATAAATTACCATTGTGGCTTTAAAGGGAAACAATAATACAAATGGGATTTGTCTATCAAAAAAAAACATGTAAACTACGTCATTAGGTTTGTGTAACTTTAATTGTAACTTTAATTGTTTTATTTAGTTATTCTGTATCTCTGAGGTGATTGACATGTAAATACTTGTCATGATTAAAAGCTTTCAGAGATCAGACTTTTATTTCTTTTAAAACATTTATAGTAACCTAACCAACTAACCTTAACCCCTATCCTCCCTTACATCAACCCCTGTTTCTTGTCACAGCTTCACTTGTTTGCAGTACTTGAAATTTTTCAAGGACAATACAGAAGGGCACCTTTAAAAGTCCTTTCTTTTTGGATCACGTGAAAGCAAAGGAGAAGAGGCTTTAAACCTTAATCTCAAAGTGAATGGAGTGAAATAGACAATCAGGGTGTCTCAAAATGTAATTACTGGAAGTAAAAGCTGAGAGCTTAATGCGAGCCAGAACCTGTAAGAAAACCATCTTGCGCCACCCACTGCCATGCCACAATTTTCTCGGGTAGTCATAGCTCCTGACTTCAAGCAAACTTAAAATTGCTCATAAAATGGTTTTTAAATGTATATACAAATAAGTCCATTAAAACAAAGCCCCAAGTCCAGTCAATAATTTCCCTTTAGGAGAGGCTGTGTTCTGTTACCCTATACAATCTTTTTCTATCTTTCCACCAGGCAATTTTTTCTCAGCCCAAAAATGTTTCTAAAATAAAAGCACAATATTATCTGTCAAAATATTATCTTGTGGAACCTTAGACATTTTCTGCTAAATAGTACAAAAAAGAAAAGAACCAAGAGCTTAGTTCCCTCACGGTTTATGACAAGTTTCTGTTGTGACTAAAGTTACAAACTTGTTTGGGTTACTTTTATAGAAACACCATAAAGTAACTTAATTGTGTTTTATCTGATGAGAACTAAACACAAGTTCCTGAAAAAACTGGAAGCCTTTAAACAACACACGACAACTTGTGTCTTCAGACCGTGCAGCAGCACACAGTCTGTTTGGTGTCAGATTTGTAATGTGGCCTCTGACCTGGTCTACGATACTGAACAAATGTATTTGGTATTCTGACATCAAGACCGACAAACAAGTTGTGTAGTCTGAGTTTCTATCTAAACATTTGTATCTACCCTAAAACAGTGATGAATCACTGGTGAGTCAAACCAATCCTGTTATTTTGTCTCTGCTTCTCTCGCTTGCTGTCATTTGGGTTGCCCATAACCAACTGTTGAATCTGGATCCACATGGTGCCAGGCAGGCAAGGGGGCCTTGTGTACGAAGGCCCACCGTGCTGTCATGTCTCTTTCATCACCAACCGGCTTTGGAGATAAGGAGACAATGAGCAGTGGCAAGGTGTAGCCACAGCCCCTGGGTCTCCTCCCTGCTGAGCACTTCAAATCCTCATTAGGATTTTCAGCAAAGGAAGGAGGGATTTTGTTGGATTAGTGCTTTGTCACAGCTGGCCCCAGGTTGGTGTTTGTCATGCAGAGCATTGCAGAGTGCTGACGTACTCCCACCCATGCCAAACACACACCTCTTTTCACCTGGCTACTAAGGAGAGTAATGCCACGTTTGGCTTGAACTAACAATTTCATTCATTGGGCTACACTACACATGTTTTTTTTTTTTGTCAGAGGTTGTGAAGGAAACATGCCGACTGCACCACTTTTCAAAACCTGCAGTTGTTGCTCAAACGTTACAGCTATGCTACTGATTCATGAGTAGTCACCTGATACTTTTGTGTGACAAAATGAGATAAAACATAAATCTGAAGAATGTAAATCATATTTTTGATTGTGACGAGACATTGCCTCAGCCTTGCGTTTCCTCTTCTTTTATTAGCATCCTGTCTTTGCATCTGGTAGTGCAAACACCAGGTCAGGATTTATTATTTAAAACCATACAATTGCGAGGTACCACACATTCCAGTAACTTGTGTTTTTAGCTGATGTGTTAAGACTGCCTTTTGTACTTATTTATGCAGAGACCTTGCCAAGAATCATTCATTGGCTGTTTGCAGTCACCTTCGCGATCTCTTGTTACAGGAAACAGTTTTCTTTTAACTGTAATGTTCGTGAGTTATTACAAGGACATTACAAGTGGTGTCTCATTGATACCTTGATCCTTGCCAATTTTCTTGAGTTGTTGTTGTTGCTTGTATAATGAAAAGAAATTGTGTGTGGCTGTTTGCTTCATGAGTCTTGTGGACTTCTCTCATACAATACAAGATGACTGATCATCAAAATGTAGCCACAGCTCTAATGTAGTCCTTAACTGGAGAGTCTTTGTGTGAAGCTCACCTTTTCCCGTCATTCGCTGGGCTGATCCTTGTGGATAATGGCCATTCATCCAAGTCGCAGAAGGTCCTCACTGGGTGGGATCTCTGGGGCTCTTGATTAGTCATCTACCCTCATGCTTTCGCCGTCGGCCTTGTATTTTACCGTTATGCTTTGTCTAGTTTTGGTTATGCTTAGATAGAATCATGTGGGTTCCTTACAAATATATCCAAAGCAATCTGTAAAAACATTTTTTATCACCCACTGAGTCTCTTCTCTGAATCCCAAAGACAGGAGAAGATGTATGACATCACCAAGGCAGTGGTCTTGGGAAATTATACACAGTTCTTATAACAAATGTTTTCGATGCGGATCTACAAGATGAGCGGAATGTTTTATGATCAGATTTTTAAATCAACATTGATATGCTCTCGTTTTAAAGCTGTGCTCTATTATAATCAAGATTGTGTAGGTTTAATTCCGTTGCATCTTAGAAAAGAATAAAGCTCTGAAACAAATAACAACATATAACCCACTTTTAAAACAGAAGTGTTGTGGACATAAAAGGCAGCAGATCTACCTCATTTGATTGCCGCTCAAGTCCTCTGTGGAAAGGGCAGATGATGAGAATGTTTTTGATTATCCAGTAGATGGTATTTCAAAGCACAACCAGCATGGAGGCTTCGAGACCGACAAATGAACTAGCTTGTTTGGTCAAAGGGCAAATAGAGCTGACTTTCTTTTTTGCTACTGTATCATGGTGGTAATTTAATGTGACTGGACTGCAGTTTCGAGTCATATGAAGTTGCAGTTTTCACTGGTCATCATGGATTGTGCTAGCAACCGACTGGTGCCAAGAGTCAGTCTTACACCGCACATTGAGCTGTGATATATCAAATTATAATCAAACTGCAAATTTTCTGAAGTGCTGTTATTGCTGCACTCAATTTACGAGTGTTTTGAGATATGAATCGTCAGTGTTTTGGGGGAATGCTGAAACATGGCATTTGCATTTATTTCAATGGGGAAAGATGATCTTCCGATAGCGTGTGTTTTGCCTTACGTGCAGTTTCATGGAACAAATCAAATTAATCTCTTTTAAATGTAACTAGTCTCCTTTCATCACACTCATACAGCATTTTATGAAACAATTGAGTCCCCTGGAACCTGAGCTCTTCTACTTCTAGCTAATTCAAGCAGGTGTTCAAGGGAGATGCTTTCACTGCAGATGAAAGGCATTTTGATCTCAGTATGTGAAAGTGCAATCTATTTTGTGTAGTGTTAAAATAACAAAATAGAACTGAAAGATGCATATTTTACTGTTTTTTTCTGATTTAAATGCAAGATATCACTGCTTGCATTTACCAGTGTCCTCTTTGTCCTTTTGCTTTCCTTTGTACTGATCTAGAACGGCTATAAATCCAGTTGAGGCTCCTGTAAACGAGGGTTGTTAGAAACGTGGTCGTAAATACAAAGGATTTAGATCCAATGCCTTTCAGAGGAAGTCTGAGTTGCCATTTATGAAGATTGTTGAGTAATTTCCTTGCCATATGATATAAATGGGCACAACTGACTCAGGGGAAAATTAATGTCACATTAATACTATATATATATATATATATATATATATATATATATATATATATATATATATATATATATATATATATATATATATATTTTTTTTTTAAGTGTTTGTAATTGGATCTAAGAGTCTTGTTCTAAATGCTCTGAGCTCCAATTTGGATGCCAGTGTCACTCAGAGCAGATTGATACTGCTAGAAGTAGTAATTCAAGAGGATAAGTCTGCAGTGATGGAGTTCATCGTCCCATACCTGTCATGTTTCCTTCTTTAGACAGCAAACTAGTTCAAAAGAACCTCTGCCGGTTGAATCTACAGTAAGTAGTTGGATCAACCTTTACCTCAATTCCTTCCAATTGCTTCCAATTGTGACACAGTTGATCAAATTCACTCAATTATTACAAAATAACATATTGCGTAAATGTATGCAAATATTATTATAGTTGTTATAGTTGTGATTACATATGAACATGTTAACATTAGTCTCAATCCAAGTGACCGTAGGCTGCCAGGGAAATCGAAGTTATTTTAGCTCATTATCCCATTTTCAAAAGTCACCATTTACTCAAAGAGGTCGTGAATTTCTAGTTTGGTTGCTGTCAGCTTTAACTTGTCAGGCCAGACCATTTGTCCCCTGACAGATCACTACGTCTTGACCCCCAGTGTGACTCAGCATTTGACCTTGTGAGTCATTATGACCCCTAAGTGTGTCCATATGTCAAGGGCTTGGCTCTCTTTTCTTAAGCCCCTTAAGTAAACTATTGTCTGAAGAAAACAGCAATCCAAGGTTTCCCATGTGGTAACATTACAAATCAATACTAATAGAGTCAGTCATCTTTAATTAACTGAGATAAATGTCCATACTAATATCTCAGTGTGGTGGGATTGTTGTTTCTTGTTGTTGCTTTATCTTAATTTTTAATGATCACATATGGTTTACATAACACTTTAAAAATCCAGAAACCAGTTTGAATGAACCATAACCAGAAGACGTGACAGGGTGATGGCAGGAAACAGTTGCAAGACTGTGAATAGGAATGAGAAGGCTTAATCTCCTTTCGCACATACTGCAAATCATAACTCTCTCAAACAGAACATTTCTTTGTAGACTGGACATAGACCATAATTTGTCAATTTCTCACTCCATGTCATGTCCATGTGTTTAGAGACGTCTACTCATTGTGACTGTGATCATTCATCACTTGTCTGATCATTACACAAAAGTCCAAAAACTCAATGAATTTGAATTTTTCAATATCACAATATGTCCTAAGAAGATGGCAGCAAGTCTGGACTCTAGACTGAAAGGGAGTTGAATTAGGTGTGGTAACAGTGGCGTCCTCAGTGGGCTGGTCAGCAGACTTCAATGGCAAGTGGGGGTCAGTCGAAACACTAGCTGAACAAATGCATACACATGAGAGTGGAGTCTCATCTAAGGAGGTCCTACTTGAGGTAGTGCACTTGGGGAATGCAAACCAAGCAGCTGGACCTCGCTCATTTGTGTGTGTGACCCACTGGGAAATGTTTCCTTATTGAATCAGGGAGCATCAAACGCTTCATTGGAGCAGAGAGCGAACCGAGTCGGAGCCGCTCGGCGTATATGAGTCTATTTTTTTTCATCATTTGGAATGGAAACAATGGCAGTGAGCTGGCAAACGCATCCCAAATCTAATTTGAAAAGTCTTTCAAAGAAAATATGGCTGACATCCTTATCACATTTAAACTTTTAATATGAGGTGAAATATTGTTAGTAATAAAGCAGCTTAATGAGGTCATCTTTGAAGAAACACTTTAATCCTTAATAATGACCCATTGGTTCACTTCACAACTACAATTTATAAATATATATAAATAAACAATTGGCCCATTTTATATTTTCTTGACAGGGGACGTGCAAAAAGTAACTCAACAGAAGTATTATTTTCTTAAAGTCTTAAATAATACGGACAATATAAACCATCAAAACTTACTATATCATGACTATACAGGGACACTGCTATTTCTGGTACGGTCACCATAACATGGCTCAAGGTGCACGCACAAAAAAGTGCAAAATTATCACAAAAACATACTGGTTGTCCATCTTCGCCAAGGATCATGGCACATAGCAACATATTTGATGGTCATTGCAGCTATTTCATTACAAGAACATGTCCTTGTCTTTTTTATGGCCTAAAAAGCACTCACTCACGCAAACACACACACACACACACACACACACACACACTGGCTGGCCGGCCTCAGGGCGATCCGATATTAGGGTGAGATGACAGTGTATGCTTGTGAGAGTGCAGCCAGCCGACATGTGCTGATGATGGGAAGTCAATAATGCATTATGAAAAAAGGGGGGATTTATGACCTTGATGAGCCCCATTGAGTTTAATTAGGCCTAAAGGTTGATTTACATACAAGTTTACATGGTGCTTCACCAGGCTGTGTATTTTCATTGCATTTCATCTCTACTGCTAAAAAGACATAATTTCCTCTCGGATTAATGAAGTAGCCAGTTACGACATTTTTTTGTCTGGAAACAAAGACAAGACAAACCCTAATGTCCCTGTGAAGGACCTACATAAGATCATTTTCTACTTAAAACAGGGCTAGATTCAGAATCGCATTCCCTCATAGGCTTTTGTGCCCTAAAGTGCTTAACGAAGAAGTGGAATTGGTTGGTAAGAAGTACCCACCAGGGTTCATTTTTTGGGTAAAGAAGCCCACCTTAACACCCAAAGTGTGTCCTGGCAGAGAAATGACAGCATCTATTTCACAGTCATGTACCTATATCAAAGATGCTCTTGATAGCCCCCCTGCTGTTGCTATGGAAGTAGCAGAAATGTAAATGAACTGGAGGGACTTGGTTGGTGGGGAATACAAATGAGCTTCAAACACTTGTTTCCTTGCTGCTCTTTGCCTCGTTGTCTTCTACTATCCACTAGAATCGTGTTTTTCTCTTGCTGTCTTTGCAAGTACCCCCCCCCCTCCCCGTACCTTTCCTACTATAATCAAAATTCACACATTATATATGAATTAGGGCTCACAACAACCCTACACAAGTATAACAGCCAATGAAAGACAAGAAAAAAAATATCACTTAACTCAGATTTTCAATTGCTTTATTGACTCGTTTTTTCCAGAGACTATGCCGGCACCAAGAGTTTTTGTTCTGCAAACAATTTTGGCAAGAAGTAAGATTTCAAATTGGAGGGGGCCAACATATACATTAGTTTTTGTGTTTCTGTTGTTTCGCTGTTTTTTTTAATTTTTTTTAATGATTACCACAACCATTCTTACGAGACTTTTTTGTAAGAGAAGTTGGGGTACCACATCTGTGTTTGATTTATATTTAGATATTTTATATTTACAGTATAAATTTGCCGTACAGTATACATTTAAACTCTACCAACCAATCCAGAAAATGTCATAGTTTCTGTCTTAGAAAAATGCAGCAAAATGCGTCATATTATGTAGATATCAATGGAAAAGAAATGTTATAGCTCATCTGTTGCAAATGGACAAAAAAAATATTTCGAAACTGGCGAGTATGGCACTACTAAAGTGAATAATGAATAAGTTGGAACAAACACTACCAGTGTAAGTAGTGCTTGTCCTTCATCTGCCACACAATAAACAGCCCAAAAGGAATGTTAAGAGAATATGTTTCACAGTAAAGTAACAATTTATTTTCTACAATAGGGAATGCAGCCCACCTCATATCCTGCTGTTTGCGGGATATATGAAATATTTTGTTCCTTCACCCCTGGGTAGACCTAACTTCTGTTGTTGTAAAGGATATCTGTGGATTATAGAGTCAGCTCTGTGGGAAGAGTCTTAACTTTAAGGTTTCTTTTCCCAAGTGGTTGTCCTTTACTTGTACCATCGAGAAAGGCTTGGGGGGGCAGAACTTGGAGGACTCAAGCTGTGTTTCCTGTAGTTGCCTCACTAATGCTGTGGGCCACATTATTCTTTCACCTCAAATCCAAGAGACCTTGGAAATTCGAGTCTACCAAATAATAGCTGGCCAAAGACAGATACTATTTTAAAAGCAGCTGTTTTGCACTCACCAGAAGGGAAATCAAAGATTTAGGCTAACAGTAGACGACAAGCAGCAGGAGCGTCTGTGTCACACTCGCGACGAAAAAATTATCTGGTTTCCCATCAAAATAATCTGAGGACCTTTGTGCTCTGGCCACAGTGACGGCGGCAAGGGTAAAGGGCTGAATAGGCCTTTTGATCAGCCTTAAACCCCGGACTCTGTCTGGAAGCATGGGTTACTCAAGTTACAAAGGGTCATTTTAATAAGAAAACCTTTACTGGGTGCAAGTAAGACTAAATAAAAGGCTGAATAATCACAGATATTTTTTGTGTGTGCTGTTTCAGGTATGTTTGTGAACATCAAAAAGTACATTTGGGATTTTTTTCTTTTTATATTTTTGAGAAATTAAGATATTTCTAAAATATTATCGTACTATGCATGTCAAGCAACTGTGCTCAGTAGAGTGAACTACGACTTGTGCTGGGAATTATATGCACAACTTTTAGAATACACTTTGGCGTTGCTTGTTTTGCGTTAAAATTTTTACTGTGTATATATAGTACCTATTAGAACTGTGCATGGTCAATCTTTTTTTTGTTTTAGTTAGCACACACACCTAACCCTGAATAATAGCATGTATGTGTTTTCCTTTAATTCGTACGTGACTGTTTTAAGCACATGATACTCTTACATTGTTTTCCAAAACTTTTGTGAAGATCCATTTTCAGATGTCTGTGTGTCCAGGCTCCAAATTATTCTCATGTAAACTAATTTTTTTGTTAAATCTCCAGTATGTTCTGAATGCCCTTGGTACGTATGTGCAATTTTAATGACTTGCTCTATGTAAGTACAAGGTTTAAAGTTTCTACATGACTGATGAAAACCCTAATAACTCCCTATTCCTATGAAGTGCGAAGGTACTTTGCTCATTACCCCCGCTCCAGTGACACTCAAATAGTACCAGATGGTCACTTTGCAATTGATTTGCCCCATCTGCATAAAAAAAAAAAATCATTATTATATTATAGCACTAAAGAGACTGTGCATATAATGGTTTTGTCTTCCATATGGGAAATTCTCACAGTTCCTCACCCGCCTATTCCATATTGGTCTAATGTCATTGCAAAGGTCACGCACGGCAATAAATGCCCGCTTAGGAAGCTTTAAATTGAGGTTCCTCATTGGTGCAATAAAGTGCTATAACCCATGGACATAAAGGTCCGTTGCACCAATCAGAGTCAATTACCAGCATGTTATAACAACATGCGCAATAAGCAAATGTCTAAAGGTTGAGTTGTCAAATTGTAAACTACAACGGTACTTAGAAGAGCAGACCTTCACCAATGAGGATCATCTTAAACTGTTCATCTTTATAGATGATTGATTCATACATGTTTTCTAACAAATTAAGGAAAGTTCCCCTTCCTGCCACAAAGTATTTTCAAATAAGTTGTTTTTTATTACTTTTATTACTTATGACAATGACATGTCTACACACAAGAGAATATGAATTGTGGATTTCTAGTAAAGTTACCAGTATGAGAAAGGAGAAAGATTTGTCCCAATAAAGGCACATTGTATCTATTATGGTTGTCTTACATGTATCTGCAGTGTTTTCTCTTACTTAAATTTGTCACCCATCTCTGTCTGACTGAGAGAAGCTGAAATGCTTTTCAAGTGCTGGGATGGATGAATTGACCAGAATACTTGATTAGGAAGCATGTCGACAAAACCACGATAAGGATCTGGTCGGTTATCTCTCTGCTGCACCATGTTGCCATGGTCACAGCACTGTGCTTTCTACCTAATATGCTCCTGAATATGCATTAGGTTTTTGCGGTTTAATAGATGCATATAATTAGATTTGACTAATCGATTTGTCAACATTTCTGCTTGGAGTCTTGAAAAAATAATTATTAACATGTTTAAGATGTACAGTATAGAGGGTTTACTATTATTAACGAAAACTTGTGACTCACTACTGTGCACGATTTGGCCTCAATAACAATTGTTTATGATTCCATGTGTAAAATAAGTCTTGCTTGTATGGCTCATTTGCATTCTCAAATTATTTGATTAAATGACACAGTAAGTGTTGGATTTAGGTTGGATTTAGTGTGATCACACACAGTGATCAAATTATCCTGTTGTAATTGCGATTCATGAATATGCCAGTCCTAGATTGATGGTGCTGTGCTGTCTTAGTTATTTTCTGTGTATAAAACAGAGATGTGAATTGCAGATGTGTAAACGCAAACGCTGTTCTACAATAAGATGTGCAAGACCACTAGAATAGTTAGGAATCATACAACCACAGTCAACCAAAATCTTGCTTTTGGACGGGTCTGTTTGGAAATTGAAACAATGTGAATAATGGGAAATAAATCATTTGTTCCAAGTCTTAAACTACCACCATGATAAAAAAAAAAAAACATTATAAGCTGCAGAGGCAAATCTACCTAAACTTAATCAATATAAATTGAAATGTGACATCACTTATTGCAGCTATCATGTCAATCTTGTGGTTAAACAGGCATAATACAATACAAGTGGTAGTCATGTATTTATTCTATGAATGGTTACAGCTTTGATCGAAATTGCTCTGTGTTGTGTTCACTGTCCTGTTGAGTTTCTGGTCCACACAGTATTCTGGGAAAGTAGTACAGCAATGGGTCTAATCAATGGAGAGCAGCTTTTGGACAATAATGCACTGAGACAGCTGGAGAATTAAGTGCATTTCGGGGACATACCAATTCTTCTAATGTCTGGATTTTGACTCAATAATCAAGCATTATTACAGGGCTTGTCATCTGCGTGGTTGGAAATACATCATCATTCCCAAAATACATGAGTGCGACTAGTTTAGTGTTCATAGGTGTCAGTGTATAGCTGCAGTCTGCTTTCCTACTTTAGTATGACGACTACATTAGTTTGGAATAATAAAACCAGAAAGAGAGTTTTCAAAGGCCCTCGAGTGATTTAAGTATTTTAACAGCTATCGCCTCACACTGAGCACAAGTGGGTTTGACCGCCAAGCTGGAGATCAAACTCAAAGGTTCCTGCACATGGTAAAAGAGCCTTAATCACTTGCACTGAATGACCACAAAGAGAAGAATTTGAGGGAAAGTGGAAAGTACACCCATACAGTATACTGGGAGCAGAATTTTCAGGAAAAAAAAAATTGAAGTCAAGCTCTTAGGGTTATGCTGCAATAAGCATCGGACATGATGCCATCGTTTAGTTTAGTGTTGGTGTAAGATGTGGCATCGTCTGATGTACTTTGCTTTTACACATTGCACTGTTTGCTTTTAACCACGCTGGCATGAAGTCAAAATTGGATGTCGACAGCTGTTCCTAACCTGGCATGTCTTCATTTTTTTTTCCACCCGTCACACGAGATGTTTGTCATGAGCCAACATGTACACAAATAAATTGTTTAGCACCTGAAGCGTTTTTTGACTCCAGCGAGAAAAGGTTACCAAAATAAATATATACCAATGTTTCATTTCTTTTGGTCACAAGATTTCCTTTAGAGAAAGCCAGGAGAGGAAGAACATATCCTTTCTTGATTAGATGCCCCTAAACAAATGAAGAGGTTAGCTCGGCTATGGCAGCTGCCCCCCGCCATACAAATATACCCTTTGTTTACTCTAAGCTCTACTCTACACTAAGCACCTTTAGAAGAAGAGCTTTCACCTGATTGGTACACAAATGGAGGATCAGGCTATAGAAAGTGACATTTATCTTCTTTTATAAAATACCACGGTAGCATTTTCAGGTTAGGGCCACAATTCAACAACTTAATCCCCCTCCCATTGTAACATAGCATTTAATCAGACAAAGATAATTGTATTTGTGCTTAATTGATGAAGTAGCCACTAGGGTAAAATAAAGTGAGCCATTCCAAGTAGTTTTAGTCGGCCTGAAGTCAGTAGTTAAGGCAACTGCTGTTGCAAAAAAAAAGTGCTTTGTAAACACAAGCAAATGCAAGTATGGATTGGTCTCATTTGTACCGGTGCCAATGAAATACAGCAAAACAAGTGCATGCAACCCAGCCACAAAAACCTCATTAGAGAGCCTGCAGCTCTGGAATATAGCTAGCACACTGGCATTTAAAGGGAAAAAAAAAAAGGTAACAGATGCTCAAAATGGGATATTATGATTCAGTGCTGCTCGTGGTTTTGTACAGAGGAGCAGCTGGTGATTTGGTTAAGCTTTATATCAATGTGCTGTAATACTTGACGACATGGTGCGCCATGCGTAACCAAAAATGTTCTCAATTTGGAACTTTACTTCTTTATATTCTCTTTGAAATGGGCTTTTTGTGGCTTGTTATTGATTTGGATTATTTCCCACCCATACTCAAACACCATTAGTGCTGCTGGTGATACTCCTTCCAACAAAGTAAATTAAATTGCATACAGTTGATTTCATTTGTTTTTACTCATTTTTATAAAGAAGAAATAGTGCAAATATGTTTTTCCTTGTTCACATCTGTCTCTTACATATTGTATGGTGTTTCTCAATGTCGACCCACTCCGCATTGATTCTCGCTGATAAAGCTCTCTTTCCACTCCCTCAGGGTTCAGTCGGGCTGCCCTGCCATTTGGCTTAGTACGAAGAGAGCTATCTTGTGAGGGTTACCCCATCGATCTGCGCTGTCCAGGAAGTGATGTCATAACGATCGAAAGCGCCAACTATGGACGGACAGATGACAAGATCTGCGATGCCGACCCTTTCCAAATGGAAAACATCAACTGCTATCTTCCAGAAGCATACAAGATCATGTCACAGAGGTAAACTTGAACCTTATAGTTGTAGAAGTTGCAGTTTACGTGGGTTGCTCAGAGCAACACACTCTGGATTGCTGTCAACTGTTTAGGTTTTATGCTTTGCCCCTTGTATGTTTTTTTTTTCTAAATCCCTCTGCTTCTCTTGCCTCAGGAGGAAAATCTTTAACACGGTTGCTGTCCGATTGATTGACTCCATCAAAAATAGACTGACTCAGTTTAGCTGTAGAGCTGGAGGAAAAAAAAAAAAAACAGGCAGCGCTATCCCATCTGCAAGAACACAAGAAACATTTTACAATTCTATAGTAACATCTGCAATATACATCAGGGGTCACATTACATTTAATGTTTTAATATGTAATGAATAATCATTTTAAGATTTAGCTTTTTTACAGCACAGATTATGGACCTAACTCCAATTGGTGGTTTGGCTTGGTTCTTCATATCGCTTACATGCAAAGCAGATGATTTAGTGTCTGTGTGTGGTGTACATGTATGTTCACATGCAACTCCTGTTGGGTTCCATTGCCATTGCTGTTAATGTGAGCCCTTAAACATGAGAGCAGTTGTCACACTTGGATGCCGTTAGAGGCAAAGTGCAATGGATAGATGACCTTTGAATGCCACTGAGAGATACCGGATGGTAGAAGAACGTCAGCAACTTTGGTCAGCCGCTTTGGGAAATGAAGACACAAAACAGCAGAGCTCTTGTATGCACGAGGCTTATTGTCAAGCCCTGTTTGATGAAGTCAGATAGCTGACTTACGTTGTCTGTCTTGAAAGAGAATTGTCTCCCTCCTTTTGCCCCTGCGCATTACGGAAAGCTCAACCTCACTTGGACAAGAAAAAAAAAACAAACTGAAGCACAAATGCTGCCCAGCAGGAGCTGCCTGTGAAACAAAGTGGAACAGTGTTGTTGAAATATTTTTAGCCTGTACCTTTAAAAGAAGGATCAGGTTGTATGCACTTCCTGAGAGTGCCAGAGGCCTTAGTAATGTCAGTTATTTTCAGTTTTCAAGTCCCACTGCAGAATTACAGTGTTTACTCTCTGTTTGAAAACTGCAGAAATGAAGTTCAGAGAACCCTGAATTATTGCCCAAAAATGAATAACAAAAATTCTACCAATATCACATTTCTTGAGGTTTTGCAAGATATTTCATCACTGACGAGTCTGGTTTCATACTATTATTCATTAGATTTTTTTTTTTTTGTAAACCGACATATGATATCTAAAAGCAGTGCAAAAACTTTACTGTTATTAAAACAATTCATGATATCGCAACAAGCCACAACTCAATTATGATTTATTAGTTGATTGCCATATAACCTAAAATGTCAAGCATAATCAACAGAACATTTGCACCCATGTGGAAATCTTTGTTCACGTTTCCACGTGTTTGGAAAGTGAGGAGAACTGGAATGAGACTTGGTCATATTTGATAAATCATTTTGGCGCTCATATTGGTCGGCATATTGCATTCATGAGCACAATGATTTAATGAAAATAGCCTTAGGACTGCTGCGGCTCAATTAGAACATTCACCTGCAAGCAATTAGTGGACTCGAGTGGCTGATAATCTGGACATGCTGCATGAGGGTACCATTTGATATAATTAATATGGCGATAGGAAAATATGCAAAGAAGTGTCTTACTTTGAGCATTACATCTGATTATTGTTATTAAAATATTTTTATATTTATGGGTTCAATATTTAAAAAAATGTAGGTGTGAGTAATTCAAAAATAATCATTTCTGATGCCGCTGATGATTTATTGGCCATGTTTGTGAGTAAAAGTCCAATTTATTTTCCTTGCTTTATTAATGAGGAAACTTCGACAGTGCTGCTTATGCTCATCATTTCACGTTCATACTTTTGTCACATGCAGACTACATGCATTACCACACGTCCATTATTGAAAATCACATTATCTTAAAAGAAAAAAAAAATCAAAAATTTCTGTTGGGGATGCTTGACACGTCTGGCAAGATTACAAATTTTGTTTTATCTCCCCGTCAGTCCTGTGGACTTGTCCATTAGCAAGACTTGCGTTTTAAACCACAACAGTGAATGAGCTGTTTCCATTGTTTGCATGAATAGATTAATGCCTTGAACTGAGCAGAGTGCTCACCCCATTTTCATTTTTTTTTTTTTCTGATTGCTGGTACCCGGATAGAAGATAAACCTTAGATACAACCCTAAACATTTAAAACATTATGTATTGGTGTTTTGAATTACATTTTTTTTTTTTTGTTCACCTACGGACAAGAGTTCATTTGCATGCTTCCCACCTGAGTTCATAAGATCACTTTCACACTTGACCAAATGAACCGCACTGCCAGAGCAATCACACTGGAGTTTATTTCAAAGTGAACCAAACCTGATTAGTGTGAACAAAGCCTAAAGGCAAGTCTTTATTAAATCCCACTGGTTCTTTTGAAAGATCTTGCCCTCCAACATTTTATAACAATCCCAGTACAAGGATGATGGAGAAATCTAATCACCTCTAATCAAATGATGAGGAACACAATTAGGGCAGGAAAGGTTCCCATAAGAAATGGGAAGATGTCTTAAGTGTCTCTAAATGGTTCCGCAGATGAAAAAATTTACAGATGTGTACATTTGACAGTTCTGCATAGTATTAAAATGAATAATTTTTAAACAGATTCTTGCCACACAATAGACAGAAGGAACTGAACTCTGTGAATATTTTATGAATATCTCTGGATATTTTAGGAAAACCATCCTCCTTTTTGTATTTGGTGGTTGACGCTAAAATGTCTGATGAAATACAATACTAATAAGTGGCTTCCATTGATTGATATGTTTTTAACTAATGAGCTTCATTGCAAGTATTCAATAGCAAGGGCATTGATTACTACACTGTAACACGGTCCAGACGCGCCATGCCAGCAGGTCATCGTTTTTGCATGGAGTGACTCGTCCACATAAATGATCAATGTTGATAGCTTTCTAATAGATGAGGTAAAACTCATCAGACCAATACGTCTTGGAGTTGACATAAAAATCATTAATAATTAAAACATTCAACAATGAAACATTTGCCTTTTGATGAAGGGATGTTATATAAATACAAACGTTCACATTAGGGGGTGAGAAATGTCACACTGCAAATCAAAGGTGTAATCATCAATGTTTTCTTACCCTTGTCAATCTTTGTAAGGCAGTTGAGGAACAAAAATGATAGTGTTCACTCTATTTATATCAGTGACAGTGGTGCTTGCACGGCCCTCTGAGGAGCTCCATTGTTACCGCCTGACAGCACAGTGTCTCTCGCGTATGCACGGCGAGTTTTATTTAAAGCACAGCGGATAAACATTTCATAAAGATCCACATGCAGCCAGGCTATTGCAGAGAGCCGTGCGCAAGTCCACGGGCCATGAACCTGCCCCTGCTTCTTCGCCAGGGTTTCTTTGTGGGTAAACATCTATTACCCATAAAATAAATCACCTATGTGCTCAATATTGAAAAATGAAAACTAGTAGTCCCAGCACATAAACACAAGCACATGACAGGAGTTACGTGTTTGTGAAATGCCTTAGCCTGATATCACGTCAGACCTATGTTGAAAGCAGGAGGCTAATTGTTAAATTCTAATTGGCTGTTTGGTGCAATATTATTGGGTCACCCCTTTAGAAAATAGTCTGACCATATACTGGTGTTGACGGTTGTAAGCTAGGCAAGAAAATATTTTGCATCCTGTTAATAATTGTTTTTTTTTTTGTTTTGTTTTATTTTGTTTTTACTGCTGGCATTCTGTGCTCCTACAAATTATTTTATTTTTCAGTGGCCTGCCTACAATCAACAGGCCAGCCCCTTGAGAGAGATCTCTGCTTTGATAATTATGCCTTGAACCTCATCAGCATTACAGTTAAAATGAAGCGAGACAGGTCACTTTGAGTTGAACAGACGCTAATTTGATTGAAATTCATACCGGGAGCACTAGGAAGTTGACTCTTCCATTTTCTCTGTTATAATACCCTCACTTAAGACCCTCTCTCATATTGCTGCAATGAAATGTTGTTCTTTTTTTTTATTTTTATTCATAACTGCTTTCTTCATGACCTCCAAATGGCGTCTTAGGATATTATAGACTTTTGAGGGATGGAAAATTGAGCAGGGGGAAGAAACTCATCTGAGATTCTCCGATTAAAGTGCATCTTATCTGTATCTAAAATATCTGCCTCACATGAGAAGTAGCAGATGAATCAAATGAACGGCATTACATTGTGCCATGAAGTGCCGATTTGGGTTGCATTTTTTAGAAAGGAATTTTTTTAACAGTTGCACATTTAAGATTACTTTTCTCATTTCATGTTTACATTTGTGCTATATAAAACAAGAATAATGCTACGGTGATGACAATGCAAACAAGAAATTGGTACAATGTTGAATGAAAGGAATATTGTAGTAATTTTATAAATAAAAAAAGTCAATGCAATATATATATAATGCAATGAGGGATACAGTAAAATAAAAATGTAGAGTAAAAATAATGGCATGTTAGTACATCTCTGAGGGCTTATTTTATAAGAATGCAAATAAGTATACACCGTAAATTTGCAAGCAGAAAAAAGACCAACTATACATCATTCTTAGCTTCACCATTATTAAATAGCTGTATTATTTTGCCAGAAGAAAACCCAATTATTAATTAAAAATAAATAACTGCCTTTCCTTTTATTCATTATGCACATTATTAATTAGTATGTAGCCTCAGACGATCAAAAGAGACTCACAGAAATCATATTGTACATGTATTTAATTCCAGTGCACTCTGAGACCTGTGCCCTGGCAGGATGAAATACTGAACTTTTTATGCTAAGAATTTCAATTACATGCGTGATCTCAAATGGAGGCCCAAGACTATGCTGGAAGAAGTCATTAAGCCTTATTCAATTGGTCTCAGGAGAAGCCCAAGATTTCCACAGATGAGACAAGCTTGGTCCCTCACTCCCATAGATCAGGGCGCCTGGCTCCACAGCTCCAAAATGAGGCCAATACATCAGAAACCTATCAACACTTACATCAACATTGTTTCACAAGAAATGGGAAATGCCGCCCACCAGCTCCCCTCCAACCCACCTCCAACCATCCTCTTGTTTAACACACATAGCTCTGGAATGTCGGCAAGGCTCATTAGTGTCACCATTTTTATTTTTGGTATCATTCTGTTTCATGAGCCAAATGTAAACTAAATATGCATTTTCCTGCTCCCATTGGAATGCACTAGATAAACACCGTAATTCACATTGCTCCTGTATGATATGCTTATGCATGAGTAAAACTGGCAGAATCATGAAACTGACCGTATAATGTATACTATATAGCAAGTGCCAGCAGAGTTGTGGCATTTTACGGACCTTTTTTTTTCAATAGATTGAGGATGATATGAATTCATGAAACACGCTTGCTCATTTCCCTACAAAACAATAATAAAAGTTAGGGATGTGATCTAGTACCAAAGTAATGAAGTGAAAGGAATATACATACACAAACCTAGGGTGAAGAAATACTGTAATAATATATCTTGTAATTCCCTGCAGAATAACAATAGGTAAATTAAAAAATGTTCTGTCAGAAATAAGAACAGGAGGGTGTGAAAAAGCTGTGAAACAAAAACCCATAATTTAATTTATTAAAAAAATCCTAAAAATATAATTCTTTATCCGTCAATAAAAGCCGACTTGCGCCCTTAAGGTTGTTTACCGCAACGTGTTCATGAGTTTCTGTAAAAATGCACTCAGTGAGACTCAGTGACTCTTCTCCTGCATCCCCAGTGACTTTGACTGTAACCAACTCACCTCTGTTCCAATATACTCCCTAATATTATATTAATAACATTTGGACACAGAGCAATGATGCGGCAGCAGCTTGGAAAAAAAATGGAGGAAAACACAATACAAGGCAACCTATAATAGACTTTTCATTGATGTGCTGGGAAAGATACAACTGTTATCTATGTCCCTGCTAAATCAGCAGAACACAATTATTGATTGGAATGTTCACTTTGTCAATAGAATTTTGCATCCCCTCAGTACCAAAGATGACTTGCTTGGAGTATTGATGCAATTATCATCATTTTACCTGCTACAAAAAACTGGACATTTATATACCAGACATACACACATGATCTTATCCCACACAATGTCACGCTTTCAATCACCATGTTATTGACTGTCTGGAATGTAGTTTAGAGATGTTTTATTTTTGTAATTTCCTCAGATGTCTTAACTAAAGTCTCTGTCTCTCTCGCTCTTGCTCTCCCTTGCACTCTGTCTGACTCGAGGCAAGTAGACGCCAGCGTCATGTGATGGCCAGACTTACTTCATTCTTGAGCCAACATGCAGATCTTTCACCACTGTACACCACTTGAGTTAACTAAACCAATGAAAATACGTTTAAAATGAATAAATAAAACCAGTTCAATCCACTCAGTTTTGGGGAATAATTCCACTTCTAATAATTGTACATTTAATATAAAATTAGTTTTGATTATTCAGTACCTCAAATTTAAAAAAATATATATGTTTACTCAATTAATAGTCCACAAAGTGACCTGGTTCTGTTAAGATACTTTTACTCAATACAATGAAAATAATACAGAAATATGTGGAACAGAGGCAGCATGCTATATGTGACAGAACATTTTATGCCTATTATCGTTTAAGATGCACAACTTGCATCTTAATCCTTGCTATATTGTCTTCACAGATGCAACAATCGGACCCAGTGTATCGTGATTACGGGTTCCGATGTCTTCCCGGACCCCTGTCCGGGGACATACAAGTATCTGGAGGTCCAGTATGAGTGTGTGCCCTACAGTAAGTATAACCCCACTCTCACCCCACGTTCATGAATTGAAAAGTCACCCTCCAACCCCGCCATCACCCCAGTGCTTCTGTCCTTATAGTTTCTCTCACATCGTGACACATCATTGTCCCATTTCCTGCTACAACCTTGTCCTTATTGTCTGCTCTCTTTGTCTGCAACACCTTTCAGCGCCCTTTTCCTCTGTCTCGTCTTCCATCCGTGTCACGCCATGAACTTTTCATGATATATGACCTGTAAGACATGCTGGGTCTCTTCTGTACTCGCCTGTATTATTGATGTGGTCACCGTGTTTTCAGCAGTCCAACGAGCCGGGTTATGAGTTAGCAGAACAGAGGGGAAGGTGGAGGAAGTCATGCTGACTCTCCATAATGGCAAGAGAGTGTTTCATTACTCTAGCGTGGAGAAGTCTGTCAGGCAAAAGCGCAGCTCACCTTGATGGCTTCATACACGTCAATAAAACAGGTGTGGAGGCATGCTAACAGATGTTCCATTATGTAAGCGAGCAGAACGGCTGCACTCATAAGTCAGCAAGATAATCTTTCCGACGAGAAGATATTGTCAGCATTTAGTCTTCTCCTGAGTTGTAAAATATTCATTGCCATTCATATCCCAAACAAAATTCAGATTGCCCTTTGCATTAAAAATCCCCTTTTGTCCTTTGAGCTGCCATGTTCATTTGCAGTTTGTGAAGAATATTCCCCCAAGTAACCTTTATAACCTGATTAACGACAGAGATTTACATGAATTGCCAGACAATCAGGTGGAACTGGAATAATTGGAGGGGAAATGATGGGAAGATGATATTTGGTGACTCCTCATTCCTCCGATCATTCATTTTTATATGAAAGGATGATGGAAATACATGCCACAATGTAAATATCTCCTTATCCTAAAAGGTTAGCATTGTTCATTTGTGTTAGTATACCTGCCTAAGATACTCATTAGCGTGAATTCACATTGCACTGTTGAACATCATTAGGTGACCTACACCTTGACAACCTAAAGGTCAACCTCTCCAAAGCTTGAAGAGCTTGTTGTTAAAAAGAGTAACCGATAATGAGTTTTTTGGAAGCTGAATTCAGATGAAGCTGTTAAAAAAATGGTCTGTTTCACATCTTTAGTGTTAGTCGCCCACCTCACTACTACATAGATCGTCTTGTGCCACCTTAGGCAGATGAAACAGAGGGATTTGCCCGAAGGCGCACTCTCCTCCGCCCACTGCTAACTTAAGCCTCTTTCTTGCTTCGATGACCAAGGGCTACAGTATTTAATAGAACCAACAAAAGAGGAGACATTTCATTCTTAGCAGTTTCAGTTTGTGCATGTCTGTAGCACCATGTTTTTGCCTCTCAAAAGGTCCATGCCCACCCAGAATAGGAGCAAGAACACAGAATGTGTCCTATCGCAACTGCCCTGGTAAGTCTTTAGTGTACTCCCAGTGTGACCACCACAACCTGCCCGCACAAGCCCAATGTTTCCCTCTCAAGTCCGACTTGTGTTTTGTAAAATGTGAATTGTTTTGTTGCTCTCCTCAAACCTATCCTTGTTTCCCAAGTATTGTACACACAGACACACATACACACATTTTTGTACTTTTCTTTCTGATTGGCCCCCAATGGAGAGACTTCCCTCAATCATTTAACGAATCCTGAAAAACATTGGAATGGAACCTCTAAGGTCGAACAAATAACATTAAGGCACTCTCAATTGAATAGTGTTGGATTTTCCATTTCCTTTTCTTGTCAAGTAAGGTGAAAACTTTTGTTTAATGTTTTTTCTGCATCAGATTAGTATTTTTTTTCGTATTTTTTGCCGCATTTAGATCTTAGACTGAGTAAAATTTACTATAACAGTGGCATAGGAGGGATCTAATAGCATGCAGTCTTGTGCTGTTTGCACACAAGGCAGATCACATGCCAAATATCGAGATTTGTGATTAAAACATTACAGTGGCTCAGAGGCTTAGGGTTCCCCGGATTTGCTGGGATACAAGACTTGAGAAGTTGATTTACAAGACAACATATTAAATCCCCATTAAGCTGATCAACGGTGGGCCTGCAGATAGTGTCCTCATTTCTGATGTAGACCTAATGGTCCCTCAAAAGCTTTTTCCAATGAAAATTTGGTTCGCACAATGTTGGAAATGTTTGGTCTTGGTTTTGTGACCAACTGAATCAGAGACTCATGAATAGAAAATTTGCATGATCACACAAGCAATTCGAGGATTTTCGCTTATGTGCAAGTGGCCTTTCCAGCACATTTCCATCATTTTATCATTTTGGCTTCATGTTTTGTTTTTTTTTCCCCATGGCGTGCCGTCATTAGCAACATTAGCTTCCAGCCAAGGAAACATTTGCCTCCGTACATTTTTACTTCACCTGGCACTGAGTCACTCTCTCATTTGGCGCTAATACTTGCTTGAGTCAGACCACTTAAAACATAGATAAATCTTTAATAGAAGTGAACTTTGCATGCAATTTTGAATTAACAAAAGTGACACTAGTATAGACATTTGTGATGCTCAACGTTAAAAAACATAGTTTGGTGTCATTTGCTAAATACCACATATTTTATTGAGAGTTACCAGCCAAGTGATATAAATGGAAAAAAAAAAAATCATTATTCCTGTAAAGATAGTCGAACACATTTAAATTCATACTCAAGCAAGTTTTTTTTTTTTTTTACGATCATGTGACTGTATTTGATATATGGAAAAATAACTCTTACTATTTCAGTGGCTAGTGGAAACGGTTGAGGGCTCGTTGTGGGAGGGGAGTACCTCATTTTGACCTGTTGCTTCAGTAAAAGTTAACTGACTGTCTTCCCTTCCCTTGTGCAATCCGCAGGGAATCTCCATGGCTACCAGAGCCCCACTTTTCATCTGCTGATTTTTGATCACACTGATTTGTTATTTCCTCACTATATTTCAGACTAACCTTGTCAGCTTTCCTGTCATGTATCTACTTTGCTTTTCAGATTTTACTGTCTTCTTCTAATCTAGTTTGATGTGGCTGAAGAGACTTCTTATAATTTATTGTCATTGTTGTTTTCTTTGCTTTGCTTCCCACTATATACGTTCTTGGTTATGATCTGCTATTGTCAAAATATGAAGTGCGGGGTAAGAAATATATCACCTTCCAAAATAAACTATTCTTTAGTCAAAATATGAGAATGTGATGGAATTGCAGACTTCCCTACAGCTTCATATTTTGATGCAAAGAGCATTTGTCAATATGAGTTGATAACAAACTGTTGATATCCTGAAGTCTACGTCAGACTAAATAAGCAGATAAAAAAACTCCTATTATATTCCATTTCAATTAAATTTTTATTGGATTGACATTACATTTCTCAACATAATACAGATTATTAAAAAATGTTGTGTTACTCCTAAGCAATGAAGAATTTATATTTTATAAACAAGAGATACAAAGCAATGTTGCCACAATTTTTTGTACTATCTACCAGTCTTTGCCAAATTTTACATTGGGGAATTTAATGTTTGAGGGGTTTTTTTGTTTTTTTTTTTAAATCTAATTCCACCATTTTCATTCCTGTTTTTTACTCAATCAAAAAGATTGCTATTTGGGACAGATGTAATAATCAATTAACTGACCAGTCTGTAATTTTTTTGTGGAACAAATTGTTGATTAGTTGCAAATTAGCAAATTAGGCAAAATGGAGTGCACTTGATGAACGGGTTTGAATATGAACCGATATTTTCCTCTGAATAATGACGGCTCCTGGCCAGTACATTCTTAAGAATATCATGATGCCAACCGTTACTATATCCACACTACATCAACAGCAATGCCTCTTTTCAATAGACGGATTAATTAAATGTTACTGTTCTGCATAGTTGATCAATGAAACTAGTTAAATGTCCAGACGTAACATCACATTGCTTATTTTACAAACTAAAATCTAAATAATTGCTTGCAGTCTGACCTAGATTTTCAAGTCTCTTTGAGAAATATACAATATCAACTTGCTATCTGTTACATAATATCCGTTTGATATTTGATTCTTATTGATACAGTTAAAAGGTAATACCAGCACATATTTATTGTAGCGACTGGGGACACATGAACACATATGATAATGGGCTAAAAATGTTTTGCTCATATGAAGACGTATTTTCTATTATTATGAAAAATGATGGTGCCATCAGTGTATATTTGTGTTCATTTGTGACAACTGTTTTTTTCTTTTCATCAAAACTTAACAATGCTAGGTGGATTCATTTTCTTGTTTTTAAAATGTCTGCAGACACGTAATTAACAATTATTTGGTCTACCCGAACACAGTTATGAACATTACTGGGTTGCAATTAAAAGGAAAGTTCACAATTAAAACAAAACAAAATAAACAAAACAATTGTTATAGTTGTTAACAGTGATCACCTGTTCGTCTTTCCTCTAAGATTAGTTGGATATCACATTAGAGGCACACGACTGGGCCAGAAATTGATCATAATTTTCTCAAATATATTCGGCATGTACTACAGTTAAGACATAATGACTATTTTAACAACTATGGCAATAACTATTTTTTCTTTAATTTAATATTCAGTTGATGCAACTATTACAGAAAATATTTGGCTTACATTTTCAGTTCAGACAAGACTGTTGAAATTTAACATGCTTAACTGCTATCAAGATACGGGCATGAAAAACTGCACATTTCAGCAGTAATCCACCCAACACTGTTCTGATTTGTACGTCTTCATGAATTATGTACAGTGCTGTACAGTGATGTACCTCTTTACCTTCAACAGGACCATGGCAACAGATTTTCAAACTTCAATGTTTTCTCTAATTAGGTCAACCCATCCTTATCCATATGTCAGTTGTGTCTCTTTGTATAACCGTAGCGATGGAAAATACATATTAATCTCTTTTTTCCTCCCCTCCCATCCTTTTCATTCTCTCTTCCAATGCTTAAAATAGAAGTGGAGCAAAAAGGTAAATAACAGACACAATCCAAATCCTAGCTACTTTGTTTTGTGGCATCGAGTTATAAACTTCTTGTGGTAGCCCGCTTGTGGACGACAGTGGAACCTCCAAATTTGAATGGCCTTGAGTTTCATCAGTTCAGAATTTACCTAAAGTTCTCAGGCAAACAGTGGTTACACAAAAACCTGGATTTTGAGACACTATCACGCGTGATCTTGGGCCATTGTATATCAAATGCACAATAAGTTTTGGGAAATTTCAGCTCAGACCTGTTGATACCACAACAGTAGACATAAAAAGTATACACAACCCTATTCAAATTCTAAGTTGTTGCGATATGAAGAAATGAGCTCAACAAAAATCAGTTCAAAATGCTTACCACCATTGTGGTCTATGACCTGTAGAACTTAGTTAAAAAAAATGCTTCCATTAGAGAGGGAAATAAATACAAACAACAAAACTTATGTGTTTGCAGAAGTGTGCACACCCTCTGATAACTGGGAATTTGGCTGTGAATTATCCATTCACAACCAAAGTCATGTTCAATTCAGCATTCATCAACACCATTACCATTGAAAGTCTATGAACCCCAAATAAAGTTGAGCTGCACCATTTCCCTCATATCTTATCACACAATATATTCACCAAGTCCACAAAAATCTTCCGCTGCAACAGACCTCTTTCTGTTCAAAGGTATAATTCAGGAAGTGGGTACAAAAGAACTTCCCAAGCAATACTCGATGGAACACAGTCATGACAGTCATCATCAAGTAGAGCAAATATGGCTCAACGGTGACTTTAGCAAGAACTGCATGTCTCTCCAAAATTGAAGAAAAGATGAGAGGAAAACGGGTCAGGGAGGCTGTCAAGAAGCTGAGAGCAGCATTACTCACTGTTTAGTACATTTGACAGCAATCTCCCATTTTCTTCATATAGTATGCCTGACCTATGGGGCAAGGTGCCATAATGGAAGTCCAGCTACATTATGCGACACTCTTAAACGCAAGAGGGAAGATGAGTTATAGTTTGATAAAACCAAGGTTGACCTTTTTGACCATATGTCCAAAAGAAATGCTCATCACCAAAAAATAGCATAACTGTAGTGAAGCTAAACTATCTGTAGATCACCTCTGAGACAGCACGGTCGTTTTCTTCCGCGTTGCTCAGTGTGCCGTGGACTTTAGAGGTTTCACTGTATATTCTCATAGTGCACTAACTACAAAGTTAACCATTATTGCAGTGCACCAAGGGAAGTAAGAATGGCTGCAAAGTAAAGACAGCACACACAGCCAAAATAATGCAACTCGGGGCGAATTGGCTTCACTTCCTCCTCTTTCTGCCTGGGTGCTTTTGCAGATCAGCACAATTTGCCTGGCTTCCAAATCGTTTTCCATAGCATGCCTTGGTAAAGGTGAAGCTATTGTTTTCTTCCGTCCCCTTCTTTCTCCAAGGCCCCTTTCTTTCTCACCTTCCTCCCATTCTCACCTGACGACACACTGTTTCTTTATTGAATGCTATGCCTTAGCAACCGAACCTATTTTCCTCAAGAGAATCTTTCCTGAGCTTTTTTTAAAAAAATATGTATTTTAATGGTTGTGATATTTACGCCACTTGCTAATGACGTGCCTCTCAAGATCTTTATTGTAGAAGAGGTGAGGTGCATCTTGACACACACATGTATGTTCCCAGACTATGCTGACTCTTGCTCTCTCATAACCTTTTCCGTCTACTGCCAAGTAATTTTAATTTGGTTCTATTTATTTATTTATTTATTTATTTATTTATTTATTTATTTATTTATTTATTTATTTATTACAGTACTGATTTTGGTTTTGTTGCGTTTCATTTATGTTGCCCTCATTTGTGTTTTCCCTCCAGCAGTAAATCTCAGAACTTATTTTTTGTTTCAGATTGTTTCAAATGCATACATTTTATGCTTCGTTACTTTATTTTGCATTTCCTTGCTATGCACAAAACCAAAATCCAAACTGCTTGTGAGAATTGGCCATAGCTTTTAGTTGTTAAACTGTGCCTGTCCTAATTTTTGTGGACAACTCATGAGACAAAAATGCATTTTATTTTGAGATTTCATGTATGGTGGTTTTGGTGGCTATTAACATGTCTACCTCTTATTCTACTTTCTTCTATTACTAGTTTTTCTTTGCCCTGGGACTCTGAAAGCTGTTGGAGAACCCTCTTTTCAATTTGAAGCGGAACAACAAGCTGGTGCCTGGTGCAAAGATCCACTGCAAGCTGCTGACAAGATCTACTTCATGCCTTGGACTCCTTATAGGACAGACACTCTAATTGAATATTCCTCGCTGGATGACTTCCAAAATGCCCGTCAAACAATTACCTACAAGCTGCCCCACCGTGTGGATGGAACTGGATTTGTGGTCTATGACGGTGCTGTGTTTTTCAACAAAGAGCGCACCCGCAACATAGTCAAGTTTGACCTGCGAACTCGAATCAAAAGTGGGGAAGCAATCATCAACAACGCTAATTACCATGACACATCACCCTATAAGTGGGGTGGTAAAACAGACATTGACCTGGCCGTAGATGAGAACGGTCTGTGGGTGATCTACGCCACAGAGCAGAACAATGGCATGATAGTAATCAGCCAGCTGAACCCCTACACGCTCCGTTTTGAGGCTACGTGGGAAACGGCCTATGACAAACGCTCAGCCTCCAATGCGTTCATGGCCTGCGGAGTTCTCTATGTGGTCCGCTCCACCTATGAAGATAATGAAAGCGAAGTCAGCAAGAGCATGATCGATTATATCTACAATACTAAGCAGAACCGTGGGGAATATGTTGATGTCCACTTTCCCAACCAGTACCAATACATTGCATCTGTGGATTATAATCCGCGAGATAACCAACTCTATGTGTGGAATAATTTTTACATCCTGAGGTATAACCTGGAGTTCGGGCCACCTGATCCAGCTCATGGTAAGTGCGCTTACAGTAATGTTAAATTATATCCCTCCAATTGTGACTGTCGATGTTTTATCACATAAGCACCGTCATTAAAAAAAAAAAAAAACATAGTTTCATGTACCAGACATTTTTATGATGTGGCCCTAATTCAGCTTTTACATTTTTAATATAGAAAAACTGAGGTGCAGAATTCAATGTTGTTGTGGGCTCTGTGGTAAAAAAACACATTGAATCTAGCTGCCGTATCATAATGAATCAGTATCTTGGGGATTTAGATTCACCATGGGGCATTCCCCGAGTTGTGTCAAAAGCTCAAGAGACCCCTGCTTGCACATTCCCTTTTTTGGGAGGGGGTGGGGTGGGGGGGTGCGTGTATACTCTGCCATTGGAAACAAACATGCCCAGACAGGTGCAAGTCTGGCCTGGAGCAAGGTTAGATCATTCCCCAAGTGATGCTGGAAATCTAAACCTCTTCTGGCCAATAAATAAATTCATGCCGGTAAAAGAGTGTAAGGACTTAAGGTTCTGTGCAAGAGACACAGAAGGGAGAAAAAAAATATCTAAATGTATGCTTTAAGTAAATGAGCTGGCATGAAGCTGAGAAGGGGGCCTGCCATAAACCCTATATATAATAGCAGTCATTGAGGTCAAGCAACTTTTTTTTCACAGATTATCACTGGGCTCAGAATTTTGTAATGTGTTTGCTTCTTATAGACAGGACTAGGGCTGGGGAAGTTAAAACGGTTTCAGCCAGTTGAACCACGTAGCTCAAGGCCAAGATTTTTTGTAAAAATGAGTATTATCTAGGTTTGAGAGCAAAGCAAAGTGGGAAAATATGCAGTGATCATAATCAGGTAGAATAATATTTAATTCCCTAAATAATAAAAATGAATTAGACTCTTTTAAATATAAAACATGCGTGCCGATAAAGAATGCTCAGCAATTCAAAACATCTTAGTCAGATCAAAAGAAATAATTTAAGAACATTTTAAAGCAACCAAATCTGACGAGAAACAAACTCGTCATCGAGTCCACATATTTCTTTAGACTGCAACATTAATGTGTGTACATTAGTGTGTATGGGCTTCTTCACGTTTACACCCAAAGAGCCAAATAAATACAATATGTTCGGATGAAAATTATTTACAAATAATAATTATTATAATAATAATAATAATGACAATATATTTTCCCGTCAATTTTCTAACGTGTCTATTTTGTGCTGTCTACAAAGGTTTTATTCTCTCCTTGATAAATGAGGTGTTTGCGTGGTCTTGCTGCTGACTAATGTACGTCGAACATCAGTCGATGAACGCTGGGGAGAATAGTCTGAAATAATCATCAAGATGTCAGTAAACTTGTCCTCCCACATGGCTGATGTTGACATATAAATGATGGGCACTTTCGTTTGCTTGTCGCCAGACGGTCTCTTTGCGATATATTCATGCTCGGCTCATTGAGTTTCCCGCAATCACAATGTTCGAGCAGCTCGTGTTTTGAGCTACAATCAGATTTAAAAAAAAAAAAAAACTGCAATATTTTAAATTTGCTGGTGCCACAGAACGCTGATGATAACTCTTTAGCATCTAATTGTGCAGAAATAATTTTAACATAGCCAATTATGAATGTAATGATGATATTAAAGCTACAGACAAATGTTCTGCAGGGTGTTTTAATCAAAGCCAAGCAGAAGATGTTACAGCTGCTAGTGAAAAGAAAAGAGGACCGTACTATCGGCCTCCTTCATTTGTCTCCATTTGTCATTTGCGCAAACGTTATGTCGCTCGTTCATCTTGGAATTCAATCACGGTAAAGTGATGTTAAGAACCTATGTGGCAGACAGTTGGATTGTTGTCAAGTCCAATAACACTGCTCATGTTGAGGCTAGATCATTTCTTGTAGGATTACGGGGGAGTGGATGGGGTCACATCCAACAAGCGTCTCCACTGGAAGTGGACATTAAATGGGTCAGTAAGTCCCTCGCTTGGCTTTGACCAGCAGCACCATAATCCACTCGTTTACTCATGGCCCTGTGGTTTTGTTCCTTCTTGCATACGGGAGTTCGTAAAATAACATATCCCCACGTCTGTTCTTTTAACTGAGATGATTAAATTGATTTAAATGCAATTTCCTTCCTGAACTCTCATTATGCAGCAATTCTACGGATACTTTATTCACGCCAAGCTCTGATATGTGGCATTAAACTGCCGAATAAGCATTTTGAAAGATGTTTATACTACAATTGTGCACAAACAACCTATATTTGCCGCCTTGATAGGACACAGGTGAGCTTTGCTAGCCTTTTTATTTATCCCGTGTTGGGGAATTATATTCCGAATCACAGCCATATAAAAGCCCTCGGCACCACATTTAGTACCCACACAAATCAGGTCCTCGTCTTTTAATTGCACAGATGTCAATAGATTTGCATACAGATTCAAGCTTTGTTGCACAATGGAATTATACATCTGTAAGAAAGTACTGACGAGAAAAAACACATTTGTTTGAAATGGCAAGGTGCTGCTCATGAATGTCCTTGTCCAATTATTTTTTTAGTACGGCCCGTGCAGCTCAAAGAGTACTCTGTGTACTTTGTATGTGTCTAATGGAAGTGCCGTACTGTGACCAAATATATTCTGTTGTAAATGCAAAGATGAGCATTCACCCCAGAGAGAAGCCTCTTAGTATTTGATGAATATAAAGCTTTCTGATAAGCGCCACTGTGATATAGTCTTCTTTTTGGTGGCGCTTACATGGAGCTCAAACTTCACATGGCAACATTTAGAAGAAACGCAGGGAAAACAGAGAATGACATAAGAGACTTTGATCATCGAGATTTCACAGCCAACTGAGGTGTTTGGCTAAAATGTCAGCCTTGTCTGTGTTCCCTCCGTGCCCAACACTGCGACAGCAAGCAAGCATTAGGATGCATTTAAAACAACCAATTTGATTGTTTGCCTTGACATCTCCCCCTCCTTCCTCTTTCTCCCTCCCCAGCCTCCTGTCAGCTGCCCAAGTATACACACAAATGAAAAAAGAGTGGCTACTGATGTGTAAAATCACACTTTTTGGTTTGTTTCTCAGTCCTGTCATATTCTTAGCTTTCACATCTTATTGTCTCCCCTTTTGACTCCTAGTGCAGATTCTGTTTTGGTGGTGTTCCCTCTAGAATACCTTACATTACCTCTTAAAACCTCAAGCCCCTGAGGGTGCACGGTGACTTTTCATTGGGCAGCTATCTTAAAAGGTACTGCTATTCTGCCCTGTGATGCTACTGCAGCTATAAATGCAGCATGTACCTTCTTGACTTTGAGAAGACGTATAAAAGCACCATTGTTGTACAGTCAGTCATTTGCAGTGCATTAGTGCGGCTTGGCCTTTTACGGAAATGAACTCCCACTGTACTATATGCTTTGACACTGTTTTCCGCCTTCCTTCAAAAGTACACACATTGGTCATTTAATGTTTATTTTTTTGGGCATTCTTCCTGAAGTCAAATCTAAAGCCTTCGTGAAACTGTTCAAATCATACTGAATGAGCTCTGTGAACTAAATGACAGGATTTGAATAAATCCTTAGCTGTGCCTTTGGGAAACTGGACAAAGAAGGCTGTCACGCATGTCTAGTTTAGACATTTAAAAATATTTATTCACTAGTGAGAAAGTTTTTATTTAACTGCTATACATTACTGCAGAAAAAACTGCTGTAAGCATATGTTGAACACGCCTTATCCTTTGGGAAGTCAATGTGTTATTGATTAAATGCACATTTTGCAGTCCAACATTTCACCAGTCATTTTTCCATCCAATTGTGTCACCACCAGTAATCCTTTGCTTATTTGAAAAAAAAAATAAAAATAATCAAAAATGGTTTTGATCGTTCCCATCCCAGGAGAGAACAGTGGTTGTGTAGTCAACACTGCTTCCAAACGGTATGATGTATCTAGATTTGAGTATGATCATGTGTTTGTGTGTGTGCGTGTGTGCATGTCATCATATCTACAGTGTTAAAACCCACAACGTGACCACGTTGAAGGCCTCTAAATTGGCACCTGGTCTTTGCACATCACATGACGGGTAGAATTTCATCTCAGCTTACTGCAGATAACTGCAACTGTGAAGAAGAAGCTAGCAATGTAAAGGAATGTCAGCTTCTTTACTGCCGGGCCACCACTTGTTGTTCTTCCCATGTAGCTTTTTTTAACTGGTCTCACACTTGGACTACTGGCATTGTAAGTCGTCACGCTAAGTTATAATATACGGGTTAAGTTAACTGAGGCGATGAAATCCCACATTTGGGATTTACAGTCCTGCTCACAGGTCTGTGATGTGGTGTTATGGGAGAACAACCCACTGTCTGTTGGATTTAAAGTATGTTCCGTACATGAGGTGAGGGCATCACCTGTTTCCTACACGGAACATCATAAGACATAAAGACCAGTTGTTGTTTTGCCCAGTCTGCTCTTCTTATACAACACATTTGCACAAAAACACCTTAAGATACTTTCTCAACTTCTCAAGTCTCCAGTGAAATGGCTACAAATGCAAAAAAAAAAAAAAAAAGAAAATACCACGGTGACTGAAGCAGACCCGGGGTTAAGATTTACTCACAAAGAGTTGTTTTACATGAAAGAAAGGAGAGAGCGTGATTATAGTTTCATGCTTTATAGCCAGCGGGATGCACGGACTCTTGTTTGATTACAGTCTGAGCAAGAAACAAGGCCTATTAAAAGAATTATTACTCCGACTTTACATTAGTCCTTGTCACTCCCACACACATCCTTTTGAAGGGATTTACTCCCATGAACCTTATTATTGTTTTCACTAATCTGCACCTCCAATATGACTTCCCTTATTACAAAATGTATGTAGGGCACGGGTGCTTCAGCTTGTGAGCCCGAGTGTACAGTCATCCTTGAAATAGACACCCCCTTGTCTGCACAGCATTAAATATCAGTCTGCTTGGTACATTTGGAGTTAATACTTGAAATTTGAGGCACGTAGAGTACAGAGAAAAGCTGCTGGGGAAGGAGGGGTGCGTTCAAGCTGTAGTCTGGCAGCTGCTACGTCTGCTCTTTATATTTTGCTGTCAAGGTGTAGATTTCGGTGCAATAGCGTGAATATGTTTATATGTATACACATTTGATGTGTGGGAAATAGTAGAGACAACAATAACTGACATAAATTAGCTATTAGGCTATGCGAGATATGAACGTATCGTATATATTCTGCCACCGCTCCAATGGACATGGCTCCTGGGAAATTATTAGATTTATTTATCTCTTTTTTGCTCCGCTTGCCTCATATTTACTGCCTCTATGCAAGCAATCAAACACGGTCTTCCCGCTTCACATCTAGAAATGCAACAGAGAGTGAAAGACATGTAATCCAATTTCCTTTGGGTATTATCGCTGTTATTGGCAGATCTGTGAATGCATCACAAACATATTGTGAATTACAACACTGCTTTGTAGTCAACTCCATTTAGGTGCAGGTTATGTTTAGAAGATGAACTCAATGCATGCTGCGAGGGTGAGTAGTAGCAACAGAGAGAGGAAATCATTTAGACTTTTTTCAATGTTCATCACCTAAATTCTAATGGGTTATTTATTTATCACTCTTCTACAAGGTTCTTTGTACTTACATATACAAAGACCAAGTGTGGCTTCGCTCCACTTGTCGTGTTTGGGTTTCCATTCTCTTAACTTTACCAATTCTTTCCCATTAGGAGGTCATTACGACCTGAGAGTGGAAAAAAGTGCGGTAAATCTCCTACAAACTGTAAACAAGGAGGTGAATCTTCAAAGATCCCTTGTTTGAAATAATCTGGAGATTACTCCTTGCTGTCTTCTCATGACAGTTTAGTAGTGAAATGCAACAACAATAAAGTGATGCTGCGCTTCCAAAAATATTGTGTTCTTTCATAACACACGCCACAAACACAGCAACCATGTTGCAAAAGACAAACTATTCGACCATAGTTTCATAGTGGATTAGGTTAAGACTCAGATTATAAAGCTAAACCCTAAACTCTTGTTTGGGATGTGTTTTTATTTTCTCCTTGCTTTTAGGGATTTACCGGCTCTGATAAGTTCAAATCTGACAACAAACAACAAACTAAAATATAGTAGCCTAAAATAATGTGTGATAAAGATTTCAGTTTGTAAGGAATACTGTATTCGCTGACACAAAAGTACAGAAACATTTTATATTCCTTTGGGAACATAGCATTTAGTAGCAAATACATTTTGGATAAATCTAATAAAAAGACAATGGCAACTGGAAGGAGCTGGGCTGAATGGGATTTTGTGAAGAATTTCGCCGTAGAATGTTGGCATATAGTCAATAAATCATGTCTTCAAGCAGCTGAAGTAAAACCGATCTCACCACTCGGCTGCAATAGGCCAGTGGTGCTAGTTGGTGTGAAATATGAATAAAAATACTAGTATAGTCATCTTGGGGGCCGGACCCTCAAATAAAAATTCAGAGTGTATTCACACCTACACTGTTTGGTTGGTTTTAAACAGAGTTTGCTTCCCACGCTCGGCCGGACCTTTTATACAGGTGTGAATACACAAACGAATCGTAGTGCGGACCAAACAACCAGGCTGAGACTGAATTTTCAAGGTGTCACTGCACATATTCGGCAACAGTTCCAAAATGTAGAAACATATTTTCGCAAAACCTGCATTGAATGATCTGCTCTTGACACTGGAAATTATTTTGCAGCAAGTAGGACATGCAAGTTTCTCTCCGCGTGCTACGCTCGACATTTCTGTCCAACAAGACACACGTCGATGTATTTACAGAATATTGTCCACTTGCAAAAACTACAGTGTGAATACGGACCACATCAAACAAAAAAAAGTTTGCCTCTTGTCCGGCGCGAACACAATAATAAAATAACTAAAAAATAATTAAAAATAATTAATTATTATTTTTGATTTTTGATAAAAAATAAATAAATGAAAAATAAATAAAAAATGAAAATTAAATGAATAAAAATAAAATTTGGACCACTTGACATTTTCTCTTTGATCCTGATAATTATAGAATCCAGTTCCGGGTGGGATTGGACGGTTCGGCTAGCGGCCAGTTAATGATCACTGCACAAATGATGCTTCACCTCCTGTGCGGCAGGTCGATGCCTTGCTCAGCACTTGTCAGGAAGCAGACTCGCATCTTTCTTACAACTAGCTTCTTTTTTAAATTTTACCGCTGCAGGACTCAAACTCCAGTCAGCCCAGTGACACATAAATATTACCAAGCTCAAATCTTTACAGATAAGCTACTACCACCCCTTAACCTGAGATATGAGTCTGGAATGACCTCAGATTGTCAATTGGAAGGGAAGCCATTAGGCATAATATATGACACATATGCTGTCAGTTTTCATTTGTTACCTACACTGGGATGACTGCACCCTGGTAATGTCTCATCTGAGGTGTGTGTGTGTGTGTGTGTATGTGTGTGTGTGAATGTGCGTGCCCGCTTATGTCGATGCATAGCCTATGCTCACCAACCTAAATTATTCTCCTTTTCTTCTCCCGGGTTCCTATCTACTCGTAAATGTCTGTCATCAGTTGGTGACCTTTCACTCCACAGATAGTATCACAACCGCTGAGACTGTACTCACAAGTGCAACAACGTGTGATAGCGTTCTCACACAAAGAAGTTAATGACTAATGTTTATCTTGAATATTAGCAATGCTTTGGAGGATGTATTGACGCTCGACGACAGCTAATTGAAGGTTTCCTTGAGCTGAGTGCAGCACAGACAATTATCAAGGATTTTGTTCCGCTTTCACGACACAGCCCAAAAATTGGGATTTTGTCGTAATCAAAAATGCTATTCAGTTATGTGCTGCCAGACTCATAGCTAACAGCAGCTCGACTTAAACTTGTTCTCCTCAACATATCCGTGAACAAGAGGCTATTTTAATACTTTGAGTTAATTCCTCACAGCTTTTATTGGATTAAATTAAACGGAGCTATGACATAAAGGTAATACGATTATTGTACTGCTGGCTGTCTGGATTACAGACTGGCAGCATACTCTATGCGCATGAACAGCAGTGGTCAAAGTGGCCGCATTGTTTATGCATGAATATCTCAGGGCAGTAGACCTTGCATTCGCATTAGCCTCTTTCTCACACAGGAAAGTGGATTTGTCTTCATTATAAACCTCCCAAATGGAATGCTTTAGCAGTTTAACTCATTCTGATTTCATTCGATTCATTTCATATTCGAGGGTTCTTCGTGTCTTTTTCAGAGTGGTTCAGTTTTCTCTGGTTAAATAAGTCACTTAGCCTAACTGGATGACTTTGATTCCTAGCATGTTGTGATAACTGATCTAACCAATTTCATACAGAAAGCAAATTGGTGTAGCGATGTACTTAATGAAATTTATATTTAGGTTTTTGAAACCGTACAGTACTGTAGGACATACATAGTATATCAGTAGAACTAGTAGTGCTGATTATGGCGAATTAGAGCATATCACCGATAAATCGACATCAATCAATATGCAACCAGTGTTAACTGCTTTTGTTGCTCACAGAGCTTCTGTTGCTATGCTCCTGTGTCTGTACTTCACTCTGCACCTGGCGCCTCCACCTCAGCACACATCTCCTCTAAACACACTCGGACAGCTGAAAGAAACTACATTTGTTTTACACCATTGCAACCACAAGCAACTTAAATAGGCTACCATTTTTTTTACGAGTGCAACTCGGGGGTCACATAGGACAATGTACCAGAGATATAGTAAAACTTATTTTTTTTAATAAGGACAACATTTGTACATGTCTTTTTTTAACCAACATATAGAACGTTATATACTTTAATGGTCAAATGTCTATATAGAAATATATATGTATTTTTGGGTGTGTTACATGATCGCCACAGATCAAAATGTTTGGGGGGAGTAATGGAACTACTTAGATAGTCCTCGTAAAACACAGCCAACATCTGGTATTTATAGGAGTCCATTACATGTTCACTGCTCATGGAAGATAGGAATGAAACATGTAAGCATGGTGGGGGTAAAAAAAAGTAAAAGATGTTTTATGATGAGACGATACTCGAGTATCAGCCTAAACATCCTGGTAAGCCATGACAAGTCCAGTTGAATGACCAATGTTGACAGGATATAATACTAAATTGACGTGACGGAAGAATGTACTTGGATAACAGTGAATGCCACGTTGATTTACTGACTAGAATTGCAGGACCGTTATCTTAAATCATGCTGCCAAACTGCAGATTGAGTTTCATTTTATTTCTGTCTGGATTCCCCACCCATTGAGACCACAGATCCTTATCGTGTTGTACGCTTTGGAAATAAGACACCAATGAAGAAACATGTTTGTTTTTTTTAATTAAAAAGCCAGGCCAAATTTTGACGAAGTAAAGCGACCGTGAAAGACTTTATTCCTCTTTTTTTTTTTTTTCTCTCATTTGGATGAGTTGTGAAAAACATTGAGGCAGGCGTTTCTGCTGTCCAGGTGTAAATGCCGGTAGAAATTGGACACTAAGCACAGGTTGTCCCCATGACTGATTTGACAGCTAACAATTTCTCTGTTTTGAGTAAAAGGGGAAAAAAATGTCACTATGCTGAGGTTAAAGCAAACATCTAACGGCAACATCTAACGCAATAAGCCAACCAATGCACGTGCGTGTGGTGTATTGTATGTCATTCCAGAAATAATTTCCCCAGGTCAAAAGAGCTAATACACCCAAAGGGTCAGCTCAACTCACACATCAGAGGGATGCTCTCTGTCAGTCAAATTATCCAATGGAGGGCAATAGATACAGGGGGTGTTGCTTTCTCTCTTCAATCCCACTCAAAGACAGAATCTGTCTTCTTTGTTTCCAATCGTACTCCATTCGCTCTGAATTTTCTGGTCATTGTCAAGGACCCTCTCCTCCTCCCTCCCCCATTCACTGGCTTGCTGTCAGCTTGTTTCATCGATGTTTTCACCATGGGGGTTGCTCCGCTTCAAGCGGACGAGCTTGGCCGGCGCGCCGTAGCAGCGCCTTTTGCTGCATGCTCTACAGGCATCCTAATGGAGTAAATCAAAGTACTCAAATGCGATTAGATTTGCAATGAACATTGCATCCCAATTAGAGTCCCTACCTTTGATAAAAGATGCCTCAATTCAATCCAACCAGCAAATACGTGTTGTTAAACAGCCTGCATTCTACATCACAATGTATCGTCATAGATAAAATTGAAAGTATCATTTAAACATGACTGCTTATTTGAAAGATGTCTCGACAAAATCAGAAGTGTACTATTTTCTGGTTTGCTGGCACAAAAACATTGTTTTTGCTTGAGGTGTTACAAGAG
Organism: Syngnathus floridae; assembly: GCF_059516105.1. Lineage (NCBI taxonomy): Eukaryota > Metazoa > Chordata > Actinopteri > Syngnathiformes > Syngnathidae > Syngnathus > Syngnathus floridae. The sequence goes on from NC_142425.1 coordinate 7,278,494, forward strand.
TTACCGCACACCTGCTTTATCTGTTGCAGAAAAGGGCAGCTGCAAAATAAAAATTCAGTGCTAACCTGGCAGCACACATTTTTGCGTTGCTCCGTTGAAATTTAATCATCCTTCCCTCAAAATCTCCCAGACAGAAATGACTGCCAGCCAGGAGGATGTTACTGTAATTATTGTCTTGTTCACTGCAGACTGAGTGCCGTGGATAAGTCATCGTCAACGGGAAGGCAAATACGCTTGTTGAACAAAGCACTTAGCTGCAATTTACACAACAGGATACTTGGATGTATAAGCATTAGCGTGTTGAACATGACGAGAACAGGCAAAAAAAAAAAAAACATCGGAAAGTGTTACTTAGGGGGTAGCCATTAAATTTTAAGCAGTACACAAGGGCATCTGCCCACCAGAAGTTCCAGCGTTGACTAGCTGCTACAGTTTTACTGCTATAGTTGATATATCCCACATTAAGGTCCACGGGGGTGCCACACTAATGAGCTGACCTCAAAGTGCACCCGCACAGCATCACATGTTTTCTAGTTTGACTAATTCATAAGAATCATACTTTCTCCTGCATCTCACTCGTTTCAACTGTATGAAAAACGAAAGAAAATTAAAAAAAAAAAGTGTTGATTTTAGTCATTAATGCACAAGCCAAAATTTTTGTAGGTTAAAAAGTGCAATGAGTTTTTTTTTTTGTGTAAATTGCCAAGTATTCACTCTGGCTTGACATAGATATTGCATTTTTTTTGCCAGATTTCTGCAGCTGCAGCCTAAAGTCTGTCCTAAATTATTCTGTCGTGTAATTACACCCTTCAACATAAATAATCATATTTTGTCTTTTGTGCAGCTCCGCCTTTATCTCAGGCCACCGTGCCCCCTCAGCCTCTAAGAACGACAACCACCACCACAACAACCACAGTGCACCGGGGCGTGGCCAACAACATCACCACCACAACAGGGCCCAAGGAGGGAGGCAAGGGAGCGGCCAGGCGCCCTCCTGTAATCCTGCAGACGACTTCCCCTCCGCCCCTGGAGTCGTTCCCTTTGCCAGAGCGCTTCTGCGAGGCTACCGAGAGAAGAGACATCATGTGGCCTCAGACCCAGCGGGGCATGCTGGTAGAGCGACCTTGTCCCAAGGGAACCCGAGGTAAACAGGGCCCATCTCGTCTCACGGGGCTCCCGACATGTTGCGCCCCTCAAGAGAGGGTTATTTGATGTGTCTGATATACCAATGTGCCATGATCTCGTTATGTAGAACCATAATGCGAGCGTGCGGAGTCAGTGAAGACGATTTAGAATAGAGTGCCTTTTGCCATCGTCACGTCCAAACATGATTAAGCAATCTGTAACTGCTCTGTTGCAGGCTCAGCTGTTTGGGCCCAGAACTCAACATGGCGACATGCAATTGTATTGGATTGTGTGTGAAATTGTGTTAGGCCACATGGCTAAATAGGACAGAAAAATGTTAAGCCATTTCTAGCAAAAAACAGACAGAAGGTGCTTTAAGAGCAAAAATGGTTGACTTGCTTGTACTTTTATTCCCTTACAGGCACAGCATCTTATTTATGTGTCCTTTCCACTGGGACCTGGCACCCTAAGGGCCCTGATCTCAGCAACTGTACCTCCCACTGGGTCAACCAGGTAGCCCAGAAGGTGAGTGTGAGCTCCTTATTTTTCTTCACCATCTTACTAAAAAAAAATCACACACACACATGTGCCAATAAGGATTAGTTTTTATGATTTTAAATATTTTGACACTCACATTCATTTAACAACAGTGTGCCATGTCAATTTTAAAATTCCCAAGTAGTCAAATGCACAATTTACACTCTTACTCTAATGTAACTCGTTGTTAGAAACAAGGCTATTATTAATAGAAAATCTGCCTTTCTTACCCCCTGCAGATCCGCAGTGGTGAAAATGCAGCAAACTTGGCTAACGAATTGGCAAAGCACACAAAAAACCCGATCTACGCGGGAGATGTCAGCTCCTCAGTGCGCCTCATGGAGCAGTTGGTGGATATCCTAGATGCTCAGCTGCAGGAGCTTCGGCCTAGTGAGAAGGACTCTGCAGGACGGAGCTTCAACAAGGTAAAAATGAATGTGGGAAAAACAGAAACTTGGCATAGAGCGGAAACTCCAAAGTAGCCTGGTAGGATTGATAATTGTTTTGTGTTTTAAAAAAATGATCCCATCACAAATAATCGTTTACCACTTAAATAAAATAAATTCCATTTCTGGTTCTATGGTCATTATCCCAGTTTTCCTCTCTGCCAACATTATTATTATTGTTATTATTATTATTATTATTATTATTATTATTATTATTATTATTATTATTATTATTATTTTGTCAGACAGGTTCTCTTTAGGGTAAGTGATTTCATCAGCCTTGGGTGTTGTCAATGAAAATGCATTCAGCCTTTCAAAGTATGTGAGTAGGCATAGCCAATTGAAATTGATGTTAGGGTTTCAAATAAGGGTTACAAACTCTGGTTTGCGTTTCAAAGTAGGGTTTTAAACTTTCAAGTTGGGTCAAAAATTTTAACAGTTGTTACAAAGTTGCATTAAAAAATTCTGGCGCCATAAATGTATGTAATGTAACCTCAGATTTTAAAGTAGTTAGGATGTGTATACCTTTCCTACGCAGGGCCAAGTAGCTTTAAATTATTCTTTTCATTTAATAATAAAAAAAAACATTTACTTGGGTTGTGTTTAATAGTTACATTTGTTTGAAGATCTTAAATGTTTAAGGGCAGAAACTGTGCAAAAATAAGAATTTGAGAAGTGAATACTCAATCATGGCACTGTACCATTCATACGGGAGCCAATCTGCTTTCTTTTCAACGTTAAAGTTAAAAGCAAAAAACAAATCTTGGCTGCATGGATATCAGTCATACAATTTATGCAATGATCATGGACGTCATCCAAATCCCTTTTTATTCATTGACCTTCAGGTAAGACGCAAGAGACATTGATGAGTTTGTGCATCCATTCTGTCAGGCTTACTTAGACTTCAAATCATCTGTCTTTCTCTGTCTTATCCCTTCTTTTTTTCTTGATGAATTAAAACCAAAAAAGCTTCAAAAACGAGAAAGGACTTGCAGGGCGTACATGAAGGTATTGGAGTGATACTCTTGACCCCTAAACCTCATGCTTGCTGCCGCCCCCTCCTCTCTGCCTGCGCTATATGACCAGTTCTGCAGCATGAACTTTTTTTATTTTTTATTTACTGATATGTACTCACTCAATTCCATGTTTAAGTTATACTACTTCCATACGCACAACCATATTCAAGTCAAATGGAAACAATACACTCATCCTCAAATTTGACACTGTACCATGAATGTCTTTTGTTTTACATTTTAATTTGGATTATGACTGAAGGAGCCAAAAACTAATCCCACTTTTCTCATACTTTTTTTCTTTTCAAGGACTACCATCACCTGACTTTTTATCATCAGCAAAGTCAAAACTTAAGATCTTGTTTCACAATAACATGTTTGAGGTCACAGGAGTAATTGTTTTCCATAAATTGGTGCAATTTGTTCCACTTGGATAATAGGGTTACTTGGGCCAAACCATCTTTTTTTTTCCTCTCCTGAATGCTGTCAGGTTGTGTTTATGCATCACGGTGTTCTGTCCAAATATATCCCTCCTCCACTAGGGACGTCCGCGTCCTCTGCTTGCCACCAAAGTCAACACCTTCCTCCATGCAGATCTGTCATTTGGGACAGTATTAAAACAGATTGAGCAAAGTCACAGTGTATAAAGGCTAATTGCATGATGAAGGTACAAATACATAACTCCAAATGTGTTTCATCAAATCTTTGCTCTCATGTTTTAGGCATTAGACACACAGAATATATGTAAAATTCAAGTTGCTTGTCCTTCTGCAGCTCGAACAACTTCTAGAATTTTTGGTTCTTTACCCATACTGTTGCCACAAAAGTTGGAAAAATCCAATTGTGCAAAATATCTAAAATTAAGAATTACCAATCCACGATTATCCCAATCCCTGATGGATTACCTAATACATGATACATTACATTTGTCAATATTACAGTCTCCTAAAGCATACTGACAGTGCTACTGAAAATCTGGCATGGAGATTGATTACTTGGCATTATCTGATACCTGCCATATATGATGCACACGCATCACTTTAGTTGGTCTCTTCTCGCACTCCATCCTTCACGCTACCCGTCCCTGGCATTGATTACCTGATTAGACATATTGATCTGGTTATTTCCTGAGGAAAGCTAAAGCAAATGCAAGTTTAAAGGTGTACTTCAACCTAAAAAGTGAAGCTGGGTGTAGGTGTGGAAAACCATACCTAATTATAACTATAATATTATGTATGAGATCATTTCAGTCAGTCACAGCAAGTGGGCAGCCATAATAAACAAGGGAACTTTCCCAGTTTGAGTACTTTGGAGTTGATATCCCATTATTGGAGTGGACCTGCTCACTCTTAGACCACAAGTGGGTGCCTTGATGAGACGTCCTTGAAAAAGAAACCAAATCCGCTTGCGCTTAGCATCCACAATTTTACTTTGCAACTTTCTTTTTATCATGATATGCTTGCAACTCCGTAAAGGCTGTTCAATTATTCTCATTTATTGTCTGATCATATTATGTGATGCTTCCGCTCAGCTTTTTATTCATCAATGTCTGCATGACACTCTCATGTCTGTGAATGTTATATTTTTTCTCCTGCCCCAAAACATTTTGTTTTGTTTTTCACTTTCTTTTGTGGTATAACACAGGCCATTGTGGATACAGTCAACAACCTACTCCGGCCCGAAGCTTTAAAGTCCTGGCAGGACATGAACAGTACGGAGCAGACGCATGCCGCCACCATGTTACTGGACACCTTGGAGGAAGGCGCCTTTGTGTTCGCCGATAACCTGATGGAGCCCGCCATCGTCAAAGTTCCTGCAGACAATATAAGTGAGTTGGAAACCATCAACTGACAGGCGCTCACAATTCAAACAGGCTCAGCTGGTATAATTTAATTGCGGGAATTACTTGTAAAAAGAAAACAAGAAAGCCCTTTTTCATGAATACCGCCTTGACCTCGAGGGTAAAGAAAAACTGTACATATTAGTTTAACGAGTCGCTTACTGACAAAATGATGAATATCAGCCAATTAAAGAAGCTGGATTCTCTGATTGCAGATACTTAGTTTATAAATGAATGTGTCTAGACCGTGTTAAGATATACATTAATTTGAGCATTCGTCTGCTGCGGGGTATTTTGAGTATCCACAACCTCCTCCTCATCCCCTCATTCTCGTTATCGATTAAAGCGAATACATATGGCTGTTTTCTTTGTGTTATTTTGCATCGCTTCATTAAGCAAGCGTTACAAGGATGAATGGATCCCGCTTTGATGGACGTTTATATTGTGTCGGGGTAATACGATCGGGAGTCTTTAAAAGAAAGCCTTGACATTAAGCTCCGTAGTCTCATTTCATTTTATAGTGATGTACCCATTTAAACATGCCTCGTTATGACTGACAAGTGACAACTCCTTTTTTCCCTTGACGGTCATCTTCTGACTCCTCCTTCGGCAGTCTTGGATGTCTATGTACTCAGCACCGACGGTCAGGTGCAGGATTTTAAATTCCCACAATCCAACAAAGGGGGAATCTCAATCCAGCTTTCGGCCAATACCATCAAGCTTAACAGTCGTAATGGTGAGCTCCATTAAGAAAGAATTGATGTCAAAGAATAACATCGCAAGATGCCATTCATCCTCTTATGTTTTTTGCTTTTTTATGTAGGAGTTGCCAAAATGGTTTTTGTTCTCTACAAGAACCTAGGCCAGTTCCTCAGTACCGAAAACGCCACCATTCAGATGGCCAACGACGCTTATGGACGAAACGTGTCCGTCAATTCCGACATCATCGCCGCCTCAATCAACAAAGAATCCAGCCGTGTCTTCATCAATGACCCGGTGGTTTTTACCCTGGAGCACATAGATGTGAGTGGAGTGGGCAGAGTCATATTTAACGAAAAAAAAAAAAAAATCTAGAAGGTAGATTTACAGCAGAAAGCACAAAGCATTTGAATTCTAAATGTCTGGCTCGGTCAGTCTGTAGTTTATTTAAGTCATTGAACATCAAATTAAAGCTGTCTTTAGAACCTAAGTGAATTCTTAATGAAAACTAATTCCTTAATCAACATCAGGATATAAATGATAGCCATTTTCTTTTATTGTGGGGGGGAAATTAACTCCTAGATTAGTTGTACAATCTAGGATGAAATTACTGCAGCGCCAATTATCTTTCTTCTTTTAAAGTTGTCACTGAGTTCCCAGAGGGGTACGCGTGGCTCCATTCTTTATCTGGGAAATTGTGCAATTCCAAAGACATGGCGTCAAACAATTATGCTTCACTGTTATTAAAGCCTCATATATCCAAGAATGTGTCGCTTGATTTGGTAAGCATGTGCTAAATGAGATACAACATATGAATTGCTTCATAAGAGCTGTGAAGTGAGAAATCGTCATCCGTATCAGTGCGGAAAAATACTTTGTACGAGCAGGGGGTAAATGGCCTTTGTGTTGTTCATCTACTTCAATTTCAGGCAGTCAATTATTGGGACACTTTAGCATATCTCTTGTTATCTTGCAGATGGAGCACTACTTCAACTCCAATTGCTCCTTCTGGAATTATTCCGAGAGGAGTATGATGGGCCACTGGTCTACGCAAGGCTGCAAGCTCCTTGAGTCCAATAAAACACACACCTCCTGCTCCTGCAGCCACCTCACTAACTTTGCCATCCTCATGGCCCACCGCAAAATCTCAGTAGGTCATTTTTATGTTCTCTGATATTCATCATCTTTCTGGCATTTGTCTTTCTGGCATTTGAGATTAATATTTTCTGCCAAACTGAGAACTCTTACAGGTCGTTTCTCCAGACTTTCAGATAGATTTGTTCTGTGTGATGTAAAATGGCAAAAGTAAAATGTCCCACTCTTAACTGTATCTTTTTAAACCTTTTGACAGTTAATTATTATTTCAGATTTTTATTGTTGTCATTGATAGACAAGGAGGTCTAATTTCGGGTTAATCCAAAAATTCCTCTTCAACCATGAACATGTTGAATCAGTTTAGCGTAAATGATACAGGATGGAGAAATTTTGCGAATTGGATTTAAAGCTTGAGAGGTCCAAAAAGTTAAAATGCTTGAGTATAAATTGCCAAGCAAAGAGATATTTCAATGAGTTCAAGGAGAAAAGTAATAATCCCGTCCATTAGCTGCTTTCAATGTTAAGTATTCTGCGATTAGCGTATTATTGTGAACATTTTGACAAAAGGCCGGTTTTGGTTTCTCAGAAATAGAACCTTTTGAGAAATCTGAGAAAACCACCAAAAGTGTGATACTATAATAGCGTCTTGTTGTTTTAACATTTAGTTGACATGTATAATTTTGTTCTCCTAGGTCAACTTACAACATGAGCTGTTGTTGACTGTCATCACCCGCGTGGGTATCGTGGTGTCGCTGGTCTGTCTAAGCATGAGCATCTTCACCTTCTGCTTCTTCCGAGGACTGCAGAGCGATCGCAACACCATCCACAAGAACCTCTGCATCAATCTCTTCCTCGCCGAGTTAATATTCCTAATTGGTATCGATATGACAGAGCCCAGGGTAAGAGGGGAGGGCGTGCACCCTAATGATTTACTTAGCATTCATTCACTTTCACGTTATCGCTTCGCAATCCCACAAAACAAGGCAAAAGACTCTTCATAGTTAAATGGTGAGATGAGCTTTTAAGTGTTGTTTGTTCCAAAGCCTCTCAGCTTGTCCCTGACATGACATGAGTAGAACAGCACCATTAATAAAGATTACTAAAGAGCCGTGTCCACCCCTTGACAGATGTTTTTTTTCCTCCCTCTTTTAAAGCATAGTCGACAAGGTTTCGCTTGCTTGATGTCATGTTTAAGGTGGCCGGGTGATATACGTAATATATATATATATTTTAATTAAAATCTCAGCTTTGTACTAAATTCAGCTACATTGGCAGACTTTTTCTGCTGACTCAAAATTAATACGGTTCACTTTCTCTTCTGTTTTCAATTTTATGTGATATTAACTTCAATTGAAATGCAACAACTGGTATTTAATAAATTGTACCATCTTTGATTTGGACGTTTGTTCTCGTTCAGATTGGCTGTGCTATCATTGCGGGGATCCTCCACTTTTTCTTCTTGGCTTCCTTCTCCTGGATGTGTTTGGAAGGAGTCCAGCTGTACCTCATGCTTGTGGAAGTCTTTGAAAGTGAATACTCGCGGAAAAAGTACTACTACGTATCTGGTTACCTCTTTCCTGCCATCGTGGTTGGCGTCTCTGCGGCCATTGACTATGGAAGCTATGGGACAGAAAAAGCGTAAGTAAATCATTTGGGTTTATTTTATCAGAACAAAACTGCTCTGTTTTCTGTTTCTACTACCTGCATCATGTGCAAATCCCTCATAGGCAGCATCAAACTATTTGAGCAGCTGTCAGCAGGGATGTACAGCTGTTCAATTTTTCATGTCATTTGAAAGTGTTTGACGGACTCAACACTGCGGTTAGACGGGGGAGGAGGGAGGGGGTGGGTGGTGTGGGTACATTAATGCTTTTCTCCTAAAAGACCCTCAGGTGACCTCTTGTTTGTAAATGCTTTGTGCAGAAAAAGCTTTTTACATAGATTAATGACCGCATCGTTGCTAAGACTATGAAGTGGGGCTACTTAGGGTCTACCCTTTGTTTTGCGCCTATGGACAATCGGTAAAAAAAGCTTTTGAGGTTAAATATTGATGAGAAATCATTCAATCCATCAGCCTAACAATAAGAAGCAGAAAAACGATGCTAGGGATATTCGGTGATTCGATGAGTTGAAAAAATGTTTTTATTGGTAAAAAATAAAAATGTGTACAATAAACATATTATTGTTAACAAACATGGTCATTAAACATAACTTGAACCATCTTCAGTGCAAATGGAGTGCTGGTCTTGACTGCAGCCACCAGTTGCTAACCCTTTATTCATAAATACATATGACTACCTAAATATATTACATATCAATTATTGTTATTGTTTATGGAGGGCATATTTGGAATCAACTAATAGAACATCAACAAAAATACCTGCATCTCTGATTTTATTTATTATTTTTTTTAAATGGGTTGACTAGTCTAATTTATTGTTAATCTACTCTATTAAAGAAACAAAAGAATGCAGATGCATTTTCCCTTTCCCAAACTGAAGTCTGTATTTTGTGTCTTTCCTTCTTGCAGGTGTTGGCTAAGTGTGGATAATCATTTCATCTGGAGTTTCATAGGACCTGTCACCTTTATCATCATGGTAAGCTTTAAGTTGTATTTTCTGTGTGAAGAGTGAATCTGATGGAGTGAGTGGGGCGAGATGAAGCAGATGCAGGGAAGAGATTAAGGTGGTAGTGAGAAAAAGAATCAGCGGGGTTTTGCTCCAACCTCCTTGTGCCGAAGAAATTTTAGGAGTCATCTGACAATAATCTCTCTGATAGTGTGTCTGTACCTTTACACAGCTCACGGGGAGGACAAGCTGTTGTTGTACAATGAAGCGCTTTGATGCGTGCATTCAAGTAAAACGGCACGTTAAGATTTTATAGCTGCTGTGTTCCTTGTCTGCACCAGCCTCCTTTTGTGTTGTATGTCAATTGTAAATAGCAGATGACAGCATCAGTGAAAGGCACGACTTGTTTGGTCAAGGACCGTTAGAGGTGAAGGACGTGTAGCATATGTCCCATTGAGCCATACAATGCTGGTCACGACATTATTATCTCCCACTCCAGACAAGAGCATGTGTTACCACCATCATGTGTAAAAAGATGAAGAAAAAAAGAACATATATCATCTCTGGTTACCACACCGTGTTTTATCTTACCCTCGTGCACACTAAGAGAAGTGAGGAAGTTACAGTCTATCTAGCTACCATGAGGATGCAAACTTCTGCTCTGCCAGACGGCTGCATTAGACTTGTTCAGTGCTGTGTTCATTATCCAGCACCATGGTCGGCGCCTTAGCTACAGATGCATCCGCATCTCTTGTTGAACATTAAACTGACGATCAAATTAACATTTCTATCTGAAGTACCGTATTTTCCGGACTATAAGCCGCTACTTTTTGCACAAGCTTTGAGCCCTGCGGCTTGTAGCCCGATGCGGCATATCTATGGATTTTTCGTGATCTTTGTGATGTTTAATATACTTATACACTCGTTAGAAAAAAGGTTGTGGACCGCTGTTGTGCGGCACGCTTTGCTTGACGGAGGGATATGTGACCAGACGCGGTCACTGGGAAGAAGGGTGGCGTGTTGATGGCATGTCTATACGCCAGGCAAACAGTGCCGCAGAATTGTCACGTACAAGAGACCGAACGAGATCAAAACAGACATTACTGGAGAAAGGAAGCTTATACTATACACAAACCCTCATGATGGGGGACAAAATAAATGCATATGATGCCGCTTTTAAATTAAAGGCAGTCGATTTGGCTCTTAACGAAGAAAATTGAGCTTCTGGGTTTTCTGTAGATATTTCACAAGTGCCACTCGAGGGCACTAGGCTATTGTTGATGGCATCTTGTTGCATCACCCTTTTCAGTATTTTTTTCCCCAGTCATGTCTTCTCCAGAGCTTTACGTGTAGCTCGTACCTCATTGCCAACTTTACAGTTTACTTTACAGTGGCCCCATTTTATTATTGGTTGTGTGTTGCTAGTGTTCCCTACACATTAAGTTTATTATGGTCATCGCTGAGATTTATACATGTTTTTATGTTTGCAGAGCTCCTTCATCTCTGTCAATAAACGTTATGTTAATAAAAGGTATGCGTCCCCAAAGAACCATCTCTTTCCTGGCAATCCTCTTTGTGTATATTTGCTTACAAATGGTAATTAAAACATTAAAACACCTGCGGCTTATAGTCCAGTGCGGCTTATATATGAAGAAAGAAAAAAAAAAGATTTTCCCCTAATTTTAGCTAGTGCGGCTTATAAACAGGTGCGGCTTATAGTCCAGAAATTACAGTACATTCCTTATTTTTTTCAAACAAAATAGTGAAAACTCATGTTAAATTACTGAGTGTAATATAGGCCGAAAAGTACAATGCAGTTTTGGGCGGAAATCTGTTTAATTTGAATGCACAAAAATGCAGCAGAAACCAGAAAAATTCATATTAAATAGTGTGTCAGCAGCAGTAAATCGGCTTTTTTACTGATTTGGAGTTCTCTCTGTAGACAAAAAGTGTGTATAATTGTAAAATGGTACCAAACACAAGCTGGCTTGCCTCTGCAAGCACTCTTGACAGCCACACGGGAGCGCATTTTTCTTTTCTTAATTGGACCCTTATTGTTTTCCAATCGTATGTTGTTGCCGTAATGATTTGCATGAAAAATGTGTCTGCAGTAGAAATGTTGATCAGGATCCCGGCGGTGATGACCGCAAAGATAGAATCATGACCCTGCGAGGCGCTAATGTATTGGAGGAGAGCTAATGTGTGACAGGAATGAGGTTTCGCAGAACTCGCTCGTCTGATTCGGTGCAACAAATGACTCAAAAAGACAAAGTACTGTGGAAAGGCTGATCTCCAGGGAAGTATGTAGGAGCAAGGTTTGCCAGCACCACCAGTGACCTTGGGTTTCTCGACAAATTGCCTTTGTCCTTGTCAATGAAGAAGACCAGAAACGCCCCAAGAGCCAGAAGAAAATGAGGGGAAAACAATGTGTTGTGGTTAACGTCTGCAGCGAAACCATGTTGCTTGGGTTTTAATCAAGAGCAGTCATGTTCACCCTTGTAGCCGTTTGACTCTTTTGCTTTTCCCACCACATTATTGTATTGCACATATGATATAGTGTCCATGAAATTAAATGTCACATCTGTTTCTAAAATTTCAACAGGGCCCAAACTTACTTTCGCGTAGATTCAATGTCATTCAAATGTGTGTTAACTTCATTGACCTGACTTTAATATCGGACCCTTGTCTTTTATTGGTGGGTTTTTTTTTCTTAATGGAATGGAAAGGACACAAAACACTGGCTCAAGACTGAGCTATTTATGGACTGGAAATATTTTTTAAATTGTATATTTCTTATTTTGCAAATTAATTTAATTAAGTATAATGCAGTAAAAGTTTGAGAAAGCCGTTTTTTGCAACATTTTAAACAATCTCAAGTTTGCTTCTCAGATAGACTCAGACATGTGCAGGGATTCTTCAACATTTAAGATAACCTTTATTAGTACCACAATGGGGCAAAGACTCTTCACTGCTATAGAATATTTAACGTGCATCCCAGATCGGAAGAACATTTTGGTGGGTATGGATGAGAAAAGTTTATTACTTGCATTGTAACTGCAACTTCCAGCAGCATTTCAAACAGCTTCTCACATAAACCATGCTTGCTTTTGTAACATAAAAATTCAGATGGTAAAACATTTTACGGTTGCGTTGATGTGTATCTTTCATAAATTCTGACTATGTATTTATTTTGCACTATCCTCAAAACAAGGTATCAGTAATTACTTTTGTATTGCTGTTAAGTTCATTCTCAGTCCTTGAATGAAGTGCTCTGAAAGGCACTTTGTAATTATGTATACTTGAAAATGTGATGGTGTGTTTTTAAAACTTTTCTTTTCTTTTTTATTTGAAAACTGCCAGTTTCAGGGTGACAACGGTTGATTTTTGGAAAAAGAAAAAATACAGCAGAGGTATTTTTGAATTGAAACATATTACTTTAATTTCACCTAATAATAATCACATACCAATTAACAGATATCAACTCCTAATTTGGACAAATATTTTGGGGATGTGGGTTTGATGGATTGCAGTTGTGTGCAAGTGTCCATTTTTAGTTTCTTTTCCTTTCTAGCCTTGGACAACACACGGCTATAGCAAAAGCTGGCGGAAGGCACTTAGATCATCGTCGTCTCTGGGCACAGGGCCTATTAGATCCATGAAAGGGGTACATGGAAATAATGAATGTATGCTTGCGGTAGTTGGGGGGTAAGCCATTAGTATGCTTGAGCTAACATGAACACAAGGCCTTTTGGATCATGACATGTCGCAAGCAGTTCTTATCATGTGGACAGCTCCATCTGCACCTTTAATATTTTATCGCCAGCAGTTCATTTAGAGTTCACTGTGTAAACATGCAGGCTACCTTCGAAAATGTGAAAGGAAGCACGGGAGGGGAAGGAAGCTTTTTCCTGATGTCCCAATGTGGCAAGGTTGCTTCTGCATGGCTAGCGGTGATGATTCCCAGACAGAAAAGACGGAGTGAAGGATGGAGGACGAACCCCCAGGGAAGCGTGTTGGTGAGGGGGAGGGGGGGGGGGGGCATGTGCCTTACGACTAGGTTACTTTAAAGCTCTGTGTCACACTCCTCTGTCTCATTGGATCCATGTCACCACTCCAGGCTGTGTGAAAAGGGGCTTTTGAAAAGTCCTCCTTTCGCTTCCTTTCACACCTCCCCCATCTTCAGTCTCCACCGCTGGACTCAGATGAAGAAAATAATAGTGGATTTCTGTGAAACAAACCACAGATTCATTGTCATATTTTGATACAGTCTAAACCGAGGTACTCCATTTTACGTTCTCGCCTTGCCCGAGCTCCCTTATACAGGCTGCCTTATCGTATTGTGTTTCGCACCATGAGTTGATTGCACGAGGAGGGGTGATGTATCGATCACGGGCAGTCTTTTCATAGGAGCCCCCCCCCCCCACACACACACACACTCACGCACAATATGTTTAAGAATGAGTGGCCATGGTATGAGTGGCACCCCCAAAGGTCATTTATTTCATTCCCTCCCACCAGCCAATGCATTTTATTCTCTGCAGGCTTTATTATGCTGTAGGTTAACACTTAAAATTTCTCTTTATATGTATTGTCTTTGATAGGCACACAGACTCTAATTCATCTTTCTCAGATATTCCTTTTTTTTTTTAAGGTTCGCCTGCTCGTTTGAGTGCATGAACATGCCGGGTCAGGTCTACTTTGTTCCAGAATAAATATTTTTTTCGAGTGAATTTATTTGAAGAAGCTCTTCTCTGTCAGCCCATCCAAGCTTTGTGTCTCTAAATCACACTATTGATTTTCAAGGTAGCAAAAAAAAAAAAACTCTCTGAACTCTCAGCACGTCAAATGCTTTTTTTTTTTCCTACCCCCAGTCTTTTATGTGCCACTGATTCCCTTAAGGTTTAACACACTATAATGCTACCCTTCCCTCTTCTCTTCAACATTTATATTTGCGGTCTTTTCTCTAACATGCAGAGGAATCGAAAACTGTACTGGTTATAATATTTCAGTATGTGCACGAAACGATGGAGTTGTTTTGTACAACAAAAAGGTTTCTTATTACCCCTGCTCTTTTTTGCTCCCAACTGAATTCCTCAGACTGAGGAGCCACTTCTCTTTTTTTCCTTCTCTGATGGATTTTAATGCTTTCTCATGCTTTTATTGATATAGAATGACACTAAATTTGGCGCCAGTGGGCCCGTCTTCTCTCGGACTGGAGCGATAGATGTTTATTGGATTAGTCTGTGGACATGCAGGATTGGCTCCCTGCCTTTTTTTTATTTTTTGAAACTTTGATACAGGATCGACCGAGATTATTTTTTTTTTCTTTTCTTTGTCAGTCATTCATCTTTATTTCTTAACACTGCCTTTTCTCTGATTTGACAGCTCAATCTGATCTTCCTGGTCATTACCATGTACAAAATGATGAAGCACTCAACCACCCTGAAACCAGACTCGAGTCGACTGGAGAATATCAAGTAAGTAAAGTCTCCACTGCAAAATAGCCACATCCTACTTACCAGCAATATAACACTGCTGCTATTCTACCAACTGCCCACGAAAGCTGAGCCTCTTTTACTCTTGAGGAAAAGCTTTCTGTTTTTCAAGAATTTATCAGAGCAACAACTCTTTTAAAGTAGCTCACTTTTAAGAAATGGAATCATTTAAATGCCCAACCTGTCACACCAAACCCAATTTGTTTGTGAAATGATGATTATCCACTGCCAATTTGGGTTTTAAGAATTCTTCCCATTGGAAATAGAGGCAATCCATTTACAGAGTCAAATTGGTACTATTATAAAATCAAATGGTATTTTAACTGTCATCAGTGAGGATATGAATTACCGGCAACTGTTGCTATTGATAAAATGCAAGCGTTGTAAAACGAAACTTACTAAATTACCACTCCGAGGAGACATATGACATGTTTTTACATTTTAAAAACGTTTCTCCTTTTTTTATGTATATGGCAGGTTTTTGTCAAAAAAACTACAAGGATCAAGATTTTGTACAAAATATTTTACATCTCATAGAAGCAAGCCAGCCCTTAATGCCACTCCTCTTCTATTTTTAATGTTGTTTTACTTATTTGTGAAAGAGTGAGCAGGAATTAAGCAGCAACTGACAACTCACTTCCTGCTTCTACAAACAAGCAAGAATGAATGCGTTTGAAATCACGCAGGCTGGAATTTGCTATTTGTCTGTATCCCCTTGTGCCCTTCTTCACCAAACCAAAAAAAAAATCCCAGTTTTTGACCCAATAAATTAAAACAAACTCTTTGACAAATCCGCAGTCGACGGTTTGCCGCTCGACATTTTCTCAAGTCGTAATTGCTTGTTTTTGTATACATTTGAAAACCGTATTTACAGGCTGCTAATCAGGGGTTACCCGGTGCTCGTGTTAACAGCGCAAGGGCGAAATTCAGAGTGATTTCATTATTTACTTTTCCTAGCAAATATGTGCAGCATGACAACACTGCGGTGAGCGTGCAATCAAGAAGAACTGACAGGATAAATGCTTATTTACACACCCGGGTGTATTTGAGTTTTTCTGATCTCATATTAAGGAAACCACAATTTGTGCCTTTCTCCTGGGAACCTTTCTTTTCAAATTGTTTATTCCTGCAAGGATAGTTTGTGCATTAATAGCTTCATTGTGGTCTCTTTGTTTGTGTTCACATGGCACCATTGTAGCGCAAGTGTCTCTGCATGTTGCATGTGAAAGCAAATTTAACACGCAGCCTCTCCTTTCTCTTCTGTCACTCTCTTCTCTGTGGGGCAATCCATGCCAGTAATTATCACGTTTGTGACGGCTACTATAATACCGATTTGCCTGGGTAAGCTTTGACTTTACACCTCGGCTAATTATACACACACACACACACACACACACACACACACACACACACACACACACACAGTCATGTAAATGTAACAACACACAGTCAAACCTCGCTGTGATCTAATTGTGCTTTTCTCTTCCTGCTTCTCATGCTAGCTATGAAGATAATAAACAGTTTATCAAGTAAGGATGCATTGACCAGAACTTCCCAATTTCTCCTTAATACTATTTCCTCTCCTGCCTTTTTCTCGTTCCTCTTTCCAGTTGTCACCGGGTCATCCATCATTTCCCAGGCAGCAACTTTTAAACCAATCATTTTCTATCCTTGTGAATGCTTCCTCTCTTTGTGTCCATCATGTTGTTGTTGTTGTTGTTGTTGTTATTCTCCTTGAACTCTTTCCTCATCTGCTGGTAATTATTGGTAAGGTTCAGACACACAGATATGTCGTACCCTTGGATTGTTTGTTTTGATAACACTGTACGTTCAGTGAAAAAAGGTCAAAATTGCAATTATAAGCGCTGTGATGAAGACTGTTTTGCAGAATATTGTGCAGGAATTTTAGTCTTGTTGAACACATTTTTCAGCCATTTTAACATTGCATTCTGGACAAGGGTATGCCCTTTTAATAACTAACAAAGTGACAGAATAACAAAAATAATGGAGTTGTATTTTTCCCCCATTTTGTTATTGTTTAGGCCTTAGCCGAGGTCTGCACCGTATCAAGTTCCATTCTGGTGTTAAGTGTTAAAGAGCTACATTGCATTCTGACTAAACAGAGAATATTTGGAGGAGATCTGAGCAGTGCAAAGCATTACAAATAGTTCAAGAAAAGAAAAAGTTATATGGTTGACAGGAAATATTGACTTTGTTTATGTTAGAATGACATTTTTGTTTATACTTTGGAGGTCTGTGCCATACCGGCATTCTAGTTTTATTAGTTTGCTCGCATCTGCCTTGCAGCTTTCCTGTACCCATTCTGAGTAATGGTGCCATTTATTGATTTGTTAGAGCCATGTAAGATATGTATACAAAATTTAATGTCTCCTTCTCTTTGTTTATGTCATCTTGCAGATCTTGGGTCATGGGGGCTTTTGCACTCCTTTGTTTGCTCGGCTTGACGTGGTCCTTCGGTCTCTTCTTCATCAACGAAGCCTCCATTGTCATGGCGTACCTCTTCACCATATTTAACGCCTTCCAGGGGATGTTTATCTTCATTTTCCACTGCCTGCTCCAGAAAAAAGTAGGTTTCATGTCATGCGGCAGTGAACTCATGTAATGCAGCACTTCAGCACATTTCCAATGAGTCATGTTTGTCTGCTCTCGTAGGTCCGCAAAGAGTACAGCAAGTGCTTCCGTCACACATACTGCTGCGGAAGGCTGCCGACTGAGAGCTCGCATGGTTCGGCAAAGACTTCCACTACACGGACAAGCGCACGCTACTCCTCTGGTACCCAGGTAGAACGTCAAGCTTTCACAAGCCGCATGCTTTCTTTTTTACTGGCCAACTTCTTCTGCCACTTTTCTCACTAATACCATATGCTTGTGCAATAAAAGTGCACTTTTTGTTCGGTATTGCACACTGATTTGGGTCAAGCCAAAATGACATGATTTTCTACATGATTGGTTGATTTATTAGGCAGCTTTCAACAGTTCATCAGATTGTAGACGGGAAAAAAAAAGGATGTTCATTTTCCTACATTCCCACCGCATCGATACCTGGTACTCGACATTCCTACTTGTAACAGATTCATCTATAGGTGCGTCTCATTGGCTCCTGCCACGTACACGATGCGATTGATCATTTCCATAAAGTCAACCAAATTGTAAATAATTAATTAACTAATTATGTCCAGATCTAACAGGAACACCGTCTTTGTTCAAATAGTGATGAACGCTTAAGGCATTCACTTTCAAAAAACAACTCTAAATTAGAGAGTAGAGACAGTGTTGCTGTAATTGTAAAATGTAGGCGGAGGAAGATGGTGCACACACTCAAATAAATGAAAGGAGATGTGAGCAGCGGGCTTGTTTAAAGTCTAATGATTGTCCCTTGTTGACCTGACAGAGTCGAATCAGGAGAATGTGGAATGACACCGTAAGAAAGCAATCTGAATCCTCCTTTATCTCAGGTGACATCAACAGCACCTCCACCCTTAACCAAGGTCAGTTCACACCTCATTTCTCTCCACATCTCTCACACACACACACCCCTATGCACACATTTCATCATCCGGTTTAAAAATACTCCTCCGCGCCCGCTTGCCGCAAAGGATGGTTCCTCGGTAATCGTAATAAATGGCTGCAGCTTGAAAAGACAGAGGAGTGCCGTTAGAAAAGCGAAAAGAAATTATCTCAGCCTTCTGTCTAGTTTCCCTGTTGTGTCCTCAAAGGATTACCAAAATCCGTCCTCAAATAATCTGGTCAGTCGGTTTTAAAGTGAGGTGGGAATGGAACATTTCTTATTGAAGTGCTGGCTGTTCCAGCAACATACAGTGAACATGCATAAAACACATGTAGGCAAAACTAAAAATGAGAAAACTGAATGTCGTTTTAAGAAAGAAGCCATTTGTTGCCTGCCATCTGAGGTGACCTTGGTTACTCTCAAAGGGTGAGGGAAAAAAAAAAAAAGAACTGTCATATATTATTTAGCTTGAGCACAAATATGATGATGAGAAGATGATGTTCAACTCTGGCTGACCCGGAGCGCTTAGCGAGTTGCTCGGCTTTCTGCTGCCTCTTAAATGGCTTTTGGAGCAGGTGAAGGAAAAGCGTTCCTATTCCGAAGCCGTTAACATCCCGCCTTGCTTCGATGCCAATTCCTGCACATCTCTGCCTTCACTCTCTTTTTTCACTGTCACTTTTTACAAGGTAACTCACTGCTCCTCCGGCTCCGAGGCACATTTTGACTCGCTCATACACCTCTAACAAAATAGAAGTAGAGCCTTTCTCCCCACACTGTCGAGCCGTGAAGTTGTTAATGTAAAGGTTAGATATTGATCACTCCGGGGTGTAGAAACCTAGCTACCCTGGAGAGCCGCTGCACTAAACGAGGGCTCTATCTCCTGGAAGCATTTCCTGTCATTAAAAGCATCCCTGAAGTCCTCCCAACAGACAGACAGATGGCATTTAACACAGGTGATTAATGGCACTGGAGATGCCTTCATTCCCTGAAATACATTAGAAGCTGGTTAAAAAAAGAAATGGACAGGAAGATGTGGTTTAAAAGAAAAATTCAAGTCTAAATGATTAAATAAAATGCTGTAGGCCAACGATGGGCAACCTAAATGCTACTGGGAGGCCACATAAGACCACACACTTTCTAACCAGATTTAAAATTGTTTTGAAAAATTAATATGGACAAAATATGTGCACATTACCAATTAATTGGCAAATTAATAAAACATATTTTCATGAATCATCAAAAAATATTCGTATTTTGTTCGCCCTCACAATACGTTTTAATAGGTGTCAGTTATACATGTGTTTTCGCTAATTGGAATGTTTTTAAAGGAACTCACGTATATATGAAATAATTTTCTCATCGACGTATCTTATATCTCTGTATATATTTGCATACGCTACCAGTCCATGTAATTGTGCACCAAATGCTTGTCCACCCATACTTATTATTGATATTCTACTCGGTATATCCATTCAGGTGCAGAATTGCTAAAATTAGTATATTACTCTTTGCATGAACAAAAAAACTATTGTCTATTCTCCTCTCACATTTCCAGCTGCTTCCAGACATCTCAAATGACACTCTGAAAATCGCCTTCATTTATTATTTTCACTGTTGGCTGAGTCCACGTTCTCCTCTTCTGTCTTTCTACTCCAGGAATGACTGGGAATTATCTACTAACAAATCCTCTTCTTCGACCACAAGGCTCTAACAACCCTTATAACACCTTACTGGCTGAGACAGTTGTGTGTAACACCCCTACGGCTCCAGTGTTTAACTCTCCAGGTGTGCATACTCATACGATCACCTGCTTTTTTACTTCTACAGTTTTTTTTTTACCTCCCTTCCCATAAGTATCTCGCGTTTCAGTGTAGTGTTGACAGGCCAAACAAAAGGGAGGATGTTCTACATTGTCGCGTTGTCATACTTGTCCACTTGTCTCCCATCAATTTCTTAACCTAAACAAGCTGTATTGTTTGACTAGTGAGGTTATAGTGCAAACTGCATGAGCAATGTTATTAAGTCATCTGCTCTTTTGAGTGCTTTTATGGGAGATTTACCCTTAAAACACATCAAATCTATGTTAACATTACGAAGAATGCATTTCATAGAAATGAGTGTCACTGTCAGCCTGTTGTGAAAACTGCAGTGCAGTTACAGTTAAGCCCACAATTATTTATACGCTGGCCATTTATTTATAATATCATTTTAAATTTATTGGAAGGAGAGCTACTAACTGGAAATGGCAAAAGAATGTCACAATAGTTTTCATTATTTAGATTTTCCTATTCTATACATACAATATTAAAAATGTATTAGAATTTTGTTGCTTATGCGCAAAGTTGCCAAGGTTCTTTACAATGGGAGGCCTTATTTCATTGTCACAGTTGTCAAGGATATTAATCCTCTGAAAATGTCAAATAAATTGAAAATAGAGGATATATATTTTAATTAATACCGTATATCCAACAAAAGTCTTTCTATATGTTCTATATGTGTCATTTCCAGCTAGATGATTTCCATTCACACATCAAAATTGACTAACTAAAAATGTGGCCTATCTGGGTTTAACTGTACGTTTTCCCCACCATGTTGAATGTGAAATGGCATCTTTTGTGATGTTCCTGTGCTCTTCCCTTGTGCTTCCCTCTAGTGACCTACAGAGAGACAAGTATGGGAGTCAAACTTAACTTTGCCTATCAAATGTAAATTTTTTTCAGCATGCTTATTTAAAAAACAAAAACAAAACAAACATCTCACCCCTTCCCCACCACCGGCACTTTTACTGTTTACTTTAGGCCATTAACACGCACACACACACACACAATGAGCAAGGGGTTCACAAAAGGTTCTTTAGAATTACTAATATTTTAAAGGCATTATCATTTTTCCTTGTTTTCTGTCCAACTGTCAGGCAGCATTCTGTCGAGCTCATCTGGCACCTTTTTCAATCACTTTCTACCAATAATAAACACTCGCCTGGCGTGACAGCAGCTGTTTGATTTCCCCTTAATATCTCTTCTTCTTACTTTCTCGCTGATAATAAGAGGGGCATCTCTGCTTTAAGAATCCCAAACCTGATATCTCTTTACCTCATATTTTTTATGTTTTTTTTACTTCTATGTGCATATTTTACTGGGGAAAAAAATGCACCCATTAGTCTTCCTTTCTAATGTTAACATCTGGTTTAGTGTGAGGAGGTACATTGGCCTTTATCTCCTCTCTTTATCATCGAATAACTAAGATTTGTCTTTTTTTTTGGTGCTGCTTTGCATGACCTTCGTGCTTTGAGGAATTCTTAACATGACTGCGTCTGACCTCTGCAGCGCTTGTGTTATTTCTCAGCTGCTCCACCAGTGACTGGTGTCTCACTGGGAACTGTCACTGTGACGAATGCCAAACACTGGGCTGTTGGCGACCTCTAACCTTAGCCAGCTATGGGCGCACAAGCTGCCAAGTTACGGACAGAATGTATACCTAATTGGACAAAAACAACTGAGAAAAGCTGTTTAATGGCCTTTAGTTAATATACAGTTGTGTTAAGAATAATGGCCGTGTGTTTAAAGATGTGTAAAGCTTGAAATCCTTCAAACGAATTGGGAATACTAAATTCCTAACTAAATCGAAGAAAAGCATCAGATGTGTGAATCTGCTTTTTTATTTGTATATGTATATATGTACGTATATGTACATGTACTCGTATATGTACACGTATACCCATACATGTACACATACGTATATACATACACACATATAGACATATACGTACATATACAAGTACTTATAGTACATATACATACATCATATACATCTATACTGTCTGTATAATATAGTACATTTCACAAATCATCTGTGTTTCTTGATTCCGCTTCAAAAAATGTTTTTGTGGATCAACAAGTACTGTATTGGATCAAGGTTTAGGGATTTGTGAACCCATGAATTGGGCTATTATAATAGTATAGTGTATATTCATCTCATTGGTTTGAAAGCAATGCTTACTTCCTCTCCGGCAGGTAGGGTAACGATTTCTACAAGCTATTTTTAGGATTTTGAGCTTTACTCACCTTTTTAGACTCATTGTTGTCATTCCAAACACAACTCTACTTGAAAGTTCATTTGATTTTCTGAACCTTTGCTCTTGCTATGTTGAATTTGCAACCTTTTTCATTTATTTTTTGGGTTGCTCTTTTGAGTGTTTTATTTTCTTCATGTTACAATAAATCATTTTACTTTCTTTTGTACATCAGCTGCTCTTAGACCAGATAGGCTGAGCAGGCAGACATGAAGTGAGTCTTTTCACTTGCTGTGTGTGGTGATGGTGGAGTGCTGCTTGTGGGCTCCCCGTCGAGTGAGAACAAAGATGGCTGTCTCATGTTTACACATGACAACTTTCCCTTTCTCGTCATTCCTCCCCGTCTTTGTGCTTTTTCTCTCACCCTGCACCTTCAACCTATTTGGTGTAATGCAGCTTGCCCGTCTGTAGACCTCCACTCTGCCCGGTGTGTCGTGATGGTGCTTACCGTTCTCTTGGATTTCTTAATGTTGTTTGGGATCCCATTTTCATTGTCTCTTTGTGGCTTACTAATACACACAAAGTTGACTATGAATAAATTACTGTTGAAATAAAGTTAAAAAAGTATAAAAGCAATTTCTCAAAATGCATGCAAAGCATTGTGCCACACTAACAGATACATGTATATGGCATGGCTTAATGTTAACCATGTGCATCCTAAACAGCATTAAATTTAGCATTCGGCGATATTGCGTGATTAAGATGTAAAATAACGGAAAGTCACTTTCTTTCCTTTGCAGGGCACTCACTGAACAATGTGGTGAGGGATACAAGTGCAATGGATACTCTACCGCTAAATGGTAACTTTAACAACAGCTACTCACTCCGCAGTGCGGACTTCGGCGACAGTGTACAGGTGGTCGACTGCGGACTCAGTCTGGACGACGCTGCCTTCGAGAAAATGATCATCTCTGAGCTTGTACACAACAACCTGCGTGCCTGTAACAAAAGCCACCAACAGCAACAGCAGCCACCCCCCAATTTGCATCACCCTCCCCATCAGCACCACCGACCTCAACAGCAGCAGCCGCCTCCTCCGCCATTGCAGTACCACCACCATCGTCACCTCATGGCGGAGCGGGCTCCACCTAAGGTGACGGCGGTGAGGGGCAGCAGCAGCGAAGATGACGTCATTGTTGCCGACGCTTCTTCTCTGGTGCACGTGGGCGAAGCGGTGGGCCTTGAGCTGCACCATCAGCATGAGCTGGAGGCGCCGCTCATCCCCCAGCGGACTCACTCGCTTCTGTATGCTCCCGAGAAGAAGGTGAGGACCGACGGAGGAGTGGAAACCATTGTGGGCAGCCTGACACCCGACAGCAACGACCAGGAAAGTTTGCAGTCTCCAAACAGAGACTCCTTGTACACTAGTATGCCCAACCTGAGGGACTCTCCTTGTCCAGAGAGCAATCCCGAAGTTGTGGAGGACTTGTCCCCATCCAAGAAGAGCGAAAATGAGGACGTTTACTACAAGAGCATGCCTAACTTAGGAGCCGGTCATCAGCTGCAGGCCTATTACCAGATAGGCAAAGGGACGAGTGACGGTTACATTATTCCTATCACGAAAGACGGCTGCGTACCGGAGGGCGATGTACGGGAAGGACAGATGCAGCTCGTCACAAGCCTTTAAATGTATTACGATGAACACCCAACCCTCCTCCTGACCATCTTCAGCCGTGAACATTTGGTGGACAAACTAGTGAGGAAAGGTGTGTCATTTGAACTAGCCATTGACCACTCTTTTTCCCCCAAACAGGTCACTCTTCCGCCCTTTTCAGCCATTGCTGCGCAACATTTTAATAAAAATGTACATACATAAAATACAGAGTCAAATTTTCATTTTTAGAGATAAGCCAATTATGTATTTAAATGTGCTGCTGCTGTCAAAAGTGTACGGTACCATAATAGAAATACAAAAGGACAAAAAAGAAGCGTTACTTGATCCCTCAGAAAAGCATTTAAAAAGGTTGTACATACACTTCCTAGCATCCTGTGTTTTTGTTTACGTTTTTGTTTTTTGATTGTGAACAAAATGACATTCAAGGACCAGGACATTGACTATAGCCTGTACAGCCCTTCCCCCCCAAAGGAATATATACAGTCATGGTCATCCCTTCATCCCCATGCTGTTTTTTCGATTGTATGACCACTAGCAATCAAGACCCTGGCCTTATATTTTCTCAACTGTACATTGAAACTGTAGTCAAGAATAATGGCTATAAATATATATTTTGTTGTATTGCTGGTGTAAAATACAGATTCTTGGGAAAACGTAATTATAAAGAAACTGTTTAACTGCAAAATTGAACATTTCAGAGACTATTGTCTAGAGGTTATACATAGTGGCTTCAACCGTTGATTCATGTTAGTGAGTTGGAACGTTAAAGACATACAGTATGTAAAGAAATAAATAAACTATACATAAAAAAAAATACATGGATGCTTTATCACATTTCGCACCAGTGAACAGTGTTTATACTGTCTGGATTTCATTAGTATCACTCACTTAAATGTGTTAATCTGATTTTGCCAGAGTTGCGTTATTTTATGCATCAGTACATGTTTTTACTGTTATGGCAAATGATGGGCAGTTCGAAAATGAAGGGTTGTTTTGTTGGTGGTAATCATTAATTTTCTTTTACTGCCTTGGTTGAAATGGTTTATTTATTAAATATTTTTTTTTAATTAATGGGAAAAAATTCTCAGCACTGGTATACATATTGTACTGTAGCTCATAATTTTTGTGTAAACATATTAGAATGGGCTCGAATCTCCACTCTAAAACTGATGTAAAGTTCAACACTTGTTTGGCAAATACAATAAATGTGAGTTTTTTTCGCAAATGTCATGTTGCTTATTAATAGTGTATTTGCTACTACCGGACACCACATTGAAAGGTAAATAGGTGAGTTTATGTTTATTTTCTCTTTTTTTTTCTTCTTCAATGGCTGCACATTTTGAGAGAGCTCGTTTCACCCATATTTGTCAAATACGGCAAATCTCTCTATGTTAATCAAAGACGAGAAACTCAGGTAGGAAAATTGCTATGTAAACGGTCATGTGTGGTTGTAACACGAATAAAAACACAATGATTCTGATTTACAGTATTCCGTTAAGTATATTCTTGAATGACCCCTGCTTTTGACACCGTTAAGCAGCGCTACACAAATCTTTTGTCTTTATTAGCATGTAGGAGTGTATCCACAGAGCTTACAACTGGTCAATGTTAGTTAGACTTGGCTGCACTTGTAGGAATATATTATACAAGATCTGTCTATGTACGACACGTATTTGCTCTAATTGTCCATTGCAGCTGAAGCCCACACCGAGTTTCTATCCGTGTTACACTTCAGGTAATGCTAATTTACGAAGCAGTGCAATTTAACACCAGTTGAGGCGAAGTGACAAGATCTCAGCCGGGGGCCTGGAAATTGCACGGATTATCATTTGGCATTGAAGTAAACTACGCAGACCTTTAAAAAAATAATGCACTCTTTGTCAGAGCCGCACAACATGGCAGTGAGTGGGCTACTGTTTTGACTCAAACCGCAATTATGTGGTATTTAAAAAGTGAAGCAACTGACAAAAGTTGTAGACATAATTATACATAGGTAGGCAGTTGACCATAAAAAAAAAGGAAAAGCTCAACGGGAGACAAATAGGCATTTGATGGACCGTTTGGCATTGTGTTTTTGTTCTGACGGCTTGTCTTTTCAGTGATGGCTCCACAAATTGAATGTGTGACACTCAGTCGAGCCCATCATGAATGAGAATAGCTAGTCAATTTTAGAAATTAATTTATTGCTTCTTTCCTAAATCATGCTTTGGTTTTTTGAACCTTCAAGTGCATACTGAAGTTTCAGTGCCTGAACTACAGTATACCAACAAGACTTTTTCTCAGGGAGACATTGCAGAATATCTCTCAAACTTTATGTTTATACTGCAACCCTAGATTCAGCCTAAATTTAGGTTGCAAGTTGGTTTGTTTTTGTAATTAAGAGCATAGCAATATGATCCGGAATAGGATATTTATCTGTGATGGATAGTGTGGACTTGGCACCCTCTAGCTTTGCGTGTGGCCTTCCCACCACATGAGAGCCTCTCTAATTCTCTGCCTCTTGCTCAGGGAGAGACTTGGCCTTTGTCAAACATTGATTCAGAAGTAGGCCAGGAGCCGGGGAGCCGCGGGCTCGGAGACGTGAGAGGCAGTCCGCGCTAAGGAAACCAAGGTAGACAAGACAGTCAGCAGAACTGGGCTTTGATTGTAAAATATGAATGTTGCTTTGACACTGAATCAACATTATTTGTAATATTTGATGCAATATGCTGATTTTATTTTTCTGCCAAATGTGATGTGTTGTGAGGACTGCAAGTGTACAAAAAGTCACACAATTCATCTTTTTAAAGCAGTAAAAAGCCTCACAACTGCAAATATTACATTTAAATTCATTTTACAAGGTGCTGAGCGCACATCACTGATTTCAACGAGTATTCCAATATATCTATGAAAATATATTGTCTCCCGGTCAGGGAACCATCTGCAGCCATAAGGGGCACATGTCAGTGTCTCCCTTGTGCCGGTTCCAAGCCCGAGTAAAAGGGAAAAGCCGAAAGGAGCCATTGTTTTTCCAAAGAAATGAACATTTGCACCGTATGTTGAGTGTATTTGAAAATGTTTCACTCCAACCCCAGAAGTCAATAGTCACTTCAATGGTGATATGTGCGGCTGTATAACTCCTGTGATTGGAAAACACAGTGGCACTTATAGATGTCATCAGCATGGATGAAAGCGATTGCACAGTATCTGGCAGCGCAAAACTAACTTGAGTCAAAGGGGACCCTTTAACTGCTTACTCTTTTCTTCCCCCAGCCTCTTTTGTCCTGTCCCCAACTTCAAATGTGCAAATTTGCGACCCATGGGCGACTTAGATCCGGTACTGCTGAGGTGAAAAATCCAATTAACCTGCAGCTCTAGCTGCCTTCGTTATAATCCCCTCCCATAATTATGAAATAACCAGATGCAGGGTTTCAAATGAAAAAACGGATGAGGGTGACTGACTGAAGAAGAGAAAATGAAATAAAAGCGTAGTGTGCCAGTGTACTGCGTTCCGGTTTAACCTCGGGGGGAAGCAGATCATTTTTAAGACAGATTTTGAATGTGAGACCTGCAGAAGTGGCGGTAATCAGGATAAGTATGTTCTAATTATACACTAACAAAAATAAGAAGGGAGGATATCGGGGAATGTTACATTGTTAGACTGCATAAATCTATCATATAAAGCTGAGATGAGAAACTGAGGCTGTGGGAGCACTGAGGGATCATTGTCAGTCCTCCACAGATGCTCAAATAAGGCTTTAAAATGATTAAATACTTTGCATTGGGAGAAAAAAGTGAAAATTAAAATCATTAACCCTTCACAGTCTGTCTTCCATTGTTTTGTTTAAAATAGAATAACATCACAGAAAGGTAAGGCAGCGTCTTTGATGAGAAATTGCTGAAATACAAAAACACCTTAAGCTCATCCATTTAAAAGCAATTATGGATGTTGTTGCAGCCATTTAGCATGAGTTCAAGAAAAACAGATATTATTCGCTTTAGGATGACTAGCATTTAATCTTGTGTTTAAAAAAAAAAAACTAAAAAAAAAAGTACAGTCTTTATCTTAAAGTACTTTATCTTATTTTGCAGAAAGACCTCAAGCATGTAATTATTTTCACTTTCAAATGACACAAGTGGTTCACTTTTCCAACAAACATTCAAAATTTCAATTAGGCAAAATCAGAGCGTACTTTCAGGCCAAAATTTGAATCACACAAATTAATTTTGTTTCTGGGTGTTTATTAAACAAGCACAGTTTGAAAGTGCACAAAAAGTGAAAAAGGCAACCATGGTACAATGTACTGTACAACAGACCAGCATAGGTGGAAACTCACCACAAGAACCACAATGAGTGTTGGATAAAAATAGAATTAAGCACCCGTGATAGTTTACAATCTTTCTTCTTATTCAAGTACACCCTTACAAACAGCAATTCATAACATTTAGAGCCATTCAATGTTCTGTAAGGCGAAAGCCATACATTACAGTATTAAAGGCCAGTATGTTGTATTTCTAGAAGCACCCCACACCTGCCAATCATGTAAAGTGTGATACTTGAATCTCAAACATCAACACATTGGCACCATCATTTAAACACCCAGGAAACCTTGACCGCTCCCATCAGGACACAGATGAGATCCATAAAGCAGCCAATGGACTCTGCACTGCGTTTATAATTAATAAGTAGAGGGAAAAGAGTTATAACCTTGAGTGCAGCTGCACATTGACACGGAATATTGATTCAGAATTTCCTTGCTGGTGCCAAAGGTGTTCTGTGAAGACAAGATAGAAAATATATTATGAATGTCTCTGTTGGACTGTAGTTTCTCATGACAATTCAAAGGAGCCGTACAAGAGAAAACCTTGTCATGCTGATATCGGCCAAGCGATCCCACGGGGTCGTTATGACCGTGAGCTAGTTGACAACTCAAACGACAATTTTTGTGTCTGATCTTTGCACTGTGATGTCATTATTCTGTTTGTTTAGGTACATTGCTGTGCGGCACTCACTCACTCACTCACTCACTCACTCACTCACTCACTCACTCACTCACTCACTCACTCACTCACTCACTCACTCACTCACTAAAAGGCCGTCAGGTATATTGGTGAACCGGTAAGTGGCTGGTTTTCTGCATCTTGTATGAATGTCTTCTCGTTAATGGATTTATGTGCTTGTCGTGGATTGTCCATAACGAACACCATGTTCAAACATATGGATGTGCACACATGCAAATTTTGTAGTGGGAGGAGTTATGTTAAGACATGGAGAACGGCGTCTAGACGGCTTTGAAACATTTTTGGTCGAAGTCGGAATGTGTTTTCCAACTGCAGGAGGATTATACGCCTCAGTCTTTCTATTAAGGTCTGTTCAGGGGTACTGGAGGTCAAGGGTCAGTCAGTTGAATCTCAAATTTGGGAGGCTCATCGGTCTGAAAACACTGACTGAAGCCATGCCCATCCCAAACAAACCAAGCCAAGAAATATTTGCTATATTCTATCCAGAATGACAAATTTCCATCTTATTGTGACAATTGGATACTTGGGGAAATCTCTTGATATTGGTCCACTGCTAATACAATTATCCTTTAGATGAGAGTTTCGGGTTTTTTTTGTTGAACGATTTCAATCTGAACGGACATTACGAGGTCTTGCCAATCATGCAAATTCAATTTCCTATTCATTGGATCCCACTGCAGATAGCAGGAGGGAGAAAAGCATTATGTTGACTTGGGGAAAAAAGGGGAATAGCAGGCAAGCAATTAATGATATCTGAGCTGAGGTTTCATATCGCCAGCAATCAAACCTACATTTAAATGATCTTATGGTCTAATGTCAGGTATGCTTCCTCCTTTCAAGCCATTTCTATTTTAATTCGGCAGATTAAATTGCTTTGGCTATATTTTGTGATAATTGTCGCCCGGGACTGAGTGATTTCTTTTGCAAATTCCAGCACGAGCTTTGGAAATAGACTTTTAATTTCAATGTATTTCAATAGCAGCAAGTGTAATGAATTATGGTGGCTCTGCATGATTGATTAGTTTCTCACTTGAAAGTCTACCTTTGCAGATCTTTGCACAAGGATGGATTTTTAATAACTGCATGCATACTCTTAATTATACTCATGTTTTAGTTTATCAGGAGCTATGAACCTGCACTTGCAAGGTTCAAATGTGTTAAACAAAGCCAGAGGCATGTCGACAGATGCTGAATGGTAGTTTTGTCTTGGGAGCATCAGGGATTTCAGCTCTAAGGTGAAATCAAACAGGAGCCACATTACAACTCACTTTGATGCGATGGCTTCCAGCTGTGGCTGGCACATCAGCGATGTACGACTTGTGAGTATATCTGAAAGGACCTCAGGGTGGTCGTATTTCTACGATTGTACAAGGTTGGTGCAGGGCAAACTGGGAAAAAACAATGAAATGAAATATATATATATCTTTCTTAGAGACGTATTGCAGCAGGGCAGGAAATAAAATCGTACAAGTGGCGGAAACTAAACTACTGTGGAGATCAGCAGGTGCCCGTGGCTTAACACTTTAAACCTTATGGCTTCCCAAGACCTAAACCATATGTCCTAACTTCCCACACTAAAGATATTCAAGTAAAATTGAAGGCTGCCACAGCTGAGGAGGTCATGGTGTTGCCAGTGCTAGTTTGCCTTTGTCTCTGTTTAATTTATATGGGTTTAGGGGTGGGAAAAAAAAAACTATTAAAAACAATAGACAGGTTTCACTGAACTTTATAGAAGTCAAAGAAAAGCACTAAACCACAGAAAATTGTCTTCTTTTTTTTCTCATGTCATTTCTGGATCTGAAATTGTATAAAACACTCAAAGCAGTTGCCCTGGTCACTCACTGACTTTTTATATGAAATCTGTCTTTCCCATACCAGAATGCTTCTTTTGAAAGGGGTCATTAGATAATATCACCACTGACCTTCCATTTATATTACATTTCGTTGTGAACTATGATTTTTTGGTGGCGATAGAAATGATAAGCTTTTTACTCATATTCATGAGAACGTTCCAAAGTGAGCCTGCTGCTAGAGATTTTGGCCAAATCGACGATTGAAAACTGCACAATTTGACATAATGTGTTGCTGGAACAAAAAAAAAAAAAAAAGACAGACACTGAGTCGAGGCCACAGCCGTAATATTTACATGTGTCACCTTGGAGAGACGTGTCAATTTACACATGCTTCATGCAGTGTTATTCCTCAAACTGTGCATTAATTTCCTGTCGGGTTCAAAGCGTTTGTCACCCTGTGTCACTCACATTGCCGCTTTGTGCCTCACTTCTCGAGGACCTCGCTGCCACAGTTAAAGGAAAATGTGTTTCCCCTAAACAGTACACTGCCTCACATGGTCGATTGTGGCAGAGGTCCTCAGGGGTCATGGCAGCTGACAGGGCAACACTGTTGCCATTGCGTGATGAAATGTTTAAGCAGTAATGGATAGACTGCATCATGGGAAAAAGGTAAAAACTGCAGAGGAGAGTGGGTGGAGTCATATCTAGCACTCGTCTGTGATTGATAATGAGGAAGTGAAAGGCATCCAGGACAAACAAAGTAGGGGAACAAAACAAAGGTCTACTTGATTGAAAACAGCACTGGCGATTAACCTTACTCTCTGTACGTTTGCTCAGTGGCATTAATCAGCACTGGATATACTCATCGGAAAAATAAGCACAGTGATTATGCCTAACTGAGTCGGCACTCCTCTACATGATTCCGAGCGTAGGCTGGATTGCCAGACACGTGTTGGTCGCAAAAGAAATCTAGTCACACCAACTGCAAATCAGTGAGCAATCAGTGTGCCGTGTTTGCTTACAGTTTTGCACATTGAACAAAAACATGATTTGATTAATGACAAGATGGCTGATGCAAGACATTAATGATTTAAAAACAGTATTTGAGAAGTAGGGTGAATCATGATAAGTCTTACAGATAAATGCATTCATTTATGTTCTGTGCCAATTGGTCTTATTAGGGCACGTCACCATTTGCACTAACATTCATGCCCTGTAATTTGGAGTCTTTAATTAACTTTCCGTGCATGTTTTAGGGATGTGGGAGGATCCCGGAGTAGCTGTGGAAAACCCACCCAAACAAAAGGAGAATACAGACACTCCTCACAGGAAGGCCTGAGCTGAGATTCGAAACCCCAAACCTCGGAGCTGTTAGGCAGATTTGCTAACAAAGCGACCATCGGGCTGCCAGCCACTGATTTGTTGTAAACAATTTGTTTGTAAATTACAGGCATTCAACAATGCTGCATACCTGCCAGCCAAGGGAAAAGCATTGTCTTGTAATATCTATATAATTGGCACGCCTCTGTAATCCGACACCTTTCAGCGCTTGTTGCCATATGACAATAGGGAAAATAATGAAACACATCCTGTAATTAAGCTCATGAATATATATTGGTTTGTTAGGCTTTTTTTGTCCTACATCATAAATTTTCACCTTTTGCATCTCATCGACACCTTCAGACGCAATTCGATGCAATCAAACCTTTTCCTGAAAAAAAAAAAAAAAAAAACTGCTGACTTCTCTGTTCACGGCACCTGTACCTCCTGTTTGCATTGTGCGGAGTCAAACACAAATTCTTCACACTGAAGTCAAACCTCAATGGATTTAGTGACAGTTTTTCTCGTGGTTCTTTGACATTACATTAGACTGATGATGATCACTTTAAATCCGCCTCACATGATTCCAGCATTAAAAGTAATTGAGATAAGCACTAATTGGGGTCAAATACGCTGTACTAAATTCCTCGGCCTTTACATTTACAAGTAGATGGCAGGTTGACGCCTATCGGTGCCAGGCTGTTAAATCCATTATATCCCTTGAAAAAAGCTGACAGCCTTTAAATCACACAACATTGTGAGGTGGCCACTAGGTTAATTCTCCAAAGAAAAAAAAAAACATTTTAAAGACTATTTTACATGCTCTATATAGTCAGCCACTTAAATAGCCTATAATAATAATTTATTTGTTCCCCTCTCACTTGTGTTCTACTTAGTTATTTTATTTTAGTGCAGTTTTAAACCTTGAATAATTCACCGGCTTGTAATAGTGATGAATTTTAAGGTCTAAATGAACATATTGTGTGCATTAATAACAAGTGGGTTTTGTGAGTTTTTGCACATTGATGAATTGAAATAGATGACCATGTGGTTGGGGTTAATTAAAACAAATTAGCATGATTCATTTTTAGTCATGACAGGGTCTTCAAAGTCAGGAATGCTTTACAAAAATAGTGGAGGTGGAGTAGGTTTGATAGCTCGTTTGAATGGAATATCTGCCTTGAATGTTCATGCACAGTATAAATATTCATTATTTTCATATAGTACTTATTAACAATATTTTTTGTTGTGAATTTCAACAGCAACATTTGAATATAAGTGTTGTATCTGTTATCATTGTTAAAAATCGTCACAGGTGAATTCTACATTTCTCCTTAATGATGTCACCGCTGACCAAGGATTCACAATCCACATCAGATGATGCCAAAAAAAGGGTAAAAACATGACTTTCCTCTCAAAAGCAGTGTGCTATGCACCTATGTTTAGAACGGTCACGAAACCCAGATGAGCGGGGCAAATTGGGTCACTGTGAGCCCACCGAGAAATGTGAGGAAGAAAAAGGTTGAACGGAGGGCAATGGACAGGCTAATGTCGAAATGGAATGTCATTGCTTTTCACCTTCATTAGTCTGAGTCACCGCAGGTTCTCACCCGGTCTTAGTTAGTTAGGTAGCCATCGCAGCTGCTGCCTTGCATAATGACAAAGTGCAGTAAATTGTAAAAGGCACAGGGTGACGGTTGCTTTGCCAAGAATTGGCTGTCGGATAATAGCACTCTACACCACTCATTTATTTTGCACGACTGCCTTCGCTGTGTGAGTGGGAAGAAAGTGCAGAACTTTAACTCATGGATTTTTTCCTAACTTGGTCCCATCACAATAGTTGTAGAATGTTTGCTATAATAAAGTTACATTATGTCTTGTTTCCACCACATGGGATTTTATCTACTCACCCGTCAAAAGGTGTACTCGCCATACAGATGATGTAAACAACAGCTTGTCGCTCATTTGTCAAGTTATAGTCCTTACATTGTCGGTTTTTAATAGCGACGTGTTCAATGTGATGCCAGACACACAGTAGAAAAGAAGCATAAAACTGAGGAAGATTTAAAACATCCAGTTTGATGTTTAGTTTAGTTGTCCATACATAATTAGTAATTTTAGTGTGTTCACTGTTATTATAGTTTGGATTCCTCTGTTGTTGCACCTCCTGGTATATCATAAACACACAGACATGAGCTGATTTTTCCAATCCATGTAAAATTGAGTAAATTTAACGAAACTCCTTTTCAGTATAGTACTTTCTTGGTTCCAAAATATAAAAATTGATACCCAGAATGTTCCTTACAATATAATGTATACAAAATAATGCCACTCTTGTGATGATTGTTAAGAGTGAATTATTGCATTCACATACTTAAGAATTTCTGAAGAATTTCTTTAGACAGATAAAAGTAGCAATATAATGAGGGTTTAAAGGCGCAAATGATTTGAATAACTACATGAAATTAAAAGAAGTGTAACAATAAAACAGGTGTTAAATCATTGAGATGACAGTAAAACACAGTGTTTAGTGAAGGGGCTTTTTTTTTCTTTTTGTGCATTTATGGATCGTTTTTATGGGAGTCTTTTATTGCTACAGCTGTTGTTTTCCATGTCAGTTGTTTTAAGGCGTGAAGAAAGATCCTCTCCCATCGCTACAAACTGTGACAGCAGGATGATGAATAATCCCTGCGAATAATCTGAGAAACGCACAATCTCATTCAGTGCCCGTAGTGTGTGACACAGACTTCCTTGGTTGAGATAAAGCGCGACGTGTTACTAAGAATGCTAAGAAGAAAAATACAGGATGATTCCATACTTAAAGAAAAATTTTCTAACACGAGTTGGTGGATTCTAATCTAAATGTGTGAATCACATGGAAAATTGGGTCTGCCAATGTTAAAACATTTTGACTTAAATGCTCTATGTCATAAAATGGAAATTATGTTGGAATAATTGCATAGAGAAATGCTCACAGTGCAAAATGACTGTCATTTTCTGTATTTGTTTTGCCACATGGATGAATCACTTTGGATCATAACTCAAATTGGTTTGAGATAAAAAAAAATAATTCCTCCTTCTGGTGTGATGCAGTAGCTTTTGTATACATTTGCTTCATTTCTTCTTTTTTTTTCAGTGACCTTGACACTATCTTTTTAGTTCTTTTGTCTAGGTTCAGTTTTAGCTGTAGTAACATAAAATACCCAGTTCAGCAAATCCATAAAAAATGTAGGTGCAGCTCCTTCAGTCGACTACAATATATACAATAGCACATAGGCCCCGGGGTTATATCAAATGTGCCCTTTTTCCGGTGCTCCATATTTAAAGACAATTCCTAGATCTAACAGACCTGGTCCCCTCCGAGGCCTGCCCCAGATGAAACAAAGCATACACCTCAATAGGTCTCCATAGGACTGGCCGCTCTCAGACTGGTGCTCGCAAGATTGACAAGTGCGCATTATTTTTCACTGGAAAGTGGCAGGCAGTCCCTTATGTGATATAGAGGCGTGTCAAGGGCTGCTCTCTGGCTATCTCTTTGAGTGTATTCTTTTTTTCTAACAGCTCAAAGTGTGCCTGTGAGCATTTAAATGATCAGAATGTGCAACGAGGCTGTCTGCCCCCATGCTGTCAAACGCGGACGGATATGTTTCAGCAAGTAAAAGAGACGGACGTGGTCAATACACACACGCCGCTGACCCATACATGAAGACAAGCGTTTGCCCAAAAGTCCAGTGTTGCCTTTTCAGACAGACAAAGCCCCCTTGGCACATTCGCCAACTCAGCTGAGTCGGGCAGAAAAGTGGAAAAGGTGCACCTCAGCGGAGATTCAGTCAGTTTTAAAGCTGTCCAAAGCGTTATGTTTAGTGAGAGAACAAAGGGTAAAAAAAAAACTGCTTTTCTAAATTTTTTCTCATTCATCAACTGATTTATTTTTCACTCTGTAAAGGTGTGAATCAGAGAGTGACAGTTTGTCCGTTTCTCAAAGTGGACTGTGACTAATTGGTGAGAGATTAGATCAAATCAGATTTGCCTGAAGACAGCTAGCAACAAAGCAAATGTGGAGTTCTTAAAAATATTTCAAACAATTCAGATGTTGACTCATTGTGCTGCATGATGTGATCCAAAATGTTTTCAGATGTTTTCTGGCTCCCCACCAATTGATTTCTGAATGTACTGCTGTGCTTCAATATAACGCTTGTTTCAAATTATTCCAGTTTCCATTGTTTCAGCCCAAATACAAAGGCTTTGCACAGCGATAAGTCTTTTAGGCAACATTACACAAATGAATTACAACGTTGAAGTGCCATTGGGCTTTGCAGCTGTTGCAAAACCTGAGCCAAAATAAATACATTTAAAAACTGCTCGAAAGACTGAAACTAACTGAACTAAAAAAAAAAAAGGTAAAATGATTGCTTTTCCACAAAACCACAAATCTTGTCTGAATCAAATGATATATTATTATAATGTTATGCTAATGGTGGCTCTAGATTTCCATGTCCTGGTCGCTGTAGCAGGTGTCACATTCCGACTCAGGCATTTCCGAGTAACCTGATTACATAGTGTATGTAGAACTGCCAGGAACTGCCAGCATCACTTTAAGTATTTTTGCTTTAAGTAGTAGGCTACTATTAATAAACCCAGCCTGCAAGCCATTAAAGTCCTGTTTTCTCTCAAGTCAAACAGAGAAACTGAAAATGGCTGTTTTGGGAGGAAATACCTTGAGAAAAGTCGATATGTCCACTGGCCACACTCCAGCTTTGGTCACAGTGGATATCATAAATCATCTGGTAGATTTTAATGCACGCAACTATTATGACAGTATTTTTTTTTTGTCCACAAAATTATTATAATACACTCATGAAATCTGGAACATATTTAAGTTTCTGTCTGAGTAATGTTCAGCAAATATAAAAGTGACATGAGACTATTGAATGATTTTTTTTTCTAGAAGAGTGTTTTTCTTGTTTCTACATTAATCATATTCCACTATCCCCACATTTTTTGTCTTGCAAATTGTGTCACACACATTTGCCCATCTAGGAGCCGGGGTTCAGTGGTCATCCGGTCTCCCAGGAAGGTCATTAAGAAAATCTCATGAAGCAATATCCCCACACCGAAATGTGAAGCTTATCATGGTCAGCAGAACATGTGTTTGCCTAAGCTGTGAGATGTCGGAAGCTGCCTTCTTTGGTCCTTTAAAATGCACTGGAAAAATTGACATGTCGGTCACAAATAGATTCATCTGCTTGGGGAAATCCAATATCCCCAGAAAATCTCAGGGAATCATCCGTACACCATTTTCTGAAGAGACCTCGGAGTCCTGAAGCGGAATATGCGAACATCATGATGGCTATGATACACAACATTGACATTCTGAAAATAGCCTGTTCTTTGGATTTTCACAGGAGTGAAATTGGACAAATCAAAAATACTGTATCTTGACAGTGATCTAAATCCTTTGAGCCCTTTTCAAACTATTTGGAAATGTGATGCACTGCTAACTTTCACTTGAAGTGCCTCCACATGTCATGGTGTTGACTTTGACCCCACTGCAACTGTCTTCAGGGATAGATTGAGTTTCATTCGGTGGAAAAGTTCAATTTTGTGGCTGACCTGATGTCTCTTGTGTCACTTGGGAATTTAATTCCACACCCGATTATGAGCCCCGTGTTTGCTAGATTTTCATAAACAGGGAATACATTTTCTCTATAAATCTGATGCAAGAAAAATGTAGGTTTCCCATCCTTTGGCTCGACTAAATTTAGAGGAGGGAATAAATATATGATACCAACGCAAACTGTGAGTGTGAGGACATATTTACAAGAGTGCTCTCAGTGGTGGCTTGCAAAAAAAAAAAAGCACATCACAAATGGCTCACAAAGAAAACAAGGTCCGACATGACTAATCTCCTAATTCTCTTGAAAATAGGAGGAAGAAAATAGAAAGACATTGTACGGATGACAATGTTGTCTTTGTCCTCCTGTGCTGGGAATGACAATGGCATCCAAGGCAATATGAAATTATCTTTTCCAAAATAATATCAATCAGATTATTTTGAGAAAAATGCTAGCTACATCGACCATAATTTACCAGCATTTATTTGTTCCTGTTAATACAAAAAATGTACTGAGTCTGAACATATTTGATAACAATCAATATGCAATCTGTATATATTATTATGGCATGTTAAGATTAATGTTTTTGAATTTGGCCGTTTAGCACATTTTGGGAAAATGACAAAACACCAATATTTTCTTAGGTCAAGTATCATAACTTCAATGTTGACAATAAAACAAAAGAAGAAATGAAGAGCAAGTTGTAATGGGTTGCAATTTTAGTTTTTAATATTTATCTAGAGAATATTAACATTTATTTCTTGTTATGGCTTGTTTTCTTGTATTCTGTCTTACTCATTGGGTCATTTTTGTCCCACCCTCTTTCCAATCAACTCCCTCACCCACTTATGTCTTGTCCAGGTGGCCCTTGTTGTCTCTTTTGTATTTAGTTTCCTGGTTTCTTTCAGTCTTGTTGGATTGTTGTCGCTGTCGCATTGCCGTGTTCCTTGTAAGGCTGTGTATTTTGTTTCCTGGTGTTTTACTGTGACCTATGTTTTGGTCTTTCCAGAACTTTACAGTTTCCCCTGAGTAGACTTTTTAGTCTTTTTCTTTATTGGCCACGCCGACCATGAATGACATCATGTGTCTTTGTTCATCCCCACATTGATTCATAAATTATTGATTTGATGTGGAAATCCATTGTATACTTATTTCAATGAGATTCATCATGTCTACGTGACGTCTCTGAGGAAGACTGGAGTAGCAGTCGAAACTGTCAGCAGCAGGTAACAGCTAAAAAGTTTTTCATTGTCTGAACAAAATAATATGTTCCATTGTATACTATTTATATAGTTTGTCTTTGCCATAAACTGCACAGACTTGGAAGTTATGAGTTCTAAGATGTCTTTGAGTTCCCAAGTGTTTACAGTTGGGGCAAATCATTTTCTTTTTATTCTAAGGAGTCCTAACAAATGCCTCAATTTGCTACCAATTCCTGTATGAACCGATTTTTCAAGGCCACGTCAATCTATGCAAATGAAAGCAAAATTGACAAAAGAATAATAACCACATCTAATTGCCTATCACAACAAGAGGGCTAAGTTTGAGAAGTTGCAAAGCCTGCAATGCATAAAGAAATAATGTTTTGCTGCCCCATTATAAGATACTTCCAAAGCTGATGATTTCCTTGTTATAAGAAGATCAAAGACACCACACTCATTAGTGTTGTGCTCAGGAGTGTACTTTACCTGGATGAAAGGCTGGATGATTAAGGCATTACTCTTGTTTTAGCCAAGAGGGAATGGCTATGCAGGGCATTGAGAAATTGTTGCATTGTCATTTTTACTGGTGAAAAAAATGAAGTACGGGGAATTCCATTATTAGACACAAATAAAGGGTCTCTTCAAGAAGGGCTAGATTCAGGGAAAAAAAAAAAAATAACTGCTGGTTTTTGGCATCTGTAAACTTACTACGGTCACCAGCGAGAAAACACACTGGTGCCTTTGTAAAGCAAATTTAAGACAGCATTCTTTCAAGAGGTGAAGTTCTTTGTCGTCATCTGACTAGAGTTTCTAAAGCCTCACAGACTTCAATCAAAGAGGGCAAACGGTTTTCCACTGAACAAGAGTTCTGGAAAATCTCGACAATGGAATCAGTATGGTAGCTAACTTTTCAGCATAAACTGGAGGAATGATACAGTGGGCTCATAATGACTCTGGAGGAGAGATCTGTATATTGTTACACTGTGCAATATTTTTGTTTTAGTCATTGTTCTTGCTGTCTCTCATAAATATTAAAATGTGTTAGTGTTATTTTAGACATGGGTTTAAATGCTATAAAAACATGCCTTGGGTGTATCTAAATACTTTCCAACAATGTGGATTGCACTCACTGCCAGGGTGGTCTGGAATGTAACCCCTGCGCTAGAGGAGGGATTACTTTGTGTTCCTGCAGATATACAGCACATCTAATAATTAATGTCTTTCCTTGATATTTATTTTTAAACTCCTTTAACTAAAAAATAATGTTTATGAGAAGAAAATATTAGTTTGAACTCTCATTTCCAGACTGTCACAATTACAAAATCGCTATAAGTATGGAGATGCTGTCATAAAGTGAGAGAAAATTATTGCATAGTCACACACGGCTGTGACAGAACACTGTTATGCATAATATGATGGGAGGAGACGCACATTTGTTGGCCATCAGTCTTATCGTCTGTGTCGTTCTTTGGAGTGCGAGGCGACGCGACGCGACGCAGAAGCAACAGAGAGAGAAAATAAACATCAATTTACAGCTGTGCGTCTTTTTCTCCTGCTGGGTTTGCATGTGCGGCATCAAACCATTCACAGTGGGAAAATATTACACAGTCAAGACATGCAGAGGCGGTGTAACAAACATGCTCAATATACTTCAGTACAGACATTTTCAACTAGTTGCTAATAGACCTGTGTTTCTCCAGCTCATCTGTCACTGTTTATTATTCCCTTTCTTTGCCACTTTCCATGTCTCTCCCCACATGCACCATATGCCAAAGTCCAATTTTCCATGTTTTGGCGCCACTTATACTAAAGGCAAACATAGTATGTATTGATGATTGTCAGCAGTGGCCATTTATCATCTGTCAAGTTGCTGTCCTCCGAGGAGGTAAATACACCCCGTGAAATATGGTTGTTTGAGTCTGCAGGCGGAATATCGTATGACAGCCTGCAGAAGGCAGTGACAAAATCGTTTATGAGGAAATAGTTTATCATAGCTATGATAAACATTGTCCATCACACGCGAGCGGAGCAATTGCTTGACTGTTGGGATGCAGAGGGACTCGAATCGGATACATTTTCTAGATAAATTGGAAGTGAGGATGGTGATATTTCTGGGCGATAGCTGAAAGCCCTTTGTTTCTCAATTTTTCAGGTTAATTCACCCATCTGGTTTTGGTTGCAATTCTAAATAGTATCAGTATATAGTATTGGATTATACATGGAAACATTATCAGCAAATTATCAAGCTATATCAGATGTTTAATGTCATTCAATTTGATAGCTTTTTTAGTAGTAAAAGATTTCATAATGGTAAGGCAATGTCATGAAGTCACTTATGAAGTGCGCTTTGAGCAGCATTTTACTCGACTTCCTCATTTGCAACGTATACAACCCTAAAATAAGATTCCTCGAGCAATTCAGAGAACCAAACAATGACCCACTCTGTTTCACACAGACATGTGAGCTACGTCGATGGTGGAAACTCTTGGTATGGTTCAACTAGATGGAATGCAAATTGAAAAACAGGGCAGCAGTGTAGTAGCGAGGACATATTCTGCACCTCGCCCAGGACATTAGGACAATCGTTACCAGATTTGACCCCTCCTTTGCACGACTGCAGTTCTGGTCACTTTTCCTTTTCCCTAAGAGCCCTCTGGCAATCCCAGCAAATGGCAAGCAACATATGGACCGACGTACGTGTCAGAAACTAAAGTTGTGTCTCACTTTACTGAAAGCTCTAAACGATTTAGGGCGCAGTTATGGTGCCCAGTCACAACTGTGGTTGATGACAGCAGCATTAGGAATTTGCAGTTGTCAAATTTGTTAATCCCTCATGTCAAGTGAAGGCCAGAAATGCTGCTGCACCAGTAACAGGTGCTCGTAAGAAGCGGTTTGTCATGCGAAGATGTGGTACGGTATGACGTCCGTCAGGGTCACAATTGTGCTGTACATCACTCACCAACAGAGTGTAAACGCTCACAAAAAGTTTTGTGGAGTGACAGGAACTTGATTGTTTTCATCTGTAATCTCCTTGTAGAACTGGTTCCAAGATTCATGGAAGCAATGGCTGGAAAATAATGACTATTCCTTTCACTCTTCTCGTCATTTGGAATGCACAGCATGCCATCCAGCACCATTTGCTTTGGGAAACTATGAAAGTCTCTCGTTTCTGTTTCGACCATGTCCTTAATGACTGGTTGGAAACTGGTATGTCCACCGTCAAAATGTCTAAAAATGATATTTCAGATAGGGGGGATCATTAATGATGATGGAATCAAATTGTCATGTTACCCGCAAACGTCCAGATAGTGGTAGGAGTGTCTTTTTTTTTTTTTTTTGCCAAAACAAAATAACATGTTCAAGCATTGGGGCACTTTATATTCCATTTGGAGAATAGAACTAGTCATGCGTTGAAGAATATAAAACTGCCAACCCTTTTGAAGTTTTCCATGTCTTGGTCTGAATCAAATACTCACTGAAATGTTTCTCTCAGTTAGACGTGTTGTCCCTTACAAAATATCACAATTAAATTTGTCTCATTTGTGAACTCCTTGCGGCGGTTTCAGTCTTAAAACTCATGTTGGCTACTCAAAATATTGACCAATTGGGGAAATACTCACCTTTGTTGCCAGCAAATTACACATTATTGTGTTGAGTGTTTTTTTTTTTCTCAATATCACAAATTTACATCGTAAAAGCTTTGAACGCTGTCTATATAGCAAAATTAGCAAATTAGACATTGTGTTGAGTGTTTTTTTTTTTTTCTCAATATCACAAATTTACATCGTAAAAGCTTTGAACGCTGTCTATATAGCAAAATGTTTTCTCATCACTGTTGTCCCATGAAAAGATGAAAAGATATTTTTGGTTTTATACAATACAATGATAAAGGGGGTGAAACAAACGTAGGTTGTTGTTTTGTAATTTCAGTAAATAAAGTAATCACATAGAGTGAGAGGTTAAAGAAGTTGTCAAGTAGAGGAGGTTTGTTTGTTTTAAGCTCTTGAGGCTGTCAACCACCAACCAGCAAAATTAGGCAGCTTGCTTGTTTATTTTCCAGCGTACATTTGATGGTACAGAGTTACTTTTCGTGTACAAGGAGCCAAAGTATGGACAGAGAGGTTATGTGGATCCTCATCATGCAATCAAAGGGATTTCATCAGACTCCTCTCTGTAAACATTGGCATTCGTCAGCAAACCACAAAGTGCTCAAGACGAGGCTGCAAGTTTTTTTTCAGACTTTTAACTTCTGCCAA
Organism: Syngnathus floridae; assembly: GCF_059516105.1. Taxonomy (NCBI): domain Eukaryota; kingdom Metazoa; phylum Chordata; class Actinopteri; order Syngnathiformes; family Syngnathidae; genus Syngnathus; species Syngnathus floridae. Next base: position 7,321,714 of record NC_142425.1, read on the forward strand.
CGTTTTCAGAATGATCAAGAGAGTTATGTTGTTTTCTTTCTCCGTCTTGATATATTCATCAGTCAATCATTGAAATTACTATCTCAACCCCTTGCTGATCAACTCCTCCCTCACTTTCCTTGCAACATTCTTCATGATGTAGTTATGTAAGTGTTTTTCTGGCTTCTGTGGTCATGTGAGTATTACTGTTACTGTTTCAGTCATTTTATTGCAGATGAAGCAAGTTCTGTGTAATCTTGGCTCCAAATTCACCTTGAAATACTAATGCTGTGTTCAAAACCCAAGCGTTATCTCATCAATAGAAACAGAGCAGCTTAGTAATACACTGTCTTGGTTCCATGACTAAGGTCATGACCTGCTCTGATACCAATTTAACAAAATCCATCTGAATGTCATTCAACCCTTTTTTTTTTTTTTTTACATTGCTCAGACATTTATTCACAAACAATGCTGATTTCTGATGCTTTTTCAAATGAACTATTTTAAGCAAGAAAATGGCGACATGCAATCACATGTTTAATCATGCAGCTTTAATATATTTTTTCATTTTTTGCCATCTATTTTAAAACACAAAATAAAGAAGTGGAGCATTGGGGCATGCTGATTTTTTTTTTCCCCCTGAAAAGTGTCCACTGAAGTTATCAATTGATATATCAACATGCCCTAGCGTGTGATCGGTTTTCATTTACACAGGAACCACTTTCTCATCAGAGCATATTAATCTGATACACAAAGGCGACCCACTGTGAGAATATCTTTACTGAGAACGGCTTGAAATTAATTAAGATATAAAACAATAAATCCAATTGAAAAATGGCTTATCCAACATGTGAGCTTTATATCTGACATTGTGCGTTTTTTTGAGCTGCTTGTAGTTCATATCAATTTATTTCAACTACATTACATCCATCCCATTTTATGCCATGAAAATAGAATTTAATTAAAATAATTTCTTGGTTTTCTAACTCTGGTTTAGAATGTATATTAGACAAGTGTGTGGGTGTAAAAATAACTTTTACACATCTTAATAATGGACACTGATAAAGATTAATCATAGTTGTACAATAAATGTGTTGTGGTTGTTTTTTTTTTTATTCTGCAGATGTGTATTTAAATTCAAATGTGGATGTGCAGTCGGAGAGATTAACCCACCTTAACTGGGCCCACATAGCTTCTGTTCATGGGCCTCGTGCCCTAAACCATTTAAGACCAATACCTCTCTTGGGAGTGCTCACATGCAGCAGAGTTGACTGATGACTTAGCTCCCACAGAAGCCACACACACTTACCGGCTTTGTCTAAGCACAGCTATTTCCAAAATAAAAGAGGTGAAGATAAATTGCAAGCAAATTACTTTTTTTCTTTTCTACAAAACACCTTACCGTTGACATTTCACACTATTTGGCTCCTCTAAAATCTGATCTGGTCATCTCACAGGTCTTTTTTTCCCTCAATGTCAATTAAATATCACAAACTTTTTTTTAAAAATAAATTTGCTCCTTGTGAAAATCCTTTCATTACATTTTACTTATTGAATTACAAAAGCTATTTGTCAGCTGTATAAAATGTGTTGCCTACTTTTAACTTGCTTCAATCAAACTTTAAAAGACAAATTTTACAATGCAATATAATTATGCCTTTCAGTAACTGATGAAGAGTTTTTTTTTATCACTTTTTTAAACCTTTTGGCAGTCAGTAATTCTAGCAGCGTCATTACGTTTATTTTAGGAATGTCATTGTTTTCTCTGAACTGGAAAATGTCTTTAAGTCTACTTTTTAATTGTAGTTTGTTTTTTATTTGGGAACAAAAACTTAAACTGACTTTAACTCTGGGTGTATATCCTGCAAAAGAGAGCTGCTTTTTAGGCACAGATTTACACCCTGGATTCAATGTGACATTAAGAATCTCTATCAATCTTCACGGAACATTCGTAGAAGCTGGGTTACAAGTTGCATACACAATTGCTAAACATCAGGGAATTGTGCATCCGTCAGTGATTCGAACGGCACCATGAAGTCTAGTATTTAAAAGCAGGTGGGCTTCATAATGAATTCACAACATTGTCCTGGACAGTTCTAGCCTCAGGCCCTCAAGGTTTGTCAGAGTTTGATAGCGTGGATTACATAGCGATGTGTGTCCTTGAGTGTCCAAGGGCAAGAGACTTGAGTTCATATAGACACAGCGGAAAAAAACAATTACGTTCGCGAAGTCACCACAATTGTTTTGAGTGACAAGGTTAGTAATTCTCAGTGCTTTATTATTACCTTTCCGAATGAAGCAAAAGAGCGCAAGCATAATCTCTGCATTGTAGCCAGTAATTGTGTAACTGTAATTGTGTTTGTGTGCATATATTTCCACAGCAGATGCACTATTACTTTTTGTTTTTATCAGCAATCAAGCCTACTATCAGAGAAACTGATATTAGCTGATGAGTGACTGATTAGCTCAGTCAGCACTTCAGGGATGAATTCCATTTAAACCATGTAAATGTTAGGACATGTCTGAAATTTATGCCAGTGTCCTAAAAGTTAATCGGTCTTGTTCAGTAGATTCTTATTTTTCTTTTAACTTTGGATCTTCTGTGCCTGGGTGTAGTGCAAAGAAAAATCAATGTGGCCTGAAGTTGTTGTGAAGAGTTGGGTGACCACCTTCCCTTGACCGAAACTTTGTTGTCGATCAATGCAGCGTTGGTTGTACAGCTGGGAAGGATTGCCATTTGACATTGTAGGTGGTTAAATTCTCCAAACTGAGACTGTGGAGCAAGATGAATTCAAGTACTGCTACTTTTGTACAAATAAAAAGAACACAGTGAACCAGAAATATCAGACATGAGAACTTTTCAAGAAGATGATTTCTACTCAGAACTTTAAAAAAAAGGTGGCACAGTCAGCTGGGGTGGACCAAAGTTGGCTCAAACATACGCAGCGATGCTTGTGCACAACTGTTGAATTTTTTTTCTTAATGGTGCCTATATTCTTTGCCAAGGTCAGGAGTTAAATATCGGATTCCAGGTAATTAGGAAGCCGGGTGCATGAGTTAAGATGTGTTTGAGGAGCATGTCCGCCACTTTAAAAATGTGGATGATCTCTCCTTTTCCTGAGCTTAGTTTGTCAAACTGAGCAAACAAAAGTTCAAAGTCAAGGAGGATCACAAGCAAAAAAGCTGCAGTGCAATTAACCTCAAGCATATTAGCTTGACTCTTTACAAATTGCAAAAATATTTAATGGCACAGATGTAATTACACTAAAACAGGAAATGCAACATTCTTAATTGTTTTGTGTTTAGGGCCTTTGCTGGTCGTAAACTCTTCTGCTAAGTTTTTTTCTGTGTAAAATGTCGCATCTTTGTGCTGAGTGCAAATTCTACAATGGATTGTTAATTTTCTTTCTAATTCCCTTTGTCCTCGGGCAAAGAATGTTCTTTCGTGCACGTCCTATCCCACTTTTGCTCTCTGTCTCTCTCCATCTATGTCTCTCTTCCACAACCTCTCTCTCGCTCGCTGTGCACATATCCAGATAATTAAACAAAGCAAACCATTTGATTAAACAAGTAAATTGTACTAATCTGCATTTGCAATAATTAGGATAATGCTTTGTTTCCTTAAGAACATTAACTGTGATGGATGGTTCATCTGCAACTTGGAGTGACTCAAGCCCTGATAAGAAGTTCTGTTCACATGCCAAGATAGAGTCTGTTTAATAATTTTGACCCAGATGGCCCTGCGAGGCCATTTGGTGGGGATCAGCTTTGATAAACATTGGATATGCACAATATGTGTATGCTTACTGTGCTGGCCTTGTGTTATGAAAACGATTTTACAGTGACATCATGTGCTGGATGGAGACAGCTGGTGAAATGGGGTGGTGAAAGAATTTCTAAGGCGTTATGGGCCAGGCAAGCTTACCAAAACGGGCAACTGGTCCGTATTCCCGTAGGTGGGATTGTTCTCAATGAAGAAGCTAATAGTGTGACACAGATACACTCATACAATTCTCTAATCTGAAGCAGATACTATTGGTTAGCATATGATAAATAGCGACATTATCTGAGATGATCAATGTTATAACATTTTGTAGAAGCATCTCAAGCAACTTTCATAGATCATTCATCTTTCTATATTTTTCTTGGGTAATTTGCAAGATGAGTTGTGGGAATAAAAGAGAGACGAGGAGGAAGTAGTTGGTTATGAGGGGGTGGTGGTCTTCTAGAGTACGCAGGACCTGATGAAAGTCGGGCTTTGTTATGAAATTAGCTCCAAGTGAAGAAGGCCCCGCTGCTGCAGTGGTGGAGAGCATCTGGCACCATGTTGTCTAATTGCCTCTTCAGATTCTTTCCACGTCTCATCCTCTGGAGCTTGTGGTGTGATGGCACGGATATTTACTGCTGGGAAGCGCAGAGATGGTCACCGCTAACGCTTACCTCTGGCTTGTTCTGATGATGAGCCGCTCACCTGGGATACAAAACATTCTGGATGCTCTGAATAACATCATCCTCCACAACTATAAAAAGAGCGTATTCACTTCATTCAATCCTCTTCTTTTTATTTCTTATGTATCAATGTAGTAGTTGTGTGTATGTGTGTGTGTTAGTGTGCGTGTGTATATATCAATGACCTTTGTAGGAAGCTGTAGCTGAATGTTGCAATGATTTTCTCATGTGGTCACAGCTTTTCAAAGGACAGCATCACCTTTTTTTCAGCTGAGAGAACTCATGGTGTTGCAGTCTTTTTTTTTTTTTTTAGCTAACCAAATGGAACAAATAAAGTTAAATGCACTTGCTCCATTTCATTCCAAAATGTCAGCATTTGTCATAAAAGGTTTTTTTTTGTGTGTCATATCAAGTTTGGCATCTCGCGTGTTCTAGTGCTGGCAAAGAAGGAAAGTGGGATAATGACCATTGAAACAAAAGTGTAACTTATTGCGGTGACAGATCGCAGAGCAAGAGAATATTAACTGCAAAGTGGGTCGTGTTGAGTACATCGGTGAAGAAACTCACCTCACAGGCGTATGCAGCATTCAATCTCAAAAGCTTTAGATGGAGGATTTTTTTTCTTCCTTCACTTACATTCTAATTGGGAGTGAAGGAACTTCTCAACAATTTCTTGAATTGCCCTATGACTAATGATACGTCCACAAAGGCCAGACATATAGGCAGAGGTCTGCACTCTACTTACAGCCATTAATTTTTCCAGCCATGAAGGTGTGTGGGTGGGTGTGCACATGCATGTAGATGTGTGTCGTTTGAGAAACGCAGGTAGCTTGCAGAGCTTTGTGCAGCTGTAGCGAAGGCCGCTAATGTGGTGATGATTTTCATTCCCATGTCGAAAGGATTGCTCTCAATCTGAGATAGTCAGTGCTCATTTCTTTCAGTGTTTTCCATGAGTATTTAGACTTATCCCAATGCGCGAAGTCAAACACACACACATGCACACACACACACTGCGCACCTGTTTGGCAGAATCTGGCCAAGCACCTGGAACCTGTTCTCTCCCCCTGGTCTGCCCACACCAACTCATTTTTTCTCATTTCTATCTGACACAGCTTGCGAGTCTCATACGAGACACATTTTCATGACCGAAACCCACACGCAAACACACATCTAGTTCCTTGTTGTTTTTGTCGATATTAAAGAAAAAAGAGGGAACCAGCTGGGTCTATGCAGAATAATGAAGTCCGTCATTTTAATAAGACTGAGTAGGGCAAGTGGAATTAGAAATGAGGACGAAAACAAAAGCGGGAGACGTTCTCGGGACCAAATAAAGTGTCCACTGAAGGCTTGGCTGATTCGTCTGCTCGGGCTGCCATTGGCCACATTTTATAATTCATGGTCATTTAATCCTTCATTTACATAAAATTATGACATTATACTTGTCGTATAGATTGAAAAAAAATATTTCAAGAGTGGAACTACCTGTATAGGTTATCCCCTAGTTTTGTCAGGACAACATTTGCACATGTTCTTTATATTTGGCTGATCTATAGGAATCTTGGATTTAATTAATCCCAAAACAAATATGATATTGTTCTCATGATAAATGTAGCAAATAAATCAAGTTATTTATGATTGTGTATTAACGCTAATTTTTAGGAAGTTGTCATTTACAGCAAGAATCCAATACTGTCATTTTTCTCTGGCCGACCGGCTCACAAGCATCACTGCATGCTTGGATGCCCCCACAGATGCGTCGACCAAAGTATCATTTAGTAGTGACCATTTGTCATCTTTCTGCCAGAATGGAGTCTTTTGTGCAGACAGCAGGTTTTTTTTATCCAACAAACTTGCGACCTGAGAGCCACTGCGCCACCCAAAAGTTGTACCTTGAAAAGGTTGATTCTTTCTGAATTGAGGGGGTAATTTACCCTGTGCGACGCTTTTTGAATTATGGTTGTATTTGAAAGGAAGGGCGAGACTGTCAAATCCATCCCTACCATGATAAATAGCCATTTACTGTGGCATGGCAGCGGGATGGAGCAGGTACACACGCTGAGACACTCACAATGTCTTTTGGGAGGTTTGTTCAGACAGCCCGTGTACTAAAATCCAGTCTTTGCCACACGTGTCCTTTCTCCAGACCCTGCAATTGCAGTTGAGTTTGACAGATTATTCTGGCACTGGCAGTGGTGTCTGTAAATCACAACACTGCACTGGGTGGCATTTGAAAACTGGAGTGACAATTATGCCACTGCCTAAAGAAATCTGTTGAAACATTACTTCCTGTCTTTTTATTCCATTGTGGTTCTGAGATGTTCGGATGTTCAGATTTTTAGTGAAGAAAGTATTTTTCTGGGCATCCCAGTTTTTATTACAGATTTTATTTAGTTGTGACTTTTTTTAATCTCTTAATTTTATCTTTGAGAGCATGTTTGTTCATTTGAAATATTTTCATTTTTTTGCAAATGCTTCATTTTTGTTTTTATTCATTTAGTATTAGTTACTTTTTCTTGAAAGATAATAAAAAAGTATTTTATAATTAAGTAAAGGCAACTACAATGCTTAACATTCCATCCGTACTGTAGCTGCTTGTGCAGTTCAGCCACTGATTGATTAAATACCTGAAGTCACTTTCTCACGCACCATGGCTGCAGGAATGAGCTGCGTGTTCCATCTGCATTCTCTAATTTGATGAATGTGCTAGATTTAATTACACATGGGTCAAACACCACATGTACCTTTTGTGTAGCTGAATCATCCAATGCCACAGTAGGATCATCTGACAACATAGATACACAAGCTGATAATTTAATAATGAGACGGGAAAACTGTTGTATGCGTTAACCACTTTTAATGTGAACCCTTCAGAGGTGTAGGTTTCGATTCCGGCTCAGGAGACCAAAGTACAATGGGAATACTTCAAAAGCTCCCTGTCAAATAATTTGTGGCAACATATGCATTTTTTGGATGTTTACTTTCCTCAGATTGAAGCAAAATTCAATTCAGAATGTAATAATTTATCAGGTGGCGTTTCCAGTCGTTTTGAATTTCTAGGCCTGTTTCCTAAGCACCTATCTTTAGCTATAGTGTCCCCTGTGGTCGTCATTTTAATGGCAAATATGCCTACCAAATGTCTGCTGCGTCTCCCGAGGAGAAATCACTGTGTAGACAAATAGATGGGAACATTCAAATGCATGCCGTGGCAGGGCAGACTCATGTTAGACACCTTTTGTTTCAGACAGCTGCTTCTTGCACTACTGGAGCACATATGGGAGCGACACAGTTTGTGAAGAATAGAGCTGACAACTGTCTGTTTCTGTGTGCGTTTGTGTGTCGATACATTTTCATACTGCATTGTTTACAGTGTCAGGTTTCGACCTATTTTTAGATATGAAATAAAGTATCAATAATGGATGCACAGCGGATTGTGTTGCTTGTGCAGTTGAAACTGCCTTTAAATGTGACAGTCATTTGATCATTAAGTATAAGCAGTCACGGAATTATCCTTTTATCCCTCTTATCTCTTTTCTTGTGCTAATGTGTACCTTTATTCATTTATTGTATTTTCCAGGATAAGCCTGTGGATTATAGTCCAGTGCAGTTTATTTATGGAATTTCATGATTTGTATGATATTGTATGGTTTGTGCATATGGAAATTAAACATGAAAACGTCTGTGGCTTATAGTCCAGTGCGGCTTATATAAAGTTAGAGCCATACTAGAATTGCAAAGCAGGATTTTCCCAGAATGTTAGCTGATGAGGTAAATATTCAGGTGCGGTTTAAAGTCCAGAAATTACGGTACTATTTTTTTAATTCTGTGACTCATGAGAATATATCTTTATTATTTATTTCATCCTAATGCAGATATAAAGCACAAACGTATTTGGACAGTTCCAGAATTTTTAAGGATTTTGTGTTCAGTGGCCACCAAATTTCAGATTTAATTTAAGATTGAAGGGTTCCAACTATTTCTGTTTTGTTTACCATTCGTACTAATAAGTTCAGATCCAATAATGAATACATCATTACCCAATATACTATATGGTTGGATGCACTCTAGTTGTGTGAACCTCTGCTTCCTTTTACGGAGCGGGAGGTGAAAAGTGCACCTCTCAGCAGGATGCAAAGAGCAGCCGACATATGGGAGAGTGTAATGTCATATGGCAGCTCTGGATATATGAGCAATATATGGTTGCTCCGTACGTATAAGGTTTACCATGAATTTTCATGTCCCTTCCTTCCTCCTTCCCTCCCTCCCCACTCATCCATGTGAGAAATGGCCTTATTCATGCACACTTCCTTGGGCTGTTAGTCTGTCTCCAGTAAATGGCCTTTTGGGATGCCACAGGTGTGCACTTTTGCTTTAAATCAAGTCAGTATTCATGGCAACTATTACAGCAGAAAATAAGTTTTCTCCTTTTGGAGGAATCATCACTCATAATATCTAAAAGCTACTGAATGAAAGCAGAGGGTGAAGGATTTTCCGCAGCTGAACACACAATCACAGCCATACTAGAATTGCAAAATAGTCCTTCTCAGGGTCTACTTACATTGCAATTGAATCATAGTTTCAGACTTGCAGTATACAAACATTGCGATTCAACATTTGCTTTGGACATCCAGTTTGGACAGAGTACATTTTCAGTGCTCATTTGTGACACATTTGAAGTGGATATTCACAACTCTGTCCAGGCCACCTGTTATGATAGTGATGGATGCCAGTGGAGGTGCCAGCCTTGTAATGTACAATAAATTACTGTTATTCACATTTGGAATATTTTCATGAACTGCACAAAAACACTCATTTCCGTTTTTATAAAAGCATTCCTCTGTCACTTTTAAAAAGCCCAAGATTTTTATTTGTTTTAGTTTTTCAGGGCAGAATATTACAAGGTCAATGGTTCGACAAGTAGAAAACATTCAAACTACTTTGTACCCCAGTAGCTTTCATCATTTTTTTACGATCAGGTAATTATTTTATTGCTATGTCCAGTAAACACTCACAGATGACAAATGTTGGATTATTTTGAAAAGAAATAAATTACTAATATATGGTTTAAATAAATAGTGCCAGACTGCCAGCTGTGAAGTACTGGGCACAGAATTCAACTACTACTGATCAACCTTTCAACTAGATATTCTTTCTGAATTTGTGTGTGCTTGGTTTGACAAATGTGAAATGTTGTACACTGAAATCATGAATGATTTTTCTATTTTTGTAGATGGCGCATGTGGAAGCTGATTTTTATGCAGGCACACACCTTCCTGCTTCTATTTGGAAATTGGACAGACAGCTGTGCACTTTGTGTTCTTTGACCCGGACTGTGACAAATTGGTGGCTCAAAGTCAGTTTAAAGGTAGGCCATGTTGGACTTTTGACAGGCAATGCAACTTTAATGGGTGCATAGTGGAAAATTGAGGTGAAATTCTGGATGTTAAAAACTCAAAAGCTACTACAATGCTGTATTCTGCCAGCTGAAATTATTGTAATATAGTTATGGTGAAAATGTTTGCTAATAGAATTGAAATTATTATTTTTAAATGGAATAGAACTATGACTCATGCCTCAGCAGGGTCCACAATAGAATGATTTGTTACCTTTTCAATGGTCAGGTCAATAACTTTTAACTTGAAACAGTTTCTGCATAATAAGATTGTTCACTTGAGCAGAGCAGATTTGAATCGACGTGTGGGTTCAACATTTCACACAACAGACTTGAGATGTATTCCTGTTTTGTCAACAAAAAGAAAAAGCAGCTTACTTTCATTATACTATAGTATTCCACCTCCAGAACAGCATGTGGGCATGTTTTGTCAGGCGTGAAACACATGTTCACAAACACAGGTATCCGGTTATGTGTACTTTAGGGGCACGCAGGCCTGGACGGTCGCACACATACAGAACTGTTTGTTGAGAAACCTGCTTGTTAGTTTGCTGCCTTTGACTTCTCCAACATTCTGTCAGAGCAGACAAAGAGATTTGCACCAGACATGGTGTGTTTTTTTCCATCTTTGGAAAAAAAAACGTGTTTGATGAAAGTATTACTCCGACAGCTGAGCAAGCTGTGCACCACAATACCGCGCAAACAACGACTTGACTACTTTTCCCAACATATACACCAAGCCTAATGTGATAAAATGCAATTACTGAAGGCAGAAAAAAAAACGTTGCACTCGTTCCCTTCCATTTCTGTGCAAAGCTGACGAGTCTTAAATCATGTTTTGTGTTTTTCTGCTGCCCCTGTATGAGGTATTGATTTTTATGATGGTCTCTTACGCCATGTCAGCAACATCAAGTGAAGAAGTAACTTTGTTTTTGAAAATCATAACAAGCATAGACCCAGGAGTCTTTTATTGATAGGACACTTATCCCCATTTCTGCTTCAGTGAATGACGAATGAATGCAACGGAACATTGGACCTCCTGATGCATGATTACATAATTTTCCCTGGTAACCAAAGCATTCAGTTGAACACATCCTCCACCTGCTGCTGTGCAGAGATGTCATTTACTCTCCTGACCTCATAATACCTCTAAGCTGTGTCAAGGTTCAGCAGTACTTGGTGACAGAGATGGACTGAGCTGCTAATCTCCCTAAACTGATCTCCTCAGACACACTCACTCTGTCACCGATACCCCCAAGCAGCAGCCACATCTTCCCTCGAGAGCAGTGACAGGTGAAAGAACTGGATAAGTCTTATGCCTTGGTATCGCCTCAGATCAGTCAGCATAGGGATGGACGACTGCAACTTAGTTCTGTCAAGGTCACTTTTGCAATTCACTACGAACAACGTTGTCATTGTTGCCGGAACAAAAAGCCAGCCTACATCAGCAGGCGTTTACTCTTGAGGATGTGGGGTGTTGGAGAGAATGACATTTACTACATTATCTGCCACAAAGGTTGAATTTTCATCAGAATGTGTTGGCATTGATTGATTGATTGATTGATTGATTGATTGATTGATTGATTGATTGATTGATTGATTGATTGATTGATTTGGTTATGACCAAAATTATTTGACTGTTTCAACAAGACTTCAGGGAGTGATGGTATTAGGCCTGATGAATATTCTTTTAGTTTTGAGTTTAAACATTTTCATAACTATCATTGGGAATTTACAAAACTAAAACAACATTACAGTATTGTCAGTAGTTATGAGTACTGATGAGGGTGGGGTGGTAGTAGGTTACGCATAGGGGCACTGCCCCCACCCAAGTGACTTTTGGGTATTTTCCAATTTTGTGGGATTTTGTTTTCTTTGTCACGCCGCACTTAGGGAGCATATAATGAATGTTTATCAGTGTATTCTTAAGATTTGTGGGGGTTTGTAGAAAATGTTTCACGGATTATCTTGACTGGTATCTACACGTGACGAACTGTCTATAAATCTGACTTTGAATTCTTTTAGCTTTGCTTACGACCAAGTGCCATTTGATACACATCTGTCACTACCTCTGGAGCTGGCTAATTGGCATAACACAACGTTTCGCTTCTGTGTCTGTGCAAAACATTTCCCGGCCTCTAACGTCTGTGTAAGCTGTGTTGAAGCTCTCGACTTTTTTTATCGGACTGCTTGCGTCATATATTAATACAAAGAGATTGATGTTTCATACCCATTATAGTTTTCATTGTTCTCACAGCGAGGCATGTCCATGGCTTAAAGTGCACAAAGCTTCTTAAAGATCACTAAAGCCAATAGTGTGTTTGTAAACTGATTTAAACAATCCATTAATTCCTCTGTCTTGACCTGCAGGATATTATGCACGAGGATGATGAATGAAAAGCATAGCGAAAGTATTGGGAAAAACAAACACAGAGATAAAAATAAAATGCACATTTGACTTTCATCTTGAAAGTGCTTTGATAAGTCATGGAGATGTGTTTAGCAAATCTCATTTTTGGCATTTGCTTGCAGACAGACAAACAAGATGCATTTAATCCCCTTTTAGATTATGATTTGTGTACCTCATTTGTAAGACTTTGAGTTCCCCTGCAAATATTTGCCAGAGAGATTTGAGTTTACACCCTGACTATTTATTGAGTGAAAATCAACTCAGGAGCAGGGTCATTGGTGCCCTTTTAAGCTGACATCTCTCTTTACATTGTTGCATGTGTGTGGTCTGATCTCAAATATCAAATAGGCTAATTTTCTTGAAAGGTAAAAATCTGCATGTAAAAATGACACTAATTAAGACGTTCTGATCCATGATGATGGCAAGCAAATAAGCACGAAAGAGAGTATCCAAAAAGTGTGTAGACTTCAGACCATGTGTGAAGCACTTCAATTTTGCTGCCAAAAATCTTTGTGCGTCACCTTCACTTGTGACCTTTGCCGATAAATTGAGCAGCCTTTGAGGAGAGAAAGTGAGAACGCCTCTTCGAGGGAAATTAATATTCATAGGGAATGCCATCCTCAGCAGCAGTAATCTAGATGGAATCTCACTTCCTTTCATTAATCAAGACAAGTATGCCCTGGTATCACAGTTGTTTACCTTCAGAGTTTGTAGTTTTTGCAGCCTGTTGACTTGAGACAAACAATATAAATCACATGGCGACACATGACTTAACTACTCACAATTGTGCTGCAGGGATTCAGCACATCTTTGGATTTCAGGAGATATGAAAGAGGGCGACATGTTGCATATATTTATTTTTTTATGATTGCACAATGGAACAGCTTTAAAAATACCAAGAATAGTAACTGAAATACCACAGGAGAGGCAAGGACAGAAGTCTTACTTTGATGACTAGTTAAATTTTCTCTCTCTTTCTCTCTCTCTCTCTGGATCTGAAAAAAATCAAGAAAAACATCATTGACATTTAATGAATTTAGCTTTAAAGTGATACCAATTTTATCTCATTACCATTTATAGTTCAGCAGATATGAAAACGTACTATGTTCCCAAGACTTCTGGAACACCCTGTATTTAAATGAATGAATGAATAAATAAATAGATGAATGAATAAATACATAAATAAATAAATAAATGTTATTGTTAAATGTTACATCAATGGAATAGCACATTCAAACTTACGCATTTACTCGGCAGCAATTTCCTCCCATGACGTCTCTCCTTCACTGCTTTAGCCATATTAGATTTGCGGTGAAAAATACATTCGTACTCGCCGTAGACCTGCATAAAGACCTCCAACTCCATCGTGGTAAAATAAGGTGATCTGTTTTTCCTCAGTTGTCATGGTGACTCATGGTATTGGGGCTCCATTGATGATGGCTTTTTATAGTAGTTGTGCATGCGCATAACTCCAGGTTGACATATTCAGAGTTGATTGAACTAACTCAGATCAGCTTTTCTGGAACCAAATACTCAGTCTTCCATCTCAGAGTAAGTCAACTTAGAGTTCAGGGATAGACTCAGAGTATGTAGGCTTTCTGGAATACCACCCTGCTCTTCGTTTTCAATCGTACCTAATAAAGTGGTCACTCTTTATTCCTTTTTTATTTTTTTACGAGATACTGTGATGGCTGCCCTGGTTTGTTTGGTGGTTGTTTGAAACCAAGGCTAACCAGTTTACTATAGTTTATTAATCCATTACATCATTCAGCCCCTGTGGGAAGTCTGTTTTGAACTTAATAATTTTAGAAATATGGCTATACCAGACAAGGATAGAAGAGAGGACATTGAGACAAAAATGCTCCTGGCGCAAGTTTGGTCTCTAATAAACTAATAAATTAAGGGAACCTCATTTTATGACTTTGGGTGTGGAATTAAAGTATAAATTCCTCCCTTTTACCTTTCGATATGTTCTCTCATTAAGACAGGACTGAAATTGCACCACCTGCTGCTTGGGGCTCTCTGAGCAATTGTCCTTTTACAGTGTTGTGGTTTTTCAAGCCAAGTGTGTAATCAAAATCGGAAGTGTTGTAATTAGATACGATGCAGTTACCTATTCCTGTGTGGGTGTCTGCCGAACAGGGTGTGGACTCAATATATATACAACTGGCTGGGGATAGCGTTTAGTCTTTCAAATAGATACAGCATGAGGAACACAATGGTGTGAACAAATCAAGGCTAATTTTTTCTTACTGGCAAAATCACAAACCACTAAAATGGAGAACAATCTTTTCTTTTTACAAAACAGTGGCTTCATTAAAGTACTATACAGTAAAAAAAATCATGTACTGAAATATATTTTTAAAAAAGGTTAAGCAAAGAAACTGTGCAGATTGACGTGCAAAGTCAATGCAAACCAGATAGTCAAAACAATAACAGCATCAATTTGCAAGATAATATCACAGTTCTGGAAAATATGGCATATGTTTTAAATCAATGCCAGTTTTCACAGAATACCACATATTGTATTATCTCACAGTGCACATGTGCTACTTTTTAGTCTCCTGATTTTGTGCTGCATTTTAAAATACTTTCTTCTATATTATACCTTAGCTTCTGGGACAGGCTGTGATTAGACTAAAATGTAAAATTGGTATGTATTTGTTAAAAAGTTCAGGAATTTAAAATGTGGCATCATGTGCTATGATCTCCGACCCACCCTTTACTCTTTCTCCCTTGACCTTTGACTGCTCCTCATTTCCTTGGTGGAAATATGTTGTGAGAAGAGGAATTATGGGGAAGGCACATACTGGTTGTCTCACCATGAATGTATCATGCATGTGTGATGTAGGGCTAAATCAGACACACATGTACATTGTAGAAAAAATGGAAGAATAGGCTCAGGTGGGTGTTGGATTTCAACACAGTTGACCTCACACGTGAAGAAGAGCAAAAACAATTTGACCCTAAGAGGAGTAGAGAATACCCAAGTAGTTGGTTAGTATGCATAGCAATGTAAAATGTAATCCAGTAATGTTATATATCGCACCGAAAACAATAATTTATTCATCTTTATGAAGCTTTGCAACTTAAATAACATTTATATCTACTCATAAATATTACAATTTGCACACATTGTTATGCGTACTTAAGCCATTTTACAGGTCTCGGGCTGTAAAATATACGCGTATGTTATGGCTTCTATGAAACATAATCATGCGCAAGAAGGGTTTCTGAGTCTCTGTAACGCTTTTAATTAGCATCAGCAGAGAATTGTTGTGGTAAAGATTCTCTAAAGTCAGGAAGTCATGAAGGAGCCAGTAATGAACAATGGAATGAACAGAACGAGTGTGTACAGCAGCCTGACTTCATGCTAATTAAGATCAAATTGCCTTGCCTGGTCTGTTTCTGTTTGAGATGTTACTTCCTGTTCTTTTTTTCCCCCGGTTCAATGATGTAGAGTATTTTTCATTCTTAACTGTTTCTTTGACCTGCTCTTACCTCTTCCACTCTTAACTTCCTAGTTATTGTGTGGTGACCTGCTAATGAAAAAGTTTCTTTTAAACTTGTGTTGTTTTGCACGTTCTATGCTTTGCCTTATGTCTGTTTTACACAGCAGGATATTCAAAGGAAGGAAAGTGGCTAGTTTTTTTTTTTTTTAGGGAGGGGGAGTGTGCATGCTGTGCACCTAACCTAAAGCAGGTTAAATATCAGATACCAAAATCTAAAAAAGAACAAGCAGGCCTTTTGTGTACACATAATCAAGCTCAAAGCTGTGTTAAGGAGTTTGTTTTTCTTTATCGAACGCTAACGGAAAAAAAAAAAAAACACCTGAAGTCACAAAACCTAAATCAAAACAAATGTTTTAGATTTTGCTTAAGCTTTTTGTACTTCTATGTTGCCATCACAACACGAGTACCAAAGGTTCACGTGAAGGCAAAGAGGTGACTTGAACAGGCCTTGATATCGTTACTGAAAAAGCGAAACTATCTAATAGATAGTGCCCATAATGTGTTAAAAAGCTACTTTACATTACTGCATCCACACAAAACAAAAATACAATCAATTTATGATGATGACTGTAGGGACTGTAGAAATAATCAAAATATTCCGTGACCAAAATGAAGTGCTCAACTGCCAAACCCGTATGAATACGTGTCTATCCATCTTTTCTACTGCAGAAGAGATTCCATAAAACACTTCAAGCAGTGACACACTGAGGTGGTCTGATCTGGCTGATGCCAATCAGATAACATTGACGCCATGGTGAGATGAACTTTGATTGGGTGTTGAGCCAATGTGTGCCTTGGATCACATCCACTTTAAACCACTAAAGACATTGTAGATGACACCCATCCTCTCTGCAACTGACCTTAATTACAGAAATGCACACGTCACTTGCAAGTGCCCGAGAAGTGAAAATATAAACACAGGCAGACGTTAAAGATCATTCAATTATCTTCTCTATGCACACACTGCATTGCTCACGCTGCAGATTTTCTGTAAAAGGGTCAATGCTGGGGACAGAATGAGATGCAGATGCCATCTGTGCGGCACGTTCCTTTGGCATCCGACAGACGGCCCTTTGCCACTCTTGATCTCAGAGCCTGATTGCAGTCCGGCACGCAAGGCAATGTTTTCCACATGCCTGTCGTGATTTTTATTCAGATGTGCGAACAGACTTCGAGAAGTGGTTAAGCAAGTAGCACTCCACACACTTCATGCTTTATGGCCTCTCCGTATCGAAAAAGCATCACAGTTTAAATTAAGTGGAGACAGCTTTTTAACTGGGCTGGAAAATGTAATGTGACAAAGCAAACAGCTGACAATTAGGGACATTGCTAATGTTAATTTAACAATGTTTCCTGGCCTATTGCAACTCTGTGATAATGAAGACCTCCAAGTTAATGAGGAGTAAAGCAGAAATAATCAACACAGACAGTGAAAGTTGTTAGTCAATATCTTCCAATTACCCTCTTGAATCCCAAACTCGAACATTTGCTAGAACCTCTTCTCTAAAAGACGATAAACACAGTTGGTCTTGTTTTGAACGTTGACAAGAACAAATCGTTAATAGCCCATAGTTGAGTGGTTCAGACGTTCATATGGAACGACAGAGCAGGTCAACAGCTAGCTAGTATGTTTTTATATCAACAAAAACATTGGTGCACTTGTACGTTTGATGATTTGTAAGGACTGATGCTGAAAAGGAGAAAGAGGAATCTAGAATTGTGTGTTTTACCACACAGCCCAATGTTTGCAAACTGCCTTGCACACGTGTTGTCAGAATTCAAATAATTGAGTGCAACTATTTGAATAGTCCAAGTACCTAATTATCAGTAATGAAATGAAAATGATTGCATATATTAGAAACATGTATTTTTTACAATATCTCTTAAATACACAATTTGCCTGGGTGATATGTATCTGTATAATCTGTAATATTGATGAATCCAGGTTGAAGTGGATTTTAATTAATCTAAAATTTATTAGACAATTGAAAATGTGCTTACAAGCCATTTTTTCTCCTTTCAATAGATCACTATTATTTCTTGTACATGTTGGTCATCTTTAGTAAATTTTGGAATTTTTGAGCAAATGGCCATTCTTCTTTATTCTATTTAGAATTAAGCCCTTTTAACCACTTTATTTTGCAGCAAGACAAGATTCTATATGCGCTTTTGACTCCTAAAAACATGAACAAACGAGAACCACTTTTTTATGGCGATGTAATGAGTTGAGGCTTCAGCCAAGCACTTCAAGCTGAGGAGGCGAAGTCAGCTGTCATCCTTTGTGGACTCTAACAATGAAGGTATAAGCAATACAAATGGGTTCTCTCGTCTAACGAGATGTTAGCTCGAGTAGCACACAGAGCTTTTAATCGTCCGTAACATGCTCTGCGGGAAGATAACGCGAGATAACAAGCAAAGTCTTGAAGCTGAAAGGATGTCTTGCAGAGAGTGTCGCAACATGATGTCGTTGCAAATATTCTGATCTTTTATACAGTTAATTTCAAGTATTTAAAATGTCATGTTAAACAGTGCATTTTTTCTACTCTGCAAAACATTGGTTTGTGTGTCTTTACAAGATAAACGGTACTATATTTGAAACCCCTCGACATTGATTCTATATTCAATTTTATAGACATTTAAATGTAAAATGTATGATTTGAAAATATTTTGATTGCCGGAGGTTTAGTGTTTAGTGATAAAGCTAAATACAGTTGTGTTATTAGCTATTACATCAAAGTTATAAAAGCCAATGTAAGGGCAGAACCATTTCCAAGTTTACTTTCCGCCAACGTCCGCTCCCTGCCTTGTTTTCCGCCCCACACTGAAAATAAATTAATGGGCTTCTGCAACACTCAGCACTCAGTCTGTGAGTGGCACCCCATTGATTTCAAGGTGTACTCTTCGGCATATATGGCTCTCTGAATAACCCTTTAAGGTGCAGGAAGAGTGCTCAGACGGTTCACCGCAACCATGAAGCTCCGGCTGGATAAATATTTCAACACTTGGACTTTGCTTATTGATTAGGGCAGTAATTTCCACACATGCCACCCCTGGGAGACAGACACTAATGATGCTGGTTCCACCAAGTCCAGCCAAGGCTTTCTCACAAAGATGTCTTGTCAAATGTTATGTTAAAGACATTAACAGCTGTACAAAGTGTTGTGATTGTTTCTTACTTTTACCGCCCCATGAAAAAAGTTTGATTTCTTCAAGCTTTTCTACTTTTACTTTTTAGGGTTTGCCCGTGTAGTGTAAAATTGTTTTTCAGTTAGGTACGTATCAAAAGTCTCCATTTGAATTCCTCACTATACTACATACCAATATTTAACATATTCAACAAATTTTATTCACATCAACTCAATTAGGAATATTTTTTGGATTGTCACTTTTGAATCCAGTTCAAACAAAAATTGCTGCGTGTAGGGCAAAAGGACGATTACATATTCATACAGTTTATTATTTTCTTCTAGTTCTTAATCCACATGAAGGATTACCTGCTTTGAGCTATTAAAATATATAAAAAAAAAAATCCTCACTTCTCGGAGAAAAAGAAATCTGCCTCAACAGATGTCTGTGCTCTCTAAGTGCTCTTGTTTATGATGATTTCTTGTCCCATTTCCCCAAAGCATGTAGAAGGACAAATGAACACGGTGAAATGTATTCTTCTCACTCTGCAACGTTAGCCCTTAAACTGCAGCAGGTCATTCCATTCCAATCCTACTGTCTCCGAGCCCGCGGCATCGCCGGCGCTGATGCATTTGCCCTAAGCATTTCGAAGGCTTGTCACTTTTTTTGCCTGTGGCAGGAAGAAGCACTTGAAATCCCAGTTGTTTGTATGTAGTGCATGCCTCCTCCTCTAAGAGCAAACTCGTATTGGATTTTGTGTGTCCCCCATGGGCTCTATAAAGAGTAAAATATCTCATGAAGACACCAGCCCCATGCTGCGAAATAGTGGTTTAATATATGTTGTTGTGTCTCATATCCTCTGGGGTGATGAGGTGATGAGAGCTTGTTTCCCACCTGTGGGGCCACAGTATCAATTTGTGCTAACACTAAGGCAAGCCAGTCCTGCCTCAGCAGCGGGAGAGCGGTGAAAGGGAGCGCCGATGTGCTAATTACCTCGCCCTTAATGTGCGAGCTCACTTCCTCCCGTTCATCTTGGCCTAGTGCCTCACACCATCAGCATAATGAGAACATCACTTTTTACTCTGAATACCTAAATATCTTCTTAAGTGATCGATAATGCACATCATCATAAATCACATCGGGGATTGCCTGATATTATTCCAAAAGTCAATACTGTGCACCACCAAAGACTTTGGAGAACGACTAATGGTGAGATATGGCCGCCTTTGGGGAGACATGAGCGATCCTCATGCATATGTATGCCGCAAAGTTTCTAACCCCCGGGCAGAAGTGCGATAGTGGCTGGTGCTCGGCAGGCACTCTCGGGCCCGCTGCGTGGCATCGGGCCCAGCAGGAAGAGCCGTGTAACCGGTGTCTGGTGGCCAGCTTTGGCATGTGAATGGGCCATTAATTCTTAATGCAATTAAGACGGTGCCGAGAAGAAAACTTAAGCCGATTCCAAAATGATTTCTTTCCTTCTCCAAGAGGGCATTACTGAAAGCTACAAATAAAATCATAGATTTGTGAGTATAGTGTATACAGTAGAATCATATAGAGAAGTTGTGAAGATGAATTTTAACACAAGTGAAAAACAACTGAAATCATTTTATTTGACCATCCACCCGAAGTGCTTTAACAAATAGTTATTGTGAATTAATTTACCAAATAACAAACCAAACACTTTTTACAAGTGCAAATGATACATGACAATTTGTATTGCTTGTTACAAAGTAATTTGAAATATGCTTGTTTTGAATAGCCCAACACATAGAAATCAGTGTCTATTAATATAAAATGCAGAATTTTTAAAAATTTAATGCAATAATTATTATACATTTTATTGCCCTTGTTTTCCTGCTTTGCCAATATATATTTGATCATCCTTAGTATTCACATTGTGTTGCAAAGTGCTGCGGTCGCACCTGCATACGCATTTGCAATTTCGCATTCAAAATCTCAAAGGAATTATTTCCAACTCCTCATTGGACACCTGTCAGCCTACGTGATTCGCCGGGCGTCGTCAAATTATAGCTAATGATTGGTAAAATTCCAGCCAATGATGCAGATTAACAAGAGGTTTTCATAAAGGAAAATAATTTGTGTCAACTCTACCACGGAGAAGGTGGCAGCTGGCTAAATTAGCGTCTGTAATGCATTTGATCCTGATTAGCGTATGGAAAGCATCAGCATTTTTGAGAAGAATGCTGACATCAAGCAGAAGAACATCCTCTTAGTGTCGTTGGAAAGTTTTCTATGTGCACGTCATTTGTGGGTGCAAGAAAAAAAAATAACGAGTGCATGAGGGGGTGTTGCGTACAAGTGCTGTGTGAAGGTGGATTCTGTTAGAATTGTGCATGTGTGTGTGTTATCATACAGTCCCAAAGAGAAGGTGCTGACTAGCAGGCCCTTTTTGACAGGCCGGGACGCTGAGAGCAGATGTGGGGTAAGAACAAAAGAGAGTGGAAGAGAAATAAAGAAAGAAGAGAGTAGGAGGAAGGAGAGAAAGGGTGCTTGGTGTGTTTGGAGTAATAGGAGACCAGCATTGAGCTTCTCCTCCAGTAGGAAGAGACAGTCAAACTCTCTGGACAGTTAGCGCAGTGATGCCTCTCAAAGATTTCCTGTCAGATCATGTCTATGAGGAGCGAGCTCGTCGATAGCGCGGCGAGGAAAAGAGCTATCAGGGGTACGGGAGTGGGCGGGAGGGGGTGCACCCGGAATAACTGTACATCTTCATGAGATGTTTTTAAAGCACATGCTCGAGATGAAGCAATTAAATGAAGAAATTATGATATTTGGGATGAATAAAATGCACATTCAAAGGGAAATTTTAAAGAGAACAAGCTAGAGCAGGAAAGTCTGGATGTATATGAATAAAAAAAAAAAACGGGCATGATGAGAGAGTAAAGATGAAACATTCCACTGCTGTTCATTTTTCATTACTGCTCGTCCATCTAATGTGCTTTGAATATATTTTCATATACAGCTATATTTGTATTTCTGAGTAAGGGCTCCAATCCATTAAATGTACATGATCACTTTATGTGTGCAGATAAGTGTGGGCTAACAATATGAAAGGATGATGAAATATGGGACAAGGGTGTTGAATATATTGAAGTAATAAAATGTCCCACCAAAGATGTGCCTTTAAAAACACACAAAGTAACAGAAGAAAAGTTGATTTGCGCTACAAAGTAAAACAATTATATGACAATTATAATAATTATATAAATCAGTCTCACTATCTCACTCATTAAAACGCCTAGACTTATTTTTTCTGTAATAGATCATGACAATGCTGACCTTAAGACCATAAGTCAAGCTTGATTTGATGTTAACTTAACTGTATCCTGTTATGCAAATGAAACCAAGTCTTAAATATCACGTATAGCATAAAATGTGCATGGCAGTGATCTGTGTTGACTCTTAAATTTTAATTGAGGCATTACTGGGAAACATAAATGACTTGAGAGAACGGTCGACTCACAGAAGTAAGAGTGATGTTAGTTAATGCAAAAAAGTAAAATGTCAGCATTACCATACATTGCTAATTGGGTGCTTTACATGCATTTTTAAAATGTGGTATTCTTGCAAAATAAATGGTCTGCTTGTAGGTGTGTCATTGGGTCGAAATACCACTTAGGTGTCATTAAAATGAGAAAAAATGCAGTCTTGAGATTAGGCTGAATTCATTTCAAGTGGGTGCAGTCATAGTCATTTATACTCGACTTCCCGCCCAGGCTGCACGGACAAATGCATTTCATCTAATTAGCCACGGTTGCTCTGGAACATGTGTTGCTGGGTATGTGAATAGACACGATCACATTAGGTTGCTTCGGCATACTGTAGCTGTTGGCAGAGGGAGTCGATGATAGACTTGATTAATTTGCGTAAGCGTTAATCTGATTTGAAGATTAAATCATAGTGCCTCCATTTTGACAGTCTACCTTCATCCTTGACCCCATCAGATTTGCTCCTTAAGTATGAGTGATGCTTCAAGACCTAGAGTGGTGGTGAAATTGAGACGTAGTTTTTGATTTAAAAAATTATAATTGTATGTAATGGCAGTATAGTACTTTTTTGAATGCTCTTATCCCACATTCTAAATGCACAGAGGTGTCAAATCCAGGCCCAACTCATTTTACAGATGGGGTCCAGTTTGGTGTATAAGTACTCAGTAATCCTCGGGTTTCTATCAGAATGTGTGGGAATGTGCGTCTTTTTCTATTATATTGTATAAAGGGGGTTAATACAATTTAGCCTGGATTGCCTGCGGATGTGTTTATTTGGGGATCGTTGTCAGCCTGCAGGCTTTGGCACACCCTCACCCCTCGGTTGAGTGGGAAGATGTAGTGTAGACTTCCCGGGCAGCGCCATCATTTCCCTCCCACGGTATCTCTCTTTAATAAGTGCACGGAAATGAAAGAGGGCTTGATGCATTATGAATCTGTTTCTACATACCACCCTCAACCCTCGGTGCTCATTTCATCACTTTTTACGCACGCATCATGGCAGAGTGCAAATTGTGTTATGCAGTAAATCTCCTCTGTCAAATACATTCAGTTCTAGTGCCCACAAAGGGACAACAGAGATGCGGCGCGGGTCCTTTGCGTGGTGTCCTGTCCAAACGCTACCAGCTTTATTTCTCACATGTATCTTTTACATTACACAATACACACATAAATCACAAGTCTCATCTAAATTTCTCCAAATTTACATTAATACTGAAATTTTGGACATTTATCTAAATATATGCTTGTGGTCATATAGCATGTTCTGATGTTTTTAAGTACTTAGTGTAGCTCAGTGACTGCAAGGAGTACGTACATAATGCCGCTTACAGTATTTTACTTATTTAGGATGCCAGAGAACAGATCTCAGCAAAAGGTGAACAATTCTAATCCTTAAATTGGGAACCAACTGTACTCTTCCTCATCCTCTTCATACAAATAACAATGTTTTATAAGAGTGCAATGCATTATTCGATGAGAAATGATGAAAAATATCAAAATGAGTGAGAAAAGGTGGATTCTCATTTTATTTTGGTTGCGTATTAAAAAAGTAAAAGGATCTTAATTTACTCATCTCCCACCCATCTGATATTTTGAAGTTGGTGTGATTTTCGCTGAATCCTCCTAAAAATAACAGCGACTACTGCATGAGTATTAGAGTTCACTGTGACTGTTTTGTCATTTTAGATTTGAAAATACTATTTTAACATGAGAATACATTCATGAGAATGCACTTGCACACATACAAACATGTTTTGTTCTGATGCAACCTCTGTACCTCTGCCATTTTTCTTCTGCTTGTGGCAATGAAACGACAGTGGCATGAAGTGTATAATGAAGTTTATATTTAGCTGTAGCTTTACTTGTTTGGGTGTGAGCTTATGTCAAATCAAATGAAGTCCCTTTTCCTCCCAACAGAAGTGGCAACAATATGTATCAAATGCAGAAACCAGAGAGCTTAGATAAAAAAAAAAATAAGGCATTGAATTAAATTTGGCTTAAATTTTAATTTGATTTTTTTTCTTAAACATAAGGAAACCGGCTTGACAAAAATAACGGCATGATCATTCTTCTGTTACACAATCGTTAGACGCAATTGATAAAAATAAAAAAAATAAAAAACTCATCAGGTGTACAGGCATTAAAATTGTCATCCTTAACTTAGAAAGTAGATCACTAAACTACTACTTACCTACACAGGATGACGGTAAGCATAAGACTGATGTTGAACAATGAAGCAATGTAAAAAAACTGCACATTTTCCACATGTGGAACTTCGTCTTCAATGTACGCCTTTCCTCTTTCATGTGGAACACCACTGTTTTCACCACAAAGCTAAAAAAGACAGTAACAGGGAATGTCTGCTGGCATGTTGTCTTGTACGTACCACAATGTTATCATCCGGCTACAGTTTTCCCAACATTTGAAGAAAATCACAATCCAATCTTTGATAGCACATGAAGCAGCTGTTGGGAGTCTTGCCACCTGGTGAGCAGCTTTGTCGAATACTTTGAGGATTAAATTATTAATTTAGGAAGGCAAAGATTTTTCCAGCTTGCTTGAATCCATAGAAAAGATTTTACCTCTTCCCGCTCAGCTTTTGCAGATTTGTTTTGCATGGGCAGGGTCATATACGTTTTTGGTAGATCGCAAAATATTGCAAAGACTCGTGAGTGCAGATCTATAAAGATTATCAGTGCGATCAAAATGCTGATGTAATGAAACATATTTATTGGTATTTGACTCATGTCAGCCATTCAAGCCAGATCTTAAAATATGTGTGTTTATCATTACACTTTAAATACTTCAGAAAACTGTAGGTAGCTCTGCTTCAAAGAGAAGTAGAAGCGAAAAACTAAAAATTCAGTTTGACTTTGACTTTAGCTACAACACTTTGGAGATAAAGTGTGCTTCAGGTTTGAGGCTCCAAAAAAAAGCAATTTAGATTTTATTAAAAAATATGGGTGATTGACAGGAAATTAAAGTGGGTCTGGACTGGACCGGCTGTCAGGCAGATCTGAGAGAAGGAAAACTATTATTCTGATGCCGAATACGTTTGCTTGTTTGAAAGTCTCCCTGTCACTGATTTTTAATTTCCTTGTCAGACGCGTTTGCTTACGACCACAATTGTACGTTTGACAAAGTCTGCAGTAAATAGTCGAATTTGTATTACACAAAACTCATTTCCCACGGCTCTTAACGAAGCATTTTGCTGGTAAAGAGAGAAACAGTTTTGAGTTCTCAAATAAATGGGAACTTTGCTCGTGATATGGTAAGATCCACACGTTGAATTATTTGTATATTACTATTATTAGAAAATATTAAATTATCATTTCGAACATCATCTATATTTTTAGGCCATGTTTAACATATTTTTGAAGACCAACTATTCTGCAAAGTTTCAAAGAATACAATGCAACACGGAGCAGGGTTTGAATTTTTGTGACAAGGTGCGTTGAGATTGACCACTATCCGCTGCTATTAAGATTCACAATGCCCTAGATTTGTCATAGATACTGTCTCTGATGCAGCTTCAGGCTACTTCAGTGGGGCACAGATTAATTATGTGGTATATTTAGACATATCGACTGATTCAAGGAACAAAAAGAGGAAAGATAGAGTCCCAGTATGCTGAGATGAAGCACAACGCCTGTCAAAAATAGCATATACTATGCTTCAGTTAACCTAGTGTGATCCGCGATCCTCTTGGCAGGCCCGGACAGGCCTCCACTTGGTCTAATTAAGTTAGACTGTCATGAATGGCTTCAGAGTCAGACTGTACCTCTTGGTTGTTCTAAGTAAATCATGATCTTATTGAGACTGTTCACCCGCCAACAACTTTTTCCGGAATTAGATGGGAGCAGAAGGCGCCATATATTTAAATATACCTACAAAGTTTCCAGTTTAGGAGAGAAAATAATTCAATTTGTCACATCTGCTCCGAGATCAGTAGGATTTACCATTACAAGTGGTTTCTGAGCCATGCGAATGACAGCTATCAGGGTGGAGTAATCTACTTCCACAACACCATACACGCCACAGAGGGCTTAATGTTCCAAAGAGGAAGTGGGTGACAGAGCCCACAAGATAATTACGAATGGGAGCTTAGGTCCATTTTGGGAAGTTGGTAAGGTTTTCCATTGGGTTTTTGAATTTGGTGGTTTTCTATAACGCAGGGTTATAGTTGATCATTTTCTGGAATTGATGGAAAATGAGACATGTTTGAAAGTGTTGGACATTAACACCACCAATAGTATTAAAGTTATTTTTGGTTTGTTTTTTCTTATTGTGGAATCTTGGCAAATCTCATGCTTCCAATTTGTGGGACAAGTTTGTTGAAGGCCTTATTCCTGTTTTCTCATGACTGCATAATTATGGTTCTATTTTTTTCTACATCAAGTAATTGTATTATAGCTAGTATTTTATTATGTTGTAAAACTCAAAGTTGAACTTTCTCATTCAAATAGAATAGAAAGAAAAGTGGCAATATTTTCTGCATTCCAATGCGTATTACAATAAATGGCTATAATCAGTCTGGGGCTGTAGTACTGAGCGGAACCTGATTTCATGGCCTATTATCCACTCAGAATGTAATTAATTTTGACAGATGTGACAAGGATCTGAAGTGGACCCCATTGATTTCAAATGGCATCACTAATGTCAAAGAGTCTTTACTCTCATTAACACAGATTGTATTTCTTTGCCAAGAGTTGCTAGAAGAACCTTTTGGAGATATTGGTAATGTGCAGACTGTCATATATATTGTCACCCCCAACAAGCTGACCAAATCGTGTAAGGACATACGTACATTTTATCAAAGCTTTTTATTTATAATAACACCAAATGATTACTGCTGTTTGTCCATAATATATCAACTACAGGACAACTAAGCTGCACGCAACTTTCTCCCACTTTTTTCTTTATCATCTTTCAAGTTCTTACATGAACTCAATGCATGGTCCTTTAATACGTTAGCCAACGATACAATAAAATATTTGTTTTTTTTCTTCCTGGTAGCAGTTTGACTTTAAAGTCTCCTAATAAGTGGGAGTAATAATATGTGCAGGGATTTGTTGCTCCATATCAACACAATGTAGAGAAACTACGCTATCAGTGGTTTAATTGACAAAACTTTGTTTAAGTTTCTCAATGCACCGGCACCCAATTTAAATAGAACAAAGTTTTGTTGTTAGAGGAGTTTTCTAACATTTCCGCAAATTATTATTATTCTTTTTATTCACAGAGAGATCCATTAATTCAAAATGAAACACAAAGTCAGACTTTAACTTCATCAGAGACTCTGAAATCCCTATTTACTCCGTTTCCAGTTATTCGTGGCCTGCAATCTGTAAAATGGCACAGATTAGTCACCGTATTCATCACGGAGGGTTTTTGCTGTTGATTGCGGCGCTTGTCCAGTTGATTAATGTTGCATTTAGCTACCAAAGAAAACATTGGCTGGCATTTTGAAAAGGTTCCCTCTTCCTCTGGGAATGTTTTGTAAAGATGTACTTATGACATGTCACACAATGTTTACAGTGTTTCTGTTAAGTAATGTTTTGTCCATTAGCAGATGAAACCCCCGTTGTCATAAATTAACGACAAAATTGCGCTATGGCAGCCAAGAAGTGAATCATTTAAATAATCTTTCAGAATTTATTGGTGAGAAGTGTCCCAAGTAAATTGTGTAAAATTAGAATTTGGTGGTTTTGAATGTCAACACAATTTGTCTGTTGCATGCATAAAGTGTGCATTTCATTGGAAGATTGCTGCTGTTTTTCAATAACATTCATTCATTTTCTATTGTATAAGCACATTGATACTACTTGAGTTTCCTCCTAAATTTGATTGTGGTTTTGATTTTTTTTCATGAACACATGCACAATCAGAGGTAAGGGCTGTTGATATCCAAGTACCAACTTTACATCATAACCAAGTGGAGATCTTCTTGCAGTTCCTTATAAATGTACCTTGCACTCGCCAATCTCCACTGACAGATAGTTAAAGTAATGAGAAGTGGAGAAATAGTGATGGTGTAGTCATGCTAAGTAACAGTACAGTTCTGCACACTCTGTGCTATCGGCATACATGCCATTTAGTTTATAATCTAGTGAAAGTCATTTAGTCTTCTACCTAGTGTGTCTGTATTTCATTGTGTGTCCATGAATTCCTAGCATGCCTCCTGTTAGCATGAGACACCAGGAACTGCCAGAGGCCAGGTTCTGCTCTTCATCCTAACAGTGTGGTACAGCGTTTTGCTCTGTCAAAGAAAGAGGGGAAGAAGGCCCATTCAGGAGGTCAGCTCCGAGCTGTTGACATTACTTACTGCTTTCCTGTGGTTCTGGGCAGAGGCTCATTATCACAGGGTCTTCTTGGAGGAGTGTGGGCTTTGTTAGGATGCAGCTGTAGGTGCTGAGGGGATGAAGACAGAAGGAAAGAGTAGATAAAGTGGAACTTTATCTGAGGTCCACCACAGTTGGCGCTCAAGGGCCAGTTGGCGACAGGATTTTTTTCTGCTATGTATTTTTGTCTGTCTTGTGTATAACCTATGAATTCTGCACAGGATCGGTCACAATGACAGTTGCTTGCTTATTTTATATTTGTGTCATGTCTCTTGTTGGTTGGGATTACCATTAGACCCTTGTTTGACATTTGTCATTGTCCTGATCCATGTGTTTGTTTGAATTCTGTTTCATTTTTTGTCTTGTCTGCTTGTGGTTCGTGTCTTGTTCATTAGGTCTATTTTTTTTCCACCTATGCTTATCATTTTTTTTCCCTTGTGTCGTCCAAACATCTCCCTCAGCCACTTGTCTTGTCCAGGTGTTCCTTGTTGTCGCAACCATTTCTTTGTGTCAGGCCATGGACACTTTGGTGCCCATCCAAAATAGGGGGGAGGATAAATAACACAATTGAATTACATATGGTATATGCATATAAAATAGTGTTCTGCTGTATTATAGAGACTTACTTGCTTTATTCTTGTTGTTAAAAAGATTCTTGAGCCATAAAATTTCACATTATAGATCCCTACTCATAAGATGAGACCCAAAAAAATATGCAAAAGCCACTGTTTTTTCATTTTTTTAGTTAATAGTGGTTAAACCTATATACTATTTTTTCACTGAACCACTTCAAACTTGACTTTTTTGTAGTACATTATTGAGTTGAAAAGACACATATTTCACTAGCAAGCTAAAAGGAATAACAGAGCAATACGTTTTTGAGACAAGAGATGTGGAAGAAAAACAATCACAAATGTGGGAAGCCATTTTTCTATCATTATAGAAAACCCGATGAAATGTACAGTGGAAGTCTGCAGCTGGTGTCAGGTTTCATGCCTGTCACACTCTATCAGTGAGCGGGGCTAATGAGATGCTGCATTCAACCTGGGACTCAAGCTGGAAAAGTGGTGTTCGAATCTGGGGAATTCCAAAAATCTAGCATCTGGTGCAAAACAGAAGAGTCCTCTGTGGCACAGTGGTCATTAACTTCTGGGATTTACTGAGATACGATACCCTGTTGAGAAAAAGTTTCCTCACTGATGAGAGCGCTTTTCCAACTCCACCAATCTTCTGCCCAGCGGAAGCAACACGAGTCAGGAAAAGATCTGGGAATGTCTTTTTGTGAATAGATGTAACAGATATTATATGATGACATGTCTTCAAGTATGTGGACCTGATTAGAGTGCCCATCATCAAGTTAAAAATATTCTTATAATGGGAGTCCGAAGTCCTGCTTTGACAAGCATTCTAAAGTTTTGTCACAAATATATTTTTACATTTTACGGCATTCATGATGTGCATGGTTCTTTAGGAAAATTGGCAAATTTTATTACATAAAGCAAATTAACAATTAAATAACCTCTCTATATCAAATATACAACCTAAACAGTTTCCTTTGCTGGACCTTGCCGGCCTCTCCAGCAGAATCACCACTGCTTGAAATTAGAGATGGGAAACCACAGATACCAGCCATCTGTATCGGGCCAATACTAACTTTATGTCAAGGTATCTGGTACTCCTGAAGGCTGCCGATAGCAGCCACCGATACTAAAGGCAAAAAAAAAAAAAATAAAAAAAAAATACAGCTGATATTGCATAAGTCTTGATTAGCAATAGTCGATGCCACACAGCAGTAGTTTGACCCATTGGAGTATCATGTGCTTCAGAAAGCAGCAAAGATTTTTATCTGTAATTGCGTTCATTGGAATTTTATTAATCAAAAGTGCTGGTGGTTTCTGTACCATGTATCAGTATCTGTAAATACTCAGGAGTGACCCTAAACAGGTTGGACAAAGATAATCTCTCAAAAGAGTCATATTAGCCCAGGAAATTCAACATTGTTGGAGGTCTGGTAGTCCAGTTGCTATCACTGAATGACTGCTGCTAATCAATAGGGATCTTTAATCGCAATTTCCAGGGCCCCCGTTGCTTATTGATTCCAGTCAGCAAACATTTCACTTTGATCATTATGATGTGAGGCCAACGGCACGCTTCCTAGGGGTTTTACTCACCACATGCTTGCGATTGATCTTCAGAGTGCAACCTCGTGGTGTCCGCCACACCACCCATTGACTCGCTTGGACAGATAGCAGCGGATCTTGCTGTACTTACATCTGGTTCCACTGTAACGCTATTGGACACTAGACCCAGCTCACAAAAGGACACCCTCTATAATGTCCTTTTTTTTCCAGGTCCTCCGAAATACATGACTAGATTGCCAATCTTTCAGCCATTTCATGTGGGTAAAGAGTTTTATTTTGGACGTCTGTGGCTTAAAACAGCTCTCAGGATCACATGGCCGTTATTAACCGCTTTGGCATGTTTGGCCAGAGTGTGGTCTATTAAGAACCTGATTGATGTTCTTTGAGTTATATTAAGAGAAAAAATGGCACGAGAACAAAGGCTGTTGGACGAGGAACATTAGACACCTTGCTGAAACTGAACTCCAATAATGACGATGTAGCCATATGACTCTTTTTCTTTTCTTATACTCCTTTATTTTTTTTTGCTGGATTATTCTTTGCATTAAATCATTTATAGTTGCAAATCTTCACTCGAAAAATAAATTGGTGGTTTTTCCATATGCCATAAGCATTTCTTAATGATGTCAGCTTTTTTACCAGCAGGACCACCCGCACAGCATTCTCTCCAAATATTCTTTTAGTGGTTTTGTATGATCTCTCGCCGTACAAATACTTTAAGAAACCAAGGAATTTGTTCTCTGTATCCAGTCTATTCAGTGTTTGTCTCCTTGTGAGATAAAAAAAAAAAAAAAAAAAAAAAGATTTCTTTCGGGAGATGGATGCATTTCAAAGTTGAGAATTGAGCAGAATTTAGGTGAACATTGAAAGGGCATCACAGATAGTGACCTTTTAAAATCAAAGTAATCACAATCTTTTTTGTATGACTTGGTGGGTTATTTTAAACCCACTTGCATTCACTCTAAGCCATGTACCTCCTACCAGAGAACTCTGGAGACATGCAGAGTATGTATGTATAAACATGGGCCACAAATGAAACACTATCATAAAAGCAAATTGTAGTCGATGCCAGATCTTCTTGGCAAACTCACTCGACAAAGTACAGGCGATTTATTCTTTAACTGTCACACAAGTGTAAAAATGAGCCAGTTTGAAAAAATAGCCCCAAAAATATGTATTGCCCTTAATAAAATGCCAAATCTGCAAGTCTTGACTTTGAGTTTTTGTTGTTATCTGATCTCAATCACAAGAAAATGAAGTTTTAGATAAATGTGTCATATATGGCTGCAACTGCATCCCCAATGAGGTTGCTGTTACTACATTTGACACACTTCATTTCATCCTCATCTGTCAAATTCAGCGTCAGATTATGGTTGATGTGCTTGGCTTAATGGAGGGGATGTGACAACTTTAAATTCTTAATGCAGTCTGAGTGATTCCAGGTTGCGCTTCATTCAGGATGGAGCACAGGAGCGGCAAGCTATGTAGTCACTACATCAAAACTGAAATTACTAAAGAATGAAACACTGCAATAAACATGAATTTAACTTAAAACATTTCTGACTGTATGTATACATTCATATATGATATGAATTATTAGTTTCAACTTCCAAGTGCTTTTAATTTGAAGGATAAACTATTCACCATTTCTCATCAAGATTGTAATTTTAAACGAATACATTTTATTTGAAACTTCCTGTTGTTTCATTACGTTTGGTTGCTTAAAATGTGTGAGGCAAATATACTATAGAACCTGTTGATATTTCTTCACCTGATTTTGATGTAAATACCCTCAAATTAAATCTTAAACTGCACACTTCAAGCACACCTTGTTTTATTTCATTTCAAATCCATTGCCGTGGCGTTTAGAGCCAAAAAAGTTGAGGATTGTGTTGATGTCCCATTATTTATAGACATGATCCTTGTATTATTTTGAATGAATTGAAGGAAAAATAAAGTGGAAGAGTCCCTTAAAATTAGGAACAGGCCTCTTTCATCTAAGTAAATGCTTGTAAAATAACACAAAAGTAAACAAGGCCAATTTCAAAAGGGTTTCTGGCCCTTTATTCCATGATAGCATGATAGTATTAAACATATACAGCATTAACATTTCACTATGTGCAGTGATGACGCAAATAGAGCAAGAGATGCGAACTAACATGACATGTAGTTTTATTTCCGTGCTACAATCCACTGCTGTAGTTGAACTAAATATGGTGACTTACACTGAGTATTCTGCAAGTGCTTCGCGCTAATCCACTGCAAAATAAATATCTTTGTTGCGTAATCCATATTTGCTTAGCTACAACCTATGAACATCCGCATGACACTGCAAAGAGTCTGTTTTTCTCTCCCTGATGCAAAAAAAACAAATGACAGCACCCTCATTAGCATTACACTAATTTTGTCCTGCATAGGAACACATTACAGCAAGTCAGACTTATTTGTGCCTGTGTGCTGAATCACTTCCAAAGTCACTGCGAAACATGTTGAAGTCCTCATAAAATATTAATTTGGGACCATTAAATCAATAGAAATCACTACTTGCTTCTGCATTGATCACCAGCTCAACATCTGGCTTCATATTGCAAGCAATGAGTTGGTAATTTCAACCCAGCATGCACCAGTAGCCATATTCATGTGCAACAGATTATTATGACTCAATTAATGAATAAAATATTATCCTGGCGGTAAACATTACGCAACTGAAGGACAAAAAACAAATTGGGGAGTAAGTAACATGAAGTCTGATGATTAATAGTGCTTTGACACGAGCATGCCTAGGCCTGAAGGATGGCATCTTCTGCACCGCTATTTATGACTTTATGAGGAGAGAGATGGACCATTTCATTAGCCTCTCGCTTAGTAGTAATTAATGCACAAATTTATGAAGCCTTTGATTAATTGTAGGGACAAGTGCAGTCAATGCTATTCAAATATGACACACTCAATGAAAAGCTCATCTCACAATATAAAATCTCACAGAAAGCTTGCTGTATAAACTACCTTTTTTTTTTTGTCAGCTACGCTCCGCTGCCTACAAGCAAAGTTTCAATATTAAAACTAATAAGTGCCATTTTTTAAATTGCATTTGAGGTCATGGCTATTTTATGTGGTGTGATAAGGGCGTTTTTTTTATTTTACTTCATTTAGCAGCAAATGAATTAGGATCAATGACACAAGGAATTATGCTATATCACCTGTGACAACTTTCAACTGTTATTTCCTTTTTTCCAATGTTGTGGATGGTTTTAGTATATTATTGGATTTTGACAGTGACAGTTGTCATAATTTAAATCATCCTATAATTGTCCTTTTGTACAACACAACAAATGCATATAAATAAATACAAAACACAAACTCAGTCAAGGATGTAATTTTTCCTTGGGTTGACCTTCCAAAAATATTGTTTGTAAAATTTGTACATAGATACTGAAAATACTTATGCAAGGGATAAAGTCGGATACAAAATTTGAGTTACACAAAAAAAAAAAAGTTACCCAGATGGAACTTACACTACCAACAACTACCAACAAATTGTCACGGTGTTAACAGCTCTAAAGTTTCTGTGATGACAGCTTTGCGCTGATGGTAAAAGGTGAAGAAGAGGTGATACCACCACACATTAAACACATTAGAAATGCACTTGTCATCACAAAATAATATCCATCCATTTTCTGCATTAATTATCTTGTTGAGGGTTGCGAGAAGATACAGCAACAAACATCCCAGAACCATTTACCATAGTCTTAGTCAAGGAAATAAGTTTATATCCACATTTTAAACACATACAGTCAGTTATAATGAAACTGTGTTTACATTCAAGGCAATGTCAGATGACATTTTATCTTGCAGGTTCTATATTTGATATCTGTCATAGCAATGCAAAACAATTTATTCTCCCACCACAAAAAAAATAGATACCATAAATAATTTTTGAATAATTTCCTTCATTTTCATCACTTCTTACACTGTCTTGGGGCTGATCTGAAATGATGTGACTAATGTAAAACATGGCTAACTGTCAGAAGTAAACCAGTCAATGCCCGTGCACTCATGCACCCGCCATTTCAAGGCCTAATGATGCATGGCCAACACACTAAAGCTGCGGTCTAAGGTCTGCACAAGAAAAAAAAGAGGCAGTTGCAGCAAAGAGATTGTACAGTGCCCTGTCTTGTCGGAAGAGGAGGTGACATATTTATGAGTTATTCCCTTGATGGGGCCTATAGTTGTCCTTTAGTCCTGACTGCCCCACTCAGTAAAGCCTTTTGTGAATAACAGCATGAAAAGACAGCGTTCTTTCACTTGTAATTCTTAACTACAAATTAGTCTCTCGATCAACTGAGCAGAAGGTCTGCCTCTCTGTCTGATGAAAGGATTTGACCCTGCGAACACAGAGCTAATTTTCTTAAACAACTATTTTTGAATACAGCTACAAAAAATGTGTTTTTATTAAAACTTATCAGCAAGATGTCCAAAATTTTTTCAGCAATGTTTCTTTTGTCACAAAAACTTACAAAGAACTTTTTTGCAATAATATTAAAGCTTGCAGGCATTTTTTGTCATTTGTGTGTGGGATCAATTGGCAATGCCTCAACTTTACAAGGCAGACACGTTGCATTTCAGCAGCACAGTATTATCCTACACATTTTTATTCGTCTTAATGTCATTCAAAGAACTTAAAAAGGGCATGCAGAGATAACAAGCAACAGATATGAGCTAATAATATCTTATCCATAAAGTCACATGGGGCTTTTTAGTATGAATCCCTTGATTTAACTCGCTTGGGTGAATCACAATGGTTTTGTTTTAAAAGGAAGAGTGGAAAAAATACCCAGCAATAATTTATCGCTCCGGTGTAGACATACGTCGAGGTTCTCGTATTTGTCTCTGTCAGCCCTGCAGTCTGAGGATATGAGAGAATGGAAGCTATGATGAGAGGGAGGGGAGTAAGAAGAAAACGCCGAAGTACGTGATTAAGAATAATGAGTAAAAAATTGCATAAAGTCTTCTCCCAAATTACATATCAACTCGGCGGCTGGCATTATCCCTCAAGCATCTCATCAGTCCTGGACCAAGTCCCTGTCGCTTTGAGAAGGACATGTGCGCACACATATACACACTTATTGCATTCCATTAGCAGTGAACACATGAGCCAAGATTCAGTTCTTCCCCCTCTTCTGGTTTCCTCACTCATCCTCTCGATATCCATCAGTCTCTCACTGCGTCCGCACTGACTGGATACAAAAAAAGATTTTCGAGTCAACTTTCATGTAAACACTAATTGTTGTACAACTATGGCAGAGCAGCGTGTTATCTTCTAACCACTGTTTGGAGAAGCATGACTAGCAGAACATTCAAT
Organism: Syngnathus floridae; assembly: GCF_059516105.1. Classification (NCBI taxonomy): domain Eukaryota; kingdom Metazoa; phylum Chordata; class Actinopteri; order Syngnathiformes; family Syngnathidae; genus Syngnathus; species Syngnathus floridae. The sequence goes on from NC_142425.1 coordinate 7,357,932, forward strand.
GCATATCAGGTGAATATATTTTTCTCTCTAGCAATACCATACATGGAAATGAGAGGATCGTTTTCAATTATTATCCTTGGCGAAAATATGGTACAAAACAATACCTGGAAGGGACAGACGACCAAACAACAAATTGTTGGTATCCCACAAAATATGCACCAAAACCGGGTTCCAGAGAAATGTTTGTTTTCACTGTAATTACATTTTTTTCCCTAATCTAGTGTTTTTGTACATGTAATGGTATTTTTAAGAATTGGATTACGTAACTTAAGTTACCAGTGAAAGCCGAAGTCCACCCGCCACTTGATAAGATAAAATAGAACTTTATTGATCCTACAAAGGGGAAATTTGCTCATTTCAGCTGCCCAACAGAGAAAAAAAGAAAAATCTGAATGAGAGCAGGAGCAGTCCATTGCCTCACTTTTACTGGCTTTTTATTTCATTCTTTATCATTGTGTCACTATGATGTCCTAGTACACCATGATATGCCTTTCTTTCATTTCATTTAACATTCTGTCATAATTGGAACCATAGTAATGGCACATATTGAGTTGAATGTGTTAATAACACTCAGACCTGCTTTTAAGGGTTAAGAAGTGCAGCAAATGAAGGCTAAAAGAGGGATAGCAGCAGCCATAAGGACGGCATCTAAAGAGAGGAGCTAACTCTCTGAGTGACAGGTTTATATGGAGAGCTACAAGGAAGAAAGAGGCCCTGATATTTTCATTAAAGTGCTGTCACTCGCACTCTCCGGTGCCAACCTCTTGTCTTGTCACACCGCCATGCACACATGCTTAAATAAGAGAGAGACAGAGAGACAGCATTCCAAAAACAACGCCAAGCTTACTGACGAGAGCCAACGTGTGATTTTTGCAAATGAAGAAAGGGTGTGCCTTGGTTAAAGGGTTTGGGGAATGTTTTTTCTTAGTCACAGAGAGACAACTGACAAAGGATTTGAAATGTTAAATTTTCACTTGTTTTCATCTTGTGGTCAGTGCGCGTAGCATTTTTTTTTTCTTTTTTTGCAATGGACATGAGCACATTCATCTTGTGTTTGAGAATATGACCGAACGTATTATCTGTCACCTTCGACCACTCCACCATGTGAATGGATGAAACATCTACGCAAAAACTCTCCTTTGAGACCTCATAGCACTGTTCTTCATTTTTCTGCTCACAAGAGCCATTTTTACTCCAAAAAAAAAAAACACACACACATAGATGACTATCCTTATCTGTCCTCTGGACTGCCAGTTTACATTTGAATCAAATATGATTGTGAGATTATTTTCAACGCAATGTACATCCATCAATTTGTTTCATGATTGAAACAATCAACCCTTCATTACTCCGTTAGAGACACTATGATTAAAAACAATTTTGTTTACACAACCAATGCATTATGGCTAATGCATTACTGTAATAATATAAATTGGAAATGTCATTACCTCTGTCAAGATGGAAATGTTTACTCTACAATTTTGTTATAGGCCTCCACAGTATCTAAACCATTTAATTTATTATCTAATGGACATATAAACTGGATGGACATAATGTTGTCTTGCAATGAGCCACCATTAAATACATTCTAAAGGTGAGTGGTTTCACCACCTCCATCTGGACACTGCTAGATGTTAATTTCAATGCATGAAAAAAATAGATCATGTTGACATTATAGAGCAGATGTCACAACAGCTGACAGGATCGGGGTGCGTCGTCTTCATCACTCCTTTGCTTACCTACTTGACAGAATTTCCTGTACATCTATTGATTTTTACCGCAGGTTGACATATGGAGGCGATCTTCTTTGACTGAGAGACTGAACATGTTTCGAGCCGGCTCATGAGCGCATTTCCAAGTCAAGGTTGGCCATCAGAGGATGTTAGAAAGGATGGTTACACTCTTCTCGTCATTTCTAAGCAGTAAGGTTTCTAAGAAGACGTGTTGAAATATTAACCATGTGGTAAATGATGTACAGTAGAATTACTAAACATGTGATATTTGATCTGGAGGACAGTTGAAGATTTCAGGATAATTAATAGTAAGTGATGGGTAAAATTATTCAGATGTAAACCAGATAGATACCATTGTCATGGCTCCAAAAAAAAGAAAAAATATCTAATTCCAATATCTGCATATAGGACATTTTATGATACAAAAACACTTGATAAACATAGTAAAACCAAACCTGAACAAAATGCCTTTACATTCTACTTTTTCTTTAGATGTTAGTTGTCCTGCAGATGCAACTCGGACCGCATGTCTTTTCGTGTGCTTTGAGTTTGTGTGTGTGTGTGTCTGTGTGTGTACTGATAGACAAACAGTTTAATCATGGCTGCAAACCCTAATGCAGCGTAACCAAGCAGCAGTCTGCCGTACAAAAGTCTGTCTAGGGATCTTGGACTCCCGGCTGCGTCTTACATGAGCAGTCCGGTAAAATTAGGTGATGATTGATCTCGCTCTAGAGGGAATGCAGAGATGTTTTTTTTTTCCTCCCTACTCGCCTAACTTCTAAATAAATATTGTATTCAAATAGATGAGCAAGAGTTGACTTTGTAGTCCCTGTGCAATAGTAGCTGAAGAGCAGTCAGAGTCAAGTGTGGCATGCTACGCTTATCTCCATTGCTCCCTACTGGCCCGCCTCGTCAATGCGTGTATCTTCAAGCCACGCTTTAGCTGGCTCATATTAAAGAACATAATCTCAGAAATTGACTTTTGGGGGGACAATTTACCTTTCACCACATATATGATTAAGGATATGTGAAATATTTGCTGTTTTAACAGGCTAAACAATTGACTTGCTTTTAGTGTGTGGTTATACATTTTATTCTAATAAAATTAATAATATATTACTATTACTGAAATTGGTTGCACATTGCTTTTGAGTTGATTTCATCAAAAGAACTGCAAAATTAAAAATAATGCAATGCTGATACGGTTAAAAAATCATCATTTGAAAGGATCATTACTTGATGCTGTATGTTTACATGTTCACAAGAACAATACAGGGCCACATTATTGTGAAATGTTCATACTGTAGATAAATACACAGTCACTTGCTGAAAAAAAAAATGCTTTGTTGATCAAGATGTTTTTTGTCCAAATCTGAATTCTGACTATTCAACTCCTAGAGCAGAAGTATAAAAGGGCAAAATGAATCATATGGTTCAATTGAATTAATCTAGATTATTTTGAAATCCCAGGGAGGAGCAAAGTAGCTGTTGCAGGAAAACATTTTGACAATTCATCCACATTACTAAAATTGTAAAATTAGTATTCCAGTGTTTAGTTGTGCAACAAAAATAATTACCTTAATTGTATTACTTTCAACATTTTCCTTCCAACACACGCATTTAATTGAATATCTAAAAAAAAAAAAACAGACCCCAAATACTGGTTTAATACATTTTTAAATCATTATTTTTAATGAAATATTTTTCAGTGTTGCTAAATCTGGTATGATATCAGCTGCCCTGCATGCACCAATTAAGCGGCAATTACAAAAACATCCGCTGTTATCTGTACTTGCGTTAGTCCAGTGGTCTGTTATGTATTTATTAAAGCGAATTATCTGTGATAATCATTCTAATGGAGGTTGGGCTCATGTTAGTGGCTTCCTGCTGGGTGCTAATGTCTAATTACACCGAAGCCCGTCATGATGGGGAAGGGTGCCCTGCAGCCCTCCAGCTCCATGTTCAGCTATGCCGCTCCATCCTTGTCTAATCACACGGCTGCCTGTCAAGCGCATATCATGGCCAATGACGAATAAAAAGTAGCTGATCAAAGCCAGCAGAAAGAACGGGATCAAAAAGACTGTGAGATGTGCAAAGAGGCGGGGAGGACATTCCAGGGAGATCATGTTATTTTTCCCAAGATGACCTTGATACCCTAAGGTACTCTTTCCGTCTTCTAATGCCTGCATGTTTCTGCGCACATATATGGGCTGTAAAGGTGGTCCCATGAGAATTTAGTACTATTAAATATAGACACACTATTGGCTAAGTGTAAAAATCCATCCAAAACGTTGCAGGAAAATTACATTTATCAAGTCCCAACTTTCCACTTAGGATTCTGAGAGTAATTCTGTAGCGAGTTGCATGCATAAGCACAATTACACCTTAGGGTAAGACACACATATATATATATAAAAACACATGAGTTTCCCACTGTTAGATAAAAAAAGAAAAATTAGTCCACGTGAAAAGCATTTGGTGGCAACCAGGCTCATCTTTATCCATTTCGAAGCCTGAAAAAGGCAGTAAAGCGTATTGGTCATGAATTCTTTTGTCTCTGTTGCCCCATATAGATATGATCTATAATTACAATGTATATAGTTGAGGCATATGTTCGGTATTTCACATCACATCAGCATTTGGCAATTTTATCTGCAGAACCTACAGGGGAATTCATCTTAAAATAGCCTTTTTTTTTTTTTAGGTAAAAGTATTGTTTGATTGTATGATATTGTTTTCTTTTAGAAAGTGTTCCAATAATTTTTTGCTTTGAAATGTGGAGTGTATGCTTACTCTCTATCAGCAATTAAATAATATAAGTGTACAAAATATTTGGAAATTTACATGATCAAAATCTCACATGAAAAAATAAATTTACACTATTTATAGTTCTCTGGTAAATCAATTCAGATCAATTTAAAACACAGACAAAGCCCTTTTTGATCATCATTATTGTGTGTGTATTTTACCTGGGTCGAAATTCCGCCCCCAAGACAAAATCATTACTGGAGGTTTGGTAGAGTGATTTCATGGTAGCAAATTAGAAAATGGCTCTTTGTTTCAACTGCATTTCCACGGAGAAATGCTGATGGTTGGCAATAACAAATGTGGTACGGTCGACGGGAGAGTTGCTCTGCCACTCGTCTTTCACTGACGCTTGATATGGTACTTGTACAACTATGCATAATGCACTAATGGTGCTTTCTCATAAGTGTCAGAGAAGCTGCGGGTAAAGTGTTTCCTTTGCAGACAACTTGATGCTGTACCGCCAGCACGCATTATTTTCGCTGACGCCAGTACCCTTGACAATAACACAATAGGAGCGGAGCTGAATGTCTTTGACGGCCATCCTTACAAAGTTATGAAAGAAAGAGTTGTTTGTTGATGATGAAGCACCATAGGATAGATGTTTGTCTTTCCAATAATGTTAAAAGAGTCATTATCTGGATAGTTTTTCCTTTTTTTTTTCTCTCGTTAGTTCAAATAGACATGTTTGCTTGATATAAATAATGATGTTTTTAGAAGTGTGGACAATGAAGCCCACATCAGCACAACATTTAAGTATTTATGAGGATATATATTTTATGCAGACTGGTCCAGAAGGATTATTGCGGCACAAATTAACAGAGAGTAGTGACCATTACAACAACAAGCTGATGAAACATGTATTATGTTTTCTTGCTTAACTCGTTTTAACTATGTCAAATGGCAATTAGCAACAACAGTTGCACTTGAAATTAAATTGAAATCTTTGGAATTGTGGATTACACAAATGATGCAGTTAAAAAATGTAACACGAATTTGAATATTATGCATACTGCGTATATGTATCAATCTAGATTTTTTAGAGGGCCGAAGCTTGAAGTATTATTAATTTAAAATACCGTACATATTAAAAAATAGAAATAAATCAATATATAGGCTACTGTAAAAGAAATAAGATGCCAATTGATTTATATCTGTTAAGCTATCATTGTTCCTATATTCTGTGTCATTTCACACAAGCCTTTTCCTGCTTTGCCAAACTGAAACTTGAAATTTCTTTAACGGTATCCGCCTTTAGTCAAATGTGTTATTTTTCTTTTCAAAGCATTTCTTTCGGCCTTTGTGGTGGTTTCTCAAACTTAATTTGTACTTAAGGGAGTCGAGAAGAATGCAATTGATGTGATAATTAAATGTTTTAAACATGGCCACAGGCATTTCCTTGCTTCATGAACAAAAGAGCACTCTCGGTGGCCACAAAATCAGCAAATTAGAAAGAGTATTTATTTATTCTGGGCTTCCCCTCCCTCTGTGAATCTGCAGCAGCAAAACTCAGAAGGTGTGATGTTTCTCAATAGTTTCCACTCAGTGCTTCCCAGTGAAAATGACTCATCCCGAACAGCTAATCGCTTGTAACTTGGATGGAATGAGTGGACTAAGTCACACTTGCTTGCACTTTACAGAAAAAGAAAATAGCCATGACTGATTCCTCGCCTGGAGTAAGGCGATTCGCTTCAAACTGATTGGATTTTCAATGAACAAGCACCTCATTGCTTCTTAATTTAAGATTAACTTTCTCTTGCTAAACCCAAAGATTAAAAAATGAGTTTTGTCTCCCTCCCTCTGCGGGCTGTCTCGGACTGACTCAGAGAGGGTTTAGTTAGTTTGATGCCATCACTTTCACGTCTGCCAAGCATCGCATGTCGTCAACTTGCTCCCAGTGACATCCCACTGTTCGGAGCATTGATTGGCAGGTCATGCAGCTAGTTCAAGCAGGAAATCAATAGCCTAGGACCTGTAGACCGTACAAGAGGATTCTTGGAGGAACCGGCCCACTGGACACTGCCAATCAGCAAGCACAAAATGTAACGGCAGCCAGCCATGAACTAAGGCTATCTATCACCAGGCAGAAGCGTGAGCATGGCTAGATGAATTTGTTTAGTGAGAACTTTCTTGAGGGGAGAATGAGACGAGCAGAGAAGTTTTGTGGAGATGTAGTATTTGCATTTCTTATATTCATTCATATGCTAAATCTCAAGCGGGATCCAGAACCTTTGGGATTTGCCTCTTTATCTTAACATGCAGTAGCACCAGGTCTGACAGTCTAAGCATGACAGAGCAAGCTTATTAGCATCAAGTCAGTCATCTCGGACCAGTGGAAGTCGCACGAAGATACAAATGGAATATACACAGCTTTATTCACCCTCGAGCCTCCTTAAAATATGGCCTGAGGGACCCTCCAGGCTGAAAAAAGTTGTTGCGCCTTAGTGATGCGTTTCCTCCTCTTCACAAGTTTGAATGCTGTTGGCGCCACATTGAAACATTTAGCTCACACGAGTGACAACATTTCCTGAGCACATTTAAAAAAATAAAACCTAAAAAACAGAAAGGGAAGGCTAAATCAATTTTGAGGCGGCTAGCACTTTTTCTCCCAGAGAGCTCACATTTCTCCTGAACATGTTCACTGAAAAACATTGTTGAATTTGCTCAATTTTATATCATCAAGTGGTTGCACAAAATAAAATCAAGATCACATTGCATTTGTTTTCACTGGACTTAGATTTCTTCAGTGTTCCATAACTCTCCAACTCACCTTTGAACTCGGTCATTTATCCTGCAGGTGAAACTGTAGTGAAATGATTAATAGTCCACAATGCTCAAGGGTGCGGATGTGGTCAATCTATCAAGGTTGCGCTTGACACTATTTGGACAAAATGATTGCAAAACACCTTTTAACTGATCACTTCAAATAGTGTTTAGACAAATGCCAGACGGATCAGGATTCAATATTGCATACGAGCATGCCAATGTGTATTTTGGATCTTGTATTAATTGTGTGGTTTCTTTCTTTCCAACTAAGATCTCATGGCTTGGTTTCTCAACAATAAAGCCTTCTATTTGTTTATATTTTAAAGGACTTCTAGCTTTGTAAGCTACTTTGAGACACCACACATTTTTCAGGAAAAAAAAATCAACACTGTGGTTAGAAAGGCTGCGGTTTATGACCGAAAGAGGATTTGAAGAAGTTTGTGCTTGTTATTTTCTTTTTTTGTTTTTTTTTTAGTCCCTAGTGACTCTCTCTCTGTCCTGCTGCTATGATGCCATACAGATCTCAGCCTTGTTGTAGAATAAGGGTGTACAACAAACTGAACTGAAACATACTGGTGTTTTCAGTGTAAAGGTAATGAGTTTTTCTTTTCAAAGTGAAAAATAACAAAAATATGCTATTCAGGGAGAAGCTTTTTTATCAAGCAGATGATGCACCCAGCAACTATTTAAATAATAAAAAGTGGTTTGGCATCAAAAACATTTGAAACAATCTTCTCAAATCCATTTCTATACATTATTGTAAAGCTTTAAGAGTTTCTTAGATTTAAGGATAGAAACTGTATAGGTTTGAACATTTGAAGCTGTGTTTGAGCCTTGGGCAGGAAACAAAGCAAAAAAAAAACACCCACATTTCCATCTCAACCAAATATGATCAAATGATCTTATATGTAATATGAGAATGGCATATTCTGTCTGACATAAATGTTGCACATCAGGGCAATACAAAACAATTTTCGGAATGCATACACATCAATGTGCTAACAATGACATGGACATAATTGTAGTCACCTCAGCACTTGTGTGCACCGAATAATAGAGGCACTCAACATAGTAGTCTGTTGACACTGACAATGGCTTTGTTTCATCTCTTTACGATCTCTTCAATGCTCTGTTCAGATTTCACCTTGCATTCCAAATATTGCCCTTTGTGAAATGGACTGGAATTTATGACTTTTTACTGCATTGATTTCTGTGCTTGTAGATTAATAAAGACATGAACAATATGAAATGGTCATAACAATTGACAGAACCAATTAAGGTGGTTGACTTCACCAGTTTGAAGACACTATGCTTACATTACAGGCCAGCACTGAATTTACACACAGGACCAGTTCAGACAAAAGAGGGCATGATTACACGGCAGAGTGCTCATCTTGCACTTCAACCTTAAATGTGCCAAAATTTTTGCCATCTTCCTGGACTGTCAACCGAATAACTTCTCTTCGTCTTCCGAATTTTTATGCATGTGACAAAAGCATGCTGTGTTACTTACACAACTGCTCACAATTTTGCCTTCCAGTGTCTCTATATGAGGCACAAAATGGGAATGTGTACCCGGTTATCTTGAGCCTTGTGATACTCCACCAAATAGTGTGCACACAAACACTCCTTAATTTTATATTATGATTTTTAAACTATTTTGTATCAATAACAGAGGGATTTTGTGGTGATATTTGTGTCAAAAGTTGGAGGACCAAGTGCAAGGGAGGAGGGAGTCAAAGCACAATGAAAATAATAGTAATAATAATGATAATAATAATAATGATAATAATAAAATAATAATAATAATGATAATAATAATGATATGATAATGATAATAATAATAATAACTTCAATAGCAACAGAAACAATGAACAAATAAAGACTGAAAGAAAGACTCAGGTGGCAGGAGGGAGCTGGTTGGTAGACACGAAAGACTGGGCTGACAAAAACTGATGGAAACAAAACGTAATGAGTAAGCGAAGACAAGAACATAGAAAAAAAATAACCCAAGCACCAAAACACTGATCATGGCAATTTAGATATACTATATTGATAATGATGGAATTCATAGAGGTTCCCTCAACGATATTTTGTTGTTTTTGGGTTTCACATCGCTCATAGTCAAACTGTATGAAATGATGCAATTGTAGCTAGTAAGTGTGAAAGAATATTGTAATCTTCAAATGGCTGTATAAAAGGTGGAAACCTTTTATCTTATGTTTCAATGTCATTATACAACAATAACACATGGGTGCTGTTAAAAAGCATCTTGACACAGAGTGTTGGTAAATAGTTTGCTAACTTAATTGGTCATGTTTATTAATAAGCAAGTCTGAAAGCATTGATTTTGACAGTATCACGGGCCTCTTGCTGTTTGATGGCTGGCGCTCACGCTGTTTCCTGTGAGCGGGACTCTTGCTGTGTAGCAGTGATTGCAACACATCCTTCTGATTATTGTGACTGTTATTAGGTGCTTTCTGATTGGGCTTGTGTCGGCTGCAGGGTTCTTCGGGCTTCATGGGAATATGCAAAGTGCTTTGGCAAATAAACCATCTTCAACACAATGGAGCAGCAGCAGCAGCTTTTGTGGGCATAATTTGAAACAAATGCCGGTTTAGTCTCAAAGGCGGTGGAAAACACATTAGTGATGGAAATGCCAGCATGTCTTTTCTTCCGAAGATAAAGCTGTTGGAGCATTGTGCTTAAACCACAGAAGGATGCAACTTAACTTTTCTTGATATTATGACTTGGTTTACTTTTCACTGGCAAAAGGCCTTACATTATCTAAATGTCAAATCACTTTGTGTATTTGGAAAAACAATACTGTTCATTATTTATTTTGTTTTTATCCTTTCTCGCCACTAAAATGAATAAAGAAATCTCTTTTACAAAATTGATTTGCTTGGAGGGTAATACTCCAAATGCAAAGCTATCGTTCAGCTGTATCTTTCATAATAAGGCCATTCATTTCTGGAGCTGTGCAACATCATCCTTGTCTGCCTCTCCACCACCACTGGAAATTCTTTGAGGATTACATGCTCACTGATGCTTCACTTTACACAAAGCTTTGACTGGATATTTTCATTTATACAGTGCATGTGTTTTCATTTTTTTCATGTGGCGGATTTCCTCTTGTTGAGCTGTAATTTGACATTTATACATACAAAACAGTAATGTATATTATCTGTTTACATCATCAGGATTTGGCAGTTAAATATTCGCAATTCCATCAGTACGATGATATCATACAGACAGGCTCATAGCTCGCAAAACATTCATCTCATCTAACCTAAATGCAATGCTAGTGTTGCAATCTGAAAGCAATTTAAGCCATTATCTTTAGGAGGTCGGCTGACCCATGTGCATCCACTCTGCAACCCTCATGGAACTGTAGGCCAATTTGTTAATAATGCTTGCTGGAGTGGGTGTATTTCTTACAATAATATCGAACAAAAACAGGATGTGTATTGGGTGGTGGATTGTTTAAATGCTCATCGAGCAGGAGGAAACATTTACAGAGATCTCGGCAAGGTTAATTGGCAGGGTTACGTTCAATGCTGTAAGCTGTGTAATTACCATGGTCCTTACGTTGCTCAAGCTGTCTTTATGAGTGGGGGTGGTGGGACGATTGCACATACGTAAACATTATCCAAACACACATATTCTTTGAAGTGGTTGTTACTCTTGAGTTAACCTTATACAGAAAGAACTTTTTTGTCAGCTCTTGTGCTGTATATTGCAGCTCACTTACACATTTGTACCACAATAAGATGCGGATGGATTTTGGTTCATCTATGTTGCTTATATGTAAACTGTGAAAAAAGTGATTAGTACTAAAAACATTATCGATGATTATTATGCACTGGGGTAAAATAACAGGAGAGAAAAAACTCATTGGCAACCACCATCAAAAATTAGTATCTAATTAAACATGCCGAACACAAGAAATAGTCCAAGGTGCTTTTACCTTATTTTTCGGGTGGCCGGTGAGATGAAGTTAGGTCATCGCATCAGTATATTAATGCGCACAATACCACTTCAACATCTTGTTCTCATCTTCTAACATCTGGAAAAGTCATCATGCATGGAAGGGAGAAATGACTGTAACTGGCCGTGTAACCATACAAGCAATGCATGGCAACCAATACGGTATATTGTTGTACATCGCTTCTTTTGAAAAAAAGATCATCACTTGTGTTATTTCATCTGTGTAAATCATAAATTTAGATCTCCGCTGCTTCATATAAAACTAAAAATAAGAATACTGATAAGAATATGTTATGGTGGTATGTAGTATTACAGTTTTTGATACTCACTACTAAGTTCCCACAAAGTTAGTATATAAACATCTGCATTTCCGAATGAGGTCATTTTTCTTTTTGTCCGACTCCCAACAAAGCAATTTGGTGCAATATGTTTGTGAAGGCTTTTAGCTCCGTGAATGAGGAGTGTTTCCGTGCTAAACACACTCGGAGCTCTCCGGTAAGGCTCCATCACTCACCGACCCTCTTCTGACATTAAGTTTTTTGTCAATGCCACTGTCTCCAGTTTGTCTGCAGCCTGAAAGATTTGAGAGCCACTTTTTATTTGCATGCTTTTAACTCCGCCCAATCCAAGTAATGGAGATGCTTGCGTGCAAGCAATTAATGCAACCACAAGGCCAAAAGTGGTGATTCGTCATGCACCGGTGATACATAATCATTATATGGAATGTGACGCTCATGAACTTGATTGGTTGATGATCAGGTTTCTGTATGGCCCTGCCCGGAACTCCCACTTCATCATATTCCGTACAAGGCCAATATCAAAGAAGAATGCCCACCATATAGCGCTGTAAGCATTGTTATTATTATTTACGATTGCCTGTGAAGCTATTTAGTTTAATGCAAAACAATATGGTGAAAGAATAACATCATGAAAACACACTTATCCTCCTCCTCTGTCAGTCATAGTGGAGAATTCCCAACAGACGCAAGCTACGGATTTAGAAAATGCATCTAGTGTTGTTCCTACTTGTCTTCTTTTTTTGACAGCATAAGCCAGTGTACAGGTCATTTATCACAGCTCTAATTTTAACTCCCAGGACTCTCTACCTCCTGTCTACTCTTGCCCTTAATGCGAAGGCATTTCAATAGCTGTGAAGCCCCAAGGCTGACAACCATGAGATTAGTATGAATGTATTACCCCCTTGGGTGCCATAGCCTGTAATAAGTTCCACATTAATCGTATCCGTTGGGGCAAATTTGTTTAGGCCTTAATTACATATCATTAAAATTGCTGTTGATTCTCAGAGATTTAAACTCAAAGTTAAAGTGAAGCTTATGGAGCTTCTTTGTTTTTGATCGTTGCAAAAATGCACTAACTATGAATATTGCATTTTACCATTGTGAGACGACGGTTACGTCTTTTTTCTCCCACCATTTGTTTACTTTTTAAAAATGTTGGGAAGGATTTTATCTTATTCATATATTTATTTATTGATGTGTTTTATTTAAGAAAGAACTAACAATAGTCACAGAATATAACGTGTTGGAAGTAACTAGGACAACATGCATTTTAGTATTTGGTTACATTTGCTAATGTCTATGTACGCTTCTCGTTAATGCAGTGTAAATTAATCCCAGACTACAGAATACTATTTCTTATTTGTCCTTTGAGCCTCATTCACATACGACTATTAAAATGACATATATGTAGGTACGTATATCAATACAAAGGCAGGTCAATATCAATGAATGTATGTGTTTCAGGGTAAGTAGTGGTTGATAATTAACATGCTGAGTATTAAAAACATTTCTCAGGTCATGGGTCATATTACATTTTGTGTCATGGTCATAGTTAATTTGGTGTATGAGTTAGAATTTGGTTTCATGTTTTCCTGGTTTCTTTCATGCTTCTGTCTCATGAGGTGATTGTGTGTACCTGTGCTTGTTAACCACGTCCCTTGTGTTAACCAATCGGGTCGCTCCAAGCCCAGGCGGCTTGCCCAGGTGTTCTTCTTTGTCTCCTCAGTTTGTTTGTATTTAGTTCAGTGCTTTCTTCCAGTCTGGTTGGTTCATTGTGTGTCCTTATCTCAAGATGCCGCAGTTTGTCATAGTCCTTAGCAAGCCATCATTTAAGGCAAGTTTTCATAGTGTTTAGTTGTTATATTACAAACTTAATATGAATGTGTTTTGATTTTGAATTTTTGATCAATCGTCGTACTTAATTTATATTTTTGACATTCAGAGAGTGCATTAGATGACATTTATGCTCTCACATGCAATTTGTTTGAAACATTTGTGCAAGTGTCACAAATAGGTTATGATCAGAGATGCAGCTAGAAGTGCAGCAAATTACCAATATTGGGATGGATCGCATGAGGATTGATAAATCATCATCAAATGTGAATGCTGTCACTCTCTGATGAACAAGTATTTGTACTCCATGGCCCTTTTTCTGTGACTCAAGGTTTTCTCCCATGTACGATGAACACTAAGCAGCAATGAATCTGTGTTTTATTACAAAGTGTTTTTAACACTGTGCTCTTTCTAGTCCTCACCAGAGACTATTATTTTCCCAATGCAAATTTCATTTCCAGAGTCGCTGTTTTCTTTCATTCCCCTTTCTCTGACTTACCCAAACACCAATGTGATGACCTCCAGTGGTTTTGCACAACCACTAATCCAGATCAAATGATATTTAAAATGTCCAACTTGGAAGTATTTACAGTTTTTATAAATCTCTAGTGGCCCACTCCCCCCAAATATATTCCTGTCTACATCCAGGCAGAGCACACTCACTCTCACCATTGAATATAATATCCATTGTTGGAAATTAAATACTTGATCACTTGTCATTCTATTACAGTAATTTGATAATGGGATTATTTGATTAAAATGTGAATATGAATCACCTTAATTAAATATAATATAGATCTAGGTAGAAAGAATAATATGCATTGTATTTGGATAAACTGCTCTTTACGCTGTCTCGCGCCAGACTACTATAAAAGATATCCGCCGGACTGTGACGATATTACATAAACACCAATCAATTTTGTAGGTCAATGAGGATTGCTTTGATAAGATTGTCTTCTGTACACAAAATGATTTAAAATGCAAAGCAAAATACAATTTGGTCAACAGCGTTGTCACTTTGAAAGCGGAAATCTCGTTAATTACTTTTTGGGTAGCTGCACAACACAATGTTTATATTTACTGGTAGCTTTTAGCCTGCGAGGAACCCTACAACAGATGGCTCGTCGCAGAACAAAACAGCCCGCAAAGCTGTCAGCTGTAACCTTTTTCACAGCATCATCCCTCATCCACAGTTTTAGAGCAATATACAGTAATAAGATTTATTCAAGATGTGAGGGTGAAGCATCGTTGCGTTTTGGGTTTTTTCTGTTATTCAGAAGTTTAAATGTCCTTTCCCACAAAGACTCAACATTTCAACTGAGGATGTTTTAAAAGATAATAATATAGAGGGAAAGTATTATTTGGTTTTGACTGCTGCACAATCTGACTGATTTATCAGTGTAATAGGAGCAAGTGGGCTTTTAAAACACGTATATGTGAAGCCAAGACTATTACGCAACGTAATGAGCCGTGAATCTGTTGTCGTCACCATCGACTTCAATACTGTTACGCTGTAAAGACCAAATGATACACTTGGTTGGTTTTGCTGAGCTTTTCTTCCCTTCTTTGTTTATCTGAGCCATGATTTCCTCTTTATAAAGGTGTGTGTGTCCGATCATAACAAATTAAGGATGAAGTTTCCACCAAAGCACATCTTAGTGTGTATTTCCTGTCAATAAATTTCCTGCTTCTGTTTCAGTGTATTGAATCAAAACATGATAATGAGTTTGTTCAAAATAATTAAACTTAAAAAAGAACTCATTGAATGTTTTTCTTTCATTCTCTTTAGGGTCACTGTGGATTTAGCTGGAGCCTATCACGGCTGGATTTGGTGAGAGTAAACCCAGCACTGGACACTAAGGTATGTACATTGAAGGCTGCATACATGCATGTGTCAGTAAACTTAACATTCATTGGTTTGGGGAAAATGTGAGAAACAACTACTTTGCCCCTCATCAATATCACCTAAAAATACATTTCTAGTTTTACTTTTACTTCAGATTTGGTTACATTCACAAAAATAGGCTGTACATAAATCATTTCTTGCAAACCAGGATCACAAATTTTCTCTTAATTCAGTCTTAATGTTTTATTTATTTGTGAGGCTCATTATAATGACATTATGAGTCTCTGTAAAAAAAAAAAAAAGTTTTAAAGGAAAAAAAAAATCATGTCAGTGGTAATTTGACAACTAAGTCTTCATCTTGCCATGTAAGATTAATTCCCACTTCCCGTTGCTTTTCCCTGTAGACCTTTTCTTTCAGTAAGTAAGCTCTAGGTCATAAAGGTACTCAGCCAAATAGAGAAGAAAAATACAAAGTGAATATCATGGCCTGCCTACCTCAGATCTCCTTTCCAACTAACTTTTATAGAACCGCTAAGTAGGTCTTCAATTAAGTTGTGTGATTTACATTCAAACTGACTCCCTCGCCCATAGACACAACACATACAGACTAGCAGACATACCACATACACACTAACTAAAACTGTGTAAAATTGAAATATTTGATACAGTTTTATGGTGTTGCATATCTACATGGTGAACTTAAATTTTGTGGCAGTATAAATTGTCAATTGAAAACCAAATTTGTCTTGGGGTTCAATATAATGACAAAGAACATTTTAAATAGGAAAGCCTTGGACTTAGGAAACAGATGTTATCAAAAGTAAGCAAGCAAGCACAATAAGATTTCATATGGATACTGCTAAACATTACATCACAGTCTCACATAATTTGATCTGTCCTTTTCCACGATTATAACTATCATTTTATCAGCATTGCTGTGTGACACCACTGTCTTTACTTGGCGAAAAGAGCTTTCCTCTCAGTAGGGACGAAAATTACTACTCTATGCGAGACTATGAAAATTGTGTTTTCTTCTACCTATATCAACTAGACAATTGACAAGAGGAGGCTGTTGCACACATGCCTTGGAAGAGTATTTATTTAAATGTGACTTGTTGGTGACTGCATTTGTCCAACCGCAGATTCAAATGCAAATGAAAGGAAATATTAAGTCATTTCTCTGAACGCTCCAAGGTTATAGTTGTTACATCTTTATCGTAAACACGTCTTTATCGTGTTTGGAATAACACATACTAAAAAGTCCTTGAATAAGACTAACAATAAACTAAAAAAAAAAATTAATTTACTTCAATAGTAACATAACAATAGAATCCCTGGAATTGTTAGTCATCAAAACATTACTATATAATACAAGATAAAATGATTAGATTCCACAATGTCATACAATGTTACCTTGTAACCTTGTACCCAACTAATGTAAACTCTCTCGTATAATTGCTCCTTCTATTTCAGTACATTTCCAATAAAAAATATATAATATATAATAAATATTATAATAATAAATAATAAAAAGTAGAAAAAAAAGAGGCAGGAACCCTGAGCTGATTCACTCCAAGTGTATTGTGGTCACCTCAGCACAACGCAGCATTTGTGAATGTACCAGACAACTTTATTTACCATTAACACACCTTCTATTTTACCATGTAAGTATAATGTAAGTGGACATATCATATGAATAAACACACCAAACACACCAGCTTCATGCTTAGTGTCAATAATTTAACAATTTATCAAGCCATCTGGCTCACTGAAATTCAAAGTGCATCAGGAAGCTGTGGCGATGTGAAAGGCAAAAGTCTTCTCTGGTAGGAGAAACAAGCGAGCAGCTAAGCTCCTCCTCCGAAAAGCGTAAATATGTCAGTGTGGTGATGTGTGAGACCTGCCCTTTTAATGATAGACAACATGAAAGGCACATGCTTGTATTTAGTATCGCTAATCTCTACAAAAGGTGTCACAAATGTAATAAGGGCTGATTGGTATGTGCTCAGGTAATTGTAGGCTGCACATCATATCGACATTTGGCATGGGAAATTATGTATATTACCAATTATATCATCTCCAGCATTTTAACATAATATATTATGTATATTTTAAAGATGTCTGTTGAACATGCATTCATCTTTTGAGATGCCTGCATTTACAGTAATGCACGCAAATCACTGAAGTTACGATAATTGTTCCTTTTATTTTCTTGATTTATATCGAGCCATTCAGTGATTCAGGTTTTCTCAAACTGGAGTCTGGTAATATTTTATATTTGGGTTTGGATTCCTCACCTGAATGTTGATGTTTTAGTTATATTTGGTTGTATTGAAAATTTCTGTGGTCAGTTTAATTGGAGACAACAGGTGTAGACATTTTTTTGCACCTCCTTCAACTTCAATCATTACAGTTATCTTGTTATCTTTTGTTTCTTCTGATCTTTCTACTGTGGCACTGGTGCCTAGTTTTAAATCCTGCACAGGACTTTGTGCTACTTTCTTGTAGGATAATATTTCATGCTTCTTGTCCAGACAAAGGTCACACTCCCCGGATTACAGTCTGCAGCATATCGAGTAACATTCTTGCTGTCTCTGTGAAAGCAAATGTGCTAATGAGTGAATTCCCACAGATGGACGCTCATTGTTAAAATTCTTGAGCACATCACGGGAAGTTTGACATTACTGGCTTTGAGGTTTTCGTTTGGAATATTTAGAGTAGCAAACAATGAAATGGGTGAATCAGAACGAATACAGTAACCGCTGTTTTGTGTTATTAACCATACCAAAATGACTGAAACCCAAAACAACTAGTAAACCTTTGATCCAGTTCCTTTGTGTTGGAAATCGTGTTGCGGTGTGCTGTAGAAAAACTTGAGGTTCAAGTTAATGATGTGGTTGTGCAAAAGGAATATGTTTGCTCTTTGTTCCCTTTTATTCATCTTTTTACCTTGCTATTCTTGATCTTTAAAGGCAACCAGCACACAACACAGTTGTGGTGCAGAAAGGAAAGCAGAGGCCTGTTTATGCATTCATAGTGGCAGCTATGGGCACTCTGACCACCAGTGAATTTATTCCTTGCTACTTAAAAATGATGACATAGCCCAGGCTTTCTTGTGGGAGGAGTATGTTTACTGTGATCTGTTCTACTCCCATTGTGACCTCTCCTCATGGTCCTGTATATGAGATAGCATTACCAACTACACATGCTTTTCTGTACACCTACAGTTTATCTTTCCTGGTCAGCGAAAATATGTCATTTGTCATTTTGTCCCCCAAAGCCGGTCCCAAAATCATATGGTAGTTCTTCAAAGGATGGAGAGGAAGGAGTCTGGTTTGTAGTTATGTCACATGACTGCTCTTTCAGGACTGAAAGGCTGCTGACAGTTGCAATTAAATTTAAAACTAACATGCTGTTACTTTTCTGTCAGTGTAAATGGCATGGGGATAAGGCTTTCACCAGAGAATAGCTGCATGGGTAACTCCTCCACAAAGTCTCTTTTTGTGAAGATGGTGGAGCTGGGCAGTGCTCCGGCAAAGTGGTTGCTCTTTTTTTTTTTTTTTTTATAGTTGGCAAGACGTAGTTTCAATTAATTTTTGTTTTGTTTTTTGTTTTTTTAAAATACTTTTTGTTTTCATTTTATTTTGAAAATGTGTTGTTTTTTTTTATTAGTTTTTGCAAAATACAATACCTTGTCTGTTACAATGCACATTTTTGGCAAGTAATATTCAAACGAGGGTTTTACGCTTTAGGTACCCTTGATGAGTTTCGTTGTGAAGTTTTTAAAGGAAATAGCAAATGAAGCTTGAAGTGATAGAATTGGAAGTTATGAAATTGGAAGAGACAAAGGTATTACAGTTACAAGAAAGCAAATCAAAACACACTAGACGGCATAAAAGTCACGTTTTATTTGGTTTAACTTGCTCCATCTCAAGCTGTGGGCTAATTATAACAGTACTGCTATAAATGATAAAACATGCACACAGATTGTTCAGCCACAGTCAGTTTACTTTTCTGAAATTTCCCTGTTGTATACTTTTGTGCACTCTACCTCATCATCAAGAAATGACTGCAAACTCATCTGACACTCAGGTTGAGATTTAATGTAAAAGTGTAATAGAGATTTGAAGAGAGTGTGCCCTCCCGTCTAAAATGAATTCCCATCAGATTTTAGTGTTTTTGGAGACTATTGTTATGGGTTGTTGAAGCCCCAGTGCTTTTCTCCGGAGAGTGGCATCCAACATATTGGCCTGTCGTCCTTGGTGATGATGAAGCCAATATTTTATGGGAGTTGTGCTCTGAGTGAAACTGAGAGTGCAAAGTGGGAAATAGAGGGGGTGTGGGGTCAAAAAGATGGGCACTTTTATTCCCTGCTGCCAATTTCACCTTTGATAGGACCGTTTGGCTCCTCATGTTATCACAGAGAGCAAAATGGGGTTTCAATGTCACAGCACAAGTGTGAATCCCAAATCCTCAGTGACGGTCAAAACAGTTTACACCGTGACATCACTGTGGATGTTTACAGCAAAGTGGACAATAACTAGAGTCTATGTGCAGTTATGTGGAGTGTGGTGTATGACTCTTGAAAAGGCATTTTGACTCTAGTGCTAGCCATTTTTTCGATTTTATGATGTATTTTAAAAATAGAATGTGTTTATTTGGGGGGTTGAGCAACACCGTCACTGAAGCAAATGCGATGCTGGTAACTCAACTTAACCACCAACATGACACCCGTGCTTTGCTGACACTTACAATAGTTCAAGCTTTGGCCACTAACAAATGTGCAAATGCTTTTTTTGTCATGTGAATGCATCGAAATTTAGATAAATTATATCAGTTATACATTACTTTTCGAAATGTGCGCCTCAAACAAATATGATGCTATAGCTGTGTTTTGGGGTAATTGGAGTCCGTTATTTTGAGTGGATGACAAAATACAAACATATCAAAGTTAGTTTGCAAATGAAGAGTTTACTCCTAAGTACTTTATTGTTGAATGTGATGCAGCTCAGCTGCCATCACAAAATGGACCGGAGTCCCTACTGTGTAATTCTAGGCATGTCCTAATCTCATTAGGCCAATTGCTTTCGAGATTATATTTGCATTTGTTGCTTCATGTTTATCATCACGCGCCATGTTTTAAGTGTTGTTGGCTTTTGCTATATTAGGAATGCATAAAAATGGCAATAGAACAAGCCAGTTTATTGTTAAAAAGAATTGGATGCGTACTTAGCGTAAACAAATTAATTTGGGTTCTGTTTTATTGTTGCAGCCATTTGCATTTTTCTTTCCCAGATTTAGTGTTTATATTTAAAACTTATAGAGAGAAGCTAATGGCTTGGGTTATCTTTTAATTAGATTTTTTTATTGTTTTTCATTCAACCGTGGTTCAAATTATGACTAGATAGAAGGGTTTGGTGGTTGTGGTGGTGGGGGGGGGGTCACATTTTCATATCAGGAAATGCTGGGAAGTGCGCACTGTGGCATATATGGGGAACGTAATGTCTTAAATGAGTGAATATGAACAGCTCTCTTCAGACCACTTGTTCTCCTACAATAATGTAAATACAAACATCATTATTAAGAGACACACAGAAATGGTCGGGACGTGTATGTTTAACACGTCTTCATTTATGCTGACAGTGGTGTCCAATATAGATTAAATTTTGCTTTCTTTATGACTGTCACAGTCCCGCCTACACTGAGAAAATGTCCTCCCTTGTGTAGCCATGATCTGTCCCTATTAGACACACGTTTGCCCACATTACATTATGTATCAATTTAATGATTAACTACATCATTAGTGACCACTCTTCAGCTATATTTTCATCTTTTTACTACTGAACACATTTGGATTCTTCAGGTGTGGTACTGTGATATTTAGAACAACTGCTCCGTTTTTAGGAAATGAAATGAAATAGATGTATACTGTTTTTTGTCATGCAGTAAAAACACATTCTTCTTTCCATAAGTCTTGCCTGATATTAGCAAACATTAGAATAAAATAAAATTTGGGGAGTTAGATCAATCTAATAATATAGAATGTTTGAAATTGCCCAGGTTAAGTCATCAAAAAATGGCTATGAGGCTTTTGTCACAAATATGAGAGTCAAAAAAACCCTGGGAGACATCTATTGATGATTGATAGGGAACATAGAGTGACTTTAAAATTACATGTTCGTGGCTAGGCACAAATTAAGTTATGATGTGTGCTAGGGCCCACTGGTGATGTGAATAGTTAAGCTCAATCAGTAAATTGGAAAACCCCCATGATGGCCATGAATGTACCAGAAAGCAAGGCTGCAAAGCTAACAACCACAAATGCAAACATATAAATCAAGCATGAGCTGCATCCAAGCACCTGACCTGGCCTCGACAAAACTCAAACGGAGGTGGAAGATGCAGCAGTGGAAGACAGCAGAGGAGCAGAGAGTCAGACGGGTTCTGCCTTGTTGATCCGGTATGACATTGATAGACAGCAGCTGAAGGAAAGCTGCTAACCATGTTTGGCGTGGTGGTTTTTAAAGGACGTACGTGACCGCCGATCCAAAGTTGACTGAGCACGGATTCAGCAGGCAATCGCCCCAAGTGGTTGTGCCGAAGAAATGTGAAGAGGGAGACTTCCGCATGCAGTATGACTCGCTCCACTTGCCATCTTTTCCACTGGCGTTATTTTCTTCTTGAACCACCCCGTTAATGCCGCCCTAGTTTAGGTTGTCAGAAAAGACAAAATGTCAAACGAATCCTGTTGAATCACCTCATGTCGCCTTTATATTGAGAAAAAAGATGTTCCATAAAAATTACATTGTTAGTCACTGCTGATTAATTCTGTTATAGTTTATTGCTGCATATCACCTCACGGCTGTTTCTGTCAATGGCAGAATTGTAAAAATCATTTTTGTATAGAATAAAATTCGCTCAGATAGGCTCCTCAAACATAAATGTTACCCAGACTCCCAACTCCAATAAATGAATGTGACCAGATGGAATTATCATTTCACCAATTCAAAAACTATTCCCTCAAAAAAACTCTTGAGACTTTCTGCTTGCTTTTATTCACAGTCTAAGAAAGGGTTTGCTCACTTAACATTGTGAACAAAAACAATATTGAATTCCATTTAATATCAGGCTACAGTAAGTCTGTGGTTTTTATGTGGTATGTGACTCTCTTTATGGGCTTAGCAACTGCTCGATTTCCAAACCAATCATCATCACGCCAATTACAAAAAAAAAGAAAAACTAAAAGCTCTTGACAAATGAATCTTAAATTGAGCTTGAGGGCCAGTAAAGTCATTGTGGTAAAAGTTTATACCCTTTGTTTCTGTCCAACTTTCTCTTTGAGTTCCATGTATTTGTCCTCTGCCAAGATAAAGATTATGTTTCACTTCTGTTTAGAAGACAGCCATCTTCCACACAATATCGCATTGTTCTTTTTGTCTGGGTAGGAGTGTTGGGGTGTATAATTCATTTACAGGAACTTACAGAATTGAGCAGGCTTAGTTGTAGTTTGTGTGACTATTGAACACAAAGAGAGAGGGGGGGGTGATTGTCATGTGATGATTCCAATCTCCTTTTTGCCTAATGTTGGCCTCCCGTATATCTTCTGACCGTTGCGTTAGAGAGCTTAGGTCGGTTGATTTTAGGTTCTTATGATGTAATATATATTGAAATCATTTTCAGAGGACCAATGTGACCGTATCGCATTTATCACATCGCGCAATTGTCCCTCTATTCATGTGCACACATACTGCAAAATTTGTCTGCATTCACAGATACACTCAAAATGCAAACATTTGTCTTCTCATACGCGCATCTGGCGTTTGTCTCTCTCTCTCACACACACACACACACACACACCCCTAATATAATTACCCATCTGTCTATTTGCTTTACTAAAATGTACATAATACATATGTCAGTCCATTCACATCCACTCATTAAGAACAAATATGCCCATTTACATGTATAATGAGTCATTCATTTATTTAAACTTGCTGTAATTGCAGCGAAAGCAACGTAGAAGCATATACTGTACTTCGCTCTCTGTTTTCAGATGGAGCTTTTCATATTTAATCAAAAGCTTCTATGTAGGGCTACTTCTTCGGATAACACTGCCTGCAGTGCCACTGTGTTCTCTGAGGACTTACACAATGGCAGGCCAATTGGCAGATTGATGATTTTGGGCCAACACGTAGATGTCAAGTGAGGGGCTGGGGGGGGGGGGGTTGAAATTGAGACAGCTCACTAAGTGAAATGTGGTTTCTCATTTTTGATGAGCCCTGAGTTGTTGAAGACTAATTAATTCAAGAACAAATGTCCCCAAAGGCTGCAATTAATGATAAACTTATTAGACTTGATGGTTGACGATGCCCATGAGGTCTGGTTCTCATGGCGGTGCCCAAGCTTCTGGTGGTGTTACTCAACCAGCTGTCACTTAAAATAAAATAAAAGAATAATGTGTGAGGGTGCATGTGCAAGCTTTTAAATTCCATTTTTCAAGACACACAGTCAGCCTTAATGTAATCCCTCCCTCTAGTTCTATCGCTTGACATTTGACACGCGTGTGCGTTAACTTGTTATCGACACCGCTGAGGTGAAGGGATATAAATGTAACATATAGACTAAGGGTGCGTGTGCTCTCTAACGAGTCTGTCAAAACTGAAGTCTCAAGAGAATCGACCTCCTCCATGCTGGTTTATAGAGACTGTCAATGCTTAAAGAAATGAGGAGGGATTCAATGACCTCCTTTTTTGTTGTTTTTGCTCACTTGCAATTTAGCTCTGAAACGTTCCCCTGAGCTCAGACACCCTGCACAGCCATACTAAGTAGCGTAAATGCATTGAGTGTGTGTGTTTTTGTGTGTGAGTTCTTTTTTTTTTTTTTTTTGCAATTTCTATCTTTAAAACCAAATGAAAAACTGATGTCTTTTATTTTTCATTCCTATTTACTGCTGCTTTGCCGTATTGTAGTGAGTAGGCCAGGACGATGTGTACTCACGATGTTGCGATGCAACACTGAATCACAATTGGTTCAATTCTCCAATTCTTATCTCACTCGTCCTGTTTACCCCTGCTGGTCCTCTTGTCTGGTTGCATCAACAACACTTGCAGGATAATATTTAAGATGCTCACTCAGCAAAACTCTTGCAAGATATGTTGAGATCTCAGCAACTTTTGAGATGTTTTGTCTTCTTGCAATATTATGATTGTACTTTCATAAAAGGATCACTATATTTTTTGGTGTCCAACATAATCATGCAGAAACATTTTAGTAGGGATAGTGCTCAAACAGGTTCTTTTTAACTTTTGCACGTTAATCCTTGCAGCTGACATGCAACCACAGAGTCATCTGGCCTCGAAACTGCAGCCGGAATCCTATTCATGTGTGCACATCTATGCATGTGACATCATCCTCGCACTTATGATCTCCTACCAGATCACTCTGGTGGCCTTTCCAGAGGTTTTGCCTTCAATTCCCACCTCCTTGCTTGCTTGCTTGCTGGCTGGCTGGGGGGGTTGGGTCCTATTTTCATTGCTAAATCCTGCTAAATTAGAAGTTCGACTAGTTGTTGGAAAGAGGGATGTGGTTGTGGTAGATTCTACTGCTGCCAGAGTGTGTTAGAGCAATTTATTAGCTTGCTATGCAATACTTGTGTGTGTGGGTGAAATTGTGTTCCCACCGTTTGGCAGCCTCGCACACTCGATGATTGAGGCACAGCTGCACCACAATTATAATATGGACTCATAATGGCCATTCAATATGTTGTTTAAATTGATTTTCCAATTTTGCGTGTTATTTATTTATATGTAAGTTGCAAATTAAATGGGTGAGTTTGTTTAGTGTGCCTGTATTTGGAGTTATTTCCAACATTTTTAAGGTTGTCTTTATTTATATGGTTTATCTGCCACTTTATTATGGACTTGTTGTTTTATTCATTGAGTTGGTGGATTTACAAGGATGTAAAAATTGAAATTCTAATGTTAGAATTATTTAAGAAATTTAACAAATAATCAGAGAATTTGTATTTATGGTGCAAACTACGATTCAGGTGGAACTTTAATTTAAAAAAAAAAAAAAAAAAAAAAAAAAAAAAGGATCCTTTCTACATGCGCTACACTCCTCCCGTGCACATTTGCTTTCTAGATCAGATTCCATGGCAACCTGCTCATGTCATCTTCCATTAGACAGTCAAGACAATGAGTCGGGAGTTAAGTGGAAATGAAGGCCACAGCCCATCACATAAACAAGACATATTACATGCTTTTCTCCTCCAACTCAACACCTTCTTAGCTCCCCCTCCCTTCTCCCTTCCTTTGTCATAGTGCGTCATGCTGAGGATGACACGAGGCGCCAAAGTGCCTTTTCTTGACCCCCCTCCTCGTGACTTTGCTGCGTCACTTCCCTCAGCCGACACCTGTTTGACCTTCCACATGCGCAAGTCCTCAAATTTTGGTGTAATGTATTTTATTATTATATTGCTGCAAGATGGGGTGTTTTTCCACATCCCACACTTTGCCCCTATTATAGGAGCATAGTTTGGGAGTTGCTTTTTCCCCCCCAACTCTTCCTCCCTCCTATTTTAGCACCCCTCGGGTTAGGTGTCATCATCTTTTTATGTCACTTGGGCAGATTGAAACCGGAAAAACGAATTTTGTTGGACTGTATTTGAGACATTTAATTTTCATTCCATTCCATCTTTTGCAGTTTCACATTAAAGGTCATTTTGTTGCTGGTTTGAATATATTGCTCAACAGTGTCATGTTCAGGATGATGAGCAGGACGTTAAGTGCAGCTTCTCGGTATTAAAACATAGATTGGTCCCACTGAGTGTATGTTATGAGGTTATTCTGTGTGCTCAGGTTTGCATGCGTGTGTGTGTGCACATATGCGTGTTTCTAATTAATTACCCCACCTCCCCTCGTATTCAGCGGTGTCACGAAACAAGTCTGATCACAGCTGTAACGGTGAAGCTAAGTCATAAGCATTACATGCCGTCACCACCTGCTCCGCTCCCGGCTCCCTTTAGCTTTCAGCCGCCAAAAACGGTTGTCAAGGGACGCTGAGGCTGCAAAACGAAATCTGTTTGTTATGTTTGGCTTGCAAATAAAAAAAAAAAAAAACTGAACATGCACGGATATCATTTCCATCAGTCTGTTAACACCTGCAGGTTCTTTTCATATTGGAAGCTTTTAATATGACCGCAGAGAAAGGAAACACCTGTAAGTGTGTTCATCTGGTCCCAATGAACAGCTGCTTCTAAAAGCAACTCAGCAATCATGTGGTGTTGTAATGAGGGAGTTTGGGGCAAATGGGACGCATGATTAGTTCGCATTTCTTACAACTAGTTTTTCTGCATAAAATGTGCTGTCAACAAATAGAGTGAGAAGTAAGGCCAGACTTGGTTTCAGCAACCGTTTTGAAATTGAGAAGCTACAATTAATGCAAAGGCTACTAGTTTGAACGAATTTGCTCAAATTACATGTAGTATTTTCAAAAGATTTAATAAATGTGATGATATGCATGAAAAGGAAAAATATTACCAGAAATAACTAAAATACAGAATGATGTCATATTTTAGGCAAAACACATGAAATATTTTTTT
The DNA here is from genome assembly GCF_059516105.1 of Syngnathus floridae. NCBI lineage: Eukaryota > Metazoa > Chordata > Actinopteri > Syngnathiformes > Syngnathidae > Syngnathus > Syngnathus floridae. The sequence continues at coordinate 7,384,806 of NC_142425.1, forward strand.
GACTAATATATCATGGTAAAATGTTACAGAAATATAGAAAAATTGCAAAAGTTTTAGTAACTGATGATTCTTTTCTTAACCTCTTTTCATATTATGATCATCTAGCCAACCATCCATTTTATGAACTCCTTTTGTTGTGACATTTTCACATACATTTTCAAATTTATTTCTTTGGATCTGCTTCATTTTCAAAACCTTGCCCCATTGTTAGAATTTTATTGTTGTAACTGTACAGCTTCATTCAGTTCATTTTTATTCTTTTTTGAGTTCTGATTTCTCTTGTAGCAAGGAACAGAAGTGATTCAAAGTAGTTTGCCACATTTATAACAACAAAGAACCACACTTCTTGACAAAAGAACCCATATTTCATACAAGAGTTTTTTTTTTTATTATCTCCAGAGCTGTCGAGTATAATTTACCTTTGATGACAGCAGTTTAATGTAAAGGTTTAGTCCCTCTCAGCATCCAACTAACCTTCACCCAACACAACATTACCAAGCTTCTTCTTTCTCCTGCTTGACATAGGTGAGCTAACTCAACAAAAGAAAGTGTGTATGTGTGAGTGCGCACACACAGCTTTCCGTCACTAACACATATTGTGTGACCACCAGCCACTGTCAGGTTTTATGTTGCCCCAACAGTAACAATAAACATGGGATTTGATGGCAGGGTCCCTTACCCCCATAATTGATGAGTCCAATATTTACTCTGTTACCTGAGTGTTGTAAACATTTATTATTATTCCTTCCCTCTCGACCGAGTGCAAGAGAAGAATAGTGCGGCCTGCAGGGAGCAGCTGTCATTTTGACTAATGACACAAATGAATAAAACCTCGTAATTACTTTAGAAAAAAAGGAATATCCCTACCTTATCCTCGGTTAATATGCATTTTAATTTTTTTGTCAGGTTTATTAAATTTCAGGCCGCCTCCACCACCCAGCCCATGTGTAATACAATACAGACACAGGCAAGTTCTCAAATATCAAATTTAATTTTCTATTCCCTATACAGGCTGCGTAATCAGGTTGGGGCATTATTGTGTTTTTATTGACATTAGCATTGTTATTATTCTGAACTTTGTAAATATCAGTAACTCAAGTTTGCCTGGCTGCTTATCTAGAAATATATTCATTTTAGTGTACAATAAAATGATATCTCATTATTAGATGTTCTCTGCAGATGCAATGATGCGCAATTTTTTTAATGTAAAAAACCCCCATTTCTAAATTAAATAGACTTCCTGGAGATTTTATGTTGGTTTTATTGTGACACCCTAAGCAGGTGACCTAGCAACCTGCTGTATGCTACACGAGCCTCGAAATAGGATATCAATGAGACACATCCGAATTGCTATTAGACCAAAAGGCACTGTGGCTTGGCACAGGCTTTTAGATCTTCTTGTAGCGAGTGTAATTGGATAAGTCTTCCATCGTGTGCATGTGTTTTCAAATCAGCACATTGCGGTTTGCGAGTCTCCGGAATAAGGCGGAGGCAGCGAAGGGAAGTGTAAAAGCTCTCAGCCAAATCAGGTATTCCAGATGGAAGGATAGGGGGAAGATTAATGGTAGAAGAGAGAGAGAGACACAAAGAGAAAGCAAGAGAGGAGCAACTTATGTGAGGATAGACAGCTGTGTGATGTACAGTAGGCTCTGCTTAGACAAGACGACTCCTCTGTGCTATTAAGCGCACAAAAAGCAGACAACAGAGAATAATATGAAGAAGTAAAGGGCCCCTTTATTTAATGTGCTAATGTAGTGCATACGATTTGTAAAAAGAAATACATTAATCAATATTGGGACACCTGGCAATTATTGCTGCTGATAATGAAGTTGGAGAGTACCTTTCAGAATTTTTAATTGATGCTGGAATTGAGATAGAATTTGTTCTGTTGTATCTGTTGTAGTTCATGCTAAAAATAATTTCTGGAGTTCTCCCACAGTATATTCAAGCATATTTTGATGGACATTTTTTGTACACTGCACTGGAAAATAAACAAAAGACTCAAAGTTTCAAGGCAACAGACTTTCATATTAAAAAAAAAAAAAAAGACAGGCAATTCAACAGAATATTTAAAGTTTTGGAAGTGTGAAAAATTGCTTTCCTGCTTTTTGAACAAAAAATATATTAGTAAAAGCAACTCAGCAATTTTTGTTGTTGTAATCAACCTGCTCCTTGCCATGAATATCAATATTTTATGATGACGATTTTTTTTAAAATGCTTAATTTTCACTGAATCTATATTAATTTTATCATGAATATCGAGACACCCACACAAAATAATAAATATACTCTATTACACTTTACCACTGTTGCTCTCATGATCAGGGAATGTGTATTTTACAAATTATGGCATTTTTCGGATTGGCTGTTTAATCTGAAAAATTTGACGACGTTCACGCAATTAAAATTTGAAATTGCTTGAATTGCATTAACTGTGGTGTAAACAATATGAGATAAAACTCCAGCCAACTTGATTCCTTTTGAGAATCTACACTCTAATGTACTTTGAGTTTTCCCACAACGAAGCATGTAAGGTGTCATACATTTTGTGCTATGGAAGCAGGCAGTTGTGCGTGTCCATTTGTCATGCTGTCATGTTAATTAGCAAACTGAAGATGAGAGTGAAATTACAAACACCTTGCACTTGGCACACAGGAGAACACACACTTGACATACACCGCCAGACGTAATGATGCAATCGCAAAAACTAATGTTGCATGTTTAACGAGGAAGGCCTCTGTCGGCATTTCCTTCAGCCCAACTCACCACAAGATAATACTTGTTTCAAGTATGCAATGGTACTTATGTGATCTGAAAGGACAGCATTTAAAAAGAGCGAGCGAAATACTTTTCACGTTTAATGAGCTGAAGTACCTTGAGCAGCGATGAGAATTTTCTCAAAAAGTGATAACTTGAGAAAAAAGGAAATGCAAATTGCTGAGCTGCAGACAACCTTTTACCTTTCCAAGTGACGCTCTTTGAGCATGTTTGAAGGTGAGCACAATTCAAATAAGCTTGCCCACAAGTGTTTTTATCTCAGCATATCTCATGGTCTCTGTTGATCTTTAATGTGGCTTATCCTTTCTGATTAGAAGGACACATGCTCATGAGGCTGCAGGGTTTTGAGGACAGCGTCGACAAAGGGTCTCGGCCTTAACAACAATTCTATAACGCTACTCCACATATCAGTGTGAAAACTCACATGTTCTGGTATTCCCATGAATGGTGAAGTAAGTGCATTGCTGTTGTTACACATGATGTAGTTATTGATCCAGCAGTTTTGCAATTTGCCCCTTTGGGACAGAAATGTGCGGTGAGGCATGGCCCATGTAATATAAGTAGAGAATTAATTCAAAAAACAAAACGTATTCTAAAATAATGTTTTGGGGATATTATTGAAACTGAAATGATTGAATGATGAAAAATCAAAATCTCTTACATACAGCCGCTTTAAAAAACAATTAAATAAAAGTGAAATGATCTCAAAAACTTAATTGGTTAGAAAAAAGTAAAGACGGGTTTTAAATCGGAATCCAAAATATGTTTAAAGGCACAGAAAGCCACCTCAAATTAACATTTGCTCTTGACCAGCCAGCCTGCTTTCATGAAGGACTACAGAAATCTGATAATTATTTTTATCGAGAGCCTCCAATTTGAGGATTTTTAATATTTTAATTTAAACAATGACAATTGATTAGATGCCGATTAATCAATAAATTAAATAAATACTACATTGATGGTGTTTGAACAATGAAAGTATACCTCTTAAAATATTCTTTCATTCTGGCTGGAATTTTACTTGGGATAGTGATTTGTTTACGGCTCTCGGAACACACTTCCCAGTTTGCGTTACCCTTGCTAAATTAGCATCTCACCCTCGTGAGGGTATTTTAAAAGTCACGGACTGCTTAGTTGAGATGTGACAGCCCCCAGCTGGACCTAGTTCTGCAAGGGTGGTCTTGGTGACATTACAGCAAGCGGCGCGTGACAAACCACCGGCACACCAGTCGTGACCCGCGAAATAATCTCCGACAGACGAGGACAAGGGCCAGCTCGACTCGCACTCTCACCTGATGCCCTTTTGGCTCGTCCTCTACCGCTGGTATAGAGTTAGCTAGGCGTAGGTGTGAGATGAACTGCCTGCATCGGCAAAAAGCTTCTTGTCAGGTGATGACAAGTAAATGGCAGGGGAGGAAAAAATTAAACACATCACCCTGAAGTTTTACCTCTCCTGCTGTCAATTAGTCTCAATCAACTGCATCGTTCCTGTTTAGGGATGTTATGACAATCTCGCTCTGTCTTGCCAATCTGTCAAGCTATGATAAACCTACACTATATGTTATCTCAACACTTCTGTCAGCCGTCAACAGCGGGAGCTTCCCCTAATTGTGTTGACACGCCGGACAAAATGGGCACTGAATCCTCTGATCGGGACTTTCAGAGAAACAAATACAATCTCTGACTTGTTCATCAAGACATTTTTTGCTGAAGTGAAAAAGTTTTCTGAAAAGTGATTGGCATCTGACGTCTCTCCTCTCGGCTGTATTTCACAGAGGTGAAGTGGCGCTTATCAATGGAATGACTAGGCCCCGATGCATTATTAACAGGTGACTCCGCTCTGGCTTGCTTGGCTAAAAAGGACTTAAGTGAAGTGGGAAGCAACACTGTCAATCTCAGCCTTCCTCTGAGAGTCAATTAGGAGATAAATAGGGCGACATGTCTTTGGAGATGCGGGGAGACGGCAGATAGGCTCTCCTGCGGATGTCCTGGGGCAAGGTAAACGGGCAGTATAGCTCTGCTGAAAGCAATGTGCACCTGGGAGGTTACCCATGTTTTTAAGTCTACATGCATCGACTATGCGGTAAATACGATGTTTGCGTGTGTTTGTGTGTGTGTGTGTGTGTGTGTGTGTGCGTGCGTGCGTGCATGCGCGCAAGATTGTCTGCGTGTGCGTGTTGAGCTGAATGGTACCCTCATCTGTTCCAAGAGATGTCAATTTGGAGAGCAATGCTCTTGAAATTGATTTCACGTTGCACGTCCTATATATGAGTGTGGGAAACATCTCATGCCTTCGTGTTTGAAAGTCATAATAGTTTCTTCATACAATGTAATGAGCTTTTTTTTATTAGTCTAACTTTCAGCCCAATTAAGATATGTATGACCTTTAACTGTATACACACACCATTTTATCATGATATTTATTTCTAATATTTATTCAGACAACAATCTAGGGAACCACTGGGGTGTGTAAATATAGCCGACAAATGGTGCCGTGTGATGTCATTGCTGTCAGTACAACAAGAGCGCCACCCATTCCTTTCTGTAAAATAGTGCTGCACATTTCGCTCGAAGGTACCAACCAATTTCCCAATCAACTGCTTGTTCACAGTGTGTGACCTATTTAGCGTTAGATCTTGTAAAAGATAAAACAGCAAACATTGGCACTTGTTTGTCGACACCGTCGCCTTGGGGTGAAAAAGATCCGTTATGCGGTGCCTACGGAGTGTGAAATGCGAGTGGCGTACGAGTGACACTGTCAGCTCATTTTCCCCCACCTTGTCTTCTAAGAGTTGGCTGTCAAGGGTTGGCTGTGGTTGGCTGACCCTGTGGAGGTCATTGTGTGTGGATGGAGAGATGTCTTGAGCAAAAAGGTCCCCTTGCTTACAGCTGTCAGATCCGCCCGAGCGGTGGACACAAGAGCTGTTCCACCCCAAAGACAGCAGACGGATAAGGATGGGCTACCAAGGGGCGGGCGAGGGATGCGCTGTCGGCCTGGCTCAGCACATTTGATGGGTGGCCACACCGAGCTTCTTACCAGGGGTCCCGGCACCCTGGCAGCTTTTTGTTTAACACATTGCTCTTGGCTATTCTTCACTCCTAATGCAGATTCCACGCACGACAGTGCAGAGCACGCAGCCTCAGCAGAGGCCGGGGACGCCGCCTTTGTTGACGTGTCAGTCGCCAACGCAGCGTCTCAGCATGCTTCACCAGTGGCCATGACAGGGGATGCAGAGCCCATGAAGGGGGATTAGTGCTGCACCTATTGTCTGAGGAGCATAGCAGTGTTGGATTCAAGGCTATTCAAATACTGTATTTCTTTTCTTTGGCACTTGACAGGGACGCTCAGTGGCCCCACTCTTGTATCAAAATGTGTAAATGTCATGCCCCCAGCCGAGGCCCTTATTATCTCAGTTGACATGACAAGCAAAGGTAAGATGGTGGATTCTGTTTTTGCTGTCTGCTGGCTGACCTACAGGTTAGGCTCTTTTTTTTTAAATGGGCTAGGTGGGAGCTTGTTCTTGTGTACAAATTATTCTTGACTCAGTTCAAGCTGAAAGGAAAGCGCTTTGACCTAGACATAACCTTCGAAGGTTTTTGGTTGGATTTGATGTTATGAATACTAAATTAAGGGATTTTTCTTTTTGGTTGGTTGTTGGCTTTGTTTTATTGACGCTGTATTATCATTCAAATTTGAAGCTACTTTGCATTTTCCAATATTCCGCTGGATAAAAAAGATAACCAAAAAAAGTCTGTTTCAAATGTATCGTTACAAACGAATTAATACGCCGTTTCTTTTTCATTGTTAAAATAACGTAACTTCTTTCTCTCGTCAAAATAACATTCGGATTGTTCATTTTGGTAGTTTGGTACAGTATGTTTACACCTGCTACCTACTTTCAGTGTATGGTATTTTTTTTAAAAGACAAAAAAAATTGGACTGTGTAGTTACACAATTAAAAAAAAAAAAATTATGGAGCTAAGAATGGCCACAATTATAGTCTGAAAAGTCTTTGTGATATCATCATTCTGGCACTGCGCTGTTCATATAAACACCTTGTTTAAGTGACATGTTCTTTACGTCATAACAGATCAAGTATGATGAAATTGTCTCATCACTCTTGATTCATAATTTGACACTATAACAAACAATGCGGCATCTGGAATCATTGCGGCGTTTCTATGGAGAAAAATACTCGTGCATGTAAACAAATGATGAGATGTTATCATGCCTTTACTAGCATTGCCAAATCTCTGGTGTTGATGATACACTGTAAACAAAACTCTTTTGTGAATTGATGTACAATTACAGACATATGTTGAACATCCTGCTTGAAAATTGTTTTTCTGCTTTGTTCATTAAGACATTCCGCATAAGTGGGTCAGGGTTAAGTCTAACATTAAATAAGAGAAAATCCGACAAAGTATTAAACTCACTCGCAAGTAGTGGCCAAAAAAAAAAAAACCACTTGCCTACAAGCTATTCCAAACATGCATCCTTCTTTAGGAGGTGAGAGGGAAACTGTGTGGAGCGAAAACCATCTTTGTTTTCCCTCCCCCGTCTTCCCTCTGGTGTTGATGTCAGCGAAAGGTGGGTAAGCGGGTCATGGTTAGCTAGAGTGTGTGTACTGTAGCTTTGACTGGCCTTGATCCCTGTCAGAGCGCCATAATGACGAGGTTTCCTTTCCTTCCAATCGGCTGGAAGTAACGGCCACCGTAAAGGCCTTGATTGCAGCTTCTGCACAACACTGCTCCACATGGCAGAGTGACTCTCTAGCCCCCTTCAATCAACTGCTGTCTGGCTCACATACAGCTTACCATCCTCTCACGCCGTCTTTGCCGGTACATCACTTGCCGGCCCACCCCTTCTTCTGTCACGGCAAGCTCACCGCATATAAATGGAAAAGTGCCCTCTTCACTCGACTAGGAACGAGGATCTTAAAGTTGAACTTTTAAAGTTCAACTAAAGTATTGTTTTTAATTGCTTTGTTGAATGAAATTCACTATATACAGGGTACGTTTTTGAATATGGTGTAGTAAGCAAGAGACATTTAATAAAATTTCAAAAGGTAGTAAGTCCTCATTAGGTCAATTGACTTTACGTGATCAAAAAAAAAGTTGACAAATTCTTGCAAATTCAGATAATTCTTTATACCTATTACAGAACACATGAAGCTTTGTATTTGTAATCAAGAAGACTGCACCATGGAGGCCAGCAGTGAACAAGCTAATGGAATAAAACAAAAAATATTTTATGACATAATAAAATTCATATTGCATACATTATCTGAACGGTTAAAACCAAACGAGCTTAACACATAAAATGGTTGCATTGCAGTTAGAACTTAGCGGTGTGTGTACACACACTAATCACAACAATGCAATCTACTTTGATTAACATGATGAAGAAATGTTCATGTCTACTTTTGTATATTAGAGTACCAGAGTGATTTTCATCCTGAATGATGTTCATTAATTTTAAATCTGTTTGTTTCTCCATATATTCACCAATAAGTTATCAAACTATGTGAATTAAATTAAAACATGATAAATTCACTAAAACTAAAGCAGGCGCGGCTTGTGGTCTGGGAGGATAATATCAGTATGGCTTGGCAGGAATCTGGAAGAAGTGTCCTACTTTGTGTAGGTCACTTCCAATTTTCTGGATAACCATATTTGTTTAGAATCAGGTCCATAATTAAAGGGGAACCAACCCAGGAATTATCACAGTTAATTAGCAAGATGCTGTACAACAAGCTCAGCTCTGATTGAAGCCCACTGGCTGCACGTACCAGAGGATGGCTGCAGCCAAGAGAAACCAGAAGGCTTTGTGAATTGACCAACAAATTACACAATGCCTATTTGGCAGCCATGTCAGGAGCAGAAAAATATAGCTCATATTTTATTCTGTTTGTCTCCGCTCAGGCTTTAAGATAATTTACGGCGATCGAGTGGTAACTTGGTGGCTGTCCAAGTTTAATTTTTTGTTTTCACCCATGCAGGCAGTGGCACACAAAACAAGTCAAAGCATGTAACCCACCATTAGCTTCCATGTTTTACTGGCTTTTTGTGTGCATGAATACAGTAAAACGTTTAAAACAGCAAATGTTTTTGAAACTTAGTTTGCGCAAAGGTTAACCTTTATCTCATTACAGAAAATATTCTATTAGTCCTTGTTTTTTTATGTTTATTACCAATTGACATGAGAGCATTTCATATACATCGATGTACATTTATCAATATACGAACATCGTATGTAATTCCTTTGCTATCGTTAGTACATCTGAAAAATGCATTTTGGCTGGGCATAATTAAAAATAAAAATATATATCCATTACTTTCTAAAGTTGATGACAATATTAATACAATGCTAGTTCTATGAACGCATTAATGTATTTAAGCAGATTTTTACTTTATTTTTTTTATATATAATATATATTTTGGAGTTAACAAAACTGTAACTTTATTTTGTATCCAGGAAAAACACACTTAGAAACAAAAACATTACAAATTATAAATATAAAATTCATTATTCCACATTCTGTATGAATATATTTTAAATGTCAATGTTGCGGGGCTTTTGCCTCTCTTTGGCCCTGTCAAGCGGCTTGTGTCCTTGTGGATTCTTGGAGCATAACATGCAGATTGCCCAGTGGCATACGGCAGAGTTTGAAGTGACTTGATGTTTCTGGGAATTGCATCCAAGCAGGGATGCGGCACGAACATGGTTAGAATCTGGACCGATGGATTTTTGCAGGCACCAGAGTGTGAAATGTACAGAAATTTTTGTGTTAGTATACAGCTGCTTCTGTGTTTGCACCTCCTTGCACCTCCTTACTGTCACACTCAAATTTGACAACTCGACAACAAGAAAGGCATTTTAGAAATTCATTATATATCATGGGATAATATATCCATCCCTACATTTTCTCTAGCACTTATCACAAGGGGCGCAGTTTGAACAAATCATATTTTTTAAATTTCAAATGGACACACACACAGCGAAAAAGTGTACAATACGAAATATTTTATTCATTTATAGTCTTGCAGCACAGATAAAAGAAAGTGATTAAAGATTTTGGCAAAACTGTAACCCTCAGACACACTTTTAAAATAAAATAGAAAATATTTTTCCATTACTTTTACCTACTTACCTTTATTTAAATGGTATTGAAGTGGAGCTACTCCAGCAGAGCTAATTGCAGTACGGCCATGTTTTTGTTTTGTTTTGTTTTTAAAAACAATTCAGATGTCAATTAATTTCCCTTTTTTATTCCCAAAAAAACATGTGTACATACACATGCAGACATAAATATATAAGCTAATAGCCATGGCTGTAAGGTTATGTACTTTAATCCCCTCAGGTGATGAGACCATTTGCATGTGTCAGCAGTCGAGGCAAACTCATGCACTCCCTCTTTTGTGTTTCTCCATTAAGCTTTCACTGTGCTCCCTGCACGCCCTGCTGTTTGGCTTCTTCTGGGCTCTTTGGGGGAGGAACTTAAAAAGAAAGGGAAAAAAAATGTTAAGTTGACTAAAGAATTAACGTCAGTCATTCTTTTCCTTTTGATTATAATCTGTAGTGGCTCATGTTACACTCATTAAGGCGGCTGAGGCTTTGGTTGGAATTGGGTTGCGCTGAGTGATGGTTGAGCTGTAGGTAGCAGGAGCAGGCTCAAAGCAGTTAAATAAATAAGGAACCACATTTGAAAGAAGAATTGCCAGTAATAATATGACCAACGCACAACAGGACATCCGGTGAATGCTTGTCTCATCCTGCAGGAAGGTGATGGAAAACATCCTGTCATAATTATTTTTAACGCTGCAATCATTTCTTCGCACACTTTCAGGAATATAAAGAAGCAAATAAGTTACAAGTGCATCATTGCAGTAAGTGCACTGAAGGTACTGCATCTTTGTTTTTTTAACCGTATTTATCGATTAATCAACCAAATAAGCAATTGATTAATCGATTATTAAAATGATTACTTGCAGTCCTAATTTGTTGTAATGTGAACAGCGTTATTAAACTCTGGTTCAGACTATGTTCAGTTGAGGATCTGCTAGAAAATAAACATGATGTGATTTGGTCGTGGTCAGAAAGCAATCTGGCCTCGGTCCAATCGCACTGGATGTTTCAGTTTTGTTTTATTTTGTCAAAATGTGCACTTGGTTAACATTTTTGTTTAGCTGCTAGACGATCCATACTTTATAATTATTGAGGTTTCACGTTGCGATAATGAGCACTGTGCCTACTCCAAGCCTTTTTCTTGGTTACAGTTTCAGTCTCACATGTTTTGTCTTGACCTATTTTGGTATGATTGGGGAGTTTTTTAGCATGTGGAAAGAAACTGACCCAGTGGGCAAATGAACACTTCACAAAAATAATAACATGCTTTGTACCAGAAAAAAAAAAAATTCTATCTGTAAAAAAAACAAAAACACTTTCCAGGGTTATTTTGTAAATGCATACTGTAAGATTAAATTCTATGCGCCGGATTGCAATCTGTATATTAAACGAAAATACCCACCCAAAATACAACGTGCAGTCCGCAATATACGTACATATATTTAAATTAAAGCTGCCTTTGGTGCATTTTTACCTCCCCCTCAAAATGTTGATGGCCCCTTTGTGCCTCAGCGACGCAACACTGAATCTAAAAGAGATGGCAGAAAAGTGTCATCTGACAAATGTGAATTTCTTCCATGTTGTCTGAATCACTTTAATCACCAGCGCAGTTCACACTTTTCACTGTGTACCATTGCTGCATGTCCCCAGTGATCTGGTTGGGATAACTAATTAAAAAAAAAAAAAAAAACACACACATAACAATATTATGAGCTGACCTAACGCTTCTCTGGGTGGTGATGAGTGAGGGCAAAGTTATTATTCTTTTGAACTCCTGCAGTGTTGGGGGAAGACGGCACACATTCAAAGCAGCATGACGTTGGCTGTTTGTTTCTTTTGTAATTTTTTAATTCCTGGCCTGCTGATTTATGGCTTGATAAGCTCGTTTAATTGTCTTTTTTCCCAAATAGGGAATAATTTACATATACTTAAAAGGCAGACAGTGCTTTTTCCAAGTCTACTTTTCTTTCCCTCCACTTTTATTTCAGCCAAGGCTTTGCTTCACAATCCACAGAGGATGTGAAATGTTTTACATGCAGAGACGCTTTGACACATTTTATTTAAATCCAAACACTTTGAAAGTAGAGGCTCAAAAAGGAACACTTTCTCTCATGTGTTCAATGTTTTAAGTCTCGTTCAAAAGCTCGTGTCATCCCGCTAACTGAAAGTCTGGTTTAGACTGGAGCTCACCCCCATGTTTTTTTGAGAGAAGAGTAAATAAAACATGTCGAAGGCCAGACGCAAACATGCTTGAATTGAGCCCATTTCATCCAGTTCCCTCAGATTTTGAGTCCTTTGTCAAAATTGTGTATTGTTTTTTCCCAAGAAATTATTAATGGTGGGCGCACTTTACATTTTTTTAAAGCAGAATATATTACGTATATGCATAGTACACCCTTCACCTCTGGTGGTAGTCTCTGCCAAGCTACCTTGTTCACTATTTGTTGCTTTTCCCTGTCAAGCATGAATGTTGGACAGCTCATCCATATAATTAAATCCCCCTTTAAGCAATTTGCTGCAGAGAATCAAATATTTCTATTGCTGATGCTCATATGTGGCATGTCAAGGTGTGAATGTGGGCGAGACAGCATCTCGCTCCCATTGTTCATTTGGGGAGAAAATTGGCCGAGATAGTCGGGTAGGTGATGGAGCTATCGCCCAATTTATTCTCTCAAGTGTCAGTTATGCAGACAAATATGTGCTGGTGCATTTTGGAGCAGTTACAGCCTGTCAACACTGAGAGAGTGCAGCACATTTTGATCAGAATGCAATGGGGCAATCCTTGACTTTTTCCTGTGATGGAAGGACAATGGACACTTGTGGTGGAGCTTATTCCACTAAGTTGGTTAGTCCAGCTAATGGCCATTTAGATGCCGGATAACACGGAGGCGTTTTGCTGAAGGATGCAGAGGCTATCATGTTTTTATAGTTGCAGCTGTGTTGGAATTTTGAGATAATGTTTTGTACTATGTGACTGTTACTTTCAGTTAAAGTTTGTGTTTGAAAATGCTTTGGCATGTATTCAGTTTTTTTTTTTTTTTTTTTTTTTTTTTTAACCGTCAAGCAGCTGCTGAAGGAGCAACAAGCGGACTTAAATTTGATAGGCTTCATGGCGTCACTCCATCAAAATAAAGTGCCACATCAAAGTGGAACACTTTTGTCTAGTGTTTGCAGAACTCTCACTGGAAATATATAATTACCTGGCCACACAGGTTTTGGTTTTGGCAATTGTGGTGGATTTTCCCCATTGGTCACATGCTAGAACGAAAGAGTTTCTTGGGAACGTGCATGTACTTGTTTTCTTCTGTGATGCACATTAGAAAGTTGATTCAAGCGAAGCAGGTGTTTTTTCATCATCAAGCAATGGCGATAATATGAAATTTTATTGTTTTTATAATGAAAGTATTTCTAAAGTTTAGCCAATCTATGTGATAGGATGATTTCCCGGAACTTGCTATCGAAAAATGTTGGCACAATAAATCATTCCATCGACCCTCCAAACAATTCAGTCGTTTAAGAACTTGGAATACAAAATACGTATATTTGAAGATTTTTTAAAAGGTGAATAAATACTGTGCTCTAGAATGGATCACTGCATACTAGCTAAAATAATACAGTCCACATTCAACAGCATTGTAATACAATCTTATCACCCTAATCTCTTGTCGACTTGAATATGAAGCTGCCAATTGTTAATAATTCAACAATTCAACGTGCATAGTGATCCCTCCACGACTGCCCGCACACAGCAATATTGGCAATATATTGGCTATATCAACATAATGCAATGTGATGGATTGCAAATACACAGAATCAGTTGGATTGAAATAAATAATAATGACACAATTGTGGGAGAAGTAGCACATGTTCATGTGGAAATGCCCTAATTGGTGTATTTTCTTAACTTGAATATGACCAAAAATATACAGAGAGAGGTCTTGTTAGGAGGTTCACATTCATCAAATGAAATGTTAAATGCACATACTTGTTTTCCCAAGTGTATGTAGGAGCGTGTATGATCCTCCAACCTCCACATTTCAATGGTGACCTGTGCACCACGAAGGCCATGGGGGCCCAGGCACACACATGAATCGGCGGTGGCTCGGCACCTACAATGTCACTCCACCCAGCAATTCACACACATTCACACTTGACGAGAACATCTGGTCTCCAGGATGACTCGTGAATGCAGACCTTTTGTACGGCCAGCCTGCTGGTGTTAATGAAAAGGGCATTCCTCTGCTCCCATGATGCAAATGACCAGAGTTTGCAAAAGAGAGGTCCGACATTGCTTCTGAGGCTGTAACCTAATCCATTCAGCAGAAGCTGCATGTGTGTATGTGAATAATTGGCTGAAGGAGGTAAGCCTACAAAGGTCTTTGGGGTCAGAGAAGGCGACCATAGCACCCCGGCCCATACGTGCCAAGTTTGGCTTCCTCCCAAAAGTCTACAGGGGTCACAACAATTTCCCCAAGTCAGGAGTGGGTCAGGATCCCACTTCCCTTGTGCATCAGTCACTGGAAGGATGAAGAGGAAAGTTTGAGGAATGGTCCTTGTGGCATCATCCCAAGAACAAGACATGAAGGGAAAGTTTGCAGTTGTTGGGCTTGAAGTTATGTATGGGGGAAGTCCCAAGTTAAGTCTTTATTTTTCACTCTGGAACAATTCATGTTATTATTCACTTTATAATTGGTGAGACATTCCCTTCCAGGTGTCATTAGCCTTCCTTGCTACTGGCACAGTCCTGCAATGCTTTCCATCAAGTTGCTCTTTAAAGTCAGCGCAACACCTCGCCTCATTTGGCTCCCGTCACCGAACGGAGATGCTTCTCACTGGACCTGAAAGTGAATATATTTAGAGTCAAAGAACAACGCAACTATAGAAAAACACATATTAATAACTTAAGACTCTTACGTTGGAATGTATTATTGCTTGTCCCAACCTTGCTTGCCAGTTCTCATAAATTTCATTTGAATTCAAGTGACATAAAAGAAGCACAGAGCGCACTGCACTTCATTTCATTTGGCATGTTGCTTTGACTATGTTCCTAACAAAAATCAACAGCTTCAAACTATAACAGCTAGATTTGAACTTGACCCCATTAGTTTCTGGTGAAGTGAAGCTCGGTGCAGAATATTTGAAAGCCATCAATAAGTGAAATTGTGACTATGCCCAGTCAGCATCATAAATAGTTTACTGTTGTTTTTCAGTTGCTATTGGCCCCAATGCAAAGATACAAACACCAACCTGCAATCCTGCAATGCTGCAGGCACTGAGAGATGCCTTGAATTAGTCATTCTGGTTGCATGCACTATTATTTGTTTCAGTACCAGCTTGTTAATACAAGTTTCACCTCGAAGCTAAAACACAATCCATTGTGAGATGCACTTTTGGAACATATTTAGAAATAATCTCTCTCAAGGACAAACTCATTCAATCATGAAAGATATACAAATTGTACAGGCATTTTAAATAAAGCGAAACACTTCAAAACAAATCAAACCGCCAACTGACGTTGGTAACAAGTTACAAATGGAGTCAGTGGATTTTTTTTTTTTGCTTTTGCTGCAAAACTACTAGCCTCATGTAATTGATAGTGTTTTCTTCTCACATTTTTCTTCTCTTCCACTACTTTTTGAGGTTGGTCCTTCTTTTGGAATGTCACAAAATGCCACAAAAGCCAAAAACTTTTATGAGAAGCATATTTCCCCAGAAACATTTTAGTCTACCTCCGGATTCTACAAACGTGTTATGGAAATGATCAAAGGTGGGATCATGGACAAAAGGGCCATAGTTTCCCAGTGATGTCATAGCAACGCCACTGTGTTCCATCAAAACATAAATACTTTGGAAATTCTTTTGCACCACTGTACCCTTTCCTGACTAATAGCTCTGAACAATGAGATCACTCGGATGATTATGGAAGCTCTCTCTGGACCATAGCTTGTAGGATGTGACTACATGAATGTCTTGAAAAGCATACTTCATTTGGGGTGAATAACTTTTTTTTTTTTTTCCAGTTGAATCATGCAGATTATACATGGCATTTAAATTGGACCAAGGGATGAAATAATTTGTCATTGGCTCAATTTTTACTTCACAAAAGCCTGGCATTTGAACTCCGGCGTGAAGACTGTGTGTACAGGTCACTGTAGTCATTAATTCGTTCTTTTTTTATTTGGCTTGAGGGGGCTGGAAAGGTAATCGGTCAGCATTCACACTGAATTCCTAAGGCAACTGGCCATTTTTGTATCTCATAAAAGTACTGCAGCTCCATGAGGGAATTCATATGTCCTGAACTTCTTGCCCAAGACAGCTCAGTCAATGCTTTTTACTTGAACTGCTGTCACCCTGGAGGAGATCGTCCTAAAGACTAATGGAAGATGAAGGAGACCATGCAGAGTACTGAATCTTACTCTTGTGATGGTCCCTTTTTATTTTATTTCAAAATAGTGTACTGTAATACATTTCAACACATGGTTGTTCCAAGAATCTCATAATTGTGAGGCAGATGTGATCGCCAGTACTGCTGGCAGTCAAACATTTCATTCCTAATTTCTATTTCCTAAATGATGCATCTATGCTCTTTAATATATTGCTATTAGAAGATAAAATTGAAGTGATCATTAAAACATCAACAAAATGTTTTTCCCTCATTAAGTCTGTGTCCAATACTAAATTTTTGAAAAAATAAAAAAATAACAACGCATTATATACCCGGGAGACTTTTTCATTGCGAAATAAACAGCAGAAGTAAAAGAGAGGCAGCATGTCGTTTCCTCCAATGGTCCATATTGCAGTGACACATTTCAGTGAGCACATGATTAAGTTCACCAGTGAAGGAAAGTGCCACAGCTAACAGGCCTCCCATGTTGTAATCGAGCCTTTGATAAGGGAAGCCATCTTCCTGTGCACCGCTAAGCAGTTACCACATGATTTTATGAGAGCCACGCTCATTTACGAGCGCAATCAGTTGTAACCCAACGCCCCGCAGGATGCCAGTGTTAGCGCCCCTCTTCGTCCTATGATGATGGACTGTCGGTTCAATGGCGTTATTGAAGCTCTAGTGCCTGTCCGGGGAGTAATACATTGATAACAATATCTGCTCATAAAGACGGGCTGGTGTGGAAAAGGTCATTCCCGTTGCTTGCCTGTGCATTATCTCTGACTTCCCCCTCTTCCAGTCTCCTCCTCTTCTCTCTGTCAACCTCGGTGAATTTCTCCCTCTCCCTGGCTTAGGGTGACGAAAGGCTGCCCCTCGGTGTGTAAGGAAGCTGGAATGTCATGTTTAAACTGGAGTTAGAGGTATGTTGACAGCCCAGACAGAGGGAACAGATGGCAGTGTGACATGCCCAAGGACATCTGGCCCGCCGCTGTCTGGGCCGCTGCATTTAAAAGCTAACACTTTTTTACTTTAATGCCCGCACCGCTTTTTCTTTTTGGAGGATTCTTTCAGTCACTTTGCTGCCATCTTTCATTGATGCCTTCACCTCTAACTCTCACCTTTTTAAAACACATTTGCCTTTCTTTTGTGCTATACTGATACAGCGGTTTTCTGTAGTGAGGCCCAGGGGGGGACGAGAGAAGACAAATTGAGGTCGCAATGCAGATTTAACAGATCAAATGTATTTTGTTGTGATGAAGATCATCATTTGAATTTTGTTGAAAGTCATGATACATACTTTCTCTCTCTTTTCGTGTTTGGCAATTTGTAATACTGCTACAATCGAATTTGTGCAGATAACTGTTTGGATCATGGGTCTTGGATCATGGTCTACGGGTGTACAAAAAATCGTAAGAAACGTGTGCCATCACAGATTAGTTGACAACATGGTCGACAACACAATTAGCAGCTTCGGGCTGCTATCCAGCACCCTTGGAGTTAGGTGCCATTCTCATTGGTACCCCATCTGTGAATCTGTAAAGTGATACAAATCCCTAATCTGGTCAAGGGAATCAAACCTGCTCCTCTTCAATCACAGCCACGGGCCAACAGTGAGATTTGCCAGCTGAAAAATAAAATAAAAATTAGCAGTGCGTCATCAAAATGAAAAAGATTAATCCTGAGAAAACTACCTCAGTTCATGTAACTGCTTTTGTTCACTCATGGATGGACCCATTTCAACACAGCAACACTGCAGCAGAAAAACATTCTCTCGGTTAAAATGTGGAGTCTTATCACCAAAAAAATAAATTAGTTACTTGTGCTGTACTAAAGCTGAGATTATGTGGAGACAGCATTCTCCAAGACGATTCACATTCCAGTTGAATGCGATGTTATCGCTACACTGTGTTTTTACGTCCATGTGTTAGTTCCTGTGAGAAACAGGACCAGTTTTTCACAAATATCTGAGAACACACTAAAGGTGTCTCTTATAGTTGCTGCTCTTGTACATCAGGAAACAATGCAATAGAACAAAATATAGATTTGGGATGTAAACACACATTCTAAACAAGCATTTGTTTAAATGAAAACCTCAATAGTCACCGACCCCAATTGAGTCAATAACACCAGGAAATGCGATAAATAAACTTTACACTATAATAAACATCCAATCTGTTTCAATCCCTCTGTCATGCTTTTGTCAGTTTCCAGTAAAAATGTCCCAGGTACACTTTGCCTCTGAAAGTCAAAAAGTCCTGCCAAGTCGTCCAGCTGACTTTTAATTACCTGTGCAGCCATGCCTGGAAGGCTCTGCATTGCAAATCCCAACTGGGCCAGAACAGTATGCGTGCCATGTCGCATCACACAGCAGCTTTGTCTTGCGGCTAATTTCCACCCGGAAGTCAAAAGAGAAAGTGGCAGAGATAGAAAAAGCGAGGCTGTATTTGCCACCATTTTTTCTGGCTGTTTGTTTTTCGGTCTTGTAGCAATGGCTCAAGTCGGAAAGGGCAGAGAACAAAACATCTAAGCAGAAAAAGTCACAGTCATGACGGAGCTTTTTTTATTTAGATATCTCAAAAAGGAAAACTCGCAAAAGTAGCAAAGTCAACAGGTTCATCCAGCTACTATACCCACCTCTCCTTGGTTGCATTTTCAAACTCCTCACAGAAAGTTACACATTTGCATCCATCCCAAGTGAGGTATAGGCAAAGAGAAATTGTGACCTCGTTATAGCAGCAAGTTTGGCCCCTGAGACCCTGACGTGGGTCATTTACGAGCTCGTCACGCCAAGAGAGGTCTGGCAAAGTGAGGCGAAGTGAGCAGAAGCCTCCTGAGGTGACTCCGGCAAACAAACACAAACTTGTATTTTAGAGGTCCACCCACTGCACAGCTCAAACCCTCACCGCTCTCAAAGCCTGCGTGGTGTTCATTAGCATGTTTTTATTTGTCGACACCGACGCTGTTTGTCATTGCTGTTGCTCGGGCTCTGTGATTATGCCTGTTGTTGTTGTTGTTTTTTTTTCCCTGGCAGAGGGTGGTCTGAATATTAACAAGATCACAATGCACAAGCTGATTAGTATTGAATGCGGTGTCGATGGCAGTTCTCTATCCGGTGCGATGCTGTTGTAAAATTGTGATGAAAGTGAGGGTGGAGGCATGAAGGAGGGCAGCGGGGAGTGAAAACAATCATCTTCTCATCTACAAAGGTTATTTTCTGAATAGTAAGTCTTTCATAAAACCACGTTTTTCCTGAATAGAAATACGCCAAGCCACAAACAGTGGTACATATGGATGTATTTATGTCCCACTTTTGTTCTTTCACGGTTTGTTGTGTAATGTTGAGACTTATTTTACATCTCCATTTTTCATGAAAAGTTTTTTTTCCCTCCGCAAGAATAGAATTACGAGTAAACAGACGTATTTGCGGCGTATACTCTTCACAAAGCTTATTCCTGCTCAATATGTCCAACGCTTCCCAACATAAAGAATGGATTGTTGGCCAAATAAGAGGGGGTAGAATTGCTCACTGGGGAATGATGATTGGAAGTCAAAGTTGGAGTCTGCATTGATGCTTTGCTGAGAAATTGTAGTTTGTGAACAACTCCAGAGTTGTTTCTCTAGTCATTCATCACGGGCCCCTAGAGATGAAGACTGGCGGTGCAAAGGGCTTGCTTGGTGTCGCCAACACTGAATGAAAGGGAGAACCGATGTTTTCAAACAATAGGTGCCTCAACGTGACAGCATTATATTGTGTTGAATTTGAGGGGGGCAGGATACATTTTTGTATTGTGATACCATGTGCATGTGCATGTGCATGTGTGTGTGAGCGTGCGTGATTTTATGTATGTGTATATATGTATATATGTGTTTATTGTGTTGTACTAATTTTATATACGTTTGCCATGCAAATTACATTCTAAGAGTATCTTATTTATTTTTCATGCACAGTGGATATAATGTTCCCTCTCTAAACTAACACGGCATGCATATTAAAGAGGAGAAAAACGCAAGCTTGGGGAATTTTTCCTTACCTGTTTCAGCTGTAAATATTCACTACCGTGATACAAGTAGCTCAAGGTCTTATATTTTCTTCAGAATTATTTCCACTTTGGCTTCAAGATACTGGTAGTTGTGTCACTGTACACACAGATGTATACACAATCCCACTGTAACAATAAATTCCTCACCGGGCCACCCTCTGATCCCCAATTGTCTCCTGTGTCTGCTTTCATGTATGCACAGCCCCATTTTAATATGGCAGCAAGCCCCGAGATCCCAGAGTAACAATAAACTTTACTTTCAACTGTCAGCAGGTCTTAATCACCGGGATTACTGCTGCATTAAATGTTGGATTCACGTTAATGTTCCTGCTGGTAAAGAAAAAAATAGACCCAGAGAGATAAATATCACCCACCCCTCAACAGAAATGTCTCATTTTCATCACTAGCAAATATGGCTGACTGTGTTTCCATGAATGTGGTCAATGACAATGAAATTCTTTATAAAACTGCTTAAACCACCCCCCACCCCCCAAAAAACAAATCTGAAAAATTATTTGCTGTCCTGTCAGGCGGCATCTCTGGAGCTCAGCAAGGCAGCTAATGGAGTTTTAGAGGCCTGCAAATGGCACACTGCAGCCTCGGTGGCCAAAATGAATTTAATAGCGCTTGATTTATTTAACCAGGAACCAAAACAAGAAGAGTAAAGCAAGACAAGATGAATATTTCTCATTTTATTTTCTTGATATTCTTAACACTCTGCTTTACTGGCCAGAATAATTAAAGTTCCTTTTCAATTAAAATAAATAAATAACATGTTGACTTTTATGTCTTTCATATTGATTAAATTATACATGTTTTTCAATTAAAAATTGAGGATTGTTCTGGTTGTATTTCATGTAGTGGTGTTTAGCTGAACCGCTTTAAACCATTTTGATTCTCGCAGGTGTTACATAAAATGAGTTTATATTTTAAAATACACTTTGTGTCCAACTACAATTATTTAATCTATTTAGAACATTACTTGAACATTAGATAAACATTAGAAAACATTTGTAAAACACTGTAGTTGTTTATATTTATGACAGAATAATAAATAATATACATCATAAATTGTTCTAAGATACCTCATTGGCAATATCAATCGTTTAAGCAATAATATTTTATCCATTGGAAGAATAAGTATTGATGGTTTTTGTACTATTGAAGCTCGTTAGATTCTTCTGGTGTACCTAAAGTTGTAGCATATAATGTAATTCCTGTCAAGCTCCTTTTTTCTGGCACAATACTCGAAATGAACAAAATTGGACAAAAGTCAGTATCATGTATAAATTCAGACCCTACCAAAAAATTGCGCTTAGTAGAGCAGCGTGCCGGTTCAGCTGCTCAATCCATGCTCGACTGCATCCAAAATGTTTTACCATAGCTTAGCCGGGCCCGCTCCCGTCAGTAGCATGCACCCCATTGGCCCTTCGGAGTGCTTTGAGAGCAGTAGTGGATTAGAGGCCTCTGTGCGTCGTGGCTGTAATGCTTGTGTCACGTTGTGGGAACAGTGGGTAAGAAAATGGGGAGCTTTAAACAATTCAAGCGTCTCCTCAAGGAGGGGAGGTTGGGCCAGCGAGCAAGTCTTCATGCATTTTCATCAACGCCGCTATCATTCCAAGAAAATGCCAGTCAGCTGGATGAATCCATGCAAGAACCAGAGGCAGCCATTTAATTTCACAGCACTGCATGATGTTTGCGTGTTTGATATTGTTTGCATCCTGGACTATGTTCCGTGTTGTAGCCTCAGTTATGGCAGCTGAAAACAAATCTGAATGGATGGATGATCACACTGCATGCTTGGCATGTCCAAAATGGAAACATATGTGGATTTTCAAGTGGGCCCTCACACATTTGTCAGATTTTTTTTCTACTTAGATCGTGCAAGGTAATTCCAATATTATGAGACAGGCACACTCGTCTTTTTAGATGATGAAATTGCTTGTATTACAACAACATGGATTCGTGATGGCGGTCTTTATTGTAAATTTCATGGGTGTTTAGGTGCTGAGTTGGACTTTTACCTCAACAGCTGCAGAAGCACAGAGAAGGATGTGGGTCTGAAAGACAATATGAAATTGATGAGAAGAGCAGTGTGAGAGCACGTGTGTACCTGCAGGAGATTGGGAGTGTTTGTCAGTGTTTCCAGTTACTAAGGAGAGAGTGATTTGTTTTGTTTGTTTTACCCGTACGCGTGTCATCCAATTGTGTGATTATTTTTCTACACATGAACAATACCTAAATAATGGATAAATACACAACAAAACCATGGTAAATTTAATTGTTTCGAGACATTAGTGACACAAAGCTGTGAATATATATTTTATATATTTTATCTGAAATAATTTTGAAAAATAATTTTAGAACTGGGCACATTTCCAGCAATGTATTTTTAAAATATAAAGCATTCTTTTGTATAGATAAATTATGATAATTAATCACAGTAAATCTTCTAAACTAATCTTGGTCTCGCATGGACAAAATATTCTGTGAGTTACAGTTATGCATCTCTTACCTTTTTCTCAATTGACACAGTTCCCTATTTTATTTTTATCTCGCAGCACAGTTACGGAGCAATCACATTTGCAACACGTCACTGCACAAACTTGCCATTTAAGTGCTTGTTGTAAAGTTGCCATTACAGCACTGTGGCCAGTTGTAAGAGCCATTAAACGTAGCTCTCAAAGTGGGAAGGGAGAGGGATGCACCCCAAAACTGGGGCAAGGCGCCGCAGCCAATCAAGTCGGAATAGAAGGATGCCGTCTTCCTATCAGGATGCCGTTGCAGGTCGTGTTGACGAATCCCTCCAAATTGTTCATCCCTCCCTACTTATCTCAATGCTGGTCCAGCGTTGCATGGCCGCTTTAGCACAGTGTTGCTCACACAATCTCTCCTCTCCCCTGAGAAACTATGGTCGACTCCTGAAAGAAAGCCTCTGGTGGCAGCTATTTATAGTGGACGACACACGGGCGCATTTGCATCTGGAGCTTATGAGAGTGAAAATGAGAGGGATGCGTGAAGCATATAGTAATTTTGTGGAAAATGAATTTATTTTAGTTTATCTTGTAACTAAAGTCATTTTGATGCAGAACAAATAAAGAAAGAGAGGATGTCCAGGTTTTCTCTACTGACGGAAAAACACCTTAAGGGAAAACAGACATACCAAAATTAAATTAAGCTATTTGGTTTCTTCAGTGATAACATTAGCCTGCATCTTTTTAAAGCCAAAACCAGAGCCGATACATCTAGTCTTTGAAATGCAGACGTTCCTTTTGTGCACTTGTGCTTCTCTTCCCGTAGAAACAGTGCCCACGCAGAGAATAAACGATGTCGATTAAGAGATGAAGGAAAGTGAGAGGGGAAGACACAGCTTAACACAGAGATGTATTTGTTATTCAGGTTTGATTTCCAGCAAAGAAAATTGCAAGGAGGAAAACATCAACGCGCACTCTTTGAAGAGGTATGTGTGTGTGATGTGAAGTGTGCAGAGCGAGCTTGTTCGATGTGAGATGGAGTGCACTTTTTCCCAGCGCTTACACTGTGTAAATGGCTGCTAAAGTGCAGCAAAAAGGCCTCTCAGACGTGATCACATGCCTGTACCTCGAACTGTCTGTATACATACCAGCGCCGGCCGGGGCTGTGCGGACTCAATAGGCAGCTTGGATTTGACGTTAGTCTGTTGCGGAGGCTTCTAGATATACTATTACTTAAATGGGAGTTCAGTACACACACACACACACACACACGAATATAACGCATGTCACTGTCAAGTCTCATTCTATTGTGTTTTTTACGTGTGTGTGTGTGTGTGTGTGTGTGTGTGTGTGTGTGTGCGTGCGTGTGTGTGTGTGTGTGTGTGTGTGTGTGTGTGTGTGTGTGTATGTATATATACGTACATGATAACACATATGAATGTGTTTTTTAAATACCCCATAATTTATAGGTTATAGCGTCACATGAAATACATTTTGTATTTGATCCATCAATTTAAACACAGTTTTTTTTCAAACCAATTAAATTGAGACAATGTGTTTCATCAATACTCATGCATGTAGTATGTCAGGGAGGTCAATACAGAACACTGATGAAGTGTGAGAGTTATTGTATACAAGGTTTTCAAATGCGTACATTACTGTTGGTTTTTGCATTTAATTGAGAAGGGTGGGCGGCTTGACATATAAATATGTTAATGCATGTTTACCCCCATTCACCGCAAGGCCATGGGTGGACCGAGTGTGGTGGAGTGAGGTGCAGAGGGTCTTAACAGGGGAGGCAATGAAGTGAGAGAAGCTGGGTGGGGTAAATGTGGGAGGGAGGATGGGCCGGGAAGAGGCGGTGGAGTGTGTGTGTGGGGGGGGGGTATACATTATTAACTACGACTTCATCACATGTTCCCAGTTTCTTGGGGACTTATTATTCCGAGGCGCTTTAATGAATACAAGAGAGGGCACGGAGAGGGAGTGATGAAGCAAGTGCAGACACCGCCACCAACTGGCTGTCTCCGGTAATGCGCAATAAGCAGGGCACACAATGGCAACAAAAAAAGTGTGTGTGTGTGTGTGTGTGTGTGTGTGTGTGTCTGTGTGTGTGTGTGTGTGTGTGTGTTGGGGGGGGGGGGGGGGGGGGGGGGATTAGCAGCTGGCGATGTCCCAGTCTGTCACCATGCATATAGATTGGGATTTGCTTTGTCAAGGTCACGTGCCAAGTGCACACCTGAATGTCTGAAACCTTGAACTGTGTGGGCGGGGACAACTTTGGACTCCCGCCGGGAGCAGTTGTTTGATGTTTGCATTAGAATGAGTCTTCATTGCATGCTCTTGTCTGCTGTATGATATATTATTAAGGCACACTCGCAGCTGAATTTCTTTTTATAGAGTGATGAAGTACCGGTTTGCCGTCTTTCACGGTCAGGAGATTAGAATTCAAATCTATGTGAGGACTTTCCATGTTCTTCAAGTGCTTGTGAGGCTATTCAGTTTATTTTCCATAATACATGTTCAATCACTAATGTTATTTATGCAGTGCAGCGTAGTGAGGAAAGCAATGACCTCCACATTGTCGGGACCAGGCAGCCGTTGCACAGACGCACGGTGCAACATCGAGTGGTTTCTTCGGGTGCGGAGTCAAGTGGTTCATTTGTGTCACAAGAACAAGGGAGACATGTTCTTTGAGTGAATAGACACTTGATCAACTTCCTGAAGATACATGTTGGTCTGGTAATCTTAATTCTGGTCATCCAACATCAAATATGAAAAGCCAAAAGCAAATCAATGCACATCAAAGTTATAGTCTGTACTACAGTTGAATTTTGATGCGATATATTTTGCTTCATTATATATTGTTTTCCTTCTAATCTTTTATCTTAATGGCAAACGTTTGTTATTTAACATACAAATACGCATCTGCATTATACGGAAGATGATTAGGGCCAGTGAAGAAGAAAAAAGGGGGGGGTCCGTAGCATTATTTGTATGGAATGCGCATAATTGTAAATTATATGTTGAACTTGATTTGTTTATGGTAATTAGAAAACAAGGCCATATTGTTCAGATATTTTTCAGAAGGATGACAACTAATTAGTGAAAGTAAAATATATTAAATATAATTGCTTCCAATGATTGTGAGACCTTTTCAGATGAGTAAAAAGGAGTTCTCTTATAAAAATAAAATATGGGATCTTTTACCAGTTGGATTGTTTTCTTTTTGTACAGCTTTTTACCTCCTGATGCCACTCGTGATTAGGAACTTTTTCTACGTCAGACGTTAGTGAAACGTGATGTCTTGTCAAAAGGGTTACAGCAGACTTTTTGCAATGGCAGAAAAAGTCTGACAGTCCCTCTCCCACAAATGACCACAGTCTGGCCTGGTCCTCGTCATCTTTATTTTGTAACCCAAAGCCCACGTGCAGCTGCTTTTACAAGCCTTTGATTCCCTCTATTCTCCTCAACCAGGAGGCCAACTGGCGCTGGCGGGCTGCTCCCCATCCTCTCTGATGTGTGACAGCTTAACAGTTTCTCTGCATGGTCAGGAGGGCCAGCGGGCAACTAGCAGGAATTCTGTCGGTGACTACCGGCAGCCGCAATTCATCTGCATGGTTGACCTTGTTTATCACACGGGGTCAGAGGTGACGCATCTCCTAATAGCCGCAGACGGAACACACCGTGGCGGCTGGCGGAAAAGAAAAAGTGGCGTCAGACAAGCACGGCTGTCGCTCCTGATTCCCCAAATGAAAAGAAGGCACACAGCGGTTAAATTGGACTGTGCAACTTTGGGGAGTTGGGAGGCTGCACACCTGTAACATGTCACTCAAAGCTTGTCATCACTAACCTGAGCCATTCATCATTTCTTTGAAATCATTAATCTCAACTCTGGTCATGAGCAACTGGCTACAGATGGGCTCCAGGCCCGTCTTGTTCCACTTGAGTCGTTAGGTCTTCGTATCCAAAGACGCTCACATCTGAGATGACACCTTAAAGCCTGTTGTCGCTCTTGTAAAAGTTCTCTGTCTGGTCCCAGGCTTGTCTATGAAATCTGTGACAAAGGGTTGTATCAGTGGATGCTGCAGGTAATGAAAACCATGATGAGTTTGCACGCTGCTTCTAGCCTCAATCATCTATCATGTCATATGAGACCTGACTGAAGGATCTCATAGAGAAATCAGCAGGTTTTAGTGTGAGCTGCTGTGGCGCTAATCCCCCCCAAGACTTTGCTTTATTACCTCCTCCAGTCCAATAATGATGCTAAGACTCAGAGCTGCCGTGGTTTGTCATGCTTCAGCTCCACAGTCAACTTGCATAAGGAGAACAACAAAATTGGCCACTGCATGACTGCGCTTAACTTTCCCATACTAAAAAGATGAAAAGATAACTAGCTTGATACCTAGAGAGAGGAAATAAGTATTACTGCAATATATTCTATAGTATTTTTACTTTATTTTCACTATGGGCAGAGGTTGGGAGTGAATCGATTTGTATGACCGGTGCAACTCCCTCAACACACCACAAAACTCAGCTGTTTAGTTCCTTGAATTTTTTTCAAGGTGATAAAATACGTAGCCTTTAAAGATCCAAGAGATAACCGAGACTACCTGTTGGATCATCGTTTGTTGCCTGTTGCATTTGAACAATTGCTGAACTAACACGAATAAATTGTGAACACACGGGAGAGAATGACTCTTCACAGCAGCAGGTGACAGTTTTGTCAACAGTTTTGAAGAGCAGATGATGGATGTCTTCAGATGTATGAACAAACAAGATGTGTAGCTCATGGAAAAAAAAATCAAGCAACATAACGCAATGGGTATTGGGTAGCATCGTTTTACGCAACAGATGTGGAAAAATGTTTCACTTGAGTCGAATGAATTTGTAAGCTAAATGAAATGTTGTGTTGCCATTTGACTCTACTGAGACACCATATTTAATATACTACATCTTTTTTTTTTTTATTATTTAGTGATAATGTTTTCCCTTCTCTTTCTATCTTTTTTGCCATCTTTGTCCTCCATTCATTTTGTGTGTTGTTTCTGGAATCTCCCCATGTGGGACAAACAAAGGAACATCTTATCTTAAATATTGTCGGCTGTCTGCAGACATTGTAGTTCTCTTAAAAACCATGCCTTTTGAGTTTAATGAAACTTCTGTGGAAATGGAAACTCTTGACTTGTATTAATTGAGTCAAAATTTTGGCAAACTAGTTGATGAAGAGCAGATTATGATATGAATCTGAAAAATCCTCCAAATGATCACTTTGCATGATGTTACGCTAAATAAACACACAAGAGCATGTTGATGCAAACCAAATGTGAGCAACATGATTTGAAGTTAAAGTGAGCACAACACTGCATGAGAATCCGGATTCTTATTTCTTATGAGATGAAATAATCATGAAACAAACATATTTTTTATTTTAGGAAGCAGGATTTAGCATTCTATGTGCCCAGTGATAATTAACAAAAACTGAAGTTGCAGTTTTTGTCAGGGTGGTCGCTTCTTTGTCTAAATTTCCCATGTCACACCAACTCATGCTCTTCAGTTGAGTTTGTAAGAGCGCTACATGAACACACACTCACACATAACATAAACAGTCCCGATTTGGGTTCAACAGTTCACACCGCCACCTTGTGAACTAGCGCTCAACCCCCATCAGTGATGCCTGGACCCTCCTGAGCAAAGGGAGGACTTAAATGAAATAATAAATATGCACGCTATGACTCCCACTTTCCCACTTTGACCCCTCTCAGGACCCGTTACAGCAAGCAGGAAGAGCCAGTAAGGGGTATGGAGTGCGAGGATGTAAAGGGGAAGAGGTCTGTATATTGCACAGGTGACCCAGGAAATTCCTCATAAAGGAGGAGACCATTGAACTGCATCAATGGGGTTAGGAGAGTGGTGGTAAAAAACATTCAAAACATAAAAGTGGAATCTCCACTAAGCTTATGTGAGCTACCCTAAGCTTGGCAGCTGGCAGAGGATGGGGGAAAAAAGCAAGGTGCTGATCCTGTATGAAAACACAAGGGACGTGAGCTGTAAAATTAGAAAAGCAAGAGAGAATTGTATTTTCATAAACATAAGCTCTGAAGATCCACTAATACTTTGCAATATACGCATTTTACACAATTGAGTTGGAGGAGGAGCTTGAGCGCCGTCCCCTTGATATCTTCTTACATCATCACTCTTTCACCCACTTTTTGTATATTATCTCAAACAAGTGATAGATGTCCTCTGCTTTTTGATCCTCCAGTGTGTCCTTGACCCAAAACAGGACGCCAAAAGGAGTGACGTCTGCAGGTCCAGATGCTGCGGCCTGTGAAAACACGGCGTGGGCGAGCCCCCGCTCTCTCTAGGCTGGAGTTCAGTGCTGTTATAACATTTGGAGGACAGGCTCGGCCGCTGAGGGTCTGCAGCTGTGGCACATGTGAGGGAGAAGGAGAGTGTAGAAAAGCTTGAAGGAACATTGATAAATGGAAGGATTAAAGGTCATTGTTGAGACTTTGTTGGCTCTATTTGCGTAACCTTTTATGCATACTGTAAATGTATGGGCTGTGTGTGTAGATTTGTAGGAGCGACTGGAAGATTGCTGGAATTGAAAATATGCCTGTTATTATAGCAGAAAGGCCTCAGTCACCATAGTGTGAAAATAAATGAGTGTAAAAGCATGGTAGGAATGTACAGAGATTATGATGATATTCTCTGGGTGGAATAGGTTTGAGTTTGACGAGTTTTATCTTTTGAATTTTTTGAATGGTTGAAAATGATGGATGGATGGATGATGGATGGATGGATGGATGGATGGATGGATGGATGGATGGATGGATGGATGGATGGATGGATGGATGGATGGATGGATGGATGGATGGATGGATGGATGGATGGATGGATGGATGGATGGATGGATGGATGGAAAACTGAATTGTTTGCGATGACCACTTCAACCTGCTATACATATTTTAATGTTGGTCATTATAGTGGTAGTATTTTTAATAGATAATAATTGATATAAAAACTTTGAGCACCACTGTTTTAGAATTACTTTAGAATGGGGTGAATTGTACTTATTTTGAATCAGCCTTCCTTAAAGCTTCAACCCTGCGGTGACATTTTAGCATTTATTGGATTGACTGAACACAAACATCAGAACACCTCAAGTGAATGTTAAAACAAAACTACACTGATTTAATGTAATCAGTCTGCTAGGTAGACGGACAAACAAACAGTTTGATTACATTTATGGATAACTGTCCTTTACTGTACCTGCCTTTGCCTATAGCCGTCTCCAAAATAGGCTCTCTGGGATATGCTTCAGTACCCCGCGTAGTTTCCAAACAGCCTGCTATGGGGTTGCGAGGGGCATCGTTTGTTTTCGTGTCCCAGCAGGAGGGCAGATGGGTGTCAACCTGGGTCAGGGCATGGCAACGCTTTGTGGGAGTACTTTGACAGAAAGGCGTGGCCTCTCCAGACCCCACAGAATGCCGTTTCGATAAAGCCCAGTCAAACGCCAAACTGTGTTTGTATATCCTTTATAGAGGACAGCCAAAACAAATATAGTTTAGATTGTTTGTGGTGTACTTTAAAAGGAGTGTCCCTCCATCCATCCATTTTCTTTAGTGCTTGTCCTCATTAGGGTTACGGGTGAACTGCAGCCAATCAGCTTGCTGGGAAAGAGGCAGGCACTGACTAAACAGCAGTTGTGATGTCAGATATCAAAACACTTTTCGAAAGGGTCATTTTTATTCCTTACATTTTAATGAATTACAAATAAATTGGACTCCAGCACCAAGGATGCCTTTCTCAAAAGGGAAATTGAGAACCGCTAAGGGTTTATCTCTACACGTGCCAGTGAGTTGCCAAAAGGGTATTATCTATTGAATCCGCAATTCGGAATGTTCGTAAAGCAGGCTTAAAATGAGAAGCAAAGGGGAAAAGAAAATCATTTACCATTCACGGGCCAAAGAGGCTAAGATTTGCTGGAACAGAAAGAGACTTCCCTCAAATCGTTGGGAGCAGAGAATTATCCGGAATGTCTCGGTTAGAGGAATTAAAGTTCAGCCCATTCTAATCATTGTACTGAATAGAGGATGTATTGTTTTTTTTGTACATATTCTCTAAATTGATTGAGTAGACTTCCTCTTTTCTTCCTCAGACATGAAAAAGTGTACAAATATATTGTAAATTTTAATGAGTACATCTCCAGAGGTCAGCTTTGTAACAGGACCTGTGATCACCCTCATATATATTTTTATAAATATATATGGCCCACTGTGCTCGTTCAGTCGGCCATAAAAGTATTTTTAATCACTTATGAGCTGTACTATACGACAAATATGACAGATGAGGAAAATCATGGAACTTGTATGAGGAGAACTAAAAGGATATGAATAATATTCCTTGGGAGGAGAATGATCGCTAAGGATGTAATTAAATCTCATTATTTATGAGGTCTTGGCATTGTATGGGGGCTAGATCAAGGCCAGTTTACTCGTCAGCCTTTAGGGGAACATAAGAGAACTTGGCTGAGATGGCTCTGGCAGATGCGACCATGTGGTTAAGTGTGACTTTAAAAAAGCGAATCTGAAATTTTATATTTATTTTCAGGATGTGGCTATTCCACTATTGTCTCAGCAAGGCTCCTCGGGTATAATTTAAGTGTGTGCCCGCAAATACGTGGCAAATGATTGGCAGTCATGCCTTCTGTCTCTGATCTGTTTATTTTTTCTTTAAAATCAAATTACACATAGTAAGTTGGGGCCTGAGCATTTCACAAATTGTTTTATACAGGTGACTCATACTGATAATTTTAATAAATATGACCAGAACAAGAGCAAAATCTAAAAGTTCATTATTGGCGCCTATCTAAAATTTAATAAAAAAGTGGTATGTAGTTTTAAAAGCATCCTGCTAAATGACAAAGTTGCATTAAGAAGAGAATACTATTCTTGCAAAAGTGAAAGAGGAGACCTCAGTTTCTCAGGCTCCCAGGCAGCATTAGAACTATTTGTCATGCCAAAGTGATGGAGACCCAAAAAAAAAAGATGATTCACTATGACAAGTGCAGTGTTTCAAACCACCTATTTCTGTCCGTCCCTGCCACAGTGTGTGTTTCTTAGTTTGACTGACACTGTCAACCAACACGCCACTGCACAAAATGACACCTGGCAGACGTCTTCCAGCTGGCACCAAAATCATAATCCTGTCACCTTGAGGAAAGTGGATGCAGGGTGAACGTTGCCATAGCAACAGCTAACATTTGGCATGGAGGACCGACATTTTTTTTCCCTCCACTTTTCCTTTCCAGCGCCTAGTTGAGAATCACTCCAGGCTTTAGATGCTCTGCCACACTGAGTCAAACATATTGTCCACATGTGCCATGCGAGGATTTGTTCACATAACACATTGGGAGTATTTTACAGCAATAAAAAGTGTTCAAAAAGCAAATGAGATGTCGGCACCACTTGGTACAGACTGGCCACAGCTTTACGTACACATGCACAACACATTGAGATCTATCATGAGTTGTGTCATTAAAGACATCAGGTGTTATTATTGAATTGTATTGGACTCGGGAAAAGAACATTCTCTGGCACCCTTGGAGTGTGCTCACGTATTCCCTTTGTGTCTTTCACAAACTTTTGGTATTTGCCTCTAATTGTGATTCCATTCGCAAGGACAAAAGGAGATAATAGAGAAAAAGATTGGGGTTAATTAGCCCTCATTGCTTGCATTTGTTCATGTTCAAAGCCTCTTTCCCTTTTTTTTTTTTTACTTTCCATCATCATGGGGGTTTGTAGACCCACAGTTTAGATCATGCGGAGTAGAAATGACGACTCATCTCAAATTCAAAAATGCCTCATCTCCACATTATGGACAATCATCCAATAATGACATTTTACTATGTAGGCCAAGTAGACTTGCATGCATTGAAGACGGAATTGAATGAGACAGGATACAAGAGATTTATTAAGGAAAAAAAAATGCTTTGGCCGAACACCTGTTTCCTGTACTGTTCAGTGTGATCGTAATATATGCTGTCATCTATGGGACAGGAATTTTGAACTGCCGAATTCTGCTGGATCTGCTATCCAAAATATAATCGCAATCAAAAACAGTGTGGCGTCACACACAGACACGTGTGATTGAGGTGGAAGGCTGTCTACATTTCCCTTCTTCAGATGTGTGCTCTCCCTGGCTAACATTACATCATCTTTCCATGGAGATCTGCTTGCAGTTCCTTTTAGACTTTTTGACAGTGTGCTTAGATTCCACCAAGCCAGTTTTTGCTTTTGGTGTGTCTCACTTGCTGATTTTAATGGGAATGCCGCAACTTTATTCAAATTTATTCATTTAGTATTTTTTTAAGTTATTATTACTTCCCCTAAATCATTATTCTATTTATTCTAGTGCAAGTTTATTCTCATTGTTTTCTTTTGCAAGATTATAACTTATTTTTATTCAAATATTTCTTCTTGGCTCCTACCTGAAGATAAAATAGTTTTTTATTTAATCAAGAACATGTTTGAAAGCGTTGAGACATTCCCATTATATAATCGTGTAGACAAGCTGCAGCTCTTGACCTCAAATGGCAACTCTCCAAATAAACAGTATGGGTCAAGGTCTGTCAAAAAAAAACATTCTGAGACGGTATCTTAAAGAACTTTGCAAGGTTTTGTGTGTTTTTTTTCCCCCCTTCTACAGTGTAGGACAAGCATTCTGATAATTTCTATTCAGAAAGCGCGTGTGTGATGTAGCCGTTGGCATCAGGTTCAAGGATGAGTCTATGCAAGGCTCGAGATGCAAATACACCCCATTCTGAGAGGCCAATTATTTCTCGACTCAAAGGCTGCAAGAATGTTCGTCTAATTATGGAGGAGCTCGCTCAGTCGTTCGGCAGGCTGAAAAGCTGCAGCTACTTGAAAACAATTTGCTCCTGTTGAGTACCTAGAGTAATTAACGGCGGCCTTAGTATTGAGAGAAAGTTTGTTTTTTTAAGTCATTCAGTTGCTTGTCGTGAGCTACTTTGATTCATCACCTCAACTTCAAGAGTGTTTGCAGCCGAACGCAAGACGAGCTGAACTGTTTTTGAAGGAAACTTTTGAGGGACCTTGAGTGGCTCATCTTCCGTTTGCCGCATCTTAAAAAATGTCATCCTGAAAACAATTGGCTTTCTTCGACATAATGGTAGAAAGATAACAGCTATATTTACTGAAGTGTTTTCATGCATTACCGCACCGCCGATGAAACACAAACATTGATTTGCCTAAATACACAATGCACTGGGAAAACAACCACAGAAAAGAACACATTTACTTACAAAATAAAAGCATGTGACGCACAGAAAATCTCTTCTTAATACTTACGCTTCACCTTTTTAGGCTTTCATAAAATTAATGCATTCAGATTGAGTTGGAGAGATCACATGGATGAAATCAGTCAACAATAAAAGTGGAATTTACAACAAATTCAGCATGGACTGTGACTGCAGATTAAGTTTACCTCCTCCTTTGGCCATTTGTAATACACTTTTCCTTCTCTCGCCTCGAAGCCTGGACAGCCAAAGCAGAAAGGTCATCATCACTACTGACCTGTATCTGCCTTATTGTTGCTGGGTAATAAATGAGGCAAAATTGACCTCAACCGCCATAACAGACAGTCCGATAGCCAAATTGGAGTCACGAAGGAAAGGAAAGGATTACGGTCATATGAGAGGTAAAAAAAAAACAAAAAAGCTGCCAGGCACGGGGGGTTCACAAGGTCATCGCGTTTAAATTCCTCTTGGTTTTTGATGAGGAATGAGGTCATAGCATCGAGATGACTGGCTCCAGAGACTGAGCTGTAGTTTTTCGTCAATATGCCTCTAACCTCCTCCGTGTAAGGGCAAAGACCAGCTCAGCCACAGGTTGCTCTCTGGGATTCATCACAGTTGAAGTGAAGATTGCTGATGAGACATTTGACAAGTTGGTATGGCAACAGCCCAGCGAGTGAAATAAAAGATTATTGCTCCATAATGGCTTCAAATCGTTCACTGCAGCCTGCTGAATTATGTTCACTTGTGTGTTGTGAAGACATCGGGTCAATCTGATTGGATACGTGTTTTCCTCCGTTGTGTTGGTGCAGAAGTCCAACATTGGCAATCCAATGAGAGATTGAGGCTATTATCACTCAGCTTGCAAAAGGTGTGAAAATATAGGTCAGTGATTATATGGCAAATATTTAAATACGTTTAGTAATTCTTCATTGTAGTTGCCATTCACAAACAGACAACCAGTCCGTCTGGCAAATATTTGTGAGCTGAACAGGGAAAAGAACTCAAGCTTTTGTTGTATCTTACTGATAGAACATTTTATTCCAGAATAGTTCCTGCCCTAACTGATGCTTAGAGGTAGAATAATCCCGTGACTTCTCCTCCTGTCTGCTGGGCTGCCCGGAGGGGTTGTATTGATAATTTCCCAGGCTGCGAGGTTCAATGCATCCCCTGGGCTCTCAGAACCAAATGGAGGAAGAGTCCCCGGACACTCTTTTTGTTCCATAGCCCCACTGCGCAGAAGAAAGGAAGCAGGTACACACACTCAACATGTTGCACACACCTCATTTATTCTCATTGCGAGTCCTCCTACTCTCACTCGCTGCAAGAGCAATGATCACAGGGTGAAAGGATGGACAGTCAGGTTGTCTCCCATCATATGTGATAATCCTGCCAGTGGAGGCAAAGCTCTGCTCTCACCCCCAATCTTGTTAAGTGGTCAGATGGAAGCGAAAGTGACTTCCCGCCATACGGTCCCTCACATTAATATCTTTGCTGCTTGCCTTTATTTGTCACATGCACGTGCACACACACACACACACATACATACAGTGAATGACAACCATATGCAGAGCTGTGCTCGTCTACAACCCCCTGCGGTTGGTGCGGTCTTTCGGTGTCAAGACTAAGGTCATTGTTTGAAAGTGATGCAGTTAAGTCTGATCCTTGAAGGTGGGGGTCAAAAACACCATAAAAGTCAGTCAAGTGAGTTTATAGGTGGAATACTGACTCGTTGAAAGCTAAGTGTGTGTCGTTATAACATCTAGAGATCTAGAGTGAACGAATTAACAATTATTATTTGTGGCATTTCTTCAAAGTATTTTTCTGGTGCAGACATGAAAATTTAAGAGCAATTTTGTTTCCAATGAGTGAATAGATGTTTTAATCACATTTGAGAGTAAACAATTAAATATACACTTGAGTAGTGCTGAGATACGAGTGAGATAACTATTTCTGGGTATGAGCTGGCTGATATTTTTCCACAGAGGAAAGACAGTTTGACAGACAAGCATTATGAGTTACAAGCACGGTCATAGAACAAATAGATACATTTAGACCTCATCATGGGGACAGGAGGCACTGGTCAGCATGTCTGCCTCACAGTTCAGAGAGTGCGGGTTCGATTGCACCTCTGGCCCTCCCTGTGTGGAGTTTGCATGTTCTCCCCGTGCCTGCGTGGGTTTTCTCTAGGTTTTCTTCCTCGCACTTCCCCAAAAAACATGCGTGGTAGGCTGATTTAGCACTCCAAATTGCCCGTAGGTGCGAGTGGGTATGGTTGTTCGTCTCTGTGTGCCCTGTGATTGGCTGGCAACCGGTTCAGGGTGTCCCCTGCCTAATGCCTGAGGACGGTTGGGATAAGCTCCAGCACGCCCGTGACCCCCATGGGGAAAGAGCGGTACAGAAAATGGATGGATGGATCATAGGGACACATTGAATAGGCTCTTATTATGAGAAAAATTGCAAAAATTTGAATAATAGACTTTAATAAACTTTATATAATGATAATATTTTTTGATAGTATACTGCAAGTATGTTCAATGCATATTAATAAAGTAAAAATGTTCATGTAAAATATTATGATTATACACAAATAAATGATAATCAGTGTTTGGTAATACGCTGTCATACCAAAGATTCCATCGTATGTTTTGTTTACATTTGTCCGCAAATGTGTGCATTAAACAACTATTCAGTAATTATGGTTGGGCCTTATAAATATTTAAATTGAATATTAACAGCTAAACAAAAAAGGCATTCACTTGAATATTTCTCATATATCCTTGCATACATTTGCAATGCGTATGGTAGAAAAGCGTTCTTGGTAAATAACCTGAGCTCCTGACTGAGAGAGTCTTGTGGCTCCTCAGCGTGCAAGTGTTTATGTGTTGGTTTATGTGTCAGTACGAAGCGGGACGCCCGCTGAGAGCAAAGATGCTTGTAAAACAGGCAACACATATAATTGAACTGCAGCGGGTGTCACTGAACGCGTCCCTTGGTGAATGCACATAAGGCACACAAATGTCAGCGCAGCCAAGCAGCAGGTTATGTGAAGCCTTAAAAAATACTAACTAGAATAGCACTCAGTGGAGCGCCTGCCTCTGCCAAGATTGAGCTCAACTTAACCAGAGTAATATTTAAAAAAATAGATAAAAATGAATCAAGTGCAGTGTGTTTGTCACTGCAACTTTATGCAATATATAGCAATGTTTTTTTTCTTCTCCTCCATCCACCCACTCAAAAAGCAAAGGGGGAGGATGAATTTATTTTGCACAAATGACAGAAAAATATGGAGGTCCAATTTTTGGCGTTGTCTGTCCATGTTATGATTTGTAATGTTGACAGTACAAATCATTTCACTTTCCCATGTTGTCATTTAGTTTTGCTATGTTATTCTGTGACTTCCCTGTCTGCTAATTATGTCTTTCTTGACAGTATGTTTGTCACCATTTTCTTTAAGTCAGTCTTGGATGCAATCTGCACAAACTGGATTAAAAAAAATAATACCACTGGGTCTAACTTTAAAGCTTCTCCCAAAGGAGAAAAAGAAAAGCTGTGGACTGAAGGACCCCCTAAAATAAATTCAAGGACCTTGCTTAATCTCAAACATTTACCCCTCGCACAGCTCGCAAGATGGAGAGGTTGGCTTAGGCCCCTAAAACTGGGTCAGGAGGGTCTTGGTTGGAAAAAAAAAAAAAATCTGTGGTGAGTTTGTAGGGGTAAAAAGAAAAACTGTAGTTAAAGCGATTTTGGTCCGTGGCTAGGGAGAGTGAGGAGCGAAAAGGTCAGGATGGAACAGTACAGCCCCGTTGCTGGGGGACATAATTTTTGGGCAGCATGCCAGGCTCATAGAACCAGACTGTCAGTCTCTGCTCTGCGCGGCTTTGAGAACCTCAAGGTTGTGGCCTGCACCTCTTCTTCTGACAGGAAGTGGAAAGGTTGGCTTGGTCAAAAGGAACTGGATGCTTCTCTGCCATGCTGGTCGATGTCTTAGGGAACTGGTAATTGGTGTCAAGGAAGTACATTGACGTAGTGCATCTCAACTGTTCTATTAAATGTTATTGAAAATTCTTCTTCTTGGTTTACTTTGTGTCACAGTCACGTTGTCTTGTCACTGTGGGGTTTTATCCATGTTCCCAGACATTTTCATAGTTTTTGTTTACTTTGGCTCTTCTGATTTGTGAAGATGTCAATCTTTTGTTTTACTTTTTTTGTTTCCTTTTTATTAAACTACCAAACAAAAGCACTCATTGCTTGCTTCCCTGCACTTGGTTCCTCAATCATGCTGTAAACATAACAGCATAAGTGCAGAGAAATGTTCCTGCTTGAGAAGGAAAATATTAGTGATCAAAAATATATATATTTCAAGAATAAAATGTTAATTTATCAAAAACGTCACTCTCCTTGATAAAAATCAGCAGAATATTTTTGACTCCAAGAGGTAAAACTGCATAATTGAGGCAACTGTGTTGTTTAAACTTTTTATTGCTCCATAGCATTAAAAATCTCATTCCTCCATTGTAAAAGATGCCTTTAAAATAACACAAGTAAAATTGAGTAAATAAAAAAACATTGGCATTGTAAATTGATGCATAAGGGGAGGTTATTTTTTTGCAGTTTGAAATAACTAGTCTGCTCTTGTTTTTGGCACACCAAATTAGTTTGGACATTGTATATTATCTGATAGGTATGTGTACAGAGCTGCTAAACTACTTAACATTAAATACCACTCCTCTCCCAAACATAATGCCTTTTTAAACTTCACTGTCCTTCACAAGTTCTATGGTGGTTTGTGAAATAATAATCTTAACATCATTGAAATAGATGAGCTTTTTACTAGCCCATCCATCAATGCTATCAGTGTTTGGGCTGAAGGTCCCAATCATTCAGTGAGCTATACACAAACAATTTAGACGTGATAGCAAAAGCACACCCTTGATCATCTTCATCTGTACTTACTAATGACATTTTAAAGGGAATTGTCCAAACAACCAACGCAACTTCAAGTGTTCACTTCCTCGGACTCGCTGGCAAAAAAAACAAAAGAAAAAACAAGCATGCAAACACTTTTGCGATGTGCACCCGTTCGCAAAGTTCTCTTTAACGTGCAGTATTTGGAACTAAGTGTTCTGCAAGATGTTTGGCTGGCCATGTGCTCTTTGTGGCAATTCACTTACATTCTAAACCTTGTTTAAAAAGTCTGCACTTAATATTCCATAAAACATATTTTGTTGAATGGAGGGGCCACTTGTGTAAACTCAGTAATAAATTATTATAAACATAAATACTCTGACTGCAATTATAAAATAAGTTACTTATCTTTAAAATACAGAAAGAAAAGCATTTAAAACAGCCAACAAAAATAAGCTTTGTAGTTATCATTCCACAGCTGCATTCTGCGTCAACATTCGTTGTATTCATGGAATATCTGACAAAATAAATAAATAGATAAATAAATAAAATCCTTGCATTGGTATTTTTTTTTGTTTTACAGTACCGTGAGTTTTAGCTGGACAATGAGTTAGAATCGAGCAATTACAATGTGAGCGGCTGAACGAGTCCACTGTCTTCTGTTATGGGGGGTGAAGGCAAAGCTGAGGAGGTTCTGATGGCAGCGTCAAAATTAATCAACGCGATGGCCGTCCCAATTCCCCTGTTGGTCGGACCCGGGGCAATAGGCCACGGTGGGTCTCCATCAGGTGTCCAGAGCTATTAAGAGTCATGAGCCTTATTGGGAGTTTGGCTGGAAGAACGTCATAGGAGGCAGACTGAGGTCAAAAGGTGAAAGTCTCCGAAACCGGTATTGCCATGGTGACCTCAGAAGTGTCCCATCCTGGCGGCGTAAAGGCTGCGTGAGTGTGGCGCGACTGAGGAGAAGCGGCCAAAGCTGGACAAAGGCCACTTCATGATGAACTGGGAGGTCACTGGCAGGAGATACCTGGACAGACGGAGCCATGGAGGGACAGGATGAACATAATGAGAGGATTAGAGATACGAGAAGTCACGCTTTAGAGGTCAGGATGCTCAGCACTGACATCCAACCAAGTATTATTATTATTACGATACTCTCAATCTTCTTACTTTTGACACTATTTTGCTTACATGGATTTGAAATTGAGAGGGCAATTTTAACTGGCACGCTTAATTTCCTACATATCATGAACGGAAGATCCTCACCTATCATTCCGCGGCACAGACGTCAGAACCTTTCTAAGACTTTTTTATGACACCTTCCACCGAGACAGAGCAGTGAGGCAGCTCCTGCTAACAGCGTTCCAGTACCTGAGAATGAGACCAGCGTCAGGTTGAGATAAGAGTCAGGAGGGCCTGAACCTTCCCGCTATCCTCCTCAGTTACTGGAAATGAGTCAGATATGGTTGTCAAAGCAATGTCAGATGAGATGATTAAATCCCAGCTATGGTTCGCTGAAGGTTATTCCAAATGTCAGGGTAATCAGACAAGATGACACAGTGGCAAGGTGGAATTCTTCCAGACGGATCATTTGGAAGAATGCCTCACATTTGATATCGCATTCGATATCTGTGACATAGCTGCATCATCCACAACTGAAGAACCTAAAAACCTCATGTAGTTAAAAAAAATACAATGCACGGTAGAGAAGGTTCAATCTGTCAGTCTAATCAA
The DNA here is from genome assembly GCF_059516105.1 of Syngnathus floridae. Lineage (NCBI taxonomy): Eukaryota > Metazoa > Chordata > Actinopteri > Syngnathiformes > Syngnathidae > Syngnathus > Syngnathus floridae. Next base: position 7,425,574 of record NC_142425.1, read on the forward strand.
AGGGGAGTCATTTAGGATTGTACTTTGAAGAAGAATGATCTTTTTTTAAGCTGGTGAACAGAGAACAATTTTCTCTGACAGCTCTCTTTCTTTGGCAAATAGCTTTCAGACAAATTAGCTGGGCATCTTCTAATGTTGACCAGGGAAAAAAAGTATGTCTCTGAGGGTGTTCACTGCAGCCTCAGACCCAAGAGAGTTACCAGGGATTGAAATTAACTTCACTTGAAACATCGAGTGTCCTTGAAACGATTTCAAGTGGGCCGTAGGTATCCCTTCAGCACATCCTCCACTATGATTGGACTCCAGGAACAGCAGTCTAGTTCATATGAAACGAAAAAAAGGCTTTTTTTGTGATTTTAGTACACCTATGAACTGCTTGATGACCGTTGCTGTAATTACTATTTCTTCTGAAATCCAAGCCAGGCATGTCAATATGAAAAAAAAAGGTCAAATATTGAATACCCATGGGGGTGAGTGTATTTTCACTGCTCCTCGTCTCCTATTCACTTTGAGCTTATTCTGCCCAGAGAAGGAATCACAGTATTGGCAGTCGTGCATATCTGACATCCATGCAGTCCTCTGTCACTGCTGGGTACATTTAATTGGAGCCTCATTCGTCATCTTCCAGGTTCATCCTCACTTTGATCATGAAGATCGTGGTAACAACGCTCTGCTGTCTCGAAAGCCGGGGGGAGGCTTGCTCATGCACTTCTGGTTTCATCTATCAGCTGAGACAGAAATCTACTCTTTCAGCTCCATATCTTACACTTACATTTAAACAGTAAGGACTGACAGGCCTTCAACACCACTCCACGCAACTGCCATGCTGCGTTAAGAGGTCCAACGAACAGATTTACCGTCATGAAGGATAAATGGGGTGGCTGCTATGATAGCTGACGCAATCATAGGCCAAGTGGTACAAAGCAGCTTGAAGGTTATCCGCGGCACATATTCGACTCGACACCCCAATTAACCCTAATTACTTCTCAGACAGATGAAGGTTTCACAGAATCTGAAACTTTTGTCATCACAGTAAAACAAAATGGGGTAGTGGCATATAATTTGGGGTTTAACAAGGAAGTCATTAATGGATCCATTTGGCTCGTTCCTCTTATCTGCCCACACAGGCTGAAGGAGTTTTTATGTGGCTCACAAGCCGGATGACACACCTGGTCAGGGTACTTGCAGGAAAGGGTGCTTGAATGAGGAGGCAGGTGTGGTCAACAACAGACAACCTAAAGACCCTGGCAACAGAATCACTTGGCTGTGTGCCGACGTTGGCTTGAATGTTTATTGGTGTGCATGTGTTCATGTGTTTGTGCGCGTACGTTTGTACACCAAAGATGACAACACATTCCCCGTGTCTCGGATATTAATATACCGTATTTTCCGCACTATAAGGCGCACCGGATTATAAGGCGCACCTTCAATGAATGGCCCATTTTAAAACTTTGTCCATATATAACGCGCCTTATAATCCGGTGCGCTTTATAGTGCGGAAAATACGATAGTCTGAGAACGGGATCTGCCGGGTTTTCTGAAACCAGGTCTAAATTGTGGCGCAGGTAGTAGTAATTTATTGCAGAAGCAAGTTTAAAAGTCACGGGTCGCAGGATATACGTATGCAGTTGCTGCATTTTCATTTTGTTGTCTAATTCAGATTTTTATCCACACGAGAGGCTTGATTCCAAGATGATCATATACAATTTCATTTTTTTTGTTGTGCTTTGTGCTGCCATGACACATAAAAATGGGGCCAATTGTGAGAACTTTTGGAATTGTGGAAATGTGGTTTGAATCTATCTTGAGTCCCTCCTGAGTCATAATTCTTTTTGTTTGCAAGACATTTTAGACAATTGTATACTTGGGCCTTGGTGGGAAGGCACTTTTTTTCGTTCCAGTATGATTGTGACCAATGCATGAAACTAAATCTTTCACAACACAAAAAGGAGGTTATCATGACTGAAAATTAGGGGAAATATTTTTTTCCATCTTAACAGACTGCTCAGGCATCAGTCTCGCTGCCTTTTGGAATTCAATATGTTTTTTTCTGCAAGCCTTTCAAATACAGTGTCATCGCAATATGCGTCAGTCAAGTCAAACAACATGGAACCAATATAAACTAAATACAGACGTGGCATTTATAAAAGATCTCAAACGAGATGTACCTCGCAAGTGTATGCTTGGCAAATCTAGTTGGAGGTCAGCCCAGTGACACAAACACTCTATTACTATTATTGATGTTGTGCAAAGTGAGGCTTTTATATAAAATGTACCCAGGCAAAGAAGCATTGAGTGAAACGCTGTGTTTTAACATGTGGCAGCAGGGTGACACACAGCAAGCCAGGCCCAAAGGTTGCATCATCGACAAACTCCAAACACAATCTCAATATGCCTTTCTCTCCTTCCCATCTAATATTGTGCATACAGATTTTGGAATTGATTTCAAAACATCTCATATTTCAAATAAATGCACAAGAAAGGAAGGAGAGGAAACCATGCTAGGCTACTGTTGGTGCTGAGCGGCAGGTGGGCCCAAGCGTCTAGCAGTGACAAGCAGAAGGCAGTGATCAAGGGACTGTGAGGGTTGGGGTTTAGCACATCCAAACCAAGCAGAGACCTGCATTGGGGGACGAAGAGACGGAGGAAGAGGAAGAAGAAGAAGCAGCAGTGACAGCAGCAGAGGTGGAGCCATGGGTAGAGACTGGTCCGGCAGCAAATGGAACGCTTTTTTTCCACATAAACATACAGAAGAAATCAGGAGAGACAAGCACATGCATGCTCGAAAAGACTCTCAAGGTTACACCTACTGCAAAAACAGAAAAACACCAGCACGTTTTTTTCATGCTTGCATGAGTTACTAAATCCTATTAATCTGTTGATAACTCGTCTTTTTCGTCTATTCTTATGCAGAACTGACATGGAAAAAAAGAGGCAGGGATATTTGGGTATTCACGCCCTCAGTGGTTGTATGATCCGTGGTATGAACACAAGGCTCACACAGTTCGTGGGTTTTTACACTCTAGGTGCTAAGTGATAGCCTGTTAAAATATGTGTGAGAGTTATGAATCATGTAAAACGAGGCCCCGGGAAAAGAGAAGCTCTTGCTCTCATAGGGTCATTTGCTACACAGGCTCATCTGGGCTCTAATTGAATTAAGCAGGCCTCGGGGGGGGGCTCAGGCTAACCTGAGCACTAATCTGTGGACCATTTTTTCCTATTAACAACACACTCACCCTCCCTACTCCCAACTCTCTCCTGTGTGCTGGCCCAAAGCATATGCACTTTAAAAGTTCACTCACTAAACCTGCTGCTTTCCTGCAGGGATCAGTCCGAGAAAGAAAAGAGGATGATATTTGGTATTAAAATTGGGATTGGCTTGGAGGCTCTTTGAACAAGAAGGTTGTGGGGAAATTAAAACGTTCAACATTCTCACTCAAGTTTGGCTTAAGGTGGACAATGCTTTTTCGTGCATTGAGCGATGGTCTTTCCAAAAGTAAAGCTTTAACATCTTGTGCCAGGATTTTTGCAACCTGAGACCAACTAGTAGATTAGATTTCTTAAATCCTGTCCTATCGAATGTATGCTTTACTATTATCCGGCCACCCAGATGGCTAAATTACTCCACTACATTGGAAACATTATACAATAATAAAGAAACTTCACAGGGATGGTCTCACAGCAAGGCTTTTTTTTACCCCCTCACCTGGTGTCGTCCCATTCTGGACTGAGCCCGGTCAAAGAGCCCCGGGACTCCGAGACAAACTTGTAGACGACTAATAAACAGTCTCGGCACAGCTGCACCAGCCTGCGGCAGCATTGAAGCTCCTGAGGCGAAACCACCTCACTGCTCTTACTGAAGATGCTCTCCCATGATGAACTAGGAACAAACAAACAAACACAGTTTAGTTAACAGCTATTACATCAAATTTATTTTCAGAATTCCATAAATTACATTTCTGGGACTGTCAGTTTCAAAAAGGTCGGTGACCCCCGATCTACAGTTGAGTATGTATGTGCTTTGTGAGTGACTGGAAACCAGTTCAGGTTGTACGCTCAGAGGGTCAACTGGGATATGTTCCAGTTCATCCGATAAGTGGGTCGGTCGGACAGGGATGGCCCATTTTGTCACAGCATTCCAGTGCACAAAGCTAGGTTGCTTAGTGGTGTGTGTGGAAGGCCCAAATCAAAAACAACTGGAATGTAAATTCTGATTTCCACTGACACAACCCCCGATCTTGTGAAAAGTCTGTGCAGGGTCGTAAAATTTGAAAGGGAGACCTTACTCCAAGCCTCTTTTTCACTTCCAGATATGGTATAATGGACAGCTGTCCCACTACTTTTGTCCAAATAGTTTTTGGAGTATAAGGCCTGTATTTTCACCCCATGCAGATGCAAAGGAAGGGAGGCAGACACAAAAAGAGGAAGGTTGAAATAAATCTGAGTACAGTTAACCCCCTTTAAACCCCGGACATACCCCTGACTGAGAGAGAACTTCGGCAACGGCGCTACACAACCCTGGGTGGTACGTTTGATGTCAGCCTTCTTTCACTCCTTTGGGGGGTGGGAGCTGCCTCTTCTGAAAGGCTTCAAAACTGTTCCATTCCCCACCTCTTAAACAATTTCAAAGCCTGTTGAATTCATCGCCCACAATGCAGCTGGCCTGTTTGAATGTTGCTAAGTCCCTTAGATAAAGTATCAAACAACAGAAGAAGAGCAGGGTGGAGGGGTTGCACTTGGATTTGGAACAGGCTTTTGTGGTGCTCTTCTTTACTGTAGCTACGTGACACCAGGACCCCCTGGCGAGTCCAACCATGTCGGGACCATGACCTACTGTTTGGAGATGCTGCAAAGACAATATGCACGTAAGCTAGCTGGATCAAGCAAAACATGCTGTGATCACACAAAAGCTCTATGAGAAGCAGCTGGTGGTGGTAGCTGAGGCTAAGCTAATCCTTGTGGGCCGCTGAGGGGAAAAATGTCTTTTGACCCTTTTTTTTATGATGTCTCACTCCTAGTGATACAGTCAGGGTATTGAATTTGCTTGCTACCTTCCTCGGTCTTGCAAAATCTGTGACATGGGCTACTCTGGTGGAGTTATGATTTTTTGTTTCCTGAGGCGGCTAGAATATCTAGAGGAGTCTGTGAAACAAATAGACAAAAGAATGTCTTCAGAAACAATCACTATGTGTTCCCTATGAAGGACGGGGGAAAATGTGAAAAAAGCTTCTGCAAAAAGTGGAAAATAATTACCGGAATAAACAATATGGCGTTTATTTATTAACTGAAGTCTTTATTATCTGTATATGAAGTTGTTCTAGAACTTGGAGAAAACCATGTTTTACAACAATATTTGTAAACATACCCCAAGTTACACTATTTGTGCACCAACTGTCAAAGTAAATACATCTTGAGAATTCTCCATTTCATTTTTCACAAGAAATGGGTTGTGAGATCAGCATGTTGTTTAGAAAAGCTAACATGAAGGCAAACCTCTACTGCGTCTACTATATCTGTGCACATCTCGTTTTCCCACTTCACACACAAAGGGTATGAACCTGTGTGTTGTCCTTGCAGTGACTCTACGCTATGTCAAAGCAACAAAGATGATATAAATATCTTTTAAGAAAAACATTTCAGTAGACCATCAAAGCTCCCGATAAGCTTGAGCAAAGGAAGTAAAAAGCAATCAATCACTCTGTTTCCACATAAAACATTGGATTATTTTTTTTTACTCTCACCTGTGAAAGTCTCCCAAGCCATAGCCCTTAATTTGCACTCCATCTCCACAGAGTTTTATGTTTGTTTCATTGCCAGAAGTTTTTTTTTTTTTTAAAGGAATACAGTTGGGTTTGCTGAGATTTGTCACTCACCTTCTGCCAGCTTGTGTTGTTCCATAAACAAGTTGGAAAAAAATCGACTGATGCTGCCGTAAATAAAGCTTGAGCATAATAAAGCATAAATATAGCTGTGTATCGGGTGTCATCCGTTCAGCCATGATAACCAACATTGGGGTTCTGAAGCATTTGAATCCAAAGTAACATATACATACTGGACAAAAGCGGTCCAAGGACTGACCCGGTGGGACCCCACGTCATTGCCATTCGATTAGATTCAAAACTTCCAATGGTTACAAAATAACTCCAAGTAGGACCTGAACTAATTTAGGACAGCTCCAGTCAATCCCACACTGGTTTCCAACCTATTCAACAGTAACAACCTTCTCCACTGATTCCTCAGTTTAGATGGGCAACAGAAAGAGTTGTGGTGTTAGTAACTTCTTTCATTTGTATAGTTGATGGTGTGCTCAGTGGAACCTTCAAAGGCGCATACATTTTTCCGTAACCTTCCCCAGATTTGTGTTTCGACTCAATCCTGTCCATTAAGTTTGAGTTGAGTTGTTTGCTATTTGTCAAATTGCAACCAGGAAAGGCAGAAGAGAGATCATGATTGGAAAAAAAAAAAAAAACTTTCTCATCAGTCAAATGTTTGCCCGTAACCTGGAACAAAAGACTCGGTGACAGCTCATAACTCAAAACACAAAATAAGACAATCGGTACCTCTGTACTGGCCCGGCGCACTTACCCAGAATTGGAGAAGCAGTTCCAAAGCCCTTGGCCATGACTCCAGAGTAGTCGATTGAAGACACGATTAAAGAGGCGGTACAAGTGAAGGCTTTCCAAATCTGGCTCTTTCCAGATCCGCTGTAGTGCTGAGCGCACATTGGTCCTCACAATGTCCAAAACCTGTGTGGAAAAAACAATGGTAAAATATTTTTTCATAAAAACCTATTGGAGACACTAGTTAAAACAGAGTTGAACAATCAGTCCTTAAGTTGTATGTTTAAGGTGAGAGATATAGAATATACACAGTACATATTTGTGGTGTGTGGGGGTTAATGGAGAAAAAGTACAGCGAAGTAGTGGCGAACAATGGCCAGAACTAATTGCTAGAACCACGTCAATCCTTGACAGAATGTGTCAAAATGTGAGGCGCTCGGTCCACCCTTCCATCTTCCCTTCCAATGTACACCTTTTCTTGTCCTCTGGCTTTCTTCCTTTTTTTTTTCTCCAAATCCTATCACAGAGCAGTGTGGCTTTTTGGACTTTTGATTCCTTGCTCCTCATTACTGACGCGCCTGTCAGATTCTACGCGCATGCATGTGTGTTTGGGACACGATGAGAGAAGATTTCCCTTCAGCAACACGACGCGAGCCAGACATGCTTACAGGCTGTCAGACAAACTGATAGATGAGTACACACACACGCACGCGCAGACATGTTTTGGTATGGTAATCAGATGGCAGAGCGGTGGGCGCTTCATTCCTGACCTCTGCCTGCTTCTCATTAGGCTGCTCCACTCCAAATCAAACATCAGCGTCACCGCAAAGCCGAGCACAGTAGGGGAGAAGGCGGCGGCTGAGAGATGGCATCATTAGGGGCATGCTTACAGGGTGTCATTTCAAAAGTTGCCCCCTCTTCTAGTTTGTTTACATCCTGTTTCCATTCCTGAATCCCTTAATGGCGAGGTAATGAGCCTGAGCTTGCCTAGGTTTTCATCCCCTCAGATGATTGTAAATGCAAGTTTCATGATGTAAATATAAAATAAATACTGTTAAAAGCACATCCGTGTACCTTGAAGGTGTGCAATGATTTTGGACCTGAGTGTAGAAACAACCTTTCACTCTTTCAACCTTTGATTACCTTCAGTCCAATAATCATTCATAAAGAATCATCAAGCATCTTTGTTGCCTGGATTGATTATGTTTGCTTACCTTCCGTTGTTTTGTGGAGTCCAATTTTACAAGCCAGTAGGAGGCTACCTTTGGTTTATGGTATTTCCAGTTGTCAAGGATCTGTGGACAAAACATTAAAAAGATTATAATAATAATAATACATTTTATTTATAAGGCGCCTTTCAAGGCACTCAAGGTCGCCGTACAAACATAAAATAGCATACACAATTAAAAGAAAAACAAAAATGTTAAAAAAATGACAGATCATTAATTATATTTAAAAATCAATCAAATGTAATTTAAATTCTGCAGTTTTGCAGCTTGATAATTAACTGAAGCTCATGTGAGAAAATCTGTATCTACTGATAATAAACTGAAATACATTTCATGTTTAAATACGCATGCTCGGTTGTATTCTTTAAGTATTTATAGAACACAGTATATTTGCTTGCTCTGCTTTTCCTCCCATTGTGAACTGTTTGCGTCTTTTCTGTTGAGCTGCATCCTCATTTGTCACAGTTATGATAATATGTACACAAATTACCCTCAATTAAAACATAAAAAACACACTTGATGTAGTGCACCTTTCAGTGGTTTCCACTGCTACAAAAAAAGCAAATTTTGAGCTTGTGATAAAGGAGGCCATTAGTCTAACATGCTGCTGACATTATGAGTGCAATATGCTTCTCACTTGAAAACATAACAGATATCAAATGCCAAAGACTGTTTTCATTTTAACTGAAGATGTATTCTTTCCTGAGGGGGAACTTACGGGCGTGGATGCTCATCTGCCTCCGTTTCTCTCATTAGGGTTTGTTAACATTACAGGTGTCGTGCTAATTGTCTGACATTCCCATTTCACAAACACACATGCACACACACACATTTTTTCTATCATTGTGAGGACATTGTATGGGCATTTACTGCTGTGTGGTTATAGTACTACTGTATTTTGTGTTATTTCTCTCTGGTTAACATACTTGAATAACCTTCATTTTGTGAATTCATAGAATTTGATGTAATCGGGGATACTGGATGCAGAATAGTGGAGTAAATCTACACTTTCCTGGAGAAGTTGCACAAAAGCAAATACATCCTTAGAATACACAGTGTTTGTTTGTCTGTCTGTCTGTCTGTCTGTCTGTCTGTCTGTCTGTTTCTTTGTTTGTTTGTTTGTTTGTTTGTTTGTGATGTACTCGCGCATGTCCAGACTGAACATCTCTGGTTTGAACATCATTCAACAGTGGCAATTAAAAAATACTCTATACTTGGAGACACTTTTTTCAAATGTTCCAGTTTTTAGTCAGTTCAGTTGTAAGGTGGTTGTTTGCCATCACAAACTTTGTGGGTACATGTCAGAGTGGAAAAAAATCCACAATGTCTCATTAAAACAGGTTTCGAGTTTTGGAGTTATGAAATTAATACAACAAGACATTAATAATAAAATTGGTAATTATAACAAACAATCACTGATATTAACTCACTGCATACTTAGTATCTCCCGGCCTGCTAACCAAAGCTTACCAAGGAAACAAAGCATTATTGACCCTACAGTTTGACCCTGATAGCGACAATTAAGAGTGGGTGATTTTTTAAATTTTATTATTGCTTCCATTTATGAATTGTTTTGCGGCTATTCTGCTAGTCGGGGTTAAAGAGAGTTCGACGTCCGTATGTCTTTTGAGCACTATGGGGACTTTGGTGCTGAGCGGACAGCTGGTTCTGAGGACAGCCATGGCTTTTAAAAGCGTCTGAGTCAGAAAATTAGACAGATGGGTGCTTTCATCAGACTCACGGGCATATTCATTGGACTGAGGTGCCGTTGCTTCACATGGAAATTCAAGGTGAAACTCTGCCTTGAATAGGTGACAAAAAGTGTGTGTATGCACGATTGTGTCTCGACTCAATGCTTCTATGCTTTTATTTCTTACAACCTCCAATATAGGAATAAAAATGATTACAAGTTTATGCAGGAGCAAAAAGTTTGACTACATTAATTGTCATAGCAGCATGTTTCAGAAGTTACAATGGATTAACCCTGAGATGTTGCCAAAGATGTTGAATGGAGCAGCAGAAAATAGCGAGGGGCTACAAATATGTCATTGGGGTCCTGTGAAAGATGATGAGAAGCTAGCCAAGAGAGGAAATTCTATTGTGCGGGGAAGGGAGAGGTTCCACCAAGTTAGGCCATGATGGCTTCACAGAAGGGTCTCTAGCAGAAAAAAGTGGATCTCACATTTGTCCCGCTGGACACTTGTTTTCATTTTGTTCCTTAACACAAATATAAATAGGACCAGAACCCTGTTGCAAATATCATGGTATGATTTAAACTGTAAATATATAGTAGCACAATTTTTGCAACATTGCTGTAAAAAATAAATGACGGGAAGGTCTATTAACAAGTTTCAGTCAAGATGTTGCACTTCAACTTGACATTTACTCGTACATCCTGTGCATCTTCCCTTCGGCCATAAGTAATTGTTACAGTTGTACACGTGAAAATATACAAGTAGATGTGGCCCACTTACCTCATCCAGAACGGCCTCTGCCTCCTCCTCTGTTTTTCCAGGAAATCGGATCCTCATTGCAGTGAGCGCAGTCAGTGTTTGCCGTATAAGCTCCGCCTCTTGTTCTTTATTCCTTAGGTTAATTAGTGGATCACCCTAAAAACATCCAAGAAGATTTTTTTTAGAATAAAATAACTGTCTCTATATCATGTAACTGATAATAGCATTTTACATGGTAATCATCTTTGCCATAAGTGCCAGCTATTCCAAACTTTTCTTGTTTTGTCACCCACTGTTCATTTTTAGCATTAATCAATTTTTTATATTTGATTTGTTGTGTGTTTGTGAGCTTACAATGTGAGAGTGGATAGTGCCCAGGCTGTTACTATGAGGCACACGATGGGCAGAACCACTGCGGCTTAGCGAATGCGAGCGTAGTGTGGCGGAACTCGGCCGAACGAGGGTCGTGATAACAGGGACGTTAGGGGAGACCCGAGTAGACAGAACCCGCAGTTCATTGGGCGACGATAGAGAAGCAATGGACCGAGGACAGGAGATGGAGCGTCTGATTGGGCCGGAGTGAGTCGGAGAAACTGAAGGTGCCAGATTGGTTTTGATAGGCTTGACTGTTGGTTTCCAATGCATCCGACCTATAAAGACCAGAAAGAAAGGAGACTTGTAGAATATAAATTATATAAATTGTCATTTAGTCACATGGGCTGTCAGCTCCCCAACCACTTACTCTTCTTTTCCTTACTTATATAAACAGCACGGTCTACTACTAATTGGACAGTTTGGGCAAAAAAATACGATGCCTTGACAAGGACTGACCTTTTTAGGAGTGGCAAAATGCAATTTCTTAGTATAAATATGTCCATGTTATTAAGCATTTCACAGACTACATATGTCAAAGCATATGCTGACTCTTCATCACTCATGAAACTCCTCCAGTTGCTCTTGTCGTCAGCGTATTTGCATCTTGGCGATATATTTACTATGTGTGTCTGCATCACGTGTTTATGAATGTGTGGCTGCTGAAGAATCCCTGCTTTGAATGCCAAATGAGAGCATTATGAGGCTTAGTCATCCAGCTCTTTGATGGCTTGGTGTGGAGTGGGTCTTGGCAGGGTTGCTGTCTTGCTCTGTACACACATCCACTCACAAACTCAGTCACAGTCCAAATGTTTCACAGCTTTGTCCATTATTTCATTGCAAACAGAGTGAGCTCATGTAAGGATCCTCTTTTACCCCTACTTGGGTGTTTTTTGTTCTATCCAGCAAGGTCGTCACATGGACAGTGATGAAAGGTGCTGTCTTTACTTGAAATGAATGAAAGTTTAGATGTTATTGAGGCATATACGGTACATATATCAAAAATATGCCCCAAAAACAACTTTACCTGAGCGTTCAGCCAAGTTCTTCTCCTTGCTCCCGAGGTCGTAAGAGACTTTTTTCTCCCTCTTTTCTCCACTTCTACTTCCCCCGTCTGCTTTTCTCCTCTCTTCCTCCTCTTCGTCTGAGGATGAGCAAGAGTTCTCAGCGCTGCTACCACTGGTGAAGTCAGCCAGATAGTCTGGTCGTTGACGGCGTGATGTCTGGCTGCACTCTGGCATGGTGGTCAAGGGCTGGCAGGGATGAACACGTTTAGACATGAGTTGTAGTAAAAAATACATAAAAATAATAATGTAGTGCATAAATATGCATTTGTAACAGTTTAGAAACAATGCAACTCCCCAATGGAATTTGATAGAATTTTCAAGGAAAATAAAGTCACAGAAAAATCCAGAGTTTAAATCCCGGTCGTTAATGATGGAAAGCTACCTCAATAAATCTCACAAAACTTTACGATATTTTGACTGAATTCAGAGCAACTCCATTTCCCAAAATGAGAAATGAAGACTAAAGAACTAGAAATTGATTGTAAATTTCTATAGCTCACCCAATATACAAGAAGCCTTCAAAGTCCCATCTGCCACTAGCTAAACTAAATAAATTCTGCACAAACTTTAACAAAAAAAAGAGACATTGATCAAATCATGTCTATCTACCATCCTGAACGGTGACAAATTGATTAATAAAGCATGTCTACATTTGTTAGAGTATTACTATTAGCATGTCAACGCTGCCATACCAACCAAACTAATGGGCAGGATGTGATCAGGAGGGCTTACACAGTCACCGAAGGCTAGTTGTGTGGGTGATTGATGGAGGAGGATGAAGACGGTAAGAGATTAAGCTCACGAGGAGACAATAAAGGGGAAGATAAGAGCATCAGGTTAATAGAGAGAGAAATTAGGAGGAGGGCCCACAGAGAATTAAGTGCGACTGGACTGCGCTTTAAAAACCCGAAGCTATTTAGCGTATCACCATCTGCATTAAAAAAGCAACATGTGTTCAGGTAATACGTCTAAAAAAGTCGAAGCCTTCTAGATGACAATGGCCTTTGCAAAGCTTGGCCTGATATGACTGGGATTTCTCAACAGTGTCTGGACTTATGAACAGCGGCTTTCAATTATTTCCAGATGGATTTGTGATGCCCTTGGAAGCGGATGAAGCTATGAAAAAGACCATATGGCTTGTCAGGTTGATGTAACCCTAGAAAAACAGATCAATGAAAGCAAGAGAAAGAGGAGAGATGCAGGAATGATGAAGTTGTGGTGGAGTCACATCCAAACTTGGAAAAAGTCTTATACAAGCAAGTGAAAATGAAACTTCACATCCTTTCTGTTTTGTGTCCTTCCTTCTCAAAAATCTTGTCTCCAATCACTATTTCTCACTCTCTATTCTAGCTTTTGGTTCAATTTTCACCAGATGGCGTGTTAGCACGACACCCCACGGAGTAAATTTACCCGTCACATCTCTTTCTTTCCCCGGCTCTGAATGTTCCCCTCCGCACGTTCGGCACCAGCGAAAGTGATGCCATCCAAATGAACTTGGACAACAGTGATTGTGTCTAAACAAGTCCTTATTCTAGCTAATGCGTCACTGAACTGCCCTGTCGAATGAGTGTTCCAGCCAATTTAGTCCTCAAGTGGGGAATGGATGTAGATGTGCGAGGAAGGGAAACGAGTTTGGGTGGGGGGGGTGTATGTTGAAAGGAGGTGAGGGAAGCAAGGTGATGGAGGGAGTAATGTGCTGTCAAGGGAAATCTGGGGGGCGTGGAGGGGCATGTGACAGAGAAAGAGGGCGATAGAAAGATAGTGTGGCGAGAAAAAGAGGCGGTCTGACAGCTGTCCCCTCGAGGCACTCGGGTCCTTTCTTTGGGCTACTCCAATTCTTTCCTCTTGAGCCTAACACAGTACTCGGAATCACATCCGCTGCGGGCATTAGATCCACGCACCTGCCTACTATCCCCAACTCCCCATCGTTGTACTTTTACTTGGGGTCCCTGGAGGCAAGTGGCCTCTATTCTCCCTCGTCTTTCCCAGTTTGTACATCTCCTTCTCTCGCTAAAGCACCTTAGGGCCACGTTGCCTTGAGGATTTGCCCATCAGCTTCTCGTCATCCAGTTCGCACTGCTCCAGCAGATCCAAGATGTCCTCTTCCTGTATGCCGACACACACAAAAAAAAACCATCAGATAGATGATAAATAAAGGAATAATCTTAATTCGTATGCACAAGAAAAAACATAAAGGATCTAGGAAACATTTAAAATAAAGTGGATACAGTATAATCACCACATTGGCATTGTAGAGGAAAAGAGGCCTTAGGGACATTTAGCGCGCTATGATTATTCTGATAAAGATTAACTTTTAAAAAAGTGGTTCACAACCCTCATGGGTATACTCGGCCTTTTGCCTTTGCAAAGGTGGTTGTGATGTTATTTCACAGTTAAGAGCATGAAATGATCTCATTTGCCACTCAAATAAAGATTGAAAGACGTCAAATTTAAAATGCACTTTCAGGTCTGTTGAAAAGACTTCAGGTTTCTGTTTTGTGTAGGTGTGTGTGTGTGTGTGTGTGTGTGTGTGAGAAACTTGTGTGTTTTCTCTAATTATTATGTTTTTTTTCTCACGGGCATCATTTGGATCCATATACACCCAATAAACTGTGACTGTTTGGGTACAGTGTACACACTTCAAAATCTAAAATACAGATTTCAGGTAATTATTGCCAGTATTATTCCACAGAGGAACGATAATGGGTGAACAAAATGGTGAAACAAAATGCTGCAAGCCAAATATGGGATAATATTCTACAATATTTAGCAGTTTTTATTACAAACATAAAACACTGGCCACAATATTGTGTCCACCTGCGCAATCTAAAATTAATTTAAATAATATTTTCTTTCATAGATGGCCATTCGCAGATCAAAATGGTTTGTGTGTTAGTGGGATAACAAAAATAATTTATTATCCTGCATCCAATTCTTACACCAAAAGAGCAAGTGTGCAATTCAATTCTGTTTGGAGCAAACTTTTTTGCTTGTTGAGGTTTGTTGAAAGAGCAGTATTTTATATCTGTTCTTGGCCGCTTCTACCGTGACATTCTCTGCCTTCCACAATCTGGCCTCCACATTGACACAGGACATTAATTTCTCCATTTATTTCCACTATAATAAAACTTGGATTACTGCTGGCGGTTGTATTCCAGCCAGTCAAGTTGTGGCTTCTGCAGTATATAACATATGTCATGTCAGGATTTTAAGGGAATTTTTCAAATAATGTAATATAACCTTTCTGTTTCTGTGTTATGGTGTGCTTATGGCCACTAAATTGTTACCTTGGGGAAATGCTGTGTTGTTTCTTCTTCTAAATTATATCAAAATATAATAAAAATATGTTTTTAAAAAAAACATTTGAGCTACTGTGATTTTAATACTTTCACTTCAAAATTGTAATCCATCACTCCAATCGGTATTGGCCAAAAATGGTACGATGGTAAGGAAAACTTTATGACGACAAAAATATTTTTTTAAGGTGTAATATTCTGATCATGAATATTGGCACAATCACCTTACGTATGATGGGCTTCTGAAACAACACAAACCAAAAAAAAAAAAGATTCGGAAAAAGACAAAAAGTGATCTAGCAAAACAATTAATTAAGTGATGTGCTGAATATTTGCATCAAGATCAGATATCATTTTTTCTGACTATAACCTTCTAAAATTCACATTTCTCAAGATGTCCCTCCTTATAGCACGGCCTTGTTGTCACATTGTGACACTGTTATCTGACTGCAGAGCCTCATTTGTTCTTCTCGACTCGTCTCCATCCTTTCACACTTTGAACAAGATCGCATCTCTGTGTGTTGACTAAAAGTGCACGTTTCCTCTGCTTGCTCTTGATTGGCATCTGAACAAAAAAAACAAAACCTGAATCTGCTGAGATTCCGCCTTCAAACACAATACCATTGTAAAACACAAAATGTGACGAGCAAGAGGTGGATGTCTCAACAAAAGCTGCAATAGTTGCACATGACATCTCTGTCAAGTCCTTTCAGATTACTTTGTGTGGTGTCAGTCCAACTGTCAGACAAATGCTTTTCACCATTCACTCCCACCGTTAACTATTAGTTATCAACTTTGAAGCCTTTTCACTAACATACAAAAAGGAGGAAACGGGAAGAAAGGGAATCATGATATATGGAACCCAAATTGTGTCTCCCTGACTTTAAAAGCTTACTGCATGGGGATGGAGTGAATTGAAAAAGTGTCAGCTAAAAAAAGGGCAAAGGAAAAACCACAATTTTGACATTACTTGCAGATGACTTTTTCAGAACCCTAACAAAATTGCATGTTTGCTTGTGCAATTGCTGTTTGCGTAGTGTGTGTGTGTGTCTGTGTGTGTCTATGTGTGAGAGCACGCATTTGACAGTCAGTCAGCCACCAAGATACGTGCCTTCATTTGTTTCAGAGGATTATTCATTTCCTTCTGAAGCGAGGCAGCTCGCCCAGCGAGGAAGGTCTGAAAGGCGGAAGAGAGCAGGCTTTCATACTTCTCCAACAGCAGCTTGTCATCTGGGGGGTAAATACGTCTGTTGGCCACAGAGACACATACACAAAGACAGAGAAGAGCACGGATAGTGAGGGTGGAGTGCAGCAAAAGGGAGAAAGAAGGGTCATCAATGCAGGGGAGAAAGAAAGGTGAAAACTGAAAAAGAAACAACTTCTGAAATTCTGAGCAGTTCACAAAGGAGATGTGGGGAAAGAAGGGGGAACAACAAAGATGACAGGAGAGGCTTGCGGGGGCTTATAAAAAACGATGGAGTACGACCATAGGACTCTCAGGTTATAATACATCAGGTGAGACGGAAAGAAAAGAGCCACAAGAAGTGGAAAACAAATTCATTTCAATAATACAATGTAAACAAATGAAGAAGCTGAAGAAATGTGAGTAGCACAAAAAAGCAAACAAGTGGAAACCTCTAGATAAGGAACGGTATAAATGTCAGTCACTCTTATTCGCATATCTTCACTGTGACGGGCGCCAAACCCTCAAGACTAAACTAACAGCGCTAAGAGTTTTTGTTAGGCCTGCGGGGATTAGAGAGAATGTATAAACCACAGCCTGCTTATCCTGGGACTGCATCTCACAATGTGTCCGAAATCATCAGTTTAGCCATCAAATCAAAAGCTAATGATTGAACAAGCATGGCTAGTGTCCATATGTGTCAACTGGAGCTGGTCATAAATACAAGAACACAGACATTTAATATAATATTTTTTGGAAATGTATCTCCATGAGCGATGCAGGAGGGGCCATGATTTAAAAACAAGGATGCCTTGATTGTCACAGTTTGTAAGTAAACCTCTAAATTTGAAGCCCCCATAGTGCAACTCCAATTTTGTACCAGGACACTGTTCGAATACACAAAAATCTCTCAAATTGCAAATTATCTTCAATTGTCTGTTGATAAATATCTTAAATTTCCTGCAAAAGATGACAAATACCACACACAAAAAAAGTTGATCTCCTCTTTTAGACATTATTTAAATTGTTGTGTTGTGAATTTCTGTCCATTCATCCGGTGTATTAAACAAATTTAGAAGCATAAACCAAAAAGTAAGAAAAAAGCTTATAAATAAATGTTGGAACTTCAACTTGGAGCTAATGTGTGCGTGCCACATCAGATAATGATTTTTGAGTAAATTCAGACAAAATTACTTCAGCAGAAATTATTTTGTTTTTAAGATCACAGTATCAGTTCTGGCACAATATACATTTTTTACAGCTCTGTGTGAAAAGGATATTAAAAAAAAAAAAAACGTTGATCTGGGGAGAGCACAAATAAAATAAGTATAAATAAAGTATGAGGAGTCCAGATTTTAAGCTTCAAAATATTTAGCAACATTTCATTGAAACCAATATTGCTGGAAGTTAAAGACCATCAAACATCATTATCAAAAAAACAAACTCAAGCTTTCGTTTAGCTCATGTGAAAATGTTGCTAACTGAACAGCCCATGTGACAGAAAGACACAGAAGCAGAAATGCTTTACAAGGTCCTAAGCCGTATGTACATCATAACTTGTTTTTGAGTCATGTTGAGAGGTGGATCTGATCTATCTGTGCGGTAGCTCTTTAGAGCTTGCACATTGTCTTCCAAGGTCTCACCGAGTTAGCGGAGAATACAATGCAGGTGCGGGGGAGAATGGATGAATTGCAGCAAGAAAGTAAAGCCTACATTGCGTCCTATTTCATGTTGCAAAGCAAAGAAACTTGCTGTTAATGTCGTACTTTCTTTGCCAATTTACATCAAGTTAACTTGTACAAATGCAGTATAATTCTTGTGTCAATGTGTGCATTACCGTTTCTGATTGGTCGCTCTGGTGCAGCATGATTTTTTATTTTTTTTTGAGTAATCTACCGTATTTTACGGACTATAAGGTGCACCTAAAAACCTAAAATTTTCTCAAAAGCCGACAGTGCGCCTTATAGTCCGGTGCGCCTCATATATGGACCGAATTCCTAAATTTAAACTGCCCCGAAGCATTGTGTCATGAAATCAATCAAGTGGCCCGCTGAAGACTATGAATCATGAATCAAAAAGACTATGGATCATTATTTTGTGATTATAAAGTAATCTGTTTTGTCTGAAGTTGAGATAAAAAAGATAAAATGGAGAATGATTTGATTTGGATTAAAAATCTGACATGATGCATTAATGGTGCGCCTTATAGTCCAGTGTGCCTTATATAAGGACAAAGTTTTAAAATGGGCCATTCATTGAAGGTGCGCCTTACAGTCTGGTGCGACTTATAGTTTGGAAAATACGGTAATAAATCAGATGGAGCAAATATTAATATTATGGGAGGAAAAGTCCTTGCCTGTAGTTGCCCAGATGTTGTTTTTCGTGCGCCTCCCTGTAGATCTGCTTGCGGACCTGCGCCAGTCGTTCTTTCTGGGAAAGGAGAAAGCCAAAAAGATTCTTTCAGGTGCAATTCTGACTCATAGTATAAGTCACCTATTTTCTTCACATAGGTATTTTTAGTGAAGGGAGGAATAGTTGGCACCAATAACAGTGAGAACTAAGTGGAAAAGTACATTCAATAGAGCGACACCTGAATGCGTACTTCAGACACGACCCTTTTTAAATATAGGACACTCTTTCATACTACACACTGATTACGGTTGTGGCACATTCAAATGCAAATCCAAGAGGGTGCGAGGCGTGAAGTAATAGTAGCTATAGATGAGAAAAGCGGCCTGATTGAAATCTAATTGAATGGTATACACTTCTCTTGGAAAAATTGGGCTTTCAGTCTATTTGTGTGTGCGTGTATGTGTGTGAAAGCTGATGTGTATAATGACCGGTTGTGCATTGAAATGTGTTTAAATAATGTCCCTGACAAAACCTTGGAAATCATACTGACAGGTGCACCGCGGTGATGGAACAATCTAGAGTTGGATTTGTGCATTGTGAACATTTTTGAATAGCTTTTAAAATTTGCTTGACCTCAGTTGAACAGCAGATGTTCCATATTAGCATGTGGCCAATAATGTAGAGAAAAACATATGAGGTGTGTCAGGAAAGATTCTTATTGAAAATTCAACTCAGAACTATCAGTTTTCCTCTTCAATGTGGGCCAGCACGTCTTCAAAGAGATGCTGTGGCGTTTATTTATTTTATTTACTGTGAAGGATCCCACAAGACTCTTTTCATGAAGAGAAGGCTCAGAAAAATGCCTTGGAGAACGGGGATATTATTTTGAAATTGAAGCATATTTTGAGACACTATGTAGTCCAGCAACTCTTATGAAACATGTAATTCTCAGATTGCTAAATAAAAGCTTTCAACTACTTATAAATGTAAATTAAATCATGTTTTTTTTGTAACTTACAAGCTCTTCTCGCCTTCGCTCCAGGGTGTGACGCTGTCGCTCCCAGTCTGATGAGGCAGCCGAGAGTTTCTTTACGGAACCATGCCCATAGAGTCGCCTCTGGGCCTCGGCTTTTTGCTGTGCCAGGTTGCGTTTCTTATCGCTGGCTCTACATCAATGCAAACAAATACAAACTCAATCCAATGTTGATTTCAAAAAGGTGACGTATTTGTTCACCAACACAGTGGATTGATTGATTGATATATCTTTATTTCGAACATATTTAAAACATGGAAAATAGGGGGGAAAATAAATAAAACAATTAACACTTTAAAGTGCGATATCTAAGTCCATGAAACAAACAAATAAACGAAACAAAAAACAACAAACTGAAAAAAGAAAAATACACAACAAAGAATGCTCGAAAAATATTTTGCAAGTCACACAACATAAAAAAAAATAGGCCAAACATTATTATTAAACAAATTTCTATTTTTGTAAATTGTTTTTTTCTTTAATAATTATACTTAATTATTATCATACAATTATATATAATAATATTATATAATTATACTAGCCGTAATCAGTTGAATGGCGATTCTTAAATTTGCCCACTCAGGATTACGTTATAACATTTGTTCTCAGAAGACGTAACAAGAAAGAAAAAAAAACACCGCCAAACATCGAACACCACAATCAAGTACACCACAAAGATGTAAACAAAACCACTTATAGAAGATAAGCATGACCAGACATCTAATTTAAGTAGGCCATTGCTGTCTGGAAGAAAGGGCAATTCATTTTAGTCAAACGCTGGCCCTTTGAATTGGATATTGAGTGCCGTTAGGGTGGGGACAGAGGTTTATCAATGTCCATGGCCGGCCGGGTCGGAATTGATCACACATTAATACAGTTGGTGTTCCGAGAGCACTTGGGGACCACAAGCAGGAACTGAAGCCTTTACTATATGAGGCAGGATCGAGCGAGTGAGAACAAAGACCACTGTTACGTCAGCATGGACATGAACATGTGGTCAAATGGTAAAGATCTTGTTCATCGCTACCACCACATTTTACATTTCCAACAATTCATGAAATAATCTGCAGTCCCAAAATAAATCATGAGATTATTTTGCTTTGGAGAAAATTTTGATTAGACATGTGTTTGGACCTGTTCAGCTGAGGAAGGAAGTGCTTTTTTTTCTGTCTTGTGGGATCGCTGCAACCCTCACTTGAGCTAACCCTACTCGATCTATTTCACATGCAATTAATAGTGTGTTTGTGACTTTAGACCTCGAGAGCAAATGATCAATTTGTGGGCAAGAGCATGACCAGAAGTAGGAATAGAAGGAAACTTCTTCGATTGTCCATTGGGGAAATTAATTTAGCGATTTTTAGCATGTTCTATGTTTGAATCACAGCTTGGACCTTTTGTGTGGCGTTTGTATGTTTTCTTTGGGTTGTCCTGAAGTACTTTGGTTTATTCACACATTCCAAAAACTAATTAAAGACTGTAAATGTTTTTTGTGTATAAGTTGAACAGTGTGTCCAGTATTAAGCTTGTACATCTAAACCTTCACAACATAAAGTTAGAAATTAGCTTTGCACTTGAAGCAAAATGGATCTGTGTCAGAGAACATTACCTTATGTTGAGTAGTTTCAGAGCGTTGAGCAAAACCCCTCTCTTGACATCAAAATCAATCTTCTGATCCGTCCCAAAGCTTGGGGCTCGATTGATCTGTTGGAGAGAGTCGGAGTGAATATATATTTTTTCTACTTCACCTACTTTTGTCATTGAGGTCATTGTAATCATCATCTTGCTTTTTTTCCTCAAATTAAATTGGCAGGCATTGTAGCAAATTGCAAAGGGCTGGTCTCAAAAGGGAAGAAACTTTTCTTGTGAAGTAAAGCAAGTGTAATGGAAAGGAAAAGAACAGTGCCTTGAAAAAAATCCCTTCAACATTTCCACATTTTGCCAACTTACAATCGAAAAGTTACATTTTATCAAATTTGATACTAAAGTGAATACAAATTCACACTAGCACAATTTTTAGATTTGCCTAAAATTCTAAAAACTATGGATCACACTGAAATTTCTCTTTTTAGAAAATTACTAAATTATACAATCAAGCAACCCAAACACAATGGCCCAATTAGATGGTAGAAAGACAAAAGTTTTGTTTCTATTCAAGCTCTCGCTAAATTAATAGCCAGACAGGAACAAGGCTTTAAAGTGCCGATAGTAAAGAGGCTGACTGGCTGTGATCCCAGAAACGGTTATCTCGTTACTTGTCTTTATTTCTTAGTTTGATTTCTGGTGTCAAGCTGTCAAGGTAGACTGGCATGGCAGGTCTTGCTGTGCCTTTCTTTGCTCTTGCGCGGTCTTACACTCAGCCTGCCGCACTCGCTTAGTTTCTCCAACTTCACTGCTTCTAACGATCTTTCAGTGCAATTCTGCCCACTGTCTGGTTGTGCTACCTTAGTTATGTCTCCTTCTGTATTTCTCTGTTTCCCTTTCCCTGGCAGAGGGAGTCTGTCTGGCCAGTCTGGTTCTAATGAACCCCTGCTGGCTCCCAAAGCCCCCACTCTGATTTCCTTAAATGACTCTGGCAGGATCTTAGAGGAGCCCTTGGTTGCTCCAAGACGCATTCAATAAAAATGTCAGATGAAAAGATTAGACGTTCCTTTTACCTCAGCTTTGATTCCTTTTAGCATCGGCATGGCATCAGTGTAACCAAATATCACTTAGTCGAACAGCAATGTAAGCATGCGGGAAAATGTCTAACTTTTTTACAGGACAGCTTTATCCTCTTATGATAACCTAATTGTCCATGACAACATCAGAGGCTGAGCTTCAAATTGTTAAAATTCCACATACTGTATGTTGTTCTGACATTCTGTACCCAGAGAATAATGACCTTAAGTATCTTGATCTCCACAGTAAGCGAGGTTTAATGCATTCAGTTGTCATATTTATGAATGAAATGTATGACCACACTGAGCTTAGAATCTGTCTGCCTGCACCTGGTTCAAATCCCCCCCGAATCATATTACACTACCTACGCCACAACTTAGACTTGCTTCTAGTTGGTCTAAAATTTAATCTACTTTCAGCTGTAGAATTGTCAGGTGCACTGAGATGTGTAAAAGAAAACGGTCAGCTAGAATGTCCAGTATGGTGTAGCGCTGTGATTGCTATTTCAAACTTCTAATAACTACATTCATAATTTACCCGAGTAACCCTTATCAGTGATGATGACTTAATCCTTAAAAATAAAATTATAGTAGACATCGATTTAGCATATGTGCCCTATAAAAACATAGCCACAGTGATGGCTCAACACCAATCAGCTAGCTGCCTTCTTTTCCAAAACAAATCTCCATAAATTCTGTCAGGAAGAGTCGTCAAACAAGTGCAAGGTCTCCTCTTGATTAATCAGCTCGGTAAAATTCCTCCCTCTTATTATTCTAAGCAGTCTGTAAACAACCGCTGCTTTGACAAGGCTCCCTTTCTGCCACGCACAATGGAGGGCATCGGCACAGTCCGACCACTGCCAGAATGAAATGTTTGTTGCAGAGCAAGAGTGGAAGGAAGGAAGGAATGAGAGAGATGAAGCAGAAGAGCAACTACACAATAGACAGACATCCTGTTACAGGGACTATTATAAGTCTACACACCCTTATGTAAATTTCTTCCGAATTGACTTGGGCCTCATTCCCAGCGGAAGAAATGTATCCACTTTCTATATCCCGTAAATCATTGTCTTGTTTTAGCCATCTTATCAATCACTGTTGTGTTCTTTCTTACTGCGGTGCCAAGCATACGAGGTTGCTGGTAAAGGTCCTGTGAGTACTCAAATTGATGCTTGACTTGAAATGTTACGCTTATCTTCTAAAAGTCAGCACACACAACGGTTAACTACAGGAATAAGATATATCAAGAGTGTAATATTAATTATAATAGGGACAAAATATATATTTTTTCCAAACACCGAATACATTCACACACAACGCCGTGTGCTATTTCCTATCTCTGTGCAGTATTTATCTTCTGCATCCATGACATGCATACACACAGTCTTACCGACAATGGCATTGTTACACATGATGATAAATGACTAAATGCTGAGGTGTGTTTTCAAGTGTTCCATATTATAAGGTATGTGCAGCCCTAATTTGATACTTATTCTATGAAATAGTTATCTTAGAGGAAAATGGTTGTGGATAGATGCAGACAGTCCCATACATCATTCTAATTATTCCTTAATAAACCTCTTCATGAGCTACAGCCTGGCTTGTAAGTATCTACTGCCACCTACAGTTTGCTGGGGGGGAGAAAAAAAAAACGCCTCAGAGCCTGGGACAAAATCAATGAGCATTTAAATAAGAATGAACCCCACTAAGTGCAGCAGATTAATCAAAGGCAGAAAGAAAATTAAAAATGGAAGGAGGTATTAAAGGAAGAAAATTAAGAATGTAAAACTGTATGTGTTCACTGTCATTTTTCACCCTTACAGTTCAATAAATTGAATGAGGAGAGCATACTGTAAGTAGCAACTAAATCATTATTGCTATGAAGGTTGGATAATGGGGGCTATGGGAAAGGTTAGAAAATATCTTTAATGCTGCCAAAGCTCTAAATCCTACTTCCAAAAATTCATTGTTACGCTTGTTATGCTGTTCAAATTTACGGCTATAGGAATACAAACCTCGCTGTGGATTCACTGCACAGACCAAAAAAAGCTTGATTCACGTGACCACAAAAGTAAGAGACTATTTATTCTGTCCGGGAAATTAACTGCTACATACTAGTTACATTTCAATTGCGGTGCATGTTTGTATATGTTGGGATGTGAAAGCGAATAAAACATCCATGTGTGGGTTTTTGTGTACGTGAGTATTGCGGCATCTGTTTACACTTGCCAATGCAGATTAGTTCCCGCAAACACACACATACACATTTGCACTCAAAAGTAAAGGAAGTCTGGATTATGTTGGCTCTGAGGGATGGACGGTTAAACCAAACTCATCTTGAAGCAATCGGCTAGAGCGTACTAAAAGAGAGGAAAGTTGCAGAAAGGGAGGGAGCGAGTGGTTGAATTATCAGCGCCTTTGGGGAAGCTGTCCAGCTGCAGTCTGTCGGTCTGTTGTCGTTATGCCAATTCACACACAACCGCACGCACACACTCACACTGAGACACAAACATCCCATGCCACGGTTGACCTAACCATGCCCGCCTCATTAGTTGCCAATCACTCTGCACAACCCTTCTCAAGCAGCAGGGGGGATAGAAAATGGGAAGGAATGGATGGAGAGATGTAATCACAACCATCAATAATCACGCTGCCTGCACTACAGCGTGTACTGGCATCTCTGGGGTTCCAGTGGCTATAATGAGGCTGGACCTCAATCTATTTGTCTTTTGTGGAGGTTCGCGGACATCTTCTGGAACCTTGCGAAAATGATAAATGATAGATTATACTGTGTTTATTCACTGCCTACATGCGGTTTTGCTAGCCCCCTTCAAAATACGTCATCATAAACTTGAACAGAGAACACAAAGATGTCCCTAGATTTACCCTAAATAGGATTTGTCATAGACTCGAGTCAATTTTCATAATTCGTGACGTGCAACATACGAGACCTTTGAGTTGTTCCAAAGACTTTCTCCAAAAATTCCTGTTTTTGGTCTGTCTTTAATGGGGAAGATATGAGAGGAAGACATGTTCCTTTTCAATCACCGGCCCCCAACATACTCTCAGAAAATGACATGATTTTAAGATCCAATGCAACAGAAAGGGCTAATATAATCTGACAGCGTCTTCTATGTGATACCATCGAGCACTCAGCTATCCACCTGGCTTTGAGTTTACACAGGTTGGAGTTCCATTTCCTGTCTGAAAGTCTGCATGTCTGACAACTAACTTTGACATTTGAAGGACTAAAAGAGGATGACAGTGTCTGAACGGCGCACCGGGAAAAGCAGCAAGCAGGCGTGGCATGGATAATTCACAATGACACCAACAGTGAAACCTGAGAGGTTACATCTATACAAATTACAAACAAACCTGGGAAGAGGAGATTATATTTCAATTCCCAAAATGCCACATTTTGTAAGTAAAGAAAAGTTGAAGATTAGGAATAGTAAAATGGTTTGAAATTGGTTTAATTAACCTGAGACTTTAGCAAAGTAATCTTCCAATAAATTAAATTCAAGCTTGAGGGCTTGCCAAAGGGCGCAGTTTTCAGAAAGCTTGTCCTTGCCGCCTTTAACATCCCAATTGAATAGCAATGCACATCAACAGGCTACAGATGTAATAAAGTTATTTTCAGACTTGACAGCCTGCGCAGAGAGCATTTAAGAAAGGCTTTTGATTGTCACAATTGTCCCCTGACTAATCATTTAGAGTTTTGGGGCAATAAATGTCTCTTGCTGTAAATGTTGCATGAAAGAGAAGTAGGTGTATGTGTGAAGGATGTTAATTGATGAACGTTATAGAGAGCTGATCGTCACACAGGGGGGATCATTACTGCTGGAGTGGAACAACTGCAATCATGGCTTTGTACCACACACACACACACACACACACACAGTCACAATGAAACAGAAGTAGCAACACGATCGTGCACCCTTCGTCATGATATACAACCAGGTAACAAAATTATGACTGAAACTGAGTAAGAACAAAGTAAAAGATAATATCTAAGAATTAAATAATACCGTCACTCTTGAATATTCAGTATTACTTCACAGAATATGTTGGGCCATAAACAGGTCATGTTTTTTCACGACGTGCTAATAATTTATTGTCACGCCGAGAGAAAGACTTTGTGTGTTCTGATTTGAAGTAAATCAAATACATGATGTAGAATTACAACATCTCCCTTTCAGCATTACGTTTTGTAAAATTAAGGAATCAATTGTCAGATTTTACTTCCCATCTTAGAATATTGCGACTTGCAATAATAACTTTATTGTGTCTTTAGTCAATATTTTTTCCAGCATGGCCATGGTAGTCATAAGTCCTACTACTAGGTAAAATCATGTACATTTTAATACTGATTCTCAATTATCCTTTTAGGTGGCGCAATGCCAACAACTTGACAAAAAATGTCCCTAGCATTCGCATGCTTTAGTTCATTTTGGGGGAGCAAGGAATGGGAGTAGGGAGATGGTGGTGGGGGTGTTGCTCAGCCAGGTTTAAGGATTTAGGTCAGCCTTTAACTGACTGGTTGACATGAAAATGGTACGCCACAAATCCTGGAGTGGATTCAGAAATTGAAGCCCACTCTGCAATGAGTGACACTTGAGAGATTGATGCCGAATTGGAGGCGAGTTTCTTACGACCATGACCTATATATATTATGTGTATGTGCATATGTTTGTGTGCACAGAAAAGCTTGTCTTGCGTTCCATGCATTTATTCTTATACCTAGCTACATCGTACGTGAGTGAATGTGAGTGTGTGCATGCAGTAAACAGTCCTTTAAATGTCCGAGGAAATGTTTTACATTCTCGGGTGTACATGTATACATATTAGAGGCCATGTGTGTGTGTCTCAGCATTTTTGTGCAGCGGGAACAAGAGTGTACAAGCAAATCAGTGTGTGTTTATGCTATTCTGTCAGAGTGAGGCACCGTTGCCCTTTCCACTGCTTGATGGAACAGTGCTTCACTTCAGAAGCTACTGACACTTTGGTGAGACTCCACAGACTGCAGTCCTTTCTGAATAACACACACAGTATCAAATACCTCTTTTGATCGCAGTGCGGCAACTCAATTTTCATCCATTTTCTATAGTGCTTGACCTCGTTTGGATTGTGAGTGAGCTGGAGCATCGACTATATTAATTTTAGGTATATAATCGTTTGGTAGCCAGTCAATAAAGGGGTTTAAAACCATTTAATCATTAAACTAGGGTGTAGAATCAGAGCCGACAAATATTATGTTAAATTGATATTAACATGAGGGAATTTCTTTCAAAGCGGTCAATGACACTGTTCTAGAAAACAATGGAAATGTACCTCCAGGAGCCAAGGTTTGAGCTTGCGGTCCAGGATTATGTCAAAGCCCAGCACCTCAAAGCAGACACTGTCGCTCCCTGGTGGTTGGCCGGGCCTGCACATGCGATATGCATGCAGCACGTGGGGCTCTGCCACTATTAATGTCTTTACCACCAATTCCTGGCATGACATACAAAAAGAGATAGACACAAATGAAGTTGATAGAGAAAAAAAAATCAAACAGTGAAATGTTCATATAGGAATAAAATGTATATACAACAAACAGTTATACCATTACAAATAGGTCATATTTTTCAAGTTGAAAGCCACAGACAGAAAGTATTACAATAATTTGTGAGTTCACAAATGGCTGTTGCTGTCTTGGACTCACACACACACACTTTTTACACAAAGCTTTCTCTCTCCAGTCAAGTCCCATGCAGTGTTGCTGGCCCATACAGACTGCTCAGACCACACAGACTGTTGGGTGTAAGAGGGGGTTGCAATGTTCTGGCCTTGGACTGATAAGGCAAAAGCCCCACCGTCTGTCCCACACACAGGTCCATGCAAGTGTCCAAACCACAGGCTGCCCGGTACAAACACCTGCTCCCGCTACACTTTATGCCAGACGACCGGGTGTGTGTGTGCATGTGCGCGCATGTGTCAGCCACTGAACAATATCACATTCCTGAGTGCATGTTTTGTCTGAATGTGTAGAGCTACTTTATATGTTTCTCACTAGCATACTTTGTCTAAGGGGAATCAAATGTACTTGTACTTTCAGAGCACCATTACAATACTTGACAAATAGCACACAAACTTGCAATGGAGTTGAAAGCGGTGCATTTTACAAACATGTTCTACAGGTACGAGAATATTCTCTGGCTTTCTTATTATGCTCCTTCCAAGAAAAAAAGTGCCTGGTACCTGCTCTGTATGCATCAAAGTGTAAGCACAAAGATGAAAAGCGAAGAATGGTGGGCAGAGAGCAGTAGCAAAGTGCAGCTTCAGATAAAATAGCGGGGGGGGGGGGGGGGGGGGGGGGGTGATGAGAGAGCAAGAGAGGTGGAGGACACTTTGGTGTGTCACCAAGGGATGGAAAAAGCACAGCATAAAGGTCCAGTAGACAAAAATAAAAAAAATTCTATCTTCGCTTTGCTTACCACTGCATTACATTGAAATATATTTATATAATAACTTCCTTTTCAACAAAGTGACAGTTTTACAAACAAAGAAGGAGGATGTTGCTAAAGTAAAACAATAAGTGGAAAGAAAAGCAAAAGCATAGAGGTGTTTAGATGAGCTGGGAGCAGTGCCAGACTGGGCGAGCTCACCCTCCAGGAAGGATATTTTGACCGGGTTCTTCCAGTCAGTTAAACAAGATTCCAAAGCTGACTGAATATCTGTCAAAACACATCTTGTCAAACCTTTGCTGGTCCACTTTCTCTCACAGGGCAGCTTGTGTACTGTATATGTGAGCGTCTGCTTCCAGATGTTAGCAAGCATGTCAAATTTGTAAAAAGTCGGCTAAGCACGTACAGAGACGTCACCCCAGAATTTGGCCACGTCGTAATCATTGCTGCGCAGGAACTCTGTGAACCAGCTGATGGATCTTTTACTGCCTTTGTCCACCGTCTCATCCCGCTCAAAGTTCTCGTTGTGTTTGTTGACCGAGTAGTTTGTAAGATGCATGTAGAGCTGGCTCTGAGGAGATAAGTTTGAAATAGAAGGGTGGCATAGTTTGATAAAAATTTACAATCACAATGAAAAAGAAAAATGAGGCTAAAAATACTCACCAGTTATTTTTTTCACCCCCATCAATTTTATTTTAACGAGTTTAATGTTGTATACATATTAAGGACAGATCATTATCTGAAATATAGTATGCTGATACTCCAACCAGGCAAAGTTAGCATGTCAACCACACCTTCACCCTCTGAATTGATCAAGGAAAATTGTTGAAAAGCCCCTCCCTAGTCCATAGACGCAATAATATCTAATATAATATAATAGAATCTTCTCTTTGGGATCCTCCCATAAGGGGGTCACTACAGCGAATCATGTTTCTAACTTGATTGACTAACCTGATTTCTGGATCAGTTTTAACGCCGGATGGCCTTCCTGACGTAACTCGCCCAATTATCCAGCACTGGAGATATCCAGTAGCTGGGTGTGGGGGAGCCTGTCTGGAAAAATGGGGAACAACCCAACTACTTGGCCTTATAAAAGGCAGCAAATAAACTTTCCCTGGCAATGACCAAAATGCAAAAAAAAGAAAGTCACCATTATGATTAATCATTATCTAACTCTGAGTGCATTGATTGATTCTGAGAAAACAGGAGAGTAAATTGACTCACTACAGTTTTAAGCTTCCTGCTAATGTATAAACTTTGTAGCTTCCTGTTGCATTCGGAGTTGCTGAAAATATACAAAGTGCCTGGTCGGAGACGTTTTGTGTATGAGAGCTGCGGCTTTGAGTCAATGTCATACACAGCAAACAAAAGTGAATCAAATAAGAGTGATAAGAGCTATAGTGGCCCATAGCTCCCTGAGAATATGGCTGGGATGCATCCCTGAGTGGCTGCCTATTAGTGGCCTTGTTGCACCCCTCTCTTTATAATGCACCCACGTTCTTCGCTACAAGGTAATAACACTGTGACCACAGGCCACTCTACCTCCTGATGGCTGTCTGGCAGCCACTCTCTGTGGAATTGGACATCCATCTCCATGGCATGCTTGATTCTATCATGTGTCACAGACTTGGTAAGACAATACGTACTGTGTTGATATGCATCGAGCTTGATAGAAAGAAGTATGTGGGGGTGTTTGTGGATGTGCACAGCACAATGGACTTAGTTGGTGCACAACATTAAGGCTGCTAAGAATGGCTCGATATCACAACACGTGTGACATTTAGATGTGTGTATACGCTGGATCTCCACCTTCTACGAAACTATGTACCGTATTTTCTGGACTATAAGGCGCACCTAAAAACCTAAAATTTTCTCAAAAGCCGACAGTGCGCCTTATAGTCCGGTGCGCCTTATATATGGACCAAATTCCTAAATTTAAACCAAAGCATTGTGTCATGAAATCAATCATCATTGGCCCGCTGAAGACTATGAGTCATGAATCAAAAAGACTATGGATCATTATTTTGTGATTATAAAGTAATTTGTTGCGTCTGAAGTTGAAATAAAAAAGACAAAATGGAGAGTGATTTGATTTGGACTAAAAATCTGACATGATGCATTAATGGTGCGCTTTATAGTCCGGTGCGCCTTATATAAGGACAAAGTTTTAAAATGGGCCATTCATTGAAGGTGCGCCTTATAGTCCGGTGCGCCTTATAGTCCGGAAAATGCAGTAGTTGTGTGTGTGTGTGTGCGTGTGTGTGTCTGTGTGTGTAAATGTTGTAGAGGTTTGAAAAAAATAAAATAAAATAAAATAGAAGCTGACCAGCGGTGGAGAACGGACAATATTCGACTGAAGGTTCCCTAATGCGTGTGTGGGCAAATTACTCACCAGGTTGGCCTCACTGGGTGCGTGGTACTTCTCTGTGCCCATGCGCACCAGGCCGTCATTGTAGAGGAAAATGCGAAGCGGGTCACAGGAAGTGACAAGGATGTAGATGCGCAGATCAAACTTGTAGCCCTCCATTAGGAAAGGTTTGTCCAAGTACTCCTGAACAATAAAGTGCTCCTGGGCAGGCAGCTTCTCACAGTTACGGATAAGTGAGATCCTGGATAGACAGAAGCCTTTATTAATCCTCTGGGGGGAAATTGGAGTGTCGTCAGCAGAATAATAAAATATGGCAGACAAAAAGATAATTAGAAAAATGATAGATGATGGCAAAGAAGCGACCGTGAACACTGACTGATGACATTGGCACTGTCGTATGTGTTAGATAAAAATGGAGCTTAACTGTAAACACATTTCAAGGCTTTGTACGTGGTATTTATTTAAAATTGCTAATGGTTACAGACATATAACTCAGATGCAACATTTGGCTATGCCAGTATTTTTAAATTTAGCCCTGAGATTACCCTCCTTATTGCTATTCAAATCAATTGATGCAATCTGTTCCAAGGAAGCAAAAAAGCCTGGAAAAGTATATTTTCTTAATGTGGAGAACTTTGTGGATTTACATTAAAGTTGCCAAGCCTTTAAGTGCAGAAAGATTGGAAGCACGGTGCCCCGGTGCTATTCATATGACCTTCTACTGCTGCAGAACCTACCATGAAAATGTTTAAATATGTGCCCTTGCTGTGATTTATGATACGTTTAAGAGCGATGACTTATTTGGCACTGAGCCTTCCAAATTCTTTTTATTAACTGGCCCTTTAAAAAAAAACACATATCTGGTTTTGTGGCAACGTCTAAAAATGTAATTATTTGAACAAAGCCTCATCAGAGACCACTGCTGGTGAATAAAGTAAATACGAGCAGGCATTTCTACATTACATTCCTTCTAATTCAATTTCCTTTGGTCTCATGTCACTGGCTTTATATAGTACACAGACGTGAACTGAGTTTTTATGCATGCATTCATGCAGCTGAGTGTGCACGGCATCGTGTGTGTCTGTCCGTGTATATATGTATGTGAGCTGGTGGCTTGAGGGATCATTGTTAAACAGACTCCCAGCGTCACTGAGCTACATCCACATCACTCATAGTTAGAGCCGACCGGGACTAAATTGGTTGCATGCAGAACCTTGAAGGTTCCCTTATGTAAGGAGGGACTATACACACACAACAGAAATCTAAAGAATCAGTTTTGTGATTTTTTGTTTTTTGTTTTTTAAAAGCGTTGAGGCATCAGAGCAAACCCAATTATTTAATCACATGCACTGTGAACAACACATAGTGCATCGTGGAGCTGCACTTTAAACCAAAAGAAAATCAACAAGTGAGAACTTCCAGTCATTATAAAGTAACCATGTCTTCACTTTCAGATTAGACAGAAATGTGATGTTTTTACTTTCCTCTATCAATCACAGCACATTAGTGTTCGCTCCAACCGAGACTGCTGCGTTAAAAAGCAGCGCTTCATCTGCCCACTTATCAGCAGTCTTGAGCTGAACCGAACAGGGACAAGTTGATAAAAGCCTGACCAATAATGTGAGTAGCCCTAAATGGCAGACAGCAACTGATTGATGAAGACAAGGTTAACAGTGTTAGTTAGTCGAGGAGGAGAAGACGACATGATTGATGAGCCAGCGTGTCACATAATCATAGCCCACTCTCCCTTGCCTATTTAATTTGGCACCAGTGAGGCTCTCTTCTTTTTAAGCTTTGTGCACACTTTGATTTTGTTGTATAACTTCACACACACACACACACACAATACCTTCGTTTAGTGGGGCGCCAGCAAAATAAATTACGGGGGTAGGTATAACTTAATTTCCTGCTGCGGCATAACATGCAAAAAAATAAAGCTCTAATTTTGTGAGCCTTGTGCTGTTGAGAATTTGAGCTAAGCTCAGCATTTTTCGTATTACAAATGTATGGCAGTATTTCAGTGTTAGCTGTGTTTTATTCTTTAACAAATAAAAACTTTTGAGTAATGCTCACATCATACTGGACAGGACAAATGAAAAGAGAATTAAAGGAAGAGGTAAGCACACTGATCTATTCGCACTTTCTATGATGAATGCAAGTACCGTAAAATACATATTACGTGCAACTACTGCCAAAAATATGTTTGTAATCACTATAAAAAGGTACAAATTATAAGAGTTAAAAAAATCTTTGCTGTAACTTTTTTTGCTGACTGAAATAAAGTGGAAGTTGGAGGTTTGCGTTTTCTATCCTTTAACCCCGGAGACGTTATGAATGAAAAATGTATTTAATTCTGTAGTCTCCCCATCTTATAACAAGAGATGCTTTTGAGTTTCCCCATATTCTGGTCCATTTTCCAGTCTGCTTGGTGTGTGCTGATGGTTCCCCATAAAGGAATCCAATATTCATATTCACAAACCTTCAGGGGAGAAGCTACAGTAAGTGCCAGGGACGAGTGTGTGTATTTTGTGTGCGCGCGTGTGTGTGTCATCTAGCCACGATAAGCTCTGATTTATGGTGATTGTGACCATGGCGGACAAAAAGGCCAACAATGAGATTTAGCACATCCTCTCAGCCCACATAATCAATCGGAGCCCCGCCATTATGCTATTTCCATGCCGGGGTCAAACACCCCTCTGAGTCTTGTTTTCTTGTGCTTGTCCTTTATTTGCTCCCCCTTTCAAGTTCTCTCTCAGTCACACTGCTCTTGTCTATCTTGTCATTAAATCGTTCTTTTTTGCCGGCTCACAGTCCCCCAATAGGTGCGTTATTTTTTTTCCGATTGTTTTGGAGGACTGGTTCTCGCCTCTGACCTACCCGTGACCCATGGCTCCATTGGCTGGTTTGACGATAAAAGTCTTCTGCTTACGTTTCCGCCGCAGCTCCTTGACGTAATTTTGGAACTGCGTGTACTCGGCGGGGAAGATCCATGTTTTGGGTACAAAGCCGTACTCTTGGGATTGGCACTTGATCATTCTGGGTACACAAAAAATAGTTGCACTATATTACAGCGGAAATTCTAGTATGCATTTATTTTTATTTATTTTCTATGTTCACGAGGATTTTGATGTTAATCTCATGGACACACTTTTTAAATGCTGAGACTTGGAAGAAAGAAACTTACTTTGACATGTTTCTTGCTAAGCAGTCTTTGCGGCAAATTTCACCCATACCCGGAAAATGGTTAATTCTCTGCAGAGGGACAGACAGACATAATTACATTGTTAAGGCCATTAGACTACTCAATTCCAGCCCGCCCCTTCCGGAAAACGAGCACATTAGAGGCAGCAACCTGAAGTGAGCTTACAATGTTCTGACATTTATGCCCAATTACGAACTTAAAACAAAAAGGTGACGCTGAGACCTTTTGCAACCCTTATTTAGTTTACAATGTTTTTCAGACTTTAAAGGTTGGGGAGGGAAGAGGCAAGCAAAAAAAAAAGATCAATCTCAAGTCTGAGGGGCCGAGGTAATTGGTTCTGCATCGTAAGCTCCTGCAGTGACAGCTGAATGAATTGCTTTAAATGTGCCAAAAGTGGGGGTGCGGTGGGTAAAAGAAAATCTTTGGGTTTTTTGTATTCTTTGACTAAATGAGCCTGAACAGGGGCGTTAATTAGGCTCGCATGAACTTAAACTTGACAGCAAACTCCCATAGTACATTACTTTTTTGGGGGGAGGGGGCGTAAAAAAGAAAAGAATGCAGTGTAAAAAGAATATGTAATTATTATCCCATTGAGACAGATGTAATTAGGCATTGGGAAGAAATTGCGCAGTTATGCCAAATCTGCAGATCGATGCAGTTTGTGAGAGGAAATCAAAACCAATTGTGGAGAGACTCGACTTTTTTTAACTGAACAACAATCATGTGACGCACCACAACAAAAAGAGTGTCAAGTGATAACAATTTACAGCATATTCTACAGTTAGTACTTTGTGATTCATAAACCACATTGCAATGAACTGTACTTGATCATTTAATGACCCAGCTCAACAGAATAAAAGAGGTCAAACACCAGGGAGATAACTGACTCAATACAATACTGACTCAAGTCAATTTACCCCTTCTTGTTCGGGCAGGTGACAACTAAAACAAGTCAGTCTTTCTGTCGGACTTCTTGCCTATCTCCATCCTAAGATTTCATGTTCCTTTATCGCATGAGATAGTGTGCTCATTTATTTATGTATTTTTTTTCCAGTCAAGTCCCTTCACACACCCCTCAGTTGATTGGTGGCTTGGCTTCCCGTGCATTCCAAAATTAATTTGAATATTTTGTTGATAACTTATGGGTCACTCCTGGACCAAGAAGAATAAATTAAAACAATACCGTGTCAAAAAAGGAGGATTACAATAAAAGGAATAAGGCAGAAAATCATTCAATTAAGTCTCCTAACACGGAGAAAAATATAAAACCGCAGCTTTGCTCCTTCTAAGTGATTACTTCTGGGGTTTCATTGTAAACAAATCTCTTCCAGCTCAATTTAGAGTTGCAAATATAACTGTAAAGTTTAATAGCTCTTAATGTTTTGCTTGTGATAATAGGTTTTATAATATGATATGTTTGCTTTACCATTTAATCGATAAATAAAAGCAAAAGTATATTTTTCCTTGTAACAGCTTCAGCCCAGGACCTCGCAGCCCCCATGATGTGCTGAGTTGACAAAGTAGCCATGTGAAGTACCTGATAATTCCTGAGCTCCGCAATTTTCTCATGCTGTACAGCCGAGTCGTTCCAGATGAGATTGGCAGTCTCGTCTTCGTCTCGTGCTTTCAGAAAGTCCATCTCATTGATGACTATGCGAACTAGTTGGGAGACATTTACATTAAAATGGAGTAGAATAGACAAAAACGTATTTCAGTAGAGTTTCAATACAAGAATATTTTATGGTTTGCTTGATGAATATCTAATGAAATAAAATGGAGAAAATTGTTTTAGTAAAACGCTTCGACAGAAAGCGCTCATTCAAGCTGATTGAAAAGATCAATACCTTCCAGCAATGTTGTAGCACATCAGCTGATCGTAATGGCTTCCAACAAATATATATTAATGATACTTCCCCAACAAATATATATGAATGATACTTCATTGAAATCCCACAGGAAAGCCAATAGTATGAGAGATAGGTGGCGAACCCATTTGGACATTAATCCAGCAACTATTCATTATTCAGTGCGTAATGAAAGATTCGGATGCCCAAACAAAATGGCATTTTAATTAATTTCTTGAAACTCAACACAAACCTGATGCCATCTTGCCTAATGTTGCATGATAGCACTTGAATGGGAAAACTGCGTTTCTGATGTGACTTCATCAATCTGTTCACGCTGGTGGATGTTAACTGTGTTTTGATAACTTGAACCGAGAGCATTTACATCGCAGCAGGGCTGTGCTGACAGTTACCATTAAATTCCAGAAGACCCAGGTTATAATTAATTTGGTCTATGCCATCACGCTAAACATGTCCTGAGGCCCGGAGTATACATAAACACTTCTATGTGGCTATAAAGAAAACAACAACACCATCTCTGCTCTATTCTATTCCCTAAAATTTTGCTTTTGTTACTTGATCCTGAACATATTGCATAGCTCTTATCTCAAAAGGGCCAGTGTGAGGATCTCTTCACAGCGAGAAAAATGATTCACAGCTTGATTCCCATCTACATGCTGGATTCCGACTGCCCCTGATTTCTCCTACACTGCTGCTGACTCCTTAGTTTCAAAGGTTGTAGTTCACCCCTGAGAGCTTTGATGCCACGCAATATAGCCAGCATGTTAGGAGTGCTTACTGCGCTCTTCTAGCTTGTCTCAAAAAACACTGACTGCCACGTTAGATTACCTCAATAAATATTTTTTTTCTTTTTTGCAAGGATTTCCTCCACACAAGCAGTTTCAGCAGGCTGAAACTCATATCGCTTTCCTTTAAGATGTTATATGTCACTCCAGTTTTGAAACTTTTTATGCCAAGTAACCCTAAAAATAAACTGTGATCTCCGTATGTCATCTTCATCATAACATAAAATACAGTAGAGTAATGAGTCAATTTTAAAAAATTAAAGGTTTATGCCTTAAAAGTTATGAAAATTATATTATATACATACATAGTTGTATGTTATTATATTATGATGATGATGATGATGATTATTTCCCCTCTCTAGGACCATCATGTACAATATCAAAATAAATTCCATCGATTTTCCAAATGACTCAGGACAGCCTTTTTGGCTTGTGCAAAACCTTAGTATCGGTGTTAAAATTGCAACGTCCCCATTTAACAAACATCTAATAATTGGTTGGAAAAAAGAAGCTTAAGACATTGTAACATTATACACAGCTTGAACATGCTCAACTTGGGTCTTTTTTTTACGATCTGTCAGAAAATTTGCTTCAACTGTGCCTCAAAAGACTTCAAAGCTCATACAAGGCGTCAGTCTAACTTCGTACCAATCTCGTATTTGGTGCCAGCAACATTGGCACTGATGATACCCTTCTTCTTTTTGGTGTGCACCTTCCTCTTGCCATGGCCATGGTAGGACCCCACAGATGGCAAGTTCACGGGGGATGCGCCTCGATCCTCTAGAGGTAGAGACAGAATACATCAAAACAAGCCTCCATGATGTTGTCACAGCGTGCATAGAAAAAGTGGGCAGGGCGCCTCATTTCTGCAGGGAATTGTACTGGCTGGTGTGGTCCAACATCTCGCATATGTGCTGCACAATAGGGAGAAGGAATGAAATAAATAAGTCAAACTGGGGAATTCTGAAGTGCTGGGAATGGTTCGATAAGTATGAAATGTTATGAATCAAAATGCATATCTTCTCTATGTAGCTTTGTTTCTATGCATGAGAGAACAGCAGTTGTATGTGTGTACGTTTTTTGTACAAAAATCTTTTCAACTCACCTCCGTCATTGGGAGGCGAGGGCATCTCCGATGCTGGAGGTGTGAGGAGAGATGCCAAGCTTTCTGCCAGACGAGGCAGGCGGGCCCCGCAGGGTACTCACGGTACCCTCCGAGGACACTCTCACACCAAATAGTTGTCACGGTCTTGGGCTGCGTAGACAGTATGGTTCAGAACCAGTGTGGAGATTATCTGAGTATCTTCCAGGTGCCTTCCAGCAGGAGTGTGGGTAGACTAATGATTGTTGGGATGGGGAAAGGATAGGGGTGCTCTTTAAAATCTACACAGGGCCATCTTATTTACAGCCCCATGTGGAAAAATGGATAGGAAGACATGTAAAAGAGAAAAAAATAATGGTGTAAGCCAAACATTTCCAGTAATCTCTGTTACATACTAACACACTAGATATGACTAAAACTAAAACATGAAACAAGAATGGATGTCATAGAACACCACTGAGAAAGCCACCGCTGTTTCTCCCAAAATATTGCGACAGGTTTGAAGATTGCAATAACAGCATGAGTCAAACAATTGTGTGTACAAATAAAACCCAAGTTGTCTGGAAGGAACACTCAATGTGCATTGAGAAAAAGACACAGCAAGCCACAGTCAAAACCCAACTTTGAAATATAGTATAGTGGAGACTGTCTATGACTGTAGTGTACGTAGTTGTATTTAATTTCCATAAACTCTCATATATTCCCTTTTATTGATATAATGGATTTCCAATTCATTTGCAATTTGCAACAATATAGTCCCTTTATGTCCAATATATTTAGTTTGTTTTCTCATGAAAACTTTGAAAATGTGATCATTCCTGAAATTGTGTTATTTTAGCTCTGTTACTGCAGAAATAAAACCGTCTAAAGCTGTGTGACGACTACTCGACTAAATAGTATTTGGTGGAACCCTAATGCAAATTTGTATCTCATGCTTGTGCCAGTTGGATTTCATTGTATAGCTGAGAGGTCATCTCATTCAAGCAGATGGCACTTTCACAGTAGTTTGTAAAATGGACGCTTCAGGCAATGAACAATGTGAGGAATTAACACCAGTCAGCATGCCAAATTCTGTTATTCTTTGGCTAAGGCCTGCGAGTGGGCTGACAAGCCATTCTTTTTTTCTTTTCTCAGTTATCAACCATTGTTGAGATGTTCTATCACTTAATTATTCTGTTGGCTCAGAGAGCATTGTGACTTGTGCTCATCCTGTTGGTCCAAATTATCCCATTTGCAGAGACAAGCACAAAGGGCATCCCAAACTGTCCACAGGTGCAAACTACAATGAACTTTCACAATGTTAAAGTAATAGCGTAATGTAGGCCTTGCACCATAAGTAAGTTCTTATAATCTTTATCTTTAGATATGTACACCAAAAAAACAACTAAATTATGTCTTGGAAGAAGATGATAATACGGATCTCTCATTTTGTAGTACGTTGGATGAATTATACGCAAGCTATATCAGTTTTTTAAAACCGAATTTAATATATAAATCATAAAAAAAAAGAGAAATACAGAGCTCACACGTTTTAAATGCCACAGAAGCTCCACTTACAAAAGACTATTGTCCTCGTTCTGACTTCCATACAGAGACCAACAGTGCTCTCTAGCGGTCAGAATGCCCCTCTTGCAATTTACTGAGCACACATTCTTATCCATTTACGCGTCTCTGAGAAAAAAAATATATACATATATATATATATATATATATATATATATATATATATATATATATATATATATATATATATATATATATATATATATATATATATATATATATATATATATATATACACACACACATACACTATTGAATCAATGAGTATTCACTGAACAAATTAAAATAGGGAAACAATCAAAGTACATTATTCCATCACTCAGTAGAGGTTTATGTTTTTCTGGTTGTCTTTTTGACCGAGTGGAGCATCGATTCCAGGGAAGACAGAGACTGGAATGAGTTTAGCAGAGAGTGAAACAACAACAGTCTGAGTGATGAAGTGAGGCAAGCTGTGTCGTTGACAAGAATACCCGCCCACCTCCCAGCACTGTCCTGGACAGTCAGCAGGGAGGGAACATTGACTCGAGAAAACTACCGGACCTTGGTGTCATGTAGATGCCCTCAGGAACAGGCCTAATGTGACTGCCACATAATACAAAGACCTAAAGAAACGGACAACTGGAACACACAGTCCTCTCTTCGCCGTCAAAGAAAAAGGACAAAATTGCCATAGTCGGAGAACAGAGTAGTAGTATTAATTCTTTCTGATATTCTGATTATGGAAATAGAAATGTAAATCTGCTAAAGTTCAAGCTTCATCTCAAAGACTGGCATGAAGCACGTCACATCTCAGAGCCTGTGGCATCTAATGTTTTTCTTTACTAAATGAATTAGGTCAATGCTCAGTTGAGGTTACTGTCAGTGTACTGAGGTCATGTTTTGATGTTAGTTGGTTGGTTGGTTGGTTGGTTGGTTGGTTGGTTGGTTGGTTGGTTGGTTGGTTGGTTGGTTGGTTAGTTAGTTAGTTAGTTAGTTAGTTAGTTAGTTAGTTAGTTAGTTAGTTAGTTAGTTAGTTAGTTAGTTAGTTAGTTAGTTAGTTAGTTAGTTAGTTAGTTAGTTAGTTAGTTAGACAGCGGAAACTGTCAATTAAAACACAAATTAATATACACCGATACAAATAAGATACAGTTTACAACTGGAAAAACTGAGACAGAAAATCTGTCACCAGTTTGCGCAGTTCGTACAATTTATTTGGATATGCAGGCTCGGGTTATATATGATCAATGTGCAGTTTCAATATGAATCATTTCAATATGAATCATTCAGACTGGGAGGTATCCCAGAAAATGGAATAATATAGCAGGTATTATTGATGTAAGATTAATATTCTGACGTGGCATTGCAGACTACAGCCGCGTAATAATATCACAGGATATCAACATTGAGCCACTACTACTGTAGTAGAACAGAAGATGATGCAGTAGCTAAATTTGAACAAGAGAGGGAGCAAAAGGACCACAGACATAGAGTACAGTGACAAGAAGCCGGATTCTGAGCTCATGCACACTCCCCGCTTCCACACAGACGCTTTATTGTTAAAGGCTATCATCACCTCACACTGCCATGAGCATCACTCCGTGTTCCACAGGCCATGACATATCCATTACAAATAAATGTTTGTTTTACAGGGTGTTGTAACGCTGAGCTGTTTGCTTTGCACGAGATGGGAATTCAATCCCATTGTGTACTGCTGCACCACAGTATTTGTATTGTCTGCAGGATAGATGCTTCATTAAAA
Source organism: Syngnathus floridae (assembly GCF_059516105.1). Classification (NCBI taxonomy): domain Eukaryota; kingdom Metazoa; phylum Chordata; class Actinopteri; order Syngnathiformes; family Syngnathidae; genus Syngnathus; species Syngnathus floridae. Next base: position 7,466,842 of record NC_142425.1, read on the forward strand.
TTTAAATTTATAAAAGGAATGTGTTAAGATCCGAAACATCATATGGTAGTGGCAAACATTTGTGACTATCAAAAGCAGCTTCATAAAAGGCACCTCAAGAAGCACTGGACAGAAAGTGTTACAGAGAAAAAGCGGGAGTGAAGTAGTCCACCGAGCTCTTTCAGTAGTGCAGTCTCTTCAAGGATGAGCGGGACATCCCTGAGGGGTTTGTTTAATGCTTTCCTCAACTCACAAGAAATTACATCTCAGCAGTGAGCTTCCAACAAGAGAGACAAAAAATGAGGCTTGGTGAAAACACCACTTAGCTTTGTGTCATGGTACAAACGATGTTCTTCAGTTCACTAAACCTCAGTGTGTGTGTATTCAGAAGCTATTCAATAGGTGCTAGGAATAGACTAAAATCTCTACTGGCCATCCAATTTGGAATATGCCTTAACATTTCATAGGAAAGATGACCGTAAAGAAATGAAAACCATATCAAACTCTAGACATGTTTTGATTATTTTTCTGTGGCTTTTTCGAAAAGATAAGCTAAACTCAACAAGAGGTATTAAAAGTGTTCCAATACTTTTGTCCAGCATCACCAGAAGTGTTGTCACAATTAAAGTACATGTTTATGGAACAATAGTTAACATGTACACTTATTTTATTTCCATGATTTCCTAGATTTTGTTATAAATCCAAACACTTCAGACTTCAATATGGAACAAATATAACAGTTTGATCAAAACTTTATTTTTATTGCACATGCTTGACTGAATGCAAACCAAATATTTTTGCTCAAATCAAATAATTATGAATTGTTTACTATCTCTGCAGATGTTAATATGGCCGTATTTTTGTGGATGTTAATAAACGGGATTTAACAGCTTTAAACTACTTAACCAATTCCCATGACACTTAGCAGAGCAACATGGGCTGAATACATTGATCCGGTTAAAGGTTAATAACCAGGATTTTTTTTTTTTTTTACTTTTTTTCAGCTTTTCTTTGCTTTCACAATGAATACTGCACATAGTATACTAAAAACAGATGCAGGAGAGGGGAAACTGTCTTAAGATGGTTACGATGAATGTCCTAATCCCCTCAAATCAAACCATCTCAAATAAAATGCTGAGTTTGTTAGTTATCTTGCAAGAAGAGAGAACTACTGTACTGCACTTTGTGCCTTCTACATACAAGTCAAAACAAGTGTGGGAGCTCTCAGCCCACAAGGCACTGAAATACTCCACCAGACACCTGAATACAATACAATCAACTAGAAATATGGACAAGACTCAAGTTGTTTTTTCTATACTGTAATTTTAAGTAAGGTCTATAAACCAAACAATTAAAATGCAAACTGCATAATTAATAAAGTAAAGCCTGCCACTAAGATTAACCCCACAACTATTTTGAAGCCTTAGAGCATATTACATAATTCTAAAAATGTAATGACCATGACATGCATGAATAGGCAAATCCCGTTTTAAATATTTTCAACATTCAGATATAATTTAAAATACAAGCTGCAAGCACAAGACTGCAAGAAATTACATAATAGTGAATGCACAACTGAATCAGTTGGAAACGCTCGTCTGCCTAAAAATTCATCAGCACAAATAAATGCCTTTGGACACTTGGAAGTTTCTGCATAGGAGTCAATAAATCCTACTGCATGGGAGCAAGAGGGAATACAATTATAAAGCACACATAATCTAGGGGGGGGGGGGGTTTACAAATATAGCCTATGACAGACTGTTTATGTCGTCATGACATGTCTGCAATGCACACGTTATCCTGTAAAGAAATTCTATAAATAAAGAAGGGGGCTCATCTTGCAGGTCACTTTAAGGGTCCTCCCAAGCAAGCTACGAGCTAAGCTAACGAGAACACCGTTAAGGATTGTGCCTGTCACAACTACTGAGGGCCATGCCCTTTTATACTCTTTCAAAAAAAAAAATCCTCACTGTATCTTTCTGTGCACGGGCAATCCGCGTTTCTCCAAATGCAATGTCGCACAATCTTTGCAGGTGCACTGAGAAATAGAGTACTATTTGACTGGTGCGGGTCCGGTTGGGGGTTCTCGTTGTAAGACACAACTAGGCAGTGCTTGCTATCAAACAGCATAGCTGGTACGCCAAAAATGAAGCGTCACTGTTTTCATTTAGCGACCTCACAACGATAAAACTCGCAAATAAATGCTGTGCATCTATCTGATGTTGCAGAAAAGATAACGAGGGTGAATAATTAGCTCGGTCTTAATATTTTCTTAAGGAAGAATTGAGGTGCGAAGAAGCTCGTTACCTTATTAATTCCACTCACTGGTAGCGCAGCTCCTTAGCTTGGTTGCGTCCCAACGAATGTGCAGACAAATCGACCGGTACCGAGAGCATTTGCAAGTGCGCATCAGTGTTTGTGTTGTGCAGAAAAACACTAAATATTAGTTGACATGCACGCGATAAGATAAAAAACAAATCTGTGTCTTGGAAGTCCGCTGTTGTGTGCACTGAGCGCTGGAGCGAATCCATGGGCAAAACCATTCACGGTGAGAATGGGGGTGAAGATACCTGAACTGCTGAAGTTTAACAAACGCAATTTAGCTTTCCCCGGTCAGAACAAAACGCGTCTTTTAGTTTAAAAATAACAGAAAAATCTTGTCAAGCATGTTTGTTGCAATTTACTAGTGGTAACTATTTTATTACGGGGAGTGTCATTGCTTCCTGACAGCTAAATGCAAACACTGGAAGCTACCTAGCAACAGTGTCGCTGACCGTGGTACTAGAAATCAAACCTGCTGTCATGGGCGCGTCCTACTCAGAGGTCATTAATGTGTCATTCGCATCTTACTGTTGTCTCTCTGCAGCCATCGTTAGTTCAACTTACATTGATATTGTGTAACTAATTTCCCTTTGCACCAGGCATATGTATTTTTATTTACATGTATGTAATTACATACATTCAAAGAACAGTTAAGCAAAGACGAAGATGTCTATTAGTGTGAATGGCGTTCAAGTGTGACTGTGTGTTTGTCTATTGTGCCCTACTACTGGAGGGTGGGTAGATGAATCGATGGATGGGTTGATTTGCACAATAATATAGATCATCTTTATTGGTCAAACTAAATATGCTGAAATCATAAGGGATTTGATTTCTCTTTAGGACATGCACAGGTGTCTAAAGTAAAGAGAGTCCTTCAACAAAAGTCTATAACGTGTGCATATTAATGTGTAATACAACAACAGAATTGTGGAAATGATGCAAAGTGGCAGATCTTACAAGGAAATTGTCCTAATTTGGTCAGTGTACTTTAAATAAAGCTGCCACATATTAACCTAATGGCTGGATATAAAAATATTTTAAAAAGTATGTACGCTTTTCTACGAAACACGAAGGCAGCATTTCACCCGTCAAGTTGGTTCACGCGGCTATTCCTATTCCTACACGACCTGAACGCAGCATATAACGACAGCAGGCAGGGGTAAAAAGTCTGGATCATGTTTTCATTCCAGCGAAGGCCTACTTGAATGCAAACAGACATTTTGTCTAATAAGACGACAGCTGTTTGCAGAGCACATCAATCTGTCTTCTGTTGACAACAAGGGGAAATTGATGTTGTGGCTCAGAGAGCTGGTTGAAATCTGTTAGCTAGCTAACGGAGGAGGAGGAGCTGCTAGCTGGCGAGCTAGCCACACCATCAACCACCATCGTCGCTCGTAGCCAGCTGTGCATCGCCCCGTCTTACCGCGATGGGGAACTCAGCAACTGCCAAGAAAGGCAATGAGCAAGAAAGCGGTAAGCATCGTCCACTCAGTGCTGCCTGTAATGGTTGCTGATGTTTTGGTGTTTTTCAACGTGACTGCGCCTGCTGTACTGGAATATTATTCGTGCAATGTGCAGCCTTCTGCAGTTTGTTGTCCAGTGTTAGCTGATGATGCACTGCTCTTATCGTTGCAGTCCAGACGGGGACTCTATACCGGTTTAGGCAGGGCATTGACATGTTTACGTAGTAGATAGTCTCTAGTCGTTTATTTATGCTATACTAATAGGAAAATTGGGGGTAATCATTCTACTTATTATAATTGTTTTAATTGTGCACCAGTGCATTCAATTAGTACTGTGCAGCCACAGGAATCATCTTGTGTGGTTCTCTACAAAATGCATCAATGGGTGAATTTGCATGTTTTTTCAACCTTTTTTGTGTCATAATTTGGATCTTTGCACTTTGCAATGTCACAAACAGTATACCAGAGGTCACCAAGCTTTTTCTAACAGCTAGTACGTTCTTCTTGGTTAGGTACTGTTTCATGCTAAGGAAATAAGTTTGTTACACACTACATATTACTATTTTACAACATGCTAAATATGAGTATTAATGTGCAGCACTGTATTTCTGTAAATCTCTGCAAGTGTTTCAAATGATGACTTCTGCAACCTTACTATGAAATGACAATGTCCAAACATTAATGTACTATTTTTACCCAACAATGTTTAATTTATTTATTGTGATTTCATAAGACTCACAACTGTACCCAAATATTGATTTGAAATTACCGTGTTCTCTGGATTATAAATCGCTCCGGAGTACAAGTCACACCAGCACCAAATGCATAATAAAGAAGGAAAAGACATATATAAGGCGCACTGAAGTATAAGTCGCGTTTTGCGGGGAAATTTATTTGATAAAATCCAACACCAAGAACAGACATGTCATCTTGTAGAGCAATTTAAAATAAAAATAGAATAGGGGCAACAAAAAAGCTGAATAATTGTACGGTATGCTAATGTTACACGACATTATAGTCCGGAAAATACAGTAAAAACATAAGAACTGTATTATAATTATGAATAACCAATGAAAATTTTCCTCCCTTCAAAATACACCATAGCTATGCATGGAGAAAATTTAAAAAGTTTTAGAAAAGGCATGCCATTTCCCACCCTTCCCTGGGGTCTGTTTAAGTGAACCCAAAACACTAAGGTGGAAATCGCCGAATTACAGTATCGTTTTAAAATGACAACTACATGGTTAGCAAAAAATTAAGACACGTCTTATGATGCCTAGTAATCTTATCTTTCATTTGCCATCTATGGAAGCCACACTGCAAGGTCTTATTACAGATAACATAATAACCAAGGTAAATTTAAAGTTCAAGAATTTCTCCTAATGCTGAACCAGCACTGAAACAAATGAAGAAAAATGTATTTCAAGGTTGTTGTTTTTTTCCTGCAGGGCCATCACTCACTTTAGTGGTTCAAATTATGTAATAAAACATCATTGTAATAGATCTGTTTAAGCCAATCGTAAGTGCCTTCCACTAAATGTGGCAAAGGGCTGTCGGTTTTCATATATGTATGTTTTCCAAACTAATCCACTCGATTGGACCACGCTTCTGGTCTATAAAGAAAGCAGTGATCTTGACCTGCTTTCTGACTGGCAGTAATCCATGCAGTTTCACAGGCTTCTTCTTGAAAACACCAGTAGGTCCTGTTTGGCAGCCGTGACTGTTGTGTATAAATGATATACTGATACTGTTATGTAAACAACACACACCATCAAAGTATGTTTACATTAAGAATGAGGCCAACAGTGCGGGAGTTGTCTGGAAGGACTTGGCTCAAGGACAGGCTCTCTAAACGCAAGTGTTTCTTGGTGATAAAGGATCATGTAAATAAACATTGACTTTTTAGCTAAGTTTAAGTTAAGTAGATCGATTTTTTTTTTGCAGGTGAACTACTCAAGATGTATTTTTCTAATGAAGTTGTATTCAAGTCAGCAATTCAGCATTGAATGAAACTACCTTGCATTAGTACTGCCATATGATAATTTGTCTGTGTTTGCCGATGGGTGTTAGAAAACTCTGGAAAGATTTTCGCATACTTGTATTCCTCTATGAGACAAGTGACCATGTTTGGTATCTTGAGTGGGTCTTAAAAAATGGGATTATAGGCCTCGCAGTGATGCAGTGGATCCATGTGATCCCTCAGAGCCAATCAATGAGGAAAAACAATGAAAGCAATAATAATATTGTATTACTATTATTATAAAAAAAAAATTACAATAGCCGCAGGAGAAATTATTAATCCCTGAATTTGTGTTAAATTGATCACTTAGCCGTTGGATTCATAAAAAAATGCTGATGCTGATAATCAGGAACAAGCCAAATACTGGCCCCAATTGTCAACCTGGACGATAATTGGTCATTCACCTAAGTCTGACTTGGACCAAATGATATCAAAATGTACTTTCCAAATTCAGTACGTAGGACTCATGCATGGGGATGATCACTGAAACTAAAGTGCAGTGCTTGAACAGGAAGCTTAACTTTATGTGGTTAGCCAAGTGTTGCAGAGTACTTCACTCAATACCGGAAGTTGCTATTTCTCGTTTAGTCCACTGTCTGGAAAGTGTCTATTTCGCCTGTGAGTCTCTTTTATTACACATAGAAAAAAAAATCTAAATGGCACAGGGAAAGGATCAGTCGTTCGCCAGCCGCTTTTTTCACAGATGTCGTAAAAGTAACCAAGAACAGAGAGGACAAGATTGTGAGATGCAGCACGTCTCTGAGTTCACCATCATGTGGGATAACTTAAGTAAGTGCTCTGCAGCTCACTTGTCAGAGGAATCCTTTGCAGCATTTCAAGATGCGAGCTGGATCCGTTTTTTCTAAACTTTCTTGCTTGTGTGAGTAGGAAATTTAATTTAGGAGTGGTTCGATTCACAGCTGTTTTTAGATTTTGTTTCGATAATTTTTTCATTTTTTGGGTTGGCAATGTTGCAAAGTGTTTTTTTCTGTGGAAAATGCATTAGTGTGGTATATAAACATTTTTGTTCCAGATCATGGTATCTCGTTTGTCTTCATAACTAACTGTATTATAAATATGTTTTTTTGTGTGTGTCCGCTGTTTCACCTAATGTTTTTTTTTTTTCCAGTGTAATCTGATAAGAGCCCGACCTAATTCAACCTAAATATTAAACACCCTCTTGGCCGAAATATTCAACTGTTGTAATGTGGAAACAATGAAGCAGTAATTGTTCCCACATTACATAAAATACTCTGGATGATATTTTATAATAGTTGTTCCTAGTGACCTTGGGGGGAAAAAAATAGTCTTTTCCGGTCTCATCAAGTAGGAAATGTACTGTGTTTAGTATCTTCTCTCATATACTGTATGTCATTTTGTTTTGTGTGACATTGAATCCACTTGAATCAAAAATGCTGCTGTTTCAGACACTTTATGAATGTTTCTCCTTCTCTTTTTCTTCCTCATCATTTCCATCCATGTGGCTCAATGTTCCTGAAAACATCTTTGGCGATCTTATAGAGACTTTTGGTATGCCCATTTTTCCTCGGAGACATCCTCAGTCACAGAGTGGGATTCCTGGGTTGTTCACTTGAACCTTGTAGATCAAATGTAGTGTGTTACACTCTTGATTGGCAGCGCTTGAGTGACTCTGTGACTCTGGATTTCTCATGTCTGATCTGACCTTTCATAATGTACTTTCAAATGCCTGCGCTCTGCATTTTGTCTCTCCGTCCCAGCCTGCCCCGTTATTATTAACACTCGACTCTTTCCCAAAGAGATGCAGAACAGCTTCACTTTAAATTTGGCCAATCTTTTCAAGCCTACTAAAGCTATTTGCATCACTTAAATTTCCTGTTGAGCTGCTGTGTGGTTTTGCTCAGGGTTTTCTTTTCTTGTCTTGTCGAGTAGTCATTCCTCCTCAGTACCTGAAACGTGCCTGACCTTAAAATGCACTTTACCCTAAATGTTGTTTGATTTTTTTTTTGATTTTTTTTTTTTTAACTAACAGTGTGTGGGGTGTTTAATATCAACATTTTGTTTTTGTGCTGTCTTTTTGTAGTGAAAGAGTTCTTAGCTAAAGCCAAAGAAGATTTTTTAAGAAAATGGGAGTGTCCGCCACAGGTAAGATATAACTTTATCAGATTAACATTTCTCTTGCATCATCAGTCTTCGCTAGCTTGAGAGATAGTACATATCTACTTCCTGATGTGCAAATATCACCATAAATGAATGCAAGCAGATTGGATCATTTGACTTGGGTGTAAAAATGTACTATGTACCGATCAGTTTATACGTGACTCACACTGTCGTCGAATGTGAGCATTTCATCTCACTCGTTTCTTCAGAGCACAACGTGCCTGGACGACTTCGATAGGTTCAAGACTTTGGGAACTGGCTCATTTGGCCGAGTATTGCTGGTAAAGCATAAAGGAACAAACCAGTTCTACGCCATGAAGGTCTTGGACAAACAAAAAGTAGGTGAATTGATTCTTAAAAACAACTTTAACAGGATCTTGATGCTTTTATTATAATTTCCCATAAAAGGCAATGCTTACAAAGATGTGATAATCATCCCAATGACTAGTTTTGTTTGATATTTTATCATTTCATGATCAATTTGTGGAGTGATGCACATCCAAGGAGAATTGTAGCAATGGAAATCAACTTTTGCTTTCATGATGTTCATTGCTTCTGTTTGATTTTTGGATCATGCACTGAAAATATTTGGTTGAATTTCAATTAATTTGCCTTAATGTTTGAGGGACACTGCAAACATTTTGAGTACAGCAATAATTTTATTTATTGGCAAAACGTAACACAGCTGATAGACAACCTAAATAAAATACTAATGAGCTATATGAACTCGAAAAGCAACTGTTGCGATGCAAGTGCAACACGTGTGTGCCAAAAAAAGCTGTGTGACGTTGCCTCTTGGTGTGGCAGGTGGTGAAATTGAAACAGATAGAACACACACTGAATGAAAAGAGAATACTGCAGGCCGTCTCCTTCCCATTCCTCGTCAGATTGGAGTACGCTTTCAAGGTGGGTGCAAGTGTTTATTTAGCCAGCTTGTCTGTGACACTGTTGATGCTATAAAACTTTTTGGCACCAACTTTTCTCTCTTTGGTCAACAGGACAACTCAAACCTCTACATGGTAATGGAATACGTGCCGGGCGGAGAGATGTTTTCACACCTCAGACGCATCGGAAGGTTCAGGTGCGGAATTTTGAGAGTAAAGTAAATGAAGAGTTGGGTTGAATGCATTATTCAGGATAAACTCACCCAACTATCTGTCATTCCTTCTTTCAGTGAACACCATGCACGATTTTATGCAGCTCAGATAGTGCTCACCTTTGAGTACCTCCACTCCTTAGACCTCATCTACAGAGACCTGAAGCCCGAAAACCTGCTCATTGATCAACATGGATACATTCAGGTAAGCCATGTCTGGGAATATGAATATTGTTATTCAAGAGCATCATGCACGCTTGCTGTGGACTCCATTGCGTTTCTGTTGTTCCGCCTTAAGGTCACAGACTTTGGCTTTGCCAAAAGAGTAAAAGGCAGAACCTGGACATTGTGTGGAACGCCAGAGTACTTGGCTCCAGAGATCATCCTCAGCAAGGTAAACTGTTTTGAAAACTTTTGTTTGTCAAAAAACAAGCAATTTGTGATGTTGAGAGGCTTTAAGTTTCTTCAAAATTAAACAGGATCCAACAAGAATAAAAGAGGTCCGATACTTAATCAACAACTAATAGGTTCTATTTTTAAGTTGCACCTGCGTATAGGTTGCAGGACCATGGTCCCGCAACTGCAGCCAAACTATGAAATTTGAGTGAAATACGAATACGATCGTTCTATGAGTGATTATTTTCTTCCTCCTCCAGGGCTACAACAAAGCTGTGGACTGGTGGGCACTCGGAGTCCTTATCTATGAGATGGCTGCAGGTTACCCTCCATTTTTTGCTGATCAGCCCATTCAGATCTATGAGAAGATTGTTTCTGGCAAGGTGCAAGAATTGAATATCACATCAACTTGACTATTGTTAAAAAAAAAAAAAAAAAATCTGTGTTTGACATTCAGAGGTGCTCACTCTTCACTCCTGTAGGTACGATTCCCCTCACACTTCAGCTCCGACCTGAAGGATCTGCTGAGAAATTTGCTTCAGGTGGACTTGACAAAGAGATTTGGAAATCTTAAAAATGGCGTTAATGACATCAAAAATCACAAGTGGTTCTCCACAACAGACTGGATTGCCATTTATGAGAGAAAGGTAAGAAGTTTGATTATCTCCCCTATTTTCTTTCATGAAATTAGTATCTATGCATTTTTAGTCAACGTAAACTTCTCTCTTAGGTTGAAGCGCCCTTCTTACCCAAATGCAGAGGACCAGGAGACACAAGCAACTTTGACGACTATGAAGAGGAAGACATTCGTGTGTCACAAACAGAAAAATGTGCAAAAGAGTTTGCTGAATTCTAGTCAGTGGATGAGAGTCCCGTCGGGGCTCACGTGTTTGGGGATATTTGCACTCTCCTGGGAGGTTAAGGTGGAATTGTGTCCAAAACAAATGCTCTGTTCTTTTGTTACACACGGCTGATTCGAGGTCCTTTATGCCATGATCTTATGTGCTGTTCAGAACACAAGCCCGCACACAGGTACATTATGCAGGCACACCCTTGTGACCCACCTCTCAGCTTTAGTCCCCTTTTTTTTCTTGAAATTTCATTTTCAGTTAGGATTTTTATTTTTGCAAATAACATGAAATTCAGAATTATTCCTCAGTGTCACTGTTGATGATACATGGTAGCATCTGATATTGCACGTATTTTCTGTTATTCACCGTCTTGTTGGCTTGTGTAGAAATTTTATGGGAAATGTCTTTCTTATTGGTTTAATTTGAAAATGTATTATTTGCTAGTGAGCTGAGTTGACACCGAAAGCTGATAAGGCAATCCATCATTGATCTTCATACGCAGCTAAGTTATCGGCGAGACAGATATTTTTTATCATTCGCTAAATTAATTATATAAATGTATATTGAACTTTTGACATAAACATTGACCAGAAGTACACACATATAGGATTCTTGGGCATTGTCAGCTGGGGAACGGGCCCTAGAAAATTGTATTTTTAAATGGTGAGGTGAAATCTTTTACTGTCTCAGTGAGCAGGCAATAAGTGAAGGCAGACCCTCATTTAGACAGCAGTCAACAAAAAAAAAAAATCCTCACAATATATTTTGTGCGGGGGCGGCTCAGTGGCGCACTGGTTAGCACGTCCACCTCACAGTTAGGAGGGTGCTGGTTCGATTCCACCTCCGACACTCCCTGTGTGGAGTTTGCATGTTCTCCCCGTGCCCGCGTGGGTTTTTCCGGGCACTCTGGTTTCCTCCCACATTCCAAAAACATGCTTGCAATTGAGCACTCCAAATTGCCCCTAGGTGTGAGTGCTAGTGCGGATGGTTGTTCGTCTCTGTGTGCCCTGCAATCGGCTGGTAACCAGTTCAGGGTGTCCCCCGCCTACTGCCCGATGACTGCTGGGATAGGCTCCAGCACGCCCGCGACCCCCGTGGGGACAAGAGGTATAGACAATGGATGGATGGATGGATATTTTGTGCGGTCCCACTAGTCTAAACACGGTATTTTGATGAATATAGCCATTTGTGCAATATGAATTAAGGAGTGCTCACTCTGTAGGTTCATGTTGTCGCTTGTTTCCGATAACTTCTTTTGGCGTCAATAATATGTTGTTGCTGACTGTCAAACAACTCAAGAGGAAAGTTATAAGTTTCAACTTTCCGTACACTTGGAATGTTCATGCTAAAAAAACAAACAAACAAAAAAAAACAATGTGCTTCCCTTATCTTCTGTGCCTTTATCTCTACCGAAAAAAAGAGAGAACGAGAGAGAGTGAGCGAGAGGGAGCAAGAGAGACGTGTATGTATACGCTACTCACAAAACGTTATGGCTTTTGGGTATAATTTTGGGGTCAACCTGAATCGCACTCTAACCTTTACAGATGAACATAATTTTTCAACTGTTCAATATTTCAGTACTTTTTGCTGTTCTCCAACAAGGAACCGAATGACGGGTATTTGATCCATGAAAATTTCCAATAACGGTACCATAGGTCAGTTGTTGGGTAAAGTCTTGGTCTCATGATGCCAAAATGTATTTTGCTCAATTTATGGCTCTAACACCAGTTGGACATTTAAAAGTTTCAAGGTCACCTGTAATGGCTGATAAATTGAAGGTAATCCTGAAAGTTCTCTCAAAAAGCCAACTGTCCCTATTTTTGTGAGTAGTGTATACGCACATAATCAATGATTTTAGCGCAGGTGCAGAGCGGAGTAAACTCGCTAGAAAATCTCATCGTAACTCAACTCTATGTGACAATGCTGTCATGGCTGACAAAATTTCAATTGACTGTCGAATGACCAGTCAGGAGCTTCCAATCATTCCTTGAATACTGCACGACTGAAATCGAAATCAGCAACAGGCTTCTTGTGGGTGTTATATTAAGTTTACACCACAGCAGTTTCACGGGACATCATTTTAATGACCGCTGAGACACGATGAGGCTGTCAACTGCAATGGAAATGTTTTTCTTAAATAGGATGGAATTGAACCAATAACATAACTGGGACTGACTGCGTGAACGGCTCAAGGTAGCACTTTTTTTTTTCCCGAACAATCCAAGCAGTCAAGAGCTACCCATGCATTTTGCCGTTTGTTGTAGCTTTGATCATTATACACAAGCACATTTATGCCCACTTGACAAGATCATTCCACACATAATGTGTTTTGTAGGTTAATCATATTGGACGTTGGAATCAAGTTTATCACCCAAAAAAAAACGGCCAAAGGTGAGGTGATGTGAGCTCAAGGTACATGCCTCAGTGTGATTGGGTTGCTGTTTATTTATTATCATTAACCATTCAACACTTCCAACATTGTCTTCTTTGGGCATATAAATGTGTATTTTTGAATGCAGTTCACTTACGTTTTTTGGGAAATTACAGGATGGCAAAATCATTTTTGACGAGGAAAGACGACGTTTGTGACATTATTGTTTTTATTATGGTTTTTTTTTTGCACTGGTCCTTGTTAAAGCAAATAAATGGGCATTGAAGTATTAATATGAAGCTAAGTCTTGCCATTGATGTTATTATAGTGCATCATTTGTAGCATTGTTACAACCATATCCATTTATTGGACATGTCCTGGAACTGTACCTCAGACCGGATGTATTTAATGACAGAAGGGGCTTGTGATTTTCCACACATGCAGAAAAATTCCAAATGCTATAATTTTGAATTTTTCTGAATGTTGAAGAATGAACATTTTGTTCTTTTTGCTTTGGGTTTGAATGCTAATTTTGCTTGAGCATATAATGTCACTGCCATACTTGCTTTGATTGCTTTTTCTATGTTGTATCCGATCCTGTTTTTTTGTTATGTATTTGTTATGTTTGTGCAACAGTGTCAAGGTACAGTACCCCCAAGCTGTTCCTATCATTATTATATGGTATTATTTGTTTTATTTTAGAGCAGAATGTATTTATTGGTGTGGCATTTTCCTTCATCATCATCACATGACAGCAAATTTTAATTAACAACAAATGCAACAGCAAATCAAACATTCTTATTCTTCTGATTCCGCTAATCATGCGTAGTATTTGCGTCTTTGTTCGTCAAGTTGTACACATTTTTTTTTCTTTTTTGCAAATTGTCTAAGATGGTTCATGTCTGTGAAAAACATGAATACAGTTTTGACCACAGTTTGGGGGCAGCAACTCACAATTGTTTCCATAAGCGGCTGTTTATGTTGAGCTATTATTCTTCACATAGTTACATGAAAAATTATCATCATTCATCACTTGCTGATTTGAAATTTTGAAATTCTTGCCTCTGCAGTGCACACACCTCCCACCAGAGTGACTCAAGTCAACATTGTAGCTATGCAAAGTGTTTCATACCAATGCCTATCCGTTTAACTTTCATGCAGTAACGTGTCTATTAAGCCTTGGAAGTCCTTTGAGAGGTTTGTCTTTGTCTTGCAAGGCAATTTTTTCCTCCAGGTCAAAAGGTCAGGTGTGGAGAAATTTTATTTTATTCACACTTTGTTGGAAGAATTAAAATAACTGTCAACATCTTCCTCACCTTAGTTCGCCAATAAAAAAAAAGTTTTTATGATCTGGTGCTCAATGCCCTGGAAAGGTAATTGGTATGTTAATGTCAATTTTATTCTCATCTTATTTCATTTTCAACCTTATGTTTCTTCTGCTCTTAGTTGCTCAAAGCAATTATTCATATTTAAGATCCATTTCAATAAGATAATTTCCCTGACACGTTTCAGAACTTATTGCACACCAATGCCTCTCACAACAGTGGGGGAAAAAAAAATTCCCCTTTTAATAATTGCTTTACTTTTATGTGTGTGTTTGGCACAAAGGGTTACGCGGAATATTGTTGTGTGTCCATGATAGTTACATAAGGAAAATGTCTGCTAATCAACACCTTGATCTTGAGCATGTTTCAATCCAAACTGCCTGTGTGTCAATCCTGCCACAAACTATTTTTGTGTGAAATCCACAACTCTTTTAGTGTCATTAAGAACCTGCGTGTAATGATGTTTGTCATATGTGATGTAAACAATGGCACTTTCTCCCTCCGGGCCTCTTCACTCCTGAATAACCAAGTTAGATTTGGTTCTCTCTGTAGTTTGTCACATATGCCAGTATGGGCTCTATATTCTTTGTATTTAGTTTGTGGGACGTTTTGCACATCATTTAAATGGCTGACACGTTTTTCCTCATCTAACTTTATTTGTGTTTGTAAGGGGAATATTATTTGCTGTAGCAGATTTTATGTAACAAAGAATATGTCACAATAAATCCTTTTTATTAGGAAAAAAAATGTTGATTTATTGTCATTGCGAGTGCGACAACAAAAAATCAAATCATGAAATAAACTTCACTTCCCATGATTCTCCAGTGACGTGGGCATGGGAAGCTGTGACGATAAGCAGCTAGTTGGCTTTGATTAATTTGTGATATTATCAAATGAATATCTTGCGTTTTTTGCTGGTGAAACACCACGGGGAATCGGGAACTTTTTGTCGTCACCCGTAAGTTGTTTAACTTGGACGACGCGTTATTGTCAAAAAAGGCGTCATTCAAAATGTGTTCGATTTTGTATTAGCAAAGCCAGCTAACTGTCCATGTTAGCTTGATAAATACGAAAAGGCAGTATTTGATTTTCGCTTTCGAGTTATTGTGATCGTTTTATCATTTCAGCTGCGTTGTATTTTGCTATTAAAATTACTCGACACTAATGGAAAAGCGTTAGGGTTTCCGTGTGTCTATTTTATCATTATTTTCAATTCAAGCATCATTATGAAATGTGAATTTTAAGGGCGTCATTTTCACACTCTACAGTTGTTCCGATGGTCGAAACTTACATAATAGCAGCTTTGTTAATACTCTTCCCGATCCATTTGCATGTCTTTACTTTTGACATTTGTCACCTGAACACTTGTTCCCTTCTCTTTTTTTTTATTCTAACAGAAACGTCGAGCAAGACTAAGAAAGGAGGATGTTTATCCTGCCAACCCTACTTTAAGATCAACACACACTAAAAACAATCTGATGAAAATTCATTGCAACGTTACTGATTGTAAGTCCAGTGCATTCATGTTGCTGCGTAATAGTTTATAATTGCTCGATAATCGCTGAATGTCTTTCGCTTCTGCCTGCATACTGTGACAACGAAGTGTGGACTTATTGTTTGATGCAAAATAATTTAAAGTTTGAGAGTACGTAGGGGTTGATTGATATTTCACAATGTACGTATCCTATGTTTTGTTGCAGCCGTCATGGAAGACAAGGCAAATGGTTCTGTTGACACCAAAAGGTACAGTTTCAGATAACTGAGAAGAAAGAGTGCTTGTTTTGTAGTCAGACGTGTGGCTTGACTCGAGTAAATGTAAAACGTAATTGATCTGATATTTACAACCCGAGTATTCATTGGAAAATTTCAATACCGTGTAAGTAATGCATATTTAAAAAAATATATTTCAAATGGCACAGAAATTATCAAATGAACAAAAATATGGAGAGGAAAAAAGCTAATTCAAATATTGCACAACAATATCACTTTATAACAATTATTTTTAAATAGCTGTTTTTTAAATAACTAAAGCAAATTCAACCATGGGAAATGGTCTGAGGTGAACTTTGTGTTCGCATAGACCTGATTTAGGGAAGAGAACCTTTTCTGTATAAACGTTTAATACACTACAATAAAAACAGCTTTAACATATAACCTGATTTTTTTTTTACGTAAAATAAATCTTTCACCCTTCCACCCTGCAAAAAAACCTGATGTTTTGCATTTGAACTCTGCTGTGCAAGTCAAGGCACTACTCGATTTTTTTTTTTTTTCCAGAGCACTCGCAGAGCGTACTGAGTGTTTTTCAGGAAACCTTAATTTGTGTACATTTCTGTTCTTTATATGTTTTTATATTTTGCACAGTTCTGTCTTTAATGATGATTCACTTGTCTGCATGTTTTTCAGAGTATGTTAAGTCTTGAATCTTGTAATGAAAAATATAGTCTCTCTGCAGCCCAGTAGAGAATGGCCAGCTTCCAGATCCAGCCAACTGGGCGGTCGCTGATGTGGTCAATTACTTTAAAGCGACAGGGTTTGAGGAGCAGGCCACGGCATTCCAAGATCAGGTTGAACTTGCCGCTCGCCTCCCTTTTGACTTCAAGACAACTAACTTGAGTGGCAATGAAAATAAAATGTCTTCACTTGTTGACAGGAAATCGATGGCAAGTCATTGCTCCTGATGACACGTAATGATGTGTTGACGGGCCTGTCGATAAAGCTGGGCCCAGCCCTAAAGATTTATGAGTATCACGTGAAGCCGCTGCAAACCCAACACCTAAAGAGCAACGCCTGTTAGCACGTCACCAGGAGCTCGATATTCTCCCACCTCAGTGACAATCGACGACTCCCAACCAGCTATCCGTTGGCAGAGACTCCTCTGGCCGTATGGCACCTTAAAACTGGATCAGTTTCACGATGTTTTTTCGAAGCGTGCAGAACCCCAAACACGGATATGGGGTCTAATGAGCTGTTTAGCTGTTTTTATTTCTGCTGCTTCAGATTTGTATTTTATTTTTTATTCGTCATGTTTTATTTAAGATTTGAATTCTTATTGAGGATGGTTTAACATCTCTAATTTGTTTGTGTAGATTGTGTTATATGTTTGTGTGAGTATCATGAACTTGTGATGGTTTTAAAAATTGTAAATAAGATGATATATAATTGAAAACACTTTGATATGGCAGAAATTACAGATGTGGTATTGTTGAATATGTCCTAAGAAAAAAAAAAAAGTCAAATGCATGCTCTACAATGCGCTGAGTCCATGCCTTGCCACTTGGCTGGAAATATGCAGTTTTATATTTTCCCCAGATACAACAAGACAAACTCAAAAGGTCCTGCTCGGTTCTTTGGAAAGTGAAATGTGTGTATAATGATGATGTCCCTCCTTGCCTGTGGTGCTTCAACTTGTTTGAAAAAAAAAAAGACTAATCAGGTGTGCGTGTGGTTTTGACCTTGTGCAACACTGGATGGAGTTTGAATATTTCACTCAAAGACTTGCAATAAACGGTGCTCTTTTCTCACCAAAGAACAACACGTTTATTAGTGGTTGTTACTGAGACTATAAATCATCAATGCCGCCAGCATATTATTTATTTGTGCTTATGTCTTCACAGCCTGGCGTGCTTCCTACGCAGTGTCCCTGTGATGTTGCCCGAGGGGTTGTCAAGAGGAAGAAGAACCTGTGTCTGTAAAAAAAATAAAAAAAGGTCAGCTAACAAATTAAATCACAATTGACCGCAACCAAACTCACTTACTTCACCCTTGTTCTCAATGCCCATTCTTGTCAAGTCGATTGTGAAGTAATGTTTGTTGGGCATGATGATCTCAATTTCCTCCACCTGTAAGTGGATACACACATGAGGTGGGAGACAGTGACTGACAGTGATCTTTGTTTTTTTTCTTACAGGCACTTGTGTCTCTATAAAGTGGCAGAACCATGTGATTTCATCAAAGAAAGGTAATGATAAAACAGCCAGCAATTTATAATGAACACTAAAGGGCAGAGGGCACAAAGAATGTTTAAATGGCAGAAATATTCTTTATTGGTAGTATTGTCATATTTAAAAATTAATTCAAAAGTCTCGGTTCTAAAAGTTTATTTTTGTTTGGTGCTCTATAATTTGTGAAATGTGGCCTTACCTCGGGAGTCCGAGTGAGGACTAGGACTTCTGTATCATAAAGGGTCTTCTGCACAGAAGGCGAGAACTCTCCATGGTCAAAGGGGCCTGCAAACTTCTCAATGATCGTATCTTTGACACATTTCCTATCACAAGAAGGCTGAATTTAGATGACATATCAAAGCAGTACATTGCTTCATGTATGTAATGATCCAGAATTGGATCATTTTATTACCATACAGCATCAAAGTTGACATCTTGAACCTTGTTGTAGCGCCACCTAGCACAGACAGTGGTACAGAAACACCTGTCCGTGGCCTCTTGCAGTGTGGTAAAGCGGTCACGGAGGAAACCCACAAAACCAGATTGAGTGGTTTTGAGCACCTTCATGTCCTTGAGTCCACCGTGGACCACCGGAATGCCTGAATAGGGGATAGTGAAAGAGTGAGTGAGGGGAGTGCCAATCACAATAATAGGAAATAAAACAGAAACGTTAATTACCATTGAGATGTTGTTCGATATCGCAGAAGCGGATGGCTTCCGGGCTGTTAATGAAGGCGTGGACATGTTCAACTCCATTCTAAAAGAGGGAAACAAAAATTTTGACTTGATTTGCAAGTTTCTGAATAAACCATTTTGTTTCACTTTCATGTTTATTACAATGACAAGTGTGCAACTCTCCACCCTCTGTGTTGTCTTTGTGTTAAAATAGTACCCAAGTATACAGCACAATTACTCAACAAACCTTTATTGGTCTGTTGCCATAAAGGTTTGTTATTTAACATTTTGTATTACACCAATGTTCATGATTATTCTGAGAACTATGCTCAAATCATTTATCTCAAAAGTTAATCAATGTGGGTTTTTGATAATACCAGAGTTACTCATTGAAAAAAAAGTGGCTTTAGATCATGATGAAAAACACTGAAGAAAACCAATGAGTTAACCATAATTATTTTGTTTCCCTCACCTTTTCCAGCCTTCTCCATGGTGCCTCCTCCATGTAAATTTTGGCCCTCAACACATGGTTGAAAGAAGTCAAGAAATGGTGACAAAGATCCAAAGAAAACTGCTCAATAGTCTTCACCTTAACACAAAACACAATGTGAGGTAGGTCATATTTTTACACAGTACACATTTACTCCCTAAACCACAACCACAAATTAATAATCAGATTTAATATTGTTTGTGGGGACAAAGCGGTAGAGAAAATGGATGGATGCCTGTATAATTGAATAAATACATAATGCCATTAAATACAATGTTACAACAGTATACTACTAGTAAAAGTACAAGACTCAATAAATTCTACATATGTGTTCATTTTAGGGAAAATTTACATTTGGTAGGGTTTGTGGTTACAGGTTCTAACGCTACCGAAAGAAATGGCTCTAGAATGCACCCAGAATTTTTCAGTTCAGTTCTTAAAGTCAGTTTCACCAAGCAACCTGAAATTAGTGTGAATCCGCAAAAGTCAAGAAAGAATGGTAGGTTGCGATGGTTCACCTACCTCCTTCAGTTTGGCCAAGGCATGGACGGTGTTTTTGATAGTGTCAGTAGGGATGATGTCCGAGTTGTCTCCAGTGAGATAATCCTTACGTGACTTGAGAGTGAGCTCCACATCTGCCTTGAGCTCAATGATATCATGTTGGTCCCCCTGTCTCCTGATGCACAGCACCTTCACGGTGTTCTTGCCGTAGCCCGTCCGCACAAATTCAACATTCTGCCACATGTGAACATTGTCATTGAGTCCAGGGATGGTTTCTAGCTTGGAAAATGTCTTAGCTTCTTGAAGGTTGCAGGTTGCAAAATTAAAATGTGTATAGAATGGTTACCTGATTGGCAGAACTTGCCATGTTGTCTTCCCTTCAGCTGATCGTCAACCAGTGGCACGGTTTTAGCAAACAAAAAAACTTGCTTGACAGGTAGAGGAGGTTTTGAAGAGGAGGAGTTTTCATCTTTGCCCCCTGGACATCAGAACATTCTTTAGTTCCACTTAACTAATTCACACACTGCACAAATACAGTCCCATCCAGAAATGTTGGAACGACGAGGTCAATTCTTTGTCGTTTACTGAAGATATCTGAGTTCCAGATCAAAAAATGAATATCGGACAAAGGTTTAAAATTTCAGATTTCCATCCATTTTCTATACCGCTTGTTCACGGGCGTGCTGGAGCCCAACCCAGCAGGGGACATCCTGAATCGGTTGCCAGACAATCGCAGGGCACACAAAAACAAACAACCATCCGCACTCACACTCACATCTACGGGCAATTTGGAGTGTCGTACCATGCATGTTTTTTGGGATGTGGGAGGAAACCGGAGTGCCTGGAGAAAGCCCACACGGGGAGAACATGCAAACTCCGCTCAGAGTGGGCTGGAGGTGGAATCGAACCTGCACCCTCCTAACTGTGAGGTGGCTGTTCTAACCACTGATCCGCCATTTTCAGATTTCATTTCTTGGTATTTACAACTCAACATGTTACATCACTCCGTGTGCTAAAAAGAAGTTTGGAGCCACCCATTTTTTAAGTGACCACATGTTTTCATGTGAATAACATCTATTTTTTTGTTGGCATAACCTTTACTTGCAATAACTGCATCAAGCCTGTGACCCTTTGACTTCATCAGACTGTTGCATTCATTATTAGAAATGCTTTTCCAGACCTTTACTGCAGCGTTTTTCAGTTCTTATTTGTTCTGGGGTTTCCCATATAGAATGAAGTATTGTAAACACCTCCCAAAGTATTATAATTACTACAGAGTCAGCCAAACTTGGGTCATGGGACTCATCCGCTTCAGTTCCCCTTTTGCATTGTGTTGGAGCTGTGCAGTAACCACTTGCAAAATGGTTTTCTCATCGGCCATAGGTGCAGAGGAGGTTTAAATTTGTGTTTCGGGGTAGTCGACTCTGCTGAAAACACCAAAAGGTCACAATGGCACCAACATCAAGTATTTTTATTCTTTTGGCCCTCGCTGTGTGTGATGCTGCTATTTCCTGCCAGAATGAAGATGGCCAGCCTGTCGATTGGTGAGGCAATTCATGCATTAATAATATCCTCACTCAGTCTTAATCGATAAATTTCTTATTTTGTATATTCTGAACATTTGAGTATATTTTGTCATGAAACCACTGTCTAATCTGCTGCAGGTTCATCATCTACAAACTGCCAAGATACAAAATTGGCGAGGTGGGTAGCGGCGTAGACTACATGTACCTGGACCCCTCCTTAGACACCTGGCAACTTAGTAAATTCATGGTTAACACTAGTCAAGGAGCCATCAGCAACACTCTCAACCAGCTTTACAGCAAAGCCATTAACAAGGTGATGTTCTTTTTTTCCTTCATTCTTATACTCTCAAGAACCACTTTTACATCTTAGAGGAAGCATTCACTTTTTTCAACAGGGAACTGTAGCTTCTGCTATAAAATGCTAATAATAGCACTTCTTTATACCGTTAACACTGTAATGAAATATCTATCTAAATAGACGGGAATGGGACTTTTACATTTCGACATCCTGAAAATGTGCTGTATTTTCCGCAGTCTAGCGGCTTTGTTTATGCCTTCTACAATGATTCACCACCTCTCCTCAAATACATGCGAGGATATGGACATACAAAAGGTACAGTAGAAAAGAAGCTATGATTTTCTTGGGTGGGTACCCGAGTGATTGGTGTTAAATAGTCGATGTGAAGAGGAAATCTCTGCAGTACCTTGGATAATTCGGAGGATTATTATGTTTTCCAGACACGGAAATAAGCTTCTAAATTTCGTTCTGGGGTAAAACTGTAAATCATCTATAACGTTTTGAAAAATAGGTTTTCAATTATGGCTGTTTTAGGAGGATTATATAAGACATGACAGCATTGTAGAACTTTTGAAAGAAATTTTGAAATATGTCTTTTGAAAGACATATTGACTTTGATCACTGATGGTTCAGTTCATTCAAGGTAAATGGCATGCAGTTTTGTAATTGTCAGATTTTCTAACGTTAATGTTTGATTATGGTTTTGTTACCCAAGCTAAATGTTAAGCTATTTGGCTTGTTATCCAACCAACTATAACATCACCTTTTTTTTTTTAACCTCTAAAATTTGCATCCATGAATGCAGCTCTCCGTTTTTCAGTTTTTCCTGAACACATCGTACATTCAAATTTTTTTTTTTTTTCTTGCTTCCAACAGGGGTACTGCTATTTGACTCTTCCCAGGGCTTCTTGCTGTCTCACAGCATTCCCCATTTCCCTTCATTCCCAGAGATGGGATACCTCTACCCATCCTCTGGCAAAGTCAATGGCCAAACAGCTTTGTGTGTTAGCCTCCACTATGACCAATTCGTCCATGTCAGTGAGTGAACCCCGAAGAAAGAAAAGACCTTTTGCACATCATGCTAAACAAGGAATGTACCCCACCTCCACACACACATTCTTAATGTTTTCTATTATCTTATCTGGACATCTAATTAGCCAGTATGAATATTTGTTAAAGCTAGTTCTCTTTGATTTTTCCCAATGATAGCACAGCACCTGGTGTATCTTTTCCCACGATTCTACAACTGCTCCGTCCCTCCTGCATTTGCTAGCAAACTGCCTCAATTGGCCCAGTTATGTGCAGGCCAAAGGCCAGAAGCGCCTTCGGACAAGAGAATGGACCAACTCCTTTCTTTGCAAGGAGAGAAGTTTTTCACTTTTGCCAAATCCAAACATTTTGTGGATGGTAAGTTACATTTCTTGGTCAGCGTTATGTACACTAATATCAGACAAATGTATCTGTACTTTGCTTTGTTTTGTTTTGTTGACAAAACATTGATTTTTGCCTTCCATCCAGACATCTATACTGGCTGGGTGGCTCAGGTCCTAAAAGCGGACTTGATGACTGAGACCTGGCAGAGACCAGACCACGAGCTGCCTTCCAATTGCTCCTTGCCCAATCACGTCATGAACATTAAGAGAATCCGTCTTCCCAAATCTGCCCCATTCCATTCCAAGTACGACCACTCCAAGTGGTGCGTGTCGTGGGCTTATGAGAAGCAATTGACCTGCTTGGGAGACCTGAACAGGGAGGTACTTCAAATGTGGCGAGGTGGGGGACTAATGTGCTCCAACAACACATTGATTTACAAGTCTTTTAGACCTGTGGTGGACTGGTACATTGGATGCTGATTTGAAGGCCATCCTTGTATTGTTTGGAATGTTAGGGTCAATGTCTTTGAGTGTCTCTAGGAACCATGATCTATGAGCTTTAAGTTAATCAATCTGTCAGGTTCCTACTGTTGTTAATTGATCAATTGCTTTTTAATATTTTTTTCAGGGAGGCAAATTCTCTAAATGTCACCTCCTGCATTCATGAAATTATGGTACAGTTATAATTTTCTCCAAGACATCAACAATCAATTCACCCAATCGACAATGTACTTTTAAAATGAATAATAAATGATAATTGTGCCTAGGCCCAGTATCGTTATACTGTTTTGTGTTATTTTAGAATCAAATTAATTTGGTGAACCTGCTTCACCCCCATAGTTCAGTTCAGGCCGGTGCATTTTTACACCCTCCTCGCCACTAGGAGTCGGACATGTTCAACAAGGGAGCAAATGTTGTGATCCGGATGTGAACGGAAGTTGCGGAAGCAGCTTCCGCAGGAGGCCAGCATCCACGCGCGTGAAGAATATTCCCCGTCTCCGTAAACATTGCTCGACCAATATGGATATCACTGAAGTTCCTGTGACGCGGAAAGGCAAAAGCAAGAAAAAGAAGGATACAAATGATGAGGCGAACAGTGCGGAACAGACAGACAAGATGCAAACCGACGTCGTCGAAGTGAAAGAAGAGAAGACCGAGGCAACTGTCGCCTTCCCACCAATGTTCAGTTTGTCTGAAATCAAGAATAAACAGCGAAGACACTTAATGTTTATAAAACACAAGCAAGAGAAAAGAAAGGTAAAGTCTGGGAATGCTACGTGTAAATAACGATTCAATGAAAAGTAAAATGAAGTTGTAATATCCAACTTCTATGAATTTTGTTGGCTTGCTAAAATGTTGTTTCATAACAAGTCACTTAAGCATGCGAAAAGCGTAAAACCTTGAATGTGACCTCTGCATCCATTACAACCTGGTGATCCTGAAAGGGGGATCCTTCCATCTGTGGTCCCTTCTCAAGGTTTCTCATTTTCCCCTGGCAGGGTTTTTTTGAGTTTTTCCTTGCCCTTTTGGGAGCTTAAGATCAGGGGATGCTTTGAGAATAATTGTCAATTTTGGCTATGTGAAGCCCTTTGAGACTGTTTGTGATTTAGGGCTATACAAATAAACTTGACTTGACTATAAATGTCAATTTTCGAATAACACCAAACTAACATTCACAACTTATAGCTGTTTGTTTACATTCTGTCGTCCTTTTAATTATCTTACCGATGTCAGTGCAAACAATGTTTCTCTTTGTATTTCAGCTAAAGCTCGAGCTGAAGAAGAAGAGGAAAAGACAAGAAAAACTATTGGGTAACAAGGTGAGTTTTCTCAATTTTGGTATTCATAATAGTGAAATAATTCAATGGCATTTCAAAGCTGCTTGAATATTCTTGATACTGGGAAAAGTGTTAGGGTTGACAAATTATTTTGATCGTATGATTATGTTGGAATGTTGACTATAATTATTAACTTTGTTAAAAGCTTCCACCTTACCTTGACTGGTTGAAACTTTCCACTTCTCTGAAGTTGTTGAAACTTTCCAAATGATGTGCAAACATTCTTGCTTAGTTAGTTATCCAAAATGCGCCACTAGTATCTGTTTCCACAACCTTGTAAAACAAAGAGCTGAATACTGATTAACCAGTTTTTACCCCCAAAACCTGTTCACTCTCACCCTCTCGATTGATATTTCCTTGCAAGAGCCAAAAGTTAGACGGCTCTCAAGCACCTCTGTACCATACAGGGTGCTGATGGCTTTCTCCACTTGCAAGTGTAAAATGGGCAAACTATCTCGCGTGTAGTTCTTGCATTAAAGGTAGAGTGGGGGAAAACTCTATCAAAAAGTGTGTTTAAATATTGGTCTAAAATATTCATCAAATTGAAAATATATAACAATCAACATGTTATAGTAGGTTCATTTATGTTTGGTAGTAATTTAGATTGTTTTGCACTCTTTTGAAGGCACCACCTAAACAGGTCCCCAAGACAATAGAAAACCAGAGAGTCTACGACGAAACAACAGTTGACCCGGAAGATGAAGAGGTATAATCATTCGTCATGCTCCCTTTAGTCTTCTCAGGTCATGTGATGGATTTGAGTTCATTCCTGTTATTTTGTTTCTTGTTTAGGTTGCATTTGATGAGGGAACAGATGAATTTTCTGCCTACTTCAACGGCATAACGAACCCCAAAGTGCTAATCACAACGTCAGACAGACCCAGAGGGGTGAGCCCATTTCTGTCCTTCATGCGAACACCAATTGTGTTTTTCCCAAATTCTGAACGCCATCCCCGTGTTTCTCGTAGAGGACGGTAAAGTTCTGCCACCAGCTGGCAACCGTGATCCCAAACGCGTACGTCTACTACAGAAGAGGCTTGGCTCTCAAGAAAGTTATTCCCCAGTGCGTTGCCAGGGACTTCACGTTCCTTGTTGTCGTCAACGAGGACCGCCAAGTGCCGAGTATCCTTTTGCCGGAGAAGTGTTTGCTGTGTGTTTACGATGCACAATTGATAACACTGATTTCGGCGAATCTTTATTATTCTATTCAAGAGGTTACTGTCACGTTTCTTGCCAGATATTGTTCTGGCATGCATATTCTAATGCTTCACTCATTTTCCAGGTTCATTTGGCTGTTTTATAGCTTTTACAAATGCCGTGGTTAAAAATATATTACGATTTAACGTCGTTAGCATACAATGAGGCACCATAATAAAAACAAAACACAAAGTATTTTATGTGCCTTAACTCTAACTCTAAGATGGTTTGGTTCTTTGTCACCTGCCTGAAGGACCCACTGCACACTTCAAGGTCAGCAGTGTTCGACTACGAAAGGAAATGAAGGCAAGTTTATTTTTCAGCATTTCAAGCGGTCATATCGTCTTTATTGCAGAGAGAGTTTCTAGAAATAGTTAAATCTTTTGTGAAATGGCCATGTTGTCCTTTTGCCAACACACGAGTGTGCTGTTTTGCATCTATAGAGACGAGGTAAGGAGCCAACAGAGCATCACCCAGAGGTGATCTTGAACAACTTCACCACACGTTTGGGCCACACCATCGGCCGGATGTTTGCTGCCCTTTTCCCCCAAAAGCCCAATTTTGTGGGTCGCCAAGTGGCCACCTTCCACAACCAAAGAGACTTCATATTTTTCCGATTTCACAGGTGAACGTCAGATGAGCAACTACACACTCTGTCCCTAGATTGGTGTGATTTCATGAACGCTTACCCTCTGATTGTTGTGTATCTCAAGATACATCTTCAAAAATGAGAAGAAGGCCGGCATTCAGGAGCTGGGTCCTCGATTCACGCTTAAGCTTCGCTCTCTGCAGAAAGGCACCTTTGATTCCAAGTTTGGCGAGTATGAGTGGGTCCTCAAGGTAAGAGCGCACGTGTTTTATCTTAAAAAGTAGATGTTGGATTAATTATGGCAGTTCTGTGTTTTTATATTTGCACGTACTTGATTTGGTCGCAAAGTTCAAAGGCCTCATCACGTGTTTTCCTTTTGTTTGTAGCGCCATGAAATGGATGCCTCCAGGCGCAAATTTCAACTGTGAAAACAAAATCATCTCTCCTCTGGTAATTGCGCAAGGACTGATCCGTTGATCCCACAATTGTTTGCTTTTATTCAAAATGACTACATTGTGCTTATCATGGATTTTTGAAACTTATTGACCAAACTGCTGACGCAGTTACCCTATACAGACAAACAGATGCTCTGCGTTTTAGTCACTCTCACTTGAACGATGATAAATACCGACATTGGGTTAACTATTTGATGAGTTTTCTAATTGGTTTGTTGCAGAACAAAAACATTTATGAAAAGATCATTTTCAGAGAGCAAGAGGGAAATGTGTGAACATTTATTTTAAGTCAGCAATGGCCACTGCACAACAAGGCATGTTTGGGGGGTATGTGGTTAGTTGTTGTTTTTTTTTATGCACAGAAAGTCCACAATTGACGATGCACACAACATAATGGCGTTTCTGGGTTAGAATCGGCAAAGCAGCAAAAGAATATCAGCGGCATAGAGGCTCACTTTGTTAGTTGTGTTTTTTTTATTTCTGACCGAGGAGTCTTTGATATAACGTCATAATTATCACATTTTGAGTTTACATGTGCAGTGGCATAACAATAGCCGCACAAAGCCTCTTATGTTACATTGCGATTGAAATGGGTAATTTATTTATAGCCTGGAAATGTTTTCCAAACAAATATTTACTGTAATTATAACTGCACGACAGCGTAGGTTCTGACTTGGACACATGAGAAAACAAAGGACTCCCCAACTCCTTATAAGTTGTTAATCATGCATAAAACTTGTCTTGTAAGTACCTGAAGATGTTTACTATTGTTTTTTCAGTTTTTTTTTTTTTTTTAACAAAGGTTAAGAATATATTTAGTTGCAAATTTCCCTAACACTCTTGAGGTGATTCCAGCCCATCTTCAAGACGCACCACACTCTAAAGACCTGTAGAAAATTTGCAAACGTGAAATCTTAGAAAAGAATTATCAATGTTGTTGAAAATGAAAAAACTGAGCGGGACTCACAGGGCCCAAGGCGTCGCCGTTATAGGAAGGAGCAGACTTTCTGAGGTCTGAACGGGTTACTACTGGAGGACATACCAGTGAGCAGCGGATCATGCTGGGCGTTCTGGAGACAAAACTGCTGTAGGTCATTCGCGGCCAGGGACACCTGGTGATAACCCAAGATGAGCATTTACTTGATAGCTTCAAAACAAACGAATCTATTAAATTCCAAAGTCGATAAAAGCACATTTAGTCGAACCTAAACACTGGAGAAACGCCCTAACTACCATTCGGCGTAGTTTTTACCTTTACTCGGCTCATTCCCGCTTCAAAACGTAGCTGTTGGACAATTTTCTTCATCGCTACGATGCTGGATGACCCCGACATTTTCGTTTTTATTTTATCGGATCGGTTTTAGTTTCTGGAAAATGAGTAAAAGTTAAGTTGCAAAAACTTGTTGACAAGGGAGTGTCAAATCCGCTTCCGGTTTTCTGGGAGGTGTGTTTTGTAGTGGCGCCTTCAATGTCATGCAATACTGTTGGATACTGAGTTCTCCTAAGAAGAACGCTGGAAAAAAAGTAGAATTCTCCAAGATGCTGATTCGATTTCTGTAATATATTCTTAAATATTTTTCATAATGATGGTGTAGTTGAAACAATTCAGAGATTTATTCTAGTTTTTGAAGAGGAATGTATGCGTCACTATAATTTCAGGTATTTCTGAACGCCACACTTGAACGTGGAAACTACGATAGCTCCCTCTAGTGGCGCAAATTATGACAATTGCACAAAAAATGCAGTGCAACAGAGCTCACCCTTCACTGTATATTAACAAAATAGGAAGTAAATTGAGAAACGTGCAGTATTCTTGTTTTGATACACTTAAAACCAGACAAATGTCTTTTTCCTTCAGTTTGTAGCAACAACAAGACAGTGGTGGGAAACACAACTACATTGCTGTTGCCTGTAGTTAAAAATTATTTTCATATATTTGTACTTAAAAGTATTTATTTTTATTCCTTTTTTACGTTTGCCCTGAGCATTTGAAAACGCTGTATTAGAAAGTACACTCCTATTTTTTTTTTATTTATAAAATAAGACCAAGGGAAATCAAATCTTAGTACAAGTACAAAAGTGTAACTAGTTTTGCTAACTCTGCAACCAGAGCAACCGATGCTGGCACTCTCATAAAAGAATCTCTAATGTGTGTGGAAAGCCACTCTCATGTCAAGTCAACCAACAAGAGGCCCACGTCTTTGTCGGGTCAAACACATCCTAAAAACTCTGTGTGAGGAGCTCAGTTGTGCATGACTGGCCGGATGAAGATGGAGCTGCCGTGTGAATCTGATAAGAGACCAATCAGTTGCAAGGTATGTTCATAATTGACTAAAGATAAATGATGTCATACTATACTCTGAGCACTTCTCCAATGTTTGGTTTGTGTGTGTATATGTTCAGTTTGTGGAGCTCCATGTTCTCTACGTACCAGACGATCAATGGAATGTGAAACTGAACAAAGTTCCTTCAGAAGCCACGGAGAGTTTCATATCTGCAGGCTTCATCAGGTCACATTTTTTGTTTTGTTGGGGTTCAGGATGGAATCAATAGAAAATTAAATTGAAAAAGTTGCGTTACACAAATTTTGCTTGTTTAGAGTTTACCCTGAGGTCACCCTGAAAGCTCTGAGAAGTGAACTGGGGGAGCTTCTGGGCACAGACAAGAACATGGACAAATTTTCCTTCTTGAAATGCGTGGGCCGAAGCTTGGCTATGGTGAGTGTGTCTGATGTCACATGATGCAAGAGTGGTTACAGGTAAGCGTGTTTGGGGTGTAACATCATATTTAACCTTTTGCTTTTTTTTGCTGTGTGCCAGGTCAAAAGCAAGCAGGAGAAGGATATAAAAGCCAAAACGTTCGCTCCACCGTATGTATGTAAAACATGATGAGTCATATTCCTTATTTATTTATTTATTTATTTATTTATTTATTTATTTATTTAACAACCCCTAATTGATATTATTACCCACGCCAAGCACATGTTTTTTTTTATTAGTACTATTACTACTTGTATTACTACTATTTTTTTCTTATTTTGGGTATCCTAAGTAAATATTTGCTGAGAAAAAGTAGATTGAAATCTTCTGAAGCAGGCGTCCATAAAGACTGTAATGCCAAAGAAGTTTAAAAAAAAAGTTAAATAACCACAAAGAAAATCTTGATTTCTTTTCATTCTATTTTATGTTATGACTGTGTACATGTTTCCAGGCCGCCCAGCCAGAGCTTTACCTGTTGCCCACAATGGAGAACCAGAGCAGCCTTTCCTCCCATTCGCTCAGCCCAGACACCAGCAGCAGCTCCCCAGACCCGCCGACCTACTACCCCCACAAGACGTGGGGCTCGCCAGCCGAGACAAAAGAGCCTGTGAAGTTCCCCCACATCCCCCAATCTTCCCACCAGCTTCTTCCCTCTTCTAGCTTGGAGGAGGAGGAGGAAGAGCATGATGAAGAGCAGGGTTACAGTTCCTCAGAGGGAGGACATGGTGGGGAGGAAGAAGGTAATAAGATTGAGTGGCATGAGACGGGGGAGCGTGACAAGAGAAAGTCCAACAATCAACCTCAAAATAAAGGTGAGACAAACATTAGGAGTAAAAGAGTCGTCATAAAGTCACAGTAAACATTTGTATTGTTGCTCCCCAAAAAAAAAAAATATAAAAAGGCGGCTTGGCTCAGGTGAAGGAGCATCCCCAAGAGGAAGAACCAAGATGTAGAAAGAAGAAACAAGGAAGCAGAGCAGCCAAAGATTCAGGAGCCGTGGAGTCGGTGGAGGATGGAGATTCAGACAGGCAGTGAGCTGAGCCCTCACCTCACTGTACACTGCACTTCTATAGAGATCCATAAACACCTTCTGCTCTTTTATCGTAGTCTCGGAAAATCACGAGATTTGTTCACATTTCAGTCGTTCAGGAGTAAAACAACCAGTGGGGTAAGAAATTCATCTTTTGTTTTGGTCATGCAACTGTATAAAAATTCATTTTTTTTTTTTTTTTCTTTGTCGTTAAGGTGGCAGAAAGCCCAGTTGTGCTATCCCGACCCATCCGCTGCATCTCCCCACCACCTGGTTTAGACTTGACCATGACAACCCACAAACCCATTATTTCCGCCGTCATCCCGTCTAATAGTAAGTTGTCGTGTCGGAAAAACATATTAGGTCACATTTGAAAGAGTGTTTGTCTCTTCTAGGAGAAGAACTTATAGAGGAAATCAAGTTGGTGAAGGAGGAAAGGAAACAATTAGAATGGAAAAGACAGGAGTTGCTCAGGAAAGGCAAAGATTTGTTGGCCCAGAACAGGCACCGCAGGAACCAAGGTGGTGGAAAACTTAAGAAGATAACCAAAAGGCAACAAACATGCACAGTCAACTTCTGTTTTGTTCTCTTCCACTGATTTTCAAGCCCGTGACAGCTGGAAAAAAAAGTATTTTGATACCAAGAAGGCCACTGGACCTTTGGAAGATGCGCTGAGGAATGTCAAGCAAGAACTGGAGACATTCTACGACAAGATCCTGCAACAGCTCCATGCCAGAGACAACAGAAGCAAGCTGCAAAAGCAAGGACAAGCCTCTGAAAAGGTACGCTGAAATTGATTGCAACAAACGTTACAATCTATGTAGTACAGTACAGTACATCGTAAATGTAGTTTATTTTGTTACTAAGTTGGCAACACCTGTGTTTAGAATGAGCTCATCATTCAGATCCTGACAGAGACCCACGACATCGACAATCTGAAAAGGATGGTGGAAGATGCCAAGATGAAGCTGGTGACTGAGATAAAGGTAAATCTTCAAGTAAAAATGCTTCATATAGTGAAACATCAGTGGTCCTTCACTGAATGTTATGTCAACAAACGCTTCCGTAGCTGAGGAAACAGGCTGCCACTGAACTGAAGGCACTGAAGGCGGAGCTGGCCCAGAAGAAGAGTCAGTTAGTCCGTCAGGGGCCTGTGACGTCGCTAAGCTTTGTGAACAGCACTCGAGACAAAACAAAAGTCCAAAACAGCTCCAACTGAGGAGGGCTTTTTTTTTTTTTTTTTTTTTTTTTTTACAGTAACACATGGCATAAAAAGTGAACACAGTGGAATGTTTGACACCAAATGACATTGAAAGGTGTCAGCAAAAAAAAAAAAAAGCAACAATAAAGCCTGCAGTGCAAGTATTTGTTTGAGGACTGAAAATGTTTTACGGTCACAAAGGTTCACATAGTAACAACGCAGCCGCTCGAAATGTCTAGAGCCCGTAAACTTTGGCCCAACTAGCATCCAAAGAGAGCATTCCACATCAATGCGCTCTGCTGCCTAGCAACCGGATCGTCGCTGTAGTCCAAAATGTTGCCATTCCACATGCCCACTCCTCTCAAACCTTTAGATTTCACAAACTCCGTCTTGAGGCAAATACTCTCCGGGTCATCATATCGAACTTGGTGAAACTTTCCTTCTGGGTCCTGCAAAGTGAGGGCAGAAAGCTGAGGTTGACTTTAAGATGAAAGTTTGACCGCTGTTTATAAAGCAGAGTACTAATCGGACTGAAAAAAAAATCTGGGAATCTGGATTTTCTGTGGCACCATGCTGCCTTTTACTGGTCAATTTTGGTACTACAAAAGACTTTGGAGTTGCAGGAGGAGACTCGCTATTGTTAGTGAAATTATGGTTATTAGGGTAAGTTATGTCCTCCTGTGTTGAAGTACCTGTTAGACCAGGTACATGTTCCCCTTGGTCATGTGTGGGGTGGTTTGAAATGAAAACACCTTAAAGCAAAACCAATGCATACCCAGTAATTGAAATAGGGCGCTTTCTGCTTGTCGTCCCACAACCGTCCTGACAACGAGCTGCCGACCTGCGTCATGATCCATCTGTAGGTTTTCTGTTTTCCAGCAGCATCGCTACATGGAGCGCCACGGAACGGCACTTTGGCAATAGAACAGATACCATCCTGGTGCACGGAAAGATTGTACATTTGCACTTGAGGAGGGCAGTCTTTAGCAAAAGCACCTTCTAAAGTCTAAAACAATGAAATATAATGCTAGGCATTTTTAAATATAAATATATTGCTAAATAATCATTGGGCAACCCTAGTTTAATGACTCCTACCTGTGAAAGGTTGAGACAAGGGTAGTCATAGCCGTACCATGGCACACCCATCACTAACTTCTGCGGAGCTATCTTCAAATTTAAATATTGATCATAGGCTGGAGAGAGACAGAGGAATTAATGAGTTAAGTTCAACCTTGACACTTAAGTGCACCACAAACCATTAATAGTTTGGTTAAGGGGGGCGTTGGCCATGGCGATGCAGTCCCCGAGTATTTGGCTCTGTTCATCGTAGGACATTACAAAAAGCAAATCGCAGGATTCTGCGATGGTGACGTAGTCATAGCAGCGCTTGTCGATACATTGGGGTGACCAGGCAACATCGAAGGACACCTAAAGAACAGAATTTGGTCAGCAGTGGAGGTTACCGGTATATCACGGGGAACAGTAACATGGTCACCTGAGAACCGGGAATCTCCCTGTGGAAAGCCTCAGTGGTTTCTTTAACCAGGTCCGTTAGGGCGTAGTACTCAGGCGACCCTTCGTCCACTGCTTGTTCAATGTCAATGTTGATTCCATCCATGAACTGACATTTGGCCAAGTTGACCTTCTCAGTTATCCAATCTGTCCTGTTCTTTTGGTCCACAATGTAAGCGAGCCGAACGTCACCTTTACGAAAGTTGGCACTAATGAGCATTGAACCGGAATTGTGACTTTACACTGGAAATAAATTGTTAGCTTACTAGCATAATTGCCAAAGGGCCATTCTACTAGTGATGAGAAAATGAAACTTCAAATGTGAACCACTTGTATTTTATGAATCCTTGAGATGACACTGTTGGTTTAAATAAAAAGGTTTGAGACATGGCAAGTCAGTGTATTTTACGCCGAATGTTGAACAGAGTGCCAATTAGAAGAGTTAAAAAAATGGTTCATGAGGCACATTTGAAGCTTCATTTATCTCTCACCGCTTTCTACCAAATTGGACACATTTGCAGCCCCATGAAATGCAATAAACAGATGCGTGATAAAAAACTGTAAAATATTCCTTTTCTTTTAATCAAGTTAAGTCTATTGCACATTGAACTAATTGCATATTTAATTAATATTAAAAGATTAATTCCTATTTTCAAAATGTATTTTAGGCTAACAATGTGTAAATACCTTTAAGTACGACGCGTGCTCCTTTCGAATGAGCGTGACACATGAGCTCCGCGTCGTATTTCCCAAATGTTGCCACTGTCGTCACCACGCTCCAGTTATATGATTTCCATGTCTTTCCGCCCACGTCGAACACAAACACCTGAGAGCACACACACCAAAATGTCAATTGTACTAAATTATTTATATTTATTTATGGATAATAAATTATGTATATTTAAAAAACCTCTCCTAAGTTGAACTTGTTTTCCTCATTCAATACCATGGGATCATCTTTTGGGTGAATCAGGAAGTGAAAACCCCTCAAAAAGCTGAGTTTTAATGTTTGATATTTATTACGTTTGTATGTAAAAGGGATTTAAAAGTATGGTGGCACAGAGAACTACACATCTCCCTCCCAGTTCTGCAGTTGGGAATTCAAATACCAGCTCAGGCATTCATGTGTAGGATTTGCATGTTCCCCTTTTGCTTGTATAGATTGTAATGATAATAAGTGGTATAGAAAATGGATGGGTGGAAATTACATTGGACAACAGTGAAATTTAATCAGAGGTGGCTTTATATCTCCCAAGCCACGCTTATTTTAAAAAATCTTTTTTATATAGCACATTGGGTTGAGCTGTTTTAATTTTTTGTTTTTAAATTTGACCTGTACAAGCTTCTGCAATTCAGATTATTACCATGCATAGTAATGTACTGCTAGGAAGTTTCAAGGGGAAGAAGAAAAAAAAATATGCATGATATGCAATTTATTGCATATTAGTTACATAATAATTACTTATTGTGAGAACCACTTTGTGACCGCGCAGGCCATCTGTAACGTTCTCAGGCGTACACCAAGAACTTCCTTTTTTTTTTCTATGCAAAAATTGTGTACAATATTAATCACGCTTGGAAAAATAGACATTAAAACAACATTAACGTTTTGAAAACTGGATGAATATGACATTTTCATACAAACGTTTGATACACTGCTGCGATCAGATTTGATCCGATTTTGATATCGGGAAAAACAACTACGACTAAGTAAATATATCTCATCAAGGCAATGTACAAAGCAGAACAACTTTCTCTAACTCGCATATTTTATTCGAACTATTTGTCACGATAGAGGACATCGTAATCTCGCTGTAAGGGATTCTGTGAGGGGATTATCACAGGAATTGATCATTTGATCAGGATATTCTTGAGAGTTTTAAGGGTCCAGCAAAAGTACCTCGAAATCTCTCTTGTCGCGTATCTGATGGCATAATTCGGCTTTCTCACACGGACACGGACAGGCGTCTGCCAAACCCAGCAAGCTTATTGACGATAAAAACACAAGTACGAAGGGTGACATTTTAAATCGAACTTCCGATAAAAACCGAGACACACTCGGAAGAGTTCGTGCTCTATGGTGGCTGATGAGGGACAAACTTTTATCCAGCGTATTCCTGTACAAAACAAGACTCTTGATAGACAAAAAGTATGTACTATACTTAATTTTTTTTAGCCTAACTTTCACCACTTATATGTAAGCCAGCTACAGTTAAATTTTGTCTTAGGAAAACAAAATTGTCACAAGTACATGTTTGTGAGACCTAAAACGTCTACACAGCGACATCTTGTGGTCACCACTGGGTAAGATTTTCGCCCAAAAGAGGCTCGCTGATTGGCGAGTTTCCACACGATCTCTTGGAGATTACACCTGATGGCTGTCAGACTGATGGGCATGCGTGGCGGCGTGCGACTGACGTGATCTGTCTGCGGGTCGAACATGGAGCTCCTGACTCGCTATCTCGATAGGAGCAATTCCGTAAGGTGAGTTTTATATCGGAAGTTTTTTCTGACTCACCATATTGCCGTTATAATAGTCTCACTATTTTCACGTTTTAATATTAAAAAGCGTCGTGTGATTGAGAATAAATAATAATAATTTTTGCAACCTACTGACGATGGCGGTGCAAGTTAAAAATTGTTTCTAATACTTTTTTTTAAAAATAAACATAGACGGTAAATATTGAACTTCCTGCATGAGAACGTTAAACTCCGACTACTGCCATGAAAGTCTTGTTCTCCGTTCAGATGTTTGAAGCGTCTTGAAAAATAATTTGTATAAAATGCTCATGCAATTTTTAAAACAATATTTTGTCCCTCAGTTCTACCACAACTCAAGACTTAATCAAGGAGGAGAACCTTAGGGATGACCTGCGGTTCTACTTTATGAGCCCATGTGAGAAGTACCGGGCCCGAAGGCACGTCCCCTGGAAATTGGGGGTGCAGATCCTCAAGATAATCATGATTACCACACAAGTATGTACCTCACATTGCAAAGTGCATGCTCTTAAGAGAATGAGAAATATATTTTTTCATCTGTCACTTATAGTTGAATAAGCATACATGATAAATTCACATTAAAGTCCTATGATGTGGTAATGGTGTGTGATGATATACTAAGTGCGCCATACTTGCACACGTGAACCTTGGTCACTTTGCTGCTGACAGTGTTTAAATCATTGCAACATTTCGAGGAAATGGAGGGGACCTGTTTGTTCCGGTGGAACCGAAAGCAAAAATCTTTCGCAGAACTGCAGTTGCTCAGTCAATGTGTTTACAGAGTCAAGTCAAACAATTAAACTTCTTAGGCTGCTGTCCATAGTTTGAACTCATTTAATTGCCAAGTATGGTTTGGTATTAACAACACGATCACTTTGTTGAAATCAACACTTGGTGCGTTTATGCAACAAACTAGCAGGTGGCCTCAAACATGTCGCAGTATTTCACACAAAAGAAGGTGATTGGTTGGGCACCCACTTGCAAAACTTGGATATTATGCAAGTCTGTCTTCAGATGTATGCCCATGTGAAAGGAGTGTCAATGTATGATTGGCTAAGCTAGTTGGTTGATGGGGCCTGCGTCATGACGATGACAATGTGTAGATGGTAAACAAAGACAGCTCAGGTCAGCTTCTGGCGAGATTTTTGGCAGACATCTAGGTAATTTCATTTACCTATGTTTGGCTGTGATAGAATTAGAATCTTTATTACGAGGGTAACTGTAACTATGAAGTGGCTCATGATTTAAAAAAACAAAAAAGCCCAAATAAAGCCAGTGAAAAATAGAACAGATGTTTTTGCATTGAATTTTGTGGAAAATACTCACCACCAGCAGAATAACATGCTTTTTCTTGTTGTTGTTTTTGTGTGGAATCCCCAAAACTCTGTAGCAGCCTGGAGTTCCCCCCGGGACTTAAGTGTCTCAGCAATATGTGATGTGTCAATCATATTAAGAGGAGAATATTTTGTACTTTCAGCTGGTCTTGTTTGGCCTCAACAACCTCCTTGTGGTGTCCTACAAGGAGGAGAATGCCATGGCCCTGAAAAACCTGTTCCTGAAGGACTACAGTGGTGTGGATGAGGATGACTACTGCGTTGCGGTCTACTCACAACAAAGTGTCTATGACAGCTTGTTTCATGTGATGGATCAGGTAGGTTAAACCAGTCATCATTATTAAAACAATTGAATGCCAAAAGACATTTCAAAGTAGGATAGATGTTTAAAATGATAGTTTGTTTGAGCAAATCTTATGTTTGTGTGCGATTTCACCTGGATCAGTGCATTCATGTTACGCTGCTGGTGTTTACAGTACAGCCAGCTGGGCCGGCTCGCTGTGAGTCCCATCAGTTATGCTGAGGATGAAGGTGGTGGCTTGTTGCCTCTGGTCATCTGCAAGACCCTTTACAGGAGAGGCAGTGTCGAGCCTTCGGAGGAAGCCTATGACATAGACGCCCAATTGGAGACAGGTGAACATTTGTACTTCAAATCTCAGTGAACAAAGCAAGAAAATAGGTTACACTAAAATGCTCTGTTTTTAATTCAATACCCTTAAAAAAAATCCCTAATGCAAAATTGACTTGGCTTGCTTTCAATTTAAAGTTCTAAGAATGAAGAGTTGAGCCTTGATAAATTGCTCTGAGCTGGTAGCTATCAGGTTGTGAAATGTATTATCACTTGCTTCAGGACAAACTGAAACATTACCTCATTTAATTAAATTATCATTTAAACTTGAGATCGATGATGAGCCTTATGTATCTTATTTTATTTTATTTCCTCTTTCCCTCAGTTTGCTTATCGCTTGATCCAAAGACCGCATATCAATGGAAAACCAATAATGCGTCCTTTTTTGACCTGGACTTTTACAGGTATTCGTTCATGACACCTTTCAGTAGGGACGGGCAAGTATCAATACCAGGTATAGGTATCGGTCCCAATACCAGCCTTATTTCACGGTATCGGTACTTGCGATGTTGACTGATGCCAGTATCAGCTGCTCTGTTATACCTGTTTTACAATCAGGAAGTAAAAATAGATGAACAGAAAATTGCCATTAATTTAATGCATTTTTTAAGGAAAAAGTGCTACATTGGAATACAATTGTCAGTGATCAGTCATTGTTTTGGAAGGACATTTTTTGTATCAAAAAGTACTATTGGTATCGGTGCTTGGCATCGGTATAATGGACGACTCCAAAATTTATTACTCGTACTGGTATCAGTCTGAAAAAATTGGTATCGAGCATCCCTACTTTATAGTGTGGCACACATTTTTATACCTAAATACATGAAAGTAATCCTATCCTCATTTTCAGGTTGGTGGATGTGAAAGTAACGTTCACTTTAAAAGGGATTAACCTGCAAACAGTGCGGTCGCGGGAGATGCCTGACTGTTACTCATTTTCTATCACGGTATGTATGGCTTCGACTTATTCACTCACTCTGTCTCTCATGAAAAAAAGAAAACTTGAAAGGTATAGCACAAGCATTGCAAAACAAAAAAATGACTGTAAGAGTTGTCAGCAGAACTTGGTCTGCTGGGTATAAACTGTATAAAATGGATGGATGAACTTGTGATAGTTAATAATGATTAACTTTTTTGTAGCGCTTACATGACAGTTGTAAAAGTTGAAATCTAACAACATTGGTCATGAAGATTTTATAGTAGGATAGTTTGACCCTTGAGTGGATTTCTTTTAAATTCCCATAACTGCCTATTGAAAAAAAAGCTTATTCCAAATCCGAACAGATTCTGTTAACCTATTTATATATTATATAAGGTTGCAATTTACAGACGAACATTCAACAGCACAAACTACACTAACTTTCCAAGATTACAATATTGTTTAATTGGTCTTTGCATGTGTTCCCCCCCAGATAACGTTTGATAACCAACGTCACAGTGGAAAGGTCAAACTATTCCTCGACATCGATGCACAGAGTAGTGCATGCCGAGACTGGAAGATATCTGGAACAGGTAATGACGCTGCTGCACAGTTGTCGTAGTTCAAGTTCGAGAACACATGAACATTACAAACATTGGCGTGCTGCAGATTTTCTGCAGAAGTGTCAACAAACTCTTGCCGTTAAAGAGTTTCAGACTGTTGTGCACACAGAGGCGGTTTCCTTTGCACTTATCGGTCACAATAGTGGTGCGCTTATTTAAGAGATTAATGTTCTCCTCTGCGCTATCTCTGTCTTTCAGCTCAGAAAAACACCCACTATCTCCTGGTGTTCGATGGCTTTGTCATTGTGGTTTGCCTCACGTCGGCCGTGCTGTGCACCCGTTCCATAGTGCTGGCCGTCAGGTTACTTCGGGTCAGCATGTTTATTGGCATACCTTTAGGTTCATATCTGTTGCAATTTGAGCAAACTTGTACATATCATTTCTGTGTGCCGCTGTGCATTTCAGAGATTCTCCAGGTTCCTCCATGAAAATTACAACCGAAAAGTATGTGAGGATGACCAAGGGGAGTTCCTGAATGGTTGGTACGTGCTGGTCATTGTCAGCGACCTCTTGACCATAGTTGGGTCCATACTGAAGATGGAAATTCAAGCAAAGGTAAACTTTGCCTTTAGATGATACTCTCAACTTTCAAATTTCAAACTTTCCCCTTTTGTGGCCCACAGAGTTTAACCAGCTACGACGTGTGCAGTATATTTCTGGGAACGTCAACGTTATTGGTGTGGGTCGGCGTGATCCGCTATCTGGGCTACTTCCAGAAATACAATGTGAGTCTTTATATTTTGTATGAGCTATATCTTCACAAGAGCGGAGTAAAAAGTTCCAGGACTGGCATCGCAAATGATATTTTTCAAAACCAAACTATAAGTTTTTATCATAAGAGTGGATCAGAGGATCCAACGTTTGGATTGGAGACACGTGTGATGCCTATCCTGTAATCTTTCTGACATTCTCATATATGGCGCTCTCTTTTTACAAGTTATGCATGCATTTCATTGTTATCTGTAGGTGCTGATTTTGACCATGAAGGCAGCCTTCCCCAAGGTGTTGCGTTTCTGCTGCTGTGCTGGCATGATCTACCTTGGCTACACCTTCTGCGGGTGGATTGTGCTGGGTCCTTACCACGAAAAGGTAAAATGTGAATTATAAACGAGAATGTCTAGCAACCTTCAGAGTCAAACGAAATTAAAACAACTATGCAAGTAAACCTACAACTTTTGGCCACTAGATGTCAGTGTTGGCTAGTGTACCTTTCCTTCATCGTCCTGAAGACTTGATAATTCTCTGTAACGTCTCTAAACGTTTCCTATTACTGAATATATACAGTACATAGAATAGGGTATTTTAAAATAAGTTTGGATAGAAATTGATAATATTCCTTTGTATTGTTTTTATTGCACTAAATGTTTGCCCTTTCCATTTCTCCCAGTTTGAAGGCCTGAGCCTGGTAGCAGAATGTCTGTTTTCCTTGCTGAACGGCGACGACATGTTCACCACCTTTGCCCAGTTGAAAGACAAGAACACGCTGGTTTGGCTCTTCAGTCGGGCGTACCTCTACTCCTTCATTTCACTCTTCATCTACATGGTGCTTTCGCTCTTCATCGCCCTCATCACAGACGCTTACGAGACCATTAAGGTATTTCCCTATGAGCTGTCTCTAAAACCTTGCCCTTTAGGAGGTATATATTAACAGTAAACAAATAACCTCCCTCCATATATCACA
Organism: Syngnathus floridae; assembly: GCF_059516105.1. Lineage (NCBI taxonomy): Eukaryota > Metazoa > Chordata > Actinopteri > Syngnathiformes > Syngnathidae > Syngnathus > Syngnathus floridae. The sequence continues at coordinate 7,507,876 of NC_142425.1, forward strand.
TTGATGTATTTGGAATTATTTAGTTTCACCAGTTTCTTCAAATGAACTTTACTTTACTCTAAAAGCAATAAAAAGCACACTGGTTTATTTAGTTTTCTTTTACATTTTGGCCTGCCTTTAATCACAGAATTACCAGAAGGATGGATTCCCGCTGACAGACCTGCAAAAGTTCCTCAGAGATCAGAAGGATTTTGTATCCTCGGAGGAGAACAGACCGCCAGACCTCTACACCAGCTACTCGTTGTTCTGCTGCTGTGAAAGGTACGTCACATGCACCGTTAGATCAGCGCTTGTGACTGTGCAAACACAGTGACCAGCAGGTTAAGCTACAATCAGTGCTACAATGCTCACTGGCAAAGCAAAAGAAGCTAAGTGAACTGTCGAATTTTGTATGAATGCCAATCAAGTCATCTGTTATGATATATCTCGCACAATTTAATGAGGGCTTCGATTAAGTACTGAGCACCTGAGTTAATAAGAGTAACATTTTGAGGTTCCTCAAATGTGTAGTTTGTATAAAGAAGCCCTTTCCTATGTCGCAATGCATTATTAAATTTGCGCATCACCAAAAAAAAATAAAAAATCCTCTGAATTGACTAACAAGAACTTTCAAATTTGCTGACCATTGACTCATTACAGCAAAAATGAACTGACGGTCAGAAAATATGTGCCTGCTTGACAATTAAAATTATTTTTTGCCTCACACCTTTTCACTGATTCAAATGTAAACCTGTAAACAATTTTGGTTCCCCATTTTACTGTTTACTCCAGATGCAGTATTTTGCTTATACTTTGTTGCTCCAGCAACAGTTAATTTTCCGAAGGACTTTTTTTTTTTCTTCTTCTCATTCCTTTTCAATGAGCCAATCCCTATCATCAGCTAGTGGCAGACTGGAGCGGGGTTCCCTCCACTCTTGGGGTTTGGCGTGGACTTCTCTGCTCTGACAACATTGAAATTTATTTGCTGGCTACACCCAGCAATGGCTAGTTTGAGGCTATGCAGTACACTGGGAATGTCCACCAGCATGGCTCCGTGCCTCTGAGATAAACACACCATAATTGGCACTCGACTGCAACATTTGAGCTAGGAAAATGAAAACCCAGTGGTTAGCGAGGCAGAGGTTTTAAATTGTAGTTAGCTGAAGAAAATGCCAGCAGTGCATTTAGACAAAGTCATCGCACTAGGTGAGTACAACATAAGACCATTTGAATAATGTCATTATTTCATGAATTTAATTCAAACAGAATCTCTGAAAGTGATGACATTGCACTCATCAGCTGACAAATGATGCCCCTCCCGTTTGAAGCAATCTGGGAAGAGAGCAACGGAAAGAGGACTTCACACGTCTGACACAAACTTGTGACAACTCCTCATTCAGACTCCTTGATCATGTACTGCTGTCATTCGGGAAGGTACACACAGTGCCTAGTGCAATTGAAAGACAATGTGAGCATGAGACTGAACTATGACCTCACACAGTATTTCTTGAAGGTGTGTTGTTTTGTTTTTTTGTTTTTTTTACAGTGATAGTGTCAGCATGGGTTATGGCGTGGTGGAGGTAATAAAATTGTATAGGAATATTCCTATACATGCTTGGTCTTTATGGCATAATGTGATAAAATGAAATTAGCTATTTTGTATTACACACTATAATGAGATGTTGCAAAGGAAAGAAAAAGCTACCTGTTGTCTTTATACATCTCTGTTCAAAAATACATTGATGTTTAATGCACAAATAAAATGCATTACCAGACTTGAAATTGGCGATCATTTGTGTGAATAGAAGCATATATTTGGTTTTGTAGATTACAATTACACAGGTTGAGCCTCACACAAAAAGCTGCAAGTCAGCCATAAATCCCCCTTGCTAAATTTTACTAGATTTCCTCATTTTAAGGACGCCCTAAATCTGATTTGTACATTGATTTAGATGTTGACAATTTTTTTTTTTTTTTTTTTACATGTAGCACATCCTTAGAACACTTATTTTAATACTCAAAACTCCCATTTCCCATGTCTGTATATTGCACAAAATACACAGAGGTCAGCCTGGCGGTCGACCTCCGTGAATGTGATTTTGTTGTTTTTGATTACGACAGCGACCTCTGCTGGCTTTCATCATTTGTTGCAATCCACTCGGCCTCGTAGAAGCATGCAGTAAAACTGAGGAAGCTATTTTTACATGAACGATGCCCTTTGACTTTACTGTTTTAGTAGGTTCTCAGTCTACCTTTATGATGTTCTTGTTTCAGTTTGTTCATAAATTTAAGCCATGATGACATTTTATTACATAAATGATAAGGCAATACATACACGTTTATTTGCCATGTAGAATGACATTTGTTTTTTCCTCGCTATAAATTGCTGGCATTGATTTCTTACAAATTAAGCAAAATTGTTTAGTTTCCCACAATACTCCTGGTGATCCATCATGGCACACACCACAGTACCCTGGTGGGGGAATCACGCTTCCAGAACACAAAACAGACCACTTATACTCTACTCCTATTTAACAGGAAATGAAAGTATCATCAGTGGTCACTAAACTAGTAATCGTGTCATGCTTGACTCACCCACAAAGTGTATAAGTGTATTTACTGAAGGAATAAACAGAGGATGTTGCTGCACTTGGCATCCCACACGTACTCAGGTTCAGCATTTTGAATCCATAGTTGACCTGTGCTAGGATTTTGTTTCTAAATGCTGTATGAAAAAAGATTTTCATTTCTTATGAAAGCCTGTCTTTTGCTCCATAATTCTTATCTTTCGTTGTACTTTATTACCATAATGAGTGGTGAGACATCAGAATGATATTTGCTAATTGGTTGAGCGATATTGATTTTTAAAAATGTATTTCTTCAAGGGGCGCCATCCAGTTCAGGGTGTCCCCCGCCTATTGCCCGATGACAGCCGGGATAGGCTCCAGCATGGCCGCAACCCCCGTGGGGGCAAGCGGTACAGATAATGGATGGATGGATGGATATTCCTTCCAGGATGTATCGGTCTTTTATTTGATTCTGTATGTAATGTGATCCAAATGTAAAACTCCAATCCTGTTTGTTCCTCTCATTTACTAAAATGCATTACATGCGGTTGTTGTCTTTTATTGCTTGCTTGAATAATTTACCACTGTATGAAATTTGCTTTGAGTGCACTTATTCTGAAGAACTGAGTTTTACTCAGTAACTGGCCTTATCATCTACTTTACAGTAAATGACTCAATTTACAAAATGAAGGAAGACTTGGGAAAATGTAATTTGACTTGCTTGGTGAGTCACCTTCTTCTAAGCATTGTTTGGTTGATTTTTAGTTTGTTTGCTTATACTTCCCTGCTATGGGGAAACACTAAGTTTGTCCTTTTCCACATCCGATGAGCCTTTTCCCGAGCAGCATATTGGAGATCCCTCCACTCTGAGGTTTGGTGAGGACTCCACAGCTCTGACAACAATGAAATTAGGGACACACCCAGTGATGGCTGATTAGAGGCTATACAGTCGGAATGTCTCCCCCCAACCCACCCCACAAAGGTTTCTTAAATGTTTAGATACAGCATATCCTCAATTGACTTCAATTTGTTTTCTCCAGAATTCTCTCCTATCTCGCAAACATCCCAGTACTTGTAGCATGTACACAAATGTTAACATTTCAAAATCATCCTCTTCCTCTTTCTCCTATGCCATTGCAGATGATTCAATTATTTGGAAGGAAATGCTGCCTCGATTACGTTTAGTCATTATTTAATAGTGCAGCCTAATGCAAAAAAAAAATAAATGTCCATCTCGCATCCTATTGGACTAAACAGCTTTGTCATTGGCATGGTCAAGTTTCTCACTAGGAAATCATTTGCAACGTCTGGCCTTGGAAAATGTCATTTTGATGATGAAATGAAATTAGCATGTTTGCCAAATGTCCTTTTGGGTGAAAATACAATTTGCTATGCTCACTTTCTTCAACTTTGCTAACTTGATAAGACGGATGTCTAATCACCATCTAAAAAATAACAGAATTTAAATGAATCTGTTCCCAGGTCAACCTTTTGCCATCATAAAATCTGTATTTAAGACTGCTAAATGGTGCAAATTGGATTGTCCCAAGCATGAATATACATTTAACTGTGGCACAGTGTCTAACATAAGGAAATTACTGGTTGTACTTGGAAGGTGAGTCTCTTTACATAAAGACCAAACCTACATCCTGGTGTACATTCTGTACATTTTTTATTGTTAGTCAACGTGCGTTTCACTTACATAACAGAGACGCACTTATCGCAAGCTCCAGTCATCAAATGTTCATTTTGATCATCACACCATCCCACATTACATTTATGTAGCTTTGAAGGTAGATTTGTCCTGATAATTTAGGTCAAATTCAGAGTTGTTATTCACTTGTTGCCAATCAGTCGTGGCTTGCTGTGAGTATTTTAGGGTCGTGTTCAGCAAAACAATCACAGATCTTGTAAGTATAATTGAGATTGTTTATTCTTCTAAATTCATCATGTCACTCGCTCCACATATTTTAATGACACATTGTCTATGTAATCCACTTTAAGTGATTAATTATAATTAAGTATACTTAGCTAAACTTACCTGGGTGAATCTATCCTGTTTTTCCTTAATTCTAAGTATCTCAGTCATACACATATTACTTAAAGTTTAATTTATGCAACTTTGTATTTTTAAAAAAACTATTTGATCACTTATTTTGTGAATAATTTTGTTCAACATTTGTTTGTGTCCTGCAGCCATCTCTGCGAGTTTTAATTTAGAATTTGAGACAATTAACTCGGCGTAAATGTGCGCACGCGCGTTTTTACGGGAGTGTGCGCAGAGGAATTCAGTCATGCTGCTGGCGCACAGCGCACACGCCCTGCTGCGTCATCTGGTCGAAGGCTCACTCACTTCTGGACGCACAATCTCTGTCTTCCCTGATTTCGTTCCACTCGCCGCTGTTGCCTCCCTCCGTCCACGGCTGCGTGGGCGCTTGGCTGGAGGGACCGGAGGGGGCGAAATGGTCGCGTACCCGGAGAGGAACCTTTCCGCTCTCTCGGTGTGGTGACGCAACCATTTACCTGAGGTAAGCACACCTTGCTGAGTTTTTTCACTTTATTTAATGATCCTGTGTCAACACTGCAATCAAAGCTTCCTTTGTCCCTGTTAACAAGCCGAGTAGAGCAGGTTGTAAAGTTTGGTCGAACTTGTTTGGAGAAAAATGTGCTCTTACGAAAAGTTTTTTATTTTTTCACTTTTTAATCTGTAAGGCTTCCATGAATGCCATGTGAATGCTGGTTTAGTACTCTTTTTCTGAGCTTGGGTGCATTTATAGTATTTATATGTAATGTTTTGACCATGATGTATTGCTAGGACAAAAAAAACCACAAAAATTATATTTTTAAAATGTAATTTACTGGTGATATTGCACAATAAGTATCTCAGGTTAAAAATTTAAAAGTATGATATTTACTCTCTACTATGTAACTCTACACCCTTGGACTGCCATCAGTCACCTATGCACATTTATGGCAAGCCATTTATTCTATATATTTGATGTCTTAAAGTCAATCTACCTTCCTTATCATGTGCAAGGCAATATTGAAACAATTTTCAAACAGCTGTGTGCCAAGCCGTTTGTGCATTTGTTTGCAGCCCACTGGCATTTGAAGACTACAAAAATGCAAGCATTAATATTTACAGAAAAAACTACACCACATTTTAGTGTATATATGATACGTCTCTTAAATTGACAATGCCTGCCCGGGTGGCGTGTGAGTGGGCGAATCTGCATTTGATTGTCTGCATGGGCGTGAACTGTAGCAAGCCCCTGCGTGAGTGCGCCCATTGTGTTTGTCTTTTATTATTCTCCTGGCGTTTCATAAATGGCTGAATAAAGTACATCCGTGTTTTTCACATGCCATGGTATTACACTAAGGACACTATAGAGTACAGTGGTGCTGTTTCTCAGGTTTTTTTTTTTTTTTTTTTAAATTGTAAGCACAGATTTGAGATACAAGCGCGCTGTATGGTAGCCGTGAACTCAATCAAACTGACCTCTCAACAAGCAACTGTTTGATAGGTTGATTCCAAAAAAAGAGGCTATGGCCATTTAATGCTGATTGTAGTTGAAAATGATATTTGAACACAAACCGTGGAGCAGCACATGTAGACAGACAATATAACAAATCTCATAGACAAAAAAAAAATGTATCCCCTCATTTTTTTCATTGTGTTTCTATAATTAATAATATTGTTGTGGTTTTCACTCTCCAATTGAATACCAAATCTTGACCATATTTTGTTTTGTGTAGAAAAATGGCTCTGCAAAACCTCACGTGCCATTACGATGAGCCCATGAGCTTTTTCTACAACAACAGCGGCGCTGACGACAAATGGGACAAGACCCAGCTCATTCTGGTTCAGGTGGTGGGCTCACTTTTTTGCTTTTTCATCCTGCTCTCCAACGCCATGGTCATCGCTGCTGTCATCACTAACAAGAGGTTCCACTACCCGTTCTACTATCTGCTCTCCAATCTCGCTGCCTCGGACTTCCTGGCGGGCATCGCGTATGTGTACCTCATGTTTAACACGGGAGAGGTCTCACGGAAACTGACAGTGAAAGGATACTTTATCCGCCAAGGTCTTCTGGACATCAGCCTGTCTGCCTCGCTGGCCAACCTGCTGGTCATCGCGCTGGAGCGTTACATCTCTATCATGAACTTTAAAGTACACAGTAACCTGACAAAGAGGAGGGTGACCTTGCTCATCGTGCTGGTGTGGGGCATCTCCATCCTCATGGGCGCCGTGCCCAGTCTGGGCTGGAATTGCATCTGCAACCTGAATGACTGTTCCCAGCTGGCCCCCGTTTTCAGCAGGAGCTACCTGGTCTTCTGGTCTGTGTCTAACCTGGTCGTGTTTCTGGTCATGGTGGTCATTTACTTGAGGATCTACACCTACGTTAAGAAGAAGACCTCATTGCTTACTCCGCACACCAGTGGCTCCATTAACCGCAAGCGGATGCCTATCAAGCTCATCAAAACTGTCATGGTGGTGCTGGGTAAGTAATTTTCTAAGTAATTTTGTAATGATTCATACTTTTTTCTACAACGTCAATCTTGTGGGTTTCTAAATAACCTTAGATTACAGGAAATGTAGTCATTGCTGAATAACTTCCTGATAAGAAGGACGCCCAAAATTTTGAGCAACAAGAAACAGTTTTTATTATCACATCCACTATTTTTCTTAGATCATGTTATTTGAACTTAAGCGCTTTACTTTCTCCTGCCTTAGAAGGAGAAATGGTACATGACATAACGGTCACATAGGCACAAAAGAAAAATGTTCTTGTTATTCTTGCTGCCCAGAACAATATAGCTGAAGAATCAACACGTTTGTAATGCATCAATAAACAAAGAGGAACATTTTCCTATCCTGTTTCCTGCCTTTCCCTGAACATTTTGCTTCTCTCGTGCATAATCAAAGGGCGATGAGAATATTACTGTATTCAGTGTCTATATTAATTAGTTCTTCTCGGCAGTTAAATTAGTTTTTCTGTACATACAAGTAGCAGTTAAGAATCAATTCAAATGAATACTTCTTGTGGGAGATTTTCACATGGGGGTTGGCGGAGGTCGCCAATTGTCCTGAACAACCTGAAATGTTCCATTGTTTTAGTTCTTCCTAATCCCACTGTACATCCTTAACATGATGTAACACCAAACCAGGAATTCAGGTGAGCCTGGGACTGGAACATTTGCCTTTTAGGCATGTTTTTATTCATTGACTCCTCCCAGATAAAAAAAAAAAAAAACGTGTGTGGGAGTCTTTCTAGATATCATATGTCATTTATTCTTTGTCTACACACGATCTGTTTGTCCATCCAGAAGGCTCGATTACTGTATGTGTATACGAAGTAGTCCAAACCGCTGTGTAATTATCTGATCCTGCAAGGACTCTGGCTCCTCTGCAAGTGCTATGTGCTGTCCGCTAAACGCACAGCGTGTCCTCATTCGGCCAAGAAAAACAGGAAAACACAAGACAAACATACACAGTGCACATTAGCGCTGACTGTGATATGCGTTGCAAGCCTCACAAAGTAGCTTAACGTTTAGAGTTCTTCATATATTTCCAGTTCTGGCTTGATGTTTTGGTTCTATCTACGTGACGAAGTGCAGACAAGTTGAAATTGTGTAAAACACAACCAGGGTTCAAGGGTATGATTTATGTTAGGCATTTTAACTGTTAACTCTTACTCCAGTTTGCTGGGCGGAAGTGAAAACTGGATCAACCAGTTCTGAGGCATCTGCATGCTGCTTTTGGGATCCAGTTAGAATGGGTGATTGTTTTTCAAATGTTGGGTGGATGGGTACAGTAATAGCACAGTAGACATACGGCGTATCTTTATATTAGAGAAAATCAAATAGGTCAGCATAACTAAAAAGGCAAATGGCGATTTTAATCATTCTGTCTAACAATAGTTTGGGATTCTGCTTTGTTCACGCTTCCTCTAACCAGGATACAAGTTGAGTGCTTGTCATTCTTGTCTACCATAAGTGCTGGCAGACAATCGGGATGTGTCTGAGAGTGCCGATGCCTGTTTTTCTAACACATCCCACTTCACATGCTGCTTTTATTTGTCTTATTGTCGCACCAACACAGTTAAGGAATGAGTAAGATCTAGCACTGACAGAAAGGAATGAAAGTCTTTATACTGTTAAAGACAATCTCGAAGAATGTCCAAATTGTTTAAGCCTTGAGAGGAAAACATGTTTGTTTTGTCTGTAGACTTGCTGAAGGTAAAGACGAATATTGCTGGTGGAAACAAGTTGAAGCTTGTGGTTTCATTTAGAGCCAAAAATCTCTTTAGCGGCTCTGTTGTGTGCCCGGACATGTTACGCTAGAGTTACTCTGCGTGGTTCAGGCGGCCTAATCTTTTTTTTTTCTTGTTTTTCAATCTCAAGTGTCACGATTCTGAAGTGTATTATTGCAGCATAGATGCGAGCAAAAAGGATATGGAATGCAATGGGGGGAGCGGTTCAACTCACATTATCAGATGTCTTCCAAACATGGATAAAATTCTAATATGTAACATTTAATAATTGCCATATTTATTTTTATTGCAATAGATGTGTTAGAATGGAAGACTTGGAAGAGTTATATCAGCAATGTCATCCTGTTTTAACATTGAGCCAAAGCCGAAAGTCCCAACATCAAACGTTCCGTGTTGAATCCTAGAGAAGACACTTAAGCTACAAATATAAACTGGTTTCACTACTCAAGCAAAATCACGTCATGGAGTACAGCATGGCTAACAAAGCACAGCGCCTCGCAGCTGCTCATGTGCACCTTTACGTAAGCGTTAAATCAACAGCGCCTTGTCGAGTTGAGCCGTCGTGCTTTTATTGTTTGGCCTTTTTAAGCCACCCTTAAAACTGCTGGGTCAAAAATTAGACCAACCCAGGAAGTTGGGTCAATTTGACCCAACAACCCAATTTGTTGCTGACACATTGTACTTGTCACTTTTGAGTGTGAAAAGATCAGAAACTTTTACAAAGTCTGTTTACTGAATCAGTTTGTCATCGTAGGAGCTTTTGTGATCTGCTGGACTCCCGGCCTGGTGGTTCTACTGCTGGACGGCCTCAACTGCACCCGCTGCAACGTCATGAAACTAAAGCGCTGGCTTCTGCTCCTGGCTGTACTAAACTCTGTCATGAACCCGTGCATTTACTCCTACAAGGATGAGGAAATGTGGGCCACCTTCAAGAACCTCTTGCGATGCATAGGCAACGGTACTCGGCGGCAGCGCTCCACGAGAGCCAACGCCCGACCGCTAAGCTCCACCCAGGACATGGGCAACAGCCAGCCTCCATCCGAAGAGACAAAAAATGGCGATCAGGATATCTTCCAGACCTGAGATTATGATTATCTTTCCTGAACTTTGACAAATGTCTGCTCAGTTGAAGATGAAAATGCTTCATGAAGATAACGCGTAGACTGGAGTCAACAGTTCTCTTATCTTCAAAGAAAATTTTGTCCGGTGTGGAGCACCAGTGTAAGCTTAAGTGTCAGTCAAAAGCTGAAGGTTTTTTGTTGCGGTGAGAAGACACAACACTCTGTTGGTGTAACAAACACAACACGACACTTGTTTCCACTTGCTGGAATTTCATCATTTTGCAAGTGATCTCTAAAGAGCGATTCCAGTCTTGTTTCTGTTTCTGTTATTGATGGCTGAAAAGAAACACCAAGAAGGTCACCCTGGTCCATTTTTTTCTATTAAATTCTAGAAAGTAAATAATATACCATGTGATGCGACTGTCCTGTTTGCGTCTAGTAGGTCATTATGATGTAGTTTGATATCGTGAGTAGATCGTTTTAAGGACTATGTTCTAACTAGTACTGTTGCTCTGCATTGTTATGTTACATACTGCAAGAAATGAACAATACTGTAAACAGAAGCCACTCTGGCCACTACATTAGGTACACTTTCTATATGCTCATGTGGTGACTGCAAACTACGTACACACATTTTGAAATTATTACCTCTGTCAACCATACATCTGTTGCCCAAGGCAAAACATTTGATATTTGGATCTGTTTCGATTTTACAAGTGCATTTAATCAAATCTCGGGGGATGGATTTCAAATTTATGATAGCTTGCTGCCTCATCTCTCTTTTTTTTTTTCTCTCCATTTGCAGTCTTTGCCTATGGCTAAAGATAATATTCACTCAAACCTGAAGCTGCTGATTGAGGCAAACTTGTTCTCCCTGTAGCATTTCCCCACTTCCGCTTCAGTTCTTTTTAATGGCTGCTGCTGCTCTAGTGAAACAAAGGCAAGAGGCTTGTAAAGGGGAAAAAAATGTCATAACACACTGGATTCCTGGTTTGTCACACAATAGTTTACCTGCAGGAAGTAAGGAGGATATGACTGACGTTAGACTACAACACTCCTTCTCAGCTCATGCTATAAATAGCTGATAGGTTTGACACATGTGGCTTTGGCCTGCCGACACTATGTATGACGGTTCAACATTCCCAGACTAACGCTATTTCATGTTTTGTCTTTGACTACTTGTTTATGTATAGTGCATCGCACAGAATGCATGAGCCTTTTTACAAATTACATTGAGAAAATTGAGTTTTATAAAAAGACAAATGTGACAACTGCCTTGTTGATTTGTGATGTGTAATGAATGCATTTAAATGAAAAATGATAACTGAGCGTGACTTGAGATGGGCAAATGGAAGTCTTGAATATACTCAAACTCACCATGCCACTTTGTCGAAATTGACAAAGCGTACAAAACAACTTGAATAGACAATAACTTTAAAAGTACAACAGAGTCCCTTTAAAATCATTTATTGGAGTGCTCGGTCAATTTTGTGTGACCTTTTGCTTCCACTCTGTGAGGTCCACAAGCTCTTAAATGGGAGCAATACGAACCACCTCCAAATTGAATTTAAACAAATGGCCCAAACTTGTACAGTAAAACGGTTTACTAGACTTCCTTGCAAAGTGCTTATAAGAAATAACTCGCTGTAAAATAGTATAAACCACTTTGTTTAACCCTCTGAACTAAACATGCCTCCTCAAAAACCAGCGATTAAAGTTTTTTTTGAGTAGTTTACAAGTAAAATACCTCATTAATGTGGAGTGGTTTTCATTCACGAGATGCCCCAGAAGGAGAGTGAGGACGGTTCATTCTCAACTTCTAGCACGTCTGTCTGTTGCCACTTGCATTTTTTGCAAAGCCAGAAACATCTACACGACTTCAAAGTGTGTGGTGGCGAGCCTTTTTATTGCCACTGTCCTGTAATTATGCAGTCTCAGAAAGGCAAAAACTGAATTCTGCCCATTTTCTGAGACACTGTGTTTTTATTTGCTGTTAATCTCACGAAAAAGTGCATATTGGTATAAATAGATGAAGGAACTCTAAAAGCCTCTCTACTGTGAAGTAAAAGTGTTAACTACAAGGTCACCATCCCGCCCAGCCCAAAACCACAGAGTAACATAATTTGTAATAATGACCAAGCGTAGTAACGTCACATTTTCCTTCATTTCATCATAATGATGCTCAGAGAACTTTAAACAAGATGAAATAAGCTCTGGTAAGAAAAAGGCGCCTCCCACCTTCTATAACATGTATATTTACTAAAAGTTAATACAAATGGATGCTTAAGCTTTGTTCTGATTAAAGTTGATTATAGACAACTCACACAAACACACACACATACTTCATAACTCAAGTTGATGACTAAATGTTGATTGGAGAGCCACTTGTTCTGATTGGACAATTGGGGGCGCGAAATAGGTGGGTGCATATGGAGAAGGTCATGCACGCAAATGTAAGGTCACTACCTCAGTCAGTTATCTGATGGTCCATAAAGACTCCAGACTTGACCATGGCTCTGTGGACAGCAGCATCCGTCTTCCTGGCTTTCTTTTTGGTGAGTCCTCACTCTGTGCAGAATTTGTTGGATCAGCACTTTTAATATTGTTTAGTGGATTTTTTATTCAATTGTATACCTTTTCTCACATTCAAACTCGCACTTAATTGGAGTCAGCACACACCTACCACTGCCCGTAATGACTGGCGGTCAGTCTCGATTGGGTGAAGTCTGCTTTTTTGCAGATGTCAGCAACGATAGATGAACGGTGTTGAAAATTGATTCATGGTTCTATTGCCTCACGGTCCACTTTCTTTTAAATGAGCAGAGGTGGTTCCTTGCCCTATAAAGGTGATGTCTCGCTGTGTCGCACATATAAAATTGTATAAAATTGTTTCCACAGGGTGTTCATTGCTGGCATGATCTGGACAACACAGAGTACGACTGCTGGCCAAGCAACAATCCAAATGATTACAACATGATAAGCTGCGGTGGTATGTGTTATTTACACAATAGAAAATACTTAAATACAACAAATAGGCCACATTAAAAGTATGTATTTGTCACATGTAGGTCTGGAGATGGCTTGGGTGCAGCGCCCCCCGGAGAAAGTCACCAATGGGGAGGAATTCAATGTTTCGTATACAGTCGTAGCCTCAGATTCCTTCTATGACTACGCTGTTAGCAACAAGATTTTCCAGTTCAGGTGAGTGCAACATTTGGAATCTTGAATGTCTGCCGTGCCCAGATTGTTCACATGCATATACACACGTACACTTCCAATCAGGGGCACACCGCAAAGGTCAGAGATTAGGGGTTTTTTCTCATAGGGAATTTTTGAATGTACGGTAGGTTGAATTAACTCGAATGACTTAAGTCAAGTACAACATGAAGGTGATTGACATGCCAGGTCATACTTTGTAATATTATTTTGAATGTAAAAAGCAGGTAACCACTATGAAATGTAAAATAATAAAATACGTATTTGAATTGGCACTCAGCATTCTGTGGTTTAATGCATTCATGTGAAGGGGGGTGATAGCATTAGTCTCAGCATTGTTTTTTTTATTCTTTTTTTAATACAATATTTAATGCAAAGTACTGATTCAGTAGAAATTATAGTATATAAATGAAATGGGTGGATGGATGGACGGATGGATGGATGCATGGATGGATGCATAGATGATGAGAAGCCCAGTCCTTGACATGGTGAAGGAAAGAACTAACCCTTACACTACCTGCACCAGTAATTAGGCTTGATTGATGAAGTTGAGTCAACTCTCAGTCACCAGCCACTCAGATGTGCTGGGCGCATGTTAACCGAAAGGCCCTGTTACGCCAGACTGCCCACCAAGGCTCAGAGAAGTCTGCCAAATTGCCAAACAGGCAAAACAAGGTTAGCATGTGGAACTGGCACAAAAATCCAGATGTGCCAGTTTGTATGCTCGTTGCACCATCTACGACTATCGAGCCTGAGACGTGACCAGGAAGATGATTCAAAGTAATTCACATCGCCTTTCATTTCAATTGTGATGGTTTATAATTACCAGTTTGTGTTGTGACGTTGCAGTCAGAATGAAGGGTGACTGATTGATTGATTGATTGATTGATTGATTGATTGATTGATTGATTGATTGATTGATTGATTGATTGATTGATTGATTGATTGATTGATTGATTGATTGATTGATTGATTGTCCCTTTTAAATCCAGTGATGCTGCAGAGGCGAAGAGGTTCTGTCATGAGCATGAGTGTCCATCCAACTGGAACAACGCTAATGAACTCAATTGTTGCGTGCATCACGCCAACATCCACTCGTGTCCTCTGGGTCTCATGGTCAGTGTTGCACAATACAACCTTTAGTGCCAAGTTCAAGATTTAAGAATTTTTATTCGTCATGTTTGGGCGTGCCAAACAAGGAATTTGACTTCGGTAGATCACAGCCTCTGTTCAACATTTAGGTGACTAACAACACTCAGGACGTGTGAAAAATGACAAATATTCTCAGACATCCCCTTATCTTAAACTCCCAGGAGTGCAAGGAAAAACTCAAAGTTGTTCTTTTTATTTCACTCATGGAAATTTCAGAGCTGGTAAAATAATCTGTCAGATGCAGAAAAGTGATAAAACATTTATTAAAACATTGAATTGAAATTAAAACTGATTGAAGCTGTTGCTTTACAGAAACAAGGTGGGATCTGTGGGCCGTGGATTCCACATGATGGAAAAATAGTCACTCATACGGTGTCCAAAGCTGGCAAGATAAGCCAGAAGTACTGGACGTCAAAGGTGAGAATTCACAACTGTTTTGATTATATGGGAGAGTTTTTTGCCATTGACACAATTTCCATGCAGGTGGTGCTGATCCACGTGGGCGTCACTTCAGTTATTGCTCATATCAAAATAGGACAAATGCACGCAGCATTGGAATCCAAAGTGCTTGTTGTTAGTGCTCAAGGTCAGTTCTGCATTGTGCTATGTGCTCGCTAATACTTCTGCATTGCAGCCTTGATCAGATAAACGCATATTTACACCAAAGAACAAACCTGATAAACCAACTGGAATGCAATCTCTTACAATGGAATAATCAAGATTCCAGTAATACTGATGATTCAGCTTGTTCATTTACGTCAATGCATCTGAATGTTCCAGTGTGTGGGGATGATGTCTGCGAGTTGGAGGAGAACTGTCTCAACTGTCCTGCAGACTGCGGCATCTGCCCCATGTCCATGGCCATCAAGTTGTCCATCGGTCTCCCCGTTGCACTTTTTAGCGCTGGATTTATCTTAACCATGGTGGTGAGTGCGAATGTGTGTGTCTGAATGTGAGACCCCCACAAAAATGTTTACACACAGATTTGCAAGGCCTAAATATGTATTTGTCTTCATTTCCTTCCCTGCAGTGGCTTCAGTACCAGAAACAGAAGATGTTTTGGGATGAAAGCTGGATCATTGACTATAAGAGTATAATATTTGGTAAAATGCCACAAACAAGGTGTAAAAGTGTATAAAATGAGCAAGTAGTTATAACCGAAACTACTTATATTGCAGGCAGAGTGTGCGGTACAGACTTTGGCAGCACAGCCAGCCCCCAGCATGTGAAGAGCACTTCAAATATCAGTCAGTTGACTGACATAACCATATGCACCGGCGTCAACACCTTCTTCAAGCAGGGCTTCATCCAGCCTGGCATCTAGTAAGACAATGAGGATAGCACTCAGTACAGGGTAGACCTCCACCAAAGATGAACCTGGAGACAGATTGACAGTCACTTGGTGGCGACTGAGTCAGATGGATGTATCACTACACTATCAGTGACCAAGTTAACTCCAAGTGCAACATAATAATAATAATATATTTTTTTTAAAAAACATACAATTAAATATCAACTCAAAATCAAACCCAACCTTTGTAGGTTATGTTGATATATATATTTTTTTTTGGTCGGCATTTACCAGCTTCACATGGCTCAAGACAGGTTTATATCATTTGCATTCAGAATGCAAAGCCAAAAGAGAAATTTAATTCCTCAAACTTTTTTAAGTAGTTTTATTTTTGGTAACCAATGATAATCAAAGCGATACCTCTCACCCACGCATTGAAGTGGTAATTAAATATGGTTTAATTAATTTTAATGAGGTTTCGTGACAACAATTGAAAAAGAAGCCAGCACCTTTTATTTTAGCTACTCCAACTTCCTTCTTATTTTACAAAAAGATACATGTAAAGTTAATTGAAAGCTACAAGTTGTCCAAAAATGTGAATGTTTTTTTGTCTATACGTTGGCTGGACATGATTCAAATGTAGGAGACATTTTTATTCCATGCAAACTGCACTCATCCTTGACAAGTAATCCTATTTTTTCCCCAATATTTTCCCATTAGTGATGGCAGAACAGTTGCAGTGAAACATATTCAAAAGAAACACTTTACTCTGTCTAAAGGTATCAGGAAGGAGGTGAAAGAGGTCAGGTGAGGGATATCACCTGTGACATAATGAATCTGGATTTATTTTTCCAATTAGCAACACACAAAAGGTTTATTCATCCCTTTGTAGACAACTGGACCATCCAAATCTCTGCAAGTTTATTGGGGGCTCCATTGAGGTTCCGTATGTGAGCATCATCACGGAACACTGCCCCAAAGGAAGCCTGTCTGATGTCCTACTCAATGATGATATTCCAATCAACTGGGGCTTTAGGTAAGGAACCCTCACATGTACCTCCTCAAAAAAGAAACATCACATGTTAATCTGTCCAACAATACAACAAAATACCCCCAAAAAGACAGATTATAGAAGGGATAGTGCCCCCGCGGCCCCCCCTCTAGCACCGCCAGTGTCCAAGAACTCTAACTAATATTTACCCATCTTGTTTTGCGTAAAAAATATAAGCAACTGAAATGCAATCATAGCGCAATACACTGCCAACCACAACAGAAATATTTGCAAACTGAGAATTATGTTGAACTATAAATGTAATGCAATGCTTCACAGACTGTCCTTTGCCACCGACATTGCCCGTGGGATGTCCTACCTGCACCAACACAAGATGTTTCATGGTAGACTTCACTCCAGAAACTGTGTTATTGATGATCGCTGGGTCTGCAAGATCTCCGGTAAAATTGACCACACACAAAATATAATAGTGTAATATGAGAACTAATTTCATGTTCTTCCTGTCTAGATTACGGTCTAACACTTTATAGAAAGGAGGACTTTGATGCCGTCAGTAATGGGTTCACTTGTGGCGATGTCAACCGCATCTACTGTGCTCCTGAGGTTCTTCTGGGAAGTAGCTCGACTATGACGCCAGCAGCAGACGTCTACAGGTTACTGCTTGATTTTAAGCATGCACTCTGGGTCAACGCTAACCCAACGCTGGGTTCAAAAGTGCCCAAGCCAAAGCTAGGCTATTATCAGCAATTTTTTTGACAGGTTGTAATGTTAAAATGAGACTTCCATGTTCATAAATAATTTATGATGGAAACATTTGATCGTGAATTAGTTCCATTTCCATTATTGTCCACGAACGAAACTGTATTTCCCTTTTCTGTCCTTCTTTTCAGTTATGCCATGATCCTGGTTGAGATAGCTACTCGCTCTGACCTAATTTCAGTGAGTATATGGTGGATGCGTGTTTTTTTCTTTGGATTCTGACCTTGATTTTTAATGAGCAGTTGTCTTGATGATAACAGGACCAGGCGGAGGGAACCACGATGGACATCATATGGCGTCCTCCTCTACCTGAACTCAAAGCAGGAAAAAACGATGTGGACTGCCCCAGTCAAGAAGACTACTGTGAGGTGTGTTATTGCCTTACACCAGAGCACTCTCACTTTTTTGGAGCTTTGAGTGAAAGTATCAGGAGCCAAATCCATGAAATCAACTGTGCAAGTGTACCTAATGCCGTGTCCTTTGACAACAGAAACTGGTTTAACTCTTTTGCAGCTTATCAAAAAGTGTTGGTCTCACAACCTCACCACAAGGCCCACGTTTGAGCAAGTCAAGAAGATGCTCGACAAGATGAACCCGCATAAAGTCAGCCCTGTGGACATGATGATGAGCCTGGTATGTTACCCTTCACGTTGATGAATAAAATTTCATTTAAATCGGCTAGACATTATGCCATCAATGTTCATAATCTGTAGATGGAAAAGTATAGCAAACATCTGGAAGCTATAGTAGCTGAGAGAACACAGGACCTTCTTCAAGAGAAACAGAAAACTGATCGTTTGTTATACAGTAAGTGTATAAGCATTCCAATCAACCCAAATCACAGACACTCTTCAAGTTCCAACATCATTTCTTTCCTCTCCAGGCATGTTACCGAAGCCAATTGCCGATGACCTTCGCCAAGGCCAAACTGCAGAGGCGCAGAGCTTCTCAAATGCTACTGTCTACTTCAGGTTGGTTGTAAAAGTTCTATTCAGTGGTGTTTCTCGAGGGAGCTTACTGCATGTACCTATGGTTCTTTGTGACAGTGACATTGTAGGCTTCACCCAACTGTCGGGGGCCAGCACACCCCATCAGGTTGTGGACTTCCTCAACCAGCTCTACACCACCTTTGATGACATCATTGACAATTATGACGTCTACAAAGTGGAGACCATTGGTGACGCTTGTAAGTTATGAATCACCACATACACTTCAATCATAAAAGAAAAAACTTCTAAAGCACAATGAGGTTGTCATTTGGTGGTAATGTTTTATATCTTTGACTCGGGATGCACAAATGATCTCCTGCTCTACACTTGTCTCTCAAATGTGAGACGTAAATACAGCATTTGAAAAAATATATCTATAAATAATATTTTCCTTTCTATTCTTTTACTGTCCCTAACAATGGCTGGCTGACCCAGACATGGTGGTCTCAGGGGTTCCCCAAGAAAATGGCATAAATCACGCTGGGGAGATAGCCAGCATGGGCTTGGATCTGGTCAGTGTTTGCCACACGTTCAAGATTCCCCACAAGCCCGACACACAGCTGAAGATACGTGCAGGCATCCACTCGGGTATTTTTTACACGCAACTACCTCTATTGTATTATTGTTCAAAATGCAAAGCTTATAGTGTGGGTGTTTGTTCTTTCAGGACCTGTCGTAGCTGGTGTGGTTGGAACCAAAATGCCTCGTTACTGCCTATTTGGAGACACCGTCAACACAGCATCGCGGATGGAATCAACAAGTGAAGGTACAGAAGGATTAAGAAGATAAAAAGCTTTTCATATTTGAACCACAAACAGTATTGTTGGATAAGAGAAGCACCTTCAAGGGGACATTTTTTTCCCAAATCACTGTTTAAAACAGTTCCCAGGCATTCTGATGACACGTCTGACCTTTCCATCAAAGGTCTCCAAGGGTCATATAGCAAACTTTACGCATCTCTTGTCTTTAATTCTCCTGTTTGAGAGGGTGGGCCAGTCTCATGCAAATAAACTAAACTAAACACCCTGTCCTAATACTGATGGGTCAAAGGTAAATATGGATTTTATTTACGTGATCAGAGGTGGAAATTGGGGATATAACAGGTACACTTGCAGCTTCTATTTGCAAAACTAGTGCCCAGAGTGTAGAAACACAGTTTGTCGACTGATCTTCTAAGAACCACCACAGAAATTGCATACAACTTTGCACTCCCCACCCCAATTTATTTTAGTTTATCCGGATACAGCAGCTGCGTTTACATTGTTCTATGTGCTCAAATGAATGCATGTTTTTTGTCCTATTTGAAAAGCTTTGAAGATCCAAGTGAGTGGGGCCACAGCTGACCTGCTTCACATGTTGAAAGGATACATTCTAACCTGCAGAGGGACACTGAATGTGAAGGTAATAAGGGTGCTTGAAATTCTGAATAAATTAAATAAATAAATAAATAAATAAATAAATAAATAAATAAATAAATAAATAAATAAAGTCACACTTGAAGGTATCAACGTGTCTATTTTGGAAGCAAAAAGAATAGATTTTGTAAATTCATTGTGATGAGATAATAAATGTTGGGTGTGTCCTTCATCTCCTATGCTCGTAACCTTAGAGCTGAGGGGGAGGGGTCTTCTCTATTCACTGATGTTTTAGCTCAGGCATGACCTCAGCTGCTTGCTGCATGCTCCCCACCCCTTTCCAGCTTGCCTTCATTAAGAGAATTGCTTTATTTAAAATTCTGAGGTACATACTGCTCATGCATCCTCTCCGAACTTATGTTTTTTTATTTCATCAGGGCAAAGGTGAGATGAAAACCTGGTGGCTCGAGGCCAAACAAGACAAGTGCGCGGATCCACTGCTTAGCGCATCAGAGTTGACAGGAGGTCCCGCGCCAGTTAGTGACTGAAGCTGGCCAACATTTCCAAGATGTGAACCATGTGCAGTGATGTTGTGTTGTGCAAATAGCTGTGTCAGAAATGATCTACAATTATGCCCATTTAACAAAATGTTCATTATTGTAGACTGATTGTGATTTCCTGCACTGCATCATACATTAATGATGAGAGTAATAATATAGACATATGAATATATAGCCTCCTATATATCTGCTGCGTTACTGAACAAGTGTTACCAATGTTGTAGCATTGGTCTCGGTTGCCAGGGTAATACACTACTACCACGACAAAGTAATTAACACAATGTTGAATTAAAAACTCCTGTTACGTCAGGATTGCAAAATATTTATTGAAGTGAATTAATTTGTGACATGTATAATCCTGTGTACATCATCATCATCATGATGTACAGCAGTTTAAAAACAGTTTAGATTATGTTGAACACAATTTTACAATTATATAGTATTTATTTATTTATTTATTTATTTATTTATTATTTTAAATGCTGTATATCATATATCTTACGTACTACTGTGTAACCTTATTGGGGGTTCAGAGATGATATTCTATTACAATAGTCAATTTAGATCTGATGTCCTGTCTTTGTGGTGTGTAGTAATAATAATAATAATAATAATAATAATAATAATAATAATAATAATAATAATAAAAGACCATTTGTACCATACAGGGATCCTCGGTTTACGGCACATTGTAAAGGTGTCAGGTTTTTCTTTTCTTTTGATTTAATTGCACAGTTGTTTTTTCACACCAATATGTACCTTAAATATGACTTTGGTACCGTGTTAGGCTGTGTGTTCGTGAGATTTACGTACTCATTCGAGTTACGACGCTGCCGTGTTAGGAGATTTCCGTCGTAACTGAGGATCCTGCATGGTCACACACAATATCGGCCCATTTTCACCTTGGCGTAGTTTATTTGTTGATACACCACCTTGAATTATTTAGAGTCTAAATAATCACGGAAACGTGATTTTAATTATTTTATAGTGGCTCTGCAGAAGGCTCAATCAACGAGCCAATCCAAACAGTTGTTGTACGTTGCTTAGCGACATTTCAGCCAATCCGCGTGTTTTATTGCTTTGCGTGCTATTATTTGGAGACACTTGACTGCTGGGCTGTTGAAGTGGAGCATTGAGCGAGAGAAAAATTGGCATTTCGTAAGTATATCACCCTGATTTGATTTGTTTTCTCGCGGTTAAAACATTTATAATAAGCGTCAGATTGAATCAATATCGAATTACGTTGATAAGACGTCGAGAAATTGGGCCAATCGTACCCGACGCGACACCGACACCTGCCCACACGACCTCACTCAAATTACCCTTAAAAGTTACAAATAAACACAACTTGTGATGATTGCCCAAAGATGAGTAGTTACCTCATGTTTGTTCCCTCGTATTAAAGCACGTCATGGTTATGACACAGTCTGATTCAACAGATTGCGTCGCATTTGTTACCTTCATCGTAGTTTCATCTTTACAAGTTCACGATTGTCAATGAGAATAAACAACATTCAGTTGACCTATAAGGTAAATGTAAAAACTGTACTTTGTGCTGTTGTTTAGATTGCTGTGTATTTATAATACTTCACAGTTTAACATTGTCTTCCTGAAATATGAATTAACCTACAGTGACCCCCTCACTGTGAACTATTGAGCAATTGTAGAGATTTTGTTTTCCAGAAAGGACACCTGACAAATATAATTGACAGATGAAACGAAGCTTTAGTGAGTGGGAATTATTGAGTGTGTTGTTGTGCAGATAAATCACCATACTGCCTGTCTGGGATTAGCCTTATCAGCTAAACAAAAGAGCATTGAGATAAGATGCTTCTCCCAACCTGCGAGCTGTTAAATCGTTCACCTGCATTGACAATGCTCTCAAAAACAATTTTAAAAAATGCTTTCCCATAGATTTTGATTGCTTCTTTTGCAATGGCAAAAATGGTTGAGCTGGTGAATTTGTAGTTCTGTTTTATCCCTCCTGACCACCAGACGCAGTGCTTCAATCTCTGGATTGTCACTCTTGTGATCATCTTGACTAGCTGTAAGTTAGAATCATCAAATTGTGTAGTAATTTTTTTTGCATGAAACTACTGTTGAATTGATGAGCTCTGGTAAATTCTGTATGACAGTATGAAGCTTTCAAGCTAAAGTTAACATCAAACAGCAGCTTTTGAAGTCTTTGTTGCATTGTTTTACATATATTGTATTGTTTTACATAAATTTGTGTCACTAAATGCAATTTACAAGACGTGAAAAGAAGTTTGTTTCCACAAGAACGCTACTGTCATGGATTATGGTGCGTCATAATCAGCCCACCAATAAATTAATGTGGATCAGTCACCTCGATTGTGCCAACCGCTTTCATGTGCTTCTTTTCTAGCCAAAAGCCAATTATAGGCTGTTAAGTCTATTATTAGCCTGTGTGTGCGTCTACATTTGCCAGCAGTAACCTCAATTGCTTTAACAATGGAACTTATGACGGAAACAATATATGTTCTGTAATGTTCTGTAAACTAGTTTTGTTCAGATCTATAAACAGCTTTTAATTTTCTCAGACTAAATAATGATCACAGGAAACTGTTTAAAATTATTTTAAGTACCAATTCAAGCTATTCTGAAACTTGCTTCGCATGCACGCTATGTATCTAACAGACATTGTTTTTTCAGATGCCAATGACGTTTGCAGCAGCCCTGTCAGATGTCAAACACCTTGCTTGATGGGCCAATTGGACCAGTCACCGTTGCCTCTGCACAGAAAGTCCCAAATGTTTACGAACTTCTGCTCTGAGCACAACGTGCCAGAATGTGTAACACATATCAATCAGGTTGGTGACATCTGATCGAGATGAGCAAAAAGACTGTACATTGGGATAAGCTTCTTACATTTTCACAAATTGTTGTATAGCAGTGTAAGATTATTTTGGCTTCCTCCATTTCACAGGAGTTATTATCACTGGGACTTCCACCAGTGTGGGCGCAGTCGGGCAGCAGCACGGACGTGAACATCGTCTTGGTACTCAACTGCATGTACGACCTGCTTCAGCTGCATCGCAGAGACCTCCAAACCGTGGAGAACATGGAGATGGAGCAGTTGAAATCCAGCAATAATGTGGACTCACTGCAGCTCACCATCACGCGGTTAAAGGTGATTCTTAAAACTAAAATAGGTCCCCGCCTACTCTCTGCTGGTGGTTTAGCGTAGTAGCACGCCTCGAGCTCTACACCTCCCAATGAAAAAAAAAAAATTCATCAAACTACAAAACACATCCTTGACATTGACTGTTTTAACTTACAAAATTTGTGCTTATTGCTTTATTTTTTAATATCCTAATTATTTATGTCAACTGTTCATGTTCTTGAATGGAATTCTCAATTCTATATGTTGAAGCGTCACTATTCATGTCTGTTCTTCTGAAGTGCACACACTTTTGCCAAAAACTGTGCTAGGACTGTATTTAACCATGTTAGAATTCACAACTTTGCTTTCAATTTACTCTCTTAATGCTATGTTGCTTTTATAGGAGCAGCTTGAAGTTGTCAAAAGAGAAAACACCGGGCTTCTTGAGCGGGAACGACAGCTCCAGCTGAAAGTGAAGACTTTGCAGAATAGCTTGAAAAACGACAAGGAAGAGGTGCTTTAAGACTCTTTTGAACGACATGTGCAGCGGTCTGAACAAAACACTCAAGTCTTGTAAATCCCTTCCGTAGTGTATTTGCAACCAGTTACGCAGCACTGAATGTAAAAGCCAGAAAGTACATTTAAAGTCACATGACAAATCAACACCCGTTGACCACGTCCAACTTATATATTCCAGATTCACAAGCTGCAGAACATCGTCTCTAGTCGGGCCAGCCAGTACAATCACGAGATGAAGAGGAAAGAGAGGGAGTTTAACAAACTGAAAGAGAGACTCAATCAACTCCTGGTCGACAAAAAGGAGAAGAGACTTGGTTAGATATCTTCATTTGCACCATCACTGTGTAAATAAGCAATGTGCAGAATATGACATTGTGTCGCTTTTAGCTATTGATGTATCAAACAAACTCGAAAGAACGGATGGCAGGCGGAGCCTTTGGAAGACCGAGAAGACGCAAGCAAAGTAAGTTGCATTGTTAACACCAAACAACCAGTCAAAGATCTTGTATTTGATGAGTTGTGTGTTTCACTGCAGGCACGAGGGGGAGATGTACAAAACTCTGCTAAAGGACTACGAGAGCAGGCAGAGGGATCTACTGCTAGAAAATGCTGAATTGAGAAAGGTTTTGAAGCAGATGAAAAATGAAATGATGGGCATTCTCACTTCCAGGAGGTCAACTGACAAAGGTGACGAACAGGACAATGGTACTTTAGAAGTAAGTAAAAAAATTAACTTTATTTTTATGGCACTTTTCACAACAAAGAATGATGATAATAATACAAACAATAAAAGCAGTATATTAAAGAAACTAATTATTGATGCTACCACCTATACATAATTGTTCTTTATTGTACGTGAGTCTGGAATGAATCCCCACAATTAACTGGTACACTGTCTAATGAGCACTAAACTGGATTGACAGAAGAGGATGGTTTTGTTTCTACAGGTGGACTCAGATGTGGAAGAAGGGATTGATTCCTGTCAGGAGAGTGCGGAGCTGTTTAGTGTTCAGACCCGGGAGAAGCTGACCAACAGTGTTGGACGTCAGTGGAGAAGACTAAAGAACCACATGGAGAGACTGGACAGCCGAGGTAGTTGCAGTCTTCTTGACTGTTTTAGCAAAGTTCCTAGTTGAGTACTGTAAACGCTGACTTCAAGCAAGCCAAAAGCAAAGGCCTCAGTATCAAAAGTGACTTCATCAGAATCTGACCATGAAAATGCAGCTCCTCTTCTTTGCATACCGTTTTTCTTTAAAATAGAGAGGCTGTTAAAAGATTTGGGTTCAAGTAGCACAACTGAGCATCTTTTGTCATTAGCTTCGACAGATTACAGCGAAGACATTGATAATGGTCCTCAGGAAACATCAAATGAAATGGACAAACTAAGACTCGAGGTTCGGCAGTGTAAAGACTACATTCAGGAACAGCAGCACTCCCTGCAGGTAAGACATGACACTGTGTTGCGGGATTGTCAAATGCGCTCTGTAAATGCCCCGTTTCCTCTGGTAGCAGAAACTCGGCGCTTACTGTGTGGAGTCGTCTATGCTGGGCGACTGTCACATGTTCCAAGAGAAGGATAGTCTCCGAGACGAGTGGAAGAACTTGGAGGACCAAAAGAAGAGCTTTGAGAGGGAGAGGAGGAATTTCACTGAGGCAGCAATTCGACTGAGTCATGAGGTGATTACAAGAAATAGCACCAAAATGCATATTGATGTTGAATCATGCTGAACACGTTTATTTATTTTGTGCTCTCAGAGAAAGACCTTTGAGGAAGATCGTGCCATGTGGCTCAAACACCAGATTTTAAATTTGAGCCCTTTTGCTGACTCCAAGAAACCACAGAGGTCAAAGTCGCAATGCGCCTTTCAGATATGTGAGTTTCTTTTGCATTCACTGCACATGTTGCTGATTATTCTGGTGTGCATGTGGTGTGTGCGTATGTATATGTATGTACGTACAGTGTATGTACGTATACGAGTATGTGTATGAATGTATGCATATATATTTATATGTACGTATATGTTTTTGTACGTATATGCATATGTACGTATAGGTGTATATTTGTATGCATGGATAAAACAAAAATGTTATGGTATATAATATTTGGAACTTTGATTTTCCAAAATCATTGCCACCCCTGCTATGCCCACCTTTTCAAATGGGACCAATAAGGCAATTTCATAGTGAGAGTCAATATTTTTTCCTGATCTCTTCATTAGCTGAAACGGAATCCAGTAGAGCATTGCTTCCAGAAAGGTCCAGCACCTCCCCCACCCTTGGACACGCACCAAGTGTAGCATCCTCCACATCAGACCTCCTTCACACACTAAGCTTCATTTGTGAAAACAGGTAAACCTGATTCAGATTTTAATATTGGATGGTAGAATCTCCCCAAGTGAGTGGCTTGTGATGGTCAATGGTCTGACTTTCAGCTCGACCAAACCCAAGAAAAGTGAAGATGCGGGTGACACCAGCTTCTTAGCGGCGAAGCACAAATGGTGGATCAGCGGTGGCGACCATAGCAACCTCACGCTCTCATGGGAGCATGGCTCAATCTGAAGTTAATCAATAAGGACCAATCACAATGTTCACTCACTGACTCGTGTTTAGGAGTCTCTTAGCTTCAATGAATTCCAAAGTATTTACTCCTAGGGGAACATGTATGTATGTATGTGTACGTACGTGTATTGATTTCAAAGGAATTTTGTAGGACTTGGTTAGCTTTTTTTCCCACATTCAAATTATTCCCGTATAGATTTTATAGAGAAATGTTTTCTTTTGTACTTTTGTGTTAGGATATCACAGCCCTGACTCCCAAGGAGGTGCACAGTACAAGAAAGAATTCTGTGTTAACGAGTATCATTTCAAAAAGAAAGTTTATATCAAGCAGATGCTGATGTTGCAGATTTCCGGAGTGGAATGTAGATATAATATTGATTATTTTATGTTTCATTTAGTCCAATTAAGGATTGAACACCCTCGACTTGCGGATATGAAAGTAACTTTTTTTTTTTTTTGTCTGATGGGACAACACTATTTTTCATCATCAGATATTTGACTAAAAATATGTGGAGTTAAAAAGCTATGCAAGTATCAAAGCAATGGCTAACAAAATGTCTATGGCTAAGATATAGATATCATAAGAGTACCTTGGAAACTAATTTAGGAAAAAAACTAAGATATGCTTTGAGAAAACACGATCAGGTTGTTTCACCCAAAATGAAAAAAATAAAATGCTGCAGTCTTATGAACCACTTACTGACTTTCCCTTTTGCATCCAGTGATGGGCACTAATTGGTATACATGATTCTACATGAGGTATTTATTAGTTTATATAGTTATATAATTTATATCGGGTTTTTTTAATTAACTTCTAACCTTGAGCCTAGTTTTGAAGTACAAATGGTCATTAAATCACAATGAAATAAGTACTTGTGAATTTAGATGCTACATAATACCAGGATATGATACCCCTTGTAGTATGATTTCCTTTTTGTAAAATGTGTGCAGTGTTTTCTATCTTCATACCTTGTTTTGTATTACATGTCTTATTTGGTATTAATTCAGCTCATTGTCGAAAGAGTTAGATATACATTTATGAAACCATGTTTGCAATTTAATAACTCCACAGCAGCAAGATCGTTTTGAGATGCAGTTTATTTAATATTACATTCAAAACTTCGAGACGAAGTGAGAAAGATTTTTATGCGCACTGAGTGCAGCTGCAAGCAAGGTGGGCTTGGGTAGTTTCCCTCCTATCCACGCTGTAGTTGTAGAAGTCCTGGGGGATCCTGCTGCGGTCTGTGTACACAAGATAAGAACATTATGAGAAAATGCTTTATTCTTCAGCGGTTTCATCATTTGTTAAGTACTCACCAGCTGGCTGACAGTGGAAGCCAACGGTGACGGTCGTGGTCTTGACCGGGGTGCAGCCATCCAGACAACGCAGTACAGGCTCAACAGAGAAACATTTGGTCTCCTGACCCTGGACATTAATACGCTTGTCCAGCTGCACAGACTTAAGCTTCATGCGACACTCTGGAAAGAAGTGAAAGTTCCAAAGTAAGGCAAATTCCTTTCTTTCCAATGGAATGTTTTATGATTTGTATCTTACGAGTGGTGTCCTGGCAGCTTTCAGCTGGCAGAACCCAGGAATGAGCAAAGCTGGTGGGGTTCTTTGTCACACGTCCGTTGGAATTGCGGTATTCCTGTCTTTGCTCCCCATCAGCCTTTCCACAAAGTCCACAAGTCTGTCCCTTAATCCAGTCCACAACTTTAATCTGTATGGAAACATGGAATGAAGCATTCAATCACCTGGAAAACAAATCTGGTGATCATCAATTAAAGGTGAGCCTTTTAAGAGTTTTACCTTCCAAGAATCCTTGTTATAGAAGACTTCCTGAAGTCCCAGGCCTGGGGCGTAGACAGAGATGCCATCTTCATTCGGTCTGATCTCAATTTTAGCTGGAAAAAAAAAACAATTGAGGATTTCTTTGTGTTGAAAGGACTTTTACAGCAGTGTGACACATTTAAGGCTAATAATCGTGAGTAACCTGTTGGGTGCTGATACGGCAGACTGCTAGTGGGCACCTCTCTTCCGTTAACCTTCACGACCACCTCATTGTCCTTCAGGTACAGGTCGATATCACTGAAAAGGTAGAGTAATATTTTTTGAATTTTTTGCATTATGATTGAAGTTCGACGTCTTCTTGTTTCAACTTACATGTCAGCGATTTTAACGTTAATGTGGTTGCGCACACTGTCATCTTTCCTCAGCAAGACCATGAACTTCATCTCCTCACTGCAGTCCTGAGCCAGAACTTGGTAGCAGTACTGAGGCATCTCAATCTTGAACCTCCTGTCGTTGAAGGTGGTCACTGTGTCCCCGCTCAAGCTACATTCAGCTGGAACAGAAGAAGAAAACAGTTGAGTGCATAATTAAGTAATTGTGGCTAAAGTGTTTTAGTTGCTGTCTACTACCTGCGCCAGCCTTGGAGACCAAATAACGGACTTTATCAGCCAGGTCATCAAAAGGTGTGAGTCCTGTTATCTCCTCCAGTGGCAGAGCAAGGGGGAGACGCAAAGCCAGTTTATAGATGCTGCGCTGTAAACAGAATTGTAAAATTGTTAGGAATGGTCTTTTGAAACAAGTCCAGAACTATATTGTTCATACTGTTGGTGTCTTGAAGATCAGATCCAAACTCCTTTCAGATGTGGCAGCCACTGTGAATGACACCTGCTTGACGCTGTTGTCGTCCTTTTCGCGAATGAAGCTGTCCATTACGTAATCAGGAACGTATTCATATGCTCTGTGTTGGAAGATTTGAGTACAGTTAACACAACATTCAGCTGTTGTGTTGCAATTGAGCTTGTATACCTCTTGGCATAGCGTTTGAAGGTAGATGGGAGTTCATTCCATGTCATTCTGAGGCGAGCTGCTGGGCTTGGACCAAGAAGACCGGTTTCAGCGGTGACTGTCATGTCATACTCTTTGCATGCCTCACCCCAAGCCAGTCTGGCCTTTTGAGACACATAGATATCATGTAACAGTTGATGAAGATTTTTGAATTGGAAAGGTGGGAATGGTAAATTGTCTCACTGTGACTTTGTGCTTGCTGAGCACAACACCATCAGCGCAGAACCTCCAGTTGTTCTCAGCAGCCAGGGTAGCCAGGATAATCTGAAGTCGAGCATTAGCCTTGTCTGCGTAGCCAGTGATTTGGTATCCCTGGAGCTTGCCGTCGGTCCTCACAGCTTGCAGGATGACAACAAAGGCAGGAGCGGTGTCACTGCCGAGGAATTTGTTCTAGAAGAAGAAAAACAAAAGATTAGCCAAAAGATTTGAAGTATGAAGGGTCATTATGTTCCAAAAGATCTAGTTGCAACCTTGTTGTAGACGGCCTCAAAGCTGGAGGCGCTGCTTCTGCTCTTCTGAGAAAATCCATTATCTTGGGACTGCAACAACACGAGAATGTAAAAATGAAATCCGCACTTTCATCAACGTGACCAAGCACCATGCGAACATACCTTCTTGTGGTTCCTCTCGAAGGTGCGCTTGAAGTTAACTCGCTGCGAAGAAGATAATTCAGAGACTCTGTAGTTGTCCGCCCAAACCAAAAAGTCTGTCTTGGGATACTTACCGCCGAGTCGTGACGACTGGAACGGGAGGAACTAGAGCTTGCGCTGAAGAGGGATTCCAGACTAGATGCAGAGCTGCTTCGAGTAAACCCGCTGTGTCTGCTGTTCCTTCTGCTGCTGCGGACGTTGTGTTTCCTGCCGCGGCGGCTTCTGCTGCTGCTGCTGCTACTGCTGCGACTGTTTCTGCTGCTGCTGCTACTGGATTTGCTTCCGCTGCTGCTGCTGCTGCTGCTGCTGCTGCTCTTTGAAGATGAGGAGGACTTGCTTGAAGAAGAGGAGGAAGACGTGCCATTCAGAATTTTTCTGAGCCTCATCAAGACTGGTTTTCCAGCAATGATGTCGTCATCTTCAATCAGACTGATCTTCTTGATGATCTTCTCTGCGGCCTTTGGTCCAACTTGAACCAGCATCTCCAGTCTTTCAATGGATTCCTCTTCATCTGAGATGAACATGAAATGAGTTAATTTTTTCCAAATCGATTCTAAGCGGGTTATTTTGAGAATTCTTTCACTTACTGCGCTTGACTGACAGTGAGGCAGAATGTTTTCCAGCCCATCTGTACAACATAATGTCCCTGATAAACGCAGCATTGGCCGTGGCAACCTTGATACAGCCCTTCAGTCCGGTTCCGTAAGCTTGGAAGCAGTACTTTTTAGAAAATGCACGGCTTCTGAAGGGTCTGAAATCTTCCATGTCATCTGGAAGGACCTCTGAAGATGCACGCTATTGAAAGGAAGACAGGTAAATGGTAGTCTGTTTCAACAGATGTGTTCCTGTCTGATATTTAAAACTTACCACGCTAGCAGACCAAGGAGATGTGTTTGAGGTGAGGATCTCCCTTGAGTCTGGTCTCACGTAGTCGGTAGGGATGAGCGGAGTCCTTCTGGCATTAGGAATATCTTCAACGTTTCTCACCACAGCAATGCTCTCAACCCTGTCAAAGGATCACAATCTTGGTTCTGTCAAATTGAAAACTGGACTGTGTTTAAAATGAAAGTCAATTCTTACTCGACAGCCACAATCTCTTCAGGTGCAGGAACAGGGAGAGCCGCAAATTTAAATTGACCCTCGTTGAAGTCAAGTCTGGTTGAAATGGAGGCTGGTACAATGGCGTCGATCTTGGCTCTTGAGTAGACAGTAGCCTGGAGAATTTCGGTGTTCACTCCGATCACGGCAAACACGTTTGCAACAACGCTAGAAGGAGAAGACGCAATTCAAATGTGATGATCCAAAGGATGACGTTTGACTTCATTGTCAGATTGGTATGAACCTTGGTTTGATTTCAGCCATCAACTCAATCTTGGTCTTCAGGAGCTGGCGGAACTGGATGGGCTCCGGCAGAGCTGGAGTTACGGTTGCCCTCACTACAAAAAAGTCATTTTGTTTTTTTCTCTTGGGTTGTAACTTCATCATCAACAATAGAAGTCCAGTTTGAAAGGTAGTACATACCTTTGAAAGATGCAGCAGCCACAGCAGCAGTGTACAGGCTGAGCTCCATTGGGAATCCAGCAGTTGTTGGCATGATGCGCCTCACTTCGGTTGCCAGCACAGGCTTAGCACCGCGGAAAGAAATTCCTGACAGCAGAGATTTGATAGCATCCCGACCAAGCTCCTGAACATACGGTCCATTGGCCAGCTGGGCAGAAAGAATGCATCTCAATGCAAAGTCATTGTAAGTCATTTGAGACTTGGTTCACTACTTACCGCGGTAGCCTGTTTAATCAATTCCTGGTTGATGTCGGCAAAAGCAATTTCTTGTCCGAAGAACCTGACATAGACGGAGGCCAGTGGCTTGCTGTTGGGCATGGCCCTCCAGTCAGCCAGCTGTTGCAGCCAAAATAAAACCCAACTTAGGACAGATCTTCATTGTATGGTATCTACTTTCTGAACGATATTGACGGCTTACAGCTTTGATGACACGCTTCATCTTAGTGATTCTGTTCGCATCATCAGCCAAGGCGTGGTTTTTCAGAAGAGCCTCCTGGAGTCCCTCAGTTCTTACTCCAACCTATCAAATTGTCAATACTGTCAATCTGAATTTTTATTCTAATAATTCAAAGTCAGGCCATTTTAGAATATTACTTCAAGAACATCAGCAGCAGCTCCAGCAATGTAGGCACTGGTCTTAGCCACAATGGTTCTTGGCAAAACGGTGGCAGCATCATTGATGTAGAAAGTACTGGCAACAGCTCCAAGCATCCAGGGGTCTGGGTAAATGCATTTAGTTAGCAGCAATAAGCAAATTGTTGGCACATAAAATACTATATGGTTCTTACTGCTGTAAAATTCCATCTGAATGGCCCTGCTGAAGCGGAAGCTCAGTCTGTCCAGTTTCCTGCCCAAAATCTTGACTCCGACGTTGCAAGCAGAGGCGCTGTCATAGAAATGCTAACATTAGTTTGTGCAAGACAAAACAGACAATGTGTGTCTCGAGACGGCTTTTACATGGCAGCATGGTCGGGGGCGGTGCTTCTGGTCAGGGACTTCATGTGAGAGTAGGTGAAGCTGGCCACTTGCAAGTTTTCCTCCATCTTCACAAGGTTAGCAAGACTTGTCACCAAGCCCACCGGAGGTCGGGTCTCGAAGATAACGATGCACGAAAGCATGCGGAGCTCAGGGTGAAGAGACTTGTCCATGTAGAGCTGAAGAGCCAGTTCCTGGACCTAATTTAGGGTAGGGAGGTTTAAGTGGTTAGTTTGGATAATAATAAAACCTCCAGAGAAGACCTCAGGTATAGACAGCACAGGAATGTGTGTTTGAAGCATTGCAGATATACCATGCGTGGTTCCCTCTTGGCGATGTTCCTCAATGCCATGATTGCTTCGGCGTGAACTCTGATGGGTAGGCTTTTAGCTGGGGTGCCATGAATGGGAAGGACCTTGGTGATTGGCTTCAGGCTCATTGGATGGCCAGCGTTACTCAACACCTTCAAAATGGAAATGATTTGCCATGTGTCGCTCTTGGAGATAGCTTCTGCAAGACGGTCGTGGATGGGCTGTTTGAGAAAAGGACAGGATTGATTTACCCCTCATTCAGAAATAGAATTAACGAGACAAAAAAAAAATGCTAGGTGATTTCACCTTGACCAGCTCAACAGGGCAGACAGTTCTGTTGGAACAATATTTTGAAATCATGGTACCATAGCCGAGCCACACAATCTCAGTCAGAGCTGGGTTCTTCCTGATTTTGTTGTTGTCTCTCAAGCGCTGGAAGAAATCAGATCTTGGAATTTTTCTTATTCAATCGAAACACAACATTACGAGCGTGGGGGGGCGGTTTTACTCACCTCGTACATCTCAATGACTTCCTCGTTGGCGGTCACCATATGAACAGAAGCAATCAAAGCTTGAGCAACCTCATAAAGCCTGAGTTCATCAGACTCAAATTTCTGAATGATGAATCTCAGAGCAACAGGAGTTCCAACGGAAGGAAGCGCGTCCAAGATCCATTGCCTGGAAGATAATCATAAGTAAATTCCCTTTTGCCTTTTTATTTTATTATTTATTCAAATGTACCTGTATTCAGGTTTTGTCTTGTGCTGGCTCCAGAGCATTTGGATATCTTCAAGTTTGGCCATACGAAGGAGTTGAATGAGCTCCAAAAATTTGAGAGGGGCATCGTCATGGACCCTCTCGACATTGTTAGTGACGATATGGTTCAGAACCTCGGCGATCTATAAAGAAATGAATGTATATGCTAGGAATCCAATTTCTCCTTGTAGACTTTGTTGATCTCCCCCAAATGTTTAATGACGTACCTGAGCTTGAAGGTTGGTGATTTTCACAAGCTGAAGGGGTGTTTGCAGCATCTCTCTGGAGAACTCGTACTGGAGGGATCCACGTTGACGATACTCGGTTTTCACGGGCACGATGGGACTATTCTGGACCTCGACGAAAACCAAACGTTGCCTTGGGAAGAGTGAGATAAAAAAATATATATATTATTCACCGCTTGGTAGTTTCCTATTTTTAATAAAGATCTTTTTTTTTTCATACTTGGTCTCCATCTGAGCAGCTCCATTCATCTCTTTGAAAGGCGTGAACTCAATCAGCTCATTGACAGATGCTTCCATGATCATGACACCATTGGGAACGGACTTCAGAACATAGTTGTATGCAGCTCCTCCTTTGAAGTTCTTGGAATCCTGGAGGACAAATAGTTCCTTAGCACATCATCGTATTTCTCTACCTATAGTTATTATAAAGATTGATTATAGTTACCCGCTGACACTTGTGACACGTCTCAGTGTAGGCCAACCCGATGTCTCGCTGGATCCTTTCCTGACAATGACTCAGATCCCTGGTCTTTGTCAGGAGGATGCGTTCAGCCTTTTCATCTTCATTGATGGCATAGAAAGTCTTGCACACACCCTGAGCTCCGGCCTTGGAACAAAAAAAGGCATTTTATAATCTGCTGTGATATGAGACATAAGCAACATAAGTATGTTTACCTCCTGCATCTCGTAGACATTTGTTGTCTTTTTCACGTTGAGTTGCAGGACGTTCAGGATACCTCTGTAGATGTTCAGCACCATAACCGGGACTCCTTCGGGTGCAAACATCTTGCCGACAACACCGTTGGAGTACTCAAACTTGATGGGGATCATAAGCTGAGGCGCCAGGACTGAAGTCAGCTTGGCGGCCGGCGTGAAAGCATCCTTGGGCCAAACACCGCTGTACTCGAAGAACTCGGGTTCAGCAAGCTGCAGTTTCAGACACAGGTGTAAACCATTCTGCTTTTCTCTCGAAGGTGTTGCTTGAATATCATACTGCTCGATTGTACTTCACCTTCAGCATGAACATGTTCTGGTCAGTGGCACTGATCAAGACCTTGCTGCTCACTTTAAGTCCAGCTCTCGCCAATCCTTCCTCCGGTAGACCGCCAAGGAGCATTGTCTCATATTTGTACACATAAGTCTTACCGGCAGCAAAGTCAGGGGCTAAAAAAGTCAACATCAATGCATGCAATAAATGTTTTGGAGATGACAGGCATAACCTATTGTTTGTGAAAATTGTCAAACTTACCGAAGTTATGCTGACAGGCTAAAAGGAATAGAACAGAAATGCACAATTAATTATATAGTTAATCAAAATTTACTATTGGTCTAGAAATGCAAAAAAAAAAAGTGTTAATATTAAAATTGGAAACAAAATAGAAATTAAATATCCTAAGAAACTCTGAGTTAGAACATCCCCTGATAAAATGATAAAATATAAAAAAGAAATAACAGCATTCTAAAAAGAGAATGGAGAATAGGAATCAGACTTACCCGCAAGGGCCAGAGTCAGGGCAAGCACAACCACTCTCATGGCTGATGGGTCGTACTGATCTGCACTCACAAGTAGCCTTTTATAGCAAAAAATTGTGCTGGTCAGCTATTTACTTGGTCAAAGTCAAGCATCATTTGTAAATATTTGCTGTCTTCTTGATAATGTGCCATCAGAAGAAAATGCCGCATTCATCCTTCCATCTGTTATCTGAACCGCTTATCCTCACGAGTGTCGCGGGGCACCAATGATAATTATAGTTACATTTATTCATGCCCAAGCTGAATTTTGATTAAAGCTCAATCTTATTTATTAGACATCAATTATTGTCTTCACTGAAAATGACAGATTAGATCCATAACGTATAATTCAATCTAATTATACATTATCCTTTTTTTAATTGTCTTTTATGTATGTTTTATTTTATTGTATTTTGTTATGTAAAATAATTCTCTCAATTAGTTTATTTTTTAATAGCGTTTGAATAGACGAATTGTTTCCGTTTTAATTTGATTATTAATATAATTCTTGCTTTACACATAAATACACAAACTTAATCGGGGTCTCAAAAGATTTTTGTCTATTATTTAAAGCAATGTAAAAAAAAAATAATAATAATTCAATCGCTTCCTAAACAGGGGTAATTTATGACAGGCTTTAGAACATATTCAAACCTTTGCATTCATTCATTGGACATGAGTGTTTGATGAACCAAATAGAATTAAGCACCACTCTTAATTTGATTTAACTAAAAATATTGTCTTCATACTGAGGTTTTATTAATGAATTTGTAGCAGTAGTATTAACAAATTAAAATGTGTCTATCATGTCTATGTCACATAGTTAAAATTTGGTTTCAAAGTTCACACCAACAGGGCACAATGACTATGGTTGTTTGCTCGCTTTATTTGATTGTGGTCAGTGTGACCGTGGGTGACATGACATTTCAGCAATTGTCAAAGTAGTGCACAAGATACAGTATTTAAAAAAAGACTAACTTTGACCAGGAGAATCTTTCATATTATTTTTCCTTCTAAAGTTTAATTTACCACTTGTTGCGAGGCAGAAGTTGATTCATTTGTGGCGCAGTCAAATTTACTTAAAACCTTGGAGAAGTACACGTGCAAAAAGGTTCGGGAGATTAAGCAGGAATAGAAATTTAGACAAACAAGCAAATAAAGCAATACGTCTATGCAGATTCTCAGTCATCCAGGTCATGATAATCTGCAAAGGTTGAGTCAAAGTAACTCAACAAGGGGAGTCGGATTGTCTTGATTCAACCTTTGCATAACTCACTGAACAAATCATACACAATATTAATTCCAACACAAATGTATTGGTAAAAATAATGAGCCAACATGTTAGAGTTGTTATTGTGCTTTGCTATACCATACATTAGTTTGTAAACCTTTCATATGTGGCTTTGTAGACAGACATAGTATAAAATTAAAATTTTAATGAGAATTATGCAAATGTTTAACAGCATGTAATATCACACAGGTGCTCACCTTGAGATTTAAAAATAGTTTCAATAAATGCAAACAAGCAAAATATAAATCAGATAATTCAGATCCTATTTTCAGTTTTTGGTGCAAGATATGTCTGTCCTTCACTGTGTGATTTTTATTTTTTATTTTTTGCCTTGAAGATTTATTAAATTTGCAGTCTGTGATTACTGAATCACGTTAACAAGAGTGCTTACAATGATAACATTGACAGTGATAATAACCAACACACCAACTTACATAATGTTTGATTCAAACTTCAATATATTAATCGCTTAAAATAAAGTGTGTTATTTGTACCATAAAACCACATTAATGGCACTTACTACATAATGTCAGTACACAATGGTAATTTTTCTGCATGTCTTTTTCTTGTGTACTGTTCAAAGGTGGCACAGTGTTCCACTGGTTAGCACATGCACTTTCGAGTGCTCAGGTGGTGGATTCGATTCCACCTCCGGCCCTCCATGTGTGGAATTTGTTCAGGCTGTCCCCTGCCTACTGTTCGATGATGGCTTGGTGGCTCCAGCACCCCTGTGACCCCCGTCAGGACAGGATGGATGGATGGATGGACGGACTCTACATACTACATTCAATACAGACTGTACATTCACACTTCACTGGTTTCTTTTATATCAAACAAATTGTTTTAGGTTCTTTACCTGACATGTTTCGGCGGTTTCTTCCGCCTTCATCAGAGTGTACATTCACATGTTAACAAGAGTGCTTACAATGATAACATTGACAGTGATAATAACCAACAAATCAACTTACATAATATTTGATTCAAACTTTAATATATTAATCGCTTAAAATAAAGTGTGTTATTTGTACCATTAAACCACATTAATGGCACTTACTACATAATGTAAAGAATCTGTTTGCTTGTTGGTAGTGGTGGTTTGTTTATACTATTTATGCTCTTAAATATTCTGTTTTGCTCAATGTCTTGAAGACTTCAGATACCTCAAGAATAATAATTTGAGGTTCGGACTTGAACACAGTCACTATGAGCTTGGACATAATGTTAAGGATATCACCCCAGAAAGAATAAAGCCTTGGGCGTGTTTCAAAACAGTGTTGGGAAAGTTCATTTTCTACACTAACTTCTTCAAAGTTCAGTTCACAACTTTTAAAATGAACTTTTTCATTTCATAGTTCATAAATGGGATTTTATTAACTAATTTCATTGTTCCAAAAATGAAAAGTTCATAGTTTTTTTCTGCCTCCAATCAAAAAAATAAAAAGATTGCTGCAAGCTTTTAAATGCATCTTGGTCTTTTCTCATTGTTTTCACCCATGATTTTTCCCTAATGAATTGGCCTGTTATTAGGAACACCTAAAAATGGCGGTGTACCTAATGGAGTGTCCGAGTGATGTCACAGATCAACCAGCCAATCAGAAAGTGGGGGTGAGGGCGGGTGTGGCACTTTTCACTTAAACCAGGGGTGTCAACCTCCAGTCCTCAAGGGGCCGCGTTCCAATATGTTTTCCAAGTTACCCTCGTTAAGCGCACCTGCGTGAAAAGTTTTAGCCACTTTCACGTTCCGCAGGAGCTAAAACTTTTCACGCAGGTGCACTTAACGAGGGAATCTTGGAAAACATATTGGAATGCGGCCCCAAGGACTAGAGCTTGACACCTGTGACCTTTGACCATGATAGTTCCCTAATAAAGTGGCCTGTTATTAGGTACACTTGAAAATGGCGGTGTACCTAATGGAGTGTCCGTGTGATTACCTCGTTAAGAGCACCTGCGTGAAAAGTTTTAGCTCCTTCAGAACGTGAAAATGACCAAAAACTTTTCACGCAGGTGTGTTTAACGAGGGCAACTTGGAAAACATATTGGAACGCGGCCCCGAGGACTAGAGCTTGACACCTGTGACC
This sequence comes from Syngnathus floridae, assembly GCF_059516105.1. Classification (NCBI taxonomy): domain Eukaryota; kingdom Metazoa; phylum Chordata; class Actinopteri; order Syngnathiformes; family Syngnathidae; genus Syngnathus; species Syngnathus floridae. Next base: position 7,546,529 of record NC_142425.1, read on the forward strand.
TTTGACCATGATGGTTCCCTAATAAAGTGGCCTGTTACTAGGTACACTTGAAAATGGCGGTGTACCTAATGGAGTGTTCGTGTGATTCCCTCGTTAAGTGCACCTGCGTGAAAAGTTTTAGCTCCTTCAGAACGTGAAAATGACCAAAAACTTTTCACGCAGGTGTGTTTAACGAGGGTAATTTGGAAAACATATTGGAACGCGGCCCCGAGGACTAGAGCTTGACACTTGTGACCTTTGACCATGATAGTTCCCTCATAAAGTGGCCTGTTATTAGGTACACTTGAAAATGGCGGTGTACCTAATGGAGTGTCCGTGTGATTCCCTCGTTAAGTGCACCTGCGTGAAAAGTTTTAGCTCCTTCAGAACGTGAAAATGACCAAAAACTTTTCACGCAGGTGTGTTTAACGAGGGTAACTTGGAAAATATATTGGAACGCGGCCCCGAGGACTAGAGCTTGACACCTGTGACCTTTGACCATGATAGTTCCCTAATAAAGTGGCCTGTTATAAGGTACACTTGAAAATGGTGGTGTACCTAATGGAGTGTCCGTGTGATTCCCTCGTTAAGCGCACCTGCGTGAAAAGTTTTAGCTCCTGCAGAACGTGAAAGTGGCTAAAACTTTTCACGCAGGTGCGCTTAACGAGGGTAACTTGGAAAACATGTTGGAATGCGGCCCCCGAGGACTGGAGTGCTTAAGTGTTAACCTTGTAGATCAGCTTGACACCCCTGATGTAAAACTGACAAATAACTCGTATTCAAATCAGATGAGTAAAAACTGGTCAAATATTAGAAAAAAATAAGGTATTATTAAAAGTGAAGACAATTTGGAATTCTAGTAATGACACGAATTTGATGCACAATTAGTCTTGGCGGGCCACATAAAATGATGTTCTGGGTCGTATCTGGCGCCCGGGCCTTATATGTGGCACGTGATATAGAGGATGCATCTTTTTAATTAGTATGTAATCTGTCCTCTGTAAAATGGGCCACGTGTAGCATTGTGAATATTTGTATAAGTGAATTGATCTTTTTTAAAGGTTCATACTTGAGACTGAAACGTTGCATGGTAATGAATAACGTTTATATTGTTGAAAAACAGCACGACATGAATTCCACACATCACACAGGTCTGCGTGTTTAAAAGTTTACACTTTATTGTGATTGGAAGTAATGGTGTTGATGGAAATAAACATTGGACTGATTAAGCGCACTGAGGGGTGCAACGGCAGGCTATGTGGGCTTCGGTTGTTTCTCTCAGATCCACGCTCTTGGAGAAAATGCCATCAGCACGGTTCAGACGGGTATCTGCAACAGAATAAAGGTTGTCAGCAGTCGATTCGGAATTTTAGCGCACCATCTTGTGCGCATTTTGTAGACTCACCAGCAGGCAGGCAGTGGAAGCCAATGGAGACAGTGGTGGTTCTCAGCGGCATGCAACCAGCCAAGCAACGCAGCACAGGCTCTACAGAGTAGCACTTAGACTCTTGGCCGTGGACGACCATCTGCTTCTCCAGCTTCACTGACTCAAGCTTCATGTAACACTCTGGAAGAGGTTGGCACGCAATTGTTAGTTGGTTAGTGGACAAGTCAGACGCAATGGCTTTACCTGAGTTGTCCCGGCAGCTCTCAGAAGGCAGAACCCAGGAATGAGCATAGCTGACTGCGTTCTTGGCCAGGCGAGTATTAGGTGTGCGGAACTCCTGTCTGACCTCCCCATCGGCCTTTCCGCAGATTCCAGCCATCTGTCCTCTCATCCAGTCCACAACTCTAACCTAGACAAATATACAGCAGCGTTAGCTTCTTTGTCACTACACTTGACTTTGAACCAATTACCTTCTGGACGTTGACGTCAAAATACACTTCCTGAAGACCTTGACTTTGGGCGCTGAGAGAGATGCCCTCATCGCTCTTTCTGATCTGAATGTCAGCTGAAATAAATCGATTGTTCGTTAAGCGTTCACTTGCAATCTTTGAAGGATGGTATCAAGAGGAAGAAAAAAAAAAGCAAACCTGTTGGATGATGGTATGGCAGTCTATTGACAGGGATTTCTTCTTTGTTAACCCTCACCATGGGAACACGGTCCTTTTGATACAGCTCCACATCACTGTTGAAAAACAAATGAGACTCTTTGGCTTTCTGTGTCACCTTTTGGTGACATGAATACTCCCTTACATATCTGCGATCTTCACAATGAGCATGTTCTGATCGTGTTCTTGGTCTCTCTTCAGCAGAACAATGAATTTAGCCTCGTTGGTGCTATCCTGAGCCAAAACCAGGGGGCAGGAGTGAGGCATCTCTGCCTTGAACTTCCTGTTGTTGAACGTGACCACTGTGTCCTTGATGACTTTGCACTCAGCTGGACAAAATAAAAAAATATATATATATAAATAAATATATATAATATAATATATAATATAAAAATATATACTAAATAATGTTAAAAAAAACAGTTTGGGCTGAATTTTATGTTTAAGATTTTTTTTTTCTTTTTTTTTCATTTCTTTGCAGATTGGTTGATATTAATCAGTAACATCCAGTTCAATTTTGTTTTCAATTAAAAATGTTGAAGAGAATGTTTTTACCTGCATTGGCCTTGGCGACCATGTAGGCGATGCTGTCAACCCAGCTGTCCTGGTACAGCTGCAGCTCTGATGCAGTTTTTCCAATGGGCAGAGAAATGGGGAGACGCATGTCTTCTTTGTAGATAGTCCTCTGTAAATATAAGAAATATTGTGATATGCAATCTAAGTGAGAAGGATAAAGCATGATTTTTTTTTTTTTACCGATGGTGTTTTGAAGACAATGTTCAGGCTTTGCTCTGAAACAATCGCCACTGTCAGTTTAAGCTCATTTGAAGGATTCCTGTCCCTCATCTGTTCAATTCCAGTCTGAAGAGCGTATCTTGAAATGTACTCAGACACCCTGTACATGATGCTTAAAAACAGCAACAAAACACGATCATGTGATTCCACCATAAACAAAAATATTTGAAATATGTAAGCAGACAGTGACTCTTACTGCTTTGCATAGTACTTCATGTTGCTTGGAAGTTTCTCCCAAGTCAGCTTCATACGGAATGCTGGCTGTTGGTCAACAATGCCGGCCTCAGCCTTGAACTCAGTCTTGTATTGTTTGCACTCAATACCCCAGGCAATCTTGGCCTAAAAATGTTATAGCCACAGTTAGCACTAGATCAAAGTCATGGATGAATACTGTAAACAATGTTGAACTGTTACCATCAGCTTGTGGTTGCTCAGTTTCACACCATCAGCACAGATTCTCCAGTTGTTCTTCTCAGCCAGGTTGACAAAAATGATCTGCAGTCTGGAAGTTGCTTTGTCGAAGTAAGCTGCAATCTGGTATCCTTGTTCCTTGTGGTCGGCTCTCACGGCACGGATGAGGATGGTCACAGATGGGGTGACAGTACGAGAGAGGTACTTAGCCTAAAAAATAAATAAATTATATTTTAAGAACAATTTTTCCCAAATGAATGATATTGGAATGTAACTCACCTTATTGTAGATGTCCTCAAAACTCTGGGCACTGCTCTTGCTATCCTGACGAGCTGAAGAAGGCGCATGCTACAAACAAGAAAAAGAGAAATTTAATTAGATGAAGGAATGTCCTTCATATGTTTTTTTTTATGTGCAACAGAAATTACCTTGTGGATGTGGGTCTTGATGAAATTCATGTTGTAACGATGGCGCTGAAGTGGTGAAATATAAGTTAATTTTTTTTCGAGACTTGATGTGGTGTCTTTAGTATTTTGTGGCTCACCTTTGACTTAGACTTGGACCGAGAGCTGCTGCTACTGCTGCTGCTGCTGCTGCTACGGCTGCTGCTGCTGCTGCCGCTACGGCTGCTCCTGCTGCTGCTGCTGCTGCTACTGGATCTGCTGTTGGAGGATTTGCTGGATCTGCTGCTGCTGGAGGATTTTCTAGAGGCTCTCTGCAACCTGGATGTCTTGGAATTGGGGTCAAGAGTGTCAGCCACCTTGCTCGTTCTTCGAGAGGAACTTGAAGAGCTCTTGGATGAGCTAGAATCGCTTGAGCGGCTGGAGACAGAGCTGGAAGAACGGGAGCTGCTGGAGCTGGAGGAAGTGAGGTTCTTCAGACCAGGAGAAAGGATTTTCTTCAGTTTCAACAGGACATTCCTGTCCTCAGGGGTCTCGTCATCTTGACTCAGTTCAATGACTTTGATGATTTTATCTGCTGCTTTCTCTCCAACCTGAATCTCAATTTCAACCTTCTCGATTTCTGGTCCAGAAACTAGAACCAAAGACAGATTTTTTTTTTATATAACCGCCATTTATACCATTATTTATTCCAGTGACTTCATCCATCTCACTTGCCTGGTGTAACCTCAACAAAAGCTGAATGTTTCCCAATGGCATAATACAGTGGAACGTCTCGGATGAAAGCCGCGCTGCGAGATTCCATCACAACGCATGCCTTGATTCCAAAGGTTTCCATTTTTTCACACAGCGTTTTCTCAAAGACCTTGAGTTTGTTTGTTTTGCCAGATGGGTCTATGACAAGCTCAGATGGCACTGACTGAAACAACATAACAGAAGGAACAATATAACTTTGCAAAAAGGTTGGGCAACACAGTCGACTGGAACTCAAACTCACCCTGCCGTCATTCATAGAGGACGCCATCCTGGGATACATGGATGAGCTCTTTTGGAACTGTGGTGAATAGTCGGCTGGAATCATTGGTGTTATCTTAGCAGCGGCAAGATCTTCCACATTTCGTGCAACGGCATAAGTGTCAATACTGTGGGGATGCAGAAAATATGAAAAAATTGCAAACATAATGTTACGAGAAGATGCCAGAAAAATGTACGTACAGTACAGATGCAATCTTATTGACTCCTGGAACAGGAAGGAAGTCCAACTTGAAGTTGCCCTTGATCATGTCAAGTCTTGCTTCCATTTTTGCTGGGACAATAGTGTGACTTTTGCTTCTTGAAACCACGACTGCTTGGGCCATGGGCGTATTCACACCCATGACTGCATAAGTATGCATGGAAACACTGCAAAACACAGAAATATAAAAAAAATATATGTTAGTGGCATTCGGTATGGAGTTGTTTAGGTTTTTGTAGATTGATAAACAGGTGAACTCAAGTATCATTTCACCTCGGAGTAAATGTAGCCTTCATGCTGATGTCAGATTTAAGAAGTTGGGAAGGATGGAAGTCCTGACCTATAGGTGGTGACACAGTGGCTTGGACTGTGGAAAAGAGACAGGGTCAAACGATGTCAATTAATTTTCACATCACTGATATTTAAGCAGAGGTCCAGCTTACGTTCAACGGCGGCAGTCATCACAGAAGAAGTATAGAAACTGAGTTCCATTGGCAGACCGACGGTAGTGGGCAGGATGCGACGAACCTCAGCAACCAGCAGTGGCTGAGCATAGTTAAATTTCACACCAGCCAGCACCTGATCCAAAGCCCACCTTCCGTAAGCCTGAACTTCAGGTCCGGTGACAAGCTGTGGACAAAATATGAGACCAAGACTTGAGGCTTTGTGTTTCAACCATCTTGTAATAGTTGAAGACACGTACCGCGGTTATCTGATCAATGAATGGTTTGTCAATCTTGGCAAAGGCAATCTCCTGTCCGAAGAACTTCACATGTGCCGAGGCAAGGGGCTTCTTTGAAGGCTGGGCCCTCCATTCAGCAATCTGGGGATGGGATGCATAAACATAAATGGATGCCATAGAGAAGAGAAATACATTATACAAAATCACGTATGAACTTACAGCCTTGAGAACTCTTTTCATCTTGGTGATCCTATCCATGTCGTCAGGAAGATCTCGGACCTTCAGAAGGGCTTCCTGGAGTCCCTCAGTTCTCACTCCAATCTGAAATATTGCACAGGTGAATATTCTTGATGAGAAATGCTTTGATTTGTTGTTATACCTCAATGACATCAGCATAAGCTCCTGCCAAATAGGAGCGAGTTTTGGCCAGGAGGGATCTTGGCAAAACTGTTGCAGCATCGTTCACATAGAAGGCACTGGCAGCAGCACCAACCATCCAGGGGTCTGTAGAAACAAGGTGGGAACCATCAACTGATCAATCTGGGATAGCTCTGCTAGATTTGTCAAGGTCTTACTGTAATAGCCATCAACAAGGAGAGCTCTGCTATAGCGATAGCTCAATCTGTTAAGTTTGGGGCTGAGGATTCTCACAGCAACATTGCAGGCTGCAGCACTGCAAATGGAAGAAAATGTATCAGTGACATCAATGAACCGTAACTGTTTCGAAGATACTTACACAGAGACAAAATCGGGAGTGGTGGATCTTGTCATTGCCTTCATGTAAGAGTAGACCAAGCTGGAAACTTGGAGGTTTTCTTCTTTCAAGAGTGCGTCAGCAAGCGTAGTCACCAGACCCATGGGTAGTTTGGTCTCAAACAGAACAATGGCAGCGACCATACGGAGCTCTGGGTGAAGAGCTCTATCCATAAACAGCTGAAGGGCAACATCCTGGACCTGAAGCAGAAAATCACAACATGTAACAAAATTGCTTCCAAGAATTTTAGTTATTGGAATCAGAGCATTAATTTTCACCATTTTTGGCTCTCTCTTTGCAATATTCCTCAGGGCCAGAACACCTTCGATGTGAACTTCCAGTGGCAGATTAGCAGCAGCGCTCCCAAAGTTAGGTAAGACCTTCAAGATTGGCTTGAGGCTGCTAGGATGTCCTGCATTGCCCACAACTTTGAGAGTGAGAATTATTTCTTTAACATCCCCCTTGGAAACAGCCTTGGTAGTCCAGTCGTGGATAGGCTGTGGAGGAAAATAAAAACTCGCATTACTACTACAACACATTCAGTTGTACAAAAGCTAAAGGACAAAGCCATCATACCTTGACCAAATCCACTGGGCAATTCGGGTTCTCCACGCAGTATTTCCAAACCAGGCTGCCATAGCCCAAATCAGCAACTTCTCTCAAAACCGGACTTTCCATAACCTTTTGGTGTTCGGCAAACTCCTAAAATGAGTCGATACATAGAAATATGTCACAACTTTTGATTCTTTTTTTGTCGCCATGACAATTTGACTTGCCTGGAGGAGTTTGAGGGCTTCCGTGTCAGCAGTCACCGTGTGGACGGCTGCCACCAAAGACCGAGTTGCTTCAGCAAAGGTTATCTCACCAGCAACAAATTTTTCCTTGATGAACCTCAGTGCAACATGAGTCCCAATGGCAGGGATAGTATTCAGGATCCATTCTCTGAAAGTGAGGAATACCATCTAAGTTATTATTTGGGTCAAGTGTGATTTTTTTTTTTTTTTTTAAATCAAGCTTGCAATTACCTATGAGCCGTACGCGATTTGAACTGCGACCAGAGGGCCTCGATACTCTCGTACTTGGCCAAACGCAACAGCTGGATGAGCTCGATGAACTTCAGAGGTGCATCTTCATGGACTTTGGCCACATTGTTGCTCACCAGATGGTTCAGAATCTCAACAATCTGTGAACCAAAAAAGTGAAGTGGTGAAAATGAAAATGGTTTGGAGTAATCATTGAAGTACCTGAGCCTCAGCATTGGTAATCCTCAGAAGCTGGATGGGTGTCTGAAGCAGCTCACTGCCAAACTCGTACTGCAGGCTACCACGTGGGAGATATTCGGCTTTGCTGGGCTCCACTGGAGATTTCTGGATCTCCACGAATTTCAACCATTGCCTGAGGACCGACATTGTTTATTGAATGACCTCTCTTTTTGTCTTTCACCTTTTTTTAAAAAAAAAATAAAAAATTGGAGCACATACTTAGCCTCCATCTGGGCAGCACCGTTCAGGAAGTTCATGGGAGAGAAGTGAATCAGCTCAACCGAGGACACCTCCAGGATCAGAGCACCTGTTTCTGATGGTTTCATGACATAGTCGTATGCTGCAGTTCCCATCAGGGCTTTGCCTCTCTACATAAACAACAAGAAAAAGACGTTAAGATGCTATTAAACATCACAATGTAGGTGACAAGTGACAACCGGCGCCTACCCTTTTACACTCAGGACATTTCTCAGTGTAAGCCGTGCCGATATCCTTGATAATTCTCTCCTGGCAGTGGTCCAGGTCCTTGGTCTTGGTCAAAAAGAATCGCTCAGCCTTGGCATCCTCGGTGATCACGTACTGGGTCTTGCACACGCCTTGTACGCCGGGCTATTCCACCACAATCAAAACATACGTGTCAGCTAAATTTGCAATTGTTATAATGAAAGAGATTAGTCGTACCTCCTGAAGCTCGTAGACGTTTGTCGTCTTCTTGATGTTCATTTGGAGCATGTTGAGGATTCCCCTCACAATGTTCAGCACAGAGGCAGAGACACCAGCCGGGGCAAAGATTTTTCCTACGACGCCATTAGCATACTCAAATTTGAGCGGTGTCATGAGTTGAGCTGATAGAGCCGAGGTGAGCTTGTTGGCTGGAATGAAATCATCCTTGGGCCAGATACCGCTGTACTCAAAGAGTTCTGGATCCAGGAGCTACGAGGGAAAGAGAACGAGTAGTCATTACATGAACATCCATCTGAAAATGTCTTTCTCCTGTCACAAGAATGATCGCTACCTTCAATATGAAATTGTTAGCGCTCAATGCACTGATAAGAACTTTGGTCCTTATTTTGGATCCTGCACGAGCCAAACCCTCCTCGGGAAGTCCGCCCATAAGAATTGCTTCATATTTGTAGCTATATGTCTTTCCAACAGCAAACTCTGGATCTGCAACAAGACACAGTTAATTTGAGTATGAATCAAAAACATTGACTTTTTTTTGTAAGGATTTACTCACCAACTTTGGCCTGATCGGCAGCTGAATGAATAGTGAAAATAGGAATAAAGAGTTATTTTACATTCAAAATCCACCAGAAATTGTAAAACAATGTAAAAGCAAGAAGACATACCCACGAGGGCCACAGCCAAGGCAAGCACGAGCACCCTCATAGCGATGGATGTGACTGATCCATGTCAGATGCTCCTTTATAAAGGCATTTCACTGTTGTGCACATGCCCAAAAATCAGGTATGATTAACCAGGCATCTCTCTGTCAATGGTGTTATCTTGCCCCGGCCATAGCGGTTAGGTAAACAAGAAATAATAGATGTCACAAATAAAACAAGTCAACCCAACCTGACTTTTGCCTTTTGAAGTTCTCTTATTCCGGTTGCCATCACTGTGTTTTTGATTCTTTGCTTTAGTTTGACATAATATTCACCTAGAAGTGGCAATAAGATGGCTTGAAGCAAGCACTTTACATTTTTTGGGTTTTCTATGTTCATTGACTTCTGCGTGTTGTGACATATTTTTCTCCTGCAAGTAAAAGTAAAACAAACATTTTCAGAAAAATAACTCTTAAATGTGAAGATTTTAGAAAACTGTTAAGAATTGATTTTTTTCCCACCATTAACACAATTTGTTGAATTTTTGCGTCACAGTTTTGTATTTTTATTTTAATTGTATTTACAATGGAAAACAACACCGATTCTATACATTATAATTGCAATGCTGAGGTCATGTTTAAAGCAAAATTACAGTAAAATAAAATGATCATTACTGTAGTAGCAGTTTGGAGGAGTGTAAAAATGTACCGCATCAGAATATTAGTCACACCTTTAATAAAATGGAAGTTCAGTTGTAAACCACTGCAAACTGAAATCACACAAATAAACACATTGCGGTTTGAGCACCTAAAATTTCTCAATTTACTTTTTGACCATATCCATCAATAATTGTGGCTCACATGTAATTTTCTCATCCCGTGACTATCTTTTTGAATAATATCATTTAAAAAAGCAAATTACAATTAGACATGAGGAATTTATTGTGAGGAATAAACAAGCAACTGTGGAAGGCCGGTTTCACTAATAGGTTTTAATGTCATTCCAACCTGACCTAAAATGTTGTCACAAACTCCTCCATGACCTGTAAACTTTCCAGTGCCAAAAATCAAAGATAACTTCACTGCTTTTCCTAATACCTCATTACGACTACAATAAATATTTTCTCATGTTATGCCAGCAGCGGCTTCATGGCGAAATCTGCGGCCCCTCCCATCTGATGTGTGTGTGACATATAATCACAAACAAAAAATTGACAGACATTTTACATGCTGGAAGGGAGTGTGGAATGAGTTCACAGGGGCCCCCGACAAACATCAATTTTAGTTTCATGAGCCCACCTTTAGCGTTTCAGTGCATTTCTTATTTTGTTTAGTTTGAAATTATTTATTCATCTGTGGGTGACAATTAAATGGCTCGAAAAGTGTTCAATATGTTCTTTAAATTCTGCGTGTTGGAACATTAGCTGCCACAATCCCCCCCCCCCCCCCCCCCATGCAAGTCAAACAATAAAAAATTTGAAAGATTTTAAAATTCATTTAGAATTGTTTATACAAATAGGTTTAATTATAAATACACAACCCGAAACACAATATCATTGTAAATTCGTTTGACATTACCCTAACACAGAAACGACCCACAAATGGTATCTTTTGATAGTGGGGTAAAAATATATGATGATGATGATGTTAGAACTTTATCTACCCTACAGCGGGGAAATGTACTTGTCATAGCAGCGTACAAGAGTGCAAGAATACGCTGCTGTGACAAATAAATTTCCCCGCTGTGGGATAAATAAAGTTCTATCATCATCATCATATATTTTATCATTTATCAAAGGTTGGGTGCTGGGTTTGCTTTCTCTCAGGCAAATATCTCCGATTATTTAGGCTTTAATGCCCTCTTGTGGCTTCTCAGGGCTTAGAGGGCACAAAAATATGTCAGTCTGTAAAGCGCTTTTGGAGAAACAGCTGGAGCACGCTATAAAGTTGTTTCATTTTTGATAAAACTGCTGAAGCACAATTCAAAAGCAATTTCTGGTTTTCAAGTGCTAAGTTGCAATAGGTCTTTAATTTTATTACATTTTTGTCTTTATTTTATATTTCTTTCATTGACGGGGAGGTGATACCAACAATTTTCTCCTTGGGTGTAGTTAGTGCTTACGAATTTAAAATTTAGAATGTTGAAAACCGCCATCAAGTTCAAGCACAATGACACTGAAGCATCAGTCTCGAAATCATTAAATGACCAGTGTTAAAAGGGTTTAAAAAAATTGCAAAGCAATATTATGTAGAATAAGTCCCCAGTGAAGGTATAGGTACAAAATGTACGGCACGTCACTGTTCTGGACTGATGAGACATTATAGACAGATGAGCATCCCACTACATCAGGCATAAAAATAACAGGTAGATTTCCCCAATTCTAATCTATTCTCACACCCTCATGCTGACCAGCAATCTACAAATGCAAGCTCCCTGTTAAACTTTGGGTCTCGTGCGACCTCACCGATAATTATACAAAAAAGAAAATAAAATATGCCTGAGCATCTACCTTTAAGACTTAAAATACAATTCTAAAAGTACAAAAACAAATGTATTCACATAAAAAAAATTTGAACACCATTCCTGATTCAAATTTTGCTTTAAAATGGCATCAACTGACACTTCCTATTTTGTCAAACAGTGCACTGTAACCAAAAAAGATAAAAAAAATTCTTCTGAGCACCACAAGTTCTCTTCAACGTGCTTAAAGTGCTTACGTGTTCGCCGGCAGTTCATACAGAGTATTGACGTCTCGACTTGAAGAGCATTTACTGCAACAGCAAGTAGCTGTTAAAGCTAAGGGCTACTCAGCCTCCAACTAAGCAGAGATGACATCATTTTGGCACTGTGACATCCACCGGTGAAGCCACAAGCTCCAAACGTAGTTTCATCCTGTCTCCTGAACAGGCCTGCCGAGCGTTTCCACATTTGTCAGTGAGACAGGCGGCGTTGAGTTTCCAGTTGAGGCCTTTGGGTCCTGCAGGGACAAGTATTGCAATATAAAATTGGAAGTGTTGAGACCTTTCAGTCCTCCAGAGACAGGTATTGCAATGTAACATTGGAAGTGTTGTCCAATTCCTACTGTCAGTTTCAGGTCCGGAAGGTTTTGTCCAAAAATAGTCACGTTGACCACTCCAGGGGTATTACAATTTAAAATTCAACCAGGAATCTCTCTCAAAGATCAAAAGTTGTTCAAATCAGCTGCAAGTCATGTGGGACTTCAGTTGAGTGAACCTCTGAAGGTTTAACCCCAGAAGTCCATTTTGCTTTGTCTGTGGCTTATTTGTGACGCACCACAGAATAGCACATGGCGGTGATGTAATGATAACCCCAAAACAGGAACTACCACATACCTGAGCTTTTATCTGCACATTATCTTTAGGTAGAGTCTCTGGAGGTCCAGATGGCTTCCTCTCTTTGGTGTCGTGGTCTTTTGGATGTTCGGACTGAGAGTCTGTGCCTTTAGTTTTTTTAGTTTTGGCGTCAACCTGTGACAGCAAAACACCAGTGGCACCTCTTTGCTCCTCCTCTGCCTCTGCATAGTTGTCAGAGTCAGAGTCCGCTTGAGGATCGGCCTCGTCCCCCTGCCCTGCCTCCACGCGTCTCGCACGCCTTCCCCCATCTACGTGGGAGGACGCGGCGGTGCGCAAAGTCTCCACAAACACCCGAGCTGGCCCTTCTCTGGCTTTGTTGGGCCGGGACCTGCAAAACTGATTCCTGTGCAATGGCGCTTCATTTGAATCGCGTCGGGGACGAGGCTGCGCCATGTCCCCTGCTTCCATGTGGCCACGGTCCTCGATTTCTTGGAGACGAGGCTGCTCCGGTGGCGGTATGGCGGGATCCCTTCTGTCACGGCGTAGAGGTGCAGTGATGCCGTACTGGAAAACTGCCTGCACACTTCCATACATGAATACCTAAAAAGAACAATTTGTCTTTTAGTAACCTTGATTTTTCTTGACTTGATGACCTTCTCCGACTGCAATACTTGGAGGACAATGCACGACTCGACAGGCTAACGATTCAAGTGACTTTACCACAATGGCAAGCACAATCGTGAGGAGAACAGGAATCTGTAGGGTGATCGGAAGATCTTTGAGGAGCGCTCTCAGAAACTCGCTGATCCCCAGGCCGACGTGCTTCAGTGGCTCTGTGATGAAGGTGGTGATCGTAACCGAGATTGCCTTCACAGAAGGAAATGTTCACATAACTCCACTGCGACTTAGTCATTTCTTTTTTCACCCACTTTAAGCACTTGTTAAAGTAGTGAACTTACTAAATAGCAATATTTCAATCGTTCCTCAAAAAATGCATGTTAGATTTACTAAATATCTGAAATCACTGATGAGTGTGAAAGGCTGTTTGTCGACTTGTATCTTGAGAATGAGGATTTGCCCCACCCCTTGCTCAAAGTCCGAGATATGACTCAGCTGACCCGCAGGCAGAATGACGTCAAATGTTGCTGACATTTTTTTATCCGTATTCAATGTTATCTGGCGGCACGTACCTTGGTGGGAGGTACTAGCAGAACAGGATTGACCATGAGGACTTCATAGTATCTCTTGCAAGGGTCATCCTGCAGAGTTAACGTGCTTCTGAACCACTCTGCAAGGATGCAAAGCAAGTTATTTCTTTTAATCTGCATCATCACATGAATTGCATCTACACTTCTTGTAAGTAGCGTGTGCCGTTGTTTCAACATACCTTTCAAACTATCGCGCCAGTCAATCGTCTTTACTCCAGTGCATTTGTCGTTGATGCTATTCATCGTCGCAATGTTCCTTTGGTGCTCAGCAAAAGCAATCTGACAAAAACAAAGTCTTAAAACCAGTGTCTATAAAGGAAGTCTATGTTTCAAGTATCCCGACTCACCTTGTACAGATATAACCAATTCCAGACAAGACTGACAAAGAAGCAGATGGCGAACAGGCGTTTGAACTGCACTAGCCAGGAGATGCTAGACCACAGCTGAGTGCAGATGATGACCGTGAAAACCAAAACACATAGGGCCAACTAGCAGAAAACATAGGAAAGAAAGAAAACATGCATCGTCATAACGAAATGTAAATAGATTGGCAGTTTGATCATTTTAATAATCGATTGGTCAAAAAAATCTGACTTATAAAACAAAGTTATGATTTGCATTCCTGTATATAAAATTGGATATTATTTCAAATTTTGAGTACAGAAAATACACACGTCTTCAGGACCTCCCCCTTTCTTACCTTCAAAAGTGTGTCCGGCTCGACACCAAAGGTATCTTCAAAGCGCCACTTCCAAGCCTCGTAGTCGTGTCGTCGAAGGTCCACTAGTAGCTGACTGATGGCGTGGTCCAGAGCGCCTGATCTGCAGCCGTCTTCCCCATCAAGAAAGGTCTGAATCTCGGCCATGGCTTGGCCGGACAGTCGAATTGTGGCGTCATAGTTTACGGAGTCTTGAGGCTGTACAAGTGTGTGTGGGGAGGGAGGGGGGCAGAAGGTTTCTTTCTATCTCTTCCAGTTCAGAGTCAAATATATTGTCAGCTAAATGGTATTGTAACATCCTCGTACAGAGAGGATGACACACATTCAAGTTTGTATGTCCATTCTGTCCTTTCATGAGATTTTTCCATCAAGAGCCACAGATATAATCAGAGCAAAGCATATAAAGAGCAACAACTACTTTACAAGGAGCATTTCAAAGCACGCTGGGAAGTTTGTGGCATCAGTACATATGTATTATATACTGGACTTAGACTTTTGAGAATGCCTGATCTACAATAACTATGATAACATATGGCTGACTGTTGTAGTGAATTATAAAAAAATATTAAATTGACAACATTTCGAAGTACGTTGACACTACACCAATGACAGGCAAAGACAACGTACCTCTTCAATTCTTTGTATGTCCTTCAGGAGTCTGCTCAGGAATCTTTTAAAAACAGGATTACATGTGGCCTGCTGCAGGTTGCGTCTCGTACTCGTCATTTGGGCTTCAACCTGAAGAGAAGCAAAATGCAAACACCGTTTCTGTACACAGCGTTTCTATAAAAGTATGCAACCACTCACCTGAGTTTGTAAATCAGACAACTGTTGGTTGCAGACCTTCAGTTCACCTTGCCCCCAGTCGTCGTGCCCTTTTCTTGAAATTGGGACATTTAAATCCCTTACTGGTTTCTACGAAGAATGTGGTTAAATAAATTGATATCAGCAAGCAGTCCATCACATTTCATTTGCATTTATAGACATAAAGATAGCGATTATTTAGTCAGGTAGGAATATTAAGGAATAACTCTACCTCAGCGGGCTTCCTCATAGTTTTAGTGGTAGCGTCGTAGTTGAGCAAGTCATATGGGTCAACCCAGTCCTCGTCATGCTGTTGACCAGAGGCCAGAATCAGGTAACCGAACAGGACGACAAGGAGCATCGTGACGACTCTATCACTTCACGGCCACCTCTCAATCTAGTTAAATGCTGCTAGTCACAATTTTTGCTGAGATAAAGCATTTAGTCTCCTGAGCAGGGGAATTCTGGAGTGGACGCGTGTCGCGTATTTATTGCGTCGATTGCGGCGTTGACAACTGTCGCGTATTTATTGAGTCATCGTGTACACGCAAAGCATTCACGGAAGTGAGCGCACTAGCATCCAAATCATACGTCAAACGGCCGCCATCTTTTGACAGTAACGCGCTGGAGTAGTAGTAACTCACAGCTGTTATGTTGGTTCGTATGTCATGATTGCGTGATGTTAACACTAGTTATTAGATATTTTTAAGGACTTCAATTCATATATCTAAATGTTTGTAAACTAAAAATTGTCAGTTTCACCTAATATGTGGTGTCAAACGCTGATCAAATGTTACACAAAGTTCAGTATTCCACAATCACATCAAAACCAATTTATTGCAAATATGTCTATCTTATTTACAAAAAATAATGGCTACATTTCTTAATGACAGACCTTTTCAACTTTCTGCAATTGAGAGTTCAGACCAACCACTGTTCTTAGAAAAGCAAACACATTTTACTACTCCCATGCCTCCAAAACAATATTTGATTACAGCTCTTTCAATCAAACAGAAAACAAAATATTCATGGACCTATTTCTCATTTATGTTCCTTTTCGCCCTTTATTTGTCTTCCCCCCTTTTTTGTTACCTTTTGCCTGTTTTCCTTTTCCTTTGCCACCCTTTGTTTTCTGTTCTTTCCTTTGCATCCCACGCATATCTTTCTTCATGCGACTGTCCACCACTCTGAAGACGCCTTTGACGCCAGCAGGCCGCTTCACTTTCCTCCCAGCTCCCTTTTTGGCCACGACATACGTCACTTCTCGCTTCTCTTTTCCCACGCCGGCTTTCTTGTAGATACTGATAGAAATAATAGCAACGAGAAGACAATTAGCCAAATGGGCATTGTTGCATTTATCCCATATGGTGAAAAACCAAACCTCTTAAGCTGAGCCATCTTCTCCCTCTCAGAAATGTCCACTGTGTTCACAACTGCCTCTGCTTTCTTCTTAGCCTGCTCCATCTTCTTCAGCATCTGATGAGAAAAAAACAAATATTGTTTTTTACAAACTACAACAACAAAAATGTGTAGTGATGACAAAGACCCAATTCACTTGATCTTACCCTCCTCTTCTTCCTGGCCTTGGCCTCAGCGACTTTCTTTATTGGCCGGGCGTTGATCTCCTTCCACTTCTGTTTATACTCCTCCACCATCTCCGTGGTGACCGGCACTGGCTTCTTCCTGTGTTTGACCTCGTCTTTCAGGAACCATTCAGGTAACTCCCAAGGCTGATCAGAGGATGCAAATCTGCAAAAGCATGAACTTGTGCTGTTTTCCTCCACTCCTTTCATCTCCACTTTTATATAACAATACAAGCACCTCACACAAATATTGTTGTCATTAAATATCATTTTTTTTTAAATTACAATTTTAGCATTGTTTTGTCATACTGCACAGACTGTATACAACTCTCTTATTGGCCGTTTGTATTTGGCGTACCCACGCACCTGTGGAAGGAGTTGTCCACCAGGTCTTTGGTTTTCTTCCGAGATGTGGCAATCTGGCAACCAAGGGCAAGGCCTTCAGCATCCAAAATGCGTGCTTTCTTACCTTAGTGGGCAGAGCACAATAACACATGTAAAGTGAAAAGCGATTAATCAGAATCAGATTCTTCACACATTTCCTAAAGGCAAATTTTACTCACTGGTCCTTTCCACTCGAACGACCTGGAAGTCGTCGTCATCGTCGTCATCCAGACCTTTCCCAGTGGCACCCTTTGCCTGCTTCAACTTCTTAATGTGTCTAGAAGAAGCAGTCAACTTGTTCTTATTTATTAATACCTTGGTTATAAATGTAATGTTATTGCTTATTTATGTAAAACATGCCATCCCTCTGCAACACTAGCACCATTTTAGTATGGTAAAATTGAAATCAATTTAATTACTCTTCATCGTCGCTGTCATCTGAGTCGCTGTCACTGTCTTCCACGGCTTCCTTTGGAGGCTCCACCTCTTCCTCGACTATTGGAGCAGCCTCCTCCTCCTCCTCCTCCTCCTCCTCCTCCTTTTCCTCTACTTCTTCCGCTTTCCTCTTTATGCCTTTTCCTTTAAAAGAAAAAAAAAAGAAATATTGCAATAACAGATTATTGTCAATATTAGATCAAAGCTATTTTTCCAAGGTCAAATTTAACACTTTCATTTTCAAAACATTTCACGATTTCCAAAATGTTACAATATGCCTTTTTTCAATGTTACAAGTTCATGAACATAACGTCAATTATAATCAGGTGCATAAATAATTTCAAATTGCTGTCAGATTTTAGGAAGACAAACTTTTTTAACATCTGTTTGATTAAATTAATGTTCATTAAATAAATAAATATAATATTTTAAGGAATTTTGTATCATTTTTCAAATGCGTATTGCACTTGAAAAAAAAAAAACTGCTGGTTAATGGTTTTCCTTATTCACAGATAAAAAAATGCTAGTTACAATTTAAAGTTCTTTATCCAAAATACAAGCACGAGCCAAATACAAACTAGCACTTTTATGATTCTTTCTCAATGTTACCTAGTTGCTGGTTTTGGAGCCACTGTGCCTGCCTGATCTCATTCTCAGCATCTCCTTCCATCTCAATCTCAGAAAAAATATCCTACAAAACCACACAAATCACATGGCTCATCTACAGGTGGAAAAGATAGGGTCATTTGATGGATTGCCTTGTGAGATAAACGCATGGTGACACCTTGCTGAACCACAAATTGGTTTGACGCTCTCTCTTCTCATCTTTTTCTTCAAGTTCCACCAGTAAGCCACCCCCTTCTTTGTCGTCATCCACCTCCTCTTCTTCAGCGAATGTCACTCTGAAGACAGGCAAACTGTACATTAGCCTACATCGGATTTTCATCATTTCTATAAGCATCATGATTGAAAACAGGCAGAATGAAATTGGACAATTCATTGCAGACAAACTCCACTTTGCTCAAATCGCTCACTCACTTCTTTTTTTTTTTCTCCAGCTCCTTCTGTCTAAGTTCCACTTCCTCCATGTCATCGTCGTCCAAGTCAGAGGCCAGGGACATGTTATCTGCTTGGTCCTCATCTTCATCGGAGAAAGAGAAGTCATCCTCCCCCTCTGCTAGCGAGTCTGCTGCTTGCATGTCCCCCTTGGAAATATCAGCCAGCGCCTGATAGGTGGGAGGAAAGAAGAACTTTCTCAACCAGTGATCAGCCAACCACCAAAGGGCAAGCAGATGGTTAAGACTTAATTTAGGCACATACGTAAATACTAAGCAAGCACACACTGCTAAGTTAGGATAACAGATAAAATGTGTGTGTCCATCCATGTCTGTATGTGTGCGCATGTTCGTGCCCTCACTTGTTTCTTCTTGATGGTGGCGAGGGAGAACATGCTGACGTCCTCATTGTCAGCAATGGAGACACCTGGCAGATCCATTTTGAGCTCCACCCTCTCCCTCTGCTTTCTGCGCTCTTTCAGCAACTTCCTCTTCTTCCTGACAGCACAAATACTCAAATATTATAGTCAAACAGAATTCAATGCTTCCATCAGTAGAGAGAAATCTCCTGTCAAAGTATTCCTCCGCTTATCTGTGGAAATTGTTATAGTTGAGGCAGTTTGTGGTAGAATTGTATTTTAAGCTAGTCTGGGAAATTTGCTTTTTGCACCAAGACTTATTCAGCAGGGGTCCAGCAGGTAGTAAGTAAGGGGAAAAGCTACCGAGTTTGATAGGCACTTCTGAAATTAATTTGATTCAACAAGAAAACAGATAAATGTCAATGTGTAAGACATTATTTCTATATTAGGATGAGAGCATTTAACCAAGAGTCGTACCTTTTGAGATCAGCCACCTCCTCTGCTTTCAGCTCAGCTAGTTTATTCTCAATTTCCTCTTCTTCATCACCCTCCTCCTCCTCCTCCCCTTTCTCTTTCTTCCTCTTTGGCTCGCCATCCGAATCGCGTCCCTCTTCATCAGAGCTTAGCCTAACGAGGGAAGAGAAAGGATTGGCATTCAACACGCTTGGGCAGAAACGGTGCACCATCGTGGCAGTTTGTACTTGATGTCCTGGTCAAGCTTCTTGGCCTCATCCTTCAATTGCTTGGCCAGGTATCTCCTCAGCTTGGTCCTCCAATTCAGCAAGTTGCTGGGTTTGAACAATGGAAAATGTCAGTACCTTGGAGCTTGTAAATAATAGCACTCGGGGATAGGAACGTTTTTACCGAAGTTCTTTGCGGCCCAAAACTTTTATGTCACGACAACACTCCTTTATCTCATCTGTGGTGGAGCTGTGAGCCTCCAAGATTGGGTTGTCAAAAGTAATCTACGATAAAGAACAGAGTAAAATATGATCATTTTAAAAATAATGCTTAACATTGTTTTGCAGAAGCTCAAAGTGTGCAGCTAAAACTGTGTTGCTTGACTCCTTACCTCACTGGCTTTGGCCAAAAAGTCCACAGGGTTTTCAGCTTTAACAAAAGCCATCACAGTGTAACTGTGGAAAAGTGTCAGGTCGCCATCACTGTATCCCTCTGCCTGAGGCACAAGAAGACCATCTGAGTCAGTAGAAGACTTCTACAGGCATTAGAGCCATGGAGTTTTGCATTGTGTATTAAATGTTCTAAAAGCTATGTGGTTGTTTTAAATACACAACATTATTTTGATAGAACCACCCCCATACAGCGAAATTTAAGTCTTGTAAACACAAAAATGCTTGGACATCTTTTCCACTCTAGGTCCTGTTTTTTTTGTCCCGATTCGCCCCACACATACCGTACCTTTGGTTTCTTTTCCACAACAAGTTCTTTCACAGTTTTGGCCTGCACTTCCACCTCTTTGAATGCATATTTGGGGTCAAAGAACTTGGGGTCAATTTTGTCTGGAGCTAGAAAACCTGTGTATAAATGCATAGAATGATTAGTTTACCATTACAAATGCAGATATTATTGCAGTGCAAATCTGCTACTGACCCTGGCAAATAACAAATATCTCAGCTGACTCATTCCTAGATGCTTGGGGCTTGGTGGCTTGAACCTTCTTGAAGAACTGCTGGAAGATCCAGAGTAGAGGCTGGTAGTCTTTAGAGCGGAATACCTTTGTGACAAAAGTGCCCCCTTTTGTCAAGAACTCAGCGGCCAGTTTCAAGGCCATGAGAGTCAAGTGGGCTAGTAGTAAAAGAACACAAATGGCATTAGAGAGGTTGGCTGACACAATAACTAATTACTCTTATGAAGTAATTTGCCTAAAATTGCTGATTTAGACAAGTGTCACATACCCTGGGAGAATGCATCATGCTGCCAGTTGGCTCCTACATTTGGAGCGCCATCGTTTAGCACAACGTCAACCTTCCAGGTATGTAGTTCCTTTTTGAGGGCCTGCATGGAGGTAATAAAATTATCCAAATGGAGGTAGAACAAGTTGATGATGATGATGACATCGTCCAGCGTTCAACATTTCACCTTCCAGGCAAGACTTACCTGTCTGCATTTCTCAGTGGTGATGTCTTCTTGAAGGGTCACTACATTGGGGATGGGCTTGATAGGCACCAAGTCAACACCTGCAAGGAGCATATGTACACTTGAAAAAAATATTCTAATTTACTAGGTCAGGGTAGAAGTGCACTCACCAATAACAAGGCTAGAAATAGGCATAAATTTGGACGCCACTTGCAACCTGTAAAGACATGTCACGTCAGCAAAACCAGTCTATATTATGACATTTCTCGTTTTGTTTTTAAATGTTTCCCATACACGTTATGGACTTGATGATTTATTATTCATTATTTAAAATTGGACTTGCAACTTTAATATTCTTCAATCTACAATCCGCAAAGATGAATTGAAATCACATCAGATGAGATGACTAACCATCCTCCAGGAGCAGCGCATAGATCCACCAAAGCTCTAGCTTTCTGTAGAAACTGGTATTTACGGTTAAGTTGGATGAGTTTGAATGACGAACGAGATCGATAACCTGAAAAGGACAAGACAAATAGGAATTAGGTACCATGTTACATTTGGGAGTCTATGTCGCTGGCTAGCATGGCAGAAGTGCTATTGCTAAAATAAAAATGAAATATTTTATAAGCTTGTTTCGCTACCTGTTTCTTTGGCTAAGTGGTAGAATTTATCTTTTCTGGTCTTTCCAACTTTGAGTTTCTTCCCCATAGTTGTGGTTTTAGCGTGTTTACGCTTGAATTTAACACAGATATCACTTCCAAGGAGGAAAAAAAGTAACGAGCATATAATGAAAACAACACGTGTGAGATTCAGTGCGCACACATTGTACGTCACGCGTTACGTCTTCTTCGTCTGCTGCTGAAGAGCCGCGCTGACGCATTACAGCGCCACTTGCTGGCTTTACCTGCTTACTGCATCAACACTTAAAGTACAAAATATTGTCCTCTTATTTTGTACGTACTGATACGTGGGTCAAGAAGACACTGTTATAAGTATATTTAACTTTAAAAACAAAAAATGAATACATATGACTACGACAAGGTTGAAAAAGAATTCATTTAAAATGCATTGAAGATAAAAATTAAAATAACTTACACGCAGCCCTGTGATATGTTTCTTTTTATTCATGATTCTTTTCACCAGCAACCTATAATGGCTGCTGACTTTCCGTAGGAAATGTCTTAAACCGCAGCAGTTGCACAGGAGCTGTCAGAAGGGCCTGTTTCTGGATCGAGTGTTAATCAGTCCCAGGACAGAGAAGGCACTTGCTGCTGCTGTGACCAAACTGATGGCCCCAATAGCTCTTGTAGCCTGCCAACACAAAAAAGAAGGCAGAGCAGAGTGAGGCTAAGAGAAACCTGTTGCCACAAAAGTCCGCTTTTCTATTTACAAACTGTCTGCATTAGAAACAGTGGTGTCAAGCAGGGTGTCACCTCCAGTGTGTTAAATGGTATTGCGCAACGTCAGCATCCTGGTGTGGAGATGACCTGACCCTCATTTCTCATGTGTCAACAGAGATGCTACTACTGGTGTCGACATACAGCATATAAAATTATCAGATTTTTTATATATATAGAAGGAGATGCAAAAATATCTGGAGGTATTTTTGCTTCATCTGCATGCTGGACAAAATTCTCAGGACATTCCTCATAATTACTTACATCCAACATTAATAATATGACACCATTTTCAAGTGCAACGACTACATGTCCCAATCCTTATATCTAAAAATGCTGAGGACGAGCACGACAGGAGATGGGTGGCTCGAGTATAGTAAGTCACCTGTTCAGAGACTCCCTCTCCATAGCGCAGCAAGGTGACAAAGTGCTCGCAGTTGCTCCCCAAT
The DNA here is from genome assembly GCF_059516105.1 of Syngnathus floridae. Classification (NCBI taxonomy): domain Eukaryota; kingdom Metazoa; phylum Chordata; class Actinopteri; order Syngnathiformes; family Syngnathidae; genus Syngnathus; species Syngnathus floridae. Next base: position 7,569,230 of record NC_142425.1, read on the forward strand.
AGGTCGTAGGACACCTCCTGACCAATCAGGACTTGTGCTCGCTGGATGATCTCACAGACTGGTAGGGGTGTGTGGTTGTGGTCGTACTTGTTGTTGACACGATACGAGTCACTTCCTACCACCTCCTTCAGCAGCTGCATGCGGACCACTGCCTTGCGGCTGAAGACGGACTTCACGCTGGACATGGCGGCCGCCTGGCTATCATCTGGAGACAAGCGCCAATGCAGTGATGATGAGAGAGAAAAAATGACAGTCTGCAGAGTGTTCAAATCATACTTTTGATATTAGGGGGGAATTCTTCATGCAGTTATTTTTCTCGATCTAGTTAAACTGTGCCAGTGGTTCTAATTTTGTGTCTGCTTAGTGTGTGTGGTCACAGATTAGCACTGACCAACAGGAGTCAAGTTGATGATATAACCATCTCCCAGGTAGAGCGCCCAATGCTGATAGGCTGGTCTGAAGATCTCAATGAGGTCCCCTGGTTGGGGGTCGCCAGAGGGATCAGCAGGGTCATTAGAGGCCATCTACACACAAAATGTAGACAGTTGTGTATTTGTACTTGAAACACAGTGCTTTAAAAACTTTTGATGCCATTGATAGAGCTGTTCAAATACAAATACATCTCAGTAAATATGAATATTGAAGAAAATGTCATTTCTATTTAAAAATATAGATATAAAATACAATGGAATTACTAAACATGGAGTAGTTTCCAGGTTTTAATTTTGAGGACATAGCTATAAAGAATGTCTCAAATTCACCACCTCAAGAAATTACATCACTAAGTCAGAAGCAATAAAAAAGATTTGTACAAAATATATAAATTAAATACGTAGTTGTTGGTTTCTGAAAAGTATTTTTCCATTGTGATGAATTATAATTTATTACGATAAAGAAGATGTTTCAAATCACGTTCAAAGACGTGATTTCGTGTGAACTGCAACTCACACTAGATCTTTGTTGTTGTCTATCCATCCCACAACATGCTTCCACAAGTTCTGATGAGGGAAAAAAATAAACACAACGTGAGTCAACTGTCATTTGATGCTCAAAAAATATATTCAAGTCCCGGTAAGAAAATATTATGTTGATAGTTGTTTCAGCAATTTTACAGTGAGTATTTCATGACATACAGTGAATATAAAAAGTCTACACACCCCTGTTGAAATGTACTGTAGGTATAGAATTCTTGTGGTCATGATTGGTAAAAACAAACACGTTTTCAAAGCATTATCAAGATCTTCACCGAAATGTAATTAAGGAACATATCTAGTGGTGGCCCAAGTATAATGGGCTTCTAAGAAATAGTGGGCAGAGAATGCTAGATGGGGTTGCACACCATGTAAAGGTCACTCGTACATAGCCTACACACCACACAATACCACTCAGCTCCCACACATACAAACAAACAGACACACACAATTCACACAACTCGCTGCTGCTACAATAGCACTGACACAATGCGGAAGCTGACAGAAAAATACTTTGAGTCCATTTTATGTTTCAAGAAAAACACTTCCATATGCAAAAGAAGAAAAATTGTTAACTTCAGGGTGGATGATGGTGACACCTTTACATGGGAGCAGTTTCATTGCTAATGAAGATGTGATGATGAGACCTTGATGACGGGAGAAAGACACGTCATTTTGATGAATGGCATTAGTGGCGTATCTCCCATCACAAATGACAATAAAAAGAAAAGATTTAATATAAATCTCAACAGTGGAGTTTCCCAAATATTGGCCCAAAATGAGCCTGTTGGGACTGAGATCTATTAGGTACAGAGTTCCTTGCCAATAAGTATTGTGAATCGTGTTTGTTGTAAGAAAAATTATTTGTAGTATTCCTTATTATTAATTCATGTGTAGAGTAAGTTTTTTCTAATTAGTCTTTTGAGCTGGAAAATTTGGGACACCCTGCTGTCACAGTGGCATACAGTCGAAGAACATAACAGGAGGAATACTTACTCAAACACAAGCAGTTTTTTCTTTCTCACCATTTTAATTCTCCATAATAAGTCCCAAAATGACCATAAAATAAAACCAAGCAAAAAGAGAAAACAGAAAGGGATTAATTCCAATTTCTTGTGATAACAAGTTTGAAGTTAGTTGAAGTCCCAAAGCCAAAAGAGAAGCTGGACGTGTGTGTTCAGTGTCTCTGCCAGATGACTGCACCATAGGACCCACACACTCACAAAGACACATAGAAAAAAACACAAACGCGAGTACAAAGAGGCGTTTCCTCTCCTAGTGCCCTCTCGAGCACCCAATAAAAGCAAAATGGATTTTGAATGACATGCAGGAGAAAAATTGTATCTATTGAAATCTTTGAGGGAGTTGAAAACATGCATAAAACATTTTCTAGCACTTAATATGGGTTTTCTGTTCAGCAGTTTTGTGCCATCTTTGAACGGGAATTCTGCAAAAGCACAGGGGAAACGTGTACGTTTTTATTTTTTGTATGCTTCAGCGCCTTTGTAGTTGAGGAGTAGATCTTTGACAGTATATGTGCATTTGAGTATTACTATTGTGTGCATAAATAAACAAAACATACATGCATCTTATTAATGCACATCTTGTTAGGGAAGTGCGCTGTGTTTGTGGCGATCCAGCAACGCTGATGAAAAATTGTATGGCATAACAATCTACACGTTTTGGAGACACACTTTTGGTTGCAGTTTTTAATATAGAAGCCTATTTATTTATAACTACCCACTAATACAGTTAAGTGCAATTATTAAACAGAAAAAAAAAGTAATACGATACGTATAATGAATGGCATTATCAGGTGAGCCATTCCATTATTAAACTGTTGTCATAACCTCTGGCTCCTCCCCCTTAAGGGACATAGAGGGGGTCGGAGGAAATTCTTTGCTCTGATTGGCTATTACCACCGTGTCGTTTTACTATGTGCGCTGACTGTTGTGTCAAGTTAATTTAGCACGACAAAAATTGGAAAATCTTTGCGAGAAGTTTCACAATAATTCTGTGTGCGACATAATCCAAATTACAATAATTTAGTGGCAGTGAGAGCATATTTCATAAAGTACTGTGCAGTAAATTAATTTTACGTTTTGTAATATTTGTAAATAATTTTTGACTTTTTTTTTGTGGTGAAAGCACGCGCCTCAAGATCCAGTACTTTTATTTTGAACATTCTTCTTCTATTTCCGGGAAAAATAAATAACAACGAGTGAAGATAACTGAAGGTTAACGATTGGCAGCAAGTGTGATCTAATGCACGCAGGGATTAACAACACTGTCATAGAGGAGCAATTTGTGTGTTTATTTTGAGAAGACGGCCCTGGCTGTTTTAGGACTGTGGTAATAACATCATTAACGCAAAGTTCGCTACATTAATGTTTTGATGACTGCTCGTTGTTTGCAGCAGCGAGCTAACAACTAACTGGCTAGCTAGTCCAGGTACGAAGGTGTCAGATTATCTAAACCTTTTTAATCCATTCATTCAATTAATTGATGCTTAAAACGCCCAAATATTGTGGTTTGATCATCCGATTTCAATTGATGAAGTTTGCATGAGCTGATCTTGTTTACATCTACTGGGTCTCCCCTTGGTAACCGATCTAAATAAAGTAACAAGTCGCTCGCATTCTCAACGTGGGTTAGCGTCATGCATGCTCTGAATACTGTATTCACTAAAATTTAAGAGTTGGATTACACACGTAACACAATAGATCGATCTCACGTTGCTATCCAATCTTACTGTTATTGTGTACTCACTTTGACCTTTTTGTGACCACTGTGATTTTCCAGTCACAATGGCCGTGGCCCCAACACTTCGACGCACCGATTCTGCCAGAGGAGAGTTTTCCCCACTGAAGCACTTTGTGGTGGCCAAGAAAACCATAAGTGACCTTTTTGAGCAGCTTCTAAATTACGTGACAGAGGCCTGCGAGTTTGTGGAAGGTAGGATGGGTCATCTGCCAACTTAAGTCCCTCCAAAAACTAACGGTCAATCAGTTCTGACATTAGAATGAAAGACAAAGTACCGAGTATATAGCCTTGTGGAACACCACCAGTCTATTTAAATGGTGTCCTCAATTTTTGATGGGAGTTCCAGTCCTAAAATGCATATTACAAATCTATACTAATGCAGCTGTGAAGTCATATTTATATGTATGAAAAACAGTTGTAGGTCACCAATCCAAAACAAGCAAATGAAAAATAGTAAATATTGTTGTAAACAAGCAAGCCCCCGTGGGCCACATGACATTGTTATGCTTACCACCTTATCCTGAGGGGCAGTGGAGGGGTCTATTTGTGTACTTATTTGTTGACCACACACTCAGCTATCAATTGCTGCTTGCGTTTGTTGGAGTGAATGCCAGGGTTTGAGCATACAAAAAGTTCATGTATATAAAAAAAAATACCAGTAATGAAATTAATCGATTAATTACATCAGTGTTGTCTTTTCTAAGGCGATTGTATTCTCAACAGTGTTTATTTTGCTGTGCACTTTCCATTCCTGTGCACTTTGTGATTAAATCATTTTAAGAATGGCAGCGGTATTCATCCAAAGATTTTTTGGGCTTTTGTTTTGATCTGTATTAATAACATTTTTACATGTTAAACCTGTTGAGATGTTGTCATTGATCTTATCATATAGTGTAGGACATTGTTGCAACATTCTTATTCTAGATTATAACCCTAGATTACTTTTGTGTCAATATTGTTTGTTGCTTGTTGAACAGAAACATGCAGCGATAAAGCGATGGGAAAAATAGCAAGTCTGGATCAAAAGTTGGAGATCCAGGCTTATGCAGATAAACTTGCTGTCATCAAGGAGGTGCTGGCTCGCAGACACATGAAAGTGGCCTTTTTTGGAAGGTAAACACAAATGGGACTATAAATCTTGTCATCTTATGGATATCTCACAAAGATTTTTTTTGTTTTGATGTTTATATTCAAGAGAAATTTTACTTTTAATCCTTAAATCCTTGGTGTGACTGTGTTGCATTACCTCTCGTATGTTAAATTTTTAGAACCCCTTTTTTGGAGATTCACAGAAACATGCCTGAAGCATTGCTCACTAGCGTGAACAAGGTCCATTTGTTGTCAATCGTTTGCTTGTAGGACAAGTAACGGTAAAAGCACAGTGGTCAACGCTATGCTGAGGGACCGTGTGCTGCCCAGTGGTATTGGTCACACCACTAACTGCTTCCTGAGTGTGGAGGGGACTGATGAGGATAAGGCCTACCTCAAAACTGAGGGCTCGGAGGAGGAGAAAAGTATCAAGGTCAGTAGTTATGGTATTCTTATTCCCAAACATTTAAATGCATCCTAAAAAAAAAAAAAAAAAAAATTCATCGAAATTATGTTTCTTCACAGAAATGGGACAAATGTTACAAAAGTCTACAGCTACCTTATTTTCCTCACACATTCCAAAATACGCATGTCAGAAATATGTTGAAAGTTTTCTTTGAACCATTTAATTTTCATCACGCAAAGAGGATCTCTGTTCTTTTAGTAAATGTTTTGAATGTGTGTTTGGAAAATCTGCAGACAGTAAACCAGCTGGCTCACGCCCTGCACATGGATGAGAGTTTGGATGCCGGTTGTCTCGTTCGTGTATTTTGGCCAAAGACCAAGTGTGCCCTCCTTCGGGATGACCTGGTGCTGGTAGACAGGTATTCAATAATACAGGATGCAATTTTTTCACCATTTAAAACTGATTAAAATGCATGCAAAATGAGTTCATGTTTTATAAATTTGTTCTTTGTCCTATTAAATAACTGCTGTGACATTCACCAGCCCGGGCACAGATGTCACATCAGAGTTGGACAGTTGGATAGACAAGTTTTGCTTGGATGCTGATGTCTTTGTGCTGGTTGCCAACTCTGAATCTACGCTCATGAACACGGTAATGACACCTTTGCTGCGGTCTTATTATGAATACCTAATTTGCTGGAGAAAAAATGAGGGCTGAATCAGCGCAAACAAAGCAGTTTACTTGCTTCTCAGAATATAAATGTTGTGTTTGATCCAAACATCTAGGAGAAGCACTTTTTCCACAAAGTCAACGAACGGTTGTCAAAGCCCAACATCTTCATTCTCAACAATCGCTGGGATGCTTCGGCAAATGAACCGGAATACATGGAAGATGTGAGTTGGGACACACAGATTGCTGCCTCACAGTACTGAGGTTGTGGGTTCCAATCCAGGCTCTTTTCTTCCCGCTCTCATGCTCCAGGTGAGAAAGCAGCACACAGATCGTTGCGTGAACTTCCTCGTGGAAGAGCTGAAGGTCGTGGACCATGAGCAGGCACCCAACCGCATTTTCTTCATCTCCGCCAAAGAGGTGCTCAACTCCCGTATGCAGCGGGCACAGGGCATGCCCGAGACAGGTAACCAGGAGAGAGTGATTGATGCCGCTCTATTTTTTTCTTTACACATCCACCGCTTTTTTTTTTCTGACCTTCTCTTCGGTTCAATTAATATCTTGACTGAGTGCAAAAGTCAGACTGGTCGCCACACAATCACTCTCTAATTTTGAATGGCAATTGCGTCATTCTATTCACCAGGTGCTGCCCTGGCTGAGGGCTTCCAGGAGAGACTCAAAGAGTTCCAGAACTTTGAAAGGAGGTTTGAGGTGTGTATGCATGATTTTCAGTTTTACCACAGCATCGTAGCAGAAGATAAACATTGATATTCTGCTCTAAGTGGAAAGCTGCCGTTGTGAAAAGGTCCAGCTGGTGTAGTGAAGTCGAAGGTGGTCACTCTCAGGAATTAAGACGGAACCGGTGTCATTTCACAGCATCTTAACATGAGTCCCTGTTAGCTTCTTCTATCAGGCACCTCTTCAAACAGGCCCCCACGATCTTCTTCTAGAAGCAGCCACTGTGCTTTTTCCATCAAAATGCGTCTTCATTGTTGAAGTCTAGATTCACTAAGGCGAGGGCATTTACTTTGCATTTGGATATTATTCTGTTTTTAATATTTCAAAATTGATTTTGCCCCTTTTTGAGTTGTTTTTACAGAATAAGTAGCCTATTTGATTTTGTATCATACTATGTGAAAGCTACATAGTCAAACACCTCAAAAGCATCACACACACTGAAAATCCCACTGTATTATGTTGATCACAGTTTTTATGTCCCTTTTCATTTACTGTATGTTTGTTTGTATTCATTTATAATTTTGCTGACGCTTCACCGCCACCTTACTGTGACTTTTGACTAGTTGGGGGCCTCGGGATGTGAGATGCACACTCTGCTGCTGTTGTTTACACGCATTCATTTGCCTCTTTTGTTTTAAGTTAAAAAGCAGCAGATGTGCGTCTCATCCTCTTTTCGCCCTCCATCATCAGCCCCGACAAATGTCACAGTAACGCACGCGTGTGTTATGGCCTCGCAGGAGTGTATCTCGCAGTCAGCAGTGAAAACAAAGTTTGAGCAGCACACTATCAGGGCCAAGCAGATCACAGAAAAAGTCCAGTGCATCATGGATGCCATCAACATCGAAGCCGCAGAGAAGAGGTGAGTCGCACGCGTCACGTGGATTTTGAAGCTGTGGCTTGCGAGAAATGTGAGGAGGAGGTAGGAGTTGTCCGATTTTGCCTTTCGACTCCAAGACGAGTGTCTGAAATGGCTGCCTGTTGCACGGGGATTTAGAGTAGCAGCACTGGAGGAAAGAGAATATCTAAAAGACCGGCTGGACTTTGTGAAGAATCAGCTCAGACTGCTGATTGACGACATCAATAAGAAGATCAAGGCCATCAGTGAGGATGTGGAGTCCAAGGTAAAATGCTATTAAAGACCTTTTTCAACATGAATGACATTCCTGGTTGTGGGAAGATGTGCTGTGCTGACTTTGTCCTCCTTTGAGGTGTCCAACGCCATGAGTGAAGAAATCTGCCGTCTTCACGTGATTGTGGAAGAGTTCCATGCGGACTTCCACCCATCGCCCCACGTCCTCAAGCTCTATAAGTCGGTAAGTAGAAGCGCTGTGTTTTTCTTCCTCTCAGTACTCTGGTTTTAAATGAATGTCAATTTTTTTTTCAATGCCAGGATCTGCTGTCTCATGTGGAAGAGGGGATGGGCAAGAACCTGGCTTTCCGCTGCTCAGACGCCGTCAACGCCTCCGTCCAATCGACTCAGAGGTTTATGACAGGTAGTTAAACCCCTGCATATTTGTGGCTCAGCATTTGCAAAATTTGCAAGTATGTAACAGACAGATGATGCCCCCGCCCCCTCTGTGTCCTCTCCCATCTCCAGAGAGTATGCTCCCTTTGCTGCCCTCTGCCAACCAGAGCCAAATCCACATGCTGATGCCCAACAGGAAGCTGGACCTAAGTTACGACCTCAACTGTGCCTCGCTGTGTAGTGACTTCCAGGAGGACATTGAGTTTCGCTTTTCTTTTGGCTGGACGGCGCTAGTGCACCGTTTCCTGGGATCAGTCAATGCCGAGAGAGCCCTCAAATTGGTGGACCAGAAATTGCAGGTATGGCCTAGAGCGATGATTCAGTAGAATTATACATTGATACCCAATTTTGTTTTAAAATCACTGCAGATATTTTCTCAGACTGTAAAAGGTTTACAGTGGAAATAAATGAGGTGATCAGAGTGTATCTGACATTCATGCTCACGAATATCACTTCCATGTCCATCAGGGATCTCTACCTGCACTGCCCTCAGCCACAACGCCCTCCTCGGGACCCCCGTCCACTGTCGCGCTACCCAACCACGGGACGGCCGTCATGAGCCAGGAAGACCTGATGGTCGCCATGGCAACCAACGCAGCATCCCTCACCTCCCGGACATCTATGAGCGCTATTGTCGTTGGAGGAGTGGTATGTCCTTTCAGAAAAAAAGTTTTATATGGATCTAAACTGTGAGCCCCCATTTTACCTCAAATTAGTTTCATAATACTATCGTGTTATCTGTGTGTTAAGGTATGGAAGACAGTGGGGTGGAGGCTGATCGGCATGGTGGCCTCCCTCTACGGTTTGCTGTACCTGTACGAGCGCCTGACGTGGACCACCAAGGCCAAGGAACGCACCCTGAAACGCCAGTTTGTGGATTACGCCACAGACAAGCTGCAGCTCATCGTCAGCTTCACCAGCACCAACTGTAGCCACCAAGTGCAGCAGTAAGTGACTGCACACAGTGGTTATCAAATGTCTACACGCTCGTTTAAATGAAAATAAAAAATGAGCGCACAATAATCATGTCAATGCTCTTTCCATCATTAATGTGATGGAAAGTTGGAACAAAATAGTTGGAACAAAAAAACTGAAGGACCCACCGAATTAGTAGAATTAAACAAGCGTTCTCTGTGTTACCAGGGAGATGGCGACCACCTTCGCTCGGCTCTGTCATCTGGTGGAGCAGACCCAGGAGGAACTCGAGGCAGAAATTCGCAGACTGAGCGCCAACGTTAATCAGCTGGAAAGCGTCCAACTGCGTTCCAAGAGGTTGCGGTAAGTCTGTAACAATGTATCATTGGAAAATTAATCAAGTCATAAAGTTGATTATTTACAAGAAAAAAAAAAGACTTTCCACGCCGGAAAACATTTATTTCTTATTCCGCTAAAAAACATATCCTTAATATGACCTTACTCTCCTAATGCAAACAATATTTTTGTAGCTATAACATTGCCCCCCCTTGTTAATTCACTGTGTTGTGTGTGACCTTCAGGCACAAAGCTAGTGAGATGGAAAAACAGTTGGAGACATTTACAAAGCAGTACCTGCAGCCTCAACAATAAAGACAATCCTCCCAACTTTCTTCTTCCACTGAAAGGCACAAACAATCCAAGAGCAAAAGCATTTTTTTGAATCTTTACAGCCATATCTATGATTCTGTTGTCTATTTTTTTAGTTCCATTATGAATTGATTAATATTGAGAGTAAACTACTAATTTGTCATGAACTTGTCCACTCCATGTAATGTCATGAAATACTAACCAACTAACTAATGGGGTGCTATATTTCTATACTAATGTACTTCACACTGTGAATACGACTTTTTTTTTTCGGGGGGGGAGGGCAAACCTTTGTGAAACTAATTTGTTGTGTCTGTCAGACTGTACATGCATTTTAGCAAGAAAAATACATTTACTAATGAAACATATTTGTGGTCTTTTGTTTTTAGGATCCATGTCAATAAATCTGCACAAAAATGAACACAAAACAACTTCCATCTCACCGCACATAGCATATACTGTTGTCTGCCGCCTCTTTTCACAGCATCAGTCAAAGTTTTTTGTCAAAAGCGTTTTTTTTATTGAGGACAATAACTCATGGCAACATATCACCAAGCCACTGTACAAATACAAATAACAAAAACAAAAAAGATCTGGTGTGAAAGACTATAAAAATTATTCTATTTGATTATTTCACACACTAGCACTGTAAAAGAATTATCATGGCACCGAGTCCCTGGTCATTACTGGCTGAGGAGAGGAAACAGGAAATAAAGCAACGTAGAGTCAAAAAGGCAGTGCATTATTTGTGATAGTGTGGTGGACATGGTTGTGGTGGTTAAATGGCACTGTCTGCATGTGTTTGTCCTGTTGAATAACTCCAAAGTTACAATGTATGTTGGCACTGAGGTTGACACGTGTAGAAAACGACAGCATCGTTTAAGCCGTGGGTCCGATCAAACAAAATGTTGAGAACATACAAAACATTCATACAAAAGTATGAAATTAAATCAAAGCAGCACCTTTTGTTGTTGTTTTCATGCGTACAGTTGTGTGCTCTGATGGTTGTTGGCTTTCTTAATAATCACAGGCAAGGGGAAAAATGAGCCCATTTGTTCAGAAAAGTCTAATTTCATTTAAGATAAAGTCCAGGTGGAAGTAAAGCCAAAAAGGAAATTGACTAGGGTCATTTTACTCTCCTGATATTTTCTTGGCGCTATCACCGTTGGCGTAAATGAGCTGGTTAATTTAGCTGTGCTAGTAAATTAGTTACATTACAACCAAATTGAATAATTGACCTCAAATGCCCAACACCCACAAAGTGCAACCAAAGCAAGTAATTTTGATAACCATAGAGAAAGTAATGGAAAGGGTATGACTGCTAATGATTAGCATGAAGCTGTTCGTGTTCCATCATATTCAACAAAATTTGACTTGTAGTTTAAAAAAAAAAATAATCAAATAGAAACGACTTGAACGACTTGTGAAGGTTTCACTGTGACACATTCATTTGTTTTAGAGGCGCTAGGGTGAAAGGCTGTTTTGTGCTAAGCTAGGCTAATTGGCTACAAGTTAACGGCCATACCATGTCCTTCCAAAAAACAATTCTTTCAAACCAGTGATTCCCAAAATGTCTCGCAAGATATCAAAACATATTTAAATGTATCTTTGTTCAACTATTTGAGCCAGCAACATACTATATAGCAGAATAATTAAACTTCCACTAAATGGCAGAAGGTGAAATGAAGCTGCATGTCCACTTTTTATGAGTGTTGTTTGGTAAAGTGTCAAAATATTTTTTTTCAGATGTTAAATATGTACCTATGTTTAATAAATGTTGGGAAACACTGCTTTAATCTGTTAGCTAGTTAGCATTCTGCACCAAATGACAATTCAGGGTCCATGAAAATGAGTTAATCAAGTTTAGCACGCACGCACACAAACACACACATACTTACATATATCTGACACATCTTAGAGATTCCCAAGGTTAATACTCTGTTCAAATCAATGCAGCGATCCTCAATGTGTGGCAGACAACAATCACTGCCTCCGTACAACTCAGTTGTATTTAACTTTTAATGATTCTTGTTAGGAACACAACCTCAGTTAATAATGGTCGTGATGGCGGTATTAGCAAAGTATTGTTTTTGTTTTTTACATGGTAGTGTAAAAAAAACTTTTGAGAACCACTGCATTCATTTTAAGAAAAAGGTGGCTATAGAATCCTTATATATATATGTCAATGGACTGAACCTTGGAGCAGAATATTGTACCAAAAAGTTGAAGAACTCGAATGATTCTGCACAGGCTCGTGTTTGTCGACATTAAGTGCGCCTTAGTGTTCACAAGTATAACCGTGCGCTTCAAGTGGAAAAGTACAAGTGATTCAAATTCAAGACTTTTGTTTTGTGGTGACGATGCAAGCTGATGTAAGGCAGAGTGTCTAATGTTTGGACACAGGCACCTGAGATGACACATGATAGGTCTAGCAACTCAACATCAAGTTTCTGTTTATTATTCCTCTTGTTTTTCCCCCACAAGACAGAAGTGCTTCTCAACTAGTGGCTTAAAAATTAAAATGAAACATTTTGTGCATTAGGTATGAACAATTTTAATTACATTCAAGATAAATAACATAGGATTTTAAACTATTATTAAAACAGGGACACAGTCAAGAGTTCATTTAAAGTTATGAAATCTTGATGTTTTCTAAATGTAGCCTCATTTCACTTTGGTCCTTCCATAGATTTAAGACTATGAAATGCACTTTAAACATGTATTTACATGAAAGTGCCATCAGGTTGGTTGCAGGAAATTACTCAATTTTATTTAATTGGACAGAAAATTATTTACTTATTATAGTCTATTTTTTCCGATCTAATCTAAGCAGCAGCCTGTAGTGATAGGAACAACAAAATGCTCTTCCAGAAGATGGCTAACATGTGACCTGTTGTCATTCAACTATGTTGTTTCACTAACCAGGAGCAGATTTCACTCTGAGAATTTGAGGTTGTGACTTGCCGGCCATGTAAAACCAGAGGGAGACCAGTTGAGAAGCCCTGCTGTAGAGGAGCCACGAGGAAGCAAAAAGAAAAGGAGGAACATTTGTGTAAATCAGGGGTGAGAAACCTTTCTCCTATCATAATCCTCTGAGGGTCATAGCAAATTTGATAAAATGATGCCGCCATGATGTTTATTATAAGCATTTGAGGGGTTAATTTTCTATTTTAGTAGTCCCTCTTGAGGTTGTTGCCTTAGCCAGGTTGCCCAGCCCTGTTGGAAGTGGAGTCACATGTGCTCAGTTGTTGAATTGCAGTTTGAGTGCATTCCTAGAGTTTCTCTTCAACATGTTGTCCACTAGCAGTAGTAACAGTTCACAAAGTTGTATTTTTTTTTTTTTTTTTTGGTGAAGAAACTAAACAAAGCACAGAAAGTGTTCAGTTTTTTTTTTTTTTTTGGAGTGGCCCGTGACTTCAGGTCCATGCAGTTCACACCAGGACAGTTCCTTCATTTGCTTTCTTTGAAAAAGTCAAAAAGAGTCAGTGTAGTCCTTTGGTGGTGGTGGTCCACATCACTGTGTGCTCCACAGGGAAAGCTTTCCCCGCACACACAATCTAACTAGGATGATATTCCGCAACTGTGGATGTGTGTGGACTTGAGTGACAAAAGCACCATTTCATGGAGCAGGCTTTCTCAAACTAAGCATTGAGTTGGAATTGTCAGGAAGAATGCTGAAAGCGGTGTTACTTGTTTTTTTTTTTTTATATTCGGTTACGATCCAGTAAATTCTTTTTCGTGTTTATTTTTTGTGCAGTACTCTTTCAGGGGTGGGAGCAAAGCTGTCACATTGTTTTCCCTTGCTCTATAAAACTGAGTTGAGACTATCGTGAATTGAGATTTTCATCCTACTGCAGCTCTGGTTCATGTGTCAACTCTTATATACCGTATTTTCCGCACTATAAGGCGCACCGGGTTATAAGGTGCACCTTCAATGAATGGCCCATTTTAAAATTTTGTCCATATATAAAGGCGCACTTTCAATGTATGGCCCATTTTAAAACTTTGTCCAGATATAAGATATTTACATTTGGCCCGCGGGCCGGACTTTGGACACACCTGCTGTAGTGGCTCAATATTGGTCCATATATAAGGCGCACCTGATTATAAGGCGCACTGTCGGCTTTTGAGAAAATTGGAGGTTTTTAGGTGCGCCTTATAGTGCGGAAAATACGGTAGCTTAACTTAAATGAGATCGCAATACGCTCCACAATTATTCAAGTGCACCAAAAGATACTAAATCTGTTATGGCTGGTTTATTGGCAATTCCCACCCCTACTATACTGTGCCTTCATGTCATGGCAATACATTATTTTAAATGTTGACAATGTTTGGGAAAGCCTGTTCCTGAATCTGGACACCTAATTTAGGATCCACCTGAGCTCTCCATCGACAAAATTGCAAACTCCTTCTAAACATGCGTGACGAGCAGAGGTCCTTTTCCTCGAAACATTTGCAGAGGGACACGTGTGATTCCCGCTGCAACTGATTATCGTGTTTTCTAGGGAGTGCTTCTTTCTGCCACACAGCTGTGTCGTAATGGGAATAAGTAAAACGCAAACACGAAAGCCTAAAGTGATTAAGAAATTAAAATTGGGAAATTAAAAGTAGAAAAAATATATATGCATATATGATGCATATATGTACACACGCGCGCACACACACAATGCTATACATATATACTGTCTTTTTATATATAAATTTACACGCATACTTATAGAATTAGATGTTTTAGTCATTCATCCCTTGACTATTTTTGATTGGACTGCTTGGAAATTTTCAGGTTGCTGTGTAGGGGGAACAAAAAGTATAAAGAATTTAGAGGGCTGACACCATGTATACTCCCTTCAGCTCCAGCCCTCCTGAATGAGTCACGTTACGTTGCGTGTATGTGTGTGTGTGTGTGTGTGTGTGTGTGTGTGTGTGTGTGTGTGTGTGTTGGGTGGTCAGGCGCTGATGAAGAACAGCCCAGAGGAGGTTGGCTTCGTTTAGTTCCAGATCCGGAGGAAACTGTCCCAGGAGCCGGTGCCCACAGCCATGCCGTCCTCCGTCACACCCAAGCAGCTCACCCTGTTGTCGTGGCCCGCGAGCACACCTGCGTGACAGGAAGTGGGGATTCAAACACAAACAGGAGGCACCTTACTCACAAGTTGCTTATTGTGAAAACACGCATCCATTTTCTGGTAGCTCGCTGCCATCTTGTGACACCATCGTGATATTACACAGAGCGTTACACTCGTTTCGCCCATAATAAGTAGGCAGCACATTTTATAGTATCTAAACTTGGTATGCTAAATATAAATATACAGCGTGATTAACTGCCCTTACTTTGCATGTCAGATTGATATTCATTTGTTCATTCTGGTGGTCCGACCAGTAAGGCCTTACGTACCCGCCCGGTCGCCTTTCAGAGTGTCCCAGACGTTGCAGTTGAAGTCGTCGTAGCCAGCCAGCAGCAGGCGGCCGCTCTTGGAGAACGCCACGGATGTGATGCCGCAGATGATGTTGTCATGGCTGTACATCATCAGCTCCTGGTCGGCACGCAGGTCAAACAACCTGCAGGTGGCGTCATCTGAGCCTGTGCCAAAGGCATTGCCATTGGGGAAAAACTGCAGTGAAAAAAAGGAAAAAAAAAAAAAGGTCATTCTGGTAAAGCAAGTTTTGCAACTATAACACACCCAGCTTCATAAATAATTTAGAAATCTTAAACCTAAATCAGAAGTAACTGAACCATTGAGTTGTGAATTTCCGACACTAACGCGTGTGCGTGACTCACAGTGACAGCGTTGATGTCAGACACATGGCCAGTGAAAGACTGCCTACACATGGCGTCACGAATGTCCCACAGCTTGGAGGTGGCGTCACAGGCTCCAGACACAAAGGTCTTGTAGTCCGGGCTGAGCGACAAGCTCATCACATCACCCGTGTGGCCGGAGAAGGTTGTAGCCTGCTGGCCCGTCTCTATGTCCCACAATGCGCTGGAAGGGAGAGGAGTGCTCATGATGACAATTAGGCACTGTGCAGTGACTAAAGCAATCTTCTCAAGAGGTATAAAATGGGTGAATCTTTATAGTGGATCCAACTCTTTATATTTATAAATTGAATTTGACATTTGGTGCCGCTCACAGTTAATTTATGCGACCGCTCATCACCCTGTATGGGCTGAACAATTAAAATTAAACATATGACATACAGATCGTACATAATACATATAGTTTCTCCGTTTTGCTCGGAGCCTCATTCCTACGGCGATGACCCACAACCAGAGCACAAATCGTGAAGCGCCCGAGTCTATCATCAACCTAAATAAGACAGTAGTGAAGTCATAGCGACACGACACATTTGCATTGAAACACTTTTTCACATTGTCTATTGGTATCATTAGTGTATAGTATGGATGTATATACATTTCGTATAAACAGTAAATGATGCACTATATTTACAGCAACTCTAATTCAATTCTCAACTGTGTGTTTTCCCTTTTATTTCACTTTGTAGCTGGAAGCTAATATATGTAGTATATATTTAGGTTAATCCCTTGATGCCTTAATTTCTCTCATGAAAATCTGTCTAGCTATAAATAATGCAAGGCAACAGATATGGCAGCTTCATCCACAAGATGTTGGGGAATTACCAAGCACTTTGTAACTTGCAATGTGGAGCGGCAGCCTTTTACTGCATACCATATTTGGCTGTTTTGCGCGCCCTTCCATTAAAAGTCGATTTGTGAGTTGAACTTTAGAAAGAAGATGCACACTCACCAGGTGGTATCTCCAGAGCTGGTCAGTATCTGGTTGTCATCCAAGAAACGACAACAGGACAAATACCCTGAAAGAAGACAGATTCATGAATCACTTACAGGAATTATTTTACCTAACCCATGATTATATTGCTATTACTACACTTAGGTGAACAATGTGTGTATAATTTGTGCAAAATAAATCCAAAGACCCAGTGTGTTAACATTTCTGTGGTCTGGCTTGCTCATCAGACAACATATCAGTAATTCAGGAAGGGTTTCTAACTGACCTCAAATCAGGATACTGTAATTTCTTTTGACCCTAGATCAGATAGACTGATTTCTAACACTACTACACAAGGCAATTGTTATACCCCACCTGTATGACCCGGTAGCTCCCGGGTGACACGCACACTGCCCTCGCGGGTCTTCAGGCTGTATATGGAGCAGATGTTGTCCAGGCCACCACAGGCCACATAGTTCCCAGAGGGAGCATAGGCGCACGTCATCACCCAGGAAGAGCGCAGTGGGATGGCATGCATCTGCGGATACCAATCGCAATTTTAATATCAACACCCGCCGAGACGTTATTGAAGGCGCAAACTATTCGAGGTAGTTTAAGGGTGCTCCAGATTCGAAGAACGGTTTACTGCCACGGGAGAGTTTTCTGACCTTATTTGTGGTGTAACTGTCCCAGATGATTAGCTTTCCATCTTGCGAGGCACTGACGAGAAGCCTGGAAAAGAATCGAGAAAAAAAGATGAGGCAAGGTGTGGATGTATCGTAGGAACATTGTACTACGGTGCATGCTTGTGGTGCTTTCAAAGCGATGACAGGCAGCCACCGTGCGTGCTCTGTGTAGATAAAATTGAAGATCTACTAATAGAAGACATGAAATCTCCCTTCTTGCTCAGTCTCGTATTGCTCTGCTTCGTGTACGGTAATATTCGGAAGCATGTATTGTCAAGTGAGAGGTGTGGGAAACCTTGATGTGTGAGGGAAAAACAAAGCAACTGCAAATATGAGAAATCTCAAGGAGAAAGAAAATGAGAATGGCCAGGAGAGAACGGGAGGAGACAGAGCGATGCCTAAGTAGTGCAAATGCGGAAACACCCCGACCGCATGTTTCCTGCTCTCTAGGGACAGGAAGCAGGGAGGCACCAAGCACAAATGTCAGTAGCTGTGTACAAAATAAACTCCCTGCTGTATCACAGAGGGTGTGCACATGCTGGTTAAATTGTCATTGCACCCATTCAAGTGATGTTAAAAATAGTTAGTACATTTTCTTTCATAAAAAGGTTGTGGAATTCCCCCGGAATGCACATCACAGAAATAGAAAGCCACTGGAGGGACTGCATGCATATGTAAAAAAATAACCATCCTTGGTGCAACTGTTAAAAACGCAGTTTGAACCTTTTTTTTGTGTAGCTACTGCGAGTGTGCAGCCATCTCTGAATCATTCAAGTTTTCCAATAGTACTCAAACTGCATCTTTAAGGTGATATTAAACAAGCAGTGTTTAATGCCGCTGTCTGTACACTTCAAATATCATCCATGTCATCGTAATGGGAGGGTAAGTTCGTGCCAATACACAATAAGTAGAAGTGCTGGTGCCAGTGTCATTCATTCCTAATGGTATTAGTCATATTAGTAGAAGTAGTGGTGGTAGCAGCTGTATCGAGCCCCACACCTGGGACTGCCGTCACTGGCCCGGTGCATTGCATTAGGAGACAGACGGACAGAGAGAAAGATTTAAAACACATAAAATACTGATACACATCAAAACTTGATTACACACCCAATATAGCCACGTAATATGCTAAAGTTCAAATGGACTGTGTATACACACAAAGCTAATATTTGCTCTGTCTGAGGAAGAACTACATTACCTGGAGTCACTCCCCCAGTGCATTGCATAGATCTTGGCCAGGTGCCCCCTGAGAGTGCGCCGCGTCCGCATCTGTATCCGGCCCACTGAGTCCAGACCAGCTGTGATCTGCCAAAACACAGGAAGGAGTGTCAGTGGTTACATGCACATATCACAACACTGGATAGTAGAAGTCGTGCGTGTTTCTGTTCACTAAAAGAAGAAAAAAAATGTTTACCATGAGTCAGACATTGTCAGACACACAGCAGAATCGCTCAAGTCATTTTTTAATATTTTGGGAAGGCGGCAAAAAATTCAGTTTTTAACATTTACAGTACCAAAATTATTACTGATATTAATACATTAGGTAAATACAGCATGA
The DNA here is from genome assembly GCF_059516105.1 of Syngnathus floridae. NCBI lineage: Eukaryota > Metazoa > Chordata > Actinopteri > Syngnathiformes > Syngnathidae > Syngnathus > Syngnathus floridae. The sequence continues at coordinate 7,587,941 of NC_142425.1, forward strand.
GTATTTTTTTTTTCCTAGACTGCCCTTTACCTGTGACAAAGTCGAGTCACTGCACGCTTTTCTGGCATCCTGCAGTGAACAAACAGAAACGACATTTTAAACAGCAACACGTGCACGGCACATTACAAAAAAGGGGGGAGACAAACATGTGGCATGCGTCACTGTCTCACCCAAAAGTGTTTTTGCGTCACAGCTTACAGTGAGCGGACAGTCGCTCACGTGTGATGATCGCACACGCACATTCAGGCACACACGCGTCAACTCGACACAATGTTGTCTTACCCGGATCTGATTGCGTAGCTGATCTGCCTCCTGCCGCAACTGTTCCAGCTCACTCATCGTGCCTCAGATGTGTTCAGGTCACAGCCCACACCAAATGCTGACTGAGCGAGGAATATGCACGTGACTGAATGCACGCACTCTGGCGTACACACACACACACTAACACACGCACACCCTCACACTCTCGCTTGTTGACACCTGCAAGAAAAAGAAGAGTGAAACGTAATTAAATTCAGCACACAGATGGGAAGTTACAAATACTTCCATCAAACAAATGCACTGTATCCTGTTTTGGGAGCAGCAAAGGGTGGAGCTCGGCTGAGGCCGAGAGGGGGTCTGGCTCTTCAAACACCCCCAGCGTGGTTCAAAAAGGCCATCTGTGCCACACTGACCTTTAACACACACTGAGCGTTTTTGTTGTCGCATTGTATTGGCATATCCAAGATTGCCGGCAACATCGTAAGCCCTTTGACATGATTTGTAAAAGTAGGCATTTTTCAGCCCATTTGCATCAAACTGAACATTGCAAATCTGGCAAATTTTCTCTGTCTCACAGTTGTAGCAGAGGTGGTGCGACGCCTGTGTGGAAGGATGGAAAAATGAATTGGTTGTCTCCGTTTATGAGGCCTTATACTGTTTGTGCCATCGCTAGTTACATCATGAAGCAGAATTATGCAAAAACTAAATGATTTCCAGTAAACTTGATGGGTGAAGACGAGCCATTAAATTAGGAGTGTACAACTGGATATGGTCCAAATACAGATAGTTGTGAATAGAACAGGATGGAGCTCGGGCTTCTTTTAGTTTCACTATTTCTAGTGTCAGACTACTCATCTTTATGTGGTTTTACCTTGGGGAGCCCGAATATGGGTCACGCAGCACTTAGTGCCCCACCCACTACAAGACAACTCTGATTAAATTTTCAGTTCCTCTTTCTATAATTTAATAATTACAGTCTTTCCCTTCTTGGCCTTCTTTGCAGGAAATCAAGCAAATGTCAAGAGAGGGTGGAAGTTTTTTGCTTTGGATTAAAAATGTTCGTTCTGAGAGGAGCCAAATTTTTGTCACACAAGATGCATTTGAAGATCCATAACTTGCTCTTTGAGAGTATGAGCGGCTTTTCTCAGCTCAAGAGGTATCAGACTGTAATGACGCATCAGTGTGGCCAAGCAATGAAATTGTTTCAGCTGTCCAGGAAAGACGTCACACGGTACACTGGCTGACGCAACTCGCCTGAAGAGAGGCTCTCGGCGCAAACCTGTGACGCGCAATCCCTCAATGAATGTCATACAAAGTAACATTTTAGGCACAAACACCTTGCAGTGACATGAAATGACCAGACAAGGAACTCAACCAACATAAATGAAAATCAAATTTTGACCAGCAAGTCCACAGAGGTGTGGCGATGGAACATTTTTTTTTTTTTTAGCAAGTAGCTGCCAGCCACAGGGAATAGTGCTGCTTGACAGAACTAAAAGGCCTTCTCTGCCCCATGATGGTGTGGCCACTGGCCAGCGTCAGTCCATCCAGCCAAGCACTCACTAAGACTAATATTTAAATAAACACAATGGCTGTAATGTGCACACAGTTCTTTGGAAGCTTCGTTGAAATGCACTTGTACAAATAATATAATTCATTCGTGACTCACAAGAAACAGAGCTATAATATGGATACTACAGTAAGAATAATGTAAATAAAGACTATAATGGTCTTAAGTGGTAGGGGGAGTGGTGTAGGCCTACCTGAAAGAGTTCAGAGAACCAAAGTTCATGAATCCGTTTAGATTTTGAGCGAACGGTGTATTTCTTCCTGATGAACGTTTTTGTGCTCAATCTGCCGCCTGCGAAAGGCTTTTGGATGACCGTTCATTCTTCTTCTTGGAGAAAACCCGGCTAATCACACTTTAAACCAGCTATCACTTTAAACACTTTTCTTGGCATCTCATGACATGAACGTTTCAGTGGTTTGTTCGAGAACAAAACTGAACCACAGAATGATGAAAAACCTGAAGACTCGCCAGGCAGGTCATGGGATAAAGTTCTGCCAAAATTTGAAGCGGGGATAGGTTATAAAAGGTTAAAAAAGGTTATAAATCCCTAGCTTTGAACATTAAGGAGCGAAATTTAAGCCATCATCTAAAAATGCAAAAAAGTATGGCACAGATGTGATCCTACCAAGACACGTTGCATCCACCTCAACTGACAGCAAGGGAGACGAGGGAAGCAATCGAACATTACACTGGTTGAAACCTACCGCATACCCAGAGTATTTATGCAGAACAGAAACACGGCAAAGAGCTAGTTGAACTCAGGGTTTCAAAGGCACTGTGGAAGAGGTAATTACGTAAAAGGTAATTACGGCCACCTAGTGGCACCACCTGTTATTTGCTTTCCTGAAAATAGTAGGTGCGGTAGACGGCAATTAATTGTTGCACGCCGAGTGCCAGAGCAGAAGAACTTACTGTTTTAAACAGGTAGTCAAGTTCAAATAAACTCTTTACAATATGTCCTCAAAGAGGTCTAGCACAACTGCTTTACAGCGTTTGTTCTATTATTCCTAACAAGATTGGATGGTCCAAAAACATTCTTGAATTTTGCGAGCGATTCTTTTCCTCAGAAGCAACATCAGGTTCTTTGTGTCTGGCCCAACTCCTTAGTAGCATTTCACAAATGGCAAAGGATGAGTCAGTAAAAACTGGTGACACAAGTACAAATAAATCAGATGTATACAGATATTTTCAAACAACTTATTCGTGACTAGTTCAGACAGCCAGAGAATGAAAGAAATGCTTGGTGTGCTACCAGAGAGTAAATTTTCCGGTATGGCGGGTTCCCATTTCTCATAAGCCATTATATACTTGTATACTTTTCGGCACGTAAAGTCAACACATCTTCTATATTGCTTAAAATCACTGTATATTTAATTGAAATGGAAAGTGTATCTATCTATTTATTTAGCCATTTGTTTTAATTTCATTTCATGTTCTTTATTCAATTTGGGGTACAAGACCATGCATGGTGATTAATCGTCTTAAAAACAAATGGAATATGATAGTGTCACATGAAGTAAAGATTAACAGTGACTTGATTTATTACTTTTGTAAAATATTTTATCAGAGGAAGTTTGTTTGCGGTAATGATTTTTTTCCCAATAGCAGCATGAATGTCTTAAATGAAGCAGGCACAGACTGTGCGTGTTGATCAATTTATCCTGTCATTATTGTCATCCAACAACATGATTACCATTTGGATTATCAATGCACATGCATGCAGAGCATTGATTGGCAGGGATGCAAAGACAAAGGACATGCGTGGGACACATACCTATTTTATGATTGAAACAGCGTGCAAATCCACAGCAGCCGGCATACGCACAAAGTGGAAATTCTGGATCTGAAATGTGATGGAAAAAACTGAAAATTGTGGCTAGTTACCTGGCTGCGGCATTTCAGGGAGAGAAATTTAATGAACTGTGAATTCTGCTGTTGATACCCAGGACATACAGGTAAAGATGAAATTTGTTGATGCTGGCACGAGTTCACCGTACGCACAGTGTCTACATTTACTGTAGAAGTATTTAGCACAAATATAGTGAAAATGTGAATATTTACTTCAAAAAGACGTTTTAAAGGTTGTGCGCCTAAAAGTTCTTCTGGTGATGAAAATTATCATCTGTGTCGGGGTTGAAAAAGGGCGGAGAAGACTTCGCCGGGTCTTATTTCATCATTAAGCAGGGAAAGTAACAAAAAACAAATAACGGTCAGCAGACGGCAACTAAGTATAATGGCGTGCGGAAGCTTATGAACTAGTTGGACCCTTGGGAATTTGATCGATGCAAGCAGCTAGTAATTGATCAAAGCATTTGTCATGTTTAATCTACTACAAGGTGTGTCACAAAAGAGATAAAAGATGAGAGATAATTTAATTTTCTAAGTAAAAGTGATGTAATGTATGTATGTGCTGGCAGACAAACACACTATTAACTACTACTACAAAATAGCCTGCAGATAGTCTGTAAAGTTGGTTAAATGCATAAATATTACACTACAAATAGATTTTGTGCTAAAAGAATTAAATGATGTATAAACATTTGATGATGAAAAACACTTTCATTTAGTAGTTTGTGTTTGGATTTAGTTATAAGACTATTTTCTGTGAGTCTTGAAAAGTGTTTATATGTAGTTATAAAACAATTTTCTCTGGAAAATTTATCTGGAAAGGTCAATCAGAAAGCTCTAAATTGACTGGCACTCAGTAGGGTCTTTTTTTTTTCCAATGGCAGCCACTGAAAGAGTTCATGTGTGTGGCTAGAACGAATTAATGGCGTTTCTATTCATTTCAATGGGGAAGAATGATTTGACAAGTGTTTTGCACCTGAGCGAGGTCACGGAACAAATTCAACTTGTAACTCAAAGCACCCCTGCACATGTTTTTTTTTTTTTGCCGGTTGTCCACAACCCACTTGTTGAGAATTGCAAAACAATTCAGAACGATAAACTGCGCCCTCGGAGCACAGTTATTTAATTTCTCCATTGAGCAACTAGTCAAATATTTGAAAACTGCTGATCAAGGGAACCATGAACAGCTTTCGATTAAAGGATCTTTCTGTACTAATGCATCAATCAAAATGAATCATTAGAAGTTAATAATCCGTGCAATACATTGTTTTTTTCCGCTTTTTTTTTTTTTTTTTTTTTGCAATGACATAAAACGAAAAATCTCCGCCACGCTAGCAGTGGCCGTTTTTATGGATGAAGGCGGCCTCGGCGGTATATTGAACAGATATGGATAAGAAAAGGGACGCGAGGTGTTAAGGTAGTAGAAAAGAAAATCTGGTATGTGTCACTAGCACAAAATGATCAGTACGTGTCTACTGTTGAGTTTTAGTTCCACAAGAGTGTCATTTGACAGGCAAGAATTGGGCCGCCTGGAAGGTAGTAGACGATCGTCAATTCGCCAAGAAACATACGCACACAGTATACGAGTAGTTAAAAGCTGCTTTGTTTTGCTTTATGACAAAATGAAAGTATCGCGTCCAAAAAGCAGGAAACAAGCACGGCGTTCTGAGACAATCGAGACATCACGTCCTTACCTGAAAAACGCCTTTTTCTTCCCTCCTATCGTCTTGGCCGTTCTTTAATGTCCGCGTCACGCGATGATCATAGTTCCAGCTGTGAGGGGGGGAAAAACGCGAAGAATGTCGTTTTGAACAAATTTCAGAGGTTTTCCGACTCCTGTGCTGGTGCCGCTGTGGCCAGATTTGTCAAATTTTTCTCCAAGCAAGCTAATCACCACACCCATGAAAGTGGGAACATGGCAACAGTCTATGCCGAAGGGGTACCGTTGGGTTGAATTGTATGTCGGGATATTCCTGAATAAAAATTACAGATTATTAATCGAAATTACTCCCAATTATTCGGGTAATTACTCCTTCAAAGTGGTGTAATTTCTTAATAATCAATTCTTATAGCGCAGGAAAATAGCTTGACAAATACAAGCATACCCTATTCGCAAATGGTACAGTCTGTCAGTTCCACTAGTGAAAAGGGAAGCGGCCAGGATACGGGAAACAAATATTAAATCTACTAAACTGGTTTTAACACTGACTCAGGTTTAAGCACGGATTTATTTAAATACCGAGCGTTTGCTAAAATCATTGACTCAATCAGAGTTGAAAAAAGTGCGATACCTTTTCTTTTAATGATCTAAATTGTCCCAAAAGACTCAAAATATAAGCAACAAATAGGCCCAGTGTGCAACAGTGATAAGCAATAACTGTGATTTTTAGAGATGGAATGACTAAAACAAGTTATCTGCCGTAATACATCTGTCACCCCAAACAAATTCTGGTTCAGAAGATATATAGTCAAATACTTGGATTGGCCTATGCTCTGAGACATCTATGCCAAATTTCACAATGGCACATCACGGCTGAACTGTATCTGGTTCATTGAAAAGGATCCCTTTCCATTAGGATGAATTTTTAATGGGGCCAATGAAAGGGAGCAGTGCAGTAGGCTTTTCCATATCTCTGCGCGAGCTATAATCAATCGGAGGAAGATGAAAGTTGCCCAGCGTTTGGTTTCCTTTCGAAGTGGCATGGGGTCAGATTAAGTCTAATTAAATTCACACTCAGCAGTAGTTTAGGTATGTCAAACTGATTTGTCTTCAAACACATAATGATTCAAAATAGTGAGATACCATGTTTGTTTGTTATATATATATATTTTAATTCTACAGACATTATAAATGATTAATTATGGTTACATAACAAAATGCAATAAAAATGTGTTATCCCCAAATATTGATGATCACTAATTCTGAGCCTGTGGGCATGCACAATGATGAAACCAAGCAAAGCAGAATCCTTTTAAGACTATTGTACCATCATTTCTTCCCAATCAATCAGGCCTGAAGTTGCACAACATAAGAATGATGTATATGATGCAATCACAGTTTGCCAGTAAAACAATTATTGTGGTGCAACAGCCTTGCATATTTTTCACTCAAAAATAATCCAAGGAAAAAAGTAAAGCACAAGTTAACTCTTCTGCTGTTATTTATTTATCACTGGTGAAAGGCGTATGGATTTATCAACCAGATGAGATTCAGAGTCAGTCCTAAAGCACATTTTTGCCCAATCAGGTCCCCTGGTCCATTGCTTGGCAACCAAAAGGGGAGGGGGCAGATTGTAACTATAAAAATAGAACATCAATAGCTCTACGCTGAGAAAAAAAGGAAAGACACACATGTCGGTTAGGGTATAAATAGAATCTGGGAGCCTGGACAGGTTATGTTGTACAGTAGCTCATTGGTATTGTCACCTGCAGCACATAATATATGACAGAATTTTGCATCAATGCAAAATGAAGCAGAGTAACGGTGTAGGATTTGAATATGTGGTAGTTTTAGGATTCCGGACGAAATAATATGATTTGACTTTACAACCCCTCCTATTTATTAAGCAAAAACTGAGAAAGGCTTTGGGTGAATGTGTATGATGTACACAGGTATGCTTCTTCTTATTGTATTGATGGTGGTTTGAATGAAGGCAAATTATTTTGCCATTTCACACAATGAATTTGAATGCATCCCACCAATCAATGATGTGGACCGTCAGTGTACATGTTCTGTTATGTATTTAAAAATACTCTGTGACTAAAACATAAAAAATATAATTATTAAAGAATACACAAGCTATTCAGCTGAAAAGATTGGACAAAATTTTGACTGAGTACTAAAATAATTTTTTGAAATTTTTATTTGAGATGTTGTCCCACGTGCGGTGCCAGACCCAAATGACCGTCATTTAATAATTTCACAGTATCAAAAGCAATTAAAAGGTGTAGCAACAGCAGGACCTTAAAAGGCTTTATCAGGGCTGTCTTATCCACCAGACATCGCCCGGGGAGGCTGGCCGTTGCCACGGCAACCCTCACAAATGGCTACTGACGTCAAGAAGGTAGGAGAAATATCAGGGAGAGCCAGAGCTTCTATGCATAATGGATTATTGAGGGGGGGGGGGGGTGAAGAACTTGTCTTGAAGAGTGTGGAGTGACTTAAAATACGCACGTGCTTGATTCACTGCTTCTTTCTGAGGTAAATTAAGGTTGACAGTTTAAAGCATTAACTTGTTGGCTGGCAAACATGAAATGAACCAGCCATCTTCATTCAAACACTGTGGAGCACGTTATAATTCCGAGAATAAGGAATTCTTCGAGCCGCCAGTAAGTACATAATTGTAAACACTGCAAATTATGTGCAACATGAATTTGTGGAACGGTAACTACAGTTAAGATGCTTTAGAAATAGTTTTCTTTTTTTTTAATTTAACCATTATTCTAAACTTGAAAATCCAGGCATTAATATTATTGCTCTTGTTTTGCTATACAATGCTCAAGAATACATTGCACCAAAAGTTTTAATTTTTTGACAACACATTATACTTCCATGGCTCCAGCACCACTTAACATGGTAGACTTGGACAAGATATGCTTGCTTATGCAGAAGCATGTTATGTGTTGCATAAAATAAATAAATAAATAAATAAATAAATAAATAAATAAATAAATAAATAAATAAAAATACAAACTAAACTACAATAAATAAACAGTTTTGCGTTTGAGTAATTGCATACATAAACATGCATGAGTATGGATGAGTGCTGAAGAGAGAACTGAAGCGCAGTACAGGACATGGACCAACATTAAGACAGCATTGACATCATTGTCTTTTGCATTCATTGCCATTTACTTCCTTGTTATTGTCAGAACTCAAACTACTGATTGCGTAAACACCCGCTTGTCCGAACGCGGTCAGACGAAAAAAAAAAATCCACAATTTATTCTACCGAGCGAGTTCACAATGCCCATTCATTCAGGTTTCGATTCGACTGTATGTTGTCTCCCTTTGACAGCTTCTTGTCTAATCTCAGTTCTATTGTTGGCACACGGGAGACTGTCCGAGTAAAGGTTTAGTCAAGTGCCCTCATCATTTCTGTGATAATGTCGCTCGTGATGTGTTGGAATTACAAGATTGGTGAGCTGGATGCCAATTGTGGTGTCAGGGTCGTCGTTTGCAGAAGGCCCAACAGAAGAAAGAAAATGTATAAATGTTTAATGTCTATCCAACAATAAATATATTTAGGTTATCCAAATAATAGTATGCATATCATACACTTGGAAAGGGATAAATGCAAAATGAAAGAAAAACTGGAGGGATTCTCCTCTCTTTGCTAAATCATTCATGTCAAAGCCCCGAAGAATCGTCAAGTGAATGTTTTGTGGGGAATTTCCAACACTTCTGCTATCACAGTTGCAACAAACGACATTAAACATGAATCAACATGCTCTTATGTTTCCACAGAAGTGAATCACAATTAGGAAGGAAGTATTGAGCAACGCAGATGTAATCATGTCACCCTCTTCAAATAGCTCTTGCTATGGCTCCACCACAATATGGCTGTTATCATTCATTCATGATTTTGATCTCATTGTTTGACTTGACCTTTGAATCTAGCACAAGTTCAAAACATTACAAGTATGATCAGTAAGGACAGATATTCATCCATCTTGGTAGATTTGTACCATATAGTACTTTTCTGACTCGCAATAATTATATGTATCTTGTACATGAAGCTATAAATGGAAAACCCCCCAGCACAGAATTAACAAGAAATAAAACAATAATGATGAGGCTTCCTACCTACTGCATGAAGAACCGCACAGGAAGAGGGTGTTTTCTGTGTAGCTCCTTAATGGGGTGGACTCGAAAGCGTGCTGTGGTTTTGGTTCTTCCTTTTGCCGACCTGTGGAGGCTTCAGGGAGGAGCAGTAAATGGAGAGCGAGTGAGAGAGGCAGAGCTGGAGTATGAGGCTGCTGAGTGAGAGAGTGAGTGAGCATATGGGAGGCACCACAGATGGGAGATGGAGTAATATTTTTGTTAAAGGTACAGTGTTTTGTTATTGCAATTTGTCATGCTGCTGTATCATGCAGCAATTCCCTAATCCCCAATTTAATTTGATAGTTCAAATGTCATTATTACTACTGCCTTAAATTATCAGAGTTTTGAGGGAATCTTGAATGATGCACTTCTGGACATTAAACAATTCATACCAATGCAGGCTTTTTTTTCCTGTTAGAACTTGCAAGATTTCGCAGTACAGCAATGTTGGGGCGGTGGTAGTTAAAAAAAATTCTTTCAAATTTTACGAATCTGAAATAAAACATTTGTGTTGACAATGCAGTGATGAGAAATTGCAACTGTATGTAAATATATTTTTAACATACTTTTTTCCTCCTGTTAGTATTCTTGTCATTTTAGTTGATTATTCCATATTATAGCAAATCATGATTATGTTCATGTGTGCTAACTACTCCATTTTTTTGCATATTGTGTAAGAGTGTACAATGAAATGTTTAAATAGTTTGATGTCAACTGGCTATTGTTTACCCAAGGTTACTGAACTAAACAAATTAGACCTGCATGGAATTGTTTGAAAATGATCATACCAACATTTCAGGAGTGACGAGTCAATAACTGCGATGATGCCCATGTACTGTACACTTTTATTTTCTATGCAATAGAAACTAATAACATAACCCATTCCATTGTTTCTGCCAGAAAAGGTTGATTTTTTTTTGTATTTTAATAGAATTAAGTATCTGATACAGTCAACTCGATTTCCAAGTGCTTATACAAAACTGTTAAATCAACTTCATTAATTAAACACCTTCGTCAGGGTTGGAAAGTGTTAAACTTTGAACTTCTGATACATATCTAACCCCTTCTGTGCAATCTACGAACATATTTTTCCCATAAGTGTTTATAAAGTTGACCTTTTCTAATTCAGACGCGATATCAAGGGATGATGACGTGATAGTCATTGCTGCCCCGGTTCCTGGATAGGTGTCACTCAAACTTGATTCCTTGTGCAAGAGGAAGATCCTTGCTGTAGTTGATGGTGCAGGTTGAGCGCCTCATGTACTGCTTCCAGGAGTCGCTTCCGGACTCTCTGCCTCCTCCTGTGTGTTTCTCTCCACCGAAGGCGCCTCCGATTTCAGCACCGCTCGTTGGAATGTTGACATTCACGATGCCACAGTCGGACCCTTTCGGGCCGAGCCAGCGGAAAATCCGCCCGAGATCTTTGGTAAAGATGCTGCTGGACAGGCCCTGCTTCACCTCGTTGTTCCACGCAAATGCTTCCTCCTCGGTTTTGAACTTGAGCACGTAGAGAATGGGGACAAACGTTTCGGTGTGGACGATCGAAGCGTCATGAGCTAGTCCGGTGACGATGGTGGGCTCCACATAGTTTCCAGGACGGTCCATCACTTTCCCTCCGCAGACGACTGTGCCGCCTTGCTGCTTGGCCTTCTCGATTGCTGACAGATACTGCTCCACCGCTTGTTTGGTGTGCAGAGGCCCATAGAGGGTGGCGGGATCCCACGGATCTCCAATGCGAACTTGCTTGTAGGCTTTGGTGATCCTCTCAATCACGGTGTCATGGACGCTCTCATGCAGCATTAACCTTCTCGTGGTTGTGCAGCGTTGGCCAGCGGTTCCAACAGAAGCGAATACCGCAGAGGGGACCACCAGATTAAGATCTGCATCCTCAAACACAATGATGGCGTTGTTCCCGCCGAGCTCCAGTAGCTTACGGCCGAACCGTTCTTGGACCATCGTGCCCACCATCTTACCAACGTGCGTGCTACCAGTGAAAGACAACAGATCCACACGCTCGTCTTTGGCCATGGCTGTGCCAATATCAGCCCCTCCGCAGGTCATGGAGCAGATGGCACCTGGGAGGTTGTTCTGCTCCAGCACCTCAGCTACGATCTTTGTTACAGCCACGCTTGTAAGAGGTGTGGATGGCGCTCCTTTCCACAGGCAAACATTGCCACACGTAAGAGCAAGGGCGTTGTTCCAGCCATAAACGGCCACAGGAAAGTTGAAGGCAGTGATGATACCAACGAGACCAACTGGGTTCCACTGTTCGATCAGGGCATGGCCTGGTCTTTCTGATGGCAGGACGGGCCCACCAATCATTCTTGACAGACCAACAGCGTAATCACACACATCAACATATTCCTGAACTTCTCCCACTCCTTCAACATAGATTTTTCCCATTTCTAGAGATACTAAGCTCCCGAGAACCTTGATTTTCTTTCTCAGCCCATCTCCAATCTGCCTGACGATCTCCCCCCTTTTTGGAGCAGGAATATCAGCCCACAACTTCCAGGCTTCCTTTGACTTCTGGACAGTTTCTTCATACTCCCCCATCGTAGCTTGGGTTACTCTGGCAATTGGCTGATTGTTGGCAGGGCAGTAGGAGGTGATAACTTCGCCACTGCCTCCCCAGCTGCCATTGTAAACACCGGGGTTGTCCTCAGAGAGACCCAGCTCCTTCAGCCAAGCGTATTTGGGTTGGCTAATAAGAAGACCTGACATGGCTGCTGATTGGTGAACAAATGGCAATTTATTCTTCAAGAAGAGCCTGCTGTATCGGGCAATGGTCAAGTTGAGGCAGTGCTGCATGAGTGCTGCAAAGAGTAACAATTAAAATGCATGATTAAACAGGTCGTTTGCAAACAACCACAACTTCTTCACAAATTGCACACTTAAATGAAATTGTGATAGTTTTTTCAATTATTTTCCTTGGAGGTAGCGCAAACATCATGAAATCGATCATTATCTAAGTTTAGATTAATAAAATTTTCGTAATTTTAACAGCTTTCACAACTTTTAAAGTCCGAAAAGTGCGTGCTCGTCACGTGACCTTTTTCTAATTCTGTTTTCTACAAGTGTCATGGTCGCCAGGTCCGTGCCACGCTATCGAATCGACCGTGGCTCAAGGTCTTGCCTTTAAAGTTCAGTGACAAACATAGACGTTTAACTATGCAATAGCGACTCGTTTAAATTTCCCCTCCAATTTCGTACATTTTTTTAAACGAGCACCTTGCAGCTTTTTCACTTACTTTGCTGTGTAGTACGCAGGGCCACGTCCGCTGTCGAGCATGGAGCTGTGTCGTCGCGTGATTTATTCGTCACCACCCCCGTGGTTGAGCTGCTCTCTCATTGGACGATAACTATGACGCAAAAGTGGCGCCCGCTTCGTTACGGATCAATGCTAACTACTGCGGCTCTTTTGTTGTGATTAGCCGTGTAGCGGATGTGATTCTGTAATAATAGCGCACATTATCACATAAACGCTCTGCTGTGAAAAATTACAAGATGAGCGGTGGAGTGTACGGGGGTGGTGAGTGGTATTAAACGTCCTTAAAAGGGATTGCGTTCCCATATTGTCCCTCTGTAGTTTTGTGCATAGCTGGCTAACTGCGCTAGCCAGGCTACGTGTTAGCCGTATGGTTGGTTATTTATTACATCGTATCATATGCATGAATTTTGAAGATTTGCGTTTACACTTAGTTATTTACGCCAATATGTTTATTTTTGTAGCAGTTCCACACCGTTAAGATCACCTTGAATTGTACCGTTTTAGCGCAATGAAATGAATGAAAGTGGGCTGGACGAAACGTAGAAACGTATCTAAAACAGTAGTTGCTAATGTAATGAGATTACGTGTTAAATAACATAAATGGTTTTTGGGCATTTACAATTATTTTTTTAATCACTAGATTTTGCTTTAGAAAAAAATGCTGTTGCAATCAGCATGATCACAAATTTCATTCATTATAATCTAATGTATATAGTCATGTATGTTTGTATTTTGTAGGTCGAATTATATTTGGTAATTTGAGAAGATGGTTTAATGTAAAATTGTAACTGTCTTTTTATTGTTGTAAACTTGACAACAATTGTTGAAATGAACATGCAGATTTTCAATGTCACATTGACTTTGACAAAGCATTAATACTAACTGAGTATACTCCTTATGGAAAGCTACCTTTGCTAGACTGTCAGTGGTGTGTGTGCGTACATATGTAAATATTTTAACTCAGTAGGTTAACGAAAAATATTAATTCTGAAAGGAAACTACAGTATTGCTATCTTTTCCACAGATGAGGTTGGAGCTTTGGTCTTCGACATTGGCTCATACACGGTCAGAGCTGGCTATGCAGGAGAAGATTGTCCAAAGGTAAGAGGACCTCTCAAATAACTTGATTCAACGTGCCCCCACCCCACCCTTTGATTCTTCATCATTTCTCTGCGGTATGTTGATGATGTCAAGAAATTAAGTTAGTTGTGGACGACTTGCTTGTTTCTGATTTTTATGAATGGTCAACCTCCAATCTGTTACGGACATGTCAGTGCTAATATAAAAGAGTTACATGAGAAAAAAGCTGATTATGGTCTGGCAGTGAGAAATGAGACAGTATTGCATACAGTCAACTGAAATCTTGAAACCTAAAAGAGTTTATGATTTTTTTCCTTCTCTTTCCAAGGCTGACTTCCCCACTGTGATCGGTGTGACCCTTGACCGTGAGGATGGCACCACTCCCATGGAGACGGATGGCGACAAAGGCAAGCAGAGTGGCACCACTTATTACATCGACACCAACCAGCTGAGGGTCCCGAGGGAGAGCATGGAGGTCATGTCTCCACTCAAGAATGGCATGAGTGAGTATTTGTGTCACCTTTTTCCCTGCCAAAAGTACAATGGAACGCCCAAGGCCAAATGATGGCAAAATATTGAGTACCTAAAAAGTCACACTAAAGTTCGAGTAGAGTGTCTCAAGTCTAAGAGTGGTTAATTTTTTTTATTTATTTTTTTACACGCATGCCGCTTTTACGAATGTTAAAAATAATATGTGGGTGAGGCACATCTGTTAATGTGAGTGACCTTCACAGTACAGCTCTCTTGTTATCACGGTAAATAAAATTTGTAGCGGCTTTATCACCTGTTCCTTAAATCAGGTGCGTGATATGACAGAACTCCAGCTAAGCTGCAGCAGTCAAGAATTATAGAGCCCACAAATAAAAAGTATGCCGACCCAGCTGATGATGCTCATCAGGATGAGGATGAAAGTATTTCAAGGCCATTGTGACACCAATCTTAATTGCAGAAAAGCGGCAGTGTGGGACCGTAGCCTCCCTTAGAGGGCTGGCCTGGAACATTGGTGCACGCAGCTCAAATTATGATCTAAAAAAAACTCACCGCTGCTCTATTTTTCACGACGGAACTGACCTAGTGGCAGCGATGAAACAATCCTGTTTTTTGTTCATATTTGTCCTTGAATTTTGTCATTATTATTTTGTTATAGCTAGGTTTGAACAGAGTCAAAGGAAAAAATGTGGCAAGCTTTTGTGAGCCACATAAAAGGACGAGGAGTCCCTGACACTTTTTGTTTTATTTTGTGCCACCAACATAGTTGAAGACTGGGACAGTTTCCAAGCCATTTTGGATCACACCTACAGGATGCACTTCAAGTCAGAACCAAGCCTGCATCCCGTACTTATGTCTGAAGCATCAGTAAGTTAGTCTCTCTGCAAAGAATCAATGACAATGTTTTTTTCTCTTGTCAAATGATGTTTTTTTTTTCCCTGTCTATAGTGGAACACACGAGCAAAACGAGAGAAACTGACCGAATTGATGTTTGAACACTACAACATTCCCGCCTTCTTTCTTTGCAAATCAGCCGTACTGTCCGCGTATCTTTTCTGCACTTCCTTTTAAATAATACTGCTTTATATAATGTACTCAGCATTGTGTGAAGGTTGCATGTTCTGCTAGTTCTTGTATGAGAATTCTCTGGGTGCTCCGGCTTCCTCCATATTCCAAAAACATGCACGCTAGGTTCATTGAAAACTCTAAAATTTAAATGTTTCTGTGAGCCTTTTGATTGGCTGACAACCAGGCCATGATGTACCCTGCTACAATTCCTTCACTCTGAGAAGCTTTGCCAACGGTCGGTCGACGGGCTTGGTCCTGGACAGTGGAGCCACACACACCACAGCCATACCAGTGCATGATGGCTATGTCCTCCAGCAAGGTAACTCATAATCATTCCTTTTATTTTTTTTCACAGATTAATTTCATTTGATTCAAGTTTGACCTGTAAACAGGAAAAATGTGAGAACAAATCACAACACCAATTGTATTATTTTTTTCAAGTTCCCCTGTGCTGCATAGTGTTCATGCAACTTTCATTTTCTGTGACAGGCATTGTCAAGTCACCCCTGGCTGGAGACTTCATGAGCATGCAGTGTCGAGAACTCTTCCAAGAGTTAAATGTTGAAATAATTCCACCTTACATGATTTCATCAAAGGTGAACCTCCCATTTCTCATTTTTGGGTTTGACGCTCTTGACGTACGTAATGTTAATGATCAGATACGCAGTGGTTCACTTTTTTAAACTCTTATGTACATTTCAATCACTTTGAAATAAGGAATCAAATGTGCATGCACAATCTTAAGTAGAAATTTACATCACTATCATGACAGGATGCAGTGCGAGAGGGGTCGCCGGCCAGCTGGAAGAAAAAGGAGAAACTACCTCAAGTCACCCGCTCATGGCACAACTATATGTGCAATGTCAGTACTAGCCGCAAACCAAGACACAATTCTATGCAACAATTTGTACAGCATGTATCCTTTTTTGTGATTACAGTGTGTCATCCAAGATTTCCAGGCATCCGTGCTGCAGGTGTCTGATTCACCATACGACGAACAGTAAGAAAGTCTAATCTTTCACCATCGTGTTTATTTTTCCACATAGACAATAATATTTTATATTTAAGGGAATTAAATATGTTGTTACTAATAATGATTTCGTCATAATGTAGAGCGACAATCATGCGTACCATCTTCTTCCTTCAGGGTTGCTGCCCAGATGCCGACAGTGCACTATGAGCTTCCCAATGGCTACAACTGTGACTTTGGAGCGGAAAGGTTGAAAATACCCGAGGGCCTTTTTGATCCCTCTAACGCCAAGGTAGGCTTGACCTCTTTTTGCAGTATATGGAGCATGTTAATCAGTGAACGCCACACTGCTGTAAAGGTTTTGGGTGGACTAACAATGTCTCATGATCCACTACCAGGGCTTGTCGGGAAACACGATGTTAGGAGTTGGCCACGTGGTGACAACCAGCGTGGGAATGTGCGACATTGACATTCGGCCGGTGAATATCAACAGTTGCTAAGGCAGTGACTGTGATCATGCTTATTGGTGCTCTAAAACCTTAAGATGACATTTGTGGTTAAAAATCACTCGTTGAGGCTGGTCTTTGTTTTCCGCGCCAGGGTCTGTATGGCAGCGTAGTGGTGACGGGAGGAAACACGCTCATTCAGGGCTTCACTGACCGACTCAACAGAGAGCTGTCCCAGAAAACGCCACCGGTATGAGCTCAGCTGCCTCTTCTATTGTCTTTTGGAGAAAGAGTTTTAGTTCAAAACAATAAACGGACATGTTTTTTACTTACAGAGCATGCGACTGAAGCTTATAGCCAACAACACAACAGTCGAGCGCAGGTTCAGCGCTTGGATCGGAGGCTCCATCCTTGCATCACTTGTAAGCTCGCGCAAAATGCTACTGACATTTCTGAGTAGCCTCGCCAAATAATTTCCTTGTCTTCCAGGGAACCTTCCAGCAAATGTGGATCTCCAAACAAGAGTATGAGGAGGGAGGAAAGCAGTGCGTGGACAGAAAGTGCCCTTGATTGATGAAAAAAAACAAATCTCATTTTGTATTATTTTTTTTTTTAAGCAGTTTGTCCACATACCGTGTTTGTGAATGTGTTGTAGCAGCATACACATTCACAATTAAGTCTATCACTTTGTTGAAGTGAAATTAAATTTCTTTGCCATAATATTCAGTGTGCTGCCTTATCTTCAGGTGTGAAGTGGTTCACGAAATCCTGACGGCAACTAAATTTGCATTTTTTTTTTATTTTTATAATAGCAATACCTATGAGGTACCCATGAAAGTTCCGTCTGAATAACTCGGGAGTGTTTTGTTAGAAAGTATGTGGTGCATAAACTGTACAAAGAGAACTAACTCATCATTGACAAAGGCTTCGTTTCCTAAGTTGGAGTTTCAACTCATTAAAATTATTTAATTGTTTACTATTGTTCAGTGGCTGCAACTTATTGAGATCTTAGAAACACATAAAAAGAAGTCACAAATGCACAATAATAGTTTATAGTACATGATCATAGTTGTGATGTTTTGACAAGTTTCCATATCTACAAGGAAGTGATTGACAGCGACTTGTATAGGACAAGAATGAAGTGAACGTTTTCATGAAGCCGGAACTTTCATCTGGGGGAACCTTTCTTGAAGTTGGGCCAGCTTTTTCTTCTCCATACTTCCTTTCCTGTACTTCGCCCTTAAGTAATTTTCAATGCGTAATCTACAAAACAACAGGGGACATTTAATGTACAACACGCAGTTTTCCAACAAGACGCTGCCTGTGTATCGTATCCTACCTGATGTGCGGTTCAACAAACTTGGGCGTGTAAAACTTCTTTCTCTTGTATCTTCTATTCATATACCAAGGAATGGCATACTCTTTGAATCGATACCTAGATCAAGGGGGGGGAAAGGTTAAGCTGAGCGAAGGAACATCAATACTTTGTTGGAAAGTTTGAATGTGTTAATGTACAAGTGCTCACCAATAAGTATATCCAAACACGTTCCTCCTCCAGGCCCCTGGTCTACCCTTCTCTTGGCCGGTTTGGAGCAAACGCAGTGAAGTCTCTCTCTCGGTCACCACAGTCTCTAACCTGATCATTGACCGCTCAATCTGGGTAAAACAAGAAAATATATTATCAAAAAGATCATGCCTGTGATTTTTGAAGAGGTCATTCTAGCATGGTGACAACCTTCCGTAGTCTCTCCGGACTCGGCATAGGAACCCTTTGCCTTTTTGCTTCCTGTTCCAGTGTGAGCAGCATGTTCTTTTCTTTCAACAGCACATACCTAAAAAAAAGATAAACGCTTTATACCCTGTCCTTCCCAAAAACACATTTTCATCAAATTTAATCTATGCAATATTACCAGAGTTTGTGCAAGTCCTCATTGCTCTTGGTTCTCAGTTGCTTGGCAGTCCATGGCGCACCTGTGACATGATGAGCCCCAAAAAATAAACAGTAGTGAGGAATAAAAATGGTTTACCATCTGAAAGTGTTTCTGTTTTACCTGATTTCACCTTGCTTTCTCCCCAGTTCTCAGGAAGGTCAAAGAACTCATCCAGTCCCCTTCTGTGGATACTTGTGTGCAAGGCGCGAGACTGAACCAAAGAGGTGCTGTGTCTGTACCAGCACTGGGCAACAAGGGGTAACTTTTGCCTGATGGAAGCAAATCATGTTTAGTTTACCTTCTCGTGCAACCCATAAATGAAACACATGGCTGTTTGATATTTAAGTTTCATCACACTCATTTCAACCTGCCATGTGTCTTGAGGTCAGAAGAAAAATCTTGGGTTAGCCCTAAGCTAATGATGAACCAGCACGAATTCGTATACATAAAACAGATAATTACCTGCAAAGGTAAGGATTGGGATTCATCAAATTAGCAGAACATTGTTGAATATTTATCTGCGAGGACAATCGACAAACATTCTGCAGCTGTTTGCAAAGACTCAAAATACGACCTGAGGAAGAGGACGTCGCCATCTTTGCGACACATACGTCATCCTCACTTTACCCAGCATGCATTTCTGTATGATTTTATTTTAATATATATATCTATTGGTAAATGAGGGTAAGTATTGTTAAAGACAGTCATTCTACTATTAGGAACAACGTTGAAGTACTGTAAAATTAAAAGAAATTTTAAGACCAGCCAAAAGTATTTGCCCCTACTAATTATGGCGATTCTCGCTTCATGTCGATCAACAGCCAATCACAGCTCGTTTTGTTGGGTCGCCATCCATCAGTAGCCATGGTGGGAATGAGTCTACTCAGGTCTGCTGCTGCTATCGCAGCCAGACTGAGTCCACTGAAATCTGGAAATGTGGCGACGAATTTACTTGCTCGAACAATACCGCGGACAGATAAGGGTAGGTGACACTACGACTGAGTCTACCGTAGGAATTTTGTAAGAGAAAATTGAAGTCCCTTCATGTGACCTTGCTAAAGGTTTTGTTAGCATGCTAATGATAGCTCGCTTATACAGTTTGCATTGCAGGCAATATGAACACTTAATCAACTTCATATTTATTATTTACGTAAATGCACCTGAAACCTTTCTGTGGTCTTAAATGATGACGACATGTCCAAGTTTTCCAAAACTGCAAAACTGCACCAATTACATTACAAAAAATACCTCATAAAAAAAACCCTAAACAAATCAAATTTTCAAACATTGTTGGAGCTCACCCCCGCATCCACTCATCAGTTTTCTAATGTTTGTACATTACTTAAACTATTGTGTTTTTTAGTGGCTGTCCGTTGGGGAGGTCATGGCAAGAGCATGTTCGTCATCAAACCAACTCAGTTCTATGACAAGAGATTTCTACGTCTGTTGGTGAGTCTAGAGGAGGCATTTAATAATAAATAAAAAAAAAGAAAATTAAAACACTTCACAGGTTCATTAATAATAGGTCCCTGGCATTCTTGCACCAAAATACACACAGAGTAAATAATTTCAGTACACATAATACATTTGCAAACGTTTTGTTGCCACGATGACCAAGACAAAGCTAGAACATGCAACGAAGTGTTTAATGTTGATTAAATGGGAACCTTCAAATTCACATTTATACCGAAGACAACAACGATCTCTTTCTGCTTTTCCACCCAGCAATTCTACATCCTGCTGACTGGTATTCCAGTGGCTATCATTGTCACATCTGTGAATCTCTTCATTGGTGAGTGAGTGATTCAAGACCTTGAATTCAGCTCAACTCCTATTCTGAATTTAAATTATGCCTCCTCTTGTTGTGAAGGTGAAGCGGAGCTGGTGGAAACCCCTGAGGGTTATGAACCTGAGTACTGGGAGTACTACAAGGTATGTAGCTGCTTTCCCGACATAATCAATCATATTGATCAACATTTTTTTACTAAATGTTTGAATCAGAGATCCAAATTAATCAGAATGAAAATCAGTTATTAATATTACTACCACAAGATGGCACCAAAGCCCACTAAGTAGAAAAGCAAATAATCTCTAAATCCTTTGTTTAAGGTTAGTGTAAGATGAGTATGAAATGATGATAACATATTCTTGGATGAATATATGTATATATTAATGTTTAGATGCCAATTATATGTAGATTTTTGCTATTTGTGACAGCTCTGTGACTGTTAATCATTAAATTATTACAAGAGAAAGCTGCAATAATCCATTCAATCAAAATGCCATGTATGCATCATTCCTCGTGCTTTTGCAGCACCCCATCACTAGGTGGATTTCTCGGAATTTATATGACTCTCCGGTGAAGGACTATGAAAAAATGATGGCTGCAATCCAAATAGAAAAAGAGAAGGCAGACATGAGGTAAGTGGAGGCACGAGTTTGTCTTTTATTGTTTCTCAATGTTTTGCTCTTTTGAAAGTAGCTATTTGTTTTGTTTTGTTTTTTTTATCTCAAGAATTTTCACTGTATTGTCAATGACTGTTCATTGAGTGAATATTCTGTCTGTGGTCAATAGGTTGGCACAGCTTGAGGTGCGCAAACACATGAGAGCGAGAGGTGATGGCCCCTGGTTCCAGATGGAGACCCTCAATAAGGATCTCATCGACTCCAGTCCCAAGGCAACACCCGATAACTGAACCAGACTGTTGTCAGTACACTGTGCTGATCTGGTCCACTATTTGTACATTTTTCCCCCCACTTCACGCTTAAATAAAATATCTATGTGTACCTTTTGTGTGCACGTGTGTTAAAATGGTTTCATTATAGCTTCATTGATTTATGAGGACTAAAACCACATCTGGGCTAAAACGAGATTTCTCGTCATCATGCCGGGATTTAAAGTCATCATGATGAAAGCGACTATTGATTATAGTGACTATTGAATGTTCCCCTGCCCAATGTTTATAACAATAACATTTTACATTCCAAACCATTCAATGCCTTGTTTAGACACACATTGGAATTTAAACATGACAAATGTCATTAAATACAGACGTAAAAGCGGTTGAGATTGAGAAACTGAGCAATTATCCTATCCATCTATTGTTGTAATAACACGGATGGCCACTACGGGGCAAGGTCGAGCTGCATGAATTTATCGGCGTACAAAACAGTATTACCTTTATTTATGTCGTTAGCAAAATATAAATGTTTCTAGTAGCTTGATTTATAGTTTACACAGATAGAGTGATAGTGTTTTTATCCTTGCACCGTGTAAATCGCATCCTTCCAGTGTAGATGGTCACGCGGTGTCGTAGTAAGCGTGGGCGTCTGCACGAATCACCTCCAGACGTGGGAGTGGCTCCTGTGCAGAAATGTTCCCACGCGATGCTATGTCACGCTGGAAAACAAACATACGTCGAAGCCTCCGTGTCTTTAGTATATAATTCCGCCTCCTATATGATTTTGGTCATTTACAGTATCGGCATCACGCCCCCGCCGCCGCTGTTCCCTTCCACCCTCTCTCCAATGGCTGGAGGAATGTAGTCTTGGTTGGCCACTTTAAAAATAGCACATCTCGCCTCTGAGAGCGCGCGGCTCCGGTGGCTGCCCTGCACTGTGCTGCGAGGAGTGGGGATGCCAACATGGCTACAGACCTCGGCGAATTGCTGGTCCCCTACATGCCTACCATCAGAGTGCCCAAGACCGGAGACAGAGTATTCAAAAGCGAGTGCGCCTTCTCCTTCGACTCCCCGGTAAGTGTGCGCTTTATTCCGTGGGGAGGTAAAGGTGAATCTGGAACGTATTTATTATTGAAGCTAAATGGATGTTTACATGTGAGGAGAGGAAGACAGGTGAATGGATCCGGAGGGGTTTTCCTTGTCTTTGTCAGGCCGCACATGAGCGCATCAGGCCCCGTTGCGGACTGGTGCAATCTAGCCGCACCTGCTTAGTTGCCGGTTTAGTTGAGATTCATCAATTTGATTTAATTTTTTTTCAATTAAACAGCAACCTAATCTGAAGTCAAGGTGTATCACACAAATTTGTTATTGGTAAAAAACACTTGTAGGCCATCAATATAAAACAGCCAAATATATATATATATATTTTTAAGTATGGAGGTATTTGAGCGCTTTTATCACGTGATTACATATTCTACCAATTTTGTGGAACAACTTCAATATACTCTAGTCAAATGTTGGGTAAAGGCCAACCTGTATCGATCAGTGTTATGATGATACTGAAATTGATAGCTCACGATGAGACTGATGGATACTGATGAGGTTCTCATCTGTATAATGAAAAAACCTGTGGCCCTTGCATAGAGCCTTGGGGAACACTACCGGTAGCTATCGCCTCAGTTTACATCATTCAGATTCTGCAAAGATGACCTGTGACTTGAATTTGTCAGAAGGAGCCACAGTCTTCCATTGAATTTGGTACAAAACACTTCCAAAGCCGTAAATATAAAATAATTTAATGCAAAGGAAACCGGTAAGTAAATGAGCACGCCTTTTTGTGCTGTATGACAGGGTATTACATTCTTAAACTCAAGACAAGACTGAACATCCTTTTTATTTTTTTCCAATAATTTTCAATGAGCGTAGAGTACTACCCGTCCTCCGAAAAAACATCCTTGACGAGAACACGTTCAAAGCTCGCTCAACTGTTTTTAAAGGTGACTCAGCTGTCTGGAGTTCATCATGTTAGCTCGAGGATGGCTTTATTTTTAGCCTTGCGCTGTTCAAGCTCATATATCACTTTAGGCCACTTAAAGGTTTATCACACTGGTCCTTTACTTGTTTCACATTTGGGATATTTTGGAGGTTTTTTTTTGATTGGAGAAAACAGTATGAAGATAAATGACGGTGTTTTAAAAACATACTTGAATATGAGTGACGGCTAATTGTAGACTTGTCTACAGGGATATGATATGTATTTCTATATATTTTAAAGTTGAATGATTTTACATTTTATGCATCCACAAAACTGAGAGAAACATGAGAGATTTACACACTTCTATAAATTAAATTATTTTCCCCCACCGTCAAGCAAAAAAATGTAGTCAAATAATTTTATCTGCTGATGTCTCATTACTTTTTCCCTCCTTTTGTGTGTCTGTGTGTGAATGTGAATGTGCAGGAATCTGAGGGAGGCCTGTATGTGTGCATGAACACATTCCTGGGCTTTGGACGAGAACACGTGGAGAGACACTATCGCAAAACAGGCCAGAGTGTTTACATGCACCTCAAGCGACACATCAAGGAAGTGAGTATATTCCTTGTGAGTCAAAGGTCATCCAAATTTCTTCTGTCCATACGACTCTTTTGTCGCTGCTTCATCAATATAATGTTGATTAAAAAAACAAAGCAAACGGTGGTTGTTTTTAAAGTGCTTTATAAATACAGTTGAGTTGACTTAAGATGCTCATTAGTGAAGTATTTCATATTTTTATAATTTAGCATTGTTTTGCTATTTCAACTTAGATTAACTCAAAAGTTACAGTAGTTTGAAAATTAAATGTTAATGAAAATGAAATGGTGAGTGGAGAATGTTTAATTTTAGTTGGGGGATTTTTATTTTATTTTATTGCATATTATAACTATGTCACAGTTGACCTGAAAGGTCACTGACTTCATAGAGTTCAATGTTGAATTCTGGGATCGTTGATGTTGCATGTGTTAATAATTGTAAAAATCTAATTGCTCTTATTGCCCTTGGACCCAAACTGAACCTTCTCATCCCGCGTTTCTCTTGACGAGTCTATAGTGGGCACCAGGGGTCTAAGCTTCCGCTGTTTTTTCTCACTGGCTCTAATTGCTCCCAGATAAGCTGTGCTTTGTAAAGAGCTGCTATTTTCATGCCTGGATGTGGAAACAGAAACAGCTGTTCACATTCTGCAGGCTCCCATGTCTGCTTTTTTTTTTTTTCTCCTCTCATGATTACTTTTTTTGTCACAAGTGTGTCAGCATTCTTTTGGTTTGTTTGTGTCCATCCTGTTTAATGAACCGACCAACACGTTAACATGTCTTGGCCTGATGTAAAACAAACTAGTGCCTCTTTTAATTCACCCATTGAGGGTCAGACCTATGCAACCAATAAAACAAAACAACTGTGGACCACCTATATTCAAAAACAATTGGCCTGCCTGTCATTGTGCACAGGAGGAAATGGAGTTGAATTAAAAAAAAAAAAAAAAAGTTCGAGAGGAAAATATATATGAAAGAACAGGACATCTAATGTCTATTATTTCTATATTAGTAAGAGTGTTTGACCATTTTTTTATGCATGGCATAGGGGTTTTCCCCTAAGCTTGTAAGCTGACCTCACCCCTGGACAGGCCAGCATCTATTTCCAACTACAAAGTAACAGTGTCAAAATCTAAGATCTTTAGCAAACAATACTACCTCACATGTTGATTTAATGAAGTGTGTGATATAATAGCTATTTGTTCTTTTCCCCCCTCAGAAATCCACAGGAGCTGCAGGAGGTGCAATTCCCAGGCGACGGAATGGAAAAGTATTTTTAGGTAAGTTGTATTTGCGTCGCAAACTTTGCTTGAGGAATCACGGTCGTTAGGTCATGAAGCACAACATCAACACAACTCGGAATTTATAATTATTCAACCAGCTTTGATATATCAGAGCACTGCAATATCATCATTATGAACTGATGAGCATTTCCTTTCATTCCATATACAGAAATATGAAAAGATGAATGGAATAATTTAAAGAACTTTAGTTAACCAATTAAACGATTCATTCACACTGAGTCGTTTAACTAACGTGACGAGTGGTTTTCATATCTGCTTCATAGTCAAGAGGTTCTGGATTCGAATCTAGGCTCAGGCCTTCCTGTGTGTAGCTGTGTGTGGCTCCGTGTTTTGCAGATAGTTTGGCTTCACCATTCATTCCAAAAACAAAAATGTTAATTTTATTGTTATTATTCATTATTATTATTATTATTATTATTAAATGATCAAATATGTGATCAATTTACCAAAATGCAACAGCAGGTTATGTACTGTATGTTAACAGTCTATGGTTAATTTTTTGTACATTATTATTATTAATATTATCATTATTATTATTAAATGATCAAATATGTGATCAATTTACTAAAATACAACAGCAGGTTATGTACTGTATGTTTACAGTCTATGGTTATTTTTTTGTATATTATTATTATTGTTATTATCATTATTATTATTATTATTATTATTATTATTATTATTATTATTAAATGATCAAATATGTGATCAATTTACTAAAATAAAACAGCAGGTTATGTACTGTATGTTTACAGTCCATGGTATCATAGCTGAAAATATTTTTGTTCCACCACACATTTGCTGTAATTTCAGTGGTCTGATCAGAAGTGCCACTGAAGTCATTGTTTGTCGCTGAAGGCGTGAGATATTTGCCCTAATCAGACTCCTCCTCTACCTCCCGCATTCTAAATATAGGCCGTTTATATGAGGTTAGTAACTGTTCTAAATCAAAGTGCCACATGCGCAGCCATTGCTCAAAGGGTAGTAGGTTTACAGTGGGGCCGCCTCGTGTCTCTTGCTAGTTCTTCAGCTGCTGCCACCTGTCAACCCACCCTGCCTCCCCCTCGAGGCTGACACACTTCTATTGCCGCTATGACGTTGCTTGGCAAAGACCCTGAATCTAGCCCCCCCCCTCATCCTCTCCGCTGGAGGAGGAATTCCTTCCATTCAGCCCAAAGACCTCGATGTTGACTGACATCTTAAGTTCTTGTACACTCATCAGCGCCCTCACAAATAGTCGTTCTTTGCTCATCCTCCTTTAAGTATTAATGTTGTCATCCAGTTTATTTACGTATGTATGGGAATGGTCTGCCCCATACCAGTCCTCTGAGCCAATCCATCCTTTTGTTGCTTCTCCGAGAAGTTTCCATGATCTCGTTGGCCATGAGTCATTACACAACTTTAGGCTGCTCTGTGGTGAAAGGTGAAAATGTTAAAAACAAAATCAACATATGATTGAAAGGGTGACGAGAGCAGATTGACTGAACATTTTCTTCTTCCTTTTAAAGATTTAGAGCTTAACCGTGATTTTAACGGTGAGGACTATGAGTACGAGGACGAGGCCAAGCTTGTAATATTTCCAGACCACTTTGAGATCGCCTTACCAAATATTGAGGAGTTACCCGCTCTGGTCAGTGAGTTTGGTGTGTTTTGCATGCATATCAACAAGAAGGGTGCACTCAGTGGATACCCCCCCCCCCCCCCCCCCCCCCACACACACACACACATACTCATCGAGTGTCCATTCTAAAATGTACACACTGTTATTGTATTACAATCTTTATAGGCTGCCTTGTGTTACGTATGTGCATACAAGCACCGGGGAGACACCACTGAATGCACATACTCTTGGTGGCCATAATATTTGGTACACCCGCTCTGTGCTTACGGATCCAATACAAGCGTAGTAGAAATAATTTTGCCTTTGCAAATTTCATTTCAAATGTTTTGAATGAGGGCTTTTAAAAAGGTGTACCACAAGGCCTGTTTTATTTCTTTTCATGCATGGTAAATAAATTATGATTTCCCTGTAATTTGAATGTCTTGCATGTTTTGGTTCTTGGTCCAAATCATTTGTTTTTGGTGCTTTTATCCTTCAAGACATCTTTTTTTTTTGTGTGCTTTCATGTTTTGCTATTTCTCACTGGAGCAAAATGTCAAAATGAAAAATCAGCTGATGTGTGACTGGGCGTCACCTCTCTTCCGATCCATCCAGGTAACCATCGCCTGTGATGCAGTGCTCAATGCGCCGTCAGCCTATAAAAAACAGGAGCCAGAATCCTGGGAGGAGGAGATTCAAGTATCCAGACACGCCAGAAGCCTCAGACAGCTGGACAATGGAGTCAGAATCCCCCCCAGGTAGGACAACCATCAAGTCACATTGAGGGACTGATGGGATCTTCTCGATCTTCATTTGAGCCCTCATATTTTCCAAAATGTTGACTTTTTTTTTCCGGGGAAGAATATAAGTATCGTGAATCAGAATTGACGTTTCATGAAGCCCCACCCGAGAAGTAAATGAAGAAGTTCGGCTCTGATGAAGGTCTCAATAGAGTGCTACTAAAGTCATGACATGGTTGTTTATTCCAAGATGAAAATGTGAATTTTAGAAAATGGAAGGATGGATGGATAGATATTGATGTACTTTTCTGCCAGTTTGAATTTACAGAGGGCTTTTATTATCAAGTTTTTTTTTTAACAACCACGTCTCCGCTTAATTAAATGGCAACACAACAGTGACCGCATTGTTGTTCCCTGCTGGCAGTGGCTGGAAGTGTCAGAAGTGCGAGATGAGAGAGAACCTGTGGCTGAACCTGACGGATGGCACCATTCTCTGCGGGAAGTGGTTCTTTGATGGCAGCGGTGGGAACGGCCACGCTCTGGACCACTACAAAGAGACCAAACACCCGCTGGCTGTCAAACTGGACACCATCACCCCAGATGGAGCAGGTTTGATCTCTCATCCAATCCAGAAGAAAGCTTGTCTGTCATCTCGTGTGATGCAAACCGTTTTAATATCTATTACGTGAATGTTTCTTAAACGTTTTACATCAAGGACTAGCTAAAAAATTATTAAGCGCTCGTTAAGTAACACCATCATGACCATCATTAAAATAGTCGTGCAGTAGGACCAAGTGTTCATTGAAAATGATTCATATTTAAAAAGTGCATTATACTATTTTACCCCATCCAAAAGGTAATTATTTATTGTCTGAAAAAAAAAGAAAAGAAAAATCCCACCAATTTACTCTTCTGTAATGCAGCACTGACACAGAATGGCAGAGATGAAATCAATTTAGTATTTTATTTGATGTTGTACGAGTTTGGAAATTCCACCATCTTGAGTAAGAAAACTCCTGGTTTCAGATGTTTATTCGTTTGAGGAAGAGGAAGCCGTGTTAGACCCACAATTATCGGATCACCTCTCCCACTTTGGAATAGACATGCTACAGATGCAAAAAAAAGTAAGTCATGGTGGTGATACACGTCACATTCTGTCCGCATTTGAAAAGTCCTGAAATGTGGTGCCTTCACTGCCCCCTCAGACAGAGAATGGCCACCACACAGACAATAATGCTCGGCCACGCGTCAGCGAGTGGGAAGTGATCCAAGAGTCGGGCATGAAACTGAAAGCGGTGTACGGTTCCGGTTACACGGGCATCAAAAACCTCGGCAACAGCTGCTACCTTAGCACAGTCCTGCAGGTTCTCTTCAGCATCCCAGACTTCCAGAGGATGTGAGTTGCCTCCAAACAAGAAGTGTGTTATTGTTGTGGATTCTTCAAAGTCGAACACAATCCAGACACTGGCCCAAGATGTTTAGTTGAAATTAGAAATGGTGTTTATCATATATTTGGGTCTATAGGTATGTTGGGAACCTTCAGAGGATATTTGACTATTCACCTCTCGACCCCACACAGGACTTTGCCACACAAATGTAAGTGACTGCAGTTTTTTTTAAAATTAACAGGATGGATAAATCAAGAATTGAAATTAAAAACAAGTACATTTGCAAAATTCCAAGATTAGGCTCATCAAATTGAAGCCGTTGGATGCATTCAAATACAAAACGAAGGCGTGACACTGGTTAAATTGAGTTCAGATGTTATATACAACAATTAAACACAAATTGATTTTCTGACAAGTGAAGACGTCATGTAAAAATAGAACAAAGAGTAATTTTATGCTGTTCTATTTTGAACTGTGTTTTTGTCCAACAGGGCTAAAGTGGGCCATGGGCTCCTCTCAGGCCAATACTCCAAACCACCCATGAAATCTGAACTCATTGAACAGGTGATGAAAGAAGAATACAAGGTATTAAACCGGGTATGTTCAGCTCCACAACTAGCATACTACTAGCCAATGTCAGCCAACAAAGCAGCAAAACACTTTGACAGAAATGCTATGCAAGATATGTGTCAACGAGTCTCTTTAGCAATTCACGCAGTCTAATTTTTGTGACACAAAGATGGACAAATGATTCCATGCTTTTAAGAATGTGCTGGGACTGTCTTTCTCTCGCTCTGAAAATAGCTGTTGGCCACCATGCCACATTTGCAGCTCCAAGCGCTTCTGTAGACAGCTGTCACGGTTCCACTTGCACCTTATTTTATTTTGCTTTATTTATTTTGTTTTTTTGTTTCTTTCATTGCGTCGTTCCTTCTCTTTCTACTTGCTAGCTCGCTACTTCCATTGTCTTCCACATGAGTCCTTTTTTGACATGGAAGACAAAGTTGAGCCAGTACTGTGTCGTAGAAACACTTTTAGAACACTTGTTACAAGTGTTTTTAACAATCTTTCCACTTTTGCACACTTATTTTTTTACCTTATCTTTCCAAACACATTTTTCATGGCTGTCAGAATGTGAAAAAACATTTAATCATTATAAAAGCCAGTGAGCCGGGAAGTGAATTTGAATTTGAAGTGAATTTCGGCATTGGCCATTCAAATGTAAAATTACTACTCATCTTTTTTTTGAACATCTTTTGAACATCACTTCTGCCAGTTAGCACTTCTCTTATTAATGTGATTGCTCATTTCAAATGACCCCCATTTCTGAGTGCAACCAATCAGGATTGGCATGTGGTCTTGTTCAGTCACTGCGTCTAAATGCTGATTTATTTATTTTTTTCTTCCAGCACCAACAAAAAGGCATCTCCCCCCGGATGCTGAAGTCTCTGGTTAGCCGGGGACACCCGGAGTTTTCCTCCAACAGGCAACAAGATGCACAAGAATTCTTCCTGCATATGATCAACTTGGTGGAGGTGAGTTGCATTTAATCTCCACGTTAACCTATTGCTGATAAATACTCTCAAGATCAAAACAGACCTTCCCTGTAGTAATTAATAATTATCAGTAGTGAAGTTAATATATGGAAAGACATGAACGCCATTGTCATCAACTGTATATCTGCAGAGAAACAGCACGAGCTCAGAGAATCCAAGTGATGCCTTCCGTTTCCTGGTGGAGGAGCGAGTCCAGTGCTGCCAGTCACGCCGGGTTCGATACACTCAGCGGGTGGACTACTGCATCCAGCTGCCAGCCCCCGTCGAGGCCGCAACCAATCGAGGTAAATTCTAGATTCATAGGGCCCAGAATTGAAGAATTACATTGGTGTCTTTAGATCCAATGTTTAATTTGTTCCTCTACCATGCTCATAACTCAAAATATTCACGCCTGTTGGTATTGTCAAATTACCTGTCTATGGGTGTTGCTGCAACGTTTTTGTTCCAATATCAGTATTTACAGTATTATCAGACAGTTTCAAAGCTGCTAAAATTGTTCTTTTGGTACTACCAGAGGAGCTGTTGGCATACGAGGCCAAGCGGAGGGAAGCCGAGGAGAACATGCGAGCCCCCCCTGAGCCGGTGAGGGCTCGCATCCCTTTCACCGCCTGCCTGCAGGCCTTCACTGAGCCTGAGAACGTGCCAGACTTCTGGAGTTCGGCGCTGCAGGCAAAGTCAGCCGGAGTCAAGTAAGCTACCGGCGTAATATTTCTATCCTCAATTTAATATGCTTTAATTTCCTGTCATTTTTCCCCCCCCAAGAACATCCCGCTTTGCCTCATTTCCCGAATATCTGGCAGTCCAAATAAAGAAGTTCACATTTGGAGTTGACTGGGTGCCCAAGAAACTAGGTAACTGTTTGAAGGTTTATTTGTTCACACAAACGTATTAAGGACCAGATTTGCATGAGGATGAACTTTCACTGAAGTCTTAAGGACTTACCGTCGTGTACAATAGCAATGTTCTAATGCGGTGATTCCCTGCGAGTGGGTAAAGTTAGATATGTGTGCTGTGGAAAATTATCCACTTTCACCCAATTGGTCTGAAAAATGTTTTATTTACTCCAAACAATTTATCTATGTCCTGCCAGTGACAGGCCGAACAATTAAATGCATCGTGTAAATCGTCCAACAGAGGGCAGCACTAAGCTATGAGTCTGCACATCATACTGAGGAATTGAGGAGATACTTAGATATTTGGTTCGGCTTAAGAATTTAAGAAATATGTAACATCAGAAAAACAAGATGCGCTTATGGTTAGCATATTTAGTCAAAAAGTTCTTTTATGGAGTTGGCATGTTGTTCTTGTACTTGTGTGGGTTTTTTCTTCAGGTAATCTGGTTTACTCCCACATCCCCAAAATATTTTAGGTTCATTTAAGACTCTAAATTGTCCATAAATTGGTGGGAAAGTGAGAAAATGCAAAGTCTATCTATGTCACTGGGTCTACTCTGCCTCTCACCAAAAGTCAGCTAATCAACAAAAGCAGTCTAAGAATTGGATTGATGGCTAACATTTAAAAAAAAAATCACCTGTATTTATGTACCATTATCAACAAGAAAGATGGTTTTATTTATACGTAAAACAATTCAACTTTATGTGTAGATTTGGGCATTGACGTACCAGACTTCCTGGATCTGAGCCGTCTGAGGGCCACAGGGCTGCAATCAGGTGAAGAGGAGCTTCCTGACCTCATGCCGCCCATTGTGCTGCCTGAAGACACCAGAGGTATTCAAATACACATATTGTATACATTGTTTTATGCCACTACTCTTCTTGAATTTGATAAACGATTAGTCATCAATTAATCGATTGCACATCTTGTGAGAACATCAAGTTTCGTTGGCGTTTTAAGGCTTATTTTCAGAGGAAATTTTCGTTGACCTCGTTCCACTATGGAGGTCCTATTGTGTTTTCGCATCACTTGCAATAATCTGCTCAAAGGCATAGTTGCTGTTGCCTGCTGTATGATTAGATTTTTTGGGGACAAAATATTTGCGCACTGTCGGTTTCCAGATTGACGCTGCTTTATCTGCTTGCAAACGCGCCCCCGATGCTTTCCACGGGTTGTGATTTTAATAACGGTATTGTTCCTGGAGTCGCTCGAAAAGTTCAGCCGCATCTCCCGCTCAACGTCCACATAAATATTTTAGAAGGCACAGCGTGTTGAGAATGTTCTCCAAGAAGGAGCAGTGAAAACGTGCAGCAGCTTGTCTTTTGTGTACAAAATCACATGCTGCACAGGTTTGCATTCATGTTTTTTTTGGACACCAACACATTCATTTAAAAGGACCAAATCATAAAAAAAACTGCTATATAATTTTTTATTCTATTTTATTCTGAACTGACATACCAAATAGTGCTTGTCAAATAGTCAGCCCACTACTTGGCTTATTTCATTTATTTAGTTCTGTACAATTCTAACCATTAAACAAATCAACCTTTCATAAAGATACCCCACAAAATGGTGCACTCCTTTGGAGTTCACTCTCTCTTTTTCCACAGAATGTTAATGTGGTTTGAGCAATGAGACAAGAAATAGTTTAGAGAGAACAAAATGTTCTTTTTCAGCACTTTGGCTGACTTATTTAATCCCCATTTGTATGATGACTTATGTCTGCTGCAAATGATCCACTGGCCCCATTGTCCTCATGTTGGCATGAGCAGTGATTAATCATGTTGACCCTACTGTCTCTCCCGCTCCCCGAGACTTTCGCGCCTCATTGAGCACAAATGTTTGCCTTATAACCCGTTTTATACACATTTCTTCCTGGTAATAGACAATTAAAACTAGCAGTGAGGTGAAGTATTTTTTTCTATATTTTCCCAATAATAAATGTATTAATGTAATAAAACTAAAGTTACTGCAGGGGATCACATCAATGTTTTTGCTGTTTTTGACTTTATTGCTTTCATTGTATTGTCCTAAATCAAACCCAACATGAAATCCCAGCATTAGAATATTAATGGGAGCTAGTTAATTAGGCTGTGATAGTAGCATTGCAAGCTGTGCAGCATTGTTTTCATATTCATTTATTCAATCCATGTATTTGTAATCACTTGATCAACAAAGGCATGCAAGCGCATACGTATACGGAAACGGTGTGTGATTCATCCTTTTCCCCTCTGTTCCAGATAACTCCATGAGCTCCTTAGATTGTGAGTAAATTGCCTCGCCTCTCATTAACACGAACACACAATGAGCCAAAGCACTGAGCGTGCATGCCTGAGCAAGTGCACAACACTTTTTTTTTTGTTTGCGTACGTGCTCCATGATGGATCGTTGTGCGCTGAAGAAACATCCCCGGGGCTCATTGTCTTCCGGTCTTTTTGCTTAATGAGGTCCAATGAGAGAGAGAGAGTGAGCGAAAGCGAGAGAGGCCGGTTGCTATGACGCCAGCAACTGTGAATGAGCAACCGTGTGTGTGTGTATGTTGTAAGTTATTGATGGCGGCACTCCGTTGTGTCCCTTAGCTCCGGAAATAGATGAGGCAGCAGTAATGCAGCTGGCAGAGATGGGCTTCCCGCTAGAAGCCTGCAGAAAGGCCGTCTACTATACTGGCAACATGGGTCCCGAGATGGCCTTCAACTGGATCATAGCCCACATGGAGGAGCCTGGTAAGAATCTTGCACTCAAAGTGGTGAATAATTGCAAACATGAAGACAAACTGCAAATTTGTGTAGTAGTACAATCGTAATCACTTTACTCATTTTAAAAAGTACATTTCGAAAAAGCAATCAGTTTTGGACCCAATTAATCAACATTGGATCATTTCCTACGACCTTGCAAGAACAGCAAACTCCCATCTGTGCATTTTCTCAGCCTTTCATTCATTTGAATTTAAATGAAGTGACACCAGAGGTCACATATCATAATTTCATAGCCTTTCTATATCCAGTAAATGTCAAAGTTGCTCTTTTTTTGGGGTGGGGGGAAAATAAGTGTCACCACAGTTCTGCCAAAAGCACTTGTGCAGCAACTGTGTCAGCTCTTCCACCTCCTCCAGGCGTGAGGAAGAAATACACAGAGACAAGGCACGTTTATTGGTATGGGGCCTTTTAAACTCAAAGGTAATTCAAAGTGAGAGACGAGTCAAATCTTCGCCGGATCAGGACAGCTTTTGTGTACTCTGCTTGTTTATCGGGGCACGTGTGTCCGTGACAACACCATCAAGTCTGTCAGTGCTTTTGCAGCCGTGATGTTCCTGCGAGGCCTGAACTTAAGTCACTTTTATTACCTTTGGTGCAGGGTAAAAGGCCTCAGGAGTGTGTGGAAATGAGAACAGCCTCTTGCTTTTAAAGTTGAAAGGAAAGCGATGCAAAATGGTCTGCTTAAAGACTAAACAATGTCATTTGAGGTGGTGCAATATATTTAGGGATAATTTGCGGGTTTAAGAAGCGACTATTCGGCCAGGTTGATCCATTTTCAACTAGCATGCATTTTCAATTGTTTGAGAAATCAACAAATAACAAACTACTCTTGTTACGCCTCTTTCTGCTCTGCAGTCTGGACACAGCTAAAATTAGTGCTGTGTCATTTTGCGGGGGGATTTTTACGGCAGACATCAATTTTAAGTACAGAACTATAAAAGAAGTGCCAATGTTTGCGTCATTCCTGGCTTCCTTCAATCTCAATTGCCTACAAAAAGTAATGAGCGGAGAAGCCCTAAGGTACTTTGAGTGGAGCTTGGTAATCTTTTCAATCAAAAAGAGTTTTGGCGATTGAATCACATGGGAATCGTCAATAATGACAAAATAATAATAATGACAAAAATAATTGCAGATTTGGAAAGTATTTGCCCTTATCTTTAATCAGACGCATTACTCTATAAAAACTTAGTTACTTTTCATCACTATGACCTATTGCTAATAAAAATTAAATTATGAAGGTATTTTTGACCATTATTTCATTCTATGAGGATATATTGACAAAATCAATGGAACATCCTCATCAAAATCTATGATTTGATGCAGATTTGTATTTTTTTTGCCAAGCCAAAAACCGGGCTACCATGGTAATCAATGCTGTGAAATATGCACGTTAAGGCAGAAGGGTTTCATCAGAAGTTGAGTGGAAACGAGCAGTTTAACAGACATTTAACTACTCTTGCAAACATGAGCCATTTATTTATTCACCTCTTATGTTTTCTGGCAGCTCGACAACACGTTGAGTGGCTACGGAAAGCAAGCGAAACAGGGAGATAAAGGCATTAGCGGGTAGATAAGGAGTTTGCCTTTTTCTTTTATGGCAGCAAGATTAATGAAGGCTGTTTATGGCCCTTCGTAATTACAGTCCCAGTGTCCTTGCTGAAGGGCCACTTCACTTTGATTTTAGTCTTGTGTACAAATGCCACATATATAAAGAAAGAAATAATTTCTTTTTGCGTTTGAAGATGCTTTATTTGCAAGTTCATTAATGTACACATTGTACTAAAGTATTCTAACTCTATGTTGTGCTACCATGCCTCCTTTATATTGCATTTATTTGTTTTTGCTAATTTGCATATTTTTTAAATGATCATTTTTGATGGGGTTTTACACTATCTTGACTTACGAGTGTCTCTCAACTTGACTTAAGCCGTGAACCCTACTTGTGTTTGATCATTCATTTGCTCATCAAATCATCGACTTCTCATTTTCTCCAGACTTTGCCGAGCCTCTCACGTTGCCCTCCATGTTGGGTCAGGACCCTTTCAGCAGTGCAGATAGTCCCGTGGCCGCCACCCCGCTGGACAACTCTCCCCCCGAGGAGAGCATTGCCATCCTCACTTCAATGGGCTTCCCTCGCTCTCACACCATCCAGGCGCTCAAAGCCACGGTCAGTCAGGTGTCCACTTTCGCTTTTGCAAATGCAATCTAATTTTCTCATTTAAAAGTACTGCTTGGCACCAACTTGTCACAAGGGATTATGTTGAAGTGAATTGAGGAGCTTTATCCAGTGCTTTGCTACCATCTTGTGGTATCTATGGCGGTAATTTTTGGAGGTGCACCAATTACTTGCAGCAGGCCAACTGGCTCGAGGATGTCATTTTTTTTTGGCAGTATATCAAACTCATTTCAAATGGGGTTGAAAAATATACAGTATGCGTGTGTTATTAGAGACTATTAGCGAGCGGGCTAACAAATAAGTTGATTTAAGCAGGACAAGAAATAGAGTATCACCTTTAAAGCGTTCGACTTTGGAGGTTCTTCTATAATAATAATAATAATAGTAGTGGGGTTGTTATTAAAGCACGGAAATAGAGCCAAAGCATACTGGACTTGTTTGGCTTCTTGCGCTCCCAGTATGAGCGCACAAATAAACACATATTGCTTTTAATTAATGTGAAGCTGGAGGGGGGCTCTCGCCACTGAGGTTATTATTAGCCCTAAATAAGGAGGAGGTACTTTTTTTTTTTCTTCTTCCCTCAGCCTCACTGACCTGACTAAGCCATCTTACACTTCTCCCTCATGCACTTCGTGGATGCACATCTCCAGGAATCATGGGTCTATTTTGGATCCCTTAAAAACATCCTCATGAGTGCCACTGCAAATATTTAGAGTGGGTCCATTTTGTGAGGGTCTACCTGAAAATGGGTGAAAGAAACCCACTTTCATTTCATCATGCCTTTGATGATAGCGCCTTAGAATGTTTGAGTTTACACTGCTGGGAAATTGCACGGCATCATAATGTGATATTCGAGTTTGATAACATATATTGAGTTAAAATTGTACAATTAGATGTCAGTGATTAGCATGCCTCCTTTACATGTTAAAAAAAGTAAGTAGAGGTATTTTAAATGTATTATTTGTGTTTTTATTTTGAAGAATAACAACCTTGAAAGAGCGCTGGACTGGATTTTCACCCACCCAGAGGAGGAGGAGAGCGACGCCCTTTCCAACATGGCTGACACGGAGCCCAATGACAACGCTTTCTCCAATGCAAACTCACACAGCGACTCCACATTGTCTCCAGACAGGGACACGTCGGGACCGCGTGTCAAAGACGGACCGGGACGTGAGTCGATGACTTTCTTTGGTCTCCATTCATTTTGTATGAAGAACATTTTGCACACGTACGGAATTAGCGAAATAGACCTTCACATTCATATTATGGAGTATACCAAGTGAACTAATGGAAGTAGTTGTGTGTGCCTTTGCTTTTTGCTTCCATTTATTGTAATGCGTGTCAAATTTTCTCACCTCAGGTTATGAGCTCTTCGCCGTCATCAGTCACATGGGAGCATCCACAATGTCTGGACACTATGTTTGTCACATTAAAAAAGAAGGCCGGTAAGTTCAGAGATCATACAGTTTTTCAAATATATTCGTAGTTATTATTTTATTTGGATTTACTTTTCAAAATAAGACCCTATCCGTTTTTTTTTACCAGTCTTCTACGGCTTATGGGTTTGCAATTATTTGAAACTCTTATGTCTTAACTTAGAATAATTTATTATCGCTCTTCGCTATCTGATGAAAATAATGAAAGGAGACTTTAATGCTCACAATCTGGATTTTATCTACAAGACTCCGCTTCAGAGGTAACGATTCACTGTGTTTGGAAAAGGTTAACTAATCGTTGATGCACAACAAAGTTCCATCTGTGACGAAAAACACCCCCCAGAAATAGTCCACCTAAGATATTGTCATAATATGATGACACGTATCCCTCTCTCCCCAGGTGGGTGATCTACAATGACCACAAAGTGTGTTTATCAGAAAGGCCTCCAAAAGACTTGGGCTACATCTACTTTTACCATCGACTATCAAGCAGTTAAGGTGATCATCCATCATCTCCCCTTAAACCAATGAACCACAGTCATCCACCTGGGAGAATGGCTCCCAACAGTACCCACAACCTCAGTGGTAACCATGGAACCGCCACCTCACACCATCTACCCGCCTTAACCATGAGGTCAGTGAGGAGCAACTCTGTTCACAAAGGGAAAGTCATGTGCTCTTATACTAGCGTTTTGTTCTGTTGAGTTTCAATGTGCTTGTTGTTGTCTACAGTCACAACAGAGGGACATGTGCAATGTTTGGTGCCCAAAACGTAATGCAACATCTCATCCCACTGGTACCATTTCAGATAATGTCAGTATTTTCCAAAAGGTACATTTTGTATATGTATTGTAATAAGTAAAGATACTGCCAGAGCTTTAACGCCAACACGTTTTGAGATGTCAAAAATGTGCAATTGGATCATTTCTTTAGTTTATTTCGGAATCGGAATATATAGTGTTTTTTTTCCCCCAACTTTGAAATTGATAAATATTCAGACACTGGACAAAGAATTCCTTCTTTGTGGATTTATAATAGCTCAACACTAACCTTATTTAATTAGCTATCGTGTCACGTTTAGTAACAAAAACTCAGCACTGTAAGAGTTTTCAAAATTGAAGTATTTTTCTCCACTGAAAGCACTTTTTTGTAACAAAAATATTTTGCACCCCAAACACAAGCAGAGTCGGAAGTGAATGTGATTGTTTAAAATATCAACTCCAGTCCAAGAGAGAAACTATAAGTGATGTTGAGGTCCTTGCAACTTCACTTTAGGTCCTTTGTAACGGATTAAGCCAATGCCACTGCAGTACACAAAAAAGAATGTTTTCTTCTGCCTGCAATATTTTTTCATTTGATTCATCTATGCATATCGTCATCAGTGTTTATGTCCAAAGACATTTGTATGCAGTACAACCAAACCTACTGGATTGTATAGACCTGAATGTAAAAATTCAAACAATAACTCAAAACATCTGTTGGTTTTAATACGCTCAAGGTAAGACTCGAAAAGATTGGACGCCCTATACCAAAACGGTTTGTAATTACCTATTGATGCCACAAGGTGGCAGCAAAGCATGACTTATGTAAAAAAAAAAAAAACTCCTCAACTAACTCCGATGGTAATTTTCCAGGCTGAACCATTATTATTTGGGGGTTCACTGTACACCGACCGTATTTCCGTTGCTCAAGTTTGACTTTCCGATTTTCCAGGAATTTGTGGGGGAGCATACAGTCATTTTTTTTCGCACCGTTTTTTCAAGATTTAGCAAGATTTGTTAAAAAAAAAAAAAAGTGTTGTCCTTGGCCTCCTCAAGGAAAGTGTCTCATCCTTAAAGCGAGTTCTGCTGATTTTTAGCCTTCAGTCATATTCAAAACTTGATATTCATATTTCCCAAGAGGAAAGCCAATTATCACAATATCAGTCAGTATAGCATCTCAGGTTACTGACATCTCTCCTTAAGGGCCAATATAAGATTTCAGCGGTGCTTCCCTTCAATAATGCCGTGCCTACAAAGTCCATGAGCAAGTTTAAATGCAGTCCATCGCAACGTAAAAATCTGGGTAATTCCCCCGGCAGTGAGGAACTGATCAAGCATCTCTATGCAAGTCTGGCATTTCCCACCCACTGTGTCACATGGTTGGTTGTCACGTGGATCAGTGGCCGCCCGGTGACGTTATCTCCAAGGTGTCGAGTGATGAATGTCTTCTTAGCTTCTGTTGTCATGTAATATTCTGTTAATCTCCAAGCAGCCGATTATGTTAACGTGCGTGTACATTCTGTCTGAGCTTTCCCTTCCAGCTGTTGTTCAAAATAGGGTTTAGTTCATCTCCACTGTTAGCATGTGCACTAATCATTTTAGTTATTTGCATTGTAAGATTATACTTTGCTGGGCTTTCTTTTCATATAACTAAATGTTCAAGTGGTTCTCTGTTGCCTTTTTTTTGGAAACAGATTTGTGCCAATTCAGTTTTCCTTAAGAGATTGTTTTACCTTGACTTTTGAAATGTATGCATTTATCCAGATATGGCTTAGCCGTATGTGAATAGTCATGCCAATATGTTCATTGGCACTATTTACTTACGATGTTTGGGTAATTTAATAAACAACATTTTGTCCACTCCTGTCCTTTGTTGGCCAGTGTTTGACATAAATTTGCATGAAAACAAGTGAGTTGAATATTGATCAACTCCCACCCCAATCACTCATTTGCAATTTTTATCTTCAAGAACACAAAGGCACATCCGTATGGAATTTGTATCACAACAGTTTATTTTGAAAAGATTACTTTCATAATGTTCATTTTAAAGGTTCTAATGCGGTCATTGTGATTATACAGGGAGAGTAATATGCATTACAGTGTTGAACTAAATGGATTGTTTAAAGCGTATTATTGATTAAAGCGTATCGTTTCAATGTCCTTCATACATGTCAGATGCATAGCTCAACAAAATACAAAAATGACTTTTGTACACTTCAGTGAAGTAAAAAATACCGATAAGTCTTACAAACCCCAACCATTTATACCTTTGACAAAAAACTTAAAAGAACTTGAAAGATGTTGAGGCACATTTATAGTTTTTTGATAATCATAAGGCAAGATAATGATTATTGAATTAAATCTAGCCCAATAATTTGGTGACTAATTCATCACATGGGTAAATAGGTCAGTGAGATAAAATGGTTGTGAAATTTAATCAATTCTCCAAAAATATCAAATTGCACATCTAATGGTAATGAAAGGAGGACAAAAAAATAAAGGATTTAGATTCATACCCAAACGAAGTATTTGGGCCAAATTGCAAGAGTTTATTATTAATCATGAATTTCAAGGATTAAAACATATTTGAGGAGATACTATATCGCTCTAATGGTTGGGGTTCGTAAAAAACGTCATCGGTAGTCAAGTCATATGGTAATTCTAAAATTCCCTAACAACACATCTGCTTCATAGTGTTTTTTGTTCACTAGCTGTTTCATTCTAACCAAAGCATTTTACAGTATATAGATGTATGTATATGCACTTTTTTGTCAAGGGTGCAGTTTTTAAATTGCAAACATATCTCAATGAAATGTCATATATGCTGTTACTCGGACTAAAAGAAAGCAGTTCCACGTTGCCCATGCATACAAACTCAATGTAAAAGAATCCAGCATGCGCTCAAGCTCGTTTTCTTTCTCAGGAGCATGCTTTATGATAATTCACCTGAGTGGCTTCAACGAGTCGCTTCTACCGACACTCAATGCAATACAGTATGCCATCGAAGGTTTCTTTAAAAAAATAATTTCTTCATTTCAAGCAAAAACAGTAGAGGCCTGCAAACCTCTATCAGAAAACTAGATTTAGGATTTTGTACATTTGGAAACCGACATCATTGTTTCAGTTTTGATACACAGTTGCATGAACAGGTGGTGTTTCTAAATGACTGCTGTCTATTGAAGGAAAAAAAGTTATTTGGAGGCTTGTACTGGTCCTGCTTTGTCCAACAAGCCTGGCGGTCGTGTGGGCACCTGGCAATGTCAGCATTTAGGACAGTGTGGAGGAGGCCAGTGAAAACAAACAGATCTGGTGGCCAGCTGTGACGCAGAGGCACAAAAGACTCATCCAAAGCCATTCTGCCATGTGGCCTCATTTAAGTGTAACATTGAAGTAACAAGAACAGTGGGTGGAAAAAAAACATTACAAAATATTTTTTGGGGATCATAAAACCCTCTCTGGTGGTCTCGCCTGACCATCATTTTTTCTTCACACACAAACTACTTCCCGCCCCTGACTTGTTTTGGCTGTATATGCTGTAGCAGCATGCACAGAATATATGGCGTGTCCTCAAGTTAGTAAAGTCAGAATTAAAATACTTTAGTTTTATTAAAACCATCTCAGCACTAATAAATAAATAAATAGATAAATAAATAAATGTAAAAACATAACATTGGCAATTGCACAAAAGCCCACGGCGTCATTGGAAAAAATATGTTGCATTATGGGGAAAAAGGTTTTTAGCTTTTAGCCTATGTTCTACCAATACGCTTGAATGGCTTTATCAAATATGTTCAGAGAACTTTGTCAATCTACTCCAACGACTTTATCTGTATGTTCGAAAGACTATTATTACATACGTTCAAACGCATCTGCACAACAAAACTAGTTTAAATGAATTTGCAAGATGTAGAAACGACATAGCCCGATCAAAAATGTTCACTCAACATTGGCAGTTCAAAGTGAGGGCTGGCGTAGGTGCATCAAAAAAAAAGAAAGGTTTAACATTTTAAGAAGCAAAACAGATATTTAGGTTTTAATTTTTAGTTCAATGTTAAGCAAAGAAGCTGGTCCGAGCAAAAAAAAAAAAAAACACAGGTGTCACTTTTTACTGCCATGAAATTTAACTGATGTTATTATTACAATGTTATTAGTGAAATTTCCTGTTCTTTGACAAAAGGTAGCCCGCATGATTTCAAGCAGAAAATCAGCAGTACGGTTGTGACGTAATTTTGATATTTTTGGTGCAAACAAGGACAAAGATGACACTGCCATGGAACACAACGTGGCACTACAAAATGAATTGTGTTGCGTTTATCTTCAGATTTGGGTTTATCTCCTGTTGTTGTCTCGCACCGATTTCCTAATGAAATCCTTGCCCTTATTCAACCCACGACCACACTGCTGTATGATTGGAAAGAATAATAACTGGGCTCTGGCTTCCCCTGATAGCATTCTTAGCATTTTTCTAACGTCCGATAAACATGAAATATGACCTTTTGCATAGAATCAGACCTCCACATCTTCAGCTT
The DNA here is from genome assembly GCF_059516105.1 of Syngnathus floridae. Lineage (NCBI taxonomy): Eukaryota > Metazoa > Chordata > Actinopteri > Syngnathiformes > Syngnathidae > Syngnathus > Syngnathus floridae. The sequence continues at coordinate 7,631,085 of NC_142425.1, forward strand.
GGCAGGGTCGCTGCCACGCCTGTTAAATAGCCAAGTGTTGGGCTAAACGTAAAGGAAGGCAGATGGAAGGTTATCATTTAGTCCATTTGGCTGAAAATAAAAGTCACAGAGTGACTTTCAAACAATAGTGCTGCAGAGGACATGGAATGTCGGGTATTTGACTTTTCTGGATTCATAACCATGCTATTTTTTATCTTTTTTTATAACTAAAACAATTCCCACCAAGCAGTACCACTTCCAAACCTAAACCTGAACTGCACTGCTTGGAAAAGTTAGATGATGCCTGAAGATAAAGAAAATGTTTAAAGGTTTAGAAGCTGAAACACAGTACGGAGTGATGACATTTTTTTTTCCTCCAAATTTGATGCTCAGCCGAAAAGTTCTTAGGACCATCATTACATTAAATTGAGCAAAGATTAAAAAAAAAAAAGAACAGTTTCCGGCAAATGAGAAAAAGACAGAATCCAAGTCAGAAGATAGCAATAAATCAAAGAAAGTGAAACTGGTCTGGTAATATAATATATAGGATGCAATGGCTTAGTGTTTTTGTGTTGCCATAAAAATAGTATCAATAAATCTTGTCGGCATGCTTTTGAGTAAGGCTTAACACAACCTGGCTTGCACATTCCACTTGGACTGAGGAGGTTACCGGTTTGTCTCAAGTGCAAAAAGGGAAACATTTTGAAAAGTCATGCGGGAGCATTATTCCAAGCCGGCAAGAGAAATGTGAACTTCAGGATATATGGTGCAGTTGTTTTCATTTGCTCACTGAATCCACCCGTGAGTCTTTCTGAGCGAAAGCTTTGTTTTCCCAAAATCTCGTCAGTTGTGTGCAAACAGCAAACTGTACATGACGTTCCCTCTGTGAGATCACTCCCGGTTCAGCTCTGTTCCAATGACTGAGCCCGTTTTTAATTGACAAAATTCTCTAAGGCATTGCTCGTACAATCTTCGCCCACCCTTGTGCTCTTCGGGGTGCTGTGCAAATCCGTCACAAAGCAGTCACTTGGAAGAACCTGTCCTCAGAACAGCTCCAAGTTAATTGGGGTGGACGACGTGCATAAAAAGAAACGGAAAATCTCCAGCCTTACATCTGATGCATTCTGATGTGTCCACTTTGGGCTTTGAGCTACTGGCTAGACGAAAGATGAGGAACTGCAGTTGTCATTACCTTACTATTCCTCATATGTCTAAGTTAAAGGCTTTCATGAGAAGATCCAGGTCACCGATGTTTGCAGCCTGGAAGAGTTCAGGCTGGTCCATCATGGACAAAGCTATCCTGAGAGCGGCCCAGATGTTTCCGGACATGACCTGGTGGGACTGCTGTCGACTCCGGCTTTTCCGCTGAAGACTGAGGGCCGTCAGGAAGTTGCTGGCCGCTTCTCTGGGGAAATAAATGCATTCACTCTAGTTTAATTGGGCTGTCTCAACATAATGACGTTTGATTCTCCAAGCCATAACGTGGTCAATATTATCTGTGTCTATGTTTTTATTATTCTGTTGGGCTGGACCTTCAGTGTGGTCACTCCTGAGTCTGTGATGTTTTTAATAACGACCTGAGCATATAGTTGATGAGTGTGGTCATATTTGATTACTTCTATAGAAGTTGTCTCATTCAAACTCCCCCCAATTGCACACTCACCTGTGTGCTCCGAGGTTAATGCAGCTGATTCCTAGGTTATAGCGAGACCTGATAAATCCTGGCTGCAGCTCCAAAGCTCTTGTGTACGCCTCCACCGCCTCCTCGCTTCGGTCTCCATTTGCCAGAGTGGCCCCTAGCCGGTTCCACAGCAAGTAATCCTGGGTCAAATAGAAATCTTTTAAGCTCTTAGAACTGAATTATCTGCTTTGCAACAAAATAAGCGGCCTGTTTTTTTGCGATGAAAAAGTGACAAAATGTGAACTTCAGCTCCTGGCTCAGCTAACAAGGGTAATTTAAGGAGAGCTCAGTTACATCACTCAGGGTGTCCTTGTGCTTGTTTGCCACCTGGAGGCACACACACGCACACACACACATGATTGTATGCAGAGGTCATGGTCAACGGCAGTACAGGGGCCCTTTATCTAAGGTTGAGCCTTGCAGTGGGGATATAATTATCTTCCTTTGTGTTCAGTTAGTTTTGCAGCAGGGGGGCAGATATTACCAAGTCAAATTTGGGAGGTTGGATTTAACGGTGAGTAATGTTCATGCCGACCTGGGACATGGTAGGGGAGGACAGACGCTCATTTGCATCAAGGGGATAGAGAGACATCGATAAAGTTTGCGAATCGTCACACACATTGATGTTTTTGCCTCTGTTTAGTATGTGAATGAGCGATGAGCACTTTGTGTCACATGCTGTTAAGAATTATGCTGATTTAATGCTTTGATGACATCTTCACCTTTGTGTGAACATGACATTTTACCTTTGCATGTGTATGTGTACAAAACTGAGAGAGGAGTGCTTCTGTGCAAATCGTTTTTTTTTTGTAGTTTGAAGGTCAGCTTTTCAAATATCTGCATCCATGTTTGCGAGAGTCTCTCTGAAAATGTTCACTTTCTAAATGGAAATTTTCAGCTTTTTTCCGTCTAATCTCTGGCATCATCTTGATGCCCTGATATTCTAACAACATTTGAAAACAAGACAAAAAATGTGTGACTGTAAAGGGGGTGCTTTGAATACATTATTGACTACCGTATTTTCCACACTATAAGGCGCACCGGATTATAAGGCGCACCTTCAATGAATGGCCCATTTTAAAACTTTGTCCATATCTAAGATATATACATTTGGTGCGCGGGCCGAACTTTGGACATGCCTGCTGTAGTGGCTCAATGTTGATCCATATATAAGGCGCACCTGATTATAAGGCGCATCGTCGGCTTTCTACAATATTGGAGGTTTTTATATATTTTTTTTCTTATAGTGCGAAAAATACGGTAATACTGAACCTTACAAATAAATTCCAATCATGTATTCTGAGTGGAGACATTGAATTTAACATAAAAAGCCAAATATGGGCTAGAGTAGCACCTATCTAAAGTAAAATTCTGTCTTTCCTCAAGTGAATGAGTTTGTGTAGTGGCAATACCTCAGGCCGCACTGACAAGGCCCTGTTGAAAGCATCCACCGCCTTGTTGAACTCGCTGCTGAGGTTGTAAAGCACCCCGAGGCCCGTCTGCAAGTCTGGGTCAACGGTGTCCGAGTTGTGCTGGACTGCCTCCAAGAAGAGTTCCTTGACCTCGGGTAGCACGGAGCTGTGGTCATGTTTACATCAGCGTTAAGGCAGCAGTGACAGTGTTGTTGGAAGAAAACAAATAATCCTTTCTTGTCATTGAAGGTCATTTTTTTTCCCAGATGAGGTCAGGCATTACAAATGCTTGGGAGATGGAGTGGATAATTGCCAAGAGCGGTTAACCAGCAGGGTTAAAGGAGAAAGATGGAGTGAGCAGAAGAAAAAAGAGAATAGGGAAGATTCCACATGGATTAGCGGGAACATCACGGTAATTGGGAGGTACCTGTATCTCTTCACTTTGACTAGACGATTAATGATTTGATAGAGTGTTTCTTTTTCTCGGGAGAAGAATTAAGCCTTTTTTTATCTGATGTTCAAAGCTTAAAACCTTCATTTTAAAAGCTTAAGATAGAAGCGTCTCCCCCTAAAGCAGGGATTGAGAGTGGTCTGGCGAAGAGGGCACACTTGTCAAGATAGTGAAAGAATGCTAGCACCAGCCCTGGCTCACAGAGCTGGCGAGTTCTAGTGCTTTGACGCACTTAATGAATGTCAGAGTAAAATAAAAGAGCTTGTAGAACACGTGATAAATATATAATGTGACATTGTGTTCTGTTGGTCAGCATTTTTTAGGTCATATTTTTGGCAGTTGAACCAATTTTCAAGAAGTGGGTAAAAAAAAAAAAAAATCAAAAAGTGAACCTACACTCCAAAACATAACAGCCCACCATTTTGTTTACCTTTCATGCCTGCCAACGTTGGGCGCATGGGACATCCTGCGCTGGGAGTTTGGGGATCCCGCAAGTTGGTTTTTGCCTTTCAGGAGGTGTTTGTATTTCGGATTGTGCCGCAGCCAGCGGAGCAAAGCCTCGCAGGCTTCGTAACGCATACCCGTGTTGGTCAGACTCACCGCCAAGGCCATGAGGGCCGTGAGATTGTTGGGGTGGAGCTCCAAACACCTGAATGAAGACGGGAAGCGGGTGAAATTGCATGCATAGATCTGTTTTTGGATTAGCGTGCATAGAAAGTGTTGTTGTTTGTGACAGAGTAAAACAGATAAAGCAGAGATCTTTTGGATGTACGTCATGGATTAGTTTAGAATAAGAGAGAAGCCAAAACTAAGATTTAGCAAGATAAACTCATGTGCCAGTCTTAATCTCTGTTAATCTCATAGTAAATTATTTCACCCCAGTGTATTAAAGGTGAGGGTTACATAAAATTGAAGTCAGAACACTCAAATCCCCTGCACACAAATTATCTTTTTTTAAAATAATAAGTATAGAAGCAAATTTAATTGCTTTGAAGTAAATTTAAAAATGTACAAACAGAATAATTATTTTATGTGTAGCATCCAAAGTGTTGCCAGTGGGGGCTCCAACAGGACTAAAGCCAGGTAAAATATCTAATCTGACTTCATACCAAAATATTGCGCAGACAGATGGCAGTTGTTATATAACAACACAATGTGGACTGAAGCGACTCATATTTGACTAATAACTGTCTGCGAGATTAAGTGCAAAAACAGTCTCTTGAGTAATCACGTTTACTTGGGAAAGTACAATTTTTTTCGTGTTCGATTGCAAAGAAAAGTTTACACTGAATGAAATATTTGAACTGTGTTGCTAATTTTACTTCGACACTATTAACAGATGCATCATTTATTTATTTATTTATTTATTTATTTATTTATTTATTTATTTATTTATTTATTTACCTCTGTAGGGAGACAATCGCTGCCTGCTCATTCTCATTTTCGGCCTGAGTGGTCCCGAGCACTTGCCAAGCCTGCAGAGAAGCAATAAGGAGAGAATATAATAATGAGGAGAACCCTAAAGTCTACCAATACTTTGTCATTCTGCCCCAAAAAACTTAATTATAGATACAAACTTTGAATATGTGCTATACAGTATTCAGTAAATTTCCCAAATAAACACTAGAGGGCAGACTGATTAATTTTAAATCCATAAAGTGAGATTATAAAATCCTCTCTGTAAAACCTCATGTTAGAACCAGTTAATACTAAAACTAATCTCTGCGCATGTCTTTTTTTTTTTTTTTGGTCCTGTCTTAAATAAGGAGAGAAATAATTTCTCTGAGGTCTTTGGAGTGAGGCAACGAGCGACTAAGCACCCCAGGTGGAATTTTGGAATCGTATTAGTTCCATACACAGAGGGATTATCCTTCCTCTGTAAAAATTGGCACATTTCTGTATATTCTTGGGGATACCAAAAGGGCTTTATGCAAAGGCTTTGCTCTTTCAACCTGCAAAGAGGTCACTCCTAACTGTATGAAAAGATGAAGGCGAATAAAATGTAATGACCAAAGATTTTCCTCACTGGTCAAATGGAAATTGTCAGTACAGGCAAGTTACCGTGTTTTTCGGACTATAAGGCGCACCGGACTATAAGGCGCACCTTCAATGAAGGGCCCATTTTAAAAACTTTGTCCTTATATAAGGCGCACCGGACTATAAGGTGCACCATTAATGCATCATGTCAGATTTTTAATCCAAATCAAATCATTCTCCATTTTATCTTTTTTATTTCAACTTCAGATTTAACAAATTACTTTATAATCACAAAGTAATGATCCATAGTCTAGATTCATAGTTTTCAGTGGGCCAGTTTAAATTTAGGAATTTGGTCCATATATAAGGCGCACCGGACTATAAGGCGCACTGGCTTTTGAGAAAATTTTAGGTTTTTGGGTGCGCCTTATAGTCCGGAAAATATGGTAGGCCTTTTTGTTACAGTAAACAATTCAAGAAGGTGGAGGAAATTCTAGGCAATCAGCGTTCAAGCCCGTGTCCTCTGAGAACAAAATCTGCCTCGCACAGCTGGTGGCCACTGAGGCATTTTTTCTTTATGGTTTCTCTCAGCATGAGTCGGAGCTTTTTGTTCGCACTTGCCACAGTCCAGTTGACCTGTGCAATCATCATTGTAAAGCATAAATATGATTATTTCATTATTTCTCAAAATCGTTCAGCCTCAATGCGTGTTTTCATGACTGCATTCACCTCGGAATCGTGAGGGTCTTGCAAGACAGCTGCTTCCAGCATAAGCACCGCATTTGGCAAGTCTCCTTCTCGAGACTTCTTCAACCCCTCATCAAATGCATTAGGCAAGTCCTTATAAGGATTATCCGTGTGGAAGTAGTAACCCTGTCAGCAAAAAACAAAAAAAAACCACAACAGAAAACAAGTTCAGTGGTGACGTCAGTGGCCCTCGGATGCAAGGAATCGATCGTTAACACATAGCGGACTGGGCTCCCTGAGGTTTTTTCCCCCCGCTCTCTTTAAATGTTAAACTTTGAATTTTCCAACTGTGATTACCCCAGCGTGTTTACGGCTGCCTCAGAGCAAGACGACTTTGAAAGAACTTGCTCTGCGCTGGGATCAATCAGGAGGTCCCGCAAGTCGGCTCTCTAAAGACTTCCCCGTATGGGAAGGTCAACTCATGGGTGATGAGCTGTGCCGAGAAACATATTCGCTTGTATTATTTATACCACACAGATGCTCAGGTGGCATTTTGGAATATACAGCATAATGATTGGATTGAGGAACACAGTAAGATTCAGTTGTTTAAACTTCTGTTGAAAACTTTAGCCCACAGAAATCACAGACAAGAAGAAATCACTTTTTTCCTTATGACCCTAATCTTTCATTGCTGATTAGAAAAGTTTATATAGTTCTACCATTTCATAGTGAGGCATGCCACATCGATTTTCAGTCCAAATGTGAGGTTACAAATATGTTTTTTTTACCTTGTCAAAGACTGCACAAATATTCCAAAGGATAGCAAAAGGTGATGTTTACAAATTATGCAGCACAGTTTTTTTCTTCTATTCTTCTACTCTGTTTTTCTCTGAAACTTCAAGTCTCAAATGTTTACTTGTGTGTAAAGGAAAGCACACACAGGTTAGAAAACATTGTAATGAGGTGATTTGAAAATCAGAAACGGAAAGTGGAGGTTCTGCAAGCCAAGGTAATGGATCTATTCAACACAAACAATTTCCATGAATAAATCCCAAAGTGTTTCTCTTCAAACAGAAGCAAACAGAAGTTTGTGATGAATAGACGGCATGAAAAATAGAATCATTTTGGACCTCCTTTGCACAAACTTATATTGCTATGAATTGTGTGCATACTTTATTGCACACTTAATTGCTTGCGCAAATGCCGATGATTATATTAATGTCGCAATAAATGCAAAAACCTCTCGTGGAAAATTCCTCACTGCTTGTTTATTCTGTCAGTATTAATAATAAAAAATGTCATATTTCCTACACTTATTGATCTGAGCCTGACTACAAATCAGAGACAATATTGACCTTCTCATGAGGAGAAACCGTGGAGGGAATCTGGGCTTGCTCATTCTCCGTCAGCCAGTTTCGCCGAGCCAGTTCCTCCCACTCTGCTTGCATCTTATCCCAGAACTCTGTATCCGACTACGGAAACAGCGAGGGAGGGGGGAAGAATGGGAGATCAGGATGAAGCAAAGGGGGAGGAGTCAAGGAAGGGAGAGAAACAGAGGTGAAAGAATGACTAGTGCACATGACATAATTTCAAGTGACATTTGCGTTTCACTTTCGCTGACCAAATACCGAAAGGTTGCGATGGATGAAATATGTAATACGTGTTCACTTGCTTCTTCTACAGAGCACGTTCGTGTCTTTTAGTTTATGTGGGCGCTCCATTCATCACACTGTCAATGATTCTTGGCCAAGCTGGAATGAATGATGCCAATCAGAGCGGAACAACCGTCTGCGTCTCACTTATGGGCTCGTCCATTGTCAGAAACACACGAGATGAAAGATGGGGCCAAAGTCCTCTCTTTCATGTCTGTGACTGTGTCTACTGACAATCTAGACGGGATCACGGTCGAGATCCATATTGAAGGAGTACGTGTCATAGGTCTTCTCATCTCCTCTCTTCAGAGGCTGCCGAATGACACCGAGGCCATTGTGGCTCCTGACGAACAAGCTACGGCAGGTAATTGGCTGCTGCTGACACTCCAAGCCAAATTGCCTCAAGGTGATTGTCATGGTTGCCACTTCCTGAGGGCCCTTTTCACATATCACATTCCAAATATGATCTGATTGGAGCCACACCGTGCGGATATCGCACATCTCAATTCTCTACAAATTAAAACAATTCTCAAGTATCTTGCTGAAATGTCTATGACATGCTTCCATCCTTTTTTTTTGCACATTCCTAAAATCGGTTTGTTGTGATGTGGTTTTCCAATCCAAAATGATCAAGCCGATGTTGGGTTATTTATACCCAGTGCATTGGGTTAAGGATTTGACTCAGCAAGATTTTGATCCAACAGTTTTTTACCCTTTCCTGAGTCTACCTAGCTATTTTCTAATTGGGATGGGCTATGTCCGGGTTATCTGGACACTGGCTGGGAATCAAACCCACCACCTCTCGTTTACACAAATTCTGGTTAAGAAAGAAACGCCATCTGATGTATAGATTATCCATCACCGCACTCCAACAAATGCTTCTAAAATATTACACAGAGAGGAGTGTTTTTTTCCCCCCAATTTTTAAAAAATTAAATAATTCTGGGCTTGCCAGTTTAATTATGTGAAACAAGGCGAGGTAATTTACAACCCATGTAGTATTGAAGAGAGCTGTTATGAATACAAATGTTACTTGAGAATGAACAGCAGGATGCATGTTCGATATAAAAATGAATGGGCCATGACATAAATGCATGTTGACAACACCGATGCTGACAATGTCAACGTGTAGAGAGCTTATGCAAAGCCAAACAAATGTTTGCCTCAAGGGTAATTTACAAGTAGTCATTCAGGATTGCACATGAGGGAATAGTTGTAAATGATGATTATCAATTCCAGATAAAATAAGAAGCATCGTGTACATATGAGCAGTAGACATTAAAGGCTGTATAAGCTAGACGAGTATACTTTTAGAAAAAAAAAAAAGGAATGAAAGGGGTTAGCCATCTTGACCCTACATCACAGAAAGTTTAATTACTTATCAGTGACACAAGAAACCTCACCCCCAGCGTTTCCAGAGCCGGGCCGCCCTGGCCTTTCAATGCTAACAAGCCCCCCGACAGCTCTGCCCGGCCAGTCCTTGCTCAGCCGGACCAAAATAGAAAGCCGGCGACCCGATAATGGAATAACACACATTTATCGGACATAGTGCCCCGCTTGTATTTTGCTAGAATGCAATTACCCATGATGTGAATGTCTGTGATAACACATAGTTCAGCACATGCAGTTTTTTTGTTCTGTCGGCTTAAATGAAAGGCAAGTTACTAGTGCAGCAACTTCCGTCAGGCTCTTTGACAGCAAAGATTGACGTTCAATTTGATTTACAGCTAGAATTCATTGATTGGAGTGAGATGCAGCCATTGCAAATAATTACAATAAAATACAATAAAAAATTCTTTGAACTTTTTCAAAATTAGACACATAATTGTACTATAAATTAGCCTACAAATTACTGAAGGATAAATTTTCAGCCGTGCAATAAAAATTAGGAATATCACATCCATCTCTCAGACAGATTTAACTGTCTTGCAGGCGATTGGTGGTGCAGTCCAATTGCTTTTAGTTATCCAGAGATAATAATCTAAGAGTCATTCCCCCAGAATAGAAGGAACTTTTATTATATATTAGATTTCCCAAAACCTTTTAGGGGGGCATAAAGCCATTAACATTTGAGAGCTCACCAGTGTCTGTTTGCACAAAGGCTAACTACCAAATTGCTGCAAATCATTTTGACCAAAACTTTGCTCTCATTGAACTGTTTTAACCTAAATTGAAAGAAGCCAGTTAAGAGGGTAACTGCATTATTTCTCCCCATTTATATGTGGATTGAGAGCAAAATCTAACAAACAACTCACTCAGCATCTGATAAAAACAAGAAGGCATCGGGCTGATGTCGCAGAAGATAATAGGTAATAATAGAGTGCGCACATCCTGCTGTTGTTTTAATCAAGGAAATGCCATGCTGCAGAAAACCGAGTCTATGTTTTATTTCCACTCAGGGAGTCCTATTTCTTATTCATCACAACCAAAACAAGTCCCAATTTATTCTGCATTATCCAAGCGAAGCATAACAATACCATATGGCCAAAGTAATTGAAACTGTCCTCATGTCGCATGAAGAGTCACTAACCCACCGAGAAAATGTTTCATCACCCAGCCATCATATTCCTTTAGAGCCGTTTTTCCATTTCTCATTTCATCCTCTTATCTGTAAAGCCGTAAAAGGCTACATTTACTATCATCAGTGGTAATTTAGCAATTTGGGGCCGCTTTCACGTCGACTCCCTCTGAGGGTTCTACTTTTTTTGTCTACTTTATCAAATGGAATGGCAGAAAGCCTACATGCTGGATTGACATCCTCTTGGTGTTACGCTAGTTGTGTTCCTATTGTGTATATACAGGAACTGAGATGATCTGATTGTGGATATTGATGAAATATGAACCTCAAATGGCTGACCACTGGCATGAAAATTCATCCTCAATGGAAGACTGGGCTCATTCCAAGCCGGGAGGTTATGTTACTGATCGATGAGTCGTGCTCTGAAGCACATCTATCTCCAAATCTCTTCCCTAACCTGCCCTGCAGCTGATCCCAAGACAAATATTTTGAGGGCTTACGGCTTACACAACCTGTGACATCAGGGCTAATTTTAGGATGGAACCCCCCAAGTGGGCGCATGCGGCGCTCTTCTACTGCTCCTCACACTTTCTGACCATTTTTGCTGTCCTTGCTCTATTATTCATCAGCACGGTATAAAACAACATGTAGTCTTTGGTTCAAGAAAAAAAGAGGCTTTTAGTTCCAGAAGGAATTAGAAAAATCCTGAAAAGAATTTGTACGACTCAGGCTGAGATGACCTTGAACTGAAAAATGGCAAAGTCAAATTCAATGTGCACACACATAAGTGACATGAGCAGATTTGATGTGAATTGATTTATATTTTGGGAAGTGGTTTGTACATCTGCCTCACAGTTCTGAGGTTTGGGTTCGATTGTCCCTTCCGGACATCTTACCGTGCTTGTATTACTCTGGCTTCCTCCCACATCTTTTACATACCTTGATAGCATGTTTGGATTTGGCTATGTGACTCCATTAGACATAGAAGTACTTTCTGTACCTCCCCCAAGGCTGAGCGACAATCTGCCTACCTCCACAGCAGCCTTGGCTCGCTCAAACTCTTCTTCTAGAGACTGATGTCTGGAAAGGAGGGCGCTGCCCCACCGCTGATCCTTGGTTAGACGAGCCTGTCACGCACACAAACGCACAATTCATTGGACAGGATATACGTATATGCAGAAACGCAGTTCATTAATCATCCACATATAGCCCATTATGCACACACACACAATCAGCCAGAGGGAGACAGGCAGGGAGAGTGTGCAGGGGTCAGCCTTCTCTGCTTTCTCAGGGACGAGTGAATATCTCCTCCTCAACAAAGCTTCTGACATGCTTTAGCTCAATCACTCGTGTCAGCATCTCAGCCCAACCCTCGCCATGCTATACTCAGCCAACCTTTCTGGGGTTCAACCCCAACCCACCCCGCCCCGCCGTCCACTTTTGTGCACCTGCACATGCAATCCAACACCTCACAATACGCTGACGGCCGCACAGGTGTAACTTCAAACATCCTGTAACTAAATTTAAAACAGACCCGGTCAGCAAAACTTCAGTTATATCTATACATTAGTCCAGGGTAGGTTAAACGATTTCACATTGAGGAGTGTGATTTATTGCAATGACTATATAGACTCAACATAATAAAACATTAGGTCATCAAATCTATTCCAGACACTGAAGAATTAACGGGCCCATGTGAAGTGAGTGATGTCCCCTTGAATGGGTAGCATAATCTCAGTATTGATGGATGGATGGATAACAGTAGACGTAAAATTGCCTTTTTTCTTTTATGTTTCTTTATGAAACTCATATATGTACAATACGTTCACTTTGTCAAGGAAAATTCACCCCAAAAACCAATAAACACATTTGTGTCCATATCGAGGGCAACTCATTTATGGATGAAATGACTCTTCATCATCCTGGAAAACACTTGATTATTCTAGGGGTTGATTTTTCCCTAGACTAGTTTTGCAAACTACACGCAAAACAAATCTTCAGTTTTTGCATGAGTATTTTGGATCCCTACAAAATAGCAGGCGACTGCTCCTGTCTGTGAACCGTGCAACTTTTGAGCCCAAATATTTGGAATGTTTGTCTGCGAATAACTTCCATCCATCCTATCTTTAATACTAAATCAATTATTAATAGGGGTGGTGAAAAGGTGAAATATGTTTAGCTAGCTCAGTGAGATCAACACTAATGCGCTCAGAGTAAGACGGCTCAATAATTCATAGGCTATTAATCCAATAATGGCATCAGAAATAAGACCCCCAACGCAGACCTGTAGACATCCAGCCAGCAAGAAAGCGCTTCACATTTAGACCATGTAGCACTACCAAAGACCAAAAGCACCACCTGTCAGCTTCAAGTCAAGCCACTCATTTTGGAAGTCAAATTTCATGACATGGTGCAATGCTGTTTTGGCGGTGCAAATGTTTAAGTTTTCCCATATGAAATGAAAGGATGCATAGGGAGGCTTACATGTCTTCCACTAATATACTGCCTGTTGAGCTGAAATGGAAGAATTGTAGGTGTTAGGACAAATGACGGCAAAACAATCACACACAACTTGAAGGGTTAACGTGCAAAAGTGGTTTGTTCCAGGGTATAATGTATGTTAATGTAATATTTCCTGTATTACTTTTAAATGATATCGACATCAAATGCAGAGAGTGTATACAATAAAGGTGATTACTCCCAATTTGGAATCACACAGACCGAGCACTTACTTGAGATGCAAGGGCAGACTCGGGTTCTGCTTTGGTGTTTGCTTCCACGCAGTTTTTATTCAAAGGCTCCAATTGGGTTTTAGAGTCAATGGACCTGGAAAAGTGACGGAAATTAGCACTAACAATCCAAGTTTTTATTGGACATTATACTAAATCTGTACAACATTGATTCTAAAGAAATATAAACATATACAATATTATATAATACGCATATAAAAAGACAACAGATCCACATTTAAGTGATTATATTTTATACTGAGTCCTAAAATGAAAAGGACGCCTGTTCAAGGACAACAGAACGGAAGGGATGTGCAGCAAAGTCCTGAACAAATTGAAGACAGTCTAATGAAATTTTGTTGAAACAGCTGAAGAGCAAGTCTGGAACAGTAAAACAATGTATTAACCATGGCAAGGCCTGATCCAATATGAGCCCAAGATTTCTTAAGATGTGGTGCATATTTTTAGAAAATGACCCTAAATTGATGGCAACCTGAGGAATTAATTCTGAGGTCTTCTGCTTGCAAGTGGTATGATTTGCTGATGTCATCTCTGAAAAAGAGCATGTGAAGCGCAAAGAAGATGGGCCCTTAAATTGACCCCTGTGGAACACCACAGAAAAGGAAGACAGACTCCGACTTGCCTAAGAATTCTGAACACTGCCTACACTATTTTGACCCATGACGTGATCTGTATCTGTGCAGGACAGTGCTTACCATAGAAATTCATTTGAAGAGTTTTTTGATGAACGCCGTCTCTCCAATTTCCACTTCCTGTTACCGTTTCTCTCAGGGTTGGGGTTCAACTCTTCCCATTTATCCAACGGTGAACCAATGATAGCTGCACTCAAAGATAAGCGTTAACGAATTGGCATAGGAGGCGTCTAAAATAAAGTTGTTGTTTGAAATAATATATTTTTGGACTCTCAAACTACTAAGGGTCTGAAAGGTTAAACAAAGTGGAAAAACTGACAATTAGTACTGAGAGTGCTCTAAAAATAACATCTATTGGCAGTTCAGACATTTTCTTTTTTTGAAACATCAGGGAAATTCTTGCTGCCATGAATTATTCACTTCACTGCTGTTTAACATACAGCCTAATTAGTTCCCAATGAACATTCCATTCCGCTGAAAGTGTTTTGACAGTTTCTTCATAATATTTGCACAGTGTCCATACCAGAGTCCAGTGACGCTCTCTCTGTTGTCCGCATGCTCTGTTCCAGCTCCACCTGGATCAGCTCTGTCTCTGCGTTTTTTTTCCTGTGCGGGCTTTTTTGCTTGTCGCTACGGGATGAACGAGGACTCTTCTTGTCTTTGTTGTTTCTCTGCTCGCTTGGCTCGCTGAGATCCAGTAGGTCCAATGTTGACGAGAGAACTGCCAAGACAGCACTTTTTATTGGAGCTTTCACGCTGTGTAAATCTAAATTTGTTTGGCAGTTTTATCATTTCAAAACCTGGCTTCAATTGGAGTGTGATGCCCAGATGGGATAAAAAAAAAAAGCAATTTTAATTTCATATTTTCCCATGATAGCAAGTAAATTGGCCATTAAAACAGTTGCAAAACAAATCACAGTAATGTATCTTATTATCAGCAGACACATTTTAATGTCAGTTGAGGAAACCTTTTAGTAAAAACAAATTCTCTCACCCATTAAATTCCTTTTTTTTTTGCTAATAATATTTCTCATTTGAAAAATTTCTTTCAGATGAAAGACTATGTTGGTCTGAAAAAAAATGTGGGTGATTCAGCATCTAATATATGGGCCTTTTTTAAAACAAAAAAAATCCAAATACATATGTGAGGCCAATAAAGAGGAGCATCTTTCTACTTAATGGACTTTTATGATACATTTTATGACCTCAGGATAGAAGTCCAACAACATCAGTGTGTGATTATTTGTCTTGTCTTCTTCCTGTTTTAAATTTACTGCAACCTTTTCTAACACGATTAGACACGTTGCAGTTTAATAAAAAATAATCGCCAATACCCGACATGAAAAGACATAAAAATCACACAGTGGTAGTTTTTAATTTCTTTTACAATTTTCTTCATAGCTATAGCCTACTGTTTTGTTTCATCAGTGCCATTCACACACACTCTTAATGGTTTCTCCTGATTGCCGCTAATTTTGCTATACACTGGGTGGTAACTATTAAAACTCACATTTGTAGAACCCCAGTCAAAATCGTGAGCCACTCTGTGATTTTTTGCCCCATGTAAGGAGAGCTCAAAGCTGTAGAAAAATGACGAGATAATTGGCGTACTGCTGTTTCATGATAACCAGCTGAGAGCGTTTGTTGACTGAAATCTAAGCGTAATCAGAGCTTGTCGCCCGTGACTTGTGCTATTTAGATGACAAGCGCAATTACAAATATGGGAGGGTAGGGTGCACTCAAGGAAAGAGCTTTCCTGAAGAGGTTTTAGTATCAAAAAGAAACAAAAAGGCATTCAAAATGTTTTGACACGGTTGAGTTTACATTAATGAGACTGGCAAGACAATTGCTCAGATTGTGAGGTTTTATCTATACATGGGATTTTTTTAAGCTGCTTGGAAGGATGTTTTGTGTTTAAAATAATACCATATGTTCCGGACTATAAGGCGCACCTAAAAACCTAAAATCTTCTGAAAAGCCGACAGTGCGCCTTATAGTCCGGTGCGCCTTATATGAAGACCAAATTCCTAAATTTAAGATGGCCCGAAACATTGTGTCATGAAATCAATCATATGTGGCCCGCTGAAGACTATGAATTATGAATCAAAAAGACTATGGATCATTATTTTGTGATTATAAACTAATTTGTTGCGTCTGAAGTTGAAATAAAAAAGATAAAATGGAGAATGATTTGATTTGGATTAAAAATCTGACATGATGCATTAATGGTGCGCCTTATAGTCCGGCGCGCCTTATATAAGGACAAAGTTTTTGAATGGGCCATTCATTGAAGGTGTGCCTTATAGTCCGGTGTACCTTATAGTCCGGAAAATACAGTACATAAAATAAAATGTGTTATGTGGTAGTATGACTACATATTTATTGATTTTAAAAAGTTGATTTACAAAAATTGGGTTTCTTTATTTCCTTTTTTTCCCCCCGTGGAATTCTTTTGGAAAATATGGCAGCTGGTTTAATTAGACCAGCATAAATTTGCTCTTTTATTTCGATTTTTTCTTGCTTGTATTATGAGAGACAGACTTTCATAAGCTCTGAGCTGCAAGGTTTCAGGCATGCAAATGTGTCTGGGCATCCCTGCTTTGAATTTCCACCCCAAGCGCAGACAAAAGTATGCACAGACCTCCTGACTACCCAGAAATGAACTGAACTAAAGCCAATAGAGAACGATGACAACAATTTCTTTTTGTCAAACAGCAATACAAGTCTTGACATAATGAATTTAGTTTTATTGAATTATGGTCTGCTTTTACGCTAATACCACATACGCATGACAAAAAAAGCAGGAAAGTGCTGACAAGAGGACAGAATATATGAGGGTGAGTATCATGGAGAGAGGATAAAGGATGATGAGAAGCTTCTCTTGAATAAATCACTTTAAGGAAACAGACATGCACAGCATTCAGGAGCTTTGTTTATATGACATTGCCTCCTCCCAGGACAAGATGACTGTCCATCCATCTATCTCTTGCTCATGCTTGCAGTTAAGATGAAGCCAATTTTTGTGTGGCTGACTGAGCAAAGAGCTGACTGCAATCTGGATCGAGCGCAGACACTAACTTGAACGATGCATGACAGTCAGCTTCATGAACCACTACGTAATCAGTGACCCATGAAGCTAAACTTGAAATTTCTCCAGCATCTATAAAAGGAAAAAAAGAAACACGCAAGAGATCCGCTTGTGGATTTACATACATATATCTGAGCTTGTAATTAAGATTCTGCATTGCTTTTCTTCGCTTGCTTACTCCTGCTCAGCATTATTCACTGCTTCTTCAGTCCATCACTTTGTGTGACAGGTTGACAAAGGATCACACCTAAATCCAATCCACTGGCACATATCAAAACTGTAGGAGGATGCCAGTTTTGCATAATAGGATAGAAAACAGTTAGGTGCCCAAGATCTTTTTAAATCCATGAAAAAATACTTTACGATCTACTGTCCATTCTATGTGGACTATTGATATTAGAAAAAAAAAGAGCTACGTCACGTTGCTGCTTTTTAAAAAAATATATTTTATGTATGACACATTTAAATAGTTGTTGGTTAATTTCATTTGGACACCCCTGATAAGTGTTGTTTTATTATTTTTTTTCCCAAAAATAAATAAAAATGAATTTTGTGTGTTGTACCTGCTGTGTTGGAAGTAACTGGGCGAGAAAGCCCATCACACTTGGTCTCGCACAGAAAATCGTCAATGGATGGACTCAGTAGCGGGCGACTTTCTTGTTGCTCACTCACCAACTGGAAGGACAAAACAAAAACAGGCTAAAGATTCAAGTGCTGTGACAAGAAGCGGAAAGTAATTTAATATTTCATCGGAAATTGTTGTGGAACATTTTTTTGAATTTTTTTTACAGGAACTGGTATTCAAAGCTAATACAATATTAATATTTTATTCGAAGCCATTTTTGCATTCATATTAATTTATTCAGGTTGAAATTATTTTTATTGATTCTGATGAAATGAGTAGTTTACCACAAACAGAATCTTGCCTTTAGGAAAAAATCTGTTGAATAATACAAGAGTTTAATATCGTTACATTGTTGCAAGAAAAGTAATGAAAACCTTTAATCACAGTTCACTACTGTTTGACCTCAAATCTGTTTGTTGTATAAAAACAAAGCAACAAAGAGGAAGAAGCAGCAGTACAAGAATTAAGTAGAAGAAAATGTCAAGAGGAGATTTTAGCAATTACTGTAAAAGCAACATGGAAGGGAAATTAATCTAATCACTCATAAATGAAGAAAGTTAGAGAGAAACTGAGGTTTAAATGTAAGTTTTCACTCCTGAAATGCACAAAAATATAAATAACAGTCTCTGGATATTTTTTGTGTTGTAAAAGTCAACATTCGCCAATCTCCAATCAGCTTTTAACGACACGTATTATGCACACACTAGTTGCCCCTAAGAGCCAAACGAGCTCGGCTTTATCAGAGCCGCTGGATGTGCCCCAAACAAGAACCCAACATTGCTCCTCTCTCTTCCTAAACCATATAAATGCTAATCATTTTTTTCCACCAGTCTTGTAGAATCTTTCCAATGCTTTGGACGCTCCAAGGCTGAATCTGCGCTACATAATTTGGAAGCTAAGAGCCAATTGTGTCCTGGAGGAAAGGTAAGCAGCATTGGTGTCTAGCATTGTGTGTTTGGCAGCAAGGAAATTTGACATTTGCTGTGTTGGTACCCTCAGGGCTGTATTTGCATGTGGAATTTTAATTAAATGGGTGGCTGTTTTTACATGACACCTAATTTTGTGAATCTTGACAATTAGTTTTATGCGCATTTGAAGAGCGAGCTTTTGGTGCTTGGAAAATTACAATATGATTATTTTTTGTGCTGCAAACTTGCTAAGCCAGTACAAGTAATTTCACTTTGTGCTGTGTTAGAACAAAAGTTTTATTTTGCGGGATGTCTCATGTGCAAATTGTGATGCAATTAACAAAGGGTTGTTGTGCTCCATGTTTATTGACTGACTAAAAGTTTGTTTGGCTATGTTTAATTGAATGTGACTGCAGGTTAGGCTATTAATAATTGAATATTGACCTTTTACGAAAACAGTGAGTCATTCCAAAGCGTATCAGGCTTAATTAAATGTGATCATAGCAAGAATAATCCAACGGCTACATTATAATGAGTGGGTAGTATTAATGTGGTAGGCCAGGTTTTTCCAGTGAAGCTTTTTTTGTTAAAGAAAATAAATGGAGCGGGGGGGAAAAAAAACATCAGTAAAACTCTAATTGTCTTTATGTGTGGTAATAATTGCTCAGAGGTATGGCTCCCCAAGCTGCGGTCTATTTATGCTAGTTAATTTAAACTCTCTGTGAATCTGAGCTGGTTGTTGGCTCTTTGACAGTAGCAGTAGGTAAAATAAGCAGTTGTAAATAAACAACTAAATGAGGTGCGTTGCCAGGGATGACAGAACTACTTTTTTGCTCCCCCACCCCTTTCTTTTTTGTCCCCTGGTAATGTAAATACGTTTGTATATGTCGGTTTGCCTGCTGTCAGAGTGATGTTTACAGTGTTGTGACTGTTTGAAGGTCAGCAAAAGAGCAACATGCAGACTTTTCCATTCTCACCATCAGTTTTGATTTGGACAATATCGAGATGTTGACAGATGCTACAGTTTCTATCTACATTATGTGATGCAGGACCTATCAGTCTCCATGGCTGTCTGGGGAAAAAAAAAAAATAAATAGTACTGGTCATTCCCTCTAGCTAAACATCTGGAAAATGAGGAGAGAAGTTTGTCCATATTAGTCTGGGGAGTTCTTTTATGCACAAGTTTCATACAAACACCAATTAAAAGTTGTAAGCACCCCACTATCTCTACATGGAGATTAGCATTTACTATTGTTGCATTTTCATGGTGTATGTCTTTGTGTCTCTATGCAAAGCAATTAGTCGACAAGAACTTTAAGGAGTGATCTAGTAAATTATGTAATGGCAAACTTCTACTAATTGAATCGCTCGGGCTTTACTCAAGAGATCCTTTTAGATGTTGCTGTCAAGGGAATGGCATGAACTTTGTCAGATCCTTCAAGGTGAGCTTGGAATAGGTTACATAAAAGGAAACTTCAGTAAAGACGTAAAGCTATTGGGTGGAACTTGGAGGCTTTTACAGCCGGTTTCATTCAGTTGTTTTATCTTTAGCTTGTATTTAATAATTCAGTCTTTAGAATGGCTCAAAATCTTTAAACTCCTGTGGGTTGTAGCCAATCCTGATTATTCATTTTATGCCTTAATACAACTTAATGGGATTTAGTTTTCACTTTATATTCATTTTTCATATTTTTTTTTTAAACCAGCTTTGGAATGAATTATCAGTTTGAGACTGAAAAGGCCTCGGTAGTAACACAGCTCAGCTGGCGGTCCGGATACCTGCTGGTGTGACCTTTTTAGATGTCTTTTGGCCTAGTTCGTATATTATTGATATACATCGTGCAAACAATTCTCCAAAAACTTAACTCTTGGGGGAATTCATTTCGGGGAAAAAAATGCCTTGAATGTTGCAGAGTTTGACCATGGTGAGGATTCTTAATGACGTGTATCATAACAATTCTATTCTTCTACCCCTTCTTCTTTTCATTTTTGTGTTTGTGTACCTCACATAAGGGAGTGCTTTAATTATGAAATAGTATTGACATATCTTTTTATTTTGTTGCGATTCCCGCAGGCTTGGATCTGTGTGCACCATTTAAGGAGAGGAGAATCGTGATTAGCTTCTTCGCTAATCACGATTCTCAGCTAATCGATGCTTGTCACTTGTGATCAAATGTTTGTGAGCTGTAAAGACATATAATGGTTGTAATGTAACATTTCATGTGAGACAGTTTATGTAACCTTGCTGCCAAATTTAATGACGTGTTTTTTCTGAAATACAAGCAAAGGCTTTCTGGGAGGTTGTGTCCGAGGATCTCACCCCTGACTCAGTAAAATCCAGCGAGATCTACACAGTAATGCGCTTTTCAAATAGACTTGACTTGACCTGACATGAGGCGCGAGGAGCCTTAGCCTGTCACTTAGCTTCTGTCATTTGTTAAGTGACATCACACCAGGACACGATGCCCTTTCAAAATGAAACATTGGAACATCATCATTATTTTTTCAGACATTTGTAAAAAAAAATATTTAGTGGATCTAGCATGCATTCCTATTGTGTGTTTGTGTGTTGGTGTGTCTGTGGTGTGTGCGTTTTAAAGACCTTTAAAAAAAATTGCACCGCCAAGCCAAGAAGAAATACAAACAACGTAATTGTTTTTTCGTGCTAGCCTTGGTTGAAGTTTAAATTATTAACCAACTGCTCTCTGACACACAATACTGTCTTGAAACAACTGCTTCATTCAGCATGAATGGGAAACTAAGCAAAGGCGGTATACTGCATTGGTTTGAAAGGTTTTGCACAAATTGTCATTTAAGAATAATTTACCTTTCCATATTTTTCAACCAATTCAAACCATTCAAACAAAACAATCACTTGGGACATTTACACTTTAACATACTTGTGTTGTCAAAGTATTTTGCAATATGTTATAACTTTTTGCATTTTTATCAATTCTCATTAGACCTGAATAATAATTTATTTCCCATTTGGTAGCATACCAACTGCTGGCATGTAAACATTTTAGGCTTCAGTGGTGACACCCAAAGCAGTCAAATGAGATTTGTGTATCCTTCAGCAACAATGCAGAGCCATATGTTAATCTTTTTCTCTCGAGTAACATCATTATCTTGGTTGTGACAGCTGATCAATGAGAAATTGCATTAGGAAATCAATTGACTATAAAACAGGTTATTGAATCAGACAGAAATACAAGATGACATGAAGCAGCGTGCAAACTTTTTTTTTTAAACAATCAGGGAGAGAAGCAGCAGGATACAATGAGCCCCGTCAGTACAGGTGTATGTGCGTGTGTGTGTGTTCGCGAAGACTTTTTGATGCACTTCTCATGAGATGTTAAAAGTTAATGAGGAGGTTTATCAGACTTGATTAGCGAGATGAAATGCATCTTGACCCCGTTGGTAATCCCTCCTGGAAACAGGCTAAGAAGATATTGACATAAAGGACTGCAGCATTTTTTGTTCAAGATGCCTAAATTTAGGACCAGAGACTTCAGAATAAAAACCACAATGTTTCCGTTGTGATTAAGCGCTGTGATGCGGCTTATTTGCATATTTTCCAAAACCATGTTTACTGTTCAGTTTTCATAGAAAAATATGAGTAATCGATGAGTCAGCAATTTTGCATTAGAAGGCACCCGGAATAAGATAAAAATAATCATGACGTCATCAATTAATCTAAGTCCACGTGATTATCATCACCTTAACGATGACTACAACAGACCAGAAGTCATTCAACCTTCTACATGGAGGGGAATACAAGAATTTAACCTTAAAATTATTAAGTAGAGATCCTCAGCACCAGCATCTAAATCACAACAATCATTTTTTTTTTTTTTTTTGCATCCGTACAACCAACACAGGAGTACAGTTCACTCAGAGCGCATGTTCTGAAATGGTTCTGCCCACCTTGGTAGTCACCGTGAGGAGGGGCTTGCCTTCTGAAGACGCCTTACTTGGTATCTCCTTCAGGACCATGGCAACAGTCTTATCTGCAGCCCTAGAGTCTTTGCCCTACAACAGTGAAATCAACAATGACTTGTGTCAGGACAGTTCAGGTTTGACAACTCAATGCATCGCCCTCATCCGGGGCATCTTACATATAAGACTTTATCTTATGATGATGGGAGTACCAGAGCGCGTGAGACGCTCCACAGGAACGAGACATCCACAAGACTATGACGATGAAAAGTCACTGCACAATGTGTTGACTTGACTGTGATAAGCGTGATTATCCACATCAGTACTTAACACCACTATGATGGCAACGTATCACATGGCGATAACTGATTTTGTATTGACAGATGACACTGCATGGCTTTGGGGTGTGTGTGTGTGATGTTGGCAAGCACTCCATATGATAATAAGCCTCCATGTTTACACATCAGCCAGTGACGCTTCATACCAAAAGAAAGCAGTGCAGTAAAGAGCAGACGGCTCCTTTGGATTGCTCACTTAGGATTTATATTATGTTGGATAAACTCAAATTTTCCGACACTAAATATTGGCTCAACAAACAATATGTTCCGCTAATCAGTAAAGTAGCAAATCGCCATTCTTGTGGGAGCAGTATCAATGCCCCGGCTTCACAACAACCTATTTAGAAAGGAGCAAATGTGATAGCTGCCAAGGCCACCTTGCATAACTGTAGAAGTTTCAAGTGTAAGTCGTGAAATTGATTTTGGCTGCATATATACCACAATTTCCACCTGAACTTTTTAATCACAGTACCTCGGGTACTCCTTGACATTGAATTTGCCCACAGCAAGAAGCTGCCTCTATTGGCACTGTCGCAGTTAGACTCACAGATGTTCACTGGAGCTACAAACCTCTGCAGGCCATTAAATTTGATCACCAAACAGGGACAAAGCCTTTTTTTGAAGTGACTTTAAGCAGAAAGCCCTAATGGCATCATCCTAAAATAAAAAACAACAACTTTAGAGCCCGAGTTTGACTTGCGAGATATGTATTTGTGCCATTCTTCCATGAGTCCAATGCAGTTCGCTGTTGTGCTGTTTTTGTGACCTTAACAATAACCTGAGTTGTCCCCATGAAGGATGCAAGCTTATCCAGTGAGAAGGGATTAGTCCAGCCTTCATCACGAAGGGCTGAAATCTTTGTCCCTGGTGTATTACTTTCTTATTTCCCTCCCTTTAAAACGGAATAACAGATGGAGGCAACTGCGTTTGCTGAGTTTGTGAAATTCTGTTGTATTTAACTTGTAACTTTGTTTGTTTTCAAATATTTATTTAGGTAGAATTTTTATTAAACTTTCATGTGCATTAAATTTTAATCAAATCATTTGAGAACTTTTTTTAATTCTCCCATGTTTAAATGTAAAGTGCATAATGTCATAGTGGCTTACAGTAATATTAAACAAGTTTTTGGTTTCACACTTTTAAGGTTACAGATAGGCATAAATAAGTTTGATGTTTGCATAAACTACGACATAAAATGTTGTGCAGTTAGTCTCCTTAAATCAAATGACTGATAAATATGTGTGTAGCTTGTCTATCTGCTTGCTGCACAGACGATGAACCTTCCTGATTTATTCATGCAAGCTCTGCGAGCCTCACTCGGGCACAGCTGCAGTTGTTTGCTGGCTGTGCAGATGCAGCATTTATGTATTTTTGCATCCACATCCCTGCGATCAATGCCCCATCTGTGCCCTCCACTGTCTGTGACCTCACTCTTTGAAGCCAAGGGAGACTACAGGAGGCAAGGGGTCAAAGTTCGAACAGGAGTACAGGGAGAGGCATCAAAAAAGAGGCACACTGCATTATCCTGGCATCAGATGAAGCCTAAGGAAAACATTTGGTGACTAACAACTTTAGTTATATTTTCAATTTACATGTACACACTGATGTTGGGAAATCATTTTTTCCCCCTCATTCTAAAGTCATTTTTAATGCATCAGTGGTGGGTTGTTAGAGCCAGCAAGGCTATCAAAACCAATGACATTTACAACTTGTAAATGTCTAATTTATTCTATAAAAGTGTTGCTAACGATCTCGTTTCTTTATTTCATTGGATTTTACTTGATTGCACTTCTCACACAATTTAACGTGTTTTAATGTACCGCATTTTCCGCACTATAAGGCGCACCGGATTATAAGGCGCACCTTCAATGAATGGCCCATTTTAAAACTTTGCCCATATATAAGGCGCACCGGATTATAAGGCACATAGAATAAATAACTCAACGTTGCTCAAACGTTAATGCAATCACAATATAGTAACACTCGAAATAGTGAAAACAGGAACAATATATCAATAACTCAACGTTGCTCAAACGTTAATATCACACAACACACAAAATCAACACGTAAAGCTTACTTTAATAGATTAGTCCTCCTCCACAAATCCATATTGGTCCATATATAAGGCACACCGGATTATAAGGCGCACTGTCGGCTTTTGAGAAAATTGGAGGTTTTTAGGTGCGCCTCATAGTGCAGAAAATACGGTATATTTTTTAAACCAGTGCTACAAGAACTGTCCATCCATCCATCCATTTTCTATACCGCTTGTTCAATATAACTATTATCAATGCTGTAGCAGTGTCACTCCGATTATCTGCCCAATTCTGTTTTTGATCATCATGACACCGTAAATGTATATATATAGCCTTTTTGCAAAAACACAAGTAACTCCTAAAACACGGCAAATAAAAATGATTCAGATTCTTCTGCTCAGCAGACAGAAGGCTAGAAGAGTGGTACTCGAATAGTCACTCATTAGGGCGAGAGTGTTTCCAATTAAACACACACTCTCGCTGTGTGAGTCTTATACAGTATTACAGCCAATAATTGACATCCAGCAGGGCTTCGGGATAAGCCTTGCTGATATTTATAAATGTTGTCTTCATTTTATTGCAGTCATTTCATATCCAATGAAACCACTAATGAGATGTTTTGTTTTTTTTTTTTTTCTTCCTCACTGTGACATTTCCTGCCACTGTTAATTGCCTTTCATGAACTTGATGAGGATCGCGTCTTGCAATGAATGGAGAATCTTGGTGGCACGCGTAATGCGTGAGTGAAAATTACACCCTGACCTGGTGTTGAGGAGTGATATAATGAGGATTTGCTGCGTTTGCGACACGGCTCATACATCACTGTCACAAAGGGTTGGCCCGTGCTGAGACGAGTTTTGAAGGGAGGCTGTCGACAAACTAAGAAAAATTATTTCTTTGCCAATGATTGGCAAATGCCAATCATGTGTCATACTAGCCTGATGTAATTTCTCACTAAAACAAGCATCTGCTACAATTTCACATGAGCTTATTGCTGACTAAATACAGCAGCCTGAGTTTGAAAAGCTCACATTATTCATGATCCCAACTGTTTTTGTCATGAGCAACATTCTTTTGTACTTAAAGCGCAAATGACCTCATTTCATTGTAGCTGTTCTAGCATTTCATTGTGATCCTCCCATCTGTGCACATAATTGCAAGCGTGAGACATAGCATGATGGGTTTGTTGCTCTTCGCTAATCAGTTCCTTTTGAATCTTATTTAATCTGTAAAGCCCGTATCTCACTGAGCCGTGGGTGTTTGCACATGTAGTGATTGTTGGTATTTTGTCAGGGTTCCTAAAATGTTGCAAACTCAGTTTTTCTTGATGCAAAGAAATTTTGGATGTGTTCAAATTTTCTGTTAGTCAGCTTGTGTTTTATGTGCATTTAAGGTGTTTCTTCTTCTTCTAATCATTATTATTATTATTATTATTATTATTATTATTATGGGTTGATTTCATTTTATAGTTTCTTCTTCTTCTAATCATTATTATTATTATTATTATTATTATTATTATGGGTTGATTTCATTTTATAGTTGAGGCAGTTACTGTTATGAAATATAGACATGTAAGTCAAATGAACATGGCAATATTCATAACCCCACCTCACTAATCATAAAGCTAAGAGTTTTTTTTATTTTTGTATACTTTTAATTTGAATAATTGCTATAAGTCAAAGCTACAGAAAATATTGCCTGATGCTTTGGACATCCTACCAGTCAACTTGCTACTCATAAAGTATGTACCAGTGACTCATTAAATAATTAATCCTTACCAATGTGTCTGATGACCCGGTAATTAAAAATAAATTAAATGACGGTCACAGTAGTGAGCTTACCGAGGATGTCGCATTTATAACTCCATAAATAAAAACTAATCGGCTTTCTCGCTATGTTTTCAATCTATGTATTCATTTATTTATTTCGGTGCCTGAGGGTTGTGTTCAAGTGAATCATTCCACTCATAAATTGTTTGGACTGTAGCACTGTACTTATCTTCAGGTTGCCAGGGTGTTTGCTTGGCAGGGAGCTTTCTTTTATGCCAACAAACACCTGGTTTACACAAAAGGTTTCAGTGGTATTTTATATGCTTTTTATTATTATTATTAATGATTAGGACATTTTCAGGCACAGGCATTAATTCAGGAGGGCTTACAATATATGTAGTGCTCAGGGTGAATATGGGAAATACCACAAGCAAAAGTGACTCTAACTTGTAATATTCATTATTTCAACATGAACAACAATGACAGTGGACCTAAAGGATCAGAAATGGAATCTTGAATTGAAAGTAAGAGGACAAAGCAAACTAGCTCAAAATGTACATTTTAATAGGACCGCAGTAACTTTCAACTCTTGGTCTTTGGAAACCGCAATGAAGGAAGTCTAGCTTGTTGGGGAAAAAAAAACTATTATCTAACCCCACACACTTTACCACATAGAGCTTATGCCGCTTATCTTTATATTGAGCACACATTCATTAACTGAGGAATAATTAAGCGCAATTTCATCCACCACACAAGTTCTAATTGTCCCCCTATTAGATTTAGCAGGAGAAAAATTACACACACAATTTCCTATGAGCCTTATTTCAGCACAGCAGTTTGTGATTTGGGTAGATGGGGACAAAAGGACCCTTGCGGTGTTCAGGCTGCTGTTTTGTGGGCCAGCTGAGCAAATACGTACAAACAGATATTAGGGGGGGGGGGGCTCTGATTCCCACTGTGTGCCAAACTAAAATGGCCAAACAGCCAGTTTGGGTTTGTAGTGGCATCTTGCTGAGCAGTTTGTTCGCCAGCGCGTGTTGCCACTGTTGTCATTGGCAAGAAGCATTTCCGAGGTGGTTGATTTTTGAAGTTTGATGATAATTTAACATCTCTGAACACTGAAAATTGAAGACAGTATCACTTTAGGCATGCATTAATAGTTCTTCCTTGACATAACAGTGGCCCATGAGGCCAAAACACCTCCAGCATTGTATAGCACATCACAAACACTACTACTCGTATTATCAAGCACAAAACTTGGTTGCTCTACTTTTAATTAATTTAACTCCCTAACTGAACACTTGGAAACGTTCCAACCTTGATGGGAAAATTATGTTTGGAATCCGTGTAGACCTCCGAGACATACACTGAAACGCGAAACACCGGCCGCGTCTCATTAAATATTAACATGGGATCACAGAGCATGTAAAAAGCATGTCAGTTTCAACTTGTACTGGACACACACTCGCCTTAGGGCAACTGGCATCCTACACCAGGTGATGTATGTTTCATTCATGAATATGGATGCACTGGTATCCAGTGGCTGAAAAGAATTGGTGGACTATTGCTAGGAAGTGTTGACATCAGTGTAGGATGTAGCCCGCAGTGTTAAACACAGTGTTGGCTCCTCCCCCCCTCCCACTTGTGTTACTCCTGTGGATAGCTTTTGACTAATGATTTTTTTTTTTTTTTTTTAATTAATGAGGTTGTTATTTGGTAGGATTTTGCTGAGGTTTCCACTCTGCTTACTTGCGCATTTATTTACAGTGCATAATTTAGTTCTAATTATGACCATGTATTTTTGTATCTTGTTACGAAATCAAAGTGTACTGCACATGCGATTCCACCAGTCAGCTAGAAATGCATTTTATCATCATCGATGTCAGTCTTAGTGGGTAATCAATGGCGGACACATAAATCAAGCTTTCGATTACAGTAGGAGTAACAGATGTTTTTTGTGAGCGCCCATATGGTTTGAATTTGCATGTTTGAGTTGCATTTCATTTGGCTCACTTGTCTCTGATTGTGTGACACGTTGGAGGCGGGTGTTAACGTGCTCTCGTGGCCTCTCCAAGGGTTGAGCGATACCCTTTGCGGTGTGTGCAGCTCTTTTCAACAGCCTCTCGTCTCACCTCGCTTCCTCTCAAGCTCCATGGAACCTCTTGAGACTTCTGAGCTATTAGATAACATGGCGCCAAATGATAGCCTTGTTTTTCTGCTCATTTTTTTGTGTCTTTTCTACTTGTAATAGAATTGGAGCAGTGAAAAGTGTTCAATTCAAGGTAAACTTGTAAACATGCAGGATTAGATGAACTATTATTAACAGCAAGGTCAGCAATTACAGTATAGTGAGACCATATAGAAATGTTGGACTCTTGTATTGTTCTATTTTCCAAAGCCACCGTAATTGCAACTGCATGTAATCAGTAACAGAAAAGAAATATAAACACTAAACAAACCTTACTTTGCTCAGTTTGTCAATAAATGTCACTTTTCACAAATAAAACTGGACTCTTTAAAAGAAAATAAGACCATAACTGGCGGCATGGAGGCAGAGATATATTTCTTCATTATGACAGTGACTATTTCAGGTCTTGTTGCTTTCAGGGTTTTGTAAATAACTCAAGGGATGAATTCCAAAGGGAAGGAGAAGCCAATTCAATCTATTACACCCTTCAGCTATAGCTTCATCAAAAGGTCACATTTTTTAATGGGGGAAATACTTTTTCATGGCCTCTTCAGTTCCAGATTTATGTAGTTGATTCTTAAAGCAGATTAAAAGAAGCTGATTTAGCCCTTGATGAGGTTCTCTTACTATTCACATCATAAAGAAGGAAGCAATCCTGTTATGATGCAAAATTAATATGTAGCATTCAATATCAAAGCTGCATGTTGAATTGTTAATGCCCTTA
This sequence comes from Syngnathus floridae, assembly GCF_059516105.1. Lineage (NCBI taxonomy): Eukaryota > Metazoa > Chordata > Actinopteri > Syngnathiformes > Syngnathidae > Syngnathus > Syngnathus floridae. The sequence continues at coordinate 7,660,439 of NC_142425.1, forward strand.
AAACCTTTTCTAACTATACAGCCAAGTAACGTTTTAATGTTTCTAACTTTCAGACACAAAACTAAAATAAGATAACACAAAGACATAACAGGAATCATTTATGTCAGTTTGTGCCAGTCATTAGCTTTTATTTTTTTGCATCAAATTTAATTTGTGGCTCTATGCTTGACAAAAAAAAAAAAAGCAAAACTTATATGGCGTTAATCCTTCAGATGCTCATTTTAGTCTCGAGATATTTTGGATAGACTCCAAATTGTTTGGCGTACTTCGGAGGATCCAGTATAAAGCTGGAGATTTTCTTTGTACTGACATCTTGTTTAATTTTCCCCACTGTGTATAAGCCAAATCTCATCCTCCTTTCTCCCGGACAGCACACACACTTGTTCAGTTTGAGTGACTTCAAGAGCTTAAAGGGGAGACCATGATGGCCTGGCACAGAGGAAATGAAAGCCAATGGAGGGTGGCCGCTAACACCGAGGTGGAATTCCACTTCAGCCACCTTCCTCTTTGCTAACTCGTCACCTCTTGACAGAACAAAAGCTGTCTCCCGGCTCCCATGGCCAATTTCCTCTTTGCCCATTACCTTCCCATTAAGGAAAACTGGCAAGCAAGGACACAAAGGCCCTCTTGCAGCCAGCCCGAGTCATTACTTACACTATAGCCATGTTGCCCGCAGCTTGGCCTGCAGCCGCTAATGATGAGGGATGGCAGCAAAAGCAAGAAGATCTCCTCCGAGCACGAAGCGAGCGTAACCTGATTACTAGCGACTTGCTCGGAAAACGGCAATACATTCTCACTTTCCTTTCTCACTCCCAGTTTCCTGCCGCTGCCCTCCATGCAGGACATCGTCGGATGACTTTATAACTGTGCTTGGTAAGCAGCCGTTGCAAATTATGCCTTTCTTACCCCTTGTGTGTTTCGCCTCTCGTTTTGATTTAATCACCCTCTCGCACCAAGGGATGCGGATCTAGCCTCCATTCAATTACAAAGACATTAGCCACAGTGTGCCGTCGGGGATTATAACTGAGAAGTGGACAGCACTAACCATTTAAAACACCAGTCCGTATTACGCAACTTTGGAGTTGGTAGCTTGTCTCAATGCGATCGTTGAGTTGACTTCAAGCAGAAAATGTGCCTTTTATCATTTGGATAGGCACCTAAAAATTCACTCCAAGATTTTTTCGTTTGCTTGATCTCAAGAGTCCTGTTGTACTAAAATAGATTGTGAGCTATTTATGGCAGGACAGAAGGAGAGAGGGGAGAAAAGTGATGGCATCTTCTAGACAACCAGGAGTTAATAAAATGCTGTCGTTTTTGGTTTTTTTCCTTCCGTAGCCTCGATTTACAAAAATGGACATCAACTATTATAAGACATCAATTACTGTGAAGCTTGAGTGCACTCATACAAGCATTTTATGACAGATTATTATTGATATAAAAACATCCTTTATTTTAGCCATGACAAAAGATGACTTCAATGCCATACACACATGCGCGCTTAGACACACAAATGAACACACACACCAAGTAATCAGGTTCTCAGACACCAGCCCATGAGGCTTTTTTTTTTTCCTCGGGTGACTGGCCAATTAAGAGCTTTGGAAGCGTCAGCAGCAAGGAGAGCGAAATAGGAGCAGGATGAGGAAGGGTGTTGTCAAGTCGCTATGAACAAGGATCAGAGTGAATCTATAAATCTTAAATTATTGCCATTACAGCCAATGGAGTTTCTTTTGAGATTTTCTATCATAAGTTGATAGGCATTTTCAAGACTCCACTGAGACTTCAAAATGGCAAAGTTTATTGATACTGTAAAACATGTTATGCTTCCTGTGTTATCTGTCATTTTGATGCAATATTAATCAGGTTAAATTGTTGAAAAATAGTTGGAGAACAAATTAATGTGTTTGAATGCTCAATTGTCCGACGAGTGTTGTAAAGCTCAAATTCAGAGAAGAAACTGGTCAGCCCTGAAGGTCTGCCCATGCAGATCCATTTTAGCCTATTAAATTTCTTAGCTCATTGTTTTATTTACTACATCGCTCAGAAGAGTTTAGGTTTAGGAAGATGATGTAACCAACTCTTGTGGGGGTTTTTCTTCTGTGAAGATTTAAAGGCTTTTCAATATCATATTTCTAACCCAAAGTTATTTATTAGTGTCTGTTCAATGTGGGTCGGTTGCCTCAATTTCTTATGATTTAATTTCTGCAGTAGATAAACAAAATCTAATTCCAACAATTTATGTAGAATGCGATGCAATACACACTATTAATATATTTTGGCCCCAATGTTTGATTGCCATGTTGGAAATGCTTCTATAACAGCATAATGGGTGTGAGGTTTTTTTTTTTCCAGCCATGCATTGCTAAGCATATCACTGCAAATCCTAGGTCAAGTGTAGGTCTCCTGAAATGATGTTCCACTTGCCCGCCTTGATTAAAACCATGCGCACCGCCTCTCTTGGAGCCTTGACACTCAACTCCTCCTCCATGCTGTTGTATCAGCCTGCCTCTTGTTCACCAATCCTTCGCTGGGGCGGATCGGCAGCCCCACAGGCCTAACGAGATGGGCTGCTAGTGAGGGCTTATTGTTCCAAGATCCTCTCTCATGCCGAGAGAGGAAATTAACACTCTCTCTCGATTCATTTCGCAAAAAAGACCGAAGGGTGTAACGGTTTGGGCGAAAGCAATTACAGTGGAATCTCGGAATTTGACGGGAGGTTGAACAGTTTTCATAAGTAAAGACTTCAGGACACCCCATAAGAGCTCTGGACATGAGGAAATAAAAGATTCTGATAAAAGGAGATGTAATAACGGATGGATGCCAAAAAAAATCCACTTACCGACACTGATATTAGGTGACTATTTTGTGTGAGATTGAAGTATAAGAGCAAAGAATCGTGTTCAGCGGCCATTTGCTGGCATTACCGAAATTAATATCATTTGTCATAAATGTTTTTGTTCAGCAAAAATTCCAAGGAGCTGTCAAAATCCTAAATGAACATGCATACTTTACAGAATCGCTTCCCCGGGGGACCGTTATGAAGCAATCATGCACTTAGCAAATCATTTGTACTTGTAAAAGCTTTTAGTGGATGTGCTCTGTGAAACCAGTCAAAGCGAGAGTTTTACTTTATCCACATGACCTCTCGTGTCATAAAAATGCTGACACGTGCATTTTCTTGTAAAGCAAGAAATGACATTGTCCCCTTCCACAGTGTGCACAACCTTCATAAACCATCTCGAGTTACATGTCTTTGAAAAGTCATTACAGCAGATGCCGGCTTCACGAACAATTTTCCATCCAATGTGTCATCCAACTATTATTTTCAGTCATCGTTATTCTGTGTAATAGCTCAGATCAAACCGTACTTTTTTTTCTGATGATAATGTTTACACTTAGTTGCATATCTCTTTTGCTTGTTTACTGCACAACGATGTGGAATTCAATGCATGGCTAAAGATAGGCATGTCAATCAGGGCGGTTCGTGACGATAAAAGCCGATGATGCATCTGTGCTGCTTTACATCTGATGAAAAGGATGCACATGGGCCCATCTATCTTTGTGTGCATTTTAGTGGAAAAAAAAAATACAGGCAGATTTATGCATTTGGCGTAGGGTCTGAATTCATTGTAGATTTGAACTGAATTAATTAGTAGACCTGAAAAGTGCTTCAATAGATTTTCATCAAACCAACTTGGGGAGACGTAGCATGGTTGTTCTGTCGAACTGGTTTAATTTGAATGTGTTTGCCAGTGCAAATGAAAATTATGTGAAATTATAACCACAGCAGAAAGACGTGCAGCCTTACTTGTGCTGTGAATGGTAACTGTAACTTCCGTGAAATGCCGTATTTAATTGGGACGCGAAGAGCCACTTAGAATAGCAGCAAACTAAGTTGTCTGTGTTCACACCCAGAATGGCGCACACACCCCTTTTTGGAATAGGCCTTCTCGCGTGCATCTTCTAAATCACCAACAGTCCGTCAGATTTATGCCTCGTGCTCCGCCAGATTTGCACCGGTAAAAAAAATAGTGCCCTCGGTCTATCTAAACAAAATCAGCAGCACTGAATGTGATGCCTATACTTTTAAACGGATCACATAGACTTAAGAATCAAAATACCTATGTTAACTATCAACAGTGAAGTGCTAACTATACATAAATAAATGTGACGGGCAGGTTGAGCGAGTTCCGCTCTATCCCTATCTCCTCCTTTAAACTCAATAATTCTTCCAACTGCCAATGGGTTAGGCTGTCCAGATATATTTTACTGCATGTAAAAAAGAGGGATCAAAAAGTATCTGTGGCAGGATTTCCTTCTTGAGCCATTTATCTGAGGAAGCCTAATGTGCTGATAGGACAGCTCTCACTAAGCCAAACACAGCTATAGCAGCTTTCTGAGACACCAGGAGACTCCACAATGAGAAACATAGACACCAACTAGCATGTTCTCAATATTGCACCGAATTCCTTTTAAAGACCTGCGGTGTTGTCACTTATCACTAATCCACACCGCTGCTGTTCCCATAAATATGACATTTGTCTAATCTGCTATCATTAAGATTTAATCTGCTTCAGTTTGTTCCTTTGTTTTCTGAATGGAGGCTCATATCCACGGAGGCAGTCCTCATTTCAAAATCCCAGAGTTAAAGTTTTCAAAGCAAATCTTTTTGGAATGTGATCTATTTGTCATAAGGTTAGTGCTGCATAATTGAACCTGCTACGCTCGTACGACGTCAGTCAGATGAACATACTGAAAAGCATGTGAGCGACCCATCAAATGTTAAACGTTCAGCAGCGTGAATGAAATTCAGCATGACCATTTTCTCACGCCAGGTCATTTGAGTCTCACGTGGTGCACACACGCCAGAGTCTCCTTTTCAGAATAAATCTCCATACTGAGGAGCCATCAAAGGGCAATTTCTCCACTGATCATCCACAGTGCCACGATATGTATGTGTGTGTGTGTATCATGGGTGCCCCTCATACATGATTAGATGCGAGTGGCGGTGCTGATTACACAAGGAGCTTCCAAGGTGCACATAGTCACGTCTTCTAGCTTAGTTTATAAGCATCTCTCAGTGCTGCCAGCCCGCGACTGGATGCTTTTTGAAAACTTCATGAGGCAAAAAAAAAAAAAAAAAAAAAAATGTTGAGAGGATCGCAATACAATCATGGAAATGCTAATGGTTTGTAGATTTTTTTTTTTTTTTAAGGCCCACTTGTAGTGATTGAAGTCTGAGCTGATAGTCATAACAGTACAAGAATGCATTAGCCCTCTATTCAAAGTATTGAGCCTTTCGGATTTGCATTTCTACAATGAGAATGATGCTATGTAACATTGAACGGGGGGCGGGACTTGGAGCATGTTGCACATTATGCATGTATGAGTTGCAGATGGGAATTTGACTATAGTATTCATTTACATAAGTCAAATCTGCCATCTATATATCTTTAATAGATGAGCAAATATTTTAGTGGAATTGTTTGAAATTGGAAATATTCACATTGACAGTCGACACTGATTAGTGTGGTTTGTTATTCATTGTTGTATAAACGCAATATCACACTTGAGGTCATGACATTGCACTGTATATCATCAGTCCCACTCGTGAGACATTGCTTAATTATACAATAGGCAGAAGGAAAGTCTTGACTGTCTTGACTGCTCAATAAAACATGAATAGGGAACGTGCACTACAAAGCGGGCTGTGTGTTGTCGTCATATACTCGAACTGTCATCAATGAGTCAGTCCGTCATGCTTCATCAGGTTAGAACACAAATTTAAGAATTTTTAAAATGTTATGGAAAACTTGTCAGTTTGACTCTCTAACTTTTGAATTCCATTTTCATCACTATATAAAAACATTGAAACAACACAAGAGAAGCATCATCCAAGCGTTTCATAGCATAGTTCCTTTTTGAATCTAAAGCGGCGATTGTGCCACTGAAGCGCAAAGGAGTCATAGATCACACTCCAATTTTCCCCTCAAGTTCTTCACTCTGCAAAGGCGAGGCACTGTAGCGTGAAAGGAAGTCATTTTTCAGTCACTACACAAAGCTTGAGATCGGGTGTAGACTGGACAAAAGTCTTGGGACAGCCCTTAATTCTTTTTGAATATTTGGACAAGTCCCTCTAGTTTTGGGAAGGCTATTTTCTATTCCGGCATGACCGCACCCAAGGCACAAAGCAAGGTAGATTACTCTGATTGGATGAGTTTGGCTTTGAACGACCAGAGAGCACTGACCTCAATCCCATTAAGCACCCATGGGATGAACGACAACAGATTGGGAGAACAAAACGGAAAATGCGTGGGATAATTTGTCGTATGTTGTTTTTAGGTCAAACATTCCAACATTACTCCTTATATATCTATTTCTTGCCACACCATCATTAAAATCTGACCTTTTCTATGGAAGTCGGTCTTCCCACCCCGGGGTACTGTACAGTATATGATGTCTTCGAGATCAACTTTAATTGACATGCGAGCGTTCCTGAGGTTAGGGCGGCATGAGAGCGAGGAGCAGGAAATGGAATGTGAAAAGTAGAAAGGCTTGAGTGCTTCTGCTCAAGGTTGAGCATGCCTCTTCACCAGTTTGGATGACAACAATGACAAAGGAGATGGAGATGTTCTTCCCTTAACAGTGCCAAGCCTGGATGATGCTAAAAAAAGGCTCAAAGTGAATGTTGGTGACGTTTAGATGTACTGACAACTTTGAATGAGTGGCATTTTACAGATTGTACTAGTGAGTGTTCTTTATGACCTTTTTTATAAGATTTTTGGGGGGTATATTCAGACTGTGGCTAATCCAGACATTTTTTGCTTCTAAAGGTCTTACATTTTTGTCCTCACCTTAACTAAGGGGCCCAAACACACACAAAAAAAAGCTTCACCAGCCCAAAATAGCAACAAACTGTGGTATCTGTTATTCAACTGAGACATCACTTGGGTAGCAAAGCTCTTAATGGCACACAAGCCTCAGTGCAGTGATACAAACAGTGTCATGGACACGCAGACACTCATTGCCTCTGGCATTGATGGATTACACACAGAAGGGAATGAATTGGAAGATACAATAGAACAATGTTTGGCTTGTCACACCTTTAAACAATGTGATGGGTCTGTGGTTTTTGGTGACCCTGTTTTTTTTGTGATCCCAGGAACCTTGTCACATTTGACCAAATGACAAAAGCTACTCTTGCATGGTCATTGACGCGTTCGTTCCATTATTATTATTATTATCAAATACTTCCTGCGCCCACATTAACGATTTTGCAGAATATTCAACTATTGGCTAATCACCAGAACACAATACTGTTGTTAGTTAATGCAAATTTGTGCAGTTCTGCTTACCTTTTGAGTTTGACATCATAGTCCCTGAAGTCCATCTCTTTATATTGGCCGAGCCTAGTTGCAAAGTTATAGACTGAGAAACTAGATGTGAGGTGGTACTGTTAATTTAGTTACAATTTCAAAGTACATTTTTCATACTATTAGCATCTATTCCTTTTGCCACATATGTGTAGATTTTAAGATACTTAGCCAAATTCAGGAAATATGATCTCCTTATAACAAGACATTCTTTGAACACTCAGGTTTATTTTCTGTTGCACTATTGTTATGCATGCAAGCATTTCTAACATTTGTCATGCGTGATTAGTTGCAGTGATTTTTTGTGGTTAATTTTATTTGCCATATTGCTAATAAGAATCAGAATAATTAAGAAGATGCAAGGAATTTATTCTGGTGTAGTTTGAACTACTCTAATCCATTAACACACAAACCATAGTGGCACATTTGGTTTATGCAGTCTGACTGGTTGTGGCACAGGCTAGACACAACCACCAACAGCTCAAACTTGGCATGCCCTTTGACCCTTTCATCAGCAGGCTGGTGACCATGCTCTGTCTTATAGGTAAATATGAATCACACGTGTGTGTCTTCTCTCATTAGTTCTAATTGTGTGAGCATGACTGCTTGTGGGCAAGCAGATGCGCGGATGCATTTAGAAAACGTGATCTTTACTTGTGAGCCGTGCCTATAAACACATAATATAAACTTTGAGTTGGATCACAGCCTGCGGGATGGCTCCAGGAGAGCGATCGTGTCTTGGTTGCGAAACCTGCCTGCCTTTGCGTCCGCTCAGCTGGTGTACCCTTGAACTCAGCATACATACCATCTGCACGCCACAATCCACCCCGCAGGCCAGCCCTCAACTTTTGCCAGGGAATTCATTACCCGTATGGTATTTGGATTCGTGAGGCGCCCGGCCGTCACTCACGGACTGATGCACGCAAGCATCCCAAACAGCCGCTAACATAAACGTTGTTTGGAAATGCACAGAGGAGCGCTGTCTCACAGCAGCAATTGCTTACTGTGTTCAATTCATCTGACCAGACAGTTCTCATCAATTCCCCCATATGCAATATCACAACCTCACATCTCTGACTCTGCGCTTCCTATCTGACTTTCACACGGCCCCCCCGGGGAGGTGTGACTGACAGTTCGAACAGCCTGGATTGGAACAACAGCTGCTGTGAATTTGTTTTGGCAAAACATGGTGGATTGTCACACTGATTTAGCTAAAGTGTTAAGCGGCATATGTTCTTTAACCTAGTCAGCATTGAGCAATATCGACGCTGCAACCAACTCGGAAAAAAATGTGTTTCATTTGTGTGCCTCCATGATATGAAAGCTGCCTTTTGTTGCCATTAATTGCACAACTGCATATACACATACCATACATTGTTTTTTTTTCAAAGAGTATCTTCTTCCGTTTGTATGACAAGCACATAGAAAGAAAAGACCTTTGGTCTGGAGGTGCAATGTTAGGAGTCGTCATATCAAAAGATGAGCCTTGCTCAAGGCGCATAAAGCAGATTCTCTCAGCAAAAAAGCTGGGCCGAGTCGACCTCAGCTGAGAAGAAGACAAAGGTGATGTTTTCAAAGCAGGTTTTTGAATGTGTGAATCTGATCCAGTTCTCTCACTGCAATTTTTGCGCTCGACGATAAATTAAATGTGCATTTGTTCGTCACCCAATGCGTGAGCTTTAACAAATAAAGTATTATCCCTCACTGTTTAGTTTAGCAAGCAGAAAATGAATTCAGTATGTGCTGAGTTAATCCCAAATCTTCTCATCCTAATTTTTGGTTTGTCGCCTAACGGGAAGTTGTGAACTGAATGAATAAAAAGTAAGTCAGCTCCTTCAAGCAGGTTCATTGTCAGGGCAAAATTCAGATAAAGGTTCAGAGGTCTGACGAGAAAGGTTGTAACTGTATCCGGGAGACTTTAAATCATAAAATAATGTATTTTCTTGACAGTTGAAAATAATAGTCCCTCTTGTTCACCATTTAAATAGCAAGTCTCCTTTTAGAAGATCTAGTCGGAATTCAGTGTGGAAAAAAAAGAAACGTGAAAATCTACTGGTTTGTGGTGGGCGGAGCTAACTTTAACTCCAAAGTGTGTTGAACAAGTTGGAAAATAACTTTCTGTGGACTATCACAGCCACAGATTGACAGTCTCATCTGTCTGACCATTCACATAGACACAATACAGTCATCTGGTGTTCCACAGGGTTCAATTCTGGGACTGCTGCTGTTTTCATTGAATCTGCTGCCCTTGGATTCCATTTTATGGAAACATGGCATTTTCTTCCCTTTTTTCTTTCCAAATTGCACTCTTTGCAGTTTGATGCCTACGCATTAACGGCAAGACAACTTAATCCTTGCACACAGACTGCTCTTTTGACTGCACTCGAAAATATGTGGTGTGATTATAGTTCAACTCATATAATCACATCCGTTTACCTTCTTTAATGTCTTTGTTGTGTAGCTATGAAAATGAAGAAAAAAATATAAATATATGTTCGAGTTCCCTCCCTCTTAGTAATAAAATCTCCACAAGTTGATAAGATTCACCCAGTGGCTATAAATCTCAGCGCTAAATCTTACACCATTGAACTTCCATCCCCGTGAATCCAAGTTAAGGACTTCCTGTGTTATCGTGAGCACATTATCATTCAAACTACCACTGTGGAAAAGGAAGTCTGTTTATCTGTGAAAAGCTGTTGGAGGAAAAAGGATGAGTGCTTTCATAACAAGGTGCGACAACATGATTTTTATGCCATATTAGACAAGCAATCGTTTCCCCAAGAGATGAAGTACAGTATATGACGATCCTGTTCACATCTGCCACACTGAAGCACATATTTGTTTATCAAGTGCTCTCGTCAGCAATCTTCGGAGCACCAAATACATGGCGCCTCAACTTGAGCGCTGAGACTCCTGGTTTCTGGAGCAAATTAATTCCCTGCTGAAGAATGACTGTTATGAATGGCTTGGGAAGAAGAGAGAGATAGATGGGCCACCTATTCTTTTGCACGGCCTTCTGCTCCGAGTTACAAAGATGCTGAGGCGTGTCCTACTTTTGTGAGGGGAAAAAATGGGGCTTTGTACAGTAACTCTGGGGACTTGCCATGTGGGGCTCGCAGGGCTGCTGTGTTCACGCGCTTGGAAACAAGACAGAGGGAATCTACTATGGGTCAAATTGATTTATCACCAGTGCATTTGAGTCTTTTTAATTTATTACACGGAGTCTCAATTGCAGGCAGACGAGGGAGGTGCTGTGTTGAGAAACGCTATAAACGGACATTTTTTAGTTAAAAATTAGATTAGTCACAAATTGTGTTGCGTTAACGTTTAGCTACATAAAGAAAGCAGATAACAATGGATATAGTTCGGAATTTTTCTTTTTGGGGCAGGGGTCTTTAATGTAAGACTGAAATTCTGAATTTTACAAGAATTTGGATCTTCAGACCAGCATTTGTATTGGTTTCAGTTAAAATAAATGCAAGTACTGTAATTTCACTTGGTATGTTTGGCAAAGTACAATTTGAACCCTGGTTCACACTAAACAAGTGAAATGAGACAACAAAGCTTTTTAAAATGACATTCCAGAAGCTGTTTATGACATCTCAGCTGGTAAAAATTGCTAATAAAAACAGCTTACAGTAGATGTCTCCTACTTACGTTGCGGATGACAACACAAAATCCTCCAGGCTGATTATGTGGAAATTCTTCTCATATCCAGGAATGCTTTTTAATAACAATGTGGGGAACAGCGCTAAGTCTTTGTCTGCAGAGTAAACGTGTTTGTTGTATCTTCCATGTTTGTGTCAGACTTGTCATGGCTTTTGGTACAAAAACAACTGAGTCAGAGGATACGGCTCCCTTACAAACAAGCAGCTACCACATTACTCAATCATTTTATGCGTTGTTAAAATACTTTTTTTTTTTTCGTTTTGTTTCATTTTTATCTTATTTTAATTTGCTTCATTTTTGCCATAAATTCACAAAACTAACCTGCTGTAACTTGACCTAATTTGTCATGATGAGGCCTGCTCCATTTTAGAAATCTAGTGTGAAGTTATGTATAATACATTGACAAAAGTATTGGGACACCTGACTATACAGGCAGGAAATTAAAAATGTAATAAACTCAGGATTACAAAGTCTTCCACACATCCAGTGACAGTTTCTTCCTTTTTACCATCTCTGAGAGAAGCTCTGTCTGCGGAGCTTTCGTTCCAGTTGGGGAGCACCTGATTTCTCTCATTATTCTGGCTCCTGAACTAGGCAGGCCTATTAAATAGCTTTTAATCAAGACCACGGTTCATTACGTCAAGGAGACTTTAAGCTGTCTCGATAAAAATAGCTTGCCAGACCTCAGTCCACGCACCTTTAGTTGTCCAGCTCAGCCGTAGTAGAATTCTTGATGGAAATGCTTTCCTTCATATGACAGTAAGTGAAGGGGTCTCGGTAAAGAATGAAAACTTAGTTGGTGGACTATGCAAATGAATCCTTTTTAATGATGAAACGCACAGGCTTGTGAAATCCTCCACTTGAAGCACTTGATCAGCATTTGTGTCAAGCATTAGTTTACTGACTATTATTTCAACTAGATAGACAAACAGTCAAAAGTAAGACCATACATATAATAAATATAGATTAAGAATTAGATCCAGCCTACTGTGCAATTCTCAAAACAAATAATTCCTCTAGTTCAGAAAACATTACATTTTCCCATTTACCATCTAAATACGAATTGTTTTTAAACTATAGTCTGTAGAGACTTGATCCACTTCTGATCAGTGATAAACTCCCCCAAGATCTTCCCTGCGGGGACTTGCATTATGGCAATCAAATTATGTAATCATGTTCTGCTTAACAGAGCAAACAACCAAAGGCCTTGTAGTATCTCTTCCATTAATCCAATATCTATTTTGCGCCCATAATAGAACCACTCTCATAATTAAATTTACTCTAAATATAAATACTGTGGGGGGAAAACCATAACAAAAATTACACCGCAAACTGTAAAGTCATGATTTGTCAGACCAAGAATGATGACACAATCCAGTACTTACCAAACTAAAAAGGTACACCAGATTGCCTAATTTTTTTGCAGTTTTTTTTTTCTTAAAGTTACTTAGGGTATGCTGTCACATTTCTTGTCCGGGATACTTTTACGCCAGAGGAAAGATGAGCGAAACAGAAGTCTGCAGCCTAGAATTGTTTTCCGATCAAGCTTTGCTCACAATTCTATTGTTTGCCTGCCAAGTTGTCACGAGTCTAACCTGACTCACGCCAAGACATTCGATCCACCTGATATTATATTATCATGTTCGGATTCACAGAGACACTGCAACCGCAATTGTGTACAGTCGAAGCATCCGCCATCCTTGTGCAGACATTCAGAATTAGACTGTCGAAAATGAAATATGATGACTAGGACTGGCTTCCTTACAGAATGCAGACAGTGATGGTAAGACGGATTTCCATGTCGGGAAGGAAATCTGATATCTCTTGTTAAGAGTAACTGACTTATGGCGCACTGCTCTTTAAAGTACAGCGAAGTAAGTTCATTAAGACACAGGTCTCATTTGGCAATGAATAATGACAAAAGCTCACTTTGGGTTTTACTTTGCGGTTGCCATTTGCAGTTGTGGAGTACTGAGAACTGTGTCTAACATTTTTCATTAAACATTTTTACTGTGATCATTACTATTGGAGTCCAGACTTGCATGAGAAATCGGGTTGCCTTATTGTGGGCACAGAAGTAAATGCTCAGTAATATGTGATACAAGTGAAAGGAGAATTTTTCCTACTACTTCTAAAAGCCAATGTCACATGCTTCTGTAAAACGCCATCAACAGCACACAATTTTGCGTAAACTTCTCCAAACTCCACACAGTTCACGTTATTCTTATACTCATCCGTAATATGTACACAGTTGATAGTCCAATGGAATAATATCAAATTCAAACATAATGCATGCGATTGCAAACATGAAAAAAAGATCTATTTCATCAAATGAAGTAGCTGCTTTACATGTAAAGAATTTGCTAAATACATTTTATCTTAATGGTATGGGAAAGGAAACATACTAAAAATATCAGAGCACATGACATGAATTAAAACATCAGATGGATATGTGGAACATTTGGTTACATCCCATTCGTCACAAAACAAGCATTTCATTTGGGCTGTTACAAATAAGTCTCCAAAAATCAGACGTGAGCTGTCGAGCGCCTTTTCATGCATTTTCAATGAACACTGCATGCTTGAGTAATACGTCATAAAATATTCAAGTTTGGTCTTTAATGCTCTTGAATGACTGGAGTGTTTTATTACGTAATGAGAGCGCAAAGTATCTTTTTTACTTTGCAAACTTGCATCAAAAATAGACCACACCACCAGAAGCTGAATTTCAAACTTAAAAAATATATTAATAATATGAAAAAAAAAGGTTACACTACAGCATTTTCCCACCACTATTCAGTCTGCAATGGTGATGTAATAAATTATTCTGCTGTCTGCAAATTGACGTCCGATTGGGTGACGTCACGCGGGTAGCTTGCATGTTGGAAAATCGTGGTGATTCCCACTTGCATGTTGGAAAATCGGAGTGTTATTCCCACTTGGCAGAGGTGTTTACACGTGACATGCACCTGCATCTTCCTTGAGCTCCCTTGTGTCTGTTGTCTGCGTTTGTGCGTTTGTTTGTGCGTGCGTGCGCGCGTGCATGCACGCACGAATGTGTGTGTTTCTTCAATCCATCATAATTTGGCTCCGGTATCATTAAAAACATGTTTTCAGTTTATGACGGTTTCAGCATGCGAGGTTTCTAATTACAAACGGGTCTGTTTATGACAAGTGTTTTAATAAGAAAATATTGACTATAAATATGACGTTGGCGGCATTTCGATTCGTTTGGAACTTGGTCGGATGACATTTTGCCAATAGCAAATTTTCCATGACTCAAATCAAACTAAAAATGAATGTAAGGCAAACCATGATAATAATAGCACAAGTAATAAAAGCGGCTCTTACCTGTAAATGCCCCTGGTACATATTGAGGCGTCACGGATGTCTCCGTCACTGACTGTCGGGACTTGTTCCAGACTTCTCGAGGCTCAAAGTAGAATTGATGACATTGGGGTCAAGTAAAAGGACGAGGATGGTGATGAGGCAGGAAACAGACCGCTCAGGTGTTCAATGTGACACTTGGAATAAGCAGCAGCTCCGCCCGGCCACTTGAAACTCGCCGGGTCGTCCCTCCCTCTCTCTCGCACTGGGCGCTCACGCCGCAGCCTCAAAATAAGTCATCCTGATCGCTCTTCTCTCTCTCTCTTCTTAGTTCATTGCTCTCTCTCGCTCTCCTCATCTCTTCGTCATCGTCGAGTCTGCTGTGTGAACGCTGTCCCGGGGTCGCTTGTCTTCTTATAGCGCGCTCCTCCTCATCCTGGTTCGGATGCGCTCCCTCCGAGGCAGCCCTGTGGTGGGTTCCTCCCTCCCTGCTGACGTATGAGCGCCTCTCTCACGCCATCAGTAATGCCTCCTGCAAAGTTCTATATTCATACATTTGAATTGTCAAAACCCCCCTTTTTTTAAGAATTCCATGTACATAGTACAAATATTTTCTAGCTTATATCTGGTGCTCGAAATAAGAAAGCTAAACTTTATGGGTTATTTTTCTTCCAGGCTTCATTCACAAGTGTAAAAGACTCCTTTTTTGTGTGTTTCACCAATTTTAATTTAGCTGGAAAAAAACTATTTGGGGAGCAAAATAATACCATGACACATGTAAACAAAGCAGCTTCAAACTACATGGCAGGGACTTTTTAAATATCTGAAGGCAATTTGGAAAGTATAATCACCAAGAACACAATGGTACCACACTTCAGCGTAATGGACTGAAATCTTGCAGTGCAAGTAAAAATAACTAAATGAAGTGGAGGTTTGCAACATCCTTGTGAGTCACCATTTCAATTATAGTGGAGCTCAACTATTCTGTTTTGAGCAACTGACGTTCCATTAGGAGGCCTGTAAGACTTTTCTTTATATTATCTCCTGACGATGCATCCGCAACGTTGCTCAGGCGAAGCCTTGCAAAGAAGCTCATTATCGACATGTTGACGAACGTTTCTAATTTTAACTTGTGGCGTAGCATGCATTATGTTGTTCGTGGTGCAAAATAAAACCCAAGCACCGTTCAGTTACCTGGGACACTTGAAGAGTCACAAGAGGTATGATTCATGATAATTATGACAAATATTTGATGATTAGGCATGACATTCGCATAGAAGCATAATGGCAATATGGTTGATGAATTCATGATGCACCTCCACATCATTTTATTCATTTGGATGGCAGGTGGCAGTGCCCATTAGTGAAATTGATTTTCAGAGACAAATCTGTGACGGTACACGTAATACAGAGTAAAAATGATGAATGAAGGTAGTGGTTCAAAATAGACAGGGGCGGTATATTTGGCAAGGCCATTAAGCGGACATAGACCACATGTCTATCTGACAAAGCGTGTGATTAAAAATTAAGATTTTAATTTTATACCATGCCTCTCATCCCCTGGCCATAATGGGATGTGATGTTTCAAAAATATCATAAGTGACATGGCCTTCTCAGAAAGAATGTGCATAATATCAGGGTTGAACACTTCCACATGTTCTCATTAAACACATTGTTCATACATTCATTATTTAGAGTTCCAGTACATATTGATTACCGTATTTTACGCACTATAAGGCGCACCTAAAAACCTAAAATTTTCTCAAACGCCGACAGTGCGCCTTATAGTCCGGTGCGCCTTATATATGGACCAAATTCCTAAATTTAAACTGGCCTGAAGCATTGTGCCATGATATCAATCATAAGTGGCCCGCTGAAGACTATGAATCATGAATCAAAAAGACTCTGGATCATTATTTTGTGATTATAAAGTAATTTGTTGTGTCTGAAGTTGAAATAAAAAAGATCAAATGGAGAATGATTTGATTTGGATTAAAAATCTGACATGATGCATTAATGGTGCGCCTTATAGTCCGGTGCGCCTTATATAAGGACAAAGTTTTAAAATAGGCCATTCATTGAAGGTGCGCCTTATAGTCCGGAAAATACGGTATGTATAACTAGTTTTGAACAATCAAGTCAAGTACAGTGGGCCAAATCTGGAAGTGGGTCTTTATTTTAATACCTGTGTTCTTGTGAAAATAAAATAAACTGAAATAAAATAAAATCCTACCACAAAAAATAAATGTTCAGAAAAATGGCATAATCTGTAGGTAATACAATGATCAATGCGTCCCAATTATCGTGATGTGTGTAGCCAGGTTGAGCAACTCATCCACCCGAGTTGGTTGCATTTTTGAGTGAATGTTTACATGATCTCACGGTGTACTGCATATTTGATGGACGGCTAGGACTGACTTCACTTTACCCGTGAGACATGTGCTGAACACACAGTTGAAGTATACGTATCTAAAAGCTGACTTGGCAAAAGGTTGACAGATAGTTTGAATGATTTAGCACTAGCGGGACCTTTCAATGGAGTATCAGTGTCTGCGGGCATCCGACTCCATGACAGAGTTTGATTAAAGCCTCTTGGTTAACAATGATGCATTGAACAGCATGGAATAATCTCACCAGGCATCTTTTTTTCTCTCCCCCCCAAGGCTGAATATCATGAGCCTGTGCACTAAAACCACCAAAACACCACGATTGAACTTCTATGGTGTTGTTCTACTAAAACAGGTCAAAGCCAAATCTCCTAATTTTGGAGGAGATTGTTCTGAGACTAAACTAAGAGAGTGATTCATCAAAACGACACGCGGGCCATCCGTCAAACGGCTGCTGCTCCCTTTCCGTTATAATTAAAACTGTCTGAATGTGATGTCATCTAATATTGAACATTCTTGTTTTACATGTACAATAAAACACATTGTCAGTGGTTTAGTGGTTGCTGACTGACTAGTCAGTTATTCAGCACAGTCGTTCATATCTTTTGACGGAACCTGTGAACGTTTCCAAAGAGTGAGGCTTCATACGTATACATCGAGCAAAAATCTAATCAGTGACAAAGAAAAAGAGAAAATGTAAAAAAAATGACACAAATATTTCCCTTGCAAGTAATCTGATTTACTTTAGATAACCGTTTCTTTTTTTTTTTTTGCTTGGGTTATGTCAGTCGTATTGTTTTGCAATTCAAGAAGTTTGATGCTTTTTTTTTTTTATTCCATATATAAATGAATGTTTTTGTTTGAAATATTATCAGCAAATAAATTCTTTGGATTTATTTGAATCTCAAAGTTTACAAGGTCACTATTGTTCATAAAAACTGCTGAGGTTAAAATTGGCTCCTTTTAGTGACCCGGATTATGGATGAGGGCAACATTAAGTCAGTCATCCATAATATGAACTATTTCATATTATTTTAACATTTTTGTTTTGTTGTAGACACTGGAACAATTTAGTCTGTTGTCTACACACTGAAAGTGCACTTCTGCATGCACACAGTCCATTATGATGTATGGATTGTTCCGATGAAAATTGCTTTTACCATCCTGCTAGGCTCTTGTATATTTTGCGGCCAAGGCAGTAATGCTTCCATACGCCTTCTCATTAAGTCAGCCTCCCCTGTTCAGCTCTGATTCCTTCCATGACAGGGGATAATAGTGTCCTGAAAATAGTGCCCACCCTGCCCATCACTGCTAATGTTGGCAATCACGAGGCCTAAATGTTTAATGTCCACATGACGTGTTGACAAAGGAAGGTCTATCTAGTTGTTCTGCCTTTTTTTATGACTGCTGTTGTCTGTGCACGACAAGGGATTCATAATTCATATTTCTCAAATATTCCCTCAGATGTATGCAGAAATCTGGTTCATCTGCACTGCAAACACATAAATGTAATGCTGACTGAAGTGCTCCAGATTAACCCGAGCTTGCATTAATTACATAAAAAGTATTTGAGCATTTCCCAGTAAAGACAGGATTTCCACAATCAAGGCTTCTTTGATTAGCGCTACCTACTGATGATTGCTGACAGGCTGTTTAGAATGCAAATATAAGTGCGTGCTGGCTGACAAAAGGTTTTTGCAGCCACATGCTCATCAGACTGACCCTCTGGTCGCTCTTCTTTTATCCGTGCACTTTATTACATGTGGCAGGGTCAATTAGTGCACCAGCAGAGGTTATGAATATCAAATGAAGCATTCTCAAAACATACGTTTGTAAATTGACACTTTTTTTAAAAAATGTCACACAAAAAATGAATTTCTGTATTTCTCTATGAATATGATGGTTGGTCTGATAATTACATGGACACTTAATGGACCATTTGAATGTTTCCAATTGTTCACCTTTCTTGAATGTTCCAACAGGATCTATCATGTCCATCATACCAATGAGTATGGAAAGCGATGAGTCATCCGCTCATTTGAGCGCTCACTTTGTTCCTCTCTCGCTTGGCCAGTTTGGCAGACGTGGAATCTTCATCACAAAGGCATAGCGAAATGCTAGTACGGTGGCGAGTGTGTGGCCAGAGGGTGGTTAATTTCTGTGCGTGTTGATAATTATCTCAGTTTTCTAACAATCCTAATTAGACATGCCGTTCGCCACAGGGCGTCCACTTACTCAACCGTCTCTACAGGAAGTCCTTTTGGGGCTTACAAATGTTATTGCCAAATGTCTGGAGAAATAACAGTGGTGATTCAAAAGCACAAGTCCGACCGACAAATAGGGACCTTGAAAGTATTTACTAAGTACCAAATCAAATAATAGATATTCAGTTGCCCTCCAGGAATGAGCACGGGGTTTCTTCTTATTGGTATTTTCATAGTGAGGCGCAAGCAGAAATGGTTGTTTGCGCCGTTGTGGGACTAAACATGACTCCCGGCCAATCCAAGTGGCTCCCTTTACAGGAGAGGCACATAATCAACATGACGTAAGCCCAACAGGACGCGCTGGAGTCCCTGCAGATCGGTATACACGAAGTACATTTTTAAGATCTCCACTTATGGATGATATCATGTTGATCACTGTGAAGTGAGTGGAGGTCATATTTAACTCCTGATCATTCATCTGTGCGTGATCGCCAGATAGTCCCCACGCTGTCAGGATGAAGTGCGTGTCTCATGTTAGAAGCAAATGATACACTGATATTCTTAGATTTGCCCTGCATGACAAAAAACGATTTCACTTGCCTCATGAAAGGTGAGTCATCATTGCTTTCCTGCTGGGTAAATCCTATCAAAGCGGATTGAATTCCCTATTTGTGTGCGTGTGTTTGTGGCACAGAGATGGTACGATCTTCTCTCACTGCTGCTTTGCTGTCGCTGGTGACAGCCAGTAACCCCTTTGTGACCTCTCTCCAAACAACAGGACGGTGATATAATTAGTCGGATAGGCTTACGGAACAGTGGTGCTCATCATGTGGATTGTTTGCTACATGATGTTGCTTCTGTCTTTGCATTCCATTCTGCAGTCATTTAGGGATTCATGGGAATTTCATTGATCGGGCATTCTAACACCACTTGAATATTTTTATGATTCTCATAGCATTGGCAGCAGATAGCAGAGGAAAAATAAAGAAACAGTAAAAGCAAACATAAATACATTGGAAACTAACTGTACAGTGTGATACACTTACTCAGGGGTGTCAAACCCATTTTTGTCGAGGGCCGCGTCGTAGTCATAGTTTCCTTCCGTGTGCCATTATGACTGTCAACCCAAATAAACATAAATCAGAAACAAGCAAAAAGTGTTAAAATATTTTAACAATATGTTTTTTAAAAGTGAAGACGATTTGCAATATTCGTATTGACATGTGAATTTGATGCACAATTTGTCTTCGCCGGCCACATAAAATGATGTGGTGGGTCGTATTTGGCCCACGGGCCTTGAGTTTGATATCTGTGACTTACATAATATATTTTTGTACACCAGGGGTGTCAAACTCATTTTTTTTGCGGGCCGCATTGTAGTCATAGCTTCTTTCGGAGGACAATTATGACCCAAATAAATGTATGAGCACCTCTTATTATATACAGTAAAATCTACAAAACAAACTGACAAATAACTCGTTTTCAAATGAGACGAGTAAAAACTGGTCAAATATTTCAAGAAAAAGATATTATTAAAAGTGAAGACAATTTTCAATTCTATTAATGACATGAATTTGAATCACAATTTGTCTTCGTGGGCCACATAAAATGATGTGGCTGGCCGTATCTGGCCCCCGGGCCTTGAGTTTGACACCTGTGTTGTACACCATAGCATATGGGGACAAAAAAAGTTTAAGGAAGCTTAAGTAATATGGAAGGCTAGCTGGATGATTGATTCATTTGTTCACTACTCTTGATGCGATGCTTTGTTCTAAGTGATGAAATGGATTATGATCATGTTGTATTGTGGCAGGTTTCAAAATTGTTTTCCTGATCAGTATCAACCCTAATGAGGGTTTTTTTTTGTAGAAATTTTCAAACACATTCATCAAAAACAATGAAGAGGAAAAAAAAAACATCTGGCACCAACTGCCAAGTTTGTCTCAGACTTTTCTTTTGTACAAAGCCTTCATTAATTAGATTTGGCAGCATTTAGTCTTGACAGCCAGTCCATTAAAGTCACCTTTCGCCGATGGCTGAGACTTCACATCATTGATTTTGGGGGAAAGCCTTGTAATCTTATCAAGGTTCACACCTCGGGGGTCGCTCGGAGTTACTTTATCTTTTCATCTTGGAACGTGACTTGAGTGGCAGGGATGAATTACCTGGAGCCGATGTCAAGGTTTGTCAACAGGGACAACGTTTCATCAACATGTCAGCATCGATCGGAGCGGCCTCCAAGTAATGAACAAGCAAAAGCTTACAGGAACATAACATCATTTATTCTATTTTACAAGCGCGCTTTGTTCTATAACAAGACGGTAACTCCTCCAATCATTAGTTTTCCTTCGATGTTTGGGATCATGGTGCACGTTTCGGGCCATTTGCGCTGTAAATTAGTGAGGGATCTTGTCTGACCCAACTGTGCACTTTCCTTCAGATTGACAATTGACAAGAGGGATTATAATAGTTTGTATATACTGCCTGCCACTATTTAAGGGACCAAAGGCCTTATAAGCCAATTTGGACTAGCTTTGATTTTTTTCAGATCTAAAACAACAGATGGTTGTTTTAACAACAGCTTTAAAAATCTACACACTTTTATCTAGTGAAATCGTGGCAATGATGGATATGCAATGTCCTATTTTATTTTTTTATTTTATTTTAAGTGTTGATGCATTCCCACAGGGCTGTTTTAGAGTCATCAAAATTGCCAGTAGTGCCAACAGAACAAGTGTGAATTTTATTTCAAGTTATCTGTATTTTCACTAAAAGTGATTTAAAATGTGTTTTTCCCGTGGCTCTATTTAGTTTATGTAAAACAAACATGATTGTTATTATAATTAATATTAGAATGAGCAACACTACATTTTAACAATAAGAACAACAATTACAAACAAAACAATTACTTCTCTGAGGGAAGAATCCATTTGGAGGATTACGTCCTCGCTAGCAACAAAAGTAATTTGTGCAAGCGTTATCATAATTCCTTATCTGCAAACATATATTGTTTCAATGCAGGCTTCCCCAACTCATTCAAATTTGCATTTAAATTGCCAAAACAAGGTCATAGTCGCTTGCCGTTGGGTTAATCCAGGTTAGGTTAACACTGCATGTATTTTGGATTTTTGTACCACATGTATCTCAAGGTCTTCATGTTTAAAAAAAAATAGAGGTGTTTATATTTTCAAAGCACTTGAACAACATTTCTTGGAAGTGATCTATTTTTAGAACAGGTCTGTAAGTTACTTGTGGTGCTTGGCGACTACGCCTCATAAAAACAACCCAAGCCGAGCCCAGTCCCTTTTGACTGACAAGAAGACATGAAAACCACATGTACAACGTGCTTGCTGTCTTATCAATTACAGCATTAGGATGTGAAATTGCAATTATCCTCAAAGCTTTCCACATTTTTTAACCCATAATTTAGTCAACCCTGTGGGATAATAGAACAGAGGAGACAGAACCACTTTAATTGCAAATGGCCAATTAGGAGCCAAATGTCTCATCCCTGAATGTGGACATTAGTGTTCTTTTTTTTGTTGTGTACATTGGCGAATGTCTCATCATCAACTTGGGGTAAAGCAAAGGTGACATTTCTCATTAGGGCAATGACACTTATCACTCACTCACTCACTCACTCACTCACTCACTCACTCACTCACTCACTCACTCACTCACTCACTCACTCACTCACTCACTCACTCACTCACTCACTCACTCACTCACTCACTCACTCACTCACTCACTCACTCACTCACTCACTCACTCACTCACTCACTCACTCACTCTTTCTGTGCTTATTCTTTTGTACTGCTGTTTTCATTCATTTTACAGAACAAAAGGAAAACATGGGTTGGAGGAAGATCCTGTTATATTTTATTCAAACTTTTTTTCCAGGAACAAACGTACTTGGTCAATGTACAAACTTCCCTACATTTTCTCAAAAATCTTAAACACTCATTCAAAAAGTCTAATTACATTTACAAAACTAGACTCTTTCTGAGAAACTACATCACTGCATCCAAACAGACCTTTCACAACAAAAGTGTGATCAAATTTAGTGAGTGGGTTCAATACACTGCGAATTTGGTTCAGACAATATTTTTTGGTGGGAAATACTGTAGGAGTTTAAAGTTATAAATATTAGTTCTCTAGCTCCCCTTGCTGTAAGTAGCCAAGTGGTGCACTTCACAGGATTTCCTCAGCTTCATTTTCTCTTGGAAATAGTCATGCCCACCTACAGTCATTTTCAAAAATACATCAGAAGGTCAAATCATAAATCTTGCGTATTTTTAATTCACTATCAATACTTACGTAATAGTGTGGTTGGTAGCCTTTATATTTACTATATTAAATGTATGAACAATGCAACTATCAGTGTCTGTGATTCTACATCATCAGCATTTGTCGGTTAGGATGTTTATAACCTTTCATGTGAGGTTTGTGTTTTATAATTTCCAAGTGGGTTGGATCAAATGTTCTCAAAGTTTTGGTTTCCCACCCCAGCTTTAGATATTATTGCAAATTGCAAATAAAAGTGTCCATAGTTCAATTATTTTGATACCTAATGAGGAGATCTGATCAATTTGAAATACCTTAAATAGTCTGTGTCCTACAAAGGCCTCAAGGTTACTTCTTTTCTGTAGGAGAAGTGGGTGAGTTTGACCTCATGCTTCATCCTCTCCCTGCCCAGCAGCAGGCGGTACAAAGACACGAGGTACTTAGCCAGCACTAATGTGCAGGTTACCTCCACCAGCAGAAGCGTGACATACACGAGCGCCTGAGATTTGCACCGCCATGCTGCTTTTGTATCCTCGTATGATAACAAACTGGGTGAGCTCTCGAGATGGGGCTGTATGGGACAGGTGAAAACGAGCGGGGGTGTGGATTTAGGAAGGGGTGTTGTCTTTTGAGTGGTGGTCAGCTGGGTTGTGGGTGTACTTGTGGTTGTTGTTGATTGTGTCGTTCCGATTGTGGTGCTGGGTGATGTAGTTGCTGCCGGTGTAATAATGGGTGTTGTCAAAATGGTTGTGGGTGATGTGGTTGGGGCTGTAGTTGCTGCCGGTGTAATAATGGGTGTTGTTGTCAAAATGGTTGTGGGTGAAGCTTTTGACATTGTGCTTGTTTGCAGAGTTGTGATGGCTGGCGTAGTGGTAGCTGGTGTGGTTGTAGTTATTATTGTTGTGGGCGTGGTTGCTGGCAATGTTACAGTAGGTGTAGCTGTTGTTATTAAAATGGTTGTAGTTGTTTGTAGAGTTGACGTCGCAGTGCTAGCTAGTGCGGTTGTGATCGCAATGGTTGTCTGTACGGTTGTTACGTGTGCACTTGTCGTAACTGATGTAGTCGGGATGGTCGCTGGTGTTGTTTGCTGCGTTGTTGTTTTCAAGTCAGTCGTCGTTTCTTCAGCTGTAGTTGTTGAAGGTGTAGTTGATGTAGGCGTGGTTGGGCAAGTAGTAGTTGCAATTGCTGTTGTGGTGGGAGTGGTTCGTTGTAGAGTTGTGAGAACAGTCGTAGGCAACGTAGTGGTTGTGAACACAAGAGTAGGGCATACAAATTGCTCCTCTACCAATGACTTGATCTCCTGTTCTTTTAGATCTTCTGGATACCGACAGACAACTGGCTTACGAACGATTGCAGAGTTTGCTTTTATCCAGTGATGGAGGGATATAAGGTTGCAGTCACAATTCCAGGGGTTGTCATGGAGATAAACTTTACTGAGACGTGTTAAAGGTTCAAAAATATCCCGAGGGAGTGTTTCAAGATTGTTGCCCGACATGTCCAGGGAGGTCAGCGTCGGAATCTTTTCAAAAACATCTGAACCCAAAGAGTCTATCTTGTTGTTTCGGATATTCAAATTGGTGAGTCTCTGGAGTCCTTCAAAGTAGTCAGCCGAGAGAGTAACAAAGTGATTGTTGGATAGATCGAGCTTGGAAAGCCTACTCAAAGGACTGAGAATTGCTTTTGGCAGGTCGCTCAGTTCGTTTTGAGCGAAACTTAAATCTGTCATTTTGGTCAGTTCACCAAAAAGTACAGGTGGAAGGCTTGATAGTTTATTGTTGAACACGGTCAATGTTTTGAGATTTGGGAAACCGACGAAGAATTCTTCTGGAAAATTTGTAAAGAGATTGTCCTCCAAGGCAATCTTTGTGAGTTTGTCTTTATATGGAAACTGATTGGCTGATAACGCTGTTAATTTGTTGCTTTTCAAAGAAATTTCTTTTAAATTTGGTAAATTATGAAAAATGTCTTCTGGAAGAGCAGTTAGTTGATTTTCATAAAGCCGCAACGTGGCCAGTTTGCTTAGCTTAGAGAACCAGTCGGTTGTTACAGCAGTGAGGCGATTTTTAGCCAGATGGAGTACCATGAGGTTCTCAAGGCTATCAAAAGTCCCATCTTCAATGGCTGCAATCTCATTCCCATTTAAATGGAGCTCTCTTACCTTTTTAAGACCATCAAACAGCCCTCGCTCAAGATTACGGATCTTGTTTGACTTTAGAATAATTTTCTCCAAGTTGCTAAGGCCTGCAAAGACTCCTACAGGCATGGACGTCAGAGGCGTGTTGGAAATCTCAATGTCCTTCATATTCACCAGACCTTCAAAAGCTCCCGGCTCAATAGCGGAGATGCTTGTGTTCATGAAATCCACCATTTCCAAGTGGGGGTTTTCCACAAAGGCTCCTTTGGGGATTGTTTTGAGGTTGCTGTTCAAAAAGACGACTTTGATCACACCTGGGCTTAGACTGCGAGGGATTTCTGTTGCAGCCTTAAGGACTACTTGGTCTTGAGTCAATAAGGAATCCAAAATTGAAAAGAGAAAAAAAAGGATCACGTGTTGCTTCTCCATGCTTATTTACTAGAACATAAAGAAAGATTTTGTAACTACATTGACAACCTCATCAAACTTAAATACTATAAAAGGCAAATACTTCGCCTACCTGAATATTTTCCGCGAAAAGATGCAGAACGAAGGAAATGCAAACAGATGCGGTCTTAGAAATTCTTGTCTATCAATGTTGCCAGTGACCCTCAAGGGTGCGGCCCAACACGTTCCTGTGACTGGAGATAAGGGCGGAGAAGGAAGTTGTTTTTTTCAAACTAATTACAGCACAGGGCTGCAGCATAAAAAAAAGGTTATATTGTGACTTTTGTCAAATCAAATCGATAGTATTGAGGTACATTATATTACTCCAGAATTATAGGACAAATTGGGCAACATCTTTTTAAATTGGCCCATATCAATATACTAAACCATTTATTTGAATGTTTTCAATAAAATACAAGAAATACTCATACAGTTTTATTCGTCCATCTCAGCCTGCAATAAAACATTTTATTTGCATTTCGCACAACCCTGTTACATTGCTGGATAAAATCATTTTCTAAATTTATGAAAGATACATTTTATCCAAATATTGATTTTAGTATTATTCTTACAGTGACAGGGGCGCAAGCAACAAATGCTAACATACATTTGCCAATTTTTTCTAAAGAGTACATGCAAGTTGTTAGTTGCTATGCCAACAAGCTTACAGTAGCTATAGAAAAAACATAATTGTATAATAAAAAATAAAGTCGTTGCTATTATTTTCCTGACATCAGTAATGTTTGTTTGAATGACATACTCCATTGTTACGCTTGAAATAATCAGAATAATATGAAAAATAGGAGAGGATTTACCTTGGTCTAATAATGATGAGAGCAATTACCTTTTCATTTCTGTGGATCCATGTAGCTAATTTTTCTTTTCTGTTCCTTGAGATGGCTAAAATGCTTACAGTAGGCATTTATGTCACAATGGGGGGAAAAAAGAAATTGAATTCTAGTTCAATATGCTCCCAGAATAATAAATAACACAGGGGTGATTGTTTCAAAACAGCGCTTTACTTTCAGTGCATAACA
Organism: Syngnathus floridae; assembly: GCF_059516105.1. Lineage (NCBI taxonomy): Eukaryota > Metazoa > Chordata > Actinopteri > Syngnathiformes > Syngnathidae > Syngnathus > Syngnathus floridae. Next base: position 7,687,301 of record NC_142425.1, read on the forward strand.
TTTCTCCAAACATGGAAGTATTTCTTCCTTTCAAATGTAAAAAAAACTGCAGAAGCATATTTCATTCACTTCAAATGTGTTAAAATTTGTATGCTGAGTATAAATGTAGTTAGGCGGTACCAGCAGCAGATGTCAGTGTTGCAATAATGAACAGTCAGTGAGATAAATACAGCAGTAAAACCTTTAAAACCACAAACATGTGTTCTCCTTTACAGTTAGATTTGTGATGTAACAACACGGTTCAATATTTGTGAATGAATATGACCTTTTGGTGTTTCATAACTGTTCAGGACTATGCATCAAATATGAAAATGTGAAGGCTCCTTAGGTGCTAGCTCATGGCCATCATAGATACTATCCTTGATTTTGATGCATTTATATTTGTATAGTGTACATTGTGTATATATTATGTGTATCAGAGTAAGAAAATCCTTTACCAACCTGCAATTATTTTTTTTATTGATTGCTTTCTTTGTCCCAAATGGGTGTTTCATACACATTTCATCTAGAGCACAGAGTTCCTGCTCCTGTGGCCTATATGTGCCCGTCCTTTCTTGTTCCTCTTCCAGCATAGACAGCCAATGATGGCAGCACTTATAATGGCCGTAGCAATGACTGCGGCGACAATGAGGATGATGGAAGTATGGTTTGGAACGTGACCTTCCTCTCCCTGTCCGCTGCTTGTGACTTCATACTTTGAGGGAGAAGTTGTCTTGACGACAGGTGAATTTGGTTTGCTTCTCCTCTCTGTTGAGGTCATCGGTGTCTGCTGCGTGGAACTCAGCCCCAAGTTCTCTTCTGTCAACCATCTTATCATCATTTTATTCAGATTAAGGGGTGTGTCACACACCACGAGTGTGTGGTTGGCCTTGGATGGATGCTTTTTCAGCCACTTGCTCAGAGGCAGAATGTCCTTGTCACACCTCCAGGGGTTCTGCTCAAGACGTAGCTCATCTGCCACAGAAATGGCATCTAGATCTCGCTGTGGCAGGTTTGCAAGGGTGTTATTTCTTAGGTCAATCTCTCCCAGGTGACTTAGACCTTGGAGGAAACCAACAGGCAGATGATTGATGAAATTGTTCTCCAGAGAAATGTTTACCAGGCTGGGGAGACCTTGGAATGTCCCGGCTTGTAATGTTTTCAGCAGATTGGTGTGAAGTGATACTTCACCGAGGTGTTCCAACCCTCGGAAGGCTCCGGTAGATACGTCGCTGATCCGGTTGCGACTGAGCACCAGGAGACGCAACTGAGTGAGATTTTTAAAGGTGTCGTCTTCGATACGACTCAGTTTGTTGTCGTAGAGCCACAACTCTTGCAAGGCCATGGGACCAAACACCCCTGGACCAATGCTTTCCAGCTGGTTTTCATACAAGGAGATCTGGGCTAGCAGGGGAATGTGCAAGAAGAGACCTTGTGGAAGTGTCCTCAGTTGGTTGTTGGAGAGGAACAGCTTTGTGAGTTTTGGGGTTTTTGAGAATAAGTCATGTTGGAGATGAGTAATACGATTGTCCTGCAGGGAAAGTTCCTCTAAGTTTCCCAGGTCATCGAAACTTCCACTGGGTATTTCTTGGAGGACATTTTTATTTAGTCGAAGATATTTCAGCTTGGAAAGACCTTTGAATGTCCCGCTCGATAACTGACTGATATTATTTCTCGCGAGAAACAGGTTCTCCAGCTCAGTAAGCGGATGAAAAGTTTCCATGGGTATCAAGCTCAGTTGATTCTGAGTAAGATCAAGAGCGGTGAGAACTTTGATTTGGGAGAACCACTTTGGACGCAGTGCCACTAGCTTGTTTGTATTCAGGTTCAAAGTCTCAAGTGTCTGAAGATTTTGAAACAAGGCTTCTGGTAGATCTTTCAATTCTAATCCAGTCATTTTTAAGGCCGTTAAATTCACAAGGGAATCAAACGTGCCAGGTTGAATCTCCTCCAAAACGGTGTCATCAATGCCAAGCCGTGTTGTGTGAGTGACAGAAGAAAGGTCCTCTGCTTTCAAAGAGCTGATGTTGCATTTTGAGAAGTAAAGAGTCGTTGTGGATGACGGCAAAGGAGGAATTTTTGAGATACCGATGCATAACGTTTCGACTCCTTTGCATTGGCATCCAACTGGACACGCCCAAACAGCAATGTTGAAGGAGCAGAGAAATAGGAGCACGAGTAAGATGAGAGGACGACCCATTATGTTCCTACAAAAAAGAAAGAAATGTTGGATTATCTGCATTTTTTAATGTATCCACCAATGCTACTCATGAGATTCTCTTTAATTAGGACGTTTAAACACTGAATTGTCAAAAAAGCCGATTTCTTTGGTCAATCATTTTTGGAATTCTTCCAAAAAAATGCATCATCAAAGTAATTTGTTGTGAACATAAAATGATTGCACACTATAAAATCCCAGACCTGCAAATCATTGGTTGTGACTTTGATTACTGTTTTGACAGAAAGTCTCCAAACTGTTGTTCACAGGAACCGATTTCATCATATAAATCAATTTCATCATGTTCTCACAATCGGCGGGTGAGACAGTTACTGTATTTCGTGGTCAAGGAATGATATGCCAACATTAAATGCTGACTCAGTGGTAGACTGTGATTCCTATCCCCAACCACAAAATGCAGTGTTAATAATATTTATTTTTCTTCTTTTTCTTTTGTTGTGCTCCCATGAGCAACCCCGCAATTTTATAGTACATTGTCCAAGTAGTTTCCTTGTTTTCTTTTTAAGCGGAAGACTGGTGAGACAAGCATAACATCTCCTTTCAAAAAAAGATACATTTTATAATCAGGCTACTGGACAAAAAAAAAAGTTCCTGCATGGGTGTGACGGATTATTATGGGAGCATGTGCCAAAAGTGGCTGAAGCATATCTACTTCAGCATGAAGTGCTTTGATTTGTTTTATTTCCTGTATGACTTTTTAAGAGTCTATTAATATGTATGTAACGGAAAAAACAAACTCATTGATCTCATTGTGTAAAGATTTAGTAATAATTCATCTTTATACATCAGAACGTGTTACTTTTTAAGAGCGAGCTTATTCATTTGGAATAGTTTCGGCAAGTATGTAACACACACAAATGTATTTCTTACCTTGGATGGTTAGTAGATGATTGAACACACACGGGGAGTTTGGCGTTATCTCCGATGCGCACACTGCTTTCCTCTTAAGCTTGTGAAATTCTTCGCTAATAATGTCACACTATCACATTTTCCTGGTTTTCATCATCATATGGATTCCTCCTTCTGTCAGTTTTCTTTGGTCCGCTTATGAAATCTGTAGCTGGTCATCATCGTCCTAGTTTGCAAAACTGTCCTGAATGTTTCTGCTGCAGGTTTTTTGTTAAATGAGGGCAATTGGGTAAGGGGGGGGGGGGGGGGGGGTGAGAGTCCCCACCCTCTGTGGCGTCAGAACTGGTTTGAATGCACATATTGAGGCCTTGGGGAGTCCATGTGGTTGTAATTATTGAATGTTTGCAACAACTGTGTGTGAGAATAGTTTTCTTCTAGGAAACAGATGCTGCATTTAAGATTGAGGCAATGCGAAGAGGAAATGTAGTTTGTTATTTGAAAAGAAATTGTTGTGTGTATGACATTGTTGTCTCATGCAATGGCTCTTTCCTTTGATGCAATGCCCAGATGCTCTACATTTCAATGCAAGGAAATGGCCTTTGTACTAAATTAAAAAGCTTATTCATGGCATCCTTAGAATGTAGAATTTGTAATAACAACATGACGTGTCCATTTTTGTGGCTGCAATGTGGAAATATAACATTTGGTCCGCAGTAAATCATCAGGGGAGGCTGGATGGTATGTTTGAACCTAAACAAACTGCCTCTTTACCACAAAATCCAGATAGTGAGGGTGGAACCACATAACGCACAGACCCTATCGGTCAACACACTACATATAGGAAAATGTTTCTATAGTCACTATGGGGTGAAATTCAGAAATGAGTTGTGATGATTTGTGAAATTTGCATCCTCTTATCACATTAACTTTACACTTTGTGATACTTTATACTACAAGAGTGTATTAGTGCCACAATAATACAATAGAAATTATAACAGTACAATAGGAATACATTTTTATCACAAGAAAAAAGCCCAGCACACAGCTAGAGTACCATATTAAATACGAATGAAAGGATTCCCTTTGATTGGCCATGTTAAATTTAGCTGTGACAACTCCCACAGTGTTGCAGGTCTCCCTCTCCTCGATCCACCGACTTGCACTCGTCCAACATTACTACAATTGGGTCTCCAGGTGGATTTATTCCATACGGCACAAAACACACAAGGCATTTCTTAAACACTTCTGAAAATAAAATAAAAAAATCACTTTATATCCAGGATCATGCTGCATGCATTACTTTTATGTATGTAATTCTCAATTCTAATTATTCGAAAACTGAACCTGTAAGATGTCAGTGGTAAAAATTACCAAAGGTACTTTTTGAAGAAATATTGTTGCTTAAAAGTGATTTATTAATGTCTTTCTCAATGTAAAAACCTCAGTGGCCGGACATTCTGCAGAACAACTTCTACTAAGTGATGCTCAGAGGGCTTACAAAAATAAAAAACGCCTTACTTGATTGTTCTGAAATTATTGTACTTTTTCCCTCTAAAACTCACATCCCATGAGTCACTGTTATTTTGCAATCTTTCCGCTTGTTTTCGACTGCACCGTTTCCCGTGTGTGTGTGCGTGTGTGTGTGTGTGTGTGTGCGTGTGTGTGTGTGTGTGTGCGCGCGTGTGTGCGTGTCTGTGTGTGTGTTATGGGAGCTGGTTTATACCTCCTGTTGTGTAAAACCAGCCTACTGGAAAGTCCTAATCACCCGTTGTCATGGCAACGAACTTGGGAGCAGCTCACTAACTCATCCTCCTATTGTTAGTGGTTTGTTTTAAAGTTATGGAATTTGTGGCATCTGCAGTCATTATGTAAAAGTTGAAATATTTTCAAAGACCATAGCTAATGGTCTTGATTGTTTCACTGGAAACTATCTCATACCACTACTGCACTTACACAGCCGTTTTCATCATTAGAAATTATGTTAAAAAAAAAAAAATGAGTTGGCGCTTTGGCTTTTTGCTTGCCTGTAAGTTTCTATTGGGAGATATCCGCTCTCTGTCTTTCTCATTGAAAGAGGAAGTGTGATAGTCATATCATAGCCAGAAATGCACTGTAAAACCTCAGAGAGCAGCTTTTTTCATATCACTAGTACACACACCCACACACACACACACATGCATGCACACACACACATACCATAAGGTCACTAATAATAGCAAAGCTACATAAATTACAAGGGTGAACATACACAACTGACTATATTTGCACATTTATTTTCTGCAATGTAAACGTTACAGACAGGACAAAAAATATATATATTGGAAAGACCTTTGAGTATCTCCCCCTAAAATTGGTCTTATTTAGTAATACAAATGTGAGGCTTTACAAATACAGGGGGGAAAAAGTACATATGCATTGCTGGCTATAATTTTAAGCTGCAGTATAGTAAAAGAACAAGATGTGAATAAAGCATATTGAATTATTTTTTTTCTCTTAATATTTTTTAAAGCTACTATTACGTATGACCCCTTAAATGCGTGCAAATTGTTCCTTTATCTCGTTTGCCCTCTTGCAAAGAAGATGCATAGCATACATGTTAGCAAGGATGAGAAACACGCCTGCGGCCACAAGAAGGATATGAGAAAACATGAGGAAGCCTGCCAAGACTGCTTTTGAGGGCAAAAACCACACATACACCCAACCACTATGATAGTTGTGGTGGACAAAGTCATGTCCCTCTTCGACAACAATGATGTCATGAAATGGTGGCGAAATGTCGTAGGTGGAGGAAATCTCATCTGGTTTGACATTTGGTCGGGGTGAGGAAGCTGCTTCGGTAGCTGTTGGAGTTGTCCAAGATGACTCTTGAGTTGTTTCCTGTGTCCGAGTGCAACTCGGAGTGACCGTTGTCACGTTGCAATTGTTCAGTTCGTCATCATGTAAAGAGTCAAGGGTACGGAGTATTTGGTATTGCGGACTGTGACACATGACATCGTCACTTTCAAGAACCGCGTGCTTATTATGTTTTATCCATTTTACCAAAGCTTTAATGCTGCAGGTACAGTCCCACGGGTTGGCACTCAAGATGACTGTTACAACTGTATTGGACTTGAAAATATCTTCTGGGAGGTTTTTCAGTTGGTTGCCATGCAAATCCAACATCGTGAGTTGTTCAAGCTCCTGAAATATATTTTTGGGTAGATTCTTGAGGGTGTTGTTATTGAGGAGTAATATTTCCAGTTTGTTTAATCTGGAAAAGTGTTTGGGATGCAGCTGTTGAAGGTTGTTCGATTTCAGCGAGAGCTTCTGAAGTTCAGGAAGACAGCAAAACAGATCTGGAGGCAAGTCACTTAGCCTGTCGTTAAAATGAAGGTTTAGGGTCTGCAGCCCAGACATGTTGCTAAATAGATTTCCAGGCACTGTGATGAGATTCGTGGCATATAGGTAAAATTCTGGCATTTCAGGCATGTGACCCATCAACTCATCCGGAAGTGACAAAAGTGGATTATTGTAAATAGTCAGTTTAAAAAGTTTGGGCATGTTGTAGAAGCTCCTCTCAGGGATATATTGAAGTTTGTTTGAAGATAAAGTGAGATTCTTCAACTTCTTCAGTGGCCAGAATACCTCGGGAGGAATAGTGGCTATCTTGTTGGAGTGAATTTGGAGATACTCAAGGTTCACTAGTCCATCAAACATCCCAGGTTCTAACTTCTTCAATTGATTTCTACGAATAATGAGCTGGTTAAGTTTGATCAAGGAGTGAAAGGTAGTAGGGGAGAGAGTTGTTAAGTAATTATTGCCAATGTCTAAGATTTCAAGGTTTACCAGTTTGCTGAAAGCTTCTGAAGGAACACTGGACAATTTGTTGTAACTCAAATCTAGATATTCCAAAGCAACAAGTTCTTCAAACATGTCAGCAGTAATTGCCTCCAGTTGGTTTCTATCTAAATAAAGTTCCTCCAGAGCGACAAGTGGGCTAAAAACTCTCGCATGAAGTGTTGAAAGATCGTTGCGTGTCAGCATGAGAGACCTGAGCTGTGGAACAAAATGGAAAGCCTGGGGATGAATCGTATGGAGGTGACTATAGACTAGACTGAAACGTGTCATCAGCTTCATTTTCTCCAAGCTCTGCTTACTTATGAAGTGCATGTTTGTTTTGAACAAATTCAGTTTGTAGGTATGAATGGGCAGCTGTGTCGGTGTATCCGTAATGGTATCACCTATGCACGTGACGAAGCCGTTGGAAAGACACTTGCAGAGGCTCGGGCAGGCTGCATTGCTGGTGAAGAAAGTCAGCATGGAGAGGAATAATATCCACATCAATTCTGCACAGAAACGTGTTAGTATGGTTATTAATGTGATTCCATTTGTGTTGTATTCAAGCAGGACAATAGTAAAAACCATCAGATCTTTTGTTTTTTCAAATAACGACATCAAACATTCCACTCACCTGATAAAAAATAATCCATCTTCTCCAATGGTGTTATTTATATCGTTATTAAGCCCAAATTGATTTGGAGCACTACATAAGCACAATTATTGCTGCGCCTGTCCAAAAGTCCAAAGTTAGGAGTCCTCTTCAATGTGTTGTCAGTGATAACCAGTCAAGAGTGGCATGCAGGAATGCTAGATCATTTCCCTGTACTAATACTGACCGGTGACGCAACATAATGTAGCTCAGTTATCTGAGCTGACAATGATATCGTTACCAACAGCAATATGAAAAATTTTTTACAATTATACCGTATTGGCCCGAATATAAGACGACCCTGATTATAAGACGACCCCCTGTTTTTGAAGACTCAAGTTTGAATAAAGACTTTTTGAACACCAAATTAAATTTTTATACAGAAAATAATTACAGTACATCTGAAACAAATGATTATAACAATATATTTGAGAAAAAGCATGTTATTTTGCCTCATTCAAATCATGCAAAAACTGTCTATCACATTTTAATATCTTTGTGTACCGCAATTTTTCTTTTTCTTCTTCGTGACAGGGGTTCGCTTTGTCCTGGGGAGTTAAGTTCAACATTCGCTTTAAAGATATCTGGCGCCATCTAGCGTTGTGAATGGGTATAATGTCTTGACACCGAATGTAAGACGACCCCCACTTTTTCAGTCTTATTTCAATGCAAAAATAACGTCATATTCGGGCCAATACGGTACTTTCTACTGGACTACTGCTACAAGCAATAATGTTACTACACGAACTTTGGTATGTTATTAACTGTTGTATAATAGTGTCTGCGGCCTCTCCCTGCCTAACTGGTACCAGGCTGTAATGACACACGGTATGTGTTCAGTTCTCACACACACGAGGATACTCCCAGATTCCAAAGAGTTCGTTGGGGAGTCCCATGTTTTATGGCGTTGGTTGCTAAACTTTCTCCTGCTCAAATATGTCAAAGCTGTTTTTTGTCACCTGGTAACAACAGAAAAATATTACATTGTTATTTTTAGTTACTTTGTATTTCATATGGCCACATAATAAAATGCTGCGCAATTAAGATTACTAGCTTTATTTTTTACAGCGTATTTTATAGTCCATTACTAGTCAAACTAGTTAATCCACTACAAAAGTTTGGGGTCACTTAGAAATGTCCTTATTTTTTAAATAAAATTGCTATTTTTTTCAATGAGGATAATACTAAACTAATCAGAAATACAGTCTATACATTGTTAATGTAATAAATAATGAGTCTAGCTGCAAACATCTGGTTTTTAATGCATGACCTCTCATGGTCCGTTGCTTGCTAATTATGTTAAAAAGCTAATGGATCATTACAAAATCCTTAAACCCTTGCGCAAATATGTTCAGTTTCATGGAAAACATTAAATTGTGTGGGTGGCCCCAAACTTTTGAATGGTAGTGTATATTGCTAACATTTTTGCAAGGAGAAATCACATAGCTATGGCCATTCATTATGTTATTCATTTTAAATTTAGTTACCAAATAAATTGATCCTTGTCCTAAAAATAAATCTAAACACATTATGCTGTATTGTTTTTATTTATCGGCATTTCTGTTTTTTAAAAAGCAAATTACCAGATTTTAAGGGGACAGCTATGTTTTCAGTCTGCTTTTGCCGAGCCCGCCACTGTTCACGTTGGTGTGTGGGATTGAGGTCTTTTCACAGCGGCTCTCCCATTATTCTGGCAAAGCCCAGTGACTCAGCTCTGTCACGCTCTTCTAAAACACATGAATTCACCTGTCACTGTGGAGGCTACACTACATGTCGGATCCCTTTTACTCAAACACACAGCTCCAGTGTTTCCAAAAAGCTTGACCCTCTTTCATAGTTCAAGTCCGAAGATTCTCATTAAAATATATTATGTCCTTTCTGTGTCACATAAGATCTCTTAAATCATACAAAACACATCTTTACGTTGACATTTTATTATTTTTTTAAAAGGAACAATCTATTTCTATTACAATGCTTTCTGGCAATGTACAAAAAATGTTATGCTCCATTTTGCCACAAGAGAGCAACATGAAGACACACTAAAGCGGGAGGCAAATAACTGGTCTTAAACCGGCGGTCGCTTGATGGGAGCACCTCGAAGCAACGATTTCTTGAGGACGCTGATTAATCATGATGTTGAAATAAACAGTATTCACATAAGTGATGTTGTGGGTTCTTAAGGCTATGCTGGGCGTTGCAGCAAGATTTCACATCGATCCCGATTTCCGTGGAGTCCCATGTCACACACAGTACTTCCAGAAACAAGCTGCAGACAAAAGAGAATTTGTGAACTTAAACGGGACATGACTAAACTTAAATCTCGAAGCATGCATGCAAATGAATTCAGAGATATCAAAGGTGACCTACGTTCACCCCTCTTCCTTGTGATTGGTTTGTCTACTAAATTAGCTGCGATTTCCTTCTCCAGTTCCAGATCGTCCCTCAGTGACTCCAACTTAAAGAAGAAACTGGTATTAGATCAGTAAGACTTTTCAAACTGACCACATTTGTTATTGAATCTTTACCTCTTCTAAATCAGCCAATTTATCCACCAATTCAAGCCCTAGCAACAAGAAAAAAAAAACTCAACATCCCATTGGTTTAATTTCCTTAATGTTTTTCCTTTGCAAATGTCTCACCTGGAGCGTCATTCTTTTCAAGAGGAACTAGACTTTTGTGCAGAAGCAGTGATAGAATTTTACTCTGGATATCTATGTCATCTTTTGGATTCAAAACATGGTTACCTGTAGACAAAAAGAAACATGGAAGACAACAAACCAAATCATCATCTGACCCGTTGCATTTCAAACACTGAATCAGAAACTCAATGAACATACCTGCATTAAATAAGTTCCTTCCTTGCACATCTATCACACCCTGCAGGAGTAACAAACTCAGAAGTCCATAGATGTAGTTGACAACTCTAACCCTATCCATGACACTCAATAGATGGTCCCAGATGCTTCGCTGTGTGAACTCCTCAAGCCGACGATTCTCTTCCTTGGGTCCATCCCTTCGATATATGTATCGTTTCCGAGCCAGGGGGCGGAGCCAGTCAGCCACTTACGTATTAAATCAATAACCTGTCACTGTTTGTGTCGTCAGTAGTCGACCATTTCACTGGGGCTATTTTGCAGCTGACGGAAATATGACGTTATAGGCAAGGCCAGTAACTCTATATCACTGTGACATCAACAAATCAGGCTTAGAGAGGAAGTCATTAATCAGCTTGATGGTTATGAGAGAACTGAATTACATTTTTTGGCACTTGCGGGTCTTTTTTCTTTTATATTAATTAATTCCTTGAGTAGCTTCATAGGATTGTGTTGGTACAAGGAAGCCGGGCTAAGTAAATTGATTCTTTCCCAAAGTGCATTATCGCAAAAGATGAGCTCCACAGTCTTGGCTACGAGACTCATTCGGAGGTGAGGGAGCATTTATCATGGCGGCCGAGCCAACTAACCAGCGTCTCACTATATCACTATAGTTTGTGCGTCAATGAAGCGCTGCCAGAAAGCAGGTATCGTGCGGGCGTGGTGTTAAGGAAATGAGCTGGCAGGCATCAGATGAATTTGGCTGGCCAGGCTATCATAAAAGTTCCTCCGTGCCTTTCAATCGAGGCCCTGTTGACGTCTTACATCTCTCGTCCAAGCACTTTTTTTTTTTTGCGAATCCATCACTTAAGTTCTTCTGCTACTGAATTTGAATGTGGCACTGGGACGCAATGAAGAGTGAAGTGCTGTTGAGCTAAATTAAAGGTCAGAGCTGGCTCTTTGGGATTGAATTACCAAAGTTTGTGCTGTGAAAAACTTTCATTTGGGATGAACTCAGGATGCGGCTGGTCTGACACATTTATTGATTGATGGAGTCAAATGCTGTTTGTATTGTCCTTTAGTGTATTAGACTAAACTGTTGTCATTGAGATCCACAGTGGTTTTGGGGTTGGTCTTAAAACCACTTTCAGGGGTTTTGTTCTTATCTCAGATTTGGACATTGAGAAATGAAGATTTATTCTCAAGGCCAAAGCAGTTGCAGGCTGTTCTTTTTCCACGCTTTTCTTAAATAGACAACAAGCATTCATTTAATAAGTAACTATAACAATTAGATTGCATAGTGTTGAACATTAAAACTAAAATAAAGCAGACTTATCAACAAAAATAGCATTTGATACCTGAGCCTTCAGATTAAATTTTTGGGTCGGATTGAATTTTACAAAGTGGAGAAAGAAGCCACAAAAGCTTTGGAAGGAAGTTTGGACTTATGATTGACCTCTTGCAAAAGTGATGGAAAGGTCAAAGTATGAAGAAAATCTATGCTCATGAACAAATATCTTTCCTTCATTGCAGTTCAAGTCATTATAGCGATCATCTTGGCTTTCTGCTTTTTTTTTTTTTTTTTTTTGCACTTACAGCAATTGGCCAGTCAGAGGCGGTGTGGAATGGCACGCAAGCGTCCATAATAGCAGTAAGGTCATTTAAGAGTAACCATGATTATATTTTATTTTTATATTTTATTAAAAAACATTTATCAGCTTCATGTTTCTTTTCTCTTGCACTGCTTCAAATACATGCATATATGGATGGTAAAAAATATATAGTCTGTGTGTGGATAAAAGACAAAAACAGGAAATGAAATATTTCAGAAAGTGGGGGGACAGCTTGGTGCTGCGACAAGGACAAAACTCGCAACTTCCAAGTTTGTCTTGCAAAACGTGTCCGCAGCAATCTGCACATATTACTATTTATACAAGTCATTTGTGAAATATGTACACGAGACATCAGCGTAGGCCATAGAAGTGGGGGACAGTTATGAGAAAACTGCAGCAATGCTGGCATCATTCTGGTTTTAATCAGTTTATTGAGCACTAATGAAAATGGCCTAGGTCATGTTGGCCTAAATACTTGTTCATGTCAACGTAAAATAATTCCAACCACTGCATGAATAAGAACTGGCACTGTCTGTATTATTGATTGTCTTGTAAATGGGACCTAATGATAGTGTTATTATTAATATGATTGATGGATGGGCTGTTGGGCATTTCAAGAAACGTAATGGCCGACACTAGAGGGAGTCGTTCCATTAGCATTGTGGTCAGCATGGTGTGGTATGTAATGATTCCGTATGTTGTGCATATATGAGCTTTTCTCTACTGTCTTCTCGTGCATGTGTGTTTATATTCTAAATTTAGGGGCAAAGTCCAGTCCGTAAATTATTATTCATGTGGATCATATGGATCGCTGCGGGGAGGTGCGTTTTCTTTCAATTCGTGGTGCGTCTACAGACGGTTCAGCGCCACAGCACCTAGTCAAAAGAACGATTTATAAGGAGGGTTATGACGGAAGTCAAAACGTAGCTCTTCAAAGTAAAAATAATATAATAACCAGCTGTTTAAATCTTTGTTGTGAAATCACGTCTTGACCAATGACGAATTTATGAGACAGGTATATATAAGTGCATGGAAAGACTAACCTTTATAAGGAGGATTTAGTACGTCCTGACACGTTGTTACTTTATTGCGACATGTGAAACCAGAAATCGTGGAAACGCACAGTTGAAATTGGTAGGCGTGGGACAAGAAAGAGATGCTTGTCAAACACCCTAACCGCGGCAGGGTTGCTACCATCGAGAAAGAGAGAGAGAGAGAAAAAAAAAGTGAGAGAGCGAGAGGGTGGCCACCGAAACCAATCAGGGACCGTCCAGCACCTGAACCGTCCATTGGGTTTATGAGTTAAGGCGATCAATCAGCCGGTCGGCGGTTGAAACATTGATAAAAACGCAATTTACACTCATCGGCTCCTTACTGGTGACAACATGGCTGAGTGTAACGTCAGCATCGACCATGAGAAACTACCTGGAGTGAAAGAGGGTAACGTCCATAACACACTTGTCACGTCTAAACATATTTACACAGGTAGTACAGACGATGCTAATGCTAAAAGTTAGCAAACACAGGTGTTTTCTACTGCGGTTGTTTTTACGCTTAGCATAAATAGCTAGCAGATGCTAGCACCTTTAGCTCAAATCTGAGCTCTAACTAGTATTTAGTCGAGTCGTCCTGTATCATTTAACGTGTCTGCGTTAAGGAATGCTACCTGTCACGTAGGAAGTTTGGGATGGGTGAAAATGCTTGAACTGTGGGAAGGAGTATTGTGTCTTCAAGTTGAAAAATGATTTATATGAGACCTGTATTATTTGACTTTTTAAAACTAGTGGAATTGCACCAATCTTATAACCAACAAAAATCAGGGGCTCGACACTTCTAACAAGTTTCATACAATTGTTAATATTCAACTGATTTTCAAAAGACGCGTGCTAAACTCAGCAAGGTTCAAAGTAATCCATTCATGATGATTATGTTTGATGTTTGATTGTTGGTCGTAAGTTTGTATAAAGAGGATGATTTTCATTTTGAAATTAAAGCCATTCGAATACAGCACTGGCCCCAGTCCTGATCTCACCTGACCCAGGTGAGGTGGCTTGTTGAGATGGGAGCTATATGGCAATTTGGGATGTTGCGGATGTGGCAAGCAGCAGCTGCTCACTTGGATGTTTGTTATTCTGGTCACAGAGACAAGCATGGCTTAGTCTGCAGAGGGACGTTGACAAAAAATGCAGGGGATAGGATCCGGTTCACTCGTAATGTGGTTCAAATCGCTTCATAACATCCACACCAAGCAACAGTTGTCTTTTGTGACTTTGTGACTTGTAATGCCAATTAAATACAACAATAATTATGCTATTTTTAGGTGCACTATTCAACTGTGTGCTACTGGTCTACATAGATTTATCAGCAAAAATGCATTGTGGGTGTCCTGGTTAAGAAGATTAAGCATATGGTAGGAACAAGTTAATCAAATCCCACCATGCCCGTTGAGTCACTAAGGGCTTTGATCATTCAAGCATCCAACAAAGCAGGAGATGAAAATGTTGGTGACATATGTTGCCTTTATTTGGTGTCAATACAGGTTGCTTTTTGTGTTTTAGTACAATCGATGTTCCAGGGTTGACGAAAAATCTGAGCTTTTGCCGTACCACTTTTTTGGAACCAGATGGTTGCAGAATCTAAAAATGGTGCTGCCAAGGTATCTTTGAGCCAAGGCACTCCCCACATCACCAGTTTATGAAATGCAGCACTGATTGCATAGCAGTTTTATATATTGTCATGTCTCCTTGAATGCCGACATCTGTATTATATGGTTTTGTGTTTGTGGTGAGCATCGCTAAATGAACAGCAGAGTTCAAGATGAATTGTTGAAAAATGCAAAAAGAAAAACAGTTTAGGGTGACTTAAGTTGCTGTCAATGAACATTGCATGTTGTATTCTTATTCTTGGTATATTGACTGTGAGAGATGTCAGACGGGTGGCATTTCGGTATAAAACACTGCTTAACTTGAGAACACTCTCTTTTAAAGCAGAACTCCTGCTCCTGGATGTTTCCACAATAAATACCGCCAGCAAAAACACTCAAAATTTCAAGCCTGAAATGAAAACTGAGCTGCTGCCGTTTTTAGGCACAACAGACTTGTTCTAAGTATAAGCTTGTAAAATGGGGAAGCCACGGAGAGGAAACCACACTGTTACTTTTTAAAATTTGAGATGCAAATAAGCCAAAAGACAGCTAGCTGCCGGGCAGCTTTTCTTTTTTTTTTTTATGCCTGGAAGAAACGTCGTCTTCAGCAGTAAGGAAAAAAATAGTATATTTACCTTAGGTCAGTTCCAATGCAGCAGTAGTGTAGCATTACTGTTCTTTTTGTCACCTGAAGCAAAACAAAACACTTGTGGAGCTTAAAGTTGTCAACAAAGGTGTTTTTATGGGACATTGTCCAAATTTTCCGACTGTTCCAATACGTTTGAAATTTAGTGGTTCTATTCTTTTATTTGTGACACTATACAGAGATATTATAAAAGAATGTACACAAACACACACACACATGCGCACACGCACAGAGTATAGTTGTCTAACATTGTTCTTTTTCTCCCAGTGTGCAGAGACTTTGCTGTGTTGGAAGACCACTGTCTCGCCTACAACCTCCAGGAACAAGAGAGTAAGCAACTTTTTTCATTCTTTCTCCTGTTTGCTCATCCAACTGTGAACAACAACAAAAAAATCATTCTCTGGCTCTAAATTGTTAACCAGGAAGCTAAGCTACTTTGGTCTCCCTCTTCTGTTTAAACACTCACTTCCTGCACTTCCCAACAAGACATAACGTCACTTGACTATTTTCGAAAAGCCGCCCGGCAACAATCCTAGGCCATCCTTGTGTTTTCTTTCCAAAACGATGACCGATGTATTTAAAGTATGACAGCGCAAATAGAGATTTTTCTTTGGACATAGTGTCAAGCCAAACTGGGTAAACTACAATAAGCCTTGGTTGCTGCGGGAAGAGTGCTCAAAGGAGCATTTTCTGTGGTTTATGGGGTTTGTTGTATTCATTCCTGATTATTGTCACTGGAAGTGCAATTCAATATTTTTTTACCCATATGAAAATAGTACACCCTACATTTAAACTACTGGGCCTGAATCAATTTAGTGCCTGTTAGGGATGCATCACAATTAATCAATCACTCCATGTCAGTTCTGAATTTTGCCCAAAATCTATCTACCGAAGCGCGGAGCAAACATATTTGACACAGACATTAACAAACCTGGGAACAACTTTAAATTCTGAGAAAAGAAATTAAGCAGAAGGGACTTCCCAATTTTAAGACTCTTTCACATTTGTGGTCAATGTGACACTGTTGCTGTTTCAGATGATAAGGTTCGGCCTTGACCAAATAACCCACACTATCGTATCGCGTTCTCACCAAGCTTGTGTGAAAACAGCCCGAGTAAAAAGCGAGAAGCCAGAAGGCCATACGCCACACAGCAGTTTTGTTTGCGTCTATATGTGCACCTGTCTCTCTTCAAGGTCTTAGATGTGACAGAGATTTGAGTAACGGACTCCTCGACTCAACGTTTTCAAATATTTCATGCATTATGTGCTGTGAATAATTGATCAGATGGAAAGGGGAAAAAAAACAACTTGATCAATACCTGATAATCATTTGCTCAATTTTCAGGAGCAGTGACTCATCATGCTTGTTTGACCTCGGCAGCCCCCGAGGTGCATTATGTAGCCTTGCGCGAGTAAATTGCGAGATGTAATTTGGGGCTGTTCACAAGGAAGCTGGCTACAAGATGGATCGTCAGGTGAAATAGATCTGAGTGAAGGAGTTGAGTGATGCCATCCACGCTTGCCGAGCGCTACGAGTGCGTCAGGCAGTAAGATTTATCTTCTGTTATGGCCGCAAAGTGCATTCCGCTAACCTTGGAATGGCACCGGGACCGCAAGCATTCATTTCTCAAGTGTCTTTTGAGTTTATCACCAGAGAATGACGTGTCCGTCTCCTGGCCGTTTATCTTCTTCCCAACAGGCAATCCAAACAATACAAGCCGAGGATCAGTAAATATGTCTCATACCATTCGTTGTGTGACGATGCCACTTTTTCAGAGTGGCATAGAGCAATGTGTCATGTGTGTTGCAGTTGAGAGCCACTTGGCGTCCAACGTCCACAAGAGCCGGCTGGTGCAGCAGGACCTGCAGGTGGCCAAGAAGCTGCAGGAGGAGGAGGATGAGATTGCGAAGGTCGTGATCAAGAAGCAGCACGTTGCCATGTGGGTGTCTCTCACACGATGACACACTCAGCCTTGTTTACATTTAAACCAGCACCTGCGTTTACCAGTGTGGTACGTTTTGGTAGCCTACATACGTAGCTTGCAATTTGTTAGGTACACAAGCTTGAGTTCCCAAATCGTGGTAAAATGATTTTCATTTCATTTTCAATTTTCATGTAATTGATATTTAATTGCGCCAGTCAGTTTTACATCTTGTTTTCTGGCTATAAATGGCACGTTAGTTTACGTTTTGGCTCAATTAAAAACTACCAAGTGGGTGTGAGTGATGTGGCACGACTCAGCAAGAACCAATTGCGGGTTTGTCCTCAGGTTTTGCAGCAGCGCCCCACCTAGCGTTGGTGTCACTTGGACAGCCCGGGACCACATTTGGCCTTTTGCCATTTCACACTGCCTCACCTACAAGGAGTAAAAATCACACTGCGCTCTGCATTCTAATGGGACAAACTGAGTCATAGATCAGTGCTGTCACGAAAAACAGGTCCTTGCCTTGTGAGTAGAAGAGCAGCATGACGGGCTTGTTTACGTCCGCTCACCAACACGTAATAAGAATTTTCAAAACATTTGGTGTGCATTCCTGGACTAATTACTAACTCCCTGCCTACCCTCCCTAAATGAACCTCCCTTTCGTTAGCGCAGAATGTTTGGAACACAGTGTATACCTACAGGAGATTGTTGTGCACTTCTCTGGAACACAAAGTTCACAGAACACATAAACCAACCACACATACAGGCAGTATGCAATCTGGAGACTGTACTGCGAAGCAAGATGGACATGGGCCAATTGTCTTATTTCACTTACCAAGGTGACATTGTCCTCTCTCTTTCTCCTCCCTGCGCTCACACACCAACTCGCACAAAACACCAGAGAGCGCCAAGATAACGAAATTGCCCACGAAATTCAGGATCAACTGGTTCGACAGGCTGAGCAACAACGACGACAGCAGGAGGAGAAGGATGCGGTAAGTAGGTGCACGCATGCATGCACGTACACACACGCACACACACACACACACACACACACACACACACGCACAAGTTAGACTTTCATGCCTCACCTGTTTGTTAAAAAAAAAAGTCATTCCCCATAGCATACTTTTAAAGCTTCTCAAGTTTGCACCATATTAAGCTGCCTTTAAAATTTTGACAGATGTCATTTATGATGCCAAAAAGGAACAAAAATTTGAAAATGAAATGACAACGCCAACAAAAACATGACACATTTGATGAAAGAAAATGAAAGGAGATATTGATTTTATATTTAGTGAATGAGAGGTGGCCACATGTGCCTTCCTTAAACATTAAGATCCAATGATTTATAAAAATAAATAAAAGGAGTACCATTCGTTCCCCTCTGCAACTTTATTGTGTCCTGTGTGTGTTTGCAGGCTATTGCTCGTAAGATCCATGAGAAGGAGATGAAAGAGGAACGGCGACGACAGAAACACCAGGATGAAGAATACTATGAGGATCCAGGAGGTGAGGAGAATACAGCTGCTTTGTATATTCCAAGTATTAGTCTGGACTGTCAGTTAACACGTGTTATTTAGAGAAACATGAAAAAGAAAGTTGAGAATTAAAATTGCAGCAACCCACTTGCGCGGCAGATATGTGAATTACATAATTTTGAAACAAGCATTGGCATGAAGCAAATTCGATGACTTAGAAGTTTCCCTTTTTAGAATGTGAAACTTTGATGTTGCCAAATAGTGGAATCAAGTTACAAACCTTTTGAGAATGGGAACATTTCCCATAGAAACAGTAAAAGTAAAAGTAGCATGCATGTTGCTTGTGCTAAAACTCCCCTGCAGGCACACTGTAGTCTGGAATGTGTTTAGTAACACATTGGACAATTCTATGGATGACACTGTAATGCTAGGAAACAGAAGTGTATCCAAGGAAACAAGTGCTTATTTTTATCCTAATCCAGGAGATTAGTGTTGTACACAACAACCCAGCATGTGGTGAGACAGTCTCTGAAGTCAGTCAATGGAGTGGGAAGAATAGTGAGTGCCTAATAACGGGGGAGGGGTGGGAGGGAAGTGAACGCTTTGACCTTTTTGGCTCACACTCAGGCACTTTTTATCAGCAGAATTATTTTTGTTCATAGTCAGCAATGTCCTGTTCCTCAACCTAACAAAAAAGAGGTTCTGAGAGTTGTGGGCTTTGCGGCTTCAAGGTGCTTCTTGCCTTCTACTTTTTTTTTTTTTTAAATTCTGTTGTCCCTCACATCACCATTATTGAGCACCTCCAATATGTATTACTTTATATTTTAAAGTACATTATTACTGCCTACTTAGTCATTTGAAAGTTATTAGTCATATTAGAATATTACTGTCTGTGATTTGTAATATGATGCACTACTATGGTCAACACCAGTGATGCTGACATAATGACGGACATCTATTTCCCACCAACGGTGGTAGTATACGGTAAATAGAATACTTAATGGACCAAAAAGTGGATTTACCAGGACCTGGTTGAAATTCATGTTACAGAGATTGTCAAGGATGAAATGATATTTGTAATATCTTAAAAGTGGAAGGTACTGCAATTGCTTGTCGTTCTAGCATCATGTCAGTCCTCAGTTGAATTGGCCTCCTTTTTAAGCCATTCATTCTTGTGATGATGTGGTTTTTGTGAGCTTTTTATTCTGTTTATTTTTTGGGGGTGGGGTGCACATTTTCACTGCCTTCATCGCCTCTTTAGTTGAGATTACTAACCACCACCATGTTGTTTACACCTGTTTCTGCCTTGGCAGGTGCGGCCATTACTTTACTAACAAAAATTCATATTTTATTTCTGTGACTTGTCGCATTTCCATGCTGCCATGAAACATCATTATTTTTTTTATTTTTTTACTGTCTTCTTCCAAAATTCCCTCATCTTCTCCCGCTCAGTTGTGAGACAGCCTCTTGACCTGGACAAGCCTACACGTCACACATCTGGCTCCCCAGGCCCTTATGATGTGCATTCTCCAGTGACATCCCAACGTGATCATTCGCCAGATTATAATTCGGTAGAGCCACAAAGGAGCAGGCACCCGAAACAGGATCCGCCCAGCCGTTCTAGGTACCCCGAGCATGTCCCGGTAGCAGAGGACGGTCGGGGAAGACATGCAGATCCGTATTCAGACCACCTGTTGTCCCCCAAAGGCAAGAGTAGGGACAGGTACCCTGATTATGAACCTGTAGAATCTAGGAGAGCACGTGACATAATGGGAGAGGACCCTGATCGAGCGATGAGAAGAAAGGAGAGGCCGGCTCATCCTCCACTGAGTCCCAAGGGCTGGGACAGAGAGAGGGACACGAGACATGACAGAGATGTAGAGCAGGAGCATTATTTGAGAAAACACCAAAGGTCAGACAGGGAGCAGGAAATGAGAACAACAAAAGGCGGAAGAGACGGGGAGCGCTCCAGAGATCGAGGACACGATCAGGACAGGCCTGAAGTGAGAGACAAGCAGACGCACAAAGGCAAGGACGGACAGCGAGCAAGGGCCAGGAGCAGGGAAAGGGCGCTTGACGATGATTTCATTGAGCTGAGGGGGGACAGAGTATCCCGGGAGGAAAATGAGGATGACGCAGAGGGGATGAGGAGGGCCAGGGGCCGCCAGCGGGTTCAATCGGGCCCCGACGATGTGTTTGAAGAGCACAGGAACAACAAAGGGAGAGGTGACAACAGGGAGTTGTGGGAACCTTCCGGCAAGCGTACGCCCTCCAGCGGCGAGACAGGTACAACCCTGAGCCCCCCGTCAAGGTTCTCTGGAAATTCGCTTTGGTGTGCTGTTCGCTGTTTGTTGCTTTGGCAATCGCAGGTGGAGGGCTGATCAAACCAAGGTCATCGATTTGATTTTTGTGATTTGATGGCTTGGAGTGATTGTATGTGCTTCTTTTGTGCTGTGGTGTCATCTCCCTTTTATTGTGATCATTTTAACATTGCTGAAAATTAGGTGGGTGAATCTAGGTTTGTGGAGGAAATAATATAGCCAAAATTTTCTAGGGGAAGTGCAAGACTGTGATTTGCTAAAAGAACCTCAGGGCTGCACGGCAAATTGCCTATTCTGTGTCATCACAAAAATAAAATGCTGAGTATGAGCACACACTGAAGCTGCCCTTAAAGGTACTTTTATAGCTGCATAGTCTGCAATCAATCTTTTTTGTTTTCATCAAAGTGATCGTCTTTGGTTTAACAATCAGTTATTGACATTTTCCACCTCTCTAGTAACTCAAATGATCAGATAATTTATATTTAGATCAAGCTAGTACTGTGCTGTTTTTAATAACCATTTATGTTCACTTACACAGGTCGAATTGTGCTCAAAGGGAGTGGAGCATTTGTAGAAGGGGAGTACGGAGTCGGCGAGGCCACCAGGGACCTGACCAAGCTGGATCTGCGTGAGCAGGAACTCAAGGACTTGGAAGTGGCCAGAAGAATGCAGGAGGAAGAAGTCAAGGTGAATGTGTGAATAAATACAACACAGAGCAGCCACAACATGATTGGAACCCTTTGTATTTGGGAGTGTACTTTGCGTACTGGACTATATCTGCAAGATCACTATCTTGTCATAATGTTGCAGGAGATCAGTTTATGTATAAATCAAGCATCACTCGCAAGCTGTACATGTACACAACACCATTACAGTGGAGAAGGCTTCATTCCCATTAAACTGCCAGGCAATGCGGAGGGATCCTAAAACTGTCTCCTGTGCGGACTCGAGACGTTCGTGATAAACAACGACATCATCAGCCAATGATTCAGTATTTGACACATTTTACTATGTGTAATATTTATCTACGTTGTTTTTGTCTCCCAGTTTGCAGAGGTAGCACTTAACCCCCTGTGTTCAGGCAAGATTTTTCACCCAGATATTTGTCCCGTTTTGAATACTTGAAAAGAAAAAAAAAAAACACACATTGTGATCTGTTGGGTAGTAATTATAGAAATATAGCGTATGGCTGTATACGTCCATATATGTTTATCTAATGATAGAAAATGTTTTTATCTGTTTCAGGCAAGCAAGAGCCATGTGCGTGCAGCCCAAGTTGCACAAGATGAGGTGTGCCGGGGTCAATATTTTTCTTTTCATGGCCTGCAATATTGTTCAGCAAACGTTCCATTATAAAATGATGAATCACATCTCCCCCATTTCAAGAGTGTTGAAAATGGATTTATTTCTTCTCAACAAACGGGCTGATAGTATTTTTCCCTGTAAAAGAAAACATCACTGTTTTAACTGTGGCAGGAGATTGCCCGGCTGCTAATGGAACAAGAGAAGAGGGAGTACAGAAAACATCGAGAGCGGGAGAAGGACCGGGAGGAGAAGGAACGAGAAAGGGAGAAGGAGCGCTTGGCAATGGAGAAGATGGCGGTGGACCGGAGGCGAGCAGAAGGAGACTACAGGGTACGTTGCAAGCGAAGCTAATACTTGTCTGTTGAATTAGGTTTGCGAGCTTGCGGTATTGAATCTCATTAGATCCTGTAGGCGTACCTACTAAATGGCCATTGACTGTATTTGGTTTCCAGTCAAATTCCGAGGATGTTGTGCGACCTCGAACCCGAGATGAGCATCATGAGCACCAGAGGCAAAGGAACCACCACAAGCCTTCCAGGTAACGAAGCACTTCTTCACCCAGCCAAGAAGACAAAATGTCATTTGAAATGTTTGTGTGATTTGTAATATTATTGGCTGTCAATGTTACTACCACAGGCCACCTCATCCTCGCACCCACGAGTATGAGAACGCAAACCCGGGTTACGGATACGGTGACCATGCTGCTCCCCAACGGGCGCCCACCAGACCCGAAGCGGCGTACAAAGGTCCTTTGTTGCCTTCACTTAACACACAAAATGCAGCATAATACTAAATTTCATCAAACCTAGACATCTTACGAGGCATGAGCTCAATGAGAAATTTTAACTGCATAAATGTGGTGGAGTGTGATAATGACCCAAGAGGAGGAAATTGTTGTCCCCCCCCCCCAAGTTTCAATATATTCAAGTGCAATGCATGGACTGCCTTAAGAAGCCTTCAGCAAAGTTTTTTTCCTTTGCAGTTTTTTTATGTTATATACAGAAGGTCTTCAATTTATGGCAATTACGTTCATATGGCCTCGACGTGACCCCAAGACGGAATGAGTCAGTCTATCACTAACCTTTGCCAGCTCAATAACAAAGTCCTATGAAAAACACTTAGAGGCCATAAATGTGAAACAATCAAATTAAGGGCAGCGGAAATCGAGCATTTCACCACCGGATGGTTTTTAAAATAAAAAAATACATGCACTGTGTCCAAAAAATATTCCAGTAAAACATAGTTTGAAAATGTTGCGATGGAATTGTGTGAGCTTCCAGGTATCGCTCTTCTCACTTTAATCAAACCGCTCTTGACTGGCACACATTACGAGCAAGAAAAGCAGTCGGGAGAAATGATGCCAGTTGTAATAAAAGAAAAATGATTTCTGGAACAACTTCAACGCCAGTTATGTGCGTCTTCTGATGGATGTCGTCTACTTTTACAGGTGCCTATTACAAGCGGTGACTCAGGCTCCAGACAGGCCGTCAGTCCTCCTCTGTCTTTGTCTCCTCCTCTATTTATCCTTTTGTCTTCAACCATTCACACTCTGCAGACCAAAAGCCTTGGGACAATCTAATGAGTTGGCAATGGATTTTTTTTTTTAATTGGCGAGCATCCCTGCCATCCCACCGAGAAGAAAAAGTGCTGGAATCTCACTCTTTTCAAACCCTCCTCTTTTTTTTTTTTTTTTTATATTTATTTTTTATTTTACGGCGTTTGTAAATTTAAATTCTCAAGCAGCCTCACCTCATGTATCACTCCCAAAATACCTTGCGGTCAATACAGAGGCTGCGTTAACGGCAACCTGTCATCCATCACAAGGGCTCCAAGCCTCTGACCCGCGTTACTCGTCAGCTTGCTTTCCTTGACATCGTATTTTGTTTATAAACGGGACGTGCCTGCTCAGTCCGATGTGGCCTCAACATTTGGCAGCTACTTCCTCCACCTTAAAAGCTGTCATCGGCATGTCGTGCAACAAAAACGCAAAAGAGCCTTTTTCATTTATTTTTTCAATAATCAAGATGCTGGTAGTTGTCCTTTCACTCATCCACCAACCTTAAAGTTGCCGCACTGCAGAGGTGCTGACTGTATAGGATGTCATTGGCAATTTGGCACTTACAATTCCCCCCCCCCCCCCCTCTCCTCCTCCCCTAATCGACCTTACACTCATAGCCACCGGATAATATTCAGAATGACTCAATGTTCCTTCTTGCAAGCTTAATGAACGATTTAAAGCACTACATGTCTTTCAAGTGCCACGTTAAATAAATGGGTGGGGAACTGATGGCCGTCCATTAGGCCCGCTGTAAGGGTCGAAAACTTGATCAAACCGTTACGTAGCACGCAATTTTTTATGAAACAACTATAACAATCCTATTTATAATTTTCATCATTTTCATTTGATTTTTGCATCACGTTTGGTTTTGTAAGTCTATCATGGCACTCTGATGGCAATATGAAATGGCCTTTAATAAGAATCACCCAACTAAACGCTGAACCTGCCTAATCATAATTTTGGGCGTAAAAGAAACACCAGTAAGACTGAATGTGTGATTAGTGTGTCAATATTTTTTTTCCATGTTACTACCAAATTGGCCAAGAATGGGAACAAAAACATAATTTTTCATCTCCTATTTATATCCGGTTTAAAAAGGGAGGCCTTTAAGGTCATCTACAGGTCTTTCCTCTGTTTATTTGGTTGGAAGCACACTTGGAACAAGGGAAATTCATCCAAACAAAAACACATATCCATTGTCAAAGGGACATTCTTCCTTGTTTTTTGCTGGTCCATGTTCTGATCTTTTCATATTGAATAAGTAGAGCGTGCAGTAACCTAATTTCTTTTTTGGGGGAGAAAGATACCACACTCCCTCTTGTATCATCAATTTTGTCATGTGTGAATCGGTGGTGTGCATTTGTAATGTGCGTAGTTGCTATTCTCAGAATGGGTTATGTGCCATATTTGTCATTTTCCAAGCACTTGTAAGTGGGCCTCCAAAATCTAGTGGTTGGTGAGAGCACCACCTTGTGGGCTGGTTGAGTACGTTGGTTTGTTGATCTCTGAACTTACAGAAAACTGCTCAGGATGTGTACGTACTGGTGTTGCTTGGCGTGTTGTATATTCGACTCGTGTCCAATATTGAGCAGGTTATTTTCTGCTTTTTTTTTGTGTTATTTCGTTTTTAATAGCTTATATGCAATCTCTTAAATCAACATGTGCTGGAACATGCTGTAAATGTTTTTTTTATTATTATTATTTTTAATTTACGTTACAATGAAATGATTTATTTTACTTATTTCATCTCAAATTGTAATAAAGCAACTTTCGGAGTCAGTGACGAGTTGTTTTAGCCCTTCACTTAACTTCAAGTATGACACCTAAAACAGATGTTAATGTTTCATTCTAACCTCTCCTTAGGATCTAAGGAAATCTGAATGGCAAATAAAACCGAAAATATTGACACATTTGCATTTTGAGACAAATTCTGTGTCCTTTATATTGTTTCATGTGTCTCCAGCGTGTCTGTCTGCCCCTCTCCTAGTCAACACGAAATGGACGTGAAACCAGTTGGTGGGAAAAACCTGTTTTTAAATACATGCAGACCTTCAGGTGTGTGCATACGCAAATACAAACCGCAATTATGCTGTAAAAGTGATCATGGTTTCTGAGTTTGGGCTGCGGGTGCATCACAACGGATTAGAACATGGTAGTAAAGCTCATAGCTGTAGCTCAGTTCCAAAAGTGAAACAGAGAAAGATTCACATAATACCGGAAAATACTTTGTATTTAAAGTTTAAAATTTCCTCAATTTTTATTTATCATTCATGTCTCAAACATTTATTTCGGCACCAGAGCAATAGTCCTGAATGCAATCAATTTCCAGAATAAAAATGGATTGATTATGGGTATATGTTCCAGACCTCTACAGGCTAATTAAAAGAAAAAACTACTATCCATTAAATGCATTAACATGATTAAAACACTTAACCGATTTCCTTGACCTTTTGTCACTCTTGCTATCTGGAAATGAGAGCCTTGTAGGGAAGTTTACCATAAAACTAACACAAACAAAAGAATCAAACATTGTAACTATATTTAATGCACGCAATATTCAACCAACTCATTGTTTCATCTAACCAAAATCTGCTATGAATCTGCTAATATGAATGTAAAACTCTGATTACGCTAATTATAAACCTTAACACAAGGCAAAGACGTTCTCAACTTTGTGGAAACAAGAAATACCGAAGTGACAATATCCGATACTCTATTAAACTTAATAGGCGTTCTCCTGGGTGTTAATTACGCTTCATCTCCAGTATACCTCAAGTAATTCTAAATTTCAACTTGCTTGTATCCTAAAACACATTAAAGATCACTTTAAACTCCGTAATGTAGTGTGAGTTTGCTGTAATATCTTGTTAATATAAACATCTTGCATGCACATCATGTTAGGTACGCCAGTACAATCATAAGATCAGTGAAGGCCTGCTTCACAAATGTTAAAAACAAAACATGCAATATTACAATGCCAACTTTTGCAAATTTTATATTATTAATGGAGTTATATCCAAGCTTCTTATTGACAAGGAAGACGAACAAAATAAATACTACATTTAACATCTATTAAACTAAAAATAGCGAAACTGCCCTATATTTTAGTGTTGCTCAACTTCCTACATGAGCTTCCTGGGAGTATTTTAAATGTAATTATTTGCCTATTACTGTTCGACTGAATAGAAAAGTTAGCAGTCGTTTGGGAAAAGCTCAAACTGATATTAAAACTTTACCTTTTTTTTAAAAAAACTAAATTAAAATGGATCATTTTCAGATAAATGAACAACAACAAACCCATTCTAAAAACAAAGTAAATTACAAACTAACAATAAAAAATCCCAAACTCTTAAGTCTGCTCTTTAATTAACGACATTGTCACAAAATCAGGCCTCTGTAAAGGGAAAAGGTTACACCCATCATCATCATCATTAAGTTGAGCTGGTTCACCAACATACCACACATACTCACGAGCAGTTTGCATGTGGCAACACCACAACCATACCCACTGTGCCCTTATGTATGTCACCACTGAAGCGCTAGCTTAGATTTTCAAACAGGGAAAATATTTGGTCAAGAGTAGTCCATTCAGATGTACTTGGCAATCATTGCATCCCGACCTGAAAGCTTCTGTTTGTTTACAAACAACTAAAAATCCACTTTTTCCTGCAGGCTTGGATGCACGTTGCACACACGACCAGAAACAATGACTGAAATGTTACAGGCGACAAATTCCCAGGCAAAGTTTCTAGCGGTGCGGGCAACAGAACAGCTGTGAAAACTACCTGTGGACACAAAACAAATACGCAAAGGTTAGAATGTCAAATCATCTAACTCTATCGAGGGCTCTCCGACACTCACCTGATGACCGAGAAGAAGTCGGTGGACAGACAGACGGTCGGCGGTGAGTGCTTTTCACTCGTGTGTCTCACCTTGGCAGCTCAGGTGCGAGTGCAGCTGTCTATCAACTCGAGCATGCCATGTTGAGACACGACAGATGACACACCCACTGGAGGTGCACCCCCCCCTTTCCTGTCCTTGTCTTTCACGCCATCCAGAAATTATGTAAATGCACTTTGAAAAGAAAAAAAAAAAACTTGCTCTGTGTACTTACTAGATGCTTTTAATTTGATGCAAGTTTTTTTTTTCTTCAGCTATGAGGTGCAAAAAAGACCTGAGGCACCTCACTTCAGGAAGAACCGGTAAGGAGTCAGGGAGGTCACAAGGAAATCATTTAAGCCAGTTTAAGCTTAAATGTCAAAGAACCGTTCACACGTGCTCAGTTTCAAGATTTTACTCTTTAAATACAGTTTTCCAACCCCTCATAGTGGGCCACACCCTTCCGCAGACATGAGTAAATTGGATCTATCTCACTTTTTCCCCCCCAGAATAGATCCAGGAAGTGTTTTCATTTTGGATGTACCAAAAAAAAAAAAACTGATCTCCTTGGGAGTCTTCAAAAGCAAGATGTGCCGTTTAGCCAGGGGGCACTTAGCTCACCGTGCCTGATGTAGGAATGATATCTGACTGGTTGGAGCAGCAGGCAAGCCAAAATGCACAGGGAGTCAACCTTGGATGCATGACAAGGCAATTAAAGTGCTTTGTTTAAGCTTGCACAAAGGACAGTGCAGCCTCATTTATTTTTAGGGCTAGGCCATCGATCCCATGCTAGACTTTCAATGGCATGATGAAAGTTTGAAGATGACATAAGACCATGTTCTTTTAAATTATTCAACCTTTTAGGACTACAGATTGACAAGATTTGTACCACTGCAAAAAAAAACCAATAAATGATAGTTGTAGACATTTTAATTGTTTTTATCTATCGCGGAAACCGGTCGAACATAACGTTCCAAAAAAACATTTTATCCAAGAGAAAATGTTGCAAACGGCACAATCCATCAAATTGGTGCCTTTTGCATTTCCAGGAAATTAAATGTAAATTGTAAAAACTGTTTTATTATTATTATTACTCAGGAAATATCCATGTTGATCTGGCTTCATATTAAAAAAAAAAAATAAGAAATGTATATAAACTACATTGAACACTGAAAAAGGAGAATTTGTTGCCTGCCCCCATATACAAAACCACCATGAAATATCATTACATTGTGACAGAAGTGAGGTTGTCTGCCAACAACTATGGCTAGTGACAATTCATCAAATCAACAAAAAGCAGGACATCACAAAGACAAACATATCACCCCCGCTTTAACTGTAGGCCTTCATGGTGAGAGTCCTTGTACTGAGGTCTACCACAACATAAATGTATGTATTTACTTCTTTTTGCCATTATACATTATGTTAAAAAAACCAACATTACCCCCCCTCCCGCTACTTGAACATATAATATTCTACAAGTCACATGGTCCACAGGAAGTTGCAACATTCAAGGCAAAAAATAACTCGTCTTCCTGTAAATATGATGATATTTGAATATTTCAACTGTGGGCGTGGGTGTTATTTAAAACATACTTTCGTGAATGCTGCGAGGACCCTATAGTTTTCAATTTTTTCAGACAAACAGGAATCCCAAGTTTTCTTGGCAATGGGGACTGTTTTCCGACATACTAGACACCCTAAATGTTTCTCAGAGTAGACTGTGCTTTAAAAAAAAAAATGTGTACAGTATTTTAAGATGCGCATGGAAAATGGAAGGTTTTTGTGATTTAAAAAAAAAAATGTTTATGAATTAATGTGACCTCCGATAACCTCCCCAACTCAACTAGGAACAAATAAATATCTTAGAAAGAGAAGTAGGACAGGTGTGCACTCTTATGCAAACCCATTAGGTCATCCCTTTGTTTTACATCCCGTCTAGAAAAGATTTCTGGTCTCATTTTTTTTTTTTTTAATATCACAAAAGCCTGGCCTTTGAACAGGGGTGTGTAGACTTTTGATCTCAATTTATTTTCTTGTGCTGTATATCATCCATCCTCAACCATCATCTTCTTTAAGCTTACAAAGGAACCAGATCCGTTTCTGCAAAATATAAATAATATTCCCGATTAACGCTGATAATTCTCAGTTTTGATTGATGCTATCAGAAAGGGAGAGTAATTTAAGGCAGGAAGTGATCTGGACTAACGAGAGCAACAATCAGGACCTACCTGTCTTTGCACTTTTCTTAACACACGCTAGAGGGCGTCGTCCTGACATGCTCTCTTGCTCAACCTGTTTGCAGGAGCGGTTGTCTCATTTAAGAGGTGGAGTAGGATTAAAGCAAAAATGTTAATCAAGTTTGTTTAGTCTGTCTCGGGTTTCACATCAATAATCCTTTAGTCATGGTGTCATACGTTATTATTGTTCTTGTGCCATAGTCCAGCAAATACATATTTTTCTAATGAGCCTTGGGTTTTTTTTTACAATGAAAGATATTTCAGATTAAATAAAATCATTGAGTCCTAAAAGTGAAAGCAAATCCAACCATCCATTTTCTGTACCGCTTTGTCCCCCCGGGGGTCACGGGCGTGCTGGAGCCTATCCCAGCTGTCATCAGGCAGTAGGTGGAGGACACCCTAAACTGGTTGCCAGCCAATCGCAGGGCACACAGAGACGAACAACCATCCACACTCACACCTACGGGCGATTTGCACAATCATGCTTGTTTTTGGGAAGTGGGAGGAAACCGGAGTGCCTGGAGAAAACTCACGCAGGCACGGGGAGAACATGCAAACTCCACACAGGGAGGGGCAGAGGTGGACTCAAACCCGCACCCTCTGAACTGTGAGGTGGGCATGCTAACCTGTGCCCTGCCGTGAAAGCAAATGTTTTTTTCATAATTAAAGTTCAAAAGAAAAAAATCTGAAAAATTAAAGTTTCAAATGGTCTTTTGCTGATGAAAAAATACATTTAAATATTTTTGTTTTAAAAAAAATCACAAAAACAGAATAAAATAGTTTTTTGCAACTTCTCTTTTAAATAAAATAAACATAGATATTTTAATCGTATTATGTGCTGTTTTTTTTCTCCCAGAAAAAAAAACCCCACACGCACACTGTAATACAGTTCAACTTTTGTGTGAGGTTTGCCCTCTGAATGACATTCTAGTTAAAGATCAGATCTGATTTCATCATTATTCTGTGAACCTTTGATTTTTCTTCATTTCATGTAAACCCTTATCTTAGCTCCTTGATACACAATGCATTTAGTTTTTTTTGTTCTTTTCCTCTTAGCTGAGAACATGCATTTTTATATCACATGTTGGAGATTTCATCAGAAATAAAATTCACATGCTAAAAATGAATTGTTTTAAATTGGACTATTACATTAGAAACAGGAGGTTGTACACACTTGGCGATAAGGTTTTTTTTTATTATTTTTTATTTTCCTGCAGAAATAATGTTGATGATGAGCACATTTTTTGCAATATAATCATATAACAAGACTGAACATAAACATACATATATATTCTAGAGCCTAGAATTCCATTTTCTTGGTCAAATGGGATGAAAATAAATAATGTGTATGACAGAGGAGCATCTTTTAGTTTGAAGCTTATTGCAGGAAAGGGTGGAAGCTGATGCAATCTTAGCAAATTTAGTCTGTTTACAAACTGGCATCCCCTTCTCCAAACATGCTCAAATGGTTTGCTTTAATTATCTGTGTGAAAAGAATACAAAGTTAATTCTTGTAAAAAAGTTTTTTGCAGTACACTACAGAGGATAAGAAGCATAATTGAGTATTTTCACCATCAATTATTTAGTGGATTTATTAGACCTCCTACTCTATTATTTATTTTGGTGGTGACCCATCATATGATATGATATGATATGATATGATATGATATGATATGATATGATTGATATGATATGATTGATATTATATGATATATGATATGATATACATGCCAAATGTACGATTGCACCTCCTTTTTAAAAAAAAATCTGATTGATTAAAGAAACAGTCCAATTTCTTCTTTGCTTTGAATAACATCAGCAGAACTGATTGTGAAGGCTCTGGATAGTTTACATTGTCATGGTAGCGTAAAGAGGCTAAAATCTGATGGAAAAATAAAATGTAATAAAAGCAGCGAGCCAAAAGGAATTTTATGAAACAAATATTGAAATGTAAATTTTAGTTGTAGGTCTGAAGAGAAGGCCTTGTTGGGCCCTCATTGACAAATACGCAATATACATATGTCGTGTTGGGTCAAATATGTGTCAAAGTTCAACACATTCAAATGTGTTGTTTTCATCACTCATCAGATAAAGAAAAGGACTTCCCATCAGATGGAGACCTCTTGTGCGTCACCAATGGCATAAATAGAGGCTGCAGCACACAGCATGACAACACTCTGAACAAGCATCCACACTAACATCAACAAAGTTTTCCAATTAGAGTAGAATTTTTTTTGTTTTCTTTTTGCATCCTGCTTACTCTTCTCTCTCTGGATGCCATGGCCAGCTCACCGATGCAGCTGCTCGGCTTCATCCTGGCACTGATTGGAGCGTTATCCACAGTGACCGCTACCATCATGGTGGAGTGGAAGATGCACGGCCATTCGCATCGCATCTACGAAGGCCTGTGGATGACCTGCAGTGTCGGTCACAGGACCACTTGTGAATTTCACAACTCTCTCATCAAATTGTCAGGTAAGTAACACTGATATTTGACACACAATGTATATTTTAGTCAATTCATTGATTTATGCCCACTACCAGATCAGGTCCAGATAACTAGGGGAATTCTGCTGTTGAGTCTCTTCCTGTCAGCCGTGGCGTTGATGGTCTCCACTATCGGAATGAAATGCACCCGCTTTATGGAAGGCAGGGCCAACGCCAAAGGCGCAGTGGCTCGGATTGGAGGAATTATGTTAATGGCAGCAGGTATGATTTACCATCCTTATTTTGCTGTTTTGTCTCAAAAATATGCTGCGGAAGTGAAGCGAGTTATATCATTCTTAATTGCAAAGGAGAAAGTGAAGAACTAGGTCTTCAGTCAAGATATACACATTTCTTGAGGAAGCTGCTTTTGAGGGTAAAGTAATATAAAGTATCGGGGGCAGATTTTTAATATCTGAGAGACCCCCAAAAAATGACGAAAATTCTTGCTTTGTGTTGTTACTGCTGTTACACTGTGTGATGTTTAGGAATGATTCTTCCCTCATTGATCTGCATGGAGAATGTTTGGGGCTGACAATCGTAATGACTAATAACATAAGCCAAATAACCATGAAGTGAAATCATCATTTCCATTCTCAGTACTTCATTATACATGGCAAATTGTGGACCTATATATGTGGCTCACACGTCAAACACCAATACCCTCATGTTGGGCAAGACATTAGTGTGTCAGTTATTAGAGGCTATGGATAAAGATGTTAAATAAATAAAAAGCTGAGAAACTGTTATGTAAATAAGAGTTGTCACAATTTAGCACAGCTCACCTAAAATAATAATTAAAAGGTAGAAAAAAACATTTGATATATTACTGTATGTACACTTTGATTTCTCACCAGATTTCAATTTGAACTGATGTCAATAGGTAAAACTTAGGAATGTTCGATACCACTTTTTTTGGGAATGAGTACTCATATCTATGTGTGCTGATATCAACTAGTATCTCATAAATACCCCCCAATATGGCAGTTTTCCTAGAAATAGCATGAAAATAATGGCAATATTTAATTTCTAATACCTGATTGTAACATGGCCACAAAAGGGCAGCCAACTGATATCAAGACAGGCTAGTACCATCCCGAGAAATTTGTTTTTGGGAGACAGAAGGCAACAAATATTGCATCCAACTTTATGGAGAACACTCTTCAATAGAAATTTAACAATGCCTTTTTTGATTCCTGTTTCCTGTCATCAACACCTTTCATTTTTTTATTCCTGTTTGTCACTAGATGTTGAATTTTGACTCAAAGGGACAAATGGGTGACATTCACTGTGTACGTATTGTGCAGGGTTAATGACGTTCATCATAACGACCCTGTATGTCAAGAAGGTCGTAGCCGACTTCCATCATGCTCATCACCTCCACAGGTAACCCAGTTCTCCAGAATGGATTCTGTTTTAAAATGGTGCTTCAATTCACTTATCTTTTGTGTAGCTTTGAGTTCGGTAATGCCGTGTTTGTGAGTTGGGCCGGTGGCTTCCTCACGACATTCGGCGGAGCGTTCCTGACCTGTCAGAGGTGCTCGAGGTCATCGTCCTCCAGGTCTATAAGTTCCAACGCCATGCTGCAAAGCAGCAAGTCCAACAGCAACTATGTTTAGTCACCAGGGAGTATCCACAATAATGGGCGTTGTCGACTGATAAATTGCTGTAAGCCTACGTTGTCCTCAAACGACTCGTGCTGACTTTACACTGGCGTTGTGCAAAGTGGAACCTCCAAAGTTGAACAAGCTACATTTTCTTATATATGCCTCAAAAGTCAAACTTTCATCATGTGGCAGTTTAGAAACTTCAGACATAAAGTGAAGCAATGAGAATGGGGAGGAGTTTTACTTTTAGTATTATAATTATAGTGCTGATCACAATCACACAACAGATTACGTTCAAATTTGGAGGTTCTGCTGATTCTCATGAATAGTTAAATGTACTCGCTTGTAGAATTCTTTTTTGTAGATCTTGTTTTTATAGTACTATAGTCAAGTTTGTGTACAGTATTTTATAAGAAAAATAAAAAGTATGTTTATCTTTAGTTTGAGTTTACTTACAGTGGAGTGTAATTTATTGGCAAAGGGAGTGGTGGTTTCCGGATAAGATGTCCCTGCACTTCTGGGGATAGAACGGAGCAATTAGCATGTGACAAAACACAATCAGATTGGAGAGCGTGATTAGACCATGCTAGGGGGAAATGAAATGTTCTCCTCTGCGGAAATTCAACACTAATCTCTCATTCCTTCCTGCTTTGAAATGAAATGAAAATACGTACTGTATAAAATTGTCAGCTTGCTCCTGTGTTGTTTATATATATTTTTTTACTTGTGGATATTTTATGTATGCAAATAATTTGTTTTGGACAATATTAAGTAACTTAGTATAGAATTGTAGTTTGAATACTCAATGATAACAAATGCGTAAGACTTACATAAGAGCGTTTTATAGAAATGTCTGCAATCAAGAAGCACTCTGTAATTACCTGAAAAGTATCTGAAATTAATTAAATTAATTACCTGAAAGTATCTGGCCAAGTTGTTGTGACTTGTGAGTAAACACTGCAGCTCGCAAATGCCTCCAAGCGGCTTGTAAGTAGTAGGTACATGGAAAATGCCAGAGCAATCTGCTTGGACTCCCCCTTCTTTTGTTTGTTTGTTTTGTTTATTGTTTGTTTGTTTGTGTTTTTGTTTGTTTGTTGTGTGTAAGTAAGTAGTATGACCTTTCAGTAATCTTCTGCGGGATTAAAAATACAATTGCAGAATTTGGCAAATAGTAAAGCTATATAGGATTCCTTGTAAACTCAAGTGACTTTTTGTATTATATA
Organism: Syngnathus floridae; assembly: GCF_059516105.1. Classification (NCBI taxonomy): domain Eukaryota; kingdom Metazoa; phylum Chordata; class Actinopteri; order Syngnathiformes; family Syngnathidae; genus Syngnathus; species Syngnathus floridae. The sequence goes on from NC_142425.1 coordinate 7,722,575, forward strand.
TAAGCCTATATTTTACGAGTCAAAAAAGTGTCAAAATATTTCATTGTTGTAAACTTTAAAATATATTTATCTACATTATATTTTGTCTTACTGAAGCTTTCTACATTTTTTTCTATTAAAAATCAATTAATCAGTTGAATATAATTGATGTCATTTAAGGTCCCCGTACAAGTAATAAAAAAAAAGAACATTTTTTATTCTCAGAGGCCGATGATTGTGTGAATGCTGAAAAAAAAATACTTGCACTAAGTGCAAACTACCACAAGAGGGAGACAATGTACTTCAAATAGAAGTATGACGATTTGGTGTAAAGATCTAGAAAAAGGTGGGGTAAAATAGTCACACAAGATAGTTTATTGTTTGTTGAGAATTATATTAATAGTAATATATTAAAACAATTACTATGATTTGTGTTGTTAAACTGACTGTTTTGCAAGTGTTACTTTCTATAAATACTGCGCTATTATTTTGGGAGGCACTCAAGACTTGCTGAAGACCCCCAGTGGAGGAGAGAAGTGGGCTGTGATTGTTGTCCATTCATTTGAAGGAGGAGGAGGAGGAGCAGGAGGAGTCACCGGAACCAGACGAGGGGGCCCGGCCACTACAAAAAAAAAAAAAAAAAAAAGTGTGTCCCTGAAGGAAAGAACCTTACGCTCATCGTCCTCCGCCCCAGCATGCCGCGTGACACCTCCAGAGTCTTTAAATGGACAAGTCAAGGTTGACAGCCTTGTGTTGACTGACACTTCCGATCTCACTCACAACCAGGATGGACGCCAGCTTCTTAGTCGTCTTCTCCGCTGTCCTGCTCACTTCCGTCCCGCTGTCTTCGTCCTCCTTGGAGCCTTACGACCTGTTATACACGGACGCTTTGCGGGCGTTCAACAGCGGCGACTATGACAGCGTGGTGCGCACCATGGAGAAAGCGCTCAGCAGCTACACCACCGTGAAACGCTCCAGAGTCCGGTGCCGGCTGAGATGTCAGGACCAGCATCCGTTCTCGGACACCTTCTCCGACCTGGCCTTTTTTGATGTGGTGCTGCGCAGAGCGTCGTGCATGGACGATTGCATCGAGCAAGACATCGGCGTGCAGTCAATGCATAAAATCAGCGAGGATGTCGTGGAGGACTTCCGCAGGCGGTCCCCTTACAACTATCTCCAACTGGCTTATGTCAAGGTAGGAACGGATGGTGGGGGTTGGAAAGCAGTCTTGAAAGGACACCATTGTTGTCTCCTCAGCAGGGGTTAGTTTGTGCCCCTGCTGCTTCGCTCCTAATTCTTCAACATCATCATGAGTTACTGCCAGGTGATGTGATGTGAAGTTGCAGGGAGGTGCTTGGACTTTACTCTGCTGGGATAAACACAATCAGAAGCTCTAACTTTTAAATTTAAAACCCAAGTGATAGTGGTACCAAATGCACTTTACAGAAAATATTCCCATTGCACACATGCAAGGTGCATTACAATACGGCGATCCCTCGCTACTTCGCGTTTCGTTTATCGCGGCTTCACGACATCGCGAATTTTTTTCCAAAAATTTAAAAACAATTTAAAAGTCAAAATAAAACTTCTAAATTGAGAAAACATGTGTCTAACCTTTAGGACAATGTAGTATTGCTCCAAATGTTCGTTAACATTCCTTTAGAAGTGCGTTTTCGCGTGTTAGCACAATCGTGAATTAGTATCTTTCCGCTAACTCGTTAGCCTGCCCAGTACTTCTAGTTGGTGACCGTACTTCACGGATTTCACTTATCGCGGGTAGTTTTTGGAACCAATTATCCATGATAAATGAGGGATTACTGTACATGCACAATCCAAGGAGGGTACCAGGTTCAAATTTTGACCTTTTTTTTTTAATTCAATTCATGAGGACTCTGGAGATTCGAAAAAAACTGAAATGGCCCCAATAGAAAAAAAGGCTTCCCACCCGTGTGCTGGTTGTACCTAATGAAGTATCCAATGTGTACAGACTTGTATCATTTTCTACATTAAATCCAGAAACATCTTGAAGGTATCATGTTGAACATACTGTTTTGATTAATGGTACAGAAAATACACTATAAATGTCAAGTCAGGACACAGCAGGGTTTCATATACTTTACCAGCACAAGAGCCAAAACATGCTCCCAAGACTATGAGCAACCACAACATAAAATTTCATAATTGATGACGACAAACATAGTAAATCAAAAATCCCTCAGCCAAGAGTTTATATGCCAGCTTGATGTAGGAATAAAATAACATGGGTGATTGTATTTTAATTATGCAAATGTCGCATAAAAAAAGTCACCTGATTTCTTCACATCTTTTCTTTCAACTTTGTTTTTTAAGCTTTGTCTGCAGATTCCTTTCCCTCTATGTATCTCGAATTTATCGTCGTGCCAAAAGTGTGTACGCGCAGGTGTTTTTGTCCAGAATGCTTCACCGCAAGTTGTGTCATCGCATTGGACGTTGAGGTTATTTGTTCTGCATTCTTCACATTTCCTGAGCTTTATTTCCCCATGAGATCCATCTATTTGGTTGGGATGTTGTTGATCACTTCGTGTGGGAACAATCCAACGTAAGAGGAGTAAGCCACTCGGTTGTAACTCGAAATGCAGACGTTACGAGTCTGAACATTGTGTCGAAGTCAGCAAGGGCAGCTGACTTTTACATCATTGTGTGGTTGCTGTACAAGCAATCTGAACTGAAGAAATGTCACAGACATGAATGTGGTTTCCCCATGAAGTAGCTGAACATTGCTTAACATAGGAGCAGGTGAAAAGTCAATTATGAGCAAATTTGTAGCTATTTATAGATGGCTACAATATATGATTTTTACAATGATGTCATTCCAAAGTATTGTATTTTCCAGACTATAAGGCACACCTAAAAACCTAAAATGTTCTCGAAAGCCAACAGTGCGCCTTATAGTCCGGTGCGCCTTATATATGGACCAAATTCCTAAATTTAAACTGGCCCGAAGAAATGTGTCATGAAATCAATCATAAGTTGCCCGCTGAAGACTATGAATCATGAATCAAAAATTCTATGGATCATTATTTTGTGATTATAAAGTAATTTGTTGGATCTGAAGTTGAATTTAAAAAGATAAAATGGAGAATGATTTGATTTGGATTAAAAATCTGACATGATGCATTAATGGTGCGCCTTATAGCCAGGTGCGCCTTATATAAGGACAAAGTTTTAAAATGGGTCCTTCATTGAAGGTGCGCCTTATAGTCTGGTGCGCCTTATAGTCCGGAAAATACGGTACCGTTGTTTTTCAGTTTTACATAAAACTGCTTTAAAATATTAGTTAAAAAAAATCAATGAATCATTTTAATTGATTATTATCACCAATATTCTATGCCAATGGAAATATTTAGTCATTATTACCGGATGACAGCTTTATCCGTCGTCATTTTGTTTGTGGTATCTAATAGTTTGCAAATAAGTCTTAACCACAGACTCAGGCTGTCCACTTTCCACATTGTCGTCTACTTAGTGCTCAGATGAGATGCTGGCAGCAGCTCCTTAAAGGGGAGCAGAGAGCCAGTCGTCTAACGGAGTAGCTCCGCACGCCCGCTGATGACACACAACTTCCATGCTCACATTTGGTGGGAAGTTGTTCGACCCCAAGCTGTCTGGTTTGGACATTTCCTTTTGAATCAGCAGACATTGATTCATTCCTTAAATGCTGATCTCGCTTCAACATCATTTTTCAGATGTGCTTTTAAACTCACGTGTACTTTAGTGGCACTCAGTGGTATTTGTGAAAATAAATAAGATTCCTGCAGCATTCCGCCTTTACACGTCTTGTGTCAGTACAATGTGGCCTTTTGGACCCCTTTTGAAGAGGCTCCCACAGGCTCCGGACTGTTCCACTCGCTCAGTGCTGCGTATGTTCCAATCTTTTAGTGCTCGCAAATATTTTATTTTCCTGTTGTGGTCTGTTTGCTTTGCTTTAAAAAAAGAGTGGCAGACTGTAGCAGCGACTGGGCTTGAACCTCGTGGCCCCCACGGGTTTCTGGGACTGACCGCGGAGTGATCAAAGGGCCCAAGCGTCACTGCTCCTGATTTTATCAGCAACTGCTGGGCTCGCAATCAAACACTGCTGATTATTGTTCTTAGTTTCACTCGATCCAAATGTGAGAGGTCATTCAATGACTTGGATATACACAAATATTTGTGCAAAGTAATTGCAACATTGATGAATTAATTTCAGTTTAAGAGACATTGCATACTCGATTATTACACTCAATTTCCTTGTTTTGGAAAATGAATGGTTGTGATTTCATTTATTACCAAAATAATCATGATTAATATGTTTTCATAATCCAGCAGCTCTACTAAAATTCTCTTTTTTCAACCTACTGTGGAATTTATTTACTGTGAAGCTTGCTGGTGTTTAGACTCATCATGTGATTCATTCATTGAGAGGTCATTCAATGAGTTGGATATACACAAATATTTGTGCAAAGTAATTGCAACATTGATGAATTAATTTCAGTTTAAGAGACATTGCATACTCTGCTTTAGGTTTTTATTGTGATCCAAACTCAAGGCTGTGCAATTGATTGAAATTCGATTACGATTATTACACTCAATTTCCTTGTTTTGGAAAATGAACGGTTGTGATTTCAATTATTACCAAAATAATCATGATTAATATATTTTCATAATCCAGCAGCTCTACTAAAATTCTCTTTTTTCAACCTACTGTGGAATTTATTTACCGTGAAGCTTGCTGGTGTTTAGACTCATCATGTGATTCATTCATGACGTGCTCAGGTTGAATGTTTTGACTTAATTGCAGCACAACAGGGAGGTTAAAGCTAGAGGCAACATGGAAAATGGAAGTCTCCACGTGTGATCGACTGCTGTATTTCATTCTTCTTGCAGTCCATTCATTTATTTATTTTAATAAACGAAATCTAAGACGTATATAAATTAACTATGAGAGGATCTTTCTGCCCAGACAGCCAGACATTGTGGAACTTGGCCGTGCCAAAGGTCTCCTGCATGACTGGACTTGAGCTGGTAGCACCCGGTAGGAATGTACGCACCCACTGCGGCGCAGTTCACCGATATTGTTCATTGAATGCCTGCCGATTAATGAGGTAATGAGGAGGAGTCTGTTGGCTAGGTGAGCTTAATGTGAGTCAGCAGGTTCAAAAAGAAGAATCGTTTGGATTCTATTTCTTTACAAGTCATAAAAATGCATTTACAATCCAAACTCAAAAGCAGTCGTTAACGGAATAGCTTAACATCCCGTAATTGACTGCACATAGCAGCTGGCCATGTAGGTTTTACACAGTATATAAATTTCCATGTGTGGGGTGTGTCTACACACGTACACACAGATGTTTCTCGTGGGTGTATTGCGTTATGATTGAGGTAATAATCGGTCTGACCAAAAAAGATCTGAGTAGGAAGGGAAAAAACTTTTTCCTTTCTTGTCTTGAATGATTTATCCAAAAGTAGACAAGGAAAGCACTGCTCCCTGTCTTATCTCCTTAACCTGAAATGAAAACAAATGCCTAAAATCTACGTAATAAACATTCAGGAGATGTCAAACCCGTTGTAAAGAAATATTACAAACGCACCGTGTATGTTCTGTCATTTGTTTCACTTAAGTAAAACAAGTATTTGCCCAGAGGTGACAAGCTTTCAGTTTCTTAGAGCAGCTTGTTCTGCCTTTTTGACCTCACAGTTCATTTGACCCTGTTTGTTTGTGCATTGCTATGTATTCCTAAAATAGTATGTGTCCAAGGTTCAAGAATCTTTTGGGCCCTAAAGTAGATCCCTGAGGCAAAACAGGTAGCATGGCACCCTTAGAGGACAGAAGAGTGCTTAACTTGATCCTTGGCCACGACTGACCCTGCTGGGTCTCCACATCTGCTTCAAATCTCATGACGTTAGACACCAGGAGCCATTAACAAAGCCGCTTGTCCTTCAGGAATAGTGAAGAGAAAGTGGAATGTGCTTATTTCAACTGCAGCTCACGTCATCTCCAGGCCAATGAGGAATCCTTCCCAGTTAGCTCATGGCTTTCTAAAAATGCTAGCCTCAGCACCGCTTCACTTTTATGGAGTTCTCAATAAAACACAGTAGCTTTCATCGGCCAAACTGCTTCTACGGCGATTAAAATGATAATCAATTCTTCAAAACGACCTTTCTAAAACGCCTAGAGATCGCCAAAAGTAGCTCCAACACGTGGTTTTAGATCTGCTGGCCTCTGGAGACTGTGGGATTCCATCATCAGGCACTCCATCCAAAGATTCATTGCCGTTAAAGTTCCAAGCACTGCAAGATGAAGTTTAATATATCAAGGAAGAAAGTGAAGTCAGCTTTGCATCATCTCCTGGTTCCCCAAACTCATTTGAACGACAAACTGAACGGAGTAAAAAGTGAGACAGACGAATTACTTAAGATGGAAAATCCTTGACAAGTTTTTGCTTCATTATCATTCCTGAAGTCCAAACAAATTTGTCACGATGTGGTTAAGGATGATGAATGGTTTAAGTCCTGCTAATACACCCAAGACATTGGTAGATATATCTTAACATGTCATGGCAAACTTTGCATTTTAAAGTTGATGAATAGAAGTTAATCTTTTGGCTTGGCACCAAGTCCCCTTTCCTAAAATAGTGTTTTAATTTTCAGAATTGCGTAACAGTTTTGCAGCAACAGTCCATTTGAGCATCAATTTCATGCAGTGTCTGACTGGGTATAACTCAAAAGATCTCAGACTATAAAATTGTCACCATCAGTTCAATTCAGATTAAAAAAATGTCATTACCTCAGAAAAAATATGCACAACATTGAACCTGAATTTCTATTTCCAAATTAAAGGCCCATTTATAATATAAATTGCCAACTGGATGTTGGAACAGAATTCTCCTCGTGTTTTGGCCAGCTTCACTGTTTATGATACATTCTATTTGCATGTTTACTTCAGAGTTCAGAGTTGGATGTATAATATAAGAGACCTTTACTGAAACTTTTGGGGGGTAAATAACCTCGGACGTGACACTTCAAGTCGACGTCTTACCTCACATGTTTCCATTAAAAGGAAGACATTCATCTTCTGCAATGTACACACTGAGCAAATTGTCGTTGCACATGTTGCTATCATAAGCACTTGTCTGACATGGCCAATTCTTGAGACTAGTCGAGATTTTAGTGATTGAGTGGTATCCAATGTCACACTTCAGGAATGGAAACAGGTTTAAATTTTATAAATTCCATTTTGACAACAGTATTTTTCCTCTGGTTGGCTTTTCTTTTTTAAGAAGATTGTAATCAGGATCATTATAAATATCGAAAGAACCATTTAAACAAGCTTGACAAGTTTAAAAATGGATCTTGGCAAGCCCAGTTATGGCTTGACATAGAAAGTAAAACATTAGTAACTCAACCCTTGTTAACCCCAAAAAGACATTTTAAATTCCCAATGTAATAATTAGCATTAAAAATTCAAATTTTGTGGCCCTTTTGTGGATTTTATTACCTTAGAGCCCATAACATCTGTCAAGCTTCATCAATATCTGCCATTCAGTAGCAAGTTATTTATTTTTCTCAAGCTGCTGCGCCTCCGTTGAAGTCCTCTGCACCCCCAAGAGAGGCTCACCTCTTTGAAAACTGCTGACCCAGTAGAGTCAACATTGACCCCCCGCACTCCCTCCCAGATCTTACAAATATAGCTGCTGTTGAAAACCTCACTGGCAAAGCAGCTTCTCTTCAATGAACTAATTTCCCCAGTTTCCGTCAACCTCCTCACGAGTTAACAGACTTCCATGTCGACATTTTACTGCTAATGTAATAAAAATCCACAAACTCTAAATATCTCCTTTTATGCCTCTTTACTGGGAAAACCCAAACTCAAGAAAGCTCAACTTTTTTTTTAATAGTCTAAATAAAGTTGCACGGAGAAACTCAAGTGGTTTTAGTTAATTATAGGTGTGATGGTGAACGAGAACTTGCATGCTTGTCGCACGTGTTTGCTTCTTGATTCAATTTAAATACATCTCAGACATTGTAAACTACATAATCCCCCTATACATAAACATAACCATGTAGCATTAAGACTCAAATCCATTGGGCAATAGTTTAGAAGAAGAACTTCTGTTACAAATTACAAAGGGGCTACACCTACTTATTAACAGGAAGCCTTGCAAGGGGCTCACCTTGTGGGCTGGTTACCAAGCTACGGGGACACAAACAAGGCTAATAAGAGGGATGTATTTCTGTATGATTTACAGCATCTTCTCATCTGTCAGAAATTTTGTCTTGGATTGGGATGGGATTGAGATCTTTTCATTAAATTAATATTAGATAGGACCTTCTGAGACTAAAGCGTCACATCAGATGTTGGGCATTAAACAGAATCATGGTCTGACCCTTCATTTTTTTAATCTTTGATTTTAAAAAGAAAAAAACTTCACTTAAACAGCTTTTACAACACAGTATGAGTAACTTTCTCGCTGTAATTTTCTCTTTAGGAACTTCATCTTCACTCCCATGTGGGTCTTCACTAAAGACAGCCAAGAATAACGTGCTGTTGGGTGCCGCCGTGTGGTTTTCTGTGATGTGCTGGCATGTCGTTTGTACTTTCATGTTTTACCACGTGCTGCTTACTTATGTACAGTACAGCCCTGGTGTGGGTTTTGGTCAAGACGTTCATGTTTTAGTCGGCTGTCAGCTTGTTGGAGGCCTCAGCTCACACTGTACGTGCAGTGCCAGAGGCATAGCCAAGAGGTTCTGTCATGGGACACAGGCTTAGTGTCATCTCAATGGTAGGGTGATCTCATTTGAGTTTGCAGAGCAACAGGAGAAATTAAAGGCAAAATTGACTTGACACACATTCTGCCGCCTTATCCAATCAACATTTTTCCAGTGTCGCTCAATCATATTTGACAACCGTTTATAGTTAGATCACCGTACCGGTTGGTTTTGATGTTTCTCAGAATATTCTTTTTAATTGAATATGCTTTTTAATGACTTAATCCCATCTCGCCTTGTCAGATTCTCTTTCGAGCAAAGATTGCAAATCATTCCGCTGTGTAACATGAGGTCAATGAAAAAGCATACTGATCATAAATGTTTAAGGATTTGAGATTTTTTTTTTGTCAGCGTGAGTACATCAGTGTGGTATTATTAATAGAGCAGAAGAAAATTCAAACCGTGGGTATCCACAAGTAGACTTCATCAGCTATTTAAAGTCATGACTCACACAATGACAATGCTGTTTTCCACTTTTGTCATTTTTATTTATTTTTTTTAAACGCAATGAACCCTCTGTAATTTTCATCTTGTTTCTAGCTAATACGTCGTAAACGCAGTACCACGCATTGAAGATGACAATTTTTCCTGGCAGCAAAGTCTGCTAACAACCCAAACAAAAACTTCTGCGGTTATACATCTAAAGGAGTAAATGGAGACAGCAGTTGTGATTGGGAAGCTGTGCGGTTTGACGCTTTCCGATATAGGAACATATGCTGGCTTTTCAATTTGGCTCAGTGGGAGGCTGAAGGGAGGATATGAGCTCACCAGGGAGTTTGATCCCATCCTTTTGTTTCAATACAGGATGATGGCATAAAGAAATTAATCTCATTTAACTAGTGGCCACCTGGTTTTATTTTCAATGGCGGTGTTCATTTTTAAAAAAGGAGAGCTTTGTTTTGATACGTCTGGTGGTGTTTTTCCTCGCCAGATTGTTGGGGATTTCCTCTCGTACCCTGGAGACTTCCTGTTATCTAAGCCATGACTCAGTGACTGAAAAGATTTCTTCCACTAGTTTTTTTTTTTTCTCTGCCTCTGATTTCTACATTTGATTGATTTTTGGCAAACAATCTTATCTAACCCTGCTTCAAGTGTTTGTGTCTTATGATACACTGAGCTGCAAATCCCTCCTGTAACTTTAGCAGCTGTGGGTTGACTCAAATTCTATAGTATTTTAAATTAACGACGTGCACTTGACTCCTGCTATGGGAAGAAAAAGTTGAGTGACTATGATAAAGATGATTTCTGTATAGCAAGAAAATCGAGAAAGTTATTTTTTTCTAAGAACCACTTAAGAGAGGCCATAAGACAAGCCTGAACTGTAGATAGACGGTTTTAGTATACCAACTCATATTAGTTTTTGGGTCTACCGTATTTTCCAGACTATAAGGCGCACTGGACTATAAGGCGCACTGGACTATAAGGCGCACCTTCAATGAATGGCCCGTTTTAAAACTTTGTCCTTATATAAGGCGCATCGGACTATATGGCGCACCATTAATGCATCATGTCAGATTTTTAACCCAAGTCAAATCATTCTCCATTTCATCTTTTTTATTTCAACTTCAGACGCAACAAATTACTTTATAATCACAAAATAATGATCCATAGTCTTTCTGATTCATGATTCATAGTCTTAAGCGGGCCATTTATGATTGATTTCATGACACAATGCTTCGGGCCAGTTTAAATTTAGGAATTTGGTCCATATATAAGGCGCATTAGGTGCGCCTTATAGTCCAGAAAATACTGTAATTTGGCCTTTGTGGAATATTTCAATAATGCAAGAGGCAGTTGTAGGCTCCTGTGAAAACTAAACTGTGGTGTAGACATTCCAGTTGATGTCAGCTGACATATTACAAACTGCCCCCTTGTGATATGATGTCAGATCTGAATTCGGGCCCGAATCAATCTGACTATTTTCCTTGACAAGTCAAACCAAAGACCAAACACCCCTTGGGCACTTTACCTCCACTTTTGGGTTTAATTACAACAATTTCATGGCAACAGTTTTCTCACTTATGTCACACACGAGTTCTCCAAAGACTGATTAACATGAGGACACGTTGTAAAGTTGACTGAGGGCAACCGAGTGAGATATAGGCCAATTGTGCCCGAGGGCCTCTCGTCAAAACAGCTGGGTTGGGTGAACTTTGACCTTGCTGGCCTACACTTGTTAACATTTGTCATCCACCCCCCTAGAAAGAGTTGTTAGTGATTTTCCTTAACAAAAACAAAGCTTAGATGTGTAGTCACAATGGTAATTCGCAACTCTGAGTTGTTTTCATTCAAGACATAGTAAGAGTGTCCACAGTTTCCTCGTCGTGTCTGGATTTGACATTTATGTCTAATTTTTAGAATGACTCTTCAAGTCACCACCCTGTAACCTCTTAAAGCTGTAACCACTTTGACCCCAGTGCCATGTCGAGTTGGTACCATAAAGTAAAAAAAAGTGGAATTAGTTCCAGCTGGTTTCTATTTCTTTATGTGCTCGGCTATTTCCCCACAGTAGTACAATGAGTACAATTTTTGGTAATTCCCATGGCCTCTGAAGTAGCCATTTTTAGTGGCAGCTGGCATTCATTCCTGCCAAAGTCAAAGCCTTGACATTACATGGAGCAAAGTGTCAGAGCTGCCAAACCGAATGTTCTGGATTCTTGGAAGAGCAGATACAACAGAACACATACCGTAGCTTGTGTTGTGTTATTTGGCTGTCGAGAAGCAGAACCGTGGCGCAAAATGGCGCAATACTGCCGAGGTTTGCTGAAAATCGAGAGCCAAGATTTAACAGCATCTGCGCCGTTGCTCAAGTGTTGGAGCTGGTCATTGTTCATTCTTCTCGTGGTGTCTTTTAAACACGTGTTCATGCATGTGTGCAAAGATAAAAAAAGGAATGAAACAACAACAGAAGGGAATCCCATGCAGGTGAGACAACAACAAGCAATATGTGAGCATGTATCCTCTGACCCCCACACATCATTTCCTTCTTCTCTACAGCTCAAGTTGATCTCACTCTGACTTCTGTGTAACCTCACCAACAGAGAGCAGCACATGTTTTTATTTCCCAAGCAGCTCTTAAGAGACGAGGCTGGTATTTTGAACGCATAGTAGAATGTGTGCTGATTTTATTGCCTGTGGTCATGCTGGGCCACGGGAGAAACTATTGCCAGGTGGTTTGTTTCTACCATGCTGGCTGAGAGAAATTGATGGATATCTCTGTCTGAAATTTTCAGGATTGGCTCGGGGGAAGGCATGACACTCCAGTCAGTCTTTCACGTATATAGAAACATTTATTCCACATGGAGTCAACTGCAAGTAATGGTTTTGAGTTTGTCGGAATGAATCATGCGCTATTGTGCAGTCACTTGGCAGTCCGCTTAGTCTGTCAGACTCTGCTTGGGATTTTAGTAGTCCTTCTTTATTTAATTTAATGGCTCACTTAGTATCAACCAACTGTAACAAAGCATAAAGGGAAAAAATAGGCAGTAATAGGAACACTTAAATCTTACCCCAAGAGTCATTCAAGGTTCATTATTTAGATGACAAAGTTACATTGTGTTACTGCTTTCTTAATATTTCCAAGTGTCAATTTCAAATAATAATGAAAAAGTGTCTGCTAACTTAGCAAAATTTGTGTGATATTATGCTTGGGCTTCTATGAATGTGCTGAACTCCATGCCTCTATTCTACCGGGTGGCTGATTGTTACCCAAAGGAGCCACGCCGGATGAACACCTTATGTCATCTTGTTCTTCTTCAGGCCACAAACTCGTGGCTATGCCTAGATAATGCTATAACTGACACCACACGAGTTTACGTCTGGGACAGTAGTGAAAAAAAAACGTTTTCGTATGACATGTGCTCCAATGGCCATAACAACCAGGGAAAAACTGTCAACCATTTCCAAACTATAATAAACTCAGGATAGAAAGTCAAAGGTCCTAAAATGGCAATGTGTAATGTCAACAATTTAGAGCACGTAGTGCCACATCGGTATGAGCCTCTCATGGGTGGCCGTGCAAGATTGACTGTGAAAGGATCTGGAATCTGAAAGATGTTATCATCAATGAAGCAAACATTGTGAAGTAGTCCGTTTTGGGTCTGAATTAATCTCTGCTTACACCGCCGCATCAGGAATAAATCCAAATCTGGAATGAGTAGGCTGTGTGGTTTTTAAGAGCTCATTTTCTCTAAATAGTTCAATCACTGAAACAAAGTCTTGTATTCTGTTTTTAATTCAGCATGAAATATAAGCGGCCATTCATAGTGTTTGGCCACACTTTTGTGCCTCCGTCAGTAGAAACATGAGCATTTTATTTACTGCCAGGTCTGAGTGTCTTTGTGTGCCTCATGTGTTGTGATTTAAAAAAGAAGTCATAACGTATCATATAAATTCATATGTGATCAAACACCTAAACTAAGCTGTTTCCTAAAATTGCCTAATCTAGACATTACCTAATCTGAAAGATGTCTTGAGAATGCGAGGCATGCCGGGTGCTGAGAAATCTCACTAAAGGGTCACCTGCATGCCACTTATTACGACCCACCCCCAACCCTATACAAAAATACCCTCACACATTCCCTTCATGTTCAAACGCTCTCAAGTCAACCACAGAAGAAGGACGTAGACAAGCTGGTGATCAAGAAATAAGATTTTAAAAGTTTCAAAAATCCTGCAGCTTAAGTAATGGCTCAGGTTGACACTTCAGAAAACTATTTGCTGCCCTACACAGTGTGTGACCGTTCAACTGCGTTATTTGGTGTGCGGCTCAAGTGTGCGTATTTGTGTGTCCGAATTCCTGTTAGCGTGCTGTGTGTCAAGGAAGCTACTTTTGTGTAATGCGACAGCAGCAACAGGAGACACATTCATGAAAAGACCAAACCGAGACCTTTTAGAGGCCCCTGATGAGGCTAAAAACAATCTTTACCTGTTGACCAATCCGTAAATTTCAGATAGTCGCTATTATTTCTGTGTGACAAAGTCAATATGTTAACTGAAGTCATTAAACTAGGCTTACGACTGTTAATACTTTTAAAGACGATTTCCCACGTGGTAATTAACCTCTTTGCGAGAAACAGCTCACCTCACATTAGTATGTGCGTTTCTATAGATTTATATCCACTCATTCTCACGCCAGCTGCAAAGCATGTTTCTTTATGACCCCAAACTCGGAACCCCCTGAGTTTGTGTAAAACTCGAGACATCTCAACCTCCCCCTTGACAGCATGACGGCACAGCATACTCCCAAATATTATTATGACTGAAGTGTTCAACTCTTTAAATCTTTTTTTTTTTTTTTTTTTTTTACTGTCCCATCCAAACAAGCTATGCTTGAACATGACGTGCCCTCCTTTTTAACTGTCCACATTAATAACAATTTCTAAACCCAAGACCCTAAACTCTTCTCTGTTTGTACACAACATACTCTAACATTGTTTTCTGAATTGATGGCACAATATTATTTAAAGTTAAGTCACTGAATGTGGAGGTCAATCTTAAAACAATGATGGATTTACTCTGAAATTACAAGGAAATAAGCAAAATAATCAAATTTACTGGTGGACTGATCCTATCATCTCCCGCAGTCTGAGGAGCAAATTAAAAAATAATGAAAAATAAGCAACATGCATTTTTTAGATTGCTTTGATAGTTGTGAGGGATTTCAAAAAGACAAGAAACATAATAATAATAATAATCATAATCATCATAATAATAATACAAAATTACAGATACTGTATATGTATTCTCAGTTGTTGTTTTTTTTGTCTGAGCATCAAAGGTTTGAGTAGATGGAAAAACATTATTTTGTGTCCCATGTGAATTAGTCTAAATGTGAGCATTGGTGGAATTTTCTTTCATTTGGTATCTTCACAGACAAGCACTATTAGAAACAAGCGCTTCCGCCGTTGTGGGTGTGAACACAGCCAACTTATTTCCTGGCCAATGAAAGCAGCTCCACTCATTTGCTTTAAATAAAACAAACTCACCGGAGTTCATTCAGGAGATCAACGTATGCAAAGTATTTTTGTAGGAAACTGTAAGATCTCCACTTGTGAATAGGCTTAATGACTCGTTCACCTCTCGTATTAGCATTTTCTCTTTGTTGGTCGCCTCAACGGTTCGGCTTTTTCTACAGATACAGTATAACCCCCAAATTTTAATGCCGTAGAAGAAGAAGAAATAGAATGAGTCATGTCAATTAATGTCTGACTTCTTCCCCAGCTAGCTCGCTAATTTAGCATGTGATATCAGCAACAACAATGTTGCATTTCTATTTGTGTTTGGGGCGTGGGGGCCGCAGTGGGTGAGAGCTGTGTGAATGCTGGCATTGTCTGCACATTGACTGACCCCCCCCACACACATTGGCAGTGTCGTTTTTGCTCCTGGTTGCGTGCATTTGTCTACTTAAGAATGAACATTGACACACTATCGTACTGGTGTGGCTTGCGGATAGGCTTAGTAAGTCCTCACTCATGTGAGACTTGTGACCTCGATCTGGGAGACCAGTGCTCATTGTCTCTGGTGCTTTTTGGTGAAAACAAAAAGGGCCTTACTTTCCTGACGTAAACCTTTATGCCTTTTTGCTTCTCTTCTGTAGACAGTTTGAGACATACAATGTACATAATGTCTTACCTCCAACAAAACCGTAATATTTATTTAGTTTGAGCAAAGGGTGGAAAAAATGTGAATTACCCTCAATGTCAAACTTTTCTTTATGTTTAGATCAATAGAAGTTCCTGTTTGCAAATATTTGCGGGTTTTCATGCGTGGGCTCCAGTATAGACCTTTGACAAACACATTCAAGGTGAGAAAGACAAAAAACAACTGTGTGTGTCGTACTATTTTCATTTCCAGTCCAGGAACAGACACCTTTATGCGAAAGGAAACAGTTGTAGACCAGCAAATAGTCGCGTGAAAATAAGACGCCAGGCTAACCGATTCTGTTTTTAGTACTTTGGAGAAAAAGAGTGTGGGTTACAATTTTCTAGGAGAGAATGTGAGAAGGGTTGGAGGGGGGGTGGAAGACATTATGGCCTATTTTCCACCCTGTCTGCATTTCTTTAAACATTCACACACCTTTTGGAGGTTTCCAACACAAAGCTGCCCTTTAAGGTTCGCAACCTGGCCAGGAAGCTCAATCAGACATGGTTAAGACTCTGATGCTTGACTAGGGCTACAGTAGCTGATGTGGTGTCAGTTTGCTTTGGGAAAGAGTAACATTTTCTCCCAGAGTGAGAACTCCCTCGCTGTTGAAATGAGCTGTCACTGGAGATGGAAAGGAAGTGGCCATTTCCCCCTACACCAAATGATGTCAGCGACAAGGCAGACATGGGTGAAACAATCGTCTTATTTAAAGAGGCTTGACGCAGATTGGCTCAGAATGGTTGTGAACTAATATTTGGGATCATGTTCAAGTATATTACACGAACAAAAGTATTGACACATTTTTTTCTACTGACCGCTTCAAACTGGTCTTGGAAAAGACTTGAGCCTGTGGGATACTTTTGTCCATTTATCCCAATCATTTGTCAGATGTCCTGGCTCACACTGTCATAGCCCATCTTGAAATTGTTTAATGTGGTTGAGGTCAGGGTTCTTAAGTTCTTACCAAATGCATCCAAGCTTTGATTTATAGTCTTTGCTTTGTACAATGGAGCAGAAGCTTCTCACTAAAAAATATAATCATAAAGTTGTAAAGTATTTAAAATGTATTTTGGTGAAAGTTTGAAAAACACATTTTATTTCCTTTGATTAGTTTCTTACTTTTAAGGTTGGGTACTGTGTATTTGTATAGTTTTGTTATTACAATCAGGCGGGTGCTTTTGGTGTCTTTGTGTAGAAGCTCGTTTAGAAGTTAAGAGTGACTCATCACCTCATCCATCATCATCGTCATTATCATCTTTTCATGGACAGTGAGTCATGAAGGCTCTTCGGCTATACTATTAGGACAGATTGTTCATTCGTGTTTGGCTAATGGTGACTAATTACCATCTAAATTCATTTATAAAGTCCCTCCGGTTTGTTTTGTATCCACCAATAAATTCAATCTCAACATATAGTGCATGCTTTTCATTTTTTTCCCCCTTAATAAAAGCCAGACGTTCTTCCGTCTGTTGTCTGACACATAATTCATTAGACAGCTCGTAGGCTTGTCTGCCAGCCAGGGATTCAAAAGAAGGCTAAACGATTGAACCCACTGATGGAAGGAGCGTGGGCTCGCCATGGCCTTGTGTGTCTTCCCGAGCTCATGAAAGAGGCTTTCTGGTGGCGGCGGCAGCGGTGAGGCCTTTTCCAGAAATTCCTTAGGCATGACCTTATAGGAGGAACACTGTGGTCCAGGGTGGGGACAAGACGTACAGAAAGAGACCACTGTGTGGAGCTGTCAGTGGTAATGGACAGATTAGAGGAAAAGGCGGTGTGATGGGAGGACACGTGGGCTGCGTTCACCCATGACATCACCAACAGGTTTTTTTTTTTCCCCCCACCCCATGTGCATAGAATCTGTTTACTCACGTGGATGGAAGACATATGTTCAAGTTGATATAGCAGTAGAAGAAAAACAACCGGCGTGTTTGGCCTGAGATTAGAAGAGATGTCTACATAATTGGAGTAAATCCAAGAGATGTTAGTAAAGAAAGCATGGATGAAAGCAGTTCAAATGTGCTTTATATTTTCCATTCTTGAAGCAAGGGGTGAAGTGCTCATTGTGTGCATTCAAAATGTGAGACAGTGAAGCATTCAGCAGCCTTTTAGACAAACGTTCCTTTCGTATGACCTTTCATACCCCATACTGCTGCCAAGTATTTGTGCCAAGCATAGCTGCTACTGTACTGCCCTGCAACATTAAACCGCATGAAACCTGAGTTAATTATGTCAAACATTTACGTGTCTTTTCGTTTAAAAAAAAAAAAAAAAAAAAAAAGATCTCAGTCACCAGACAAAATGGGCCTCAGTGGTAGAAACCAAACAAAGACTCCATTCTAATATTGAGTTTCATACAGGTGTGCAATATCATTCAAATTGTGGCTTAAGTATTTTTTACGTTGAGAACTAATGCCTGTCGGACTTGACCCAAATAAAATAGGTTAAAAATTGTTAGACGTAGTAGATGAATTAAAGAGAAGTATTTTTCCCTGTAAAACTAAAAATATGTTTTCCTGGCATAGCAATAGACAAAGGTTTGAACAGGATAATTGATAATGCTAATAATCAGAGCGATGAAAAGGTTTGCACCCATACAATTTGTGGTTTGGGGGTGCCTCCAACCTGCAACTTCAATCGTTTGGTTTTCCACGCCTTGTTGCACGAATTGATAAAGCCTTCTCGGATGAGATGTGAGATATCTTCAAGGACAACCAAAACATTCAATACTTTGCTTTTTGTTGCCTTCTGGTACAAGAAGCTGCTTTAATATTGTACCATATACTGTAATTATCAGTTAAAAAAAAATAACTTAAAAGTCCCTGCCCCCCTTTCACTTTCTAATCATAAATTTCACCTCCTGTTGTCTATAAAAGTTGGAATGTGTGAACTTCAAATACATTTACAGTCAGAGTTCAGCCTCAAGCCATACACTGGTATTATGTTGTTCACATGCCTATTTGGAGGTTAGCACCTGGTGACAATTTTTCCTCATCGAGGCCCTATCAGATTAGAAAATATTAGTATAGCTGCATGAAATCCCTTATAAAAGAGCAAATATTTTTCCCTTTATAACAACCCAAGTAGCTCCAAATGTTTTGTTCAGCTGCTGATTGGTTGGGATTCACTAGCTGTATTTTGTCTGTTTATAAATTGGTTTAAGTGTTTGTTTGCAATGGCATCCTGCTACTTGGGAGCAAAAGTTGCATGCTAAGCTCTCAGTAAATATTTAGTTTTGCTACCAGAGTAATGGTCTAAATAATTTGGTTTCATCCCCTAAATGCTTTTGTCTTACAATGTGTTCAAAAACGGGTGTCTGCATCTGCACTAATAAGCAGGTTTGCTGCTGCAATGTGAACATTCTTCGGTAGAACATTCCTCAAAGGCTGAATCAACCTCCTCTCTGGCCTTATAAACCATCATGAGCCGAGCTCACAGATGTTTTCTGCTATATTGCATATAATATTTCCATAGGATTGTAGATCAGGAGTGTCAAATTCATTTTTGTTGCCGGAAAATTGTAGTTATGATTTCCCTCATGGGGCCAATAGTGACTTAAATAGAAATGGATGGGCCACTCATCACATACACACAACATAATCCAGTACAAAAAAGGTCAACAATGTAAATGTTTTTATTTATTTTATTTTTTTAAAGTGGGATTGTAACAAACATCATTGTAATATCTCACTGTTATTAAAAGAGAAAGCAATTTACAGTCTTGGTATTTTAACAAGAAACATTGAGTTGACACACATTATTTGCCTTTGCGGGCCACATAAAATGATGTGGCGGGCCAGATCTGGCCCCCGGGCCTCATGTTTGAGTTCTACTTAAAAGGTTTGATTTAAATCTAAAACTTATGCTGGTGGCATTTGATTGGCTTGTAGATTATTCCCTTCCAGCAAAAGCACAGGCATTGCGTACATTTTCTGTATCGCTAATCTTTTTCAGGATCAGGGCAGAAGCTGGCGTCTATCCCTGTTGAATCCACCTTGGGCTGATTGCCACTTAGTTACAGTTGCATTGATACCACAGCACCTGCCTGACAGTCAAGATACTGGAATTATTATCATAAAAATAGTCATGAGTTGTTAATAAAAGAACCGGCTGTAGGCCTGCGAGTAATGACTTCTTGGCGTTAAGCAGACCAGTGCTGTGCCAGGAATATGCAAATGTGTTAAGACCTGTCCCAGAATGTCTGAGATACTGTTCAGGACAAAATGTGATATGCTTTAATCTTCACATCTCATTCTGATGTGTTGCATCACATATAAAAGTTATGCTGGTGGCATTTGATTGGCCTGTACAAGTTCTGAACTCTTAATCTGACAGATTCAGAATTTTGCATCCATGGTTTTGGTTGCAATGTGATCATCAGGTCAGTGGTGTTAGTCCAGATGTGTTTGTATAGCTCTGAGTTAAGCGGGAGCACTGTGGAGTTTGGCAGAACACTTATCCCACATCAAGAGTTTGTTTATCATTTGATGCAGGGCGGTCCGGCACTTCTGGCACAGGTTGACCTTTTTGGAGGTGAGCAAACTGAGAACTAAGTGGAACCTCTTGGTACTCCTTTCAAATTTAGGTAAAGGAAAAAAGTATGCTCAAAGTTTTGTTTTCATTTATTTGTGGAATCCTTTGTAACATAAAAATTATTTTCCAATTTAAAAGATCTGCTACTTTTATAACTGTTCTTGTGACGATGTGACATTCCGTTCTACAACCATAAACAAATAGCCAAACGAAATCTCCAGTCTAGCACCATAAGCCTCCAGAATTACTGTCTCTTGAATACCATGCATTCCAAACATAATTTCTGCCCAAAAGTAAGCTCCAATATCAGATTTGCGAATTGGTCCTTAGCCAGGTGGTCTTTGAGGAGTTTAGGAAGAAGAGGTGAGTAACCTCCTCGCTTGTGTCTTCATCACATGTAGGGAAATTATCTCTGTTTTGTCTCCAGGGCTCTGCACAAAACATGTAAACAGATGACTAGATAGTGGTGTTGGGTTATGGAGTCATCAGGCTTGCAGCAACACAGCAAAGGCTTTCTTGAGGTTTAAAGACTGCGAGGAGGAGGCCATCTTATCTGTTTGTCCCGCACATTTGATGGAAGCTCCCTTAAGGCCGGGAATGCAGCTGACACCATCTTAGTCTTGAGCCTCTCAAGGCCGAGCATATCCAACCGAGGTTTTATTTCCCACAGTCATCAATAAGAGTTTGAATGTCTGTGGGGAGAATGTTAAGTACTTTACTCAACTGTCACTCCACATAAATTACAAAGGCCTTTTACTTTTGTACACAAAACTATTAGACTCCTGGGGATTTCTTACCAATGTAGTTTTGAACCAACCTGTTATTTTGATTTGAGCTCAGCTGTCAGATGAGCAGATGAATAGTCAATCTGTTTTAGGTTTGCACCTGTCATCAACTTGAAGGATTTAAACAGATGGAATTAGGTGTCCCTGCAATGGAGCCAAATTGTTAGTGTGCTCAATCATGTCTGCTTCTGTCCATGTGTAATCTTTTATATGATGACAGAATCTAATGTTTTAACATGATTAAAAAAAATAGGTCAAAACTTTTCTTGTTTGTCAATAATTGCAAGTCATTGGAGACAATGTCACAGGGTGGGTCAATGTGTTCCATT
Source organism: Syngnathus floridae (assembly GCF_059516105.1). Lineage (NCBI taxonomy): Eukaryota > Metazoa > Chordata > Actinopteri > Syngnathiformes > Syngnathidae > Syngnathus > Syngnathus floridae. Next base: position 7,743,627 of record NC_142425.1, read on the forward strand.
GATTTTTATTTGTTGACATTTTTTGGGGTCTAAACCTGGTCCCCATGACTAATATAACTTCAAGCTTGGCACTAGATAAATGTAAATTGTTTAAATTCTTAAGAGATGAAAGATCCCCTGAAGTTCTAAGATTCTAATAAATCTATTCGGATCAGACTGGGTGTCACAGATTTACTCTCTGCTGGGAGCAGATGTTTTGTGCTGTCATAAAAATTTAAGTGTAGGCCTGTTTTACTATTACAATGTGGCGGAAAAAATACATCGTACCATTTTTTTTCAGCGACGGACTAAAACAGGCGCCAAGAAAAATGTTTGTGTTTGTAGTAGAGATGGTCGCCATGTCTGTTTCTCTTTACAGTTTAAAAAAAAGGTGCTGCTCAATGACAACATACTTTTTCATGGAATGACAAACTGTTTTCTGTTTTCCTCTAGCTGAAGCAGCCTGACAAAGCAGCGGCTGCAGCCCATACCTACTTCCAGGCCAATCCAGAACATGTGGAGATGAGTCACAACCTGGAGCAGTACAAAGATCGACAGGGGGTCAAAAAAGAACACTTTGTTGACCGTGAAGCTCGACCTCACCAGGTAATGGAGAAGATAGTTTGATCATTTTTTTCCCCTCCAATCATTATTCATCGGGGAGTATCTATCGTAAACAAAGACCCCTTTATTATGAGTATAGTGATCCCCGAATATTTCCAGTTCAGCATTTGCAAATTTGACTCTTCAGATTTTTTTTCGTGTGTGCGCTCAGGCAAATGAAATAACAATAGTACTTTGGCGCCATGTTGTAGTATCTTGGTGCCAAGGAACTGTTGAATTAAGTTGAGTAGCCTCATTTGGACAAAAGTAGTCCTTTGCCACCATTTTGTGGCACATCTATAGGCAATTAGAAACCCTTTCTTATGGAAAATGGAACACTCTAAAGTGAGTGCAGTGGAAAAGCACGTCGCTACATGTATTTGGTTTGTGGTTGCACATATTGGCTAATTTCACTTATTGCAACACTTGGCTAGCTGTCACTGTGATTCCTGATCATTGTTTTTCTTCTTCATGCTTCACATAAAGAGAAAAGTAGGTGGAGGTATGAAAGGCTCTTTATGTTACTGGCCGTTCAATGACTGGAAAAGTTATGCACACTTGTTGCATTGCTCCACTGAGAATCTTTTAGCCTCTCTTACACCACTGGTTTTTGTTTCTTGTCATATGCTCTACCTCAGCTATAAGCTACTTAAATCTGTCATTCAAACTGGTTTCAATTGCTTTTACTCTCCAACTCACCTTGCCAGTGTAAACAGATCTTCTCTGAGCCATTACATGCTACATTATTGTTTTAAAACAGTGCTTGTTTCTGTCTGTTTTGGCTTACTTCCCCCCAAAACTCTGTTTCTGATCATTTAAAATGGGTAAAAGTGTTTTTATTACGTACAGTTTTTCTGTTTTCTTTCATTGCAGCAATCCTTTAATGGAGCTACGAACTTGTACGAACAAGACGACTACGCGGAGGCCAGCCGTCTCTTCGAGGAGGCGCTCGTGGAGTACTACAAAGCCGACATGGATTGCCGAGCCTTGTGTCAGGGGCCACATGAATTGGAGGGCCACGGTCACCTTGATTACCCTTACAGCCTCTATGAAGTTATTTCAGGTAGCCACCAACGTCTGCACAACATTCAAACTTTTCAAATTAGATTTTGGCCATAGGTTGTTTTATTGTCACGATTTTTGTCTTTAGCAAATAAAAACTCGTATCCTTTTGAAATGGTAAACACACACACACACCTGGGGGGTCTGATTCTGAAATCTTCATCTGCTGAACCATTCTGGATTTCCACTGTCGATAAAATTGAAAAGTGTTTTCCTTCTATGATGTCCTGCAATGAAGACATATTGTGTTTACAGTAGTGGTTTTATGAATTTGTTTGTCCCTTGGAAAGCAATTTCCAAATGAGTCTTTATCTACCATGAAAGCAGTAAAACTTGAGTTGGAACTGAAAGCATTTTCTTTTTTTTTTTTTATCAACCTATCGTGACTGTTCTGTTTGGCCCTAAGCCTGAGTTAGGCTATGTCGTGCTGAAAGAGACCCGGGAGGCTCAGACGAGGCCAAACAACGCTCTTTGTGCTCACTGGGTGATCAAATCTGCCTGGCAGTGGCTTGGCTCTGGATGTCATTTGGCGTCGAGTCAAAGGGCGAAAGACAGTAATGTGATCTCAGTGCTCTGCACAACGCACTCTATTTGCATAATGAAAAATACATTTCAAAGTTTGGAATAATATTGAATTAGAAAATATACACTTCAAGGGCACAGCACTAAAGCACATTCGAATGAGATCCATCGCATTTTGTTAAAAGGCTAAGCAGACTTGGTCATCTTTTGAGTTTGTCTGTGTTTGATTCTCTCAATTTATCGGCCGTTTTGGTTGACAGTGTAAAACACTCCTGCTTACAATACAGCTACAGTTTGAGAGCTATCAAAACACCCTGCTTGTAAAAAATATAATCAGAGCGAAAGGTCGCTGGGTGTTGTTTGTGTTGAGAGCAATCAGTGGAAAAGTTGGTGGCTTGTGTGCAGTAGCGCCTGCTTAATCACTGGCGATCGTTTCTTGTTTTGAATATGAGGCCCGAAACAACAGCTAATTAATGTTGGATAGGCTTTGTTTAACTTATAATCAGATGATTATTTTCAATTCCACTCTTGGAGGAAGACCATGTTTATTTTATGGTGTGATTTTGGATTGTAATATTGTGCAATCTGCTCTCGAAATATTTTTTTATTTTTGTTGTTGTGACTCAGAAAGTGAGGTTCTTAATAATCGCTGCACGTTTTTTGGACACGGCTTCTGAGACTGACCAGACCGCAACAAAGGGGAGGAAATTAGCGTTGCAGATGTGCTGGGGTGATGTCAGTGATCATTCACAACACGGAAGGCAACGGGCCGCTGTGCTGCTTTTCCTCTCAGGTCTTAACCTGAGGAAGTGATATAGTTGCTATCTTCCCAAAAAGGTCAAGAAGCAAGTTTGTCATCACCACACTCAGTAACTCTCTTTGTCAAGACAGGAATCTTATGAAAGTGCAGCTCAAGTGGTGGCCAGTTATGTTTACCTTCACTAAATGTGCTACATGACCGAGTAACTGACTTCCATCCAAGTTGTCTCATTCCCATGCTATTATCTGTTTTACGCTTTTTATCTTCACCTCCCACTCCTCAAACATATCAAATGCCTCCTGGCCAATTACATTGAGGGTGATGACTCTGTTTATCAGAGTATCAAGCTCAGTTTTCCATTGTGAAATGTAAACAAGCAATTAATCATTTTGGGCTTGTGTGTTTTATGAGATGTGCTGACATCACATAGATGATCTCAGCAGTGTTAATGGCTGTGGGGGGAACTTAATTAACCAAAGGACCACCCGGCAGTGTCACTTGCAACTGTGATGGGAACACCATGATATTTGTTGACGTTTTTTTTCTGTTTTTTTCCATTGTCGAGACTGATTCCAATTATTTTGTTATTACAGACCACTTCACTCAGGTACTGCACTGCGAGCATGAGTGCGTCAGAGATCTCGCTACCCGGCCAGGCCGCTTGTCACCTATGGAAAACTACTTGCCACTGCACTATGACTACCTCCAGTTTGCCTACTACAACAGTGAGTTTTTAGCTTTCTCTATACAATAAGGCAATTATTATTGTTGTTGAACTTGCGAAAAAACCCAAGATGCCACATCTGACATCAGTGCGAGAATAAGGTTGACCTTATTAAATTTGGATACACCAGAAAGAGGCTTTCAAGATTTTTTTTTTTTATCCTCCCACACGTACGGTATGTCCCTGAGCCAAATTTAATGGCCTATGTAAATTTGTTTCACCTCTTCTAAAAATATCAAATAGTTTATGAAATGTTTGAAAGGGTTTAATAAAATCACTGTAATGAATTAAAATATATATTTTTTTGTTTTGTAATGCATTCAGTCACGTAAGCAATGAAATCTCTCACACAAGAGTCAAACTGTATCTATAATGTAGGTGCATTACGTGCACCACTTCGTGTGTTTTTTTTTTAGCTTTTTAATTAGCTTATTAAAGCCCAACCTATTAATTACTTGGATAAAGGCAAATTACTTAAGAAGTAACCAAGAGGCTTATTATCATGCCTTTCCACCCCACAGTGGCTCTATGTTTGCCATCACTCGGCAGCCTCTTGTGTTTTCATTCCCTCGGTGAAACCTTCTGCGAGGTTTTTCTGACCGACTGATCTCATATCTCCCGTCTGTTACTGAGGCGAGAAGGCACAACAGCAGATGCACCATGTCAACCCAGACAGGAAGCCTCTGGTTAACCTCGCGCCTTTACAAGCTTGGAAAGAATGTGATTGTGAGCGCACTGATGAGCAGGAGGTGCAAGTCTTTGCGATCTAACGTCAGCGTGACTTGACTCTGCGGTCAAGTGGCCTTTTGTTCACTCCCTCAAGCACTGATGGTTTGGAAATGTCAATCAGCTGGAGTCAACATGGATTTCCTCTCCTATTAATGGGGGATCCAGCATAGATTTTTCCAAAACACTTCTTGCTGTTTCTGTCTTTGCAGTGGGAAAAGTGGAAGAGGCGCTGCAGTGTGCACTCACGTACCTTTTATTCCACGAGGGGGATGAGTTCATGACGGACAATGTTGACTTCTACACAGAGCTGCTGGGATACAGCGGTGCGCCACGAGAGGTCAGATTCTGTTGTGTCATTGTTTGATGGATTCGTGCCTACGCAGTTCAGTTCAGTCATAAACTGTTTTTTTTTTATTTCATAAGAAATACAACTGCATGCACTATAACCAACTGAAGATTTATTTTAAAAAAATATATATATAATAATCCAAACCACTTAGATGCACGACTGTATTAAATTCCAATTCATCTTCTCTACAATGTGCTGCATAACGGAAATGTTAATAATTAATGATTATTTAAAGTCATTGAGTTTTAGCAATGTAGAGCAAAATTACTTGGACCTTTTTTTCCTGGTTGAGTCACACATTTATGACTACTTGTTGCTAGGCAGAATTCCACTGGGCTTTTTTTAATGACAGACAAGGGGCTGCCCTTGGTCTGAGAGCCAGCAGGAATAGGAAGTGATACAGACACACACTTGGGAAATTGCTCCCCTAAAAATATTTTAACTACTGCCAGACATGGAGTTTTTTTATTGCATCACTACTTTGTATTTGATATTGTTTATTATTAAATTTCACAATTAACAAACAGCGCCGTCTGCCGGATCTGGTTAGGCACTGTCTCATTAGTCATAAATGCAGATTTGACAAGTAGGGGTACAAATATGGAAAAAATAGATTAGCTTCAACATGATATGGCAGAGGTTGGCATCCAGTCAGTTTTCCACACAGCTTAACAGCAAAACACCTGCAAACGCTTCCTGTTTTTCTTCAAATCAAACTGCAGACAAATGTTGGCACACAAGCGCTCAGCCATGTGCTTCTTTCCGAACTGAATTAAAGGCTCAGAGCAGTGCTTCAGGTTTTGAATTAAATACAGGTCTGACCATCTGATCTGGGGTGTGGGCATTGAAATCAGATCCTCAGCAGTGGAGAGCCAGACCTCAAAGGAAAAGTGTGGATATGAGGACGAGGGAGATGACAGCAGTCAGGAGTGCATTAGCTGTATTTCTTGGACCGGGTTTGTACTAACCATCTGGCAGTAGTTTCCTTTTTAGATTTTGTTTTTCACAGATTTTTCTTCCAGCTGGAAGAATTTGCCATTTTTGTGTATCAATGAAATTAAGGCACCATATTTCTGGCTCTCAGTAGAGAAGCATCCGATTCCATGTCCTCAACAATTAGAGGCCAAATGTAAGCATAATATACATTCAGCTTTTATTCATTTCACCACTGCTGATTTAAAACTGATGAGCTGCTTCAGTAAGTCAAATTATGTCTCCTTTAAGTCAAAATTATGCAATATCCTTTTCCTAGAAAGCTTGCTTCTATTAGTGTGCATGCATGAGTGCGTACATGGCTTTTATTGTTATATTCTGCAAAGTCCTTCCAGTCCCAAAACCAGAGACCCCCTCTCCAGCCTCAGGGAGGTCCCCTTCAAGGCTGGAGATGTCGATGCCAGGCCTGAGTTGCCTCCCTTTCACATAATGCTGCCTTTCAGGCTTTTACCATTACGGGGAAAGTTAAAGAGTCAAACCCGCAGACGTCTCTAGCAAAATAAAGGAGCTACTTCTATGAAAATTTAAAATAGCTTCAAAGAAAAAGCTTCTGGTTGCCCTTGTTTCATGTTAGTTGCCATGGTTGTTTTAATCAATTTGAGAAAGTTCTCCTTGAGGAGAAAAATATGCCAAACTTATTTGTGAATCTCACAAATGGTATCAGCCGGCCGGCTTCCCTGGTGCAACATGTGTGTGTAAAGAGCAAAAGCAAACAGTCTTCCTCCTTTAAGTCTCCACCCTGTCGCAATCCGCATGAATGAAAAGTCAACATCAGCAGCCGGGGAAGCAGCATGATGCTCTTCTTTCTTACAGGGTGGAAATCCCGTCAGAAAATAGGAATAAAATAAATGCTGACAAGAAAAAGGTTCCCTATAATGACATCACTGATGTGTGTGTCCGCAGGAGGCTGCGAGGTACCTAAGGAGGCACAAACAAGAGCTGGAGCTTCTTCTGATTGGAAGTAAAACCATGGGAGTGAACTTCATTGAAGGGGTATGCAACTGCTTGCAACATCAAACACATGAAAGAAAACTATAGTTATTTGTTTTGGGTGTTCAGAGTTGACATCAAATGCAAAGAGCACGCATATGTGAACGGGCAGGGCTTTTTTTTTTTGTACACAAAGATGTCTGCTGAGTGTCATTAGAAGTCATGCACGTATTATCCCTGCTAGAACTGACTCAGAGTAGGCTGGCAGGTTTCTGGCACGATCAACAGCAATCTTTGCTTTTTTTAAGTGAAAGGCGACACCTGCTGGTCGTTCTAACTTTTAATGAAAAGAAGTTTTTAATCTTATCGTTCTCATAATTAACACTTATTGGTCATTGCAGAATTACTGGAGAAGTTCAGGTGGGAGAGCTGACTCCACCAGGTATTTACTTGTTTACATCTTATTCCATAATGCTTGCTTATGGTCACAATATTAGGTACACCTGCACAATCTAAAAGATGTTACTTGAATGGATGATAGTGACAAATATTTAACCAATAATTGATTAATTTTCTTGTTATAGTACCAGTTACTTGTAAAGTTACATATTTACATATTAGACATTTATTTACATAATATCTTTATTACAAAATATTTAAATTACAGTATATACATATGATAGCTTTATAATAAACAATATTTTTTTATCAATTTTATAAATATTAACATTTAGTTAAAAAATATTAAAAATGTTGATGTGTGATTCAACATAAAATTTAACTTGCGGTTCTTGCGCAGTATTCCCTCTGGCACGGACGGTGAGATGGAGTATGTTCACGTAGCACAGAAGAAGAATGTCAGTGTGGCCCCATCACAGCAACTTCAAGAAGGTCACATTTCTCTTCGCATATTTTCCAGCCTGTAATGATGAGCTTTTGACAAAAACAGCTCGGTGCTATGTGCAGGTGGGTCGTTGTTGCACGACGGTGTGAAGCTGGTGCACAACTCGGCCGACATGAACGGGACTCAGCGAGTGTTGCTGGATGAAGTTTTAAACGAAGATGAATGCTCAGCGCTCCGACAGCTGGCGCAGGTAAGGACTCAAGAACAGGGGCGGAGCTATGTGGTGGCCAGTGGTGGCCCCATGATTAACGCTGGATAATTAGTTCCGTCTTCCTGCCATTTCCACACAGATTTTTGGGTCACAAGCAAAAATATTATGAACTATTTCACTATATGATGTGGGCGGCAAGATGTAAATGGATGTTGGAACTCTGCTGTCTTTTAGACGGTCACACTGGGTGGGGACGGCTACAACGGCAGGCAGTCTCCTCACACCCCCAATGAGAAGTTCGAAGGAGCCACGGTGCTCAAAACCCTGCAGGTATACATAAGGCACTGAGACGCTTTTTCATTTTCCAATTGAAATTCAGCCTTCACCATCATTGGAGAGTTCATTACCGCGTGTCTTCTTTCAGTATGGCCACGAGGGCAGGGTGCCCATGAATAGCGCCCGCCTCTTCTACGACTCCAGCGAGCGAGTAAGAAACATCGTTGCGTCCTACTTCAAGCTCAACTCCACTCTGCACTTTTCTTACACTCACCTGGTGTGCCGCACGGCCATTGAAGGTGAGTCGTTTTCAACATATGAGAAATTGAAAAAATGGTTGCTCTCCAGAAAAGCCTGCTTACAAAGATGCTAATTGGTTCAGAGCTATTTTTAATGGGTTGTAGAAAAAAACATTTGGGTCTCGTCACGATAGTCAATGTCATTTTTAAACCCGAGGAAAGGCTGTACATGTTTTTGCGTCGGATTTTGACAGGTCAGCAGGACCTCAGGAATGACCTGAGCCATCCCATCCATGGTGACAACTGTCTGCTGGACCCCGAGGCCAATGAATGCTGGAAAGAGCCCCCCGCGTACACACATAGGGACTACAGGTTAGTCTTGTCACCACAATGAAATTCTCACTTCAGTACTATAGCTGCTTAAAGTATTTTGGTAACAGTACTAAAACGTTACCATGACTAAGACATCCATTAAAGCAGTGTGTGTGACTCTAGCCTTGTCTGTTTCTTTCAGTGCACTATTATACCTTAATGGAGACTTTGAAGGTGGCGAGTTCATCTTTACGCAGATGGACGCCAAAACAGTTACTGTAAGTTGATTTGCGTTTTCCAAAAATATCCAGGGATATAATACCTGCCTATAAAAAGCCAGAATAAATGACAGCCATTTAAATACATTGTGGGAATTTTTTTTTCTTTTTTTTTTTCCAACACATCCAAAATAAAAAAACAATATAAATCAGTAATAAATATTGTATTGTTTTCCCCCCAAAAATGTTAATTTCATGTTGCAATGTAAGGCAGACATTTTGAGTGTTTTGTCATTGTTTTGTTGCGCCTCCTCTCTAGGCAACAGTGAAGCCCAAGTGTGGCAGGATGGTGGCGTTCTCCTCCGGCGGGGAGAATCCACACGGCGTCAAAGCCGTCACGAATGGGCGAAGGTGTGCTGTGGCTCTGTGGTTCACCTTGGACCCGCACTTCAGGGAAATGGTATGTACATCTTTCTTTTTTGAAATTCTTTTCCTTGTATGTACATGTTCTGCTCAAGAATTTGACATATCCAGAGAGAAAGCTGTTCCGCTTGCTTTGCTTCCTGAAAGGAGACAGACACTGATTGTGCGCTTGTTGTTTATGCAGGAGAGACTGCAGGCAGATGAGGTGATCCAATCCTTGGTCACGCAGTCCGTGTTGACTCAGGACCTCGACATCAACCCCAAAGATGAATTGTAGTTGTAGCCTCCACCTCATCCGTTTGTCGATGACAGTTATTTATTGTGGAATTTATCTTGGAATCAGAAACAGATTTATTTTTGTACTATTGTAATTGCAGATTTGGGAATATTTGTGGGTGTTTTTTTTTTTTTTTGTGAGTCTGCACACCAATTGCTGGAGTGTGTTCTTGCTGTTTGTCTTCTTCTATGTCTCACTGATCTGTGAAAGTGTCAAAGGGGAGATTTTTTTTTTCTGCTCCAGGTTGTTACTTTTGAGTTCAACATATTGGTTTTAAGGAGGAGAAACACTATGTGGAGTACATCATTACATCAAAAGTTACTTACTTATAGGTCGGTAATACTTGACAAGTTGTCGGTACTTCCCATGTCCAAAATAGTTTTGTTTTGTATTATTTCCATGCCAGTAATTGTTGTCCTCAAAGTAGACAGTGCACTGTTTTCTCTTTTAGATTGTTTTAACTAGCACTATTTTAAAGAGATGTGTTTTGAATATTTATAATAATCATGCACTCGGTACTTCTATCTGTCAATTTTGGGGAAATGTATCAGTATTTTATGTCATCTTTTTAATTTATATTTGAAGACGTTGACAGCTGCTGTCTGCGTTTGTTATGGGAAGCTTTTTTGTCGTAAAAGATCAATCTTTCCTGTTTCAAGGAATTTGAGATTTTAGGTTTTTATTGATATACAGGTGATAAGACAGAGTCATGCACTGTAAATTCAATGGGGAGGGGGGGGATTTATCTATTGTCTGTTCTGCAGAGATTCAGAGCTTTAATCCGAACGGGTGAGGTTCTACACTTTTGTTTTCACTGATATTTAATGATGAAATGCACAAAACTGTATGTTTTCGGGACCTAATAAATTATAGACAGTTAGGGTAGATGGTTTTTTTTTTCTCTCACATGCAGAATCACGTTATTGTGCTTGAACACAAACCATAAATTGCTCCGACAGATTGACATACAATATCGTCATTGATGTGTTTGTGAATACAAGATGTCAACATGTCAGCTTTTTAAGATGCACAGCATTGTTGTTTTGTCCAAGTTGAAAATGTAATGCTGAGAGGTCACTGTGGTGAATGTGCTTTGGGAAAATAGCAGAGCAAAACCAGAACGTATGAAAAAAAATCTCCAAGAGAGCAAGAGCATACATTTAAAATGTAAATTGAATTTTCCATGATGAGCCATGTATAATCCTTTTTGTGAACTTCCCAGCAATTTATGTACAAACAAATCTTTTGTAAGACCAAAGTATTGAAATCCATATCATTCATTTTGCTGGAGAGGAAAGACAAGCAGGAAGGTCACACCAAATATACGGGCTCGGATAATAGATCATGAAATATATATTTAAAAAAAAAAAATAAGTATGGTGCTTCAGAAGTGACAGGTCAGCTGATCCGTGAATCGGAACGTATTGGTGTCGCTGGCCGTGCACAGCAGGTCACGCATGCGCCGCGCCCGCCGTTCCTCCAGGACAAACCTGCGCGACCGCTCCCGGGCCGCCCGTTGCTCCGCCTTCTTCTCCGCCCGCTTACGAGTCAGCCACCTGAGTGAATACGTGCAGGTTAAGTGTGTGTCTATGTCTGCGAAAAAGACGGTGATGATCTCACAGTTTGAAGGCACGTTCGCACTCCTCCCGGCTGTGTAAGAAATAACCGCCGTCCTCCTCCAACCTCTTCAGGTGTACCAACTGCCTCTCTCGCTGTTGCTGCTCATGTTTCCTTTGCAGCCACAGCCGGAAGGCATCCTCTGGTTCACTAGAGTCCTTCTGCAGCAAAAAAAACAAATTTTTTAACAAAGTTCTAGCGAGACTTTTAAATTGCTCCTGACCGGGCGTTATTGCGTTTTGTCTCCCTCTTGTGGTGATTACCTGTGAATTCATCCTCTCCATCTCCTGTGCTTTGTGGATTCTCTTCTCCTGCAGCAGCTGCTCTCTCTTCCTCACGAGCCACGCTTTGAAAGCCAGCTCGTTCTCTTGTCTCTTCTGCTCCGCATCCTCCAGCTTCCTCTGCTCGGCCTGACACCATTCAGTACATGAATTCAAATGCACTTTAAATCAATCCTGAAATGTCACGTAAAATTGACAAAGCCAAAAACTTAAGATTTTTGCTATAATTATGATTAGTGTAGTTACCTCTCTGGCCATTTTCTCCTTCCTCTCCTGGACCTTTTGCAGCAGTTCCTTCTGCTGAGGTGAGAGCTTGAACGTGGCCTGGGAGGGTGTCCCATTGGCCGACTGCACCCGCCTCTTAATTCCTCTCCTCTGGACTCCTCTTTGGCTGTGACAGGCCGAGCTGGGCCTTGCCGGAGGTCGGGGTGCCCGTAGGCGATCGGAAGAAGTTCCAGCTGGGGTACGAGGTGCGGGGACGGAAGTAGGACTCTTCCTGGGGTTCCCTATGTGCTCTGGTGCAATTGGAGGAAGGAGGCCTTGATGTTCCACCTCTTTGAGGCTGACAAGGTCAAACCTGCCATCTTTTTCCACAAGGACCCTACCCTCCTTGGGACATTCGTCTCTCTTCCAACCTTGATGCTCCTCTCGAGGAGAGAGTTTCAGCTCAGACAGCCTCCCTGAAACTTCCATCTCCGTGTCGCTGGCCTCTCCGGGGTCATGCTCCAACTGCAGCGGAGGCACCACCAAGGTAACCAGCGTCTCTTTAAACTGAAGCCGCCGTCTCCGGCTCAAATTCGGAGCTTCCTGATCCTGCAGCTCCTTGTTGGCTTGTTGGATTTTCTCCATGATGTACTTCTCCTCATCTGTCCGTTGCAGTGGCGTATGAAAAGCCTTGCTGGGGCCGTCTCCGTCTGGATCGTACTCAAGTGGGTCCATTGGTGAGGGCCACCTTTCTTCATCGTCCGCCTCCTCCCCTGAGTTGCTGGTTTTGTCCTTTGCTTTATGTTTTTTCTCATCCTCAGCCAGTTCTTTGTCAATGTCCGCTTCAATGTCCTCGTAGTCAGGACCCTGTGTGGTGGAAATATGCATGTAGCGCAGGAGTGGGCAAGGTTCTCTGCAACAGCTCCCTTGATTCAATTCATTATCCCAGAACAGGGACCGAAATGAAACAGACTTGGAGTGCAAGCTAAAAAGCGCGCCAATATGCCGGCCATGTTGGAAGGGGCAACATTCCCATTAAATGCAATGTTTGTACCAATGTGGTGGAGTTAGTATAGGTATTGGAAAGCAAGGACATTAGTTTAGCATCTCCGTAACCGCAAAAGAAATTAGTCGTGTCTATCTGTATGGCTGTTTCGTCTCCCAATTATTCTTTTAAATCTGGGTTTCTCTGTATTCAAAATTGTATAACTTTAGTTGTTCCACTGTTTTCCGTTGGCATGGCAGTGATGCAATGTGTGTCAAATGTGCTCATGAATATTGCAGCACAGTGAAAGGAAGCTATTACTGTAGTACAGTATGTCAGCACCTGGGTTTCACTTACTTGCTCTTCACTCCGACTTTCCTCACTGATCAGCCAGTCCAGATCCTTCTCAAAGTCATCCTCATACACCTCCTGAGATTTTGTGCAAACCACCTCACTCATGATCTGCCAGGGAAAGCGATAAGATGCATTTCATTTTTGTATGTATTATCTATTTTAAAACAAAAATCAAATAACCAGTGGTTTTCCTATTTTTAACATCTGCTTCCAAATGAAATATACAATGACCAAAAGACACAAGACTAATACTTATAGGTGTATCTGACATACATGTTAGTAGTTTAAAAAGTTTGAAGATTTGTTTGCAGATTGAAATTTGAAATACATTTTAGAGAAATAAAACCACAACAGAAACCATTGCTAGGCATTATTTTGTAATCATACAGTTTTCTCCAGGATAACATTTTCATTTAATTATTTATTTACCAGGTTTCATTGTTTGGTTTACTACTGCTTAAAAAAAATCTGTTTTTTCTTGGTTAAACAAGCATTGAGTCATCTGTATCTAAAATACAAAACAAATGTTCATTGATTTATATCCTGAGTTAAATTAGTATTAAAATGACACAACATTAATAACGTATTTGACAAACAATTTAACATACCATTATGCTATCTTGATCAGACAATTAACCAGAATTGCTGCAAACAGTATTGAAGCCTGTTTAACATTTTATTTCTAATAGCTTTGCTTCGTTTGAATTCAATGAACAACAGGCTATTAAAAGTTCACCCGTGGGCCTTCTAAGGATTTCACGCGAAATCCAATCAATTCAAAAGAAATGTTTGTCAACTCACCATCGGTTTGTGCGTTAATTGTCCTGAGGAGTGAAAACATGAAACATGCAAACGTGCAGCCTATCCCACCCCACCATGTAAGTGTGTCACATACAGACACTGAGCCTGTCAGTCTGCGGGGCGACACTTGTCAACATAATCTCTTGCCGTCTACAACCCTAAAAGCATTAGCTGTCCCGTCGCCATAGAGACTGACAACATTTACACTCACGCATGCGCACAGACGACAATAATAGCCCACTCGCCTGAGCCGTCTCCGCAAGGAAACCGTCTCTAAATTTGTAATATATGTAGAGTTTGGGGAATTTTATTACTTGTAATGTATGTAGACTTTGGGGAATTTTATGGCATAATTGAATAATAAAGTTCAGAGTCTGTTAAATTGTGTTCAAAACGCAACCAAAAATACGGTACATATATAGATATTCAGAGCAAAAATGTGTCTAAAAAAATATCAAAATTAAAGATATCAGTTACAGTAGTCCAGGTAAATGCAATTCGTTATACTCAATATTTTAAAACATTAAAAATAAAACAAGGACATTCCTTGCGTGATTCCATGAACGCAATGTAAACTGGGAGTTTTAGTTCGCCTACAGGCGAAGGCTGCGCTTTAAGTAGCTGTGTAAACTACATTTCCCAAGATGCCCCTCTCACTAACGCGGAAGTGTACGTTACTTGACGTCTGTCAAACTGTTATCAGGAATACGCAAGTTGTGATAGTGTTTTGTTACTTAGTGCGTGCACAGTAACGCGCCCAAAAGTCGAGTGAGGACGTGTGAAAATGGCCACTCTAGTATTTGTTAAGAATACAACAAAGGTTACGACGAGGCAATGTTTTATTTTAAATTTAAAGGGGCTTTTGAGAGCCGGAGAGTGCCATTCGTCTCGTTCGCCGCACATTAGTTCATGGTCGTCCAGGACTACTGGCGTACGGTTCATGTCCCAAGGGACCGCAGGCAGAACGTCAGCCGGCGGACGGAGCAGCAGACGGGGAGCTCTGGCGCTGAGCGGGGCCGCTGCAGTCACTGCAACCGCTGCAGTCGCTGGCTTATTGGCCAACGTCAACCACTTCCAGCGGGCTGAGATGGCGACTGTGGTACCACGAGCTGCAGAGGAGGACAAGAACCAGGAGCAGGGGGACATCTTGGAGAGGTGTCGGGGATTCATGTCTCCTCCGGTCACTGACGTCGCCGTGCTGCAGGCGAGGAAAGGCGAGATGTGCACCAGGATGGAGATGCTCATCATGGAGACGCAGGCAGAGTTCTGCAAAGCTTTGGAGGCGGTGGACGGTGGGACGTTCACGGTGGATCGTTGGGAAAGAAAAGAAGGTGGGAGTCACTGTTGGATGATGAGGAGCATTTATACATCAACTCACTATTTTTGTATATATGTTTGTTTATTATTAGGCCACTGTCGAAATTTCCGATTGTCACATTCCTATCAGCTGTACAGCATTTCTAGTGTTGTGTTTCAGGTGGTGGTGGGATCAGCTGCGTGATGCAGGATGGCGAAGTGTTTGAGAAAGCCGGAGTCAATGTGTCGGTGGTGTTCGGAAACTTGACTGAAGAGGCGGCCAAGCAGATGAGGAGCAGGGGCAAGGTCCTCAAAGGGAAAGACGGTAAGCATCGTCGGTTCACCATTATTTGGCAAATATTTGAACATTTATGAGCGTCCAGCAAGAAGAAATGCATAGAGGTTCGGGCAAAAGTAAAATAAAGTTAAAGTACTTGAAGTCTGACAGGCATGGAGAACATGAAAATGATATGTGATTTGTTTTTCTCAGGCAAGCTGCCATTCTGTGCTATGGGCGTGAGCTCCGTGATCCACCCCAAGAACCCGCACATCCCCACCGTGCACTTCAACTATAGATACTTCGAGATTGAGGAGGAAGACGGTAAGCGTGCCATTGTCTGCTCCTTGACGTCAGCAACCGTGTCTTCGTGTCTATGACTCCATTCAGCTCATGAAAGAATCATCACCCTTGTATCCTCCCGCCCGTGCATGCATGTTGTAGGCTCCAAACAGTGGTGGTTTGGTGGCGGCACAGACCTGACTCCAATCTACGTCAATAAAGAAGATGCATTTCACTTCCATAACACACTAAAGGAGGCCTGTGACAAGCACCACTCGCAATACTACCCCGACTTCAAGAAATGGTACAAAGAGATGCACGTCTGAGGGTGTGATGTCATCTCCGGGGATGCACAGGGTGTTCCTTGACTGCATGATGCTGATAAGACAACAGTGAAGGAAAAGACCGTTATGAACGTGGCTATCTCATACACTTCAATGGGCGGCTCTTGTCAAGTAACGTCAATATTTAATAGCCATTTTATTTTGAGCATTTCTGAAATATGAGATAAAAAACAAGAGCTGCATCAGGAATGTCAAATCTCAACACGATAAAGTTGTATTATTTCATGGTTCACTTGCCTTTACCATCTTGTCAATGTCTGGTCTTCCAGGTGTGACAGGTACTTCTACGTCCGCCACAGAGGAGAGACTCGAGGCATCGGGGGGATCTTCTTTGACGACCTGGACGGCCCCAGTCAGGAGGAGGCTTTCGGTTTCGTCAAGAGCTGCGCTCGCACTGTGGTCCCCTGCTACCTGCCCATAGTTTACAAACATCTCCGTGATCCTTTCACCGATGAGGAAAAGGACTGGCAGCAAGTGCGACGAGGAAGGTGAGCGTGTTGTGGGTCCCGTGGTGTTTGAGCCCAGTGAGTCAGTTTTAGGACCACCTGGAAAAGACAGAAGATAAAATTATTATATTAAAACAATAAAGTCTAATTCTCAAGATAAGTATTCATCCTTCAGGTACGTGGAATTCAACTTGGTGTACGACAGGGGAGTGAAGTTCGGCTTAGCCACGCCGGGATCCCGAATTGAGAGCATCCTCATGTCCCTTCCCCTCACCGCCAGGTAAACGGCGCAGCAGCGTCAAAACCACCGACCGTGTCGCCGGTGTCGCTCAGTTGACCGATTCAACCTTCCTCATCAGGTGGGAGTACATGCACGAGCCCGCCGTCGGAACCCGAGAGGCTGAGATGCTGGAGGTGTTACGAAACCCAAAAGAGTGGCTGTGAGTCATTACATGTCAACATGGACACAACATCCATGTTGTGTGCTTGGTAACAGTGCTATTTCCGCAGGAGGTTACTTGACATGTTTTTTTTTTTGTAATTACTGTTGTCAGTTATGAAAGTTCAAGTAAAAAAAAAAAAAGAAAAGCAACCTTGCCTGTTGGCCATTTTGCTTGCTGTTGGTCACTCCAAATTGACACATCCCATCGTGTTGCGCTAAATAGCTCACCTTACTTGAAGCCTTTTTCTTTTTTACGTATATAATATCCTCTATGCGCCTCACGTACAATAAGTGCACTTCCTTACTATGAATGTGTCAATATTTTAAGTTTCACTTGTTTTTCTGGTCTTTGGCTGATTACTCAATATTTGGTTTCTTTAACCGTCAGATAAATATTTGCCGTTGGGATCATGTTGCGTGCAAAGTTGGAAGGTCGATGCCCAAGGGCAAATATTACAAATCTCACATTTAGCTGCTTGTTTGAAATGATTTTAACTAGAGGACGCAATTTCGCAGAAATTGCGTGTGAAGGCGAAGACGGTGAATAAAATACCTGGGGAATGTTATGGAAGATCAGTAGGCATAAGCTGAATATAATTTATAGGTGGAAGGGTTTGAATCTGTCAAAATATAGAAATTAGAAGGGTAAAATTAAATTTTATAAAAGAATTGTCTAAATTTTAAAGGTGAAAATGTGAATTTTTTTAAACTTGGCAATTTTAGGAATGTTGAAAATCCTCACCAATGTGAATTGAATGAGCTGAATGATGTGAATTTTAAATGGGAATAATGTAAATGTGCCATTAAGAATGAATGGTGAAAATTTGGATGAAAATATAAACATAAATGGTTTGCATAAAAGGTACAAGGTTATAGTTTGAAGTTGACTTTTTTTTTATTACAAACCATTTCACACATTTTTACATAATAATAAAGACTTCTTATAGGTTCCCTTACATTTTGTATTTCCTCATTTTAGCTAAGGCATTGTGTAACCTGTGTGAGTTTAATAAACACAACTCACTTCAAGGTTATATAAAGTCGTGAGTGCTGAGTTTCATAGGTCAATTCACTTAAGAAAATAAAAGTAATCAGTGCTCAGTGTGTAAATATATTTTAGAATAAATTGCATTTCATGTATGTGACAAAATTGCATAAGTGTGGCTGGGTCTAACAACTATTGTTCAGTCAGGGGTGTCAAACTCAGTTTCCTCAAAGTTATGGTTTGACTGAATACCATATAAACATAATTACTACAATTTTATTTCAAATTCATATTTACATCTGCATTTATTATTTTTATTTATAAAAAAGAAAATTGATTTTGAAATAAGTCGAGCAAAAATTTTAGTGGACTGTTAAATTAAAAGAAGGGATTTGGCAAAATTAATTCCTTAAATAGCCATTCTTTTTACTTTATCAATCAAGAAAAACAATTCCAGTTAGCATGAAAGTAACACTATTTTTTTAATTGGCTGCATAAAACAAATGAATCTTGAGTTTGACACCCATGATTGAAACTCTTTCCTTACATTCAGGCGAACATTTTAGCCTTAAGGCAAATTCCTCTCAATGGACCATTGTGTGATCACAACAGGTGGAAAAAAAAAGAACATAACTTTGACCTTCAAATTGACAAAGTCCAAAAACTTTCTGAAGAGCTCATTGTGAGCTTTGATACAAGTGCCTTCATTTAGTTCTCAGCTACATTAGTATCAATACAAAGCAACCTTACTTTAATTTGACACAGACCATATATACAGTAAGTGAAACCTCTACTTAGGAACTTAATTCACTCTGTGATTGTGTTGTAAAATTAATGGTCCTTTTGAATCAGATGTGTTGCAACAGGAAGGAATAAAAAACATGCAGGACACCGCCCTCGAGGACCGGAGTTGCCTACCCATGGTCTCAAGACAATAAGAAAATGGGTAAACGCACACACGTCACGTCAGCACACACGTGCTGATACGAAAGTCGAATTTGGTTCAAAAGAAGAGGCAAAACAAATTTGAGGCGCCAATTCGTATCTCGGAATGTTCTCAAGTATAGTCATTCCTAAGCAGAGGTTACACTATTTATATTTTTATACATACACATATACATTACACATGCTTGACATGGTCCATTGTGGCATTAAATACGCAATCTTCCATGAGATGCTTTCCCCCAAAGCCTCATTTTCTGGGTGCCGTCAACCTACGAGGGAAGCTTTGGGCACAAGGAAGATTTTCACAGTTGAGTGTAGCTTCAAAACAACTCGTCAAAAGCGGAACAAGGTGGGTCAACAACACATAACAGGCAAGTTGTATATGACAAACAGATTCCTTAAAAGCTGCACAAATTAATAATGATGGACTGTATGGGAAGCCATGAGAGCATTTTTTGCATATCTTTGCTGCCCAAAGATTATGATTCCAAATAAATGCTCAAATGGCGTTCCATCAACACCCACATGTGGAATTGTGTTGTTGCATGTACAAATGAGCTCAAGCTGCTGCTTTCCTGATGAGCGCGGCTTCATTGAGTCGATGAAGCCGCTTGTTTTGCTCTCTCTGAACCGTGCCAACAAAGTAGTAGTGTGAAATATTTGGCAAAGTAAAGCACGGATGAGTTTAATAGCATTGAGAAAAATCCTTATGTGTGACAATTCCAAAAACTTTTTTCCTACTTTGTCCAGGTGATCGGTTGGACTTGCATGACAGCACGGATTTGCTTCATTCCCTTGCTTGGCGGTCCTTCCCAGAGGTTAGTGCAAATGTCGAGTGCTGGCAGACTGTGCACGGTGATGAGACGGCGGTGCGTTTACTTCCTGCGGTTTCCGCTGGTGTTGATGATGTCCTCGTACTGCGGCGGGGGCTCCGTCTCCACGCGGATGTCGGTATGGCCCACCGCCTCCTCGTACGACGGCGGACGGTCGGCGGCGCTCCCTCGAATGGACGCCGCCTCCGAGCCCGGGTAGCCCAAGGGGCTGCTGTGGACGCTGAGTTCTGACTGGTCGCCGTGGTGATAATCCCGCCCCCAGTGATCCGTGGAGACCACTGACAGGACGTGGTCGTGGTGAGAATGGACCAGGCTGGGGCTGGGCTGCGTGCGCTTCCGGGAGTGACAGCAAAACACGACGACGGCCACGGCCACCACGATGAACACCACCGTCAGCAGTGGCACGATCAGGTAGAGGGAATGCATGCCGCCCACCACTGACTCCAGACCTCCAGAAGGGCTGCTCTCGCGCACGTACTCCTCCCAGAATCGCCTCTGTCCATAATCACAACAGGAGGAATTGACAATTTATTCATCAGACGTTATTGGGTGTTTATTCAATTCGAGGGAACACAAGGTGACAGAAATTCAAAGAGGTTAATGCAACATGTGTCACTTCTTAAATACTTTGTGTCTGAATCACTACAGCACAATATAGGAGACAACAATGGCCTCAAGTGACGTCACGTAACCAACACAACTGTGTGCGTGACGTAACTCACCAGCTGCCAACAATAGTTGAGAGCAAAAACAAGCCCCCCACCCCCCCCCACATGCACCTGGTTGTTCTTCCTACTGACATTAATCTCTTCCTGGAAAAACACATGCACATTCATACAGTATGAATGGTGGTGTAGGATTCCATCTCTTGACATGTGAAGGTGCTTAATTGCAGACCAGGGTTCAGACATTTCCAGTAGAGCTGCTGTATTTGTTGATATGCAACTATATTAGGAATTTGTAGAAAACCATTTTGAATAATTATTTGTATATTATTTTTAATACATATTGTTTGTTTTATATTCTGTATTATTATATTTGTTATTTCAAAAGTGTTTATCAAATTGGTCGCCCTTTGCGCTGATGCATGAAATCTTTCATAAAGGTTGGAGACCCCTGTTATGAAAGAAGACAAAAATACTAATTTTACCAAACATAGGTCAAAAAATAGCAAAATCAGAGAAATTACTAATTTTTCCCAAACTAGTATGTCAGGCATTTTGTGTCCTACTTTCTCACTTGAGAGTGACTATATCGGGAGGAGGCACTGTAGTTCGGATGGGAAGCGACAACATCAAATCTCACCGTTTTCTCGTCGTTTTCAAAAGCCTCACGGGCCTCCTCGTAGGTGCAGATCTCCTCGCGGCACTCCCGTTGAATGTTGCCCTGTTTCATCTCTTCCAGGAGGTAGTTGGCCCTGGGCAGCCGCCGCAGCACCGAGTGGGCCGCGTCCGCCGGCAGGAACACTGGGGTCACGGTGGGAGGGAGAGAGCCGGAAAACTTTAGAATTTGTGAGAAAATGCAAGTCGGGGAAAAAAGCGGCGGTTGGGAGAAGACGACCTGGCGAGAGGCAACAGCGGGGAAGAGAACGAGAACAAATTAAGCAAAGAAAGTGTTTTCATAGAAAGAAGAGTGGGGCTCACATAGAACAAAAAGAGGAAGAGGGACACGGTTGCTGACGGAAACAAAGCCATCCGGTGCCCACTTTTTTTTAGCATACTAACAAAAGCATCTTTAAATTTTGGCATCCTGCCATCTTGGGTTAAACTGTTAGGATGAACTTGATGTGACAGCACTGCTCTGTTTCTCACATCTTGATAAAAACACCACATGCTTTGCCCGGTATGTTACTTTTTAAACAAGTAATGACAACCATGTGACTTGAAGATATGATCTCAAAACAAACTCATGATACATAAATGTCATGAGAGGGAGTAGGAGAACTATGTGTTGAATTAAAACAACAACAATAACAAAACGAACAACCAGAAAGATCCAGCAGTATGTTTGAAAACTGACACATTAGAAAATAAAAAGACACAAAGAAGGGGGATCAAAGAAAATATAAAATATGGAATTGTGGGGATTAAAACCAGAGTGTAAAACAAGAGCAAACTTACCACTCCCCATGCTTCCTGTCAGTCTCCCCCGGGTGATTTATCTGCAAAAAAGTAAACACATTTTTAACTTGCTGATAATCGTCAGACAATTATTAACTGTGCCTCCCAAGAAAAATAACATGATTTCTCTTTGGCATATTTTTATTCTCCAGAGTCATTTAAACTACATTAGGTGACCCTGAAGTAGTTTGTTGCAACCGATACAACAAATGGCAAATTAAAGTAACCCGCAATCCCAAAGAGGAAAATCGATTTGTACAATGGATAAAATAATGATACTGTAAAATAATTTCGATAAAAGCAACGTCACAGTCAGCCTGGTGAGACATCTCTCGTCCCAGTGTGAGTGACCAATGGCGGCTACTGTCCACGCTTACTCATGGGCGGCTTCTGGGAATCGCACAAAACAGCCACTAGCAGCAGGATTACGAAAACAAAAGCCTCCCGTAATGCGACTACAACTATATCACGTTTTCTTTTACAGTTGGCACTGAATCTGATAGGCTAAGCGCCGTTGCATGCTGTTGGTGTCGTCCCCAATTCTGCATCGCAAAGCGGGGTTGAAGCGAGTTTGTGCCCCGTACGTGACAACCAACTGGGGGATGATTTCGGAAGCGTCAACGATTCAAAAAGTCAATACCCGTTATTCGCAAACTGGTTCTTTTGTCAGTAAATATCACGCGAGTACAATAGACCGACTCGCTTACCTTCTCCGCTCCCCAGAATGCGCATTTACGATTGCCTCATCTCCGCTGCGCCCCCCCCAGCACGACTGTTGCTATGCTTACTGCGCATGCGCACAATTGTATGCGCTCAAGAGAACAAGACGCGGCTCATTAAAGTGACAGAAAGGAAACTAAAAAATAAAAATGCGGACAATATAACGACTGTCACTTGTATCCATGTAAACGCCCATGTGAAAAACAGTTATTTACATAGTAAAAATAATTAAGAAAAATCGAATAAACAAAACAAAAAACATCAACAGAAGCGGTGCATCTTGAGAGACACACTGCAAAATTAAATCAAAAGACTATTTGGAATAAATTCATACAATTTCACAGAATATTGTCCACAAAACCCCTGATGGGGAGCAATTCTGCCCCTGAGTAGTACCACACTCAATAATACACTTTATATTAAATGAAGTATGTGTTCGTCAATTTAACATAAGAGCAATCGTTTGAAAAGCGTTTTAAAAGCCAAACTCTTGCAATGGTGTGGGGTTTTTTTCTTGCATTGAGCAATTTGGTACTTTGGCTGCTTTATATGATGCTTACAGTGCTTGCTGATTGACTGAAGTAGCATTCACAAAGTGGGATGATTGTTGGCAATACTCAGCCCGTTTTCGCTGAAAAACCTCAAGCATCTTATCAGCGTGATTGGGGTGCAATAACTTTATAAGTGCCACCTTGGCTCGTGAGTGAACGATTCGTTCAAAAGACCGAATCCTGTCAGTGAACGAGAGTGAACAAATCACTTCCTAAACTGATTCGTTCATTTTTCAGTTCATATGACTTCAACCAGTAAGTGTCGGTAATGTACATTGAAGCTGGTGCCACCTCGCCGTAAAACAAAACGAAGAAGAAAATGACGTAATTTCCCCTTCACAAACGAGTCGTAAATTGCATTTCCCGTTCACCAACTGAACGGATTTGTGTGCAAACGAGTCAGTGAGTGAGTTATTTGCATTTCCAGTTCATTGCGAGAACGGATCAGTGAGGGAACGAGTCCTCACTTTCCCGTGCGTTCACGAACGAGTCAATGGGTGAACTGCCTTCCTTCCCGTGCATCAACGGATCAGTCAGTGAACGTGTTGCGGCTCCCTCCTGGCGTGAACTATGTAAGCCAGAATGTAGATTTACGATTTGCCAAGGAAAGGAAGAACCACTCACTGAAACAGCACTTCTTTAATGCACGTTTTCTCCAGGCTAACGGCTAACTTTAATGCATGAAGGGATGCGCCGTTATGCAAAAACGGGGAGATCATGCTTCTCTTTGGGTAATCTTTATTTCATAACACTTATAGTAGTTTTTAAATAACGTGTATGCATATATACGCCTAAATATTGTTATCCAATATATCTACTGCAATTTCACATTAGATTGCTGGTTTGAAATTTACTTTTAATATATATATTTTTTTAAATAAACATTTATGTTACTTGTCTGGTGTTTTATTCCTTGTTTTTATATTCGCCAATTAAAACATAAAAATCAGACATTTGGTTAGTGTCTGCTTTATATGACATTGTGTTTTACGTTGTTATATGAGTTGGTGTCCCCCAATATAAGAAATGTCGGCATAATGGATTTTTTTTTCAACCTTTTATACAAACACATTCGGTATAATAACACCATCAACTACAATCCAACAAATACAAAATTAAAACATCAATGTCAGCATAAGAGTGTCCGAATGACGTCACAGATCAAACAGCCAATCAGGAAGTGGGGGCGAGGGGTGTGTGTTGCACTTTTCACTTTCACTTAAGCTTTTTCCCTAATGAAGTGGCCTGTGATTAGGTACACCTCATGGACACTTCAATAGGTACATTACACGAGGTAAAAAAAAAAAGAATTAATAAATAAGAAAGTGTAGCGAGCAATTCTTTGGAACAAATCTTTTGAGTGAACCGATTCTAAAGATTCAGTTCACTTGAGAACTGGAATGCACATCACTAGTACGAAAGAGTGCAGACGGCCATCGACTTCCAGGTCGATAGAGCCGACTGGTTAGTGACGCGGACTCGTACTCGATAAGAACTTGGTTCGATCCCAGGTGTGAGCATATACCCAATTGTGCTTTTAGAATTGAATCCTCGCTTTGTATGCATACGCAAATGCAAGTATTTAAGTGTAAATACATAAGGTGACCCCGCCCCCAATTTGGCGGAGGAATCCAATGGATCACGCCCACTACCTAGGGTTTAGGATTTAGGGTTAGGGTTAAAAGTAAATGAAAAGTGCCACCCTCGCTTTCTGATTGGCTGTTTGATCTGTGACGTCATTCGGACACTCTATTAGGTACACTGATATTTTCAAGTGTACCTAATCACAGGCCACTTCATTGGGGAAAAATCATGGTCAAAGCTTTACTGAAAGTGAAAAGTGCCACACCTGCCCTCACCCCCACTTTCTGATTGGCTGTTTGATCTATGACGTCACTTGGACACTCCATTAGGTACATCGCCATTTTCAAGTGTACCTAATAACAGGCCACTTTATTAGGGAAATATCATGGTCAAAGGTCACAGGTATAAAGCTCTAGTCCTTGGGGCCGCATTCCAACATGTTTTCCAAGATTCCCTCGTTAAGTGCACCTGCGTGAAAAGTTTTAGCTCCTGCAGAACGTGAAAGTGGCTAAAACTTTTCACGCAGGTGCGCTTAACGAGGGAAACTTGGAAAACATATTGGAACGCGGCCCCGAGGACTAGAGCTTAACACCTGTGACCTTTCCATGATATTTCCCTAATAAAGTGGCCTGTTATTAGGTACACTTGAAAATGTCGGTGTACCTAATGGAGTGTCCGTGTGATTCCCTCGTTAAGTGCACCTGCGTGAAAAGTTTTAGCTCCTGCAGAACGTGAAAGTGGCTAAAACTTTTCACACAGGTGCGCTTAACGAGGGTAACTTGGAAAACATATTTGAACGCGGCCCCTCGAGGACTGGAGGTCGACACCCCTGGTGTAAGTGAAAAGTGCCACACCCGCCCTCACCCCCACTTTCTGATTGGCTGTTTGATCTGTGACGTCACTCGGACACTCCATTAGGTACACCGCCATTTTTAGGTGTGCCTAATAACAGGCCAATTCATTAGGGAAAAATCATGGTCAAAGCCTAAATGAAAGTGAAAAGTGCCACACCCGCCCTCACCCCCACTTTCTGATTGGCTGTTTGATCTGTGACGTCACTCGGACACTCCATTAGGTACACCGCCATTTTCAGGTTCATTCGCGAAGATCCACGAGTGAGTGACAGACAGCGTTGCTGCAATGCCAGCCGACACACGTTATGCCGACATTGATGTTTTAATGTTGTATTTGTTGGATTGTAGCTAATGGTGTTATTTTACCGAAGGTGTTTGTGTTTGAATAAAAGGTTGAAAAAAAAATCCGTTATGCCGACATTTGTTATTTTGAGGGACACCAACTCGTATAACAACATAAAACACATACATATTGTCATATAAAGCAGTTAACCAAATGTCAGATTTTTATGTTTAGATTGGTGAATATAAAGACAAGGAATAAAACACCAGACAAGTTTGAACATAAATGTGTATTAAAATAATCATCATCATCATCATCACCATCATCATAAAAGTACATTTCAGACCAGCAATCTAATGGGAAATTGCAGTAGATGTATTGGATAACAATATTTAGGCGTGTATATGCATACACGTTATTTAAAAACTACTGTAAGTGTTACAAAATAAAGATTACACATAGAGAAGCATAATCTCCCCGCTGTTGCATAACGGCGCATCCTTTCGTTAGCTTGGAGAAAACGAGCACAAAAGAAGTGGTGTTTCACTGTGTAGTTCTTTCTTCCCTTGGCAAATCGTTTATCTACATTCTGGCTCACGTTCATTCCCTGAATTCTTCACGCAAAGAGCCGCAACACGTTCCGTTGATGCACGGGAAGGCAGTTCACTCATTGACTCGTTTGCGAACGGGAAAGTCAGGACTCGTTCCCTCACTGATCCGTTCTCGCAATGAACGGGAAATAGAAATCACTCACTCGTTCACTCACAAATCCGTTCAGTATGTGAACGGGAAATGCAATTTACTAACTCGTTCGTGAACAGGAAGTTACGTCACTTTCTTCTTCGTTTTGTTTTACGGCTAGGTGGCACCAGCTGCAATGCACATTACTGACACCTAGTGTGTGGAACAAGTTACGATATTGCATGTTGGTTGAAGTCATATTAACTGAAAAAAGAACGAATCACCTTGGGAAGTGATTCATTCACTCTCGTTCACTGAAAAGATTTGATCTCTGAACAAGCCAACACTACAGTTCATCAACCCCCGTTGTGTAGTTGTATTGTTTGATGTATATGGGTTGTTCCCACGGGACGTTGTAATATAGAGAAAAATGTGTGCGTTGCCGTTGTCGACATTACCGTGTGTTTACTTGATTGTTTTTTGTCTGGTGTATTGCTTAGTTGTGTGTGTTATTGAAGTATTACCAAAAAAAAAAAACACGGATCAATGTGTGTGGGGGGGAGGACGAATGTTTTCAGTGAACAGATTCTAAAGATTCAGTTCACTTACAAGAACTGGAATGCACATCACTACCCCCCAGCTCGACTGTTGCCATGCTCACTGCGCATGCGCACAACTGTACGCGCTCAAGAGCCCAAGACTTGGCTCATCAAAGTGACAGAAAGGAGACTAAAAAATAAAAACACTGACAATATAACGACTGTCAGTTGTATTCATATAAATGCTCATGCGAAAAACAGTAAATCTCATAAGAAAAAAGAAATAAGAAAAATCTAATAAACAAAACAAAAAACATCAAACATTTATATTTAACAGAAGCGGTGCATTTTGAGAGACACACTGCAAAATTAAATCAAAAGACTATTTGGAATAAATTCATTCAACTTCACAGAATATTGTCTACAAAACCCCTGATGGGGAGCAATTCTGCCCCTGAATAGGACCACACCCAATAATAGACTTTTTATTAAATGAACTCAATCATTAGAAAAGCGTTTTAAAAGCCAAACTCTTAATTGGCTCTCATTAACTTCGCCGGTTTACTCAATGTTGACTTTATACGTGTGGATGACATTGACGATACCATTGGGTAACATTAACCTTTCAATTTTATGATAATTTATGCTCTATTACACCACATCACTTATACCAACAAATCAATCAGAATTTGTATTATTATTCAAATTTCGTATTATCTTTATGGCTCAGTGCATAACACATGATATCTAGTAGGTATAGTATAGTGTTAAAGTCATCTAAGCTAATTACAGCAACCAATATAAGAGAAGAGCAGGTATGACATGAAATACGGTTACCACGGCAACCACAGTCAGTCAGTCAGTAGAATTTTGACAAGTGGTCGAGAGTCTGGCTCTATATGACTAAGTGTCAGTGCACTTTCCTTTCTGAAAGTCTATTTCAGGAAAATTAGCCAAGCCCTTCGGCAGGTCGGTAATATCATCTTTGAAAAAAATTATATTGTTTAGAAATTTGATGAGACACAACAATGACAGTTTTTAACATTTCTAAACACAATGTAGTAAAAATGTCCATCTTATTATGTTTACAGCCAACCTAGGCCTCTCTCAACAACCTCTATAAATACACTGCCCCACATCTCACCTTTGCTTTTCCCCTTTCACATTAACTAACTACTGAGCTGTGGCTCTTTATTGACTGCTGTGGAAAAGCCAAGAGTTGCTAGTTTGCACCCTAACGATATATCTTTTGCTTAATGTTCTGTGTCAGTCAAAGGAAATGGAAACGGGCTTCTTTCCCAGCAGTGACAATTTGGACCAACCACAAACAAGTGTAGACAAATATATGATAGCATCCTGTCTATGTGTGGTTTAGTTATGCAATTACAGATTTTCTTTTATAACGCAATTTCCAGTCTTCCCCAAAACAAATTAATCGCAGATCACATAGGCCTGTGCTGCTGTGCAGCTAACATTTTCAATCCAGCTGTGATAGGCTGTTGTACAATCGACGGGCCATCAATCAAAATCACATCATTATTCCTTCATAAATTTTAATGTCTTGGGTGATAAACAAGTCAGCATTAATATTTCACAACACTGAAATAGCTACTATGTTATGGGACTTTAATGGTGGAAAGGGCTTTGGAATTATTTATCTATCCATAAGCCCTTAAACAGGGGTGTGCAGACTTTTTATAGCCCGTGTTGGGTGGGCACTAGGACCTAGCGGGGGCACCGCGCATGTTATTTCAGCGCTTTCATTCTCCTCTGGAACAGAAGCGGCACGGGAGTCCTCCGGAGTTGGAACAGCAGCGACTGAGCATCTTCCCATCACAACAAACTATTTAGAGGGCGTAACACCCCGAGTTAAACTCGTTTATGTGCTCCAAGTGATCACGGCGAGCACCCTTGTGCTCTTTTTGAATGACCCAAAGACACCTTTAGGTATGTCTTCATCCGTGAGCGGGACAGAGGAGGTGCGCGTGTCGGCGTTGACGCCCCTGAAGTTGGTGGGGCTGCTTTGCGTCTTCCTCGCCTTGTGCCTGGACGTGGGTGCCGTGTTGAGCCCGGCGTGGGTCACGGCGGACGATCAGTACTACCTATCCCTCTGGGACTCCTGTTGGAAGCCCGTCAGCTCGGCGGAGTGGTCCTGCAATAGCACGCTGGCCACGGGTGAGAAGCACATTAAAAACACTTGGTTGTTTTAAAGAAAGTGAAATCAATGCGCTATTCATATTTAAATGATGCAAGAGTGCAAGGAAAACAAAGAGACTGGAAAATGTGCAGATGGTTTTCTGGGGGAGGGTGACAATTAGGGAAGATCGGCCATGAGAGACTTGAAATAATTTTCCAGTTAATTTAAATTGTTTGCACATGAAAGATGAAAGAGAAGAGTGAACAATAGACTGCTCACGTGGGAAATAAACTTTTTTTTTAATAGAGTGAAATCAGAGTCTGGTGAGAGTGGGACACCTTTCTATTTAAATGTGGGCTAAGCTTTTCTTTAAATATTTGTCTTGGAAATGATGTGGGAATTTATCAGCGCCATGGAGCGCTCCAGCTGGGGTTTCATCTGGCCTATTGTTACTCGCAAAATGAGCCTTTTGTGCGTCTCCTCACTGGCCCACAAGCGAGGGCAACTCTGAGTCTGAGGACTCCCCCCAGAGATCCAGATGCCTGGAGATTAGTAACCTGGGAAACAAGTGCAGCGCTGTAGAAATGCCCATTTTCCCACTGTTAAGGAAGCCACGATATGGAGCTGTCACTTGAAATTCAATGCGTGAAGGGATGGCCCAGCATGTTAGAATGGTACTTGTCAGGTTTTATCAGGTCTGTAGTGTGGCTATCTATATCATTTACAGGATGCAGCTGTAAAACTAACTTCTTATTAAAGGCAGGCTGCGCTGTTTAGAACTCGAGGGGTCAAAATGAATCAGTTCATCGACAACCAATTGATTATCAAATTAATCACCTTATATTTTGATAATCGCCATTTTGACGACTGATTGCCCAAACCTTCTGATTTTAGACATTTGCAAACTTCTGCCTTTACAATGGAAACAATGACCATCAATCATTCCTGTCTGATATTGTTGATCTGTTGTTTAGTTGTTGTTTTTTATCACTAAGTAATATAAAATAAAAATAATTGCTTAATAAACGGAATTTGGGAAAAATATGTTAATACACTAATGCAAATATAATACCCTATGTAGAAGCAAATCTTGGCTTGTTTGTCTTTAAATATATTGAAATACATAAATATATAAATATATATTGAAATTAAGAATTAAAAAGAATGTAATGCTTTTTCCTTTGTTATAAAATCTGGCTGATCGTTCTGTGTTGGAATCTTGGGTCGGACATTCCTGCATGAGATTTGCGTGTTCTTAACATGTTTGCTATCCCCACATTCCAAAATCATATATTAGGTTAGAATTCAGATTTTCTGCAGATATAAAAGGTGAGTGTGAATGGTTCAATCCAGGGTGTACTCAAGTTAGCTTGGTTAGGAAAATAAATTAACTGATGTCGTTTATGCCAGTCAATAGAAACTGAGTAATTCAAATTCTAATTTAATTCTAACTTATTGTGTTCATATTTGGAGGTTGTACTGTGTCCAAACGTATCTGGAATTCTTTTCAATTGTTTTTGCTTATGTTTGGACTTTTGAGGCGAGCCATGAACAATGTCTTTGTTCCCCTGACAAACTGTTGTCTTCCTGTTGAAGAGTTGACTAACTGTGGGTCAGGCAGGCCGCCACCTTTCTCTTCTCCGGTGCAGACAAGTGCTCTATGGTGCCATATAAAGACATGTAGCCTCCGCATACCAACAACAAAATCAACCGGCCATTTCCTCTGGCCGCCGGACCTCCACCGGATTGTTATATATATATTATATATATATTATATTATATATATATATATTATATATATATATATATATATATATATATATATATATATATATATATATATATATATATATATATATATTTATATATGGATAATATATATATACATATGGACTAAATATAAATAGATGCATATAAAATATATACATACTTATACACATATATATATATGGACTAAATATAAATAAATACATACATATAAAATATATTCATACTTATATGTATTTACACATATACATACATACATACATACATACACACACACACACACACATACATACATACATAGTACATACATACATGCATACATACATACATATAAAAAAATCTGAAGTACTTAATCGAACGTTTGCCCACGCCTGCTTTAGACACAAGGAGGAATGTGTGACGCTCATGTAAGCGAGTACTGTGTGTGTGAGGATATCAAGTGAGTGTGACATGAGCGAATGAATGTGGATATGATGTGTGAGCAGGTCCAGCGTGTAATTGTTTTGGTTCTGTATTTGGGAGATTGCATTATCGCAGCTATCTAGACGGGATAAGGGTTCAGTGTGTGCTGCTTTGCTTAATTGAACAACTTCCTGTTTACTGTGTGGTTTGCATGTGTGTGTGCGTGTGTGTGTGACAGTCAGACTTGAGGCTCTTCAATAACACGCATCTTTGCCTTTTTTTTGTAAGAAAAACACTAAATTGGCACCCAAGAGGACTTTTTGCCTATAAGTCAATGCTCTGATTGGCTCTTGAGTGGAGTATCTCCTCTTGCATCTGTCATCAGACCAGCTATAGATTAATGCTTTGGCACTTTCCCACTTGTCAAGCCTTTAAGCGCTCGAGCTCTTGCTGTGTGGTTCTGTTCCAAATCTGAAATGAGAGCATCCTGCACACTGATAAGGCTTTCGCTTGACGTTGCAGTTTGAAGACATGATGGAGCTGTAGGCACCAAACTGACCCAGAGAGGAGGATGCTTGAGATGAGCAAAAGTATTGGGACAACTGGCAGGAATTGGAAGATTGACAATTTACTGCTATGTGTGTTGTTTTTAATTTTTTTATACAATGTATTACTCTTTTTTGCTTAGCCTCAAATTTATTTTGAGTGTAATTCCAATATCACTCACTAGATGGCAAATAATTTAAGATCAGCCTAGTTTTCGCTGGCAATTATTAAAGGTGAAATTCTCATTAATCCCGCTTTGTACATCTATAAAAAGTGATGGCTGTTCATTCTATAAATTCATGGATGGATGTTATCCTTTTATACCATAATGTCATCAACATTTTCAGTAAAAATACTCCAAAACCAAACAGCTTTAGAGCATAAGAATAGAGTTTCAATAACTTCATATTGCACCTTTCAAGAAAGCCGAGGATGCTTTTAAATGGAATAGACAACTAAACTATAAATAGCAAGACAGCACTTCTTGCTAAAAAAAAAAACCCTGCAATAAATAATTTACAACTGTTCCTTAACTCTGTTCATATAATTCAGAGGGTCATAACACCTCAGGGTCGAGCCACTTAGACCTTTACAATGATAGGGCCGCTCCATCTGTAGTGGGGCCTCATGTTATTGTAAACCAGAGGGAAAGATTGCTCTGCTTTTTGTGGGCTTACTCTTAACATCCTGTGGTGACAAGGTCTATTATAAACATAAAATCCTGAACCATATTTGGTCAAAAGTAGTTAGTGTTTGTTTATATTTCAGCTGCTTGGCCCCCGGTTCCCCTCCGACAAGAGTGGGAACTCCTTAAGTAGCTTACGTTCCATCAATTTGCTGGTGGAGTTTTTTTTTAATCATTTTCTGCCTGAGAAGAACAGATATATTCTTTGGAACAACTCCCTGACTTCCATAGCAAACAATGAAAGTTGCTATCAAGTCTTTCATGAGGCTTGCAAGACACTTTGGCTTCCTGCACCTGTTTACATGCAGCTCTTCTCTTTCTGCAATGCAGGCCAAGGCTGTTATCGGAGACTTCCTCTACAGTTAACAAGCCATGGATAATTAGGCCTGTAAAGCAGCACCTAGTGGACACTTTGCCTCTATAACATGGCCAACATACTATATATACTTAAAGGCAACAGCATTGGAAACACTACTTAACGCTACTGCTGTGTGGTTTTATTTCAAGTCATTTGAGGATGTTTTTATTTTACTGAAGTCATACATAAACAAGCACTTGAGAGTTTATGAGGGCAAATCATTGAATATTCATCCCCTGGCAAAGGTCGTCTCCTCATCTCAAACTAACTTTTTTTTTTTCACAAACAAGCATCAAGTGAAGGCTTCAGTGACAACACTCAAAATGTCCCTGCCTGGCAACAAGCCACCTTTGCTTTTCACACAGAACCCAGCCAACAGGGATATTGCACTACTTGGATAATTAGATGGATAATTACACAACTTTGTGTGTCGAGTGTGTCCATAATTCACAGACAAACTCTGTCCTGGCTTTGCTCGTACTTTTGACAGGCTGAATATTAACGGGCGACCTCATGTCCGGCGAGATTGTTTCCCATTTAGAAAGGACAGGAAACGGGAGTGAAATGTCAGGTTATCTTCCCCTCCCTGAAAGAAATGCTGAGAATGCTGCTGAGCTGGCATCTGTCAACTGGGATGGATACTCATTATCCGAGTCACCTCAAAGATACTTTTTTTTTTTTTTGCCGCCCATATTGGCGTCCTGCACCGAAGCGGTAAAAGCAGCACGTTCACATTCTTGTTACAACCACAAATAGTTTTATCAAAACTGTGGTTATGAATAAGTGGGCGGAGTCATTTCACTTTAGTGTGATACTCCTTCACTGATACTTGATGTGATCTCTGTGTGCCTCACCTCTCTTGATCTAAGCCGTTTCTCTCATATCTTTGTGCAGACTGGCAGATCGCCACGCTGGCCCTGCTGTTGGGAGGAGCTGCACTCACTATGCTCTCCTTCTTGGTGGCCCTTGCGGCCTTGTGCTGTAGTTCCAGGAGTCGCTGCTACAAGCCCGTGGCTATCATGCTCTTCTCTGCAGGTACTGGAATGTGGGAAAATGTGGAAAAAAAAGCACGACAAAAAGTCATTTTGTGCCAAATAAATAAATCATGTGACCTGTGTGTTGTCAGGTAAATAATGGCGCTTTCCCACTTACCTTTGCAGTGGTCCTCCAGACATGCAGCCTTGTCTTGTTCCCCATCAAGTTCATCGAGGCGGTCACTCTGAGGGTGTACCACGAGTTCAACTGGGGCTACGGCCTGGGCTGGGGATCCACCATCTTCTCCTTCGGAGGGGCCATACTCTATTGCCTCAATTCCAGAAACTATGAAGACTACTATTAGAACACGGAAGAAGAGGAACACGATGCCGGCTTGAACTTTTGGTCACACAGCATGACTACGGGGCTGAATAACAGCAAAAACAAAATATTTGAAACACAGCCTAGGGATCCAGACTGCCCCTAAATGACGATGATGGCGTTTTGCCTCTAAAATGTAAGACAGTGCAATTTTGCATTTGCTCGCAGGTGTGGGTCCATTAAATTGATTTATTTTTTCTTCTTGAAAAATTATATATGTATATATACATACATATACACACACATATTAAAAATAACTAATTGAATAAAGAAATTAAAAAAAAAAAAAATATATATATATATATATATATATATATATATATATATATTAAAATCTCAGCAGTCTGGAGCCCTGTAGTCAGATGCATGAGAATCATGTTAATTACAAAGAATATGTACTGACACATTCCGTCTTTGTGATTTTGAATAAAAGGTGGGGGAAAGGAATCCACAATCTGACATAGGGTAGATAGCATCACTCAGATACACTCGTGTGATTCCATCTATCTTGTTTGTGATAAGGTCCTTCCTAAAACTGTTTCCACAAGGCCACTAATTCGAACTGAAGCACCAAGTCCAACTCCTGATTGATAAACTGAGTAAGAAGTGTGAGTGGCTATTTTTTGTCGACATAGTGTTTGTTTCCTTCCCCTGGAACGCCAATAAGAATTAGGTGGGCAATCTGTGCAGAACAGATGGATCCATTGACCCCATGTGAAGATGAATGTGTGGACTGAATCAACCAATCAGAGCCAAGATGGGAAAATACGAGCAGAAAATCAACTCAATTCCCTAATCAGGGAAGTAATGGCTCCAGGAAGGAAAATGTCCTATTGAGATGACATCCTGAGGACGTGCCAAATAAAAGGGAGCCTTAGTCAAAACAAACACTCCCAAGGAAACGCGACATTCCTTTTGGTCTTCTCACAAACTGTTCGGCAGCATATCCTTATGACGGTGGTGTATTTGAACATATCAAAATCTGAACCGGTGGGAAGGAAGATGATCATGCGTGCAGGATTTTCCAGTTACGCACCTCCTCATGTGATGCCGTTGGTCAAAGGGGATCATTGTAGTTAGTGTACTGTCGTAGTGTCCTGTGTATAGCTGTTGATCTATGATGCACTGCTACTGTATATGAGATGCTTTGAGCAATGCTCCATTCCGTGCATGACCATTATGTAAATGAGCAATAAACTGGAAAACTATGCTTACAATGGGAGGCTTTCCATGAGGATTAATGATCATGTTGAAGTTGACAATGAAAATGTAGCTTTAACATAAGCAGTTTGATGGGACTGCAGATAAAAAAAAAAAAAAAACATTGAATTTTTTTTTGATCTGATTTCAATCATACAAGGTTAATTTCCCATATACACAACATGATACAAATATTTGCTTTATTCCTATTGTCCATTTATTATATTCTTGTTGATCCACATGGAAAGCAACCTATTGTCAGTGCTGGATATGTCATCATTATTTTCCAGTGCGAAGCAGATGACAGTCATTTAAAAAATAAAACATTTTTGCCGCTGTGACATTTATGACTTGAGCTTGTGCAACATAAAGATAGTTTGTTTTAAGTAAGTTTCTTGTTGTGTTCCCAAGTCAAGTCACATAGCATCCGCTCCTTTTATTAAGTACAGCAAGTTGAGGCATTTGCACAGGAAATCGACATATTTTCTTTACCACGTATACAAGGCGACATAATATGCATAAAAGTACCAGGAATATACTTGAATGCATGTACTTTAGTGTTCTTTTTTTCCCCCCCAGCTCTAACACAGAGCTAAATACAGTGTAAAGTCTACATTTGCATGAGTCAGACCTTTTATAACATTGCTTCCGTTATTCCATTGTCATCGAGAGAGAAATCGAGACAATTCCTGGATTTAAGAGCATTCTGAGTTTGGGAATGGATCCGGTTGTGTAAACAGGGCAGTCCCTCTTTCCGTGTGGAATGTTTGCAGGTAAACCGCAACCTCATGTCACTCCTCATTTGCTTTGACCTTTCAGAACAGCCACTGCCGCAGTCTGAGTTTGTACATCCTTTTTTTTTTTTTTGTTATTAGCCATCGGAATCGCCATCTCCCCTGAAAAACAGTTTTTAAAATCAAAGTGCACAGGAGTAGCAGATAAAAGCAGGACGAGTGAGTGGGGAGGTATGATGGCTCTTCCTCAGCAGGTAAAAGGGTCTTAAATATTTTATGATTGAGGTGGGATCCTCTGGCCAGGCGCAAAAAAAAAAAAAAAAAAAAACTTAAAACCCTGCAGATTCTAGAGGGGTGGACCAAAGGAATGGCAGGGGATGTGATGCGGACGGAGCACGGCCTTAAGCTCAGGTGTAACGTGGCATCTCGCACTGTTCACAGCGGTTGAGAGCAGGGTGGTTGAGGAACGTGCAGCTGTCGCAGCTCCACTGGGCACCTTCAAAGTCCTCGTCCCTCTGTGGCCCCGGCACTGGTTTGGGGCAGTGGTCCCCTTTGGACACGTAGAGACACATCAGTCAAGTGCTGTCTATTTTAAAATCTAGATATTATATAGATATTGAATGCACTGAACCTCTCTCACCTTTCTTTTCTGGTTTGGGTGGCACCACTGGGCCAGGCTGAATGTTGTCATAGAAGTTGTTCATCGCTTGTGGATCAAACTTCCCTATGGCGTGGGAAGATTTCCAAGAAAAGTTTGTATGCATTCTTTATCATACACAAACATCACAAGTCATGTGATGTTGACACAAGTCAGGTATTTTAAATAGGGACATCTATCGAGATCAGGTACAGGCAAGCTTTTACCTCAAGGGCCGTTACAGGTTTTCTTTTTTGAAAACATGTATCAGGCCCCAAGTTAGCCGCATCATATTTTGCTCTCCAACATATCAGTGAAGGTCGTTTCAATTAGACAGAATGGGAAATAATATGAATAAATGATGTTGAAATAAAAAATGACTGCCTGCGAGAGAATTAATACTAGGAAATATATGAAGGAAAGTCATTAATCATATTTAGGTGGGCTGTTCCTCACACAAAACAGCTGTTATTTCTACATCATGGGGTTAGGAGAGTACGGAGGGAGTGGTGACGCACAGCAGCCACACACTGGTCACTGACCCAGTAAGCAATCACCAGACTAATTCTGATCATCGAAACACTTGAGTACGCTGCCAACTGTCTGAGGATGAACTTTCGGCCATCACACAATTGTACGCTTCAGGGCTTGGCTGTTTAAACGTCAACGCTTTCAAATTAATCAGTGTTGTTGTTCAGAGTTATGGGGAGTTTTGCACGTATTGTTTGTGTGGCTGTGCACGTGTGCTCATACCTCTGGACTGCAGCAAATCTGTCTCCTTCAGGGTGCAGTCGATATCAATCTGAAGCTGTCTGTTAAGACTTCGCAATCGAGTCATCTCCTCAGGCTGCGGCAGATAATGCAAAGACAGGAGCACAAATAGAAATAAATTATACTGAAACATTCCGTCTCCATATCACGGAAGCTCCTTGACAAAAGAATAAGGTTGGCAGGCACTCACTCTGGGGATAAAGCTGGTCGAGCTGACTCGTCGGAAGCGTCTTTGTAGAGCGTCGTATTCCATGTTGTTGACGTCCGACTTGAGCTGCTCTAGTTTTTGCCTCTCGAGCAGTAGCTCCTTCAGAAGGCGTTCCATCCTGGCTCGTTGGTGGAGCAAGAGAGCTGGAGGTAAACAATTTGATGAGAAGGCGATAATGAAGTAGAGGGACAGAAAAAAAAAATTGCTAAACCATCCATCTATTCAATCATCTAGTTCTATTGCTTCATCTTTTATACAGCTGAGCTAACTAATACCTGCAAGTCCCATACCTTGAGTGTAGGCATAGTCATCTGAGCCTGAGCTCGAACGTCGCGGCATTTGTTGGAACTGACAAGCTATGTTCCCTGGTAGAGCCGAGATGGGGAGGATGGGCGGCGGGGCGGCGCTGCTGGCCCCGAGGTCCACGATGTTGAGCAAAGATTCCGCCTCTGCCACGGGAGGCGAGCCGGGTGGTCGCTGGGCCTGTCCCCCGGGGGAGACTTTGATTTTGAAGGTGTAGGCCGACTGGCCCGGCTGAGGTGAGGAGCTTGGACGGGGCCTTACGGGGCCATGATGCGGCAGGTATATCCCGGGGTGGAAAGGTGATGCCGCCGCAGGTACGGTCATTGACACGCCCCTCGAAGGGGAGCCGGGTGATGTACTGGTGGCCATATAAAGTGCGCCCTGGGGGTGGGGGGTGTGCACGGGGGAGTTGCTGCGAGGCCGTGGGCCCTCCAGAGTAATCTCAATCTGGTTCTTAAGGGAGCTTTTCGGGTGATAGGGTCTGTAAACGGGAGTCTGCGGCTGAGGTTGTGGCTGGTGATGGTAGGGCATGCTGGGAAGAGTTGGCGAGGTAATGGGGTGGAAGACATATTGCTGGTGCTGGGATGTCGGCTGGGGCTGGGGCTGATGCTGAGGGGAGCCGTAAGGCGAGCCATAATTGTGGACTGGAGACTGGTGATAAACAGACGTGCCCGAGGAGGACCACGGCGACGGCTGCGGGCTTTGGGAGGGTGAAGGTCGAATATAAAGGGTGGTATTGCTGCTATTAGCATAGTGCCCAGGGGTTATCTGCAAAGCCTGCGGGGCATTGGGTATACTTTGCGAAAGCGTGACTGTGATAGGGTTCATAGTATACCGTGAGACCGGGGAGAAGGTGGGAGACATACCCTGAATTGTCGGTGGAGGAGTGGGAGTGCTGGCTGAACGGCTGTGGTCATTGATGAAAAAAGGATTGTAACTCGGGGAAGGGGCCATCGTGGCAGGTGCCGACATCGGCTCAGGATAACTGGGTCTCTGGGGGTCAATGTGACTGTCACTCGTGCTGTGGACAAGAGAGCGCCCCGCTCCGCCATTTGTTTTGCTAGCTTCTGAGCCCGGGTAGCCCAAGCTTATGTGGAGCATGTGATTTCGACCCAGGCGCCCCTCCTCCGGACTGTGATGGAACTCTCCGTAGAGGTATCGATTACTCTCCTGGGCCAGCAGGTGGCAGCAGAGATCAATGTTATTGTTGTTCTAAAACAGACAGCACAATTTCAGCCACAACGTGTTAGAATCTGCACCAATGTTTACTACAGCGGGGTACTTAAGAAACATTTTTCTCCAATTATTGTAATAACCCAACAAATGCATCACTAAATTAATATTAGAGGGTGATGTGCAACTCATAGGTATAGGAATATTTACTGCATGGCCAATAGTTGACACTAATTCCAACAGTAACTCCACCCTTGTATTTTGTCAAGAGAGTGCAGATGCTCCTGTTTGTAAAATAACTAATGACTAATGGTAAGTGCCTCCTATCAACAATAAAACATCATCCTTGTAATGCCACCTATTATTCCAGTAATGCCACCTATTATTCCCATGTGGCACACTCACTGGCTGCAACTAACTTAGGTAGGGCTGCAAAATCTAATGAGGTCTTGTATCTTTGAGATAAAGCAAACTCAGAAGTGTAAACAGTTATTTTAGAAACACCCCTCAGTGTGATGCAATGGAGTTCTACACTCAGCACTCTCTGCATCCATTACAACCTGGTGATCCTGAAAGGGGGATCCTTCCATCTGTGGTCCCTTCTCAAGGTTTCTCATTTTCCCCTGGCAGGGGTTTTTTGAGTTTTTCCTTGCCCTTTTGGGAGCTTATGATCAGGGGATGCTTTGAGAATAATTGTCAATTTTTGGCTATGTGAAGCCCTTTGAGACTGTTTGTGATTTAGGGCTATACAAATAAACTTGACTTGACTTGACTTGACTTGACAGCACAGCAAAAGCGAGAGCAAGCCTAACACAAACCCTAACCCTAAGCACAGCAAGAGCAAGCCTAACCCTAAGCCTCAGCACAGCAAAAGCGAGAGCAAGCCTAACACAAACCCTAACCCTAACCCTAAGCACAGCAAGAGCAAGCCTAACCCTAAGCCTCAGCACAGCAAAAGCGAGAGCAAGCCTAACACAAACCCTAACCCTAAGCACAGCAAGAGCAAGCCTAACCCTAAGCCTCAGCACAGCAAAAGCGAGAGCAAGCCTAACCCTAACCCTAACCCTAAGCACAGCAAGAGCTAACCCTAAGCCTAACCCTAAGCTTGC
Organism: Syngnathus floridae; assembly: GCF_059516105.1. NCBI lineage: Eukaryota > Metazoa > Chordata > Actinopteri > Syngnathiformes > Syngnathidae > Syngnathus > Syngnathus floridae. Next base: position 7,783,888 of record NC_142425.1, read on the forward strand.
TGAGGCTTGCTCTTGCTGTGGTTAGGGTTAGGGTTAGGGTTTGTGTTAGGCTTAGGCTTGCTTTTGCTGTGCTGAGGCTTAGGGTTAGGCTTGCTCTTGCTGTGGTTAGGGTTAGGGTTAGGGTTTGTGTTAGGCTTAGGCTTGCTTTTGCTGTGCTGAGGCTTAGGGTTAGGCTTGCTCTTGCTGTGGTTAGGGTTAGGGTTAGGGTTTGTGTTAGGCTTAGGCTTGCTTTTGCTGTGCTGAGGCTTAGGGTTAGGCTTGCTCTTGCTGTGGTTAGTGTTAGGGTTAGGGTTTGTGTTAGGCTTAGGCTTGCTTTTGCTGTGCTGAGGCTTAGGGTTAGGCTTGCTCTTGCTGTGGTTAGGGTTAGGGTTAGGGTTTGTGTTAGGCTTAGGCTTGCTTTTGCTGTGCTGAGGCTTAGGGTTAGGCTTGCTCTTGCTGTGGTTAGGGTTAGGGTTTGTGTTAGGCTTAGGCTTGCTTTTGCTGTGCTGAGGCTTAGGGTTAGGCTTGCTCTTGCTGTGGTTAGGGTTAGGGTTAGGGTTTGTGTTAGGCTTAGGCTTGCTTTTGCTGTGCTGAGGCTTAGGGTTAGGCTTGCTCTTGCTGTGGTTAGGGTTAGGGTTAGGGTTTGTGTTAGGCTTAGGCTTGCTTTTGCTGTGCTGAGGCTTAGGGTTAGGCTTGCTCTTGCTGTGGTTAGGGTTAGGGTTTGTGTTAGGCTTAGGCTTGCTTTTGCTGTGCTGAGGCTTAGGGTTAGGCTTGCTCTTGCTGTGGTTAGGGTTAGGGTTAGGGTTTGTGTTAGGCTTAGGCTTGCTTTTGCTGTGCTGAGGCTTAGGGTTAGGCTTGCTCTTGCTGTGGTTAGGGTTAGGGTTAGGGTTAGTGTTAGGCTTAGGCTTGCTTTTGCTGTGCTGAGGCTTAGGGTTGCTCTTGCTGTGGTTAGGGTTAGGGTTAGGGTTTGTGTTAGGCTTAGGCTTGCTTTTGCTGTGCTGAGGCTTAGGGTTAGGCTTGCCCTTGCTGTGCTTAGGGTTAGGGTTTGTGTTAGGCTTGCTCTCGCTTTTGCTGTGCTGAGGCTTAGGGTTAGGCTTGCTCTTGCTGTGCTTAGGGTTAGGGTTTGTGTTAGGCTTTCTTTTGCTGTGCTGAGGCTTAGGGTTAGGCTTGCTCTTGCTGTGCTTAGGGTTAGGGTTTGTGTTAGGCTTGCTCTCGCTTTTGCTGTGCTGAGACTTAGGGTTAGGCTTGCTCTTGCTGTGCTTAGGGTTAGGGTTAGGGTTTGTGTTAGGCTTGCTCTCGCTTTTGCTGTGCTGAGGCTTAGGGTTAGGCTTGCTCTTGCTGTGCTTAGGGTTAGGGTTAGGGTTTGTGTTAGGCTTGCTTTTGCTGTGCTGAGGCTTAGGGTTAGGCTTGCTCTTGCTGTGCTTAGGGTTAGGGTTTGTGTTAGGCTTGCTCTCGCTTTTGCTGTGCTGAGGCTTAGGGTTAGGCTTGCTCTTGCTGTGCTTATAGGGTTAGGGTTTGTGTTAGGCTTGCTCTCACTTTTGCTGTGCTGAGGCTTAGGGTTAGGCTTGCTCTTGCTGTGCTTAGGGTTAGGGTTTGTGTTAGGCTTGCTCTCGCTTTTGCTGTGCTGAGGCTTAGGGTTAGGCTTGCTCTTGCTGTGCTTAGGGTTAGGGTTTGTGTTTGGCTTGCTCTCGCTTTTGCTGTGCTGAGGCTTAGGGTTAGGCTTGCTCTTGCTGTGCTTAGGGTTAGGGTTTGTGTTAGGCTTGCTCTCGCTTTTGCTGTGCTGAGGCTGAGCAAGAGCAAGCCTAACCCTAAGCCTCAGCACAGCAAAAGCGAGAGCAAGCCCAACACAAACCCTAACCCTAAGCACAGCAAGAGCAAGCCTAACCCTAAGCCTCAGCACAGCAAAAGCGACAGCAAGCCTAACACTAACCCTAACCCTAAGCACAGCAAGAGCAAGCCTTATTACAAATGATAATATACGTAATGAAAGTCTTTCTCTGATAGTGTCAGTGAAAATATAGCATTGCCATCTTTACAAAGGCAACTTAGTATAAAGGTGTCCCTTAACATGCTCCAAAGCTGCTTTGCTTCATTGTTTCATTTGCACAAAGCCTTGATGGAGCATGAAAAACGAGTCAGTCCTTGATCAGAACGTAAAACACGCAAGGGATCCATGCAGTCAAAACGTGCCAAGCCTGCCCAAACAGGAACATAATGTAAGCGTAGTATGACTTCCGTGTTGTCATTCCCCGGTGTTTACACTTGTGGATTTATTTCCATGCAATTTGTGCACATGCACGGTGTTTTTGTCTTTTGCCAATGTAAACATACCGTATCTGATATGTGTTATTTGAAATGCACATGGGAGAAAAATAGTCCCCCCACCAAAATTAGCTTGAAATTTTGCAGGTGAAACTAATGAAGTGTTCAATGAGGCCATGCCGTTCGGAATTATGGAAAGATGACAAATTAGAATGATCAAATTTGAGGGAGAAACTGACGTGGCGTCAAAAAAAAAAACTAAATCAAGAAAAATGGGCAGGGATACATGACTTGTTCACTTGTGCAGGGTGTAGGCATGTACCTGCAGAAGGCATTGCGACACCACTCCTTCTGGGATCTCGGGGAAGCGCTGCTTGAGGTCCTGCAGGATGTGATAATCAAGCTGAGAGCCCCCCTGCGCCATCCTCACCCAAAACACCCGCCAAGCCACGGATCCCACAGCCGCAGACACTCAAATGGCCAATATCCTCTCATCCCCTAAGGAGGCTAAAAAGGGGAACAAAAGACAAACGCTGTCACTGGGAGTGCACGCAGACATCATATTAAAACGAAATGCCTGTCAAATGTTGGGCCAGAGTCAGTGAGTCAGCTGAGACTGTGCAGATCAGACAACTTAGAAAGCCAAAAAGCCGGTCTTAAATTATTTCATTCTAGAAAAGGAGTGGTTTACCCAGTCACATGATTACACAATTCTAATAAATTGAACCTAAAGTCAGCTTGTTTATCGTTTCACTTACTCTGTTGCACCAAGACACATGCCACGGCTTGCTAACTAGCTAGTGATCAACACAAATAAAAGTGCGATCCAAAATCCCCACGCATGTGATCATCTTCCTGCAACAAGCGAAAACGTAAAATGCATCGTTTTTCCTCAGCAGTCAAAGCATGACGAATGAGCTTTGCCCACTTCTTGTCTTGGTTTCGTGCTAACGCCCCGAATGCTACCACTCGCTCGGTGTGTTGCTCAGCTGTCAAACGATCAGCTTGTTGATAAACTGGCTAAGCTACAAGCTAATAGTAGCCAGCGCTAGCTAGTGATTCCATCGTGAAACTTACCATTTTTAGAGAGGTTCTCTAATATGTCAAAACATGGCATGAGTTTCGAGGGCAGTTGTGGTGTCTTGAAAAGAGTGCCTCTGGTGTTGTCAAAAATTAGAGGATGCAATACAACTTGTAGTTTCACATTCCACTAGGCCCGTGCCACTGGACTGCATTGCACGCGAGGACACTATCCTCTCGCGATAGCTGATTTTCCCGGACCAGGAAGTTGTTCAAAATGCTCGCTGTCAAATGTACGCATGCGTGACATTTGACAAGCGCAGTAGTTGCTGGTTCAAAAATGATAATTTGTGAATGATGGGAGCAAGTCAAAGATGCGCAAATAACAAGTGGAGCAAGTTTCATGTCATAACATTCCATTTTCAAACATCCCAAGTTATTGTTATTGTGCTTGGTAATAAGAGTTTTCTGCGATTTTAGGAGATACCTGTTGAGCGGCTGAACTGTTGTTTAAATTGAGCTGAGCCGGATAAATACATTTTTCACCTCTCACAGAAATATTTATATTAAAAAAATCCATTGTTTCTTATCTCGGTGGTTTGCCAACTCAAATCAAGAACAGTTCCAAAATGTTTCTTGTGCTTGAAAAAGACAATAACCAGAAAACACTATTGTGTAATCTGTTCAGATAAAACAATTTTTTTTTTTATATATTGACAAACATGTAACACACTGAATACATGCAATTAGCATTAAAAAGGTGGATATTTTTATTACTGCGTGATTACCAAGCCTTCCATCAATTATCTTTTGCATATTATAGTTTTTGATTCCTCATTCTTACTGTAACATGCACCAATGTTTATTAACACGTCTGGTGTGTCCATCTCTATAAGAACCTATATATCCCTATAAGTTGGCTGCACCCCCCAAAAAATGCTGTTGGTGTTGTCCTCCAGCAGCTGAGAGGAAGATCCCAGTCTGACTCAGTTTAACTGTCCTTCCAGTGTTGATCAGTTTCCACAGCTGTGCTGCTATTTAAAGCCGCAGCCTCCCTAATGCCCCACACGACTCCAAACAGTGGAAGACGGAGCCAAGCGTGAACTTTCATATACACCAGGGAAAACCTCAAGAGAAAAACCTTCTGCCTGTCAGTCAGTGCACTGAATTTAAATAACGCCATTATATAATGCATTAGCGGATATAATTCATATTCTCAGTTGCGCTTTTGTGATTTCCCTAAGTACACATTAGCTGGAGCTTTGACCTGATGAGGTTCCCCAGACCACAACATTTTAATGAACGCAATGAATGAACCAATAGGAATGTTTAGCTCATGAGGTTCATGGTTCAAATCTGGGCTATGATGTTCTAGCAATGGTTGCATGTTGTCACTGGGGCCTCTAGCTTCCTCCAACATTAAAAAAAAACATCCATGAGAGATTTACTGATGATTTTCGGGTCAATATTGCTTCTGTCACCATATAGTAGAAAATAACAATAATATTTACATTAGGGCAGGCATGCTGGTGTTCCTCTCAACTGATTAGTGCGGAATCCTGGCTGGAGCAGGCCAAGTGGGAGATAGTGGTGCTTGAGGGCCAAATTTTCCACAATGGTGTATTCAAATCACAACAAGCCACAATGAAGTGAATTTGTAATAGTCTTTTGGGGCAATTAAGGCAATATTTCTAAAAATGCGTTTATGTGGACTTTGGGTATATTTGCGCAAGTTACTGGGGTCACTTGGAAAGGATCTCACTGCTTCTTAATCATATATGGAATCCTATAAAAAACGTAATCAAGTCTATGTGGCTAAAGATAATGATGCGTGGTGTCAGTGACGTCAGGGATACATTCATTTCCTATGTTAATTTTAACTTCTTAACCGTGGACCAAATAATGTAATTATTAATATGAACAACATATAATGTAAGGACGCATGTTCGTCTATTTTGTATTTTAGGCTCGACGTATTTTTGCAGCTGTGAGCGCAGACCATCCGGACAAGCGTCTTCCGCGTGCACGCGCGCGCAACAGCTGAAGCGGGACCGAGCGTGGAATGCGTGTCCACGAGAAAGTCACCAACTTTTTTATGGAAAGCGCACGTCACCAACAGCGACCACCATTCCTCTTTGCACCACCAGACTGGACGCCTTTGGCTCCACACGAGCGTGTTCTGGGGATTATTTATTTAATTTTCTTCTTGAAAAGAAAAACACCCACTAGAGGTAATTTCCTTATTTTATCTTATTCCAAGTGTGTTGCAAGCTACATGTGGGACATTTATTTGAGCAATTACGGTAAATATGTTATTCAGCTACTTTTGTGTTTTACTGAGAGGAATAAAATTCAAAAGTTGTGTAAATTAAAAAAAAAGGCCAATTATTCATAATCAAGTCTCAGTAAAAAACATTTTAGCTTGTTGTTGTACTTGTCTTGCATTACAGCTATTGTAGAGTTGTTCTGCTACAATGAGTTATTTTCTCAATTCAAAATAATACATGTTTGAGTGTACACAAGTGGATGCTATACAAAATCAAAATATTTGACCCTGTATAGGGCAATGAGTAATATTGATAGCTCACAAATGGATTCCATAGGCCTCACAATATTGATAACCATATGAATGACCCTATCCAATCAGTGATTATAATTAAAAAAAATATATTTGTATTTATAAATCTGTCCAACAGCTTGGAATATATACAATAGTGCTTTAGAAATTTAGGCTCTAACTTTACAGTCACAATGGTTTTCTATTTATATTGAATCTTACCACATAAAGTATTTAAGGGCACATTTAAACAGTGACAGTTTTAGCGTTGGCTGATTGACTGTCCTCAATCATGGTGTTGTTCGGCCCTTTGTCTGGCCATTTTGTCAAAGGCCTATGGGCCGACGTGGAGGCCATTGTGAACTCTGCGCAACTGCCTATCTCTCATCAGAAATAGCCATGATCACATGTCCCCCCAACTCCTAAAATGTGCTATAAATAGCAGCCAGCACAGCGGTACTATTGAAGTCTTCCCCAACATACTGCGGAATAGTGTATTTGCTAAAATGGTGGTGAAGTCATGAAAAAATATGCTCCATGATAAATCCTGGAACACAAATATTATTATAGACAAAATGAAATACCTTATATTTTGAAGTCCTTACCATTTTTGTCCTTTTGTTATGCAGCTCAAATTAAAACCAACTCGCCACTTTGATTTAAACATGGCTGAGGTGGCGCAGGTTGAAGCAGTGGTCAAAACAGAAGATGTCCCAAGTAAAAAGGAACATGTGAGCAACGCAGATGAGAAGACAAAGGAGGCACCTGACGCACAGAAGAAAAAGTCTGGTGAGACACACGTGAACGGCGTGGAACACAAGGGGAAAGATAAAACTAGTGTCGATAAGAATAGAAGAAAGAAAACCACAAAGGTTGTTGAGGAGGAAGCGCCACTTGACGCAACGGAAGAGAAGAATATTTCTGATGTTATGCTCAAAAAAGAGGTGAGGCGGCTGGAGAAGTTATCACCGTTTACATTAACCAATCACTTACTAGCTTCTCATCTTTTCACTGTTAAATGACAGAGACTGCTCCAAACCAGAAAACCCGTAGCCAGAAGCTATGTGCCCAACACGAACAAAGACAAGAATGACGTGACAGGAAAGTTTGAAGCAATGCAGAAGGCCAGAGAGGAGCGCAGCAGGCAGAGGAACAAAAATGAGCAGCAGAAGAGAAAGGACCAGTACATCAAGGAGAGGGAGTGGAACCGCAGGAAGCAGCAGGTCAAAGCCGATTAAGCCCACTAACCTGCGAGTGTGCCCCGCATGGTGTGATGGATGAGGCACGGCCCACCAACCACTCTCCGTGAGACCCTGCAACATATAACACATGCTTTCTCTCAACATTGTAATGTGTTTCCATTTTAGTTTCATGACAATAATCGTACAGGGTGTCCTAAAAGTCACCATACACTTGCTATTTCTCATGTCGGTCTGAATATTATGTAACAAAAAAAAAAAGGGGAAGTGTATTGTGCCTTGTGGGACACCCATTATGGTATGACTTTTGAACACACACAGAGTGCATGATGAATTGCTCAGATCTTGAGTACAATCCATATCACAATTATTAAAAAAAAAAAATCCAGGCATCCATTTTCTATAGCGCTCATCCTCATTCACATTGCCTTAGCTAGAGCCGGACTAGCAAATGCATGGATAATTTCTGGCATAATAAATGTGCATATGATGATGAATAAGAATTTTCTAGACTCAAATTAAAATCCCAAAGATTAGGATGTCCAGTTGAGACAAACTGTGCCCGAGAAGTACAATGGTGAAATAGAAACATTAATACCCTGGGATTATTAGTGATACTCGAGCAGAACTAAAGTCCAAGTCCCCTGCCCTTCACTAACTGGCCTCACTGCACACACATAGTATGCTCATCTGCTCTCCGTGCAACAGCCCAATCAAAATCCAACCTGCAGGTCACATGACCCACTTATTATCAGGGATTAGGCCTCTGTTCTTGCAGAGCATGGTGGCTCCCGAGCGATCGAGGAGATGATCCCGTCTAAAGTGTAAACACTCACTCCTTCTCCAACTGACACTTTATAGATTAAAGAACTTCTGGCTTCCAGCGATGAGGAGGAAGAGGTGAAGCCGGCAAAAGTGGAGAAATCCTACGTCCCCAAAATCACAGGTGAGCCACTCGACTACCAAAAGAAGTGGAAGGTGAAAGATATGACTTTGTGTTGTTGAATCCTCAGGTAGTGTGAAGGGGAAGTTTGCCGAAATGGAGAAGCAGAGGCAAGAGGGGGAGAGGAAGAAGATGGAAGGTGAGAGAAGAAGGAGGGAAACTCAAGACAATTTGGAAAAAGACAAAATCAAAAGAGAATTGGCCAAGAAGGCAGCTGAGGTAAGTACAAATAAGATTCAAATTAAAAACATGACTCAGCTACAATAAAAAGCAAATGGATTTTCAGTAAAAGCAAATTAAATATTTGTGGGTATTTATACCTTCAGAAAGTCTGCAGACGTTATGTAATGGTGCCAGACAGGTGATTACAAGCCATTGAGAATAGCTATCCTTTTTTTCCTCTCATTATCACCTACATAGTTTGTTTCTTCATTTTCTTTTTCAAAAGGCACCCAAAATAATTTTTGGGACGTTAAAGGAAAGGCTTGAGATTGCTCTTCACATGGACTATTTTGTCTCTCCAATTTTAGCGTGCCCTATTATTGTCTCGTGCTTGTCCTGCTTAGAGTTGACCTGGTCATTGAGAAACAAGCTGCCAGGTGTAGACAGCATGACTGGCAACTGTTTCCCACACCTCCTGGTGAGCGTAGACCTCCTCAATGTGCCACCAAAATTAGACTGTGTTATCTGTAACAGACTTTCATGCTGACACAAATGCAAACGGCCACAGAGTGACATTCTTGGCTTGACCAATATTCATGGAGAAAAGTAGGTTTAAATAATTTAATAATTTAAATCATTCAATAGGTAGTAAATAGTTCAAAAAGATGAATAGAAATTGTATAATTATAGAAATAGTAATAAGTAATAGAAATTGCTAGCAATGTCTGTAGTTTTTAAAAGTGAAGACAATTTGCAACTTTAGTATTGACACATGAAGTCGATCCATGAGTTGTCTTCGCGGCCCACACAAAATGATGTGACGGGCCGTATCTGGCCCCCAGGCCTTATGTTTGATATCGATGGTCTAAATGATGATATGAGTAGAAGTCATGTGATGTGACAGCTGTGACAAAGTGCAAAGACTCGAACTCTTACTTATTTTTTTAGTAAGATAAAAGTAACATAATTACTTTATGTCTCCTTCTTCCAACTGATTCAAATGATCAGCTCATCAATGAGCTTTGAAGAAGCCTGATAGGGATCATGATCATTTGAATTAGGTGTCTTGGAGGAAATAGACCTGGTGAAAATTCAGGCAAGCACATTTTGAGATTTGAATTTCCTCCAACGTTGCTGACAGAATAAATGTGGAATTACAGGAAGGAGATGACAGCATCTTGGTTTGTGTGGTTCCCACCAAGCCAGCACGAGCTCCAGGCAGAATCAAAGTGAACTTTGAGGATATGGAGAAGAATCGAGAAGAGGAGTTGAAGAAGTCAGCGGAGGAAGAGAAGAAGAGACGCTATGATGAAAACAGACGATCTTTCAGGGAGGCAAAGCGACGCTCCATTGTCCCTGAGGTCGGAACATGAAAACAAATTCATATGCAAGCTTTATTTTTACAGCTAGCATTGAATCGTCCTTTTATTTCTGATAGGATGAAGAAGAGACTGTGGAGAAGGTGCAGGTGACTCCAGGAAAGTTGAAAATGACGTTTGAGGAACTGGAGAAGGAAAGGCAGGAGCAGAGAAAAAAGCAAGCTGAGGAGGAAGCCAAACGTCGCCTCCAACAAGAGAAGAAAGCTTTTGAGGAGGCCCGACTGGGATTGGTAAATGTTTCCAAATGAATTCACTTTCGTTCTTTTGGCCTGAGTAATTGTTTCAAGATCTCGTAAGTGGGTGTGCCTAATGTTGTGACCAGTTAGTAACCCTGTTAGTAATCCTGCGTCTTTCCAGGATGAAGATGAGGAAGGCACTCAAGCAACATCCCAGGACGACAAGGAAGACTTCCGACCCGGAAAACTGAGGTTGAGCTTTGAAGAACTTGAGAGGCAACGAGTCGAGGAGGAGCGCAAGAAGGCAGAGGAAGAAGCCAAGAGACGAATGGAGGAGGAAAGAAGAGCTTTTGCTGAAGCCAGAAAGAGCATGGTAAATATTGATTGATAGAGTACTGTACAGTAATCAATTAAAAAATATGTCCCAATACTTTTGTCCATCAGTTGTAGACTAAAGACTTGCGTTGTCACACAGCTTGTCGACGAAGACGACGAGGCTCTGATGGCCTTACTGAACCTGGAGGGCAGCGAACCTGGAAAGATCTGCGCCAGTTTTGAGGAGCTGGAGCGCCAGAGAAGAGAGGAAGAGCAGAAGAAGGCAGAGGAGGAGGCCAAGAAGAGACTGGAAGAGGAGAAGAGGCTCTTTGCCGAGGCACGCAAAAGCATGGTAAGTCCTCACCACCAAAGACTCCAACTGTTTTGAATCCGTCTCACTTTCTCTATTTTCTTAATGTGTGTAGGTTTTGGATGACGAGGGTGATTTATTGAGGACGGAATCGCAGGAGGCGCTACACCCAGGGAAACTGGAGATGAACTTTGAGGAGCTGCTGAAGGAGAAGGAGGAAGCCGAAAGGAAACGCAAGGCAGATGAGCGCAAACAGAAACTGGAGAAGGAGAAGCAGGAGTTTGAACAGCTACGGCAAGAGATGGGCGAGGTTAGCTGCTATGAGAGTTGGAAATATACATATTTTTCCCCCCGTCCCAATACTTTCGTCTAAACAAGACATCCTTTCTCTATTTCACAGGAAGAAGTGAATGAAAGCTCCAACATTGTAAATAATGAGTACGAAGAGTTGACCAAACTCAAGAGGACGGGCTCCATCCAAGCCAAGAACCTCAAGTCCAAGTTTGAGAAGATCAAGCAGTTGACTGAAGAGGAGATTCAGAAAAAGATTGACATGGAAAGAGCTCGGAGGAAGGCTGCCGATGATGAAATTAAAGAGAGAGAAGCTGAACGCTTCCAAGAGGTATGATCTGAAGTACCATAGCTTGCTACAAATTATGGTTGTGTGAGGTCACCAAAACCTCATATGATGGAGACAATTGTCCCATTTGTTGTTTTTAGGAAGATGACGAAAGCCAGATGACTTCGGCGACAGGTGAGGAGTCTCCGTTCAAACAGAAGGTGGACATGCGAGCCAGGTTTGAACAAATGGCCAAAGCTAGAGAAGATGAGGAGAAAAGGAGGATAGAGGAGCAGAAGCTACAGAGAATGCAGTTTGAACAACAGGAGATCGACGCTGCCCTCCAAAAGGTAACTTTGCGAGAAGTCAACCCTAACAGTCTTCATGAGCCACGAAGTGGCGGGCCGTATCTGGCCCCCGGGCCTTGAATTTGACACCTATGTTTTTCATCTACTTGTAGAAAAAGGACGACGACGTCGAGGACGAGGCAAGCATCGTCAACGGCTCCTACGAGGACGACGAAGATCAAGCCAGGTCGGGCGCTCCATGGTTCAAGAAACCTCTTAAAAACCAGTCTGTGGTGGACTCGGAGCCCGTCCGCTTCACCGTTAAGATCACCGGAGAGCCAAAGCCGGAGGTAACCTGGTGGTTTGAAGGCGAGATGCTCCAAGACTGCGAAGACTATCAGTACATCGAGAGAGGGGAGACGTACTGCCTCTACCTGCCCGAGACCTTCCCCGAAGACGAGGGCGAGTATATGTGCAAGGCGGTGAACAGCCGAGGCACGGCGGCGAGCACCTGCATCCTCACGATAGAAAGTAAGAGCACCCTGGTGTGACCGACCGCATGCCTGCATGAAACATCTAAGCGGACTGCATGCTCCTCTTCTTCGGTAAATGAGCCACAGGTAACAGCGCCTCTGTTTTTCTTTTACAGCATATGACTACTGAGGTTCTTCCGACTGCTGGGAAATTTCCCTGTTGTCAATTTCATTTGTCCCTCAAGAGGGAAGCAAGTGGAAGTATGCTCGGCATTCCTAAGGGAGGCATACACAGAAATACATAAAGGCAGAATGTTTACTTGTCAATTGGTTGTAAAGTTGAACTTAATAATGAAGGGCGTGACCTGTGCCAAAACAATAACAAGATTTTTGTTTAGTCGCATACAGGTTTGTAATTTGACATGAATCTTCTGCCATGATTTCAAATCATTTAATCAATCATGTGTTTCAACATACCAGCAATTGTTGTTGTGATGCTCACCTGAAGTGACACTGACATGGTATAACTTTCTTTCATTTAATTTAAAACTTAATTTGAATACATGATAATAAATCAATTTTTCGAGCTTGTAGCCATGTCAAAATGTAAATTTTGCCCCCGCCAAAAAAAAAAAAGCCATGACCCTTTACACAGAGCAGCTGTCCCTGCAACTTGATTTTGGTGCATCAAATAAATATGACAATATTTTTCCACGTACCATCTGCAATGCAATTAGATCACCATTGTGCCAAACATATAATCATATAAAAGGTGAAAAAAAAGGTCAAACGCCTAAAATAACATGATACAGTAGTGAGTCTCTTGACAACGCCTCCATCATATTGTAAGAAAACCAAAAACTGAGCATCATCATTTTAATTAAAACTGTTTGATTGTGTAATCATCCTCTGAAATGCCCTTTTGTTCTTTTAAGTTATTTTTACTTGTATTGCTCTTGTTACATTTGATATGCAGTTGTGCTGGACGGTAGTTAACTATTTCATGGTGTGACAAAGAAAGCATAGGCTTGTGTTCTTATTTGTCATACATTTTAGGAGAAAATGTTTTAATAAAATGATGAATAATAGCTGCACTTGGTGTCCTTTATTACATCGACAAGGCCTGCAGACTTGGTGTGTGCATTTTACCTTTAGACAAGCGCTGGAGATCCACACCTAAAATTAAAAATACAGCATCAATGAGATTTTTCTAGATGCACACAAAAAGTACAGCAATCTACAGTAACACATTTAATGTTTTTTATATGTTGGGCATTCTGTGTGGCTTTGGATCTAAGTAAACATTTGTAGTAAAATCACTTTTTTCACCTTAGATTTAAAAAAAAATGTATTGGCGGGTGTTAAATAAAGCACTTAATATCTTATTTTTTTTGCAGGTGTATCAATGCGACCACATTGATTTTTATTTACAAGATATGGATGGCTGCGTTGTTTGTGTCATCACCATGGTAACGTACGTGGGCGCGCTTTAGCCGGACGGCGCAGGATTGCTCTCGATTAAAAGCAAAACAGTATTTATTTTAGTATTGGAATACATTCGATAATAATGTAATTCTTATACTCACACTTATATATAATATTTGAACATTTTTAATTTTTCAAATTTCGGAAAAACAAAGCGCAGCAGAGCCAACAAGGACGCGCACGTACTGAAACGTAACACGTTTCCCTACGTCATCACAAGACCCCGCCCACTCGCGACTTATCCAAATACTGTTTATGTACTGTATGTTTTTTATTTTGGTTTTAAGGAGTTATTTCGTGGATGTTTTCTCTATTCTAGTAAAATACGTTCACTCGTGCGTGCGTGTGCGTGATTTAGCAGATCACACTGGCAGTGAACGCTTAGCAAGTCGGCCGCTTCTTGTGTGCTAGATCGTTGCAAAGCTGGCTCAGTTTTCTCCACAGCGATGGTCATTTGTGTGGAGGAGGTGTCCGCGTCCCTCGTGCGGGAATATCTGAGCAGAAAGGTACGTTGAATGACGAGTTGAGAGGGAGGAAAACATTCTACTCTGTGCTCGCCTTTTCTATCTCGAGAGCAGACTGCAAGCTTTGATCGCGCACCCAGAAATGGAAGGCTTCAAAAATTTCGTGTCGCTTGATCATCCTACACATGCATGCTACAAATGTCAAACATTTTCAGAAATTTCCAGTTAACAAAGGCAAACACCATCGGATAATATCTTGATGCTCACCTGTAATCAACGTGCAGGGACTCAAGAAGACGATCGCGTGCATGGATGAAGAGCGTCCACGCACACAGTCCAGCATCAACAACAGATCCCACTTGAGACAAGTTCTGCACATTGAGGATCTGTACAGAGCAAATAAGGTCAAGATCTTCAAAAATTTCCACACAGCGCATATTACACATTTATGTACTAGCTTTACCTTCTAATAACATTCATGTTACTACAGGCTCAGAGTTCACCTTTGAGGACTTTACTGGAAATCATTGTCAAGCATCACGTTGAAGGTCACAAAGATGACTCGATGGCCTGTGAAGGCAATGAAAGCTCACTCTGTCTTCTTCCTGCAAAAACTCCATCGCAAATGGATGAAAACACAGCGTCTTTTGTTTCTGGTGACCACATCAAATTAAGGTAGTCAATAAGTTTATGACTAAGTTATAATATATTGTTTTCCCAAAAACTAAACGGAATGTCCCTCACAGGTCACATGACAAGGAAGCATCCTCGCCTCCACGGGTGGTATCGTCACTTGATAGACAGGGAATTATGAACCACAGTGAAACTAGGATGTGGTTGAATGCCTCAGTAGATGAAACCCGCCAGTGTAGGGTGACGACGCTACATGATCACGATCGCCTTACTGAAGCTGTAAACAATTCTCCCATCAATGAAGTCAGTCAAAGGAGCCGACCCAGTCGGGTTCGACGCGGTATCTTGGCGGGACCGATATCCAGCACCCTTCAGGTACGAACCTGGTTGGCACTTCTAAGAAAGACACCTTGAATCATCGCTCACTGTCGTGTTTCAGGAGTCAACCAAACAATGGCAGAGTCGAAAAGTTGTTACCCCTCAGCCACCGTTCAGGAAAGAAGAGGAACCCAGACAGTCTTGGGATGGACTGTCAGGGAAAGGTTTCCAACAAAAAGTCTTGAAAAAATCCCAAAGTGATGCTTCAGAGGGAGTGAAGAGCTTGGAGGAAGAGGGAGAAGGCAGATATGACAGAAAAATGTAAAGCCCTTTTATTTAATTGAACGTCAAACGATTTTTGTGCTCATGATTCTGTGTCCTCTCTTGTAGAGTGAAGTCTAAGACGCAGCCAAATGTGAGAGATTTGTCTGAGTTGGTGTTAGGTAAGTTTTTGTTTTAATCTTTTTCGGGGGCAGCACGTGCCTCACAGATGAAAGGTTCTGGGTCTGACGGCTTTGTGTGTGGAATTGATTTAATTTCTCCAATATATTGCAATTTGAATGGCTGAATCTTCTTGAGACACCTTTTGATCTGACATAGCTGAGGATGCGTTTGATTTATTTTGCTCAGATGACATTGACGACGAACTGCCAGAATTCCCCAAAATATCCATCAAGAACACGGCAACTGCAGCGAGCAGCCACACAGTCCGTGCAATGGACCAACACACCGCCTCGGTTGTTGTTGATTTACACCATGGGGGGGTTCAAATAAAAACCAAAGATATATTTATTTTTGCTTTTGCTGTGCTCAGGAATTGAAATCAATTCTCCTTGGCTCAAGTCTCAAATGTTTCACCGTCGAATGGCGAAATCAGGGCTTTGCGTTCTCCGACACGCATGACTTGAGATATGGAGTGGTGCAGAAAAAGGTAGCTGTAATTTATTACTTCAGGGGTGTCAAACTCGTTTTGCTCGTGGGCCGCATCGTACTCATAGTTTCCCTCGGAGGGCTATTATGCTTGTCAATGTCTTCTATATACAGTATAGGCTACAAAACAAACTGATGAATAACCAGTTTTAAAATCAGGTCAAATATTTTAAAGACATATAGTAATAAAAATTGCAAGCAAAAACTATTTTTTTTAAAAGTGAATGCAATTTGTAATTTTAGAAATGACACAAAGTGCAAAATTTGTCTTCGTGGGCCACATAAAATGATGTGATGGGCCTTATCTGGCCCCCGGGCCTTCAGTTTGACACCTATGTAGTACTTTAACTGTCACAAAAATATATTTTTTCTGTGCGCTTAATATGTTGTGTGTTTATTTCCTAGGGTGGTCCTTGTGGGGTTCTAGCTTCCATCCAAGCTTTCGTTTTAAAGAAACTTCTCTTTGAAAACATAGACAGTAGTTACACAAGACTTCAGTATGTTGTACTTTCCTTCCATATGTTGCATTATTCACTATTACACATCATATTACGTCTAAATCAAGCTTTTCCGTGCTTCTTCACTTTGTAGCCACTTGACCTCCATACACAACTTTTGTTCTCAGGCGTTTAAGGCCAACAAATGCAACCAGAAGAAAATGTCTGGTTTTAGCTCTGGCTGAAGTTCTGTGGAGGGCCGGCGACGAGAAACAAGCCACAGTAGCAATGTAAGAGTTTTGAATCCTCTTTAATTGCAGCCTGTGCCGCCTTTCCAGTATTGCAACTGATGGTACGTGTTCAATAAATTTACATTCTCTTTTGTTTTAAAACAGAAACTCGGGAAGAATGCTTTTCACTCCAAGTGGACATTACAAATCTGAAGGAGTACTTGAAAAGGTATAAACATGCTTGTGAACATCTCATTAAGTACAAATTGGGGAACTTTTTAAGTTAAACAAAATGCAAGGCTAGAAATAATTATCTCAGATGTTTTGCTCATCAATTGAGTAGTAATGTACACATTTTGACTAGAATTTTGATTCTTTCATTCTTGCTTGTTTTAGATAAACTGTTTCACAGTGGACAGCATTAAAAATCTGCATTCGCTACTGGAGCAAAACATTGAGCAGGTGGGTGAGCTCCTGTGTTGTCTCCTCATAAAAATAGACATTATTACCTTCCAATATGGCTGCTCATTTTAGGAACAGGCAAATAAGAAAAATATTAACTTTGTGGGCAGGCTCAACTTCAAATAATGTATGCTAATGTACCTTTACTGCTCTGTATCATTCATCCAGTTTGAGACAGGGGAGCTGGGATGTCTACTGCTGACCATATCTGCCGTCCTGTCTCGATCTATTGATAAGTATGGAAGATAAAGTAGAAAAGACAATTCTCAATAAAACAAAGTAGACAAATCACTATGTTTTTTTTTTTTTTAAATAAAGACTGAAAGAAGATATGGACGTGGCCACCACCGCGCTCATTGGCGCTCATGGCTACTGCACTCAAGTATGCAAACAATATACTTTTTTTTTTTCAAACAAAGTTGCATTTACTTCTGTATTTTTTTTCCAACATGGTGCTGTAATACTTTGTTTATTCCATTACCTTTTGTATTTGTGTCAACCAGGAGCTTGTCAACCTTCTGCTGGTGGGACGAGCAGTTTCAAACGTCTTTGACGGCAATGTGGAGCTGGACTCGGGCAACGGCAACTCTACGCTGCTCAAGGGCATTAAATCTCACTGCAATATTGGCCTTCTGTCCCTGTTTGAACATTATAACATCTTTAAGGTGAGACACATTTTTTCCATTTATTCACAGTTACAAACACAAGTACTTAACATTATAATAATAAACAAAAGCCATTTGATAATCATACATCCGACCACTTTCTCTTTTTTGAGCTTCAGATATAAAACTCAAAGCCTATCATAATTGTCTTCAAAGAAAAATATGAATGTGTTCCTGTTATTATTGCCTCGCCGCAATCAAGCAGAGAACGATGCCAAAATGCATTTTGAGATAACTTCAGATAATTGTAATCAAGACTGTGATTGCTTTAATGTTCCCTTGAAAGGTTGCCTAAGGGCAGCCCTTTTGAAGTACTCATCTTTTTAACAGTCTGTTTAATTTCTTTTAGGTTGGAGACTTTCTGAAGAACCCCCTTTTCCCCATTTGGGTTGTGTGCAGTGAAAGCCACTTCAGTGTGCTGTTTGGCCTGCAGGAGGAGCTGTTGACAAGTCAGGATAAAAGTGCAGAGTTCGACCTGTACTATTATGACGGCTTGGCCAATCAGCAGGAAGAGATCCGCCTCACTGTCTGTGAGTCAACTTTTTTTTCAAATTCTTGGTGTAATTAAAATGTATGTTTTAGGAAAAAAAATAAAAAATTAGAACATTTTAATTTTTTTTAGCTGTCGGCAAATCAGATTTGAGCTGTCAAGATGCTGATTTAATTCCTCCGCTGGAACTCTGCATTCGAACAAGGTGAGCCTGTTTGCTTTTAAAGCAGTTTTTAAAATTAGTGAGATACAATTGCCATCATGAATGAAGATACAGTTAATCAAATAGACTACGGTAGCAATGATTTTCTTTGCTTCAGTTTAGTCGCGGTGGAATCATCGAAAGCTCCAAAATAGTAGATTGTGGAAATATAGGCAGAATCTAATTTGCATATTTTGTCGTTTTCAGGTGGAAAGATGCATTTGTGAGTTGGAATGACACAGAGCCAATTCTATGAATCCGTGGATGATTTTATAATACTTTTCTAAAATGACAAAGTATCAGTACATTTCTTATCTATTTTTTCTCAGCATACTTTCTAAGTTTGACAGGTTGATGCCTGTACTTTTTCCCTCACTCAATGCGGAATGCTGATGGTTATGATTCATCATATGACTGCATAGCTCAAATACTTGATGTGGTTGATTAGGAAACTCCTTAAAAAACAAATTTTTTTTCAAGCATTATTAACATTCAGGATACAAATGCGTATTCATAATTACATTTTTTATATTTATTAAAAAAGCATAGTATATTAAAAAAACAAATACACATTTTATTTTGTTCCATTTTTATTAGGTTCGGCTGCAGCTTTTAAATAATTGATTTACCACAGAGGCCTTTAGCTCGTCATCACGCCCAGATAGTTGTTTATATTTTTTAATCGAGGTGAGATGCATTCTACTTCTTAGACTTGTTGGTAAAAAAAAAAAATTAAAAATCACGTCTTAATGTTTAATATTTTTCACTTTGTCTTAATGTACAACTGACGGTATGTACTGAATCAAGGACAGAGAACAAATGTAAAGTGTTCTAGAATGATGATGTTCTGACTTATCTTTATTTTTATTTCACTCATCTGGAATGTACACTGTAATAAAATGATTTAATCACATAAGGGTGCTTATGCATTTCCTCCTTGCGCTATCTCCCAAAATAATACATTAAAAAAACAATATCCAAATGCAATTGGGAATTAATCTTCAATGAGATTGTTTCACATACAGTTATAGCTAAATATAATATATTATACAGTAGATGAGTCACTGTTTAAAATCATTGCAACGCACACCTACCAGACACCTACACAAGCTAATGTGATATAAAGAGCTGTATCAGGAATTCACCCTTTTAATAATTCTCATTCTTGATTGACACGACCAGAGAAAGTAGAATACGTCAAAAATGTATGACTATATTTACTGTAATGCAGAGCATCATGCATCATGTCTATATTTTTCTTCCTTATTGTTGACGTTCTGTCTCCCTCTAGTGGTTATTATTTTTGACTAGCTTTTGGGTGCGTTGTAGCTGTTAAGTGATTTTTTTTCCCCTCGGGCGTTGTGGCATGTTTAGTGACAAAAAAACAGATTCAATTAGGGTTCTTAATAATTTTCAAGACATGCATTTTAAATAGCCATCACAATTATTGATAAGAAAGAATCATTCAAATCTACCGTCCAGACAAAATAAAATAACAAAATGCAATATATTTAATAGAACTCTTCTACTGGCTCTCATTAGACTGCACAAGTGCTCTTAAGTGGCATTGTGAAGTCATTTTCAATATTTGGGGGAAATAATTTCCAAATAGAGAAAAGAGAATTAATTAACTATGCACAGATGCTGACTGCGTGTGTCATGGTGGGGTATTCAGGGGGTGGTGTGAAGAACTTGTACCAACACCCCCAGCTCTTGGGATCAAAGGCAGTGGCACAGCTGGCACATACATGCATGCATGTTTTTTTTTTTCTTCTCAGTACTTCACTAGTGCATTTGAAATGACAAAAGCTGCTTCTCATCTATTTTCATGAAGAAATAAGTCATCTTATTTCAAACTGATAGTAATGTTGAGTGATAGTATGTTATTGGTGAGTCACTGACATTTTTTGTGCTGTGAGTTATTGAGAAAATGCTGTATATCAATGAAGATGCTATAATGACTTTACAGCCATCAAAGCTGTAATGTGATTGCTATAAATAAAGCTGACATGCTCGAAGGAAGCCTTGGGCACTATTAAATTGGATTAAAATGTTCAGCTTTGCCAAAGAATTTCTGGTGCATATTACAGGGAGTGGAATATACGTCATAAGGAGCCATGTTTAGGTTTGAGGTCATGCTAGTCATAATCTTGCCAGAAACGTTGGCGTGGGAAGTGTTTTAGTGAGAGCCAAAAAGGTTAACCAAATTACAAATGTTTATATGCTTTGGAAGCCACTTGACAGTGAGGTTTAATTCATGAGTAGATGCTTTTACAAATGGAAATTGTCTCACACTCAACACCTGCAAACATGCATCCAAGGGGTGGGACTGATACTTGATTTAGTTCCGGGCCATAAAGAGACTACACCAAAAAAACTGGATTAATCAGCGATTTATAGAAGTTTGATTTTGAAAAACAGGTTCATCCAACTGTCCCTCAATAAACACGTCAGACTGATATCTCAAAGTAAAGCCACAAGCTCGCAAAAAAAAATCAATAAAAAAAAATTCTCTGAAGAGCCTTGATACAGAATAAGCCAAGAACTTCCAAGCAAACAAAGCTGCACTTGAAGGACAATATCAGCACTCCTTGAAATCGTATCAAAGAACCAAAATACCAGCAACAGTGTGTGAAAACCTTGTGAAGACTTGCAGAAAAAGTTTGACCTCTGACATTGCCAACAAAGGGTATATAACAAAGTATTGATATAAACTTTTGATATTGATTAAATACTTATATACACATTCACATATACACATATATGTGAAGACGTATATACTATGTATACACGTATATATGTATACAAGTATAGGCGTACGTATATGCGTATAGTATACCGTATTTTCCGCACTACAAGACGCACCGGATTATAAGGCGCACCTTCAATGAATGACCCATTTTAAAACTTTGTCCACATATAAAGCGCACTGGATTATAAGGCGCATAGAATAAGTAACTCAACGTTGGTCAAACGTTAATGCAATCACAATATAGTAACACTCGAAATAGTGAAAACAATAACAATATATCAATAACTCAACATTGCTCAAACGTTAATATCACACAACACACAAAATAAATACGTAAAGGTTACTTTAATAAGTCAGTCCTCATCCACAAATCCGTATTGGTCCATATATAAGGCGCACCGGATTATAAGGTGCACTGTCGGCTTTTGAGAAAATTGGAGATTTTTAGGTGTGCCTTATAGTGCGGAAAATACGATACATATATGTCAATCACAAAAATAAGCTGTCTTGAATGAAATGACATGCATGCTTTTAGAGCATTGGAAGTCCAAGGAGCAAAATGCATGAGTAAATCAATGAAAAAATGTTGGTGCGAGGGGTGAGCAAGGGGGATAAAGATTTGGTGCAGCATGGTGCAGGCTGACAGGAAGCAAATGGTTTCTGCGGACAATTTATTGCGGTGGTATTTCTCAGTGGTAGCAGAGGAGGTTTGGTGCTTGTGTGTAATTATGTTACAGCCCTCCCACATGCCGTCCCAAGCGCATCTTCTGTCTCCTCTCTCAATCTAGGCTGTTTGTCTCCAGATAAGCGATATCCTCTTCAGATTACCGACGTGCATCCGTGCCCCGGCCACCCAGAGGCGAAAGGGATCCCGTATGTGTCCCCATGAGGAGCATGCTGTATTTTTAGCTGGCTAATCCTTTTATAGCTGGAGCGGAAGCCACCGCCACTGATTGCCTATGATTCAAGTAATTATCACGTGTCAGGGAAAAGCTTTGATGGAGATTAAAGTTGGGGAATATAGTCAAAACTTTGCCAATTGATGCACTGTACAATGGTGGAAAAATAATACCATATTTTCCGGACTATAAGGCGCACCTAAAATCCTAAAATTTTCTCAAAAGCCGACAGTGCGGTTTATAGTCCGGTGCGCTTTATATATGGACCACATTCCTAAATTTAAACTGGCCCGAAGCATGGTGTCATGAACTTAATCATAAGTGGCCCGCTGAAGACTATGAATCATGAATCAAAAAGACTATGGAGCATTATTTTGTGATTATAAAGTAATTTATTGCGTCTAAAGTTGAAATAAAGAAGATAAAATGGAGAATGATTTGATTTGGATTAAAAATCTGACATGATGCATTAATGGTGCGCCTTATAGTCTGGTGCGCCTTATATAAGGACAAAGTTTTAAAATGGGCCATTCATTGAAGGTGGACCTTCTAGTCCGGTGCACCTTATAGTCCAGAAAATACGGTACTCCTGGAAATGATTATTAAATTTTGATGCTATATTGTACATTAGATGTACTAGTGCGTCGTGAGCAACGGTTCTCAAACTTTTTGCACCAATTTCCAAGTAAAGTGGTGTAAAAGCTCTGTTTATCAAAAACAAAACATTTAATAGTTTTGAAGCTAAGCTTACATTACAGTTTGAACTTTAACACCTAAATCAACGGAAAAACTGTAAATAATGATCTGATTAAAACACATCCACATTAAACAAAAAAATAATCTTTGAGGACAGGCACTATATAGAAAATGGAAAAATTTAAAATAAACTGTAACTTCAAAAAGCCATTAAAACACACCTGCATGGGAAGTGAGCTGCTGTTATCTTTGGCTAAGCCTGTTTCTTTCTCACTTTCTGTCAGTACCCAGAGGAAAATCCTATTTGCTAAATATTTTTGTTGTGAACTCCCCCCACCCATTAAACAGCCGCTAACTGTTCCCGAGGCGCGGCTCTGAAGACAGGACAGATGGATGGGATGGACAACGGCAGATCCTGTTTTCCTGCTTATGTCGAATTTTGTGACAATGAGATACTGTGAGGACATTGTCTAAATTCCCTAGTGAGATGGTCTCTTTTAGATTTGGATTGAACGCATAGCCTTGTTCTGTTCAACTTTCGGGAACCTTTGAAAACAAACATGCAGGATTTTGGATGAGTGGAAATGAGCAATTTTCACATTTGGCACAAATTGAAGAAATCCACTTCCAGTTTTTTCTTTCTTTCTAGGTTTGTTTTGATAGTTGTCAGATTTAAACTGTGTAATGCTAGACACATGCCAGTAATTGCAGGACTCTGATGAGTGAGAAGAAACATGTTCAGATTTTCATCATCATAAATCAAAACAATATCTGAATGAGATACACAAAAAAAGTGCAGTGGAATAGTTCACCTCAGGTTCGTTGTTTGAAAATATTTTTTCCCGGTGTATTATATAGGCAATGTACTTAAATTTTATACAAGAGGAAAAAATACGTTCAACAATAGACGCCATGTGAGGTGAGACAGGAATCTCCACGGATCATGATGTTAGCAGATAACATTGTGATCTGTAGTGAGAGTAGGAAGCAGGTGGAAGGAAATCTAGAGAGGTGGACGTATGCCTTGAAAAGGAGGGGAATGAAGAGAAGACAGAATACATGTGTGTAAATGAGAGGGATCCAAGTGGAATGGTGAGGCTAGAGGGAGTGGAGATCCAGAAGGTAGTAAATACTTAGGGTCAACAGTCCAGAGCAACGGAGAGTGTGGAAAAGAGGTGAAGAAGTGCATCCGAGTAGGGTGGAACGGAAAAGTATCAGGGGTGATCCGTGATAAAAGAGTATGGGCAAAACTTTAAGGGAAAAGTGGATAAGACAGTGGCACTGGGGAAAAGACAGAAGGCAGAGATGTAGGTGGCGGAGATGAAGATGCTAAGGTTCTCTTTGGGAATGACGTGGTTGGATAAGATCAGGAACGAGTGCATTAGAGGGACAGGGCGTGTTAGGTGTTTCGGAGACAAAGCCAGACTGGGTTGGTTCGGACATGTTCAGAGGAGGGATAGTGAATCTATTGGTAGAAGGATGCTGAGGATGGAACCACCCGGCGTGAGGTCAAGAGGAGATTTATGGATGAAGTGAAAGAGGATGAAGTTAGTTAGGATTCACAGGATTGGGTGAGATGGAAACAGATGGTTCGCTGTGGTGACCCCTGAGGGGAAAAACCGAAAGGAAAAGATGAAGAAGAAGATTTTTGTTGGAAAAAAGATTTGAAATGATTTATTGTGGTGTTATATTTTAATATTACATAACTAGATATTTGAACAGGGTTGTGTAAACTGTTGTATCCGCTGTTTATCTTGGTACAACATTGGGTTGAGGTGTCCAGCCAAGTTGCTGATTTATCAATCGATAAAGATTCGGTGTCTTAATATTTCAGAATACGCCAACAACGTGTTTGTGCTCCTTTTCAAAGAGTTTCCTTATCCAAGTTTCAGCACAAGCCGTATTGCTCAACCACGTTTAATCTCAACAAGTTCAGAGTGGCTGACATCGAGTATTGCAGTCTGCCAACGATAACAACACATCTGCTAACACGTTTGCAATGATGCAGTGGTTCTGTTTTGGGTAACGCCTTATCCGGCAGATTCCTGGAAAAGCAAACGTTCTGCATCGTGATCATGTTTAAAGGTTGCACACTTTAACACATCTGAGCCGAGATCTCTTATTGAGATCTATGTAAATGGCTTAAAATACAACACGCTCTTTATAATTTCTTTATAATTTCATCTGGATTTCATTTGAAGAGAATCTCAATGCTTTGTTTATGCTCTGCTTCAATAGTCTTTATTGTTCAATAGTGCAGTGTTATCAATTTTGTTGTCATTCTCCAGGTTCTCATAGTGAGCAATCACTCAAGTGCCAAATAAAAAGGTGATGAAGAGAAGAGTATGACAAATGATACAAGGCAGACTTATAGTTATAGTAACAATAATAGGGGACTTCAGTCATAAGCAGAAAGGAAAAACCTTTCTCTTTGCCATCATAAGCAAAATAATTCAACTCGGGTGGAAAATGTATACAGCACACACCTTCCTAATATGTCAAATATTAAATTAATACAACACATAATAATTAATATTGCAGTCAATGTGCTAGTATATGAAATACTGAGGAAAAAAAATCCATGTGAAATTATTCAACATGTCAAATAGCATTTATGGTAATGTCAAGTAGTAGTAGCAAAATAAAAACATTAGCAGTAGCAAAAGAAAACATTATTAACAGCAACAATGTTCGGGTATATTTGAAGGCACTTTCTTGGCAAAACGTTCCTCCATCATGTTGGGACCTGGCGGGAAAAGAATACAATCTGTTCAAGTTCTTCTGAATACGCAGTCGTATATGTCATCCTTGGTCTTTCTCGGCAGAGGATTGTTTATGAATTTCATTCACAAATGATGAGTCAAGCGCACATTATTTAAAAGTGTGATGTACGTTTATACAAATTTGTACAGAAGAATGTGGAGGGCACCTCATTATGTGATTCATCAAAAAGATTTGTCAGCCCTCTCAATTTGCTCATCACAGTTCCACTACACAAGAGAAACATTTTTGAAAAATAAAATAAAAAAGTGAAGTACTGAGTGGATGAAGTCTGTTAAAGCAATCACTCAGCAGTGGTTCCTAATTGCATCCTCTGAGAGCACTTAATTGAGTCACGACGGATTGAGGACCAGACTGCAGTCATCACACATGGCTTCCAAAAAAAAAAAAGAACTGACCAGATTCTGATTTATTCTTCTTGCTCCCAAGCTTTTGGGTGAGAGGCGTAGTGTCCTTGAGCAAGGCACAAAATCCTTTTTAAAAGCTGCTCCTTTTCTGCTCCATTGTATGCTACTCGGATTGGTTAAATGCAAGGGACACACACATTGTGAAAATGTGTAAAATAAAATTGAGATGCAAGGAATTTTTAAGTGGCAGCACAGTGGTCTAAGTTTAACATGTCTGACGTCAGAGCTGACGTCTTGGGATAGAATCTCTGCCTTCCTGAGTGGAGTTTACATGTTCTCCTATTGCTTAGTTGGGTTTCCTCCAGGTACTCATTCAGGCTTCCTCTCATATTCCCAAATAATTCCTGTTATCTTAATTTAAAATTGAAAATTGTCTATCGGATTGAGTGTAATTGTGTGTGAATGGTCACAAATCACTCACTAATAAAAGAAAAATTGACGAAGAGAAAATTTGATTGATCACTTGATTCTCTTATAATTGACCTCATTATGTAAGACAATAAAATTGGGTGTTTTAACTTACATATCTAGGATTGTGCACAGAGTGGACTCATTGCTAATCGTGTCAGCAATCTGGCGCATCTTTTATAATCTGAAAAACAAAAGGACAAAGGTCGTGAGTAAAGAGCACATTTATAGCTACGATATACATATATATATTAAAATACATTAAAATTAAATTAAATTAAAATTAAAAATTTAAATACATATAGAAAAAAATATATATGCAATAATAATTACACAAAATATCAATCTGACATCAATAATCTGATATTATTGATATTTTATCATATGTAGTTTAGAATTATTTAATCTATTAATCAAGATGTGATTGTCTCTAAGGACGACACAGTATTTATTGTATGTATTTATTCATATTAAATGAATGAATTTGGGAAACACATTCTAATAATGTGTTGGGAGTTTAAAAGGCTGATTTATATTGCGGCCTGTGGTTTTGGTTGCAATTTTAGAGAAAAAAAAAAAACAAGTTAACCAATATCGTTTCTTTTTTTAGATAAAAAAAGACAGGAATACATACATGCTGGTCTTGAGCAATCTCTTGTGTTGTGATAAAGTCTGTCAAAATGTGTTCTACATTCCGATGAGAACTTGACTGGTCCTGCTTGATAGAAAAGGTCTCATCAGCCAAAACAAATCAAGCTTCTGAGCCTCATAATTTATTTTTATTACAAAAACTAAATGGCTCACATTCCAAGCTAGGGTGACTCTCTTCACAGGAAAAAAAAGTGGCACTAACAGCTTAGGTGAATGAAAAAATCAAGTCGACATTTGCAATCGAAATTCCGTTTGAGATTATGGATTTTCACACCACTAATGAAGTCTATCCAGGTCCTGAGACAAATAATCATCTTAACCTCGTGTCGCTGTTCACTTAAATCGCTCAGCTTTAGACCATGTGCCGTTTTTCTACATCGCTGCCTTGTAAGCCTCAACCCCACAGCAGCTCGAATTTTTTTTTTTTTTTTTTTTGCCTTAATCAGTTTGTTGGCTTAGAGAGGAATACAAATTATTTCTTAAATGCTCCAGGCCATTCTTGCATGAGAAAAGAGCCATGTATGCGCCGCTTGATCTGTGTGCCAAACAAAATAACCTTACAATATTTTAAAAGGCAGCTGCGTACTTTAATCAAGCATGGAACCAAACTATTTGGTTCTTACCTGTGAAGTGCTGAATGAACTTGTGTTTCATGTTTAGATCTCGGGGAACAATTTCTGGAAAGAAAATGAGAATGAAGTACTTCATTTATCAGTGTCTACTTTATCACAGCTGAAGCTGTGGTGAAATGTGCAATATAAATAAACTTGTTTTGTATTGTTTTATTGGACTGAAGTCAGACGTTTTCACTCCCACAGCGGTGCACCCTCCTTCATTCAGAGCTTTCATTCTAATTCAAACAGAGGACAATGGTAAGGTCTAACCACCTGAATGGGTATTAAAAAAAAAAAAATACGCCAGGTAACTCCAAGCCTAGTGTAGGTGCTTCACTACCCCCCAAAAACGGCTATGGTGCCACCCAAACTCTTATGTTGCCTATCGATCATATCAGGGACACATGGGAATTTTTTTTCCAGTGTTGATATTTCACTGGGTGTTGACTCTTAATCTCTCAAGACCTGTTGTAATTTTGCACAGTGGACACATTAGAGTAATCCACAAGATTTTATGAGTCACCCGTGACTCCTCACTGACCCACCACGTGTCTGGATTTTGGCCAAGGGGTCGCTCAAGTTCATTGGGGAAGGTGAAACCATTGACCTTTTCAGCTTTGAAATTTGGGGATTAATTCATTAAAGTAAAATTAGAGAATGTGGAATAATCTGTTAAAATCTGTTGTGAAGTATTGTTCATCTTGAATATGAATATCAGATACTATTAAGACTAGACACCACAACCGTCTGTATAAGCAGGTCTCTTATAACACACAGTACATGCTAACAGGCTAAAGAGCTTACTGTATGGGAATTTAATACTCATCAGAATAAGTCCGTCCAAGTAGGTATGTGGCCTAACAACTAGACTCAGCCCCGGACTCAAGAACACACTGTACGGGAGTGTGGATTAAACATATGGCAACCACAGTCAATTTCTTTTTATTCGGCAGTAAACTTGCTCTAGATTTATTTCAATAATGAAGACAAGCAAACATTTAAAATGAAAATACTTTACATGTAAGTGAGGGACCGTTTGTAAACTTGCTCTACATTTATTTCAATAATGAACACAAGCAAAAATATAAAATGAAAATGCTGTCCAAGCAAGTGAGGGACTGTTACAGCATAGAGTAAAAACAATAGCACAGTCACAATTCATTTGTGATATTATGATGCAAAAGTGATTCATGTCGGAGTTGCACCTCAAGCATTTCACGCACTTGATACAAGTGTAAAATGTTAAGCCCAGTAAAACCCTTTGATTGGCAAAAGCTAATCTTTTGTTTGGGTTGCGGGAAAGGGATATTGTGCCTACGAATAATACACTTCCGAAGAAGCCAGGTCAATCTTAAGGGACTGGGAAAAAAATTAACAAATGATCCAAAGTAACCTGAGTCCATCAAATGCACAGATTTTACCTCCATTACTTATTATTAATTTTTGAAAGAAGGGAAAAAAAATCATATGATTTTGATGTTTGCTAATCTGAAGACATATTAGGCGAAGTGATCCGGACTCTTCATGTCGCACTAAAGAAGGAGTTGAATGGTGAAGGTCTTAACGCTCTATCTACTGGGTTTCCTCAAATGGACAAAAACTTTGGACAAGGACAAACCAATATTAAAGTCTTAAGTCACATGCTACTGCCAAAACTGGCTAGATCCTTACAGTGGATTACTTTCCATCAAGGCAATGCAACTTCATCTAATCACATTACTGTTTGATTTCTCTTTGCCCTCTCAATGTGTTCAAAACATCTATCATTGCGTGACCACTGTACTTTGGTAGCGTCACACGCATCATTTGCTGATATGCTTTATTTTGTATCCTCAAAAGATAAATTCCATCCACCCACTGGTCTGAGAAAGGTGCTTTTCCGATTGCACAGGCTGATGTGAGACTGTGCTGAGAAACACCTCTCCAACATGAGAAGACTCTGTGGCATGTTGAGGAGAATCTCAACAGCAGACAAAGTGGATTATTTCCATTTAATCAGGTCCTACTGCACATACTTTACCATTGAGGATTTACCATCGTGTCTCAGGGGATATTCATCTATGGTTATAATTTATATTTTGAAATGTCTACTCGATCACCCAAGCATTCAATATTCCGGTGTTTCACAGCGACGTTAAATTAGCTTAGCAATTAGCATGGCTTCTTCTTTATTTCCCTGTTCTCATAATCCCTTAGTGAGACCAATATTTTTCAAATCTATGTCTTGTTCGCCGTCATGGTGTCGAAGATTACTGACTAACATCAAAGTGTGTATGAAGCAGTGAAGCATACAGTGGCATCAAAAATCAAAATCACTTTTCAAAAAAAAAATTGGCAAAGACATTTAGATCCAAATTGTATGAGTTTGCTTTGGAATATCAAATGCCTAAAATGGAAGTGCTTTTATATAGCAGGTGCTTTGAGGCTAAGACTCCAAGCTTGAAACATTTTCAGAGAAAATTGTACAGGATTTCAAACCCTGCTTGCGTGGGTTCCAAATGTATACATTAGGTTCTATAAAGACTTTAAATTGTGAATTTGAGAATGGATAATTCTTTCTTTAAGTACCCCGAACGAATTCAGGGTATAACACCTATCATCCAAAGGAGAGATAAACGCCATGATCCAAAATCAGTGTGATTGATGAAAAATATACAGGTTGGTTATAATAAAATAAAAGATAATGCTATAATAGTATTTTTTGGGTGTGTGCAAACACTCCCATTTTTTTTTTTTTGGTGTCATAACAGAGGTCAACAGTCTTTTTGTCATCGTTGAGCGATGGTCACCATTCATGCTTTTGGATTCCTCAATGAATCATCAAATGAGTCATTCATGTTTGGCACAGTGACGCCTCTCCTTGGTGAATTTAGTCTTCATATCTTTGCTCTCTGCAGCCATCCATCACTAAAGCACAACTGGAATGAGGCTAAAATTTTCCACTTACAGCGAGTGGAAAGTTAGGTTATGCAAACAAAAATATTTTTTTGGCTTCAAATGCAACGGATCAATTCTATCATGTATTGTACAGTACAAGAGATGTTATCCATGCCCAATAATAGCCAAGCTTCCAAATAAGTCAAACTTACTCCGACTTTTAAAACTAAGTCGGACAATTCAGACGCCGACAATGACAGATGTCTCCCACGCTAAAATGACGGATTATGCTTTGATCATCACATGCTAAAAATAAATCTTATCAGCTTACCTATGAGTTTACTGTTATCCAGCCTGGGAACGTACAGAGGCTTTTCACGGGAGGACAACCTCAAGTCTTGAAGGGACGTGAAGAGTTCCCCACTGCAACGCCTGGAAATGTGTTTGTTCCATTGCTGTCTGTATCTGATCACCTGTAGGATTAAATCCAACAGGGCTCTTCTCTCCTGCTTGACCTCCTTGTTGTCCACACATTGGCCGGAGGTGATGAGCAGAAGGAGGAAAGTCAAGAGTATGTGCCATTTCCTCTCCACCTGCATGACTAACAAACCAACAAAACCAAGTCCTTTGAATCCTAAAGGCAAACAATTCTATCATAATTGAATCCAGAAAATGTTGACTTAAAATGTGCAAAACTTGCATGCTTGCTAGAGTGTTGCAAAGAGAAACAAGTGTTACACTTACTACAGTGTTGAGTGGACACAGCTGACTTCCTCGAATAAACTTGGTCCTGGTTGCAGCGAGCTTGATCTTCTTGTTCAACACCAGCTTTGGAGCAATATTCTCCCGTCTCTATTTATATGTGGAGCAGTCGGCTTCTTGGGGGTAATACAATCGATTTCGTGTGGGTGGCAAAGCAAGGTTGACATCCTTGGTGCCGTTTCATCCCGCGGCGTTCGCTCACTTGAGCACGCTGCGCCCCTCCTTTGCGCACAGCGCAACTTAACTCATGCACATGTTTTTTTTTTTTTTTTTTACCCCAAAAGCATCCCATGCATGAATGTCTTATGATGCCACGATATTAATATTTCAACTCGAGAAAGTAAGCAATCCAGAGCCAAACACCCGCAAAAACAAGTTGCGGTTGTTTTCTTTTTCTTTTCCCAAAGGAAGAAAGTTGGACGTCGTCCCGAGCAGTACGCGTGATGCTTCAGGGGCTCGTCAACATGTGGGATTTTTATGCACCCGTGTCAGAGGTCTGGTGACCGCCTTACCATTTTTTTTTTTTTTCCTCCCTGGCGGCGTACCCTTGTTTCATCGGTTTAAAGATATGATCATGAAGCACTGGAATAAATAATCCGTTGATGCCCTTCTCTTGTATTCCCCGTTGTATTGTAAAGGCAAAATAAATGAGGAATGGCCGTGTTAGTTCACTTTTCTTCACTTGCTTCGTGATAAATTGCTGCCGACTCACCTGTTGCTTACCAGCGTCTACACAATTCACATCACACGTAATAAAAATAAAAACCAACTGTCTGCTGTATACAGTCGGAATAAATAGCCACAAACACAAATTCTACTACGTATTTCATTGAAATATGATAATTGGGAGAAACATGCTTTTAGTTTTATTACTTTTGCACATTTTCTGGGGATTTAAGCAAAACTTATACTGTATTTCAAAATAATCAAGGACAAAGGACAAAATAAAGCAAACGGGGCCATGATCTTAATTCCCTCCGTTACGGGGTTTTTATTTGTCTGTGTTTCTTTCATTTTCTTTTAATTTAGTTTAGTTCAATATTAGAACATAGCTATAATTTGTTTTTGGACAAGATCGATTGAATAAGCATTTCACAATGTAATTACGATACAACGTCATGGACGTTTTTGTTTATTTGTTTTTAAAAAAAAAATCCCCAACCTTTTTTGTTAGAGGCGCTACATTGATATACATTACATTCCGGTTCAGTAGGTGGCAGTGTCGCCTTTACGCTCGTTGCAAAACCTAAGCCAACGTTCTGACATTGTTTTCCGTTTCCATGGCAACCAACTTCGTCTCGAGGTACGTGTTTTGACGATTGACTTTATAAAATAACGTCATACCTAATTGTTAATTTTTTTGTACTACAAATTACACTTAAAGTGATGTAATCAATCATTTTTCATTAATTAATTTCCTTTGCGTGGATGATCGTTGTTACTCTTAAATGTAATCAAGCAACCATTGCGGGTGTTTATACTCAAGTTTGGATGAAATTGGCGATCATAGTCATTTTCAGTGTTAATAAAAATAATGACATTGGAATTCAGGGGAATTTAGCAGCGCTCGTTGTGTAAAATGGATAAAATCACACGTCATTAGTTATTTACGTAATAAAACATGAGCTCAGAGTGGATGCGTCATGATAGTGACCTAAGTACGGCAATGGAAGGGGCGGCGATCAAAATTAATATTGTGGTTTTTTTTCTTCTGCACATTCTACAATTAACGTCCATGCTGGTGTAGACAGAAGAAAACATGGCGAAATAAATTAATCCCATTTGACCATCCATCATGGGCGGAGATTTGAATAACAGCACTAGCATGACGTGCAAAAAATAGAGGTGAGGTTGCATTGCAAGTAAGTGATGAAAAATGTTTTTTTTATTATTATTTTTTTTTAGATACATTACGTACATCTGGTTAGGGTAGTCGTCTCTCAGTTTGTAAGTGCTCAACTGTTAGCACTGCTCAGGAGTCAAAGGAATGAGGAATTACTTCAGGATTACTACCACCATGTTTAACTTGTTTCACACAGATTGTGCACATGGGTCAAACTCAAGGCAAAGGTTCAAGTTAAATGTGGTATAGCAAATCACGTGTTTACTTCTTAAAATCTGCACCAAAATTTAAGAAATTTTGTCACATATGTCAATATATTCCAAGCAGTTTTGGAAATTATGAAAATTCTTACTAAAAATGAACAAGAAATTAGCATTTCTTTGACTTCTGATCTCAAAATAATAGTCTGTTGTGTATTTCTAATAATATGGAATAAATTGTTTACATTTATATGGTTTCATTCGCAACAGTTATTTGAGGGAAACACAACAACAATGAATTTGACACTCCTGCTCACTGCTTACATTCAAATGTGGCCTGTGTGAACATAGACTCATAATATAACTATTGTTATATATTATTCATATATCTAAAAAAGAGTGTAAATCGAATTGTCCCTCTAGGGAACAATTAAATGTTGTTGTGTTCACATCACAGTTTTTAATTGCTTTTTTACAGCTTCCACCCACAGGAGACTTGACTAAGAGTTATCCCACCTCTGTTCCAAAAAAGAAATGTCACAAAGGTAAAAGTTCCCAGCGGTCACAGTAGTTAGGCCAACGTATTATTACAATTTTTACTCCAAGTTCCACCTAAAATTGTTGTTTTATGTACTACCAATATCATGATCAACATTAAAATACAGTAGCATAGTCAGCCTAAGTGTTCATGTATTTTTTTTTTTCCCCACTAATGACTGAATTTCCTTCCCAGGACATACAACGAGCTGTGGGCAGAGGCCCAAGTGGAATTGAGTCGTCTTTTAGTCGATGAAGTTCCCCCTCAGCCTATTCCGCCAGAAAAGGACAGAGTATTATTCTTCCAAAGAGTAGCCATGCTGTACGTGCGCTATCTGCAGATTTTCAGACAACTAGAGAAGGTCTACGATCAGTTGGTGCAGCCTCAGAAGAGGCGACTTGTTCTGTATACCCTCGAAAGTGTAATGGGTCGAGTCTTAGAGTTGAGGAATGAAATGGTGGAAAAAGAGTTATGCGAGTATCATTACATGGATGATGTCCTACACGACCTAAAGCTCACACCTGTAAGTTGGAGTCCTGACAACTAGATTTAATAAAATCAAGTTGATTTGACTTCTGTCAACACTTCTCTCACCAGGCTGACCTTGAGATTCCCATCCCGCACTATTTCTTGAGTGAACGCAGCCAAGCAACTGAAGAGAACGCAACAATGCTTACAAATATCCTTCAAGCAGTGGAGACTACTGGAATGCAAAAAGTCAGTGAGACGTCATACTGATGGTGGGCTGATACCGCGTTTATTTTTTTTGGGATC
Source organism: Syngnathus floridae (assembly GCF_059516105.1). Classification (NCBI taxonomy): domain Eukaryota; kingdom Metazoa; phylum Chordata; class Actinopteri; order Syngnathiformes; family Syngnathidae; genus Syngnathus; species Syngnathus floridae. Next base: position 7,818,027 of record NC_142425.1, read on the forward strand.
ATGGAGACGGATGATATAAGCCGCTGATACTTAAGATTTGGCATTGTGTTAAATTAAATTGTATTTATCAAAAGTGCTTTAAGTCTCGGTACTTGGTATCGTAAGTACATAAAGAGTGAATTGTACTTGAAAAAAAAAACTGGTATCGAACGTCATTCAAAAATACATTAGCTTGCACAAGTGTATCTAATGAAAGCTCGTATTGTGTATTTTTCCACGGGCATATTAGCGTGCAATAAAGGGCATGAGTCAAGACGAGGCCATCCGAATCATTCAAGTGGCAGAGAGGGCACGCCAAGGTCGCCTGAGGGCCGCCTTGAATGAAGCCAGTCGAAGATTGAGCAAGATACCCATGGCTGAGGCGCCTGAGCCCGCTGATATGGACCGAGCCGCAATCCGCATCCAGAAGGTTCTTTGTTGTCAATAATCCCCCAAATGTTTTTCTTTAGTTTCACCAATTTTGTTGATTTTAATTTGAAGGTTTGGAGGGGCTATGTAGAGAGGAAGAAAACAAAGGCTGCTCGCATTGAAGATATGACTTTTCTGGGAATGGTAATTGAAGTTCTGCAAATTCTACTTTATTCACAAAACTGCTGTCTGTTATTTTATATTGCAAACTTTTCTGTCAGATCCCACATCCAAAATATCAGGCACCATGTGAGGCCATAATCACTGCCCGAGCCAACGAAATGGCCATCCGACAGAGGCAGAAGGAACATCAGGATGATTACCAAAAGGCTGTGATGGAAATCACAAGCCAACTGATCGAGGTGGAGGGTCAAGACATAGGCAATAACCTGAAGGAACAAATCAGGCAGTGGTTTATTGAATGTCGGTTAGTTGGACACAAAGCTCTTGTTTTGATTTGTGTTTAAATTGTTGAGCAACTTATTCAAGGTATTTCTTTTTTTTTCAGTAATCTAACAGGAGTATTCCCAGACTTTCCAGATCAGGATGAGGGAGGATCAGCCATACTTTTTGCTGAAAAGGATTATCAGCTGGTAAGACACATTTAGAAAAGTTGATTTACAGGCATGATGTTTGTTGTTGTTTTTTTTTTTTTAGGTAGTGAAAGAAATGGAAGAAAATGAAGAGGATGACAAAAATAAAAAAGGAAAGGGCAATGACAAGAAAGATGCAAAAAAATCCAAGGAGAAGAATGCGGTAAAATTCATTCGTCTCTTGAATTGATGAAAAGGGAATAATTACCGTCCAACAAACTAAATCCATCATGTAATATGAATGATCACACAGGAAGAAGAGGATGGCTTGGTGATGTTACCATCTGCTTTTTTGGCAGATTTGGAAATGTGCAATAAAACCTATGCCGGTAATTCAACTCTAAGCCGTTAAGCCGAGACAATCGCTCACAATGTGAGTTTTTCCACAGATTTCTGGGAAACCCGCACCGAATCTCGAAATTTTAACCAGCGGCACGAGGTGGAGCTGATCAAGGAGGAGAAAAGGGTGGACATTTTGTCAGAGATTCGGATAAAGGTGATGATTTAGGGATGTAAAAGATAAGTTAAAGAAAAATCAGTATGCCAACATCAATATTGTTTTCTTTCTCAGGTGGATGAGGATATGAGACAGGAACTGGCAGACTGGAGGCTTGCTGTTGAAAAAACCCCAGCTAAAGTTTACAAAAAAGTGTGTATTGTGTTGAGTAAAGACAAAAACAAAATCTAGTATGCTTCAGCGATACTTGGCCGCTTTGCTTGAATTCCCGTCAACTGTGTCACTATTTGCAGAAAAAAGCTGGCAAGCGTGATAAGAAGAAGAAGAAAAAAGGGGAAAAAGATTTGACACCCGATAGGTGAGACATCTTTGCAATGTATTTTGGCGCCAGTTAGTGGAATAAGAATACACACATTGGATATGAAAAGCCTACAATTTTTAAGATGTTTTTTTTTTTTTTTACTTCCCCTCTAGAAAAAATCCCCCCCAAAAAATCAATTGAGTTGTAGAAGTTATAGGTCACATTAATAGTGGATTAAATTAATATTGGTCTCTTGATTTTTACTTCGGCTCTAGAAAAGATTAAATTGAAGCAATTGGGTACAAATTATAGGTCACATTAATAGTAGATTAAAAACAAACAAACAAACAAACAAACAAACAAATAAATAAATAAACAAATAAATAAATAAATAAATAAATAAATAAATAAATAAATAAATAAATAAATAAATAAATAATCTTGGTCTCTTTTATTCATATTGCACAAATCTTGTATCTGAACAAGGGTGTGTAGACTTTTTCTATCTTCTGCAGTTAACTCATGTCTTGTAGGACTCTTGCATCTCTATGTCAAGAGATGGTGGAGGAGGGTTTGTTGAGGCAAGTCAAACCTGTGCAAATGCAGGACTACATTGGTAAGTCATGGCAATTATTTTTCTCCAATAAATCAAACTTGATTTATCCCTAGCTGGAGTTTTGAGTTTTTCCTTGCGCTCTTGGGAGTTTAAGATCAGTTTAAGATCAGGGGATGTTTGAGAATATCTTTCGTTCTTCACATTTCCTGAGTGTTGTTGTTAGTCACCTAAATGTTGAACAGAGGCTGTGATTTACCGAAGTCAAATTCCTTGTTTGGCACGCTCAAACATGGCGAATAAAAAACTCTTGAATCTTGAATCTTATTATGTGGATTTTTTTTTATATGGTTCTTGGAGTGGCTCTGATTCGGTCGACCTAATGTGACCAATGAGTGTATTTTTATTATTTTACAGTAATGTGCTGCCCTCTTCTGGTGTGAGTTGATAACTCCAAGCTCATGCTGATCAGAAGTTACCGAGTAATCAATTTCTTTTTTTTTTTTTTTAAGGTGACTTCAACTATCTTGGAACCACACTGAGACGGAATGACATCGAACCCATGCCTTCAATGGCGGACGTGCGACAAATCGTATCTCTCTATGGAATTCTACCTTTAGGTAAGACAGAATAGAAACAAATTGTTTAGAGTGATTATGAGTTGTTTATCATTTGCAGGTTCTCAGGTAGTCCACCAGAAGGCCCCCTTTATAAAGGCCATTTTACTAGCCGGCCCACCAGGAGTTGGTAAGAAGATGTTGGTCCATGCAGTCTGCCAGGAGACTGGCGCCACCCTATTTGACCTTTCCCCTCTCAACATTGCTGGGAAGTATCCCGGCAAGAGTGGCCTGACAATGATGCTCCATTTGGTGTTTAAGGTTTGCTTACGTTTCAAGTTACCAACACTCCTTAAATTGTCATGACAAAGAAAAAAAATGCAAATCCTTACATGATCATTCACAGGTCGCAAGATTGATGCAGCCTGCAGTCATATTGATTGATGGTGCAGAGAAAATGTTCTACAAGAAAGTTCCCAAGGAGGAAAAGGCGGTATGTCTGAATATATATATATATAAAAAAGAAATACCGCATATAATTTGATCAATCTTTTCTAACTAAAACGCTTCACACATGTCCAGTTAGAACCGAAACGTTTGAAGAAAGATTTGCCCAAAGCACTCAAGCTGATCAAAGAAGAAGATCGTGTTCTTGTCATAGGAACAAGTAGAGATCCCATAAGTGCGGACATCAAGTCCATGTGTAAGATGTACACAAAGGTTATCCTCATCCCAAGGCCGGACTACGGATCCAGATTCAGTAAGAAACGACACACTAACGCAAAACTCGAACAAGTTTGTATTAAAATGAATGTATTACAGTTTTGTGGAAGCAACTGATCGAAAAACACGGAGGGAAGATAACATCAGCGTTGGACCTCAGCTCCTTGTCAAAAATTTCGGATGGCTACACCCCGGGTTACATGATCCAGGCAATCCAGCAAGTTATTACCAAGAGACGACTCCTTCTGCAAGATAAGAGGCCTTTGACCGCTATTGAGTTTGTGGCACCATTAGCCAAGTTCACACCCGTGTTTCAGGATCAGGAAGAAGCCTTAAAAGTACTTTTTCTTTTATTTCATACAACGATTATCAAAATATTATTTGAGAAAATATGAAGCAATTTTAATTGTATTTGAGTGTGCGCTTGTGTGTCCAGAAATGGTATGCAAAGACTCCCTTGGGAAAGAAGCGAGCTAAGGCGGCTGCAGAAAGGGAAGAAGCACTGCAGGCGCTAAATAAAGAGAAAGCTGCCCCGAAGAAAGGAAAAGGAAAAGGAAAAGGAAAGAAATGATTTCCAAGAAATGTGTTTTAACATCTATGACTGTGATTATAAAATATATTATTTGAAATAAACTGCAATGTTGTACAAGTTTAATCAGTTTGTTTTTTTCCTGAAAGGTGCAACTTAGGTTTACCACAAGAGGGCGACAAAAACGCTTTTTAGGCACAATTGATGATTAGCATAAAAGCAAAAGGTAGTATAAGTGGCAATTATCCTTTTTAGCACCAATTAAGACAGAAAATAAAATCATTTTGAAGGTTGGTCAGAATAAGAACAAACTATATCATTTTTGGAGAGGTGAAATGAATGGTTAGTGTTTTAACTAGTTGTCATCTTGTAGGCTGTGCTGTAATTAGACGTGCGGGACTGTTGACAAGGCTTTAGTCAAGGACATCTAATGTTATTCTGTATGATGCAGCTGCCTGAGTATGGCATACTGCAAAGTATGTTATTACACCCACCTACAGGAAATGACTTTTAGGCCAGCTTAACAATTGAGTTGAAATATTTTTTGAATATATCGGCAAGTGACAATATTACAGCTGTTATGTTAAAGGAAATGTTACATGTGAGTCTTTGAAGGATTTGTTTATGATCTTTTTCTGTTACATAATTTTGGACCTCTACTTTCTATTCAAAAATAAACAAACCAACTCACTTAACAAAATGAACCTTTGTGATAAATGACGCAATGGAACTTTGGAAAGCGAGAGCGGTTTGTAGGCCACCATTCCACCCTTGCTGACGACAAGTTTTTTTTTTGTGCCGCTGCAGGACTGCGTGGAGATTACCGTGTCGATAGAGTTTCACTGGATTAAGGAGTGCTCAGTTCCACATGGGGCTGTCTATCAAGCCCAGCAAACACAATGCTGGGCCGTCCTGTGTTTGTGTTCTGTCTGCTTGTCTAAATTAGGAAACACATTTAAATCGGTTGTACGTCTTACTTTTTAATTAGATGTCTGTTGAGGTGCTATTATCTTTAGTTTGAACATCATTCAAAGGTAATCTTGTTTATCCTATGGAAAGTATGCAAAGCATGTGTAAGTGTTTTTTGGGAATGACGACCCAGTGAAATGTGTGAGCTCATTATTGCTTAATCTCTTCATGACCTTTCAACTGTGACGGTGGAGGAGGTTCCCCGAACGACAGCACACGTGAACATTACGGCCAATGACATGTTGCTTAACGAGCAGACTTAAACAGTCTTCATTCCTATTCAATTGAGTTTATAATGGAAATTACCATTCCTTATGAAATTGAGGTGAATCCTTATAAAATCCTGTCAGTAAAATTCCAGAGAACAAAATAAATTAAATGCGGCAAACTGTAAACATTTCGGCTAGTATGTTCGTCCTTCAGTCAAAGGTTCTGGGTTCAAATCTCTGCTCAGAGTTTGTATGCTCCGCCAGTACTTATGTAAATTTCCTCTTCCCAAATACCCAGAAATTACATCAAATTGAAAAATAGAAGAATTTAAGGGCTACGAAATGAATAGACGTATACAGGTCGAGCGAGATGTCAGAGCACTATCATAAATTTCTCGGCCTGTTATCTCGTCAATATTGCAACATTTTATTTGATTGTACTGATTCTATTGATGCATTCTGCTTCACACGATTGAAGCTATCTTTGCCCGCATACTGACAGAGAGCTATTTGGAGGTCAGTATGTGGGGAGGGATGTGTCAGCTGTTCACTAAATCGCTCCATCACAGCAGCAAGGGGAAAAAAAAAAAAAGTACCGGAGGCTGTCTTCTTCGGGGGAGTGCGACTCATATTCCCAATGTATGCATGCTGACTTGTTAATATAGTAAGCTTTGTTGAAAAGGATGTTTGTGTTTTTGTTGTGATGGTGTTATTTTATGCATTTAAGAAAAAGATATTTTGTTTTCCACCATGCCCAGCCAGTGTAAGGATGGATTTCTTTTAGAGTACATCTGAGTTAAAGGTGCGTACACTACTGGTGTTTTGTTTCTTGGCATGTGTCTTGATGTGTTTTGTGGATGGCTATTTGTGAATTATATCTTGGGCGTATGACATTTGTTTGGCCTAAATGTTAAGTTGAGCTATATTAAATTTGAATCCAGTGGTTTGTCGAGATGCTGTCCGAGTTATTCTGCAGCTGAAGCTATTTAGAGAGTCTTGTAAACATCTTTGTTTTCCTGATACTTGTATAGGCTCCAACTTCTTAGATTTGATATCAATCTATTCTCATTTTTTTAGCTTCCCTTTCTCATTTGAGTGTGGTAGAGACAGCATCGCAGCTGAGTCTATATTGGTGGTGATGAGCTAAGTCAAGCGAGGTGACAGAGATTAAACTCCTCGTCACTACAGGGGAGGTCGAGCATACCACCGTTGGGATCCACCGTATGGTAGTGATGCCATGTTTACTGACTTTTACACGGCCATCTTGGATTTTGTAACACTTTCTTAGCGGAGTTGATACCATCATAAGATGCTTTTGAGACATCCCCATTTCAAAAAGTTATGATTGTCTGTTGAATAATATTTCTTCTATCGGTAGCTGTTTTACTGTTAGAAAAGTATAGAGGCCAAACATGATTTTAGTCTATATATTAACTGCAAGCACAAACAGACAATGCACATGGAAATGGAAAATTCTATATGTGATCTTGCTGACAGGATGGACAGTATTGTCATGTGTGCTTGAATACTGAAATTCATTTTTAGAAACACCTCTACAGCATTGCAGTTTCCAACTTTGCAAACTACAAAGCAAACGATACAATACAACATTTATGGGTGACTCGACTGAGATCCGAAAATAGTCGTCTTGCAACTGGATGGCTTTGAGCCCAGTTTTCCCCTTTAAGTTTGGTAAATTGTACCAAGATGTGGTTGAGCTAGTCCAACAAAATGTAAATAAGACCCAAGCATGATTATTTTTGGTAAAGGTTCTGTACTGGAGCTAATCAAAGTACATCATACAAGTCAGATGTTCATCACTCCCAATAAAGAACTCCAGAAATAATTTCTATTGTTTAGTACAATTCAGGATTCTTTGCTTACTAAAGCGTGGTAGCTAATTTAGCAAACAGCTACAGGCAAACAGACAATCACAGATAAGTTTCCCATCATCCAAAGACTTACTTGTAGCTCATGTGTTTCCATTTCTGGACTGCAAGGTTTCAATCAATCAGAAGCAAGAAGTATGGCAGACAATATCCCTGGAGGAATAGTAGCAGCCGCAAGTAAGTTCTTCATTTGATTCAATTGCCCACATTGATTACTGAGTGCATACACAAACCTTTTTGTCTTCATGGTTCAGAGAACCGTCTGCAGGTGGTTAGAGGCTTGGAGGATGTACAAGTGTCGGAATGTGAGAGCTGTTCCTTTGAGGTGACCCTCAACTTGTCATACATCGAGGGAGTGTGGACCAGGGATGGGATGCGGCTCAAGTCCAAGCCCAACTGCCGCATCAGCACACACGGGAAAACGCATTCCCTGGTTTTAAACAGAGTGGCGTTGGCAGATGTGGGCTTGATCTCTTTCCAGGCTAATGGCATTCAGACCTCTGGGAGACTCACGGTTAGAGGTAGGCTTGGAAAACCAGCTAAGACCTTGAGAGTCCAAAACAAGTTCAAGATTCAGGTTTCATTGAGACTGTCTAATGGAACATGGAACATTCATGAAAACGTAATTGTTCTAACTTGTTTATTTAATTTCCTACCAGCTAGGGACATCTATATTGTCCAGGAACTTCAGGATGTTGATACTATGGAGCGTCAATCAGTCAGCTTCATGTGTGAAGTAAACCAAGTGGATGTAGATGGTCGGTGGTACAGAGATGACTGTAGGATCAGACCTGGGGACAACATCAAGATCAGACATCAGGGTGAATGAGCTACATAATTCACATAATGTAAACACATTTGTTTAAATGTCCTGGATGAAGGCATAGTGGTATTCTATCTGTTCTGAAACTGGTTTCAGGTAAAACCCACACCCTGTCTTTTAAGTCAGTCAGACCAGAACACGCTGGAGAGATCCGATTCACTGCGGAACGCGTCTCGTCTTACGCAACTCTTACAGTAAAAGGTGAATCCAAACATTTTTACCATTATGTTTGTGTTCTTGTGTATGTGCAAATTAAATTGTCACAAACCACAGTCATGCTACATTATGCATTATAGATTTGCTAAGCAGATTGGCGGACTTATTTATACAGAAGTCTAAGGGCAAAACACACACACAAAAAACGTAAACAAAAATTCTCAAGGTTTTACAACCATTGCATATTCTTCTGATTTTCAGAGCTGCCAGTCCAAATAGTACGTCCCTTGAGAGTCAAGATAGCCATGTATCACCACAGAGGTCTGCTGGAGTGCCAAGTTTCTCGAGCTAACGCACAAGTCAAATGGTACAAGAACAGAAAGGAGCTCGTGTCCAGCAAAAAGTACCAACTGGTCAGCCAAGACGTTTACAGACAGCTTACCATTGACGACGTCTGCTCGTCAGATGAAGACACCTACACTTGTGACGCAGGAGATGACAAAACCAGTTGTCAGCTTCTAGTTGAGGGTGAGATATATGCTTGCACTCCATACACAAAATAACAGAAATCATAAAACACAATTTATGAGTCACTAATAGAAGTGTGCTGCATGTTATGACTGTCCATGCAGAGCAGGCTATGAGCATCGTTCGGGGCATGAGCTCAGTGGAAGTGACAGAACCTGAGTCAGCGCTTTTTCAAGTGGAAACCAGCTTGAAGTCAGGAAGACCACCCAGATGGACCTTGAATGGGAATGTGTTGGAGCCCAGCGAAAACGTGGATATCTATAGAGAGGGTACCATCCACAGCCTCTGTCTCATTTCCACAGACAGCTCCATGTCGGGGCCTGTGGTTTTTGTCGCTGGCAAGAGCCGTTCTTCTGCGGAACTTACGGTAAAAGGTGGGTGAACCATCCCTCCCCCAAGTCCATCCCCCTCTGTGATCATTCAAAGGGTGTAGGTATCGCTTTCAGTCGGTGAAGTATCTCTCCCCGTAGAGCGGCCCCTCCAAGTTGTCCGCAATTTGGAAGATGTGGATGCCAAGGAGAACAGCTCTGTGACTCTGAGCTGTGAGTTTGCCCCCTCCCCCAGAGTGGTGAGGTGGTTTAAAGGTCGTACAGCTCTGAAGACTTCAAACAAGTACAGCATGAGGAGAGATAGGAAACGTGCAGAGTTGACAATCCATGGTTTGGTTGGGATGGATGCAGGGCAGTATCGCTGCACGGCGGGGGGTACACAGAGTGCGGCACATGTTAAGGTCGAAGGTATGTAGGCTAAATATGATTCATCGAGCTCAGACCTGATCTATATTTGCCGCTTGTATTGGATTCACTTTCTTTTTTTTGTCATAGTGCGAAAACTAAAGCTGGTCAAACACCTTGAACCAGTGGAACTTGAAGAAGATGGTGTTGCCAGTTTTGCTTGTGAGCTCAACTATGTGGTTGCCAACGTAGAGTGGCTCCTCAACAATGTCCGCCTCTATTCCAATGCCATAAACAGGATCCAACACATGGGTACCATGCACAGCCTCTTCATTAAGAAGCTGAGACCCCAGAACAGCAGAATCACCTTTAAAGCTGGTCTTCTTTCCGAGACAACAACTTTAAAAGTCAAAGGTCAGCTAAAATAAGAAGTCTTCTGATATTTATTTCAGAGAAATTTCCCATCAATTCCAAAATTATGTTTTCGATTGCCTTTAGAGCGACCTGCGGTCTTCCTAAGACCTCTGGAAGATGCAGTTGGGGAAGAACAAGGGGAAGTCTGCCTCCAGTGTGAAATTTCCAAAGAATCTGTAATCCCAGTCTGGAGAAAGAATGGCATTGTCCTGACGCCTGATGATAAACATGAGTTGTGCCAGTATGGGAGGTCCATGGCACTGATTATTCACTGCTTGAGTAAAGATGACGCTGGACAGTACACCTGTGACCTGGGCACCAGCCAGACCAAGGCTAAAGTTACTGTTCATGGTTGGTTGAAGAGAAGTCCAAATTAAATATACCTGGACATTGCAAATTCAAATGCTCTTTATCTGATCTATTTACAGATTTACACATCACTATCATCCAGCGCTTGAAGACAACCTCCATATTGGAGGGTGAAAGCTGCACTTTTGCATGTCAACTTTCTCACGTTCTTAGTGATGAGCCTTTCTGGACCATTAACGGTCAAGTGGTTGTCTCCAATGGACACTTCCAGATCATCAACAATGGGCGCAAGTACAAGTTGAGGATTAAAGATGCAGTTCTGTCCGACGCTGGAGAAGTGATCTTTGCCATTAATGACTTAAGCTGCAGGACCATGCTCTTTGTCCAAGGTGAACATCCAGTTTTAGAATCAATGCAAGATTAATTTGCCCTAATATGTTGGATGTCCTGTGATTTTAGAGAGGCCAGTGCACATTTTTAGGGATCTGCTGAATGTCAAGACTGTGCCAGGTGAGGATGCTGAGCTGAGTTGTGAGATCACCAAACCCGAGGTCAGCATCCACTGGCTGAAAAATGGCCATCAAATCAGGCAGAGTCACAAATACAAGATGAGTGTGGAAAAGAACCTGGCAAAGCTTATAGTCAAGAACACCACGATCAGAGATTCAGGAGAGTACTGCTGTCAGGCTGATGGGGTTGCCTCCCGTGCCAAGCTAGAAGTCCGAGGTAAGTACTTGAGAAAAATGGTCTGGATTATCACATTTTTCTTCAGGAAGATTCAGGAAAGATTATTGAGAGAAGGCAATAACAACAACATACTACAAGTTCTATAACGTGTATCATTCCAGAATTGCAGCACTCATTTGCACGAGAGTTAAAGGACAGCCAAGCAGAGGAAAAAGCTAAAGTGACTTTGGAGTGCGAGACCAGACAGCCAGCCAAGCGAGTAACCTGGTTGAAGGGCATGATGGAGCTGAGATCTAGTAGGAAGTATGTCATGAGGCAGAAGGGTGTGGTGCTGTCACTCACCATCACTTTTCTGGAGAAGTCGGACACAGATATCTACACGTGTGATGTTGGAACCATGCAGAGTCGTGCACAGCTGACTGTGCAGGGTGAGGAAAATCTCGGATACTCATTCAGTTAATTCTTCTCTGTTAACATGGCATTCCTTGTCCATTTTATGTCTGTCAGGCCAGAGGGTGGTGATCCTGGAAGAACTTGAGGACATAGAGTGCCTTGAAGGGGACACGGTCACATTCAAGTGTCAAATCTGTCCCAGTGACTACACGGGGGTGAAGTGGTACCTGGACGAGACTCTCCTCTACAATAATCAGCTTAATGAAATTCAAATGCTAGCGGGTGGATACCACACGCTGACATTTAGACAGCTAGCGCGCAAAGACACCGGTACCATTTCGTTTTCAGCCGGTGATAAACGATCGTATGCGTCACTGTTGGTCAGAGGTAAGGTTTTGTCTTTGTTTCTTATATTTTTCCATTTCATTCCATCTTTAGTTGCTTTGACTTGTTTACATTACCAGAGAGACGGCCAACCATTTGTAAAGCGCTTGAGGACTGTGAGGCGATTGAAGGAGGGGGCCTAGTTTTATCCTGTGTGACCTCAAAGCCTTGTCACATCCTGTGGTACAAAGATTGTTGCTTGATGTGGAACTCGTCAAGGTATTACGCAACTCGTTCCGGATGTGAGGCTCGGCTGGCGATTCGGGAGGTCTGCCAAGGTGATGCTGGGGTGTATGAGTGCAGTGCTGGATCTGTTTCAACGAGGGCTGTTGTAACCGTCAAAGGTATCAAGGGGGATTCTCCAACAAAATATTGTCAAACAATATTTTGCCTTACACTTCGACTCATGTTTTTAGCGATCCCAGCTGAGTTCACAAAGCCTCTTCAGAACGTAGAGTCCCGAGAGGGTGAGACTGCGACCCTGACTTGTGAGTACTCTCTGCCGGGAGTCCAGTTCCAGTGGAGAAAAGGCATTGAGAGCCTCAGGCCTGGAGACAAGTATGTGATGAAACAGAAACAGACCATAATTTCACTCATAATCCGATCTCTGAAGCCAGAGGACTCTGGGGAATACACTTGTCAGTGCAGAGGCCACCACACAACAGCAAGGCTCAAAGTCCAAGGTGAAGCCATGTCACTCATCTTGTTCTTCGTAGGGTTAGGGTTAGTCAAAATTGACCATTACTTTCTCTTCCTTATTTGTCTCTTGCTTTCCAGACATTCCGATTACATTCATCCAGCATCTGAAGAACATACATGCCGAGGAAGGGAACAATGTCATATTGCGATGTGAACTATCCAAATCTGGAATACCAATAGAATGGATGAGAAGCCAAGAAGTGCTGAAGAACGGGGTGAAGTACCAGATGAGAAGATGGGAGACGACATTAGAGCTTTTGATATGGAAAGCTGTTCCTGAAGACAGTGGGTTTTACAAATGTGTGTGTGCTGATCAGGTGACATCCGCCACAGTCAAAATCAAAGGTAGCAAGTATTTCTATCACCAAAGTACCTTATAATCGTGATTTATCGGTGCTAAATATTCCTGAACTCTCCTCAGCTCTGCCGCTGACCTTCAAGCAGAAACTGCGCAATGTAACCTTTGAGGAGGGAAACACAGCAATTTTACGCTGTGAGATTTCCAAAGCATCTGCCTTTGTGGAGTGGCAAAAGGGGGGGGATGAGCTCATCAAGAATGGCGACAAATATCACATTCGCCAAAGGGATACGCTGATTGAACTGAGGATCCTGGATGTGACGCCGGAAGATAGCGATATCTACACGTGCATTTGCGGGAACGTGGAGACCACAGCGGCCCTCACTGTGAACGGTACTGTCGTTGTAGTAAAAAGTATCAACATTTATTATTCGTACACTTTAAAGACATTTTCTGCTGTTATGTGTTAATGTTTCGTGAAGATACTCATAATTCCATGTTGCTTTTCAGCGCTCCCGATCACCTTCAAGCAGAAGCTGAAGAACCTTCAAGTGGAAGAAGGTCACAACATCACGCTCTCTTGTGAGATCTCAAAGCCTGGCGTTGCAGTGGAGTGGAGGCTGGCTGGTGAGCTTCTAGAAGATGGAGAGAAATTCCAGATGAAGCAGAGAGGCTCCGTGCTGGAGCTGACCATCAGCAATGCCTTGCCGGAGGACAGTGGCGTCTACACTTGTGTCTGCAGAGACCAGAAGACCAAGGCCACAGTTAAAGTCATTGGTATGTTACGTAAAATACAAAAGGTGTTGTAACTAGTTTAAAACATGGTTTTGAGTTTGGAGTCTTATGCCGATCCCTGACCACACAAATGGAACAAAATTCCGAGAGGAACACCCTAAAATTGTATAGATTGAAATGTGAGAGCAACTCCAGATATTTGAATCAAATGCAGTTTGTTGTCCATGTAGCAGATCATCTTCAGAGCTTTATTGACTACATGCCACAAACTGGAACATCTTCTTTGTTCTTTGAAGCTGTTCCCGCCACGTTTAAAGGAAGTCTGAAAAACCAGGAGGCAGAGGAGGGCAATAACGTGACGCTCCGCTGCGAAGTGTCTAAAACAGATGCCCTGGTCGAGTGGCAGAAAGACGGGAAGGTTCTGTCTGAGGAGATGTCGGGACGAAAGTATCACTTGAAACTTGAAAGGAAAACAGCTGAGTTGACAATTGTGAACGTTCAAGAGGAAGATGCCGGGTGGTACAGCTGTATTACTGGAGATGAGAAAACCACGGCAGAGCTAAAAGTGAAACGTAAGTAAAATTAACATGGCAGGATAGTTAAAATATATTCAGTGCTGATGACTTAAATCTTCTCCGCCAATCAGCACTTCCTGTCACATTCAAACGTGAGCTCAAGAATTTGGAGGTAAAGGAAGGTGACAGTGGGCTTTTCTGCTGCGAGCTCTCCAAACCTGGAGCTCCGGTGGAGTGGCGGAGAGGTCGTGTGCTTCTGAGCAGTGGAAGCAAGTATGAAATGAAGCAGGAAGGACCTTACACAAAGATGATTGTCAACAACGTGCAAGATGGAGACGCTGGCAAATACATTTGCAAAACCAAGGATACCCAATCAACTGCAGTGCTGTCAGTCCTGGGTGAGTTGACATTTGAAAACATATTGCTTTACTGTATTTTCCACACTATAAGGCGCACTGGATTATAAAGCACACCTTCAACGAATGGCCCATTTTAAAACCTTGTCCATATACAAGGCGCACCTTCAAGGAATGGCCCATTTTAAAACTTTGTCCATATATAAGATACATACATTTGGCCCGCGGGCCGGACTTGGGACACGCCTGCTGTAGTGGATCAATATTGGTCCACATATAAGGCGCACCTGATTATAAGGCGCACTGTCGGCTTTTGAGAAAATTGGGGGTTTTTAGGTGCGCCTTATAGTGCGGAAAATACGGAACTTTTGGTAACTCCAATAAATATCATTTTCACTGATATACAGGGCCCAAAATTCCTGTCCTCAGGTATTCTCATTCTTTTTTTCCCTGCCTGACAGGTTTACCACCATGTTTCACGCTCATGCTCGCCAACCAGGAGGTGATTGAAGGCAACAGTGTGTTTCTCCGCTGTGAGCTGAACAAACCTGCCCAGTCAGTGGAGTGGAGGAGAGGAGGGCTTGTGTTGAGGCAAGGAAATAAGTACCAGATGAGGAAGAAAGATTTACAGCTGGAGATGACTATTAATGAAGTCACACTCGAGGACGCTGGTGATTACGCCTGTATTTGTGGCGAAGAAACTACGACAGCTTTTCTTTCAGTGAATGGTCAGTATAAAAAGGATACCATCACTAATAATAATCATAACAAAATATAATTAATATAATATTCCCTCTAGAACGGCCTGTCAAATTCCTTCGTGAACTGAGTAATATTGAAGTGCAAGAGGGCAACGGGGTAACACTTAGCTGCCAGCTCTCCAAAGCAGGGCTCACTGCTCAGTGGATGAAAGGAGACAATGAGATAATCAACGATGAACGGTATCAACTCAAGCAGAGAGGTTCCACACTGGAGCTGGTCATCAGAAAGAGTCAGCCTGAAGATAGTGGCGTTTATAGCTGCATTTGCGAAGATATTAAAAGTACTGCTACGATTATAATCACTGGTGAGACGTACATGTATTTTACTGCATTAGCTGAATCACAAATTATTCCATTATTATTATATTTTTATATTTCATGTTGTAGTCAATAAGTGTACATCCCTCTGCAGCAATTCCAGTGACGTTCAAGCAAAAGTTGAAAGACCAAGAAACAGTGGAAGAGAGCAGTGTGATACTCCACTGCGAGCTCTCCAAACAAGGAGTCCCAGTTGAGTGGAGAAAGAATGCTCACCTCCTGGTGGAGGGAGACAAATATCAGATGAAGCAAGAAGGCAGGGTGTGTGAGATGCTGATCACGGATCTAACCCTTAAAGATACTGGCGAATATACCTGCTCCGTTGGAACAGCTGTGACTTCGGCTGATATCAAAGTAAGAGGTAGGCTTCACTCAAGAGAACCAGAAGAATCAGAGTTGCTGGTTTATCCAATTAAATTATCTGTCACAATCATAAATCTTTTTTTTTTTCAGTTCTTCCTATTACATTTAAGCAAGAAGTTCAGAATTTGGAGCTAAAGGAAGGTGATAGTGGAGTGTTTTGTTGTGAACTGTCCAAACCTGGAGCTCCAGTGGACTGGAGGAAAGGAAGAGTGATCTTGAAGCCTGGCTACAAATACGAAATGAAACAGGAAGGGAGTCTCACCAAACTGTTTGTCAACAATGTTGAAGAGAGTGATGCTGGGAAGTACACTTGCAAGACGAAGGATAGCCAATCCACGGCTGAGCTCATTGTGAAAGGTTGATCATTACTCACATTACCAATAATAAACCAAGCTGTCCGATCCAAATGTTCACAATGACATGTATTTCCAGCACCTCCCATCACATTCAAAACCAAGTTAAAGAACCTGCAAGTGGAGGAGGAAAACAGCATGACGTTGACATGTGAATTATCCAAACCTGGTCTTTCTGTTGAATGGAGGAAAGGCCAGGAGCTGTTGAAAAATAATTTCAAGTATCAGATAAGAAATCGAAACGGCATGATGGAGCTGACCATCAAAAACACTCAACTGGAGGACAGTGGAGTCTACAGCTGTAGCTATGGCGATACCAAGACCGTAGCGAACATCACTGTCACCCGTAAGTCACGATTGTTCTTTGTAAATCTGTGTGTTTCAAAATCATAAAAAAATTCTCTATTCCACATCAACAGCTATTCCCCTCACCTTTAAGATGGGTTTAAAGAACCAGGAGGCCGCTGAGGGAGGCAACGTGACCCTACGATGTGAACTGTCCAGGACGGGGGTATCTGTCCAGTGGTGGAAGGGAGAGGACCAGCTCTCTCCAGGTGGGAGGTATCAGATGACCCTCAAGGAGACCATAGCCGAGATGAGCATTAGGAATGTCCAGCCGGAGGACGTTGGGGAGTACAGTTGTGTCTTTGGCGAGAAGAAGACGACGGCGGAAGTGAACGTTAGAGGTATTCAATGCTTTTTGTTTGTTCCTTCAGAATCTCATACCTGGGAGCGGTGCAATTGTTTCCATAGTTTGTCTTGCCAAGTAACAGAATATATTTTTCTCCATGCTAGCGGCAGCATCAGTGTTCTTTGAGAAGGAACTGGAGAGCCAAGCGGTGATGGAGGGCAAATCGGTGTTGCTGTCATGTGAAGTTTCCAGTGCGAATGTTCCTGTCACATGGAAGAAGGACAACATTGCCATTAAAGAAGGGGGACGAGTAATTATTACAAAAACAGGACCTATGCATATGCTGGAGATCAAGCAGCTGAACCTGGAAGATGCTGGCGAATACTGTTGCATCACCAGGGGCAAGAAGACCACCGCTAAGTTGGTTGTGAGGGGTATGTGCTAACGCAAGAATCTCCTCCCATGTTTGCCTACTCCATTGCTACAAAGGTGTTCTTTCTCCTGCACAGAGCGAGTGCGAATAGTTACAGAACTTAAAGACATCACCGTGACTGCCGGGGAGGACGCCATGTTTGTGTGTGAGCTTAGCCACGCCAATGTGACTGAGGGTGTGTGGTGGCTGGGCTCCAGTCCACTGCAGAGGAACGAAATGAACCAGATGACATACCAAGGTCGCACACACCGACTTGTCCTCACCATGACAACACCTGAGGAAACAGGCATTGTGGCATTTGTGGTTGGGGAGGAAAGGACATCAGCTAGTCTTCTCGTGGTGCCAAAACCCAAAGGTATGGAGAGATGTAGCTATGGGAAGATTTGTTGATCTAAAGAGATGTTTTCATTTTCAGTTTTGTTTGAGGAGAAGCCTCAAGATGTTCAAATCTTGGAAGGAGAAATTGCTACTTTGTCCTGCACAACTTCTGACTTCACCACCCCTGTTACCTGGAGGCGCAACCACATCCCTCTTCGAAATGGCGATAAATTTGAGATACGAAGGGAGGGAAAAGTCAATTTACTGCTCATCCATGCAGTGGAACCAATGGATGCTGGAATTTACTCTTGTGATACAGGCGACGCACAAGCCAGTGCCAAGCTTACTGTGAGAGGTAATATAGGAAGCAGTGTGCTTTACGAAGAGAAGGTTATGTCCATTTGTGCCTCTTTGCTTCTCCAGAGCTCCCACCATTCTTCCAGGAAGAGTTGCAAAATGTTGAGACTGAGGAGGGAAGCTCAGCCGTCCTTTACTGTGAACTCTCCAAATTGGGGCTGCCGGTACAATGGAAGAAGAACAGGTTGCCACTTAGGGCTGGCAGGAAGTACGAGATGAAGCAAGATGGTTGCTTCCTCCAGCTTCACATTAAGGAGCTTAAACTTGAGGACAGTGGTAGCTACACGTGTCAAGCAGGAAATGTAGAAACTACTGCAACTGTTACAGTCAAAGGTAAGGTCGAGATCATATTGCAATTGAGCACATTACATAGACAAAAGCATCATTATATTAATATTTTGGTAACGTGATGTCCATTATTGCCCAGAGCTACCGCCATTCTTCAAGAAAGATTTGAGAAATGTGCGTCTGGATGAGGGAGGTTCTGTTACCTTGAGCTGTGAGCTGTCTAAACCTAGTGCGCCAGTGCAGTGGAAGAAGAACCAGCTGCCTCTGAGGGCTAATAGGAATTATGAGATGAAGCAAGATGGCTGTCTTCTCCAGCTTAGCATTGTGGACCTTAAACCTGAAGACAGTGGCAGCTACTCATGTCACGTAGGAAGTGTAGAATCATCTGCAACTTTAACAGTGAAAGGTAAGTACAGTGTCTTCTTATATTCTCTTCACAGTCCTTTTCTCATCCTTGACTACTTTTTTCCTAGAACTTCCGCCATTTTTCAAAGTAAACTTACAGAATGTAAAGGCTGAGGAGGGAGGTATTGTCTCCCTGCGCTGTCAGGTATCGAAGCCAGACACGGCAATACAATGGAAGAAGAATAAGTTGCCATTAAGAGCCAGCAACAAGTATGAGATGAAGCAAGAGGGTTGCCTCCTCCAGCTTGACATCAAGGAGGTCAAACCTGAAGACAGTGGAAGTTACACGTGTCAAGCAGGAAGTACAGAGACCACTGCAACCGTGTCAGTAAAAGGTACTGTTCTTGTACCTTTAAAACTTCATTGCTCCAAAAGATGATACAGTCCCCTTAACCAAATGCTGTGCTGAATTTCCCCAGAGCTGCCTCCATTTTTTGTTACAAAGTTACAAAATATTGAGGTGGAGGAGGAAGGTTCGATCGTACTGTCCTGTGAGTTGTCCAAACCTGGAGCGTCGGTGCAATGGACGAAAAACAGGCTGCCTCTCAGGGGCAACAGGAAGTATGAAATGAAACAAGATAGATGCCTCGTTCAGCTCAAAATCAATGACCTCAAACCTGAGGATAGTGGGACCTACATATGTGAAACAGGAAACGCAGAGACCGTTGCAACTGTTTGTGTAAAAGGTAACGTCCACTTGACAATTTTGTGAGCTCATATCCCTAAGCATATTTGTATCGTCCTTTTCTAGAAATCCCAGTCGCATTCAAAGCTGACTTGCAACGTATGGAGGCAGAGGAAGGAGATACAGCAGTCCTATCCTGTGAGCTGTCTAAACCTGGATTGGCGGTGCAATGGAAAAAGAACAAGTTACCTCTGAGGGCAAATAGGAAGTATGTGATCAAACAAGATGGCTGCCTTCATCAGCTTAACATTATGGACCTTAAATCCGAAGATAGTGGAACCTACACATGTCAAGCAGGAAGTACAGAGAGTTCTGCAGCTGTGACTGTGAAGGGTATGTATTTTTCTGCAATATACAGTTAGTTCTCATGAAGTTTAATCAATGATCTGCCCAATAGAGTTCCCATTATTCTTCAAAGAAGAACTAGTAAGTGTGGAGACAGAGGAGGGCGGCTCACTATCTCTGCGCTGTGAACTATCCAAACCTGGAGTGCCAGTGCAATGGAAAAAGAACCGACTGCCTCTGAAGGCCAACAGGAAGTTTGAGATGAAACAAGATGGAAGCCTCCTGCAGCTCAACATCAGTGACCTCAAGCCTGAGGATGGTGGAAGCTATGTATGCCAAGTTGGCAGTGTAGAAACCATTGCAACGGTGTCTGTAAGAGGTGCGTCCATTTTAGGAAAAGCATTTTATATCACCTTAATTATGTATAACGATGTTTTACTAAACCTCCTCCAGAGCGCCCGGTTTCATTCAAAGTGGATTTGCAAAGTATGGAGCTAGAAGAAGGATTAACAGCTGTCCTGTCCTGTGAGGCGTCCAAACCTGGAGTGGTAGTGCAATGGAAAAAGAACAAACAACTTCTGAGGGACAACAGGAAGTATGAGATGAGACAAAATGGTTGCCTTATCCAACTCACCATCAAGGACCTCAAACCTGAAGACAGCGGAAGCTATACATGTCATGCAGGAAGTGCAGAGACTTCTGCAACTGTAGCTGTCAGAGGTAATTTCTCATTTTTAGACACAGAATCATCGACATATTAAGTTAAATTTGTCAAAGACTTCATATATTCAACATAAATTTCTCCTGTTCTGTTTATAAACCAAACATCTAAGTACGATGAATTATATGCCCATTTTTGTAGAACTCCCATTATTCTTCAAAGAAAAATTGGAAAATGTGGAGACAGAGGAGGGAGGCTCAATCTCTCTATGTTGTGAGCTGTCTAAACCTGGAATGCCAGTGCAATGGAAGAAGAACAAAGTGACTCTGAGGGCCAACAGAACGTATGAGATGAAACAAGATGGCTGCCTCCTCCAACTCAACATCAAGGACCTCAAAATTGAGGACAGTGGTAGTTATTCATGTCATGCTGGAAATGCCGAGACTGCAGCAACATTGTCAGTGAAAGGTATGTATCGATTTTAGCGTTTGGTTGGTTCACTCATAGCATGTTACCAAATCTCGCCAGTCATCTTCTTACCATCTTTTGAAATTTAATTTCCCCAGAGCTGCCACTGAGGTTTGTGACAGACCTACAAAGTCTAGAGGTAGACGAGGGCGTCTCAATCTCTCTGAACTGCGAGCTGTCTAAACCTGGAATGCCAGCGCAATGGAAGAAGAATAAGCTACCTCTTAGGGCCAACAAGAAGTATGAGATGATGCAAGATGGCTGCCTTCTCCAGCTCAACATCAAGGAGCTCAAACCTGAGGACAGTGGTAGCTATACGTGTCAAGCAGGGGGTGCAGAAACCACAGCAACTGTTTTTGTCAAAGGTGTGTGTATATACAAATTCTATAGTACCATTCACTTTTAAGTTATTGTATCGCATCTGAATTGATTGGGCAGGTGAATATGTTATTTAAAATTTTGATGACCTCTTTTCCTAATACCTTCTAGAAATACCTTGCTTTTTCAAGAAAGAATTACAAAACACAGAGACCAAAGAGGGAGCTACAGTCGTTTTGTGCTGCGAACTGTCCACACTTGGGGTGTCAGTACAATGGAAAAAAAACAGAATGCCACTAAGAGCAAGCAGGAAGTATTTGATGAACCAAGATGGCAGTTTGCTGGAACTTCATATCAAGGAGCTAACTTCAGAAGACAGTGGAATTTATTCATGTCAAGCAAGAAGTGCCGAGACTTCTGCAATGGTGTCTGTAAAAGGTTGGTACATCTACTCTGTATGTATAAAATAAATGTACAGCAACAGGACGTAGTAATCTGGTATATTTTCCCTCACTCTAGCATCTGAGACCATTTTGCCAGATGAGGAACCTCCCATAATATTACCTCAAACAAGGAGTACCACTTCCAAACCTGAGAAAGTGAATCTTCCCGATGTTCACCCAGTCCCTCCAGAACCCAAGAAAAGGACATTGCGCAAAGCATCAATCACCACTTTAGAATCTGATTCAGAGCCCATGTATAACATAAAACAGCCCGTTCAGTCTTTGCAAATAGAAACTAAAGACCAGAAGGAGATCCAGACTGAAATACCTGTCAAGAAAGACCTTGAAAATGCTCAGGATTCATCCAAACCTGAGAGTGTGAATCTTCCCATAGTTCACCCAATCCCTCCAGAACCCAAGAAAAGGACATTGCGCAAAGCATCAATCACCACTTTAGAATCTGATTCAGAGCCCATTTTTAACATAAAACAGCCCGTTCAGTCTTTGCAAATAGAAACTAAAGACCATAAGGAGATCCAGACTGAAATACCTGTCAAAAAAGACTTTGAAAATGCTCAGGCTTCATCAAAACCTGAGAAAGTGAATCTTCCCGATGTTCACCCAATCCCTCCAGAACCCAAGAAAAGGACATTGCGCAAAGCATCAATCACCACTTTAGAATCTGATTCAGAGCCCATGTTTAACATAAAACAGCCCACTCAGTCTTTGCAAATAGAAACTAAAGACCCGAAGGGGATCCAGACTGAAAAATCTATAGGCACCGACTTTAAAAATGCTCAGAAGTCATCCAAACCTGAGAATCTGAATCCTCCCGTTGCTCCCCCAATCCCTCCAGAACCCAAGACAAGGACACTGCGCAAAGCATCTATCACTGCTTTAGAACGGGATGCAGAGCCGATGTTGAACATAAAAAAGCCCATTCAGTCTTTGCAAATAGAAATTAAAGACCAGAAGGAGATCAAAATGGAAAAATCCATCAAGACAGATTTTGAAAAAGCTCAGGATTCAAACCAACAGGAGGACAAAACGGAGGTTTACAAAGGACCAGCAATGTTAGTTGAGAAGGAGCTTCTGATTGAAAATGTAGAGACAGAGAGGATGCAACCAGCAAAGCAACAAATTAGGCCAGAAGTGAGTCAGCCAGGCATGATTCTTGAAGACAAGCACAAAGGAAAACCTTGCGAAAAAGTCGGAGAAGTTGAAAAACTAGATGAGCACCTAGAGACAACATTGTGGAAGAGACTTGAGGAGGTGAAAAAGGATGTAAAACCATCAGTAACATCCATTGGAAGCAAAATATTACAAGAAGCAACGTCTACTATTAAGGATAGTGAAGTGGGGAAGGCAGAAGAGGTTGTGAAACCCCCTTTGAGGTCAAAAGTAAAAGCAGCAGGAGAAAGAGAACCAACGGAATATGTCAGAAAAGAATCTGAAGATCTCATTATACAGTCATCAAATGCTACAGTCAATGATTCTAGCGAAGGAAATACAGACAGAATTCCCATAAAACAAATCAAGACCACAGAGAGAGTAGAGGAGCAAGTGCCATCAATAAATCAGCTGGAGAGTCACTCTGTAAAAAGAAAAGAGCCGCCTCAAGAGATAAAGACTGAAATAATTCTCCCAAGGCCACCTGTAAGGTCAAAAAGTAAAACAAGGACACCGATGGAAAAGCAAACGTCAAGAGACACTGAGACAGATCAAGATGAACAACCGGTGACAACATCCAGAGAACAACGACTAAAAGAGAGAGCAGCATCTATGAAAGATGAAGAATCAAGACTTGAGATGAAACAGTCAGTACTTGTAGATGCTGATCTGGTAGAGACGTCAGTTGTCCCCAAACAGCTGATTAAACATCCAGTAAGACCGATGAGAAAAGAACCTGAAACGGACAAAGAAATAGCTGCTGGATCTTTGGAAAGGAAGGACGAACAAGAAGAAGTGCGAATGACAGAAGAAATTCCTCTCCTCTACATCTCTGAAGATGAAACTTTCTCAGAAGCTTTGACCGAGATCCCACCTGACCACAGCGTCGTCCAACCTGCTGGCTTCTTTGATGAAACGTCACCCCAACCTTACACCCCGCCTACCATTTTGGTTCTCCAGAAGACAGTCCAGGATACTACACCAACGATTTACATGAGTGCTGAAGATGAACCACAAATGCAAGAGACTAATGGCAAGATCCAGATTCCCTTCAAAGACTACAATACTGACAAAGATACAAGACCAGTGTTGAAAGAGGTCTTTAGGAACCAGTGTGCAGATGTTGATGGTACCATCAGTCTCGTGTGTACTGTAGAAGGACAGTACGAGAGCGTGCGCTGGCTTAAAAATGGTCAACCAATCAGTAATGACGAACGACATTGTATTAAGACGGCAGAGGGAGGGGTATGCTCTCTTGTTATCACTGAACTGACCCTTAGTGACGGTGGCATCTACACTTGTGAGGTGGTCAATAAGTTTGGCACTACGTCCTACAACGGAAACATAACGGTGGTTGCACCCCAACAACCTGCTCAAACAATCAACAGGCAAGTGCATCCACCTCTTGCCGCAATTACTCCACTGCAGTTGGCTTCACAGAAACCTGAGGAAAAAACACAGATTCAAGATCAACCAACTTCAGGGACTGATCCTGATAACTACGTCGAGAATGTAGACGTCTCTTTGTGGGAAGCTTACAACCTGACAGAGCAGCAGATTCCGTTGAGCCTTCATGAGAGGAGAACATCGTCTCTCATCGCCACCAGCTCGAGTGAGTAATACTCTGTGTAGTTTATCCTGAACACATTTTTAGTTTTCTGCATTGAATTGTCTTTCTGTAACAGTGTCAAGTCCATCTGATTATGACACTGCACCAGATGTGATGGAACCCGTGGAAATTAAGACCTCAAGGTAATGGAGCCAAGGTTTTGTTATTCCAGATGTGTCTAATCCCAGTTCAGGACTCTGCCGCAGTGGCTAATCAACCAAGCTATCGGGTAAACAAGTGCTAGCTTGTTTAACAGCCGCTGGATTAGAAGCAATTAAAGCCAAACTGTGGCTGGGATTCTAATTTCTGGACCTGGATTTGACACATCTTATTCATTTTCATGGTTACAACTTGGTGTTTCATGTATATCACTACAGGGAGCTTCCTAAGGTATCAGAACAAAAGCCTCCAAAGGATTTGGATCAACACTTTTTACAAGTCAAAGGTCAGCAGTGATCCTACTAGACCTAGTTTGCTCCAGGTTTTGATCAATTATTACTTTGGTATCACTCTCATTTATAGGCACTAAAGAGGAACAGATGAGAACCCCATCTCCTAAACACCACAGAGCCCACACACCTTTAGCCAGCACTGTCTCTGGATCAGAATCTGAAGGGGAAGAGGATCAACGCGAGGTTTGGGCTTTCAATGGCTAAACTGCAATTGTCCATTTTATTGATAAACCTCTAACTTTTTAATTCCCTTAGACATTTGAAATGTATGTGGCCCGAGCAGACTGCAACCCAAACAGTGGAAGCAAAGACAGTTTTTTACTGAAGGAGGGTCAGTTCGTCGAGGTCCTAGACTCCGTTCATCCAGGCAAATGGCTCGTAAGAACCAAACCCACCAAAACCAATCCTGCTCGACAAGGATGGGTGTGTCCAGCTTACCTGGAGAAAAAGAGAAAGGTTTGATCTTCATTCTAGCTGTTTGTAAAATGAATAAACAGCTAATGAAGAGAAATGAGAGCACTATTATGTTTTGTGTTTTAACAGGAGGCCTTCACACAATTGCGGGCACCTCAAGAGGATCTAGATGAGATCGGTACCACAGGAGAAGAGTATAGAAGGGCTTTGAGGTTTGTTCACATTACAGAGCACTGTTCGAATTGTCTATTACTAACTAAATTTTGTTTTCTTCAGCCAACTGATCCAAGGTCTGATTGATGGTGAAGAGGAGTTTGTCAAAGAGATGAAGATGTTTATTTCTCATCCATTAAATTATTTGGACTCAAGTCGCCATGTTCCCATCAACATCATCAACCAGAAAGATATCATTTTCAGAAATATAAAGGATATTGTCCTTCTACATGAAAAGTACGCAATTTTACATTTTACCAGTAGACGGCAGATTTTGATATGAGCTACGGTTTCAGGTCTATTCTCCCTGGACTGAAAGAGTGTACAACAGACGATGATGTCGCCATGCATTTGATCCATCACGTTGAAGATCTTGAAGAGTATGTTCACTACATGCTCGGGCAATCACAAGCAGAGGCCTGCATTGCTGATAAAGCTACCCAACAATATCTCAAAGTAAGATTGTCCATGATAGTCTATCTGAGTAAACAATGAGACAGACGACAAATACTGTTTTACTGTTTTACAGGAGTTACCAGGCTCTGGTAGACCTGAAGCTCCAGTCATAGATACTTTGACCTTCCTCCAAAGACCAGTTGAAAGGATTCAGACATATCAAGCATTGCTGAAGGTCAATGATGACTCATTTATACATTTTTAAACATTGCATAATTGTCCACAAGGTGTCAACTCGGATTTGAATTTCCTTTCAGGAGTTAATTAAGAACAAGGCCAAAAGCAGTCAGAGCTGTTGTCTGTTGGAGGATGCCTACTCCCTTGTGTCCTGTCTACCCTGGAGATCTGACAACCTGCACCAAGTCTCCCTCATTGAAAACTACCCCGCCCCTTTGACTGCCTTGGGCGAGCCTGTGCGGCAGGTAAGATCAACCACATCTTGGAGATTTCTCTCTAGGAAGTAAGAGTTCTGAATGAGAAACATGTTGGTATTCCTGTTTTTCTCCAAGGGAGCCTTCACAGTATGGGATGAATCTCCAGAAACAAAAAAGACCTCCAGAGGGCATCAGAGACAAATCTTCCTATTCAAGGAATGCATTGTCCTATGCAAACTAAAAAGAGATGCCAACAAGAACTGTGATACGTTCACCTTCAAGAATAAAATGAAGGTAAATAAAATATCAATTGGTGGACGCTTGTTCATATAAATATTCATGTTCACATTTTGTCTCTATCAACCCCAGTTGAATGATGTGGAGCTAAAGGAAACGATGGGAAGTGATGAGAAGACTTGGGAGCTTTGGCATGAGCACAGGGGCTCAGTACGGAGATATACACTGCAGGGCCGCTCACCACTGGTGAAACTTTCCTGGCTGAAAGATCTGAAGGAGCTTCAGCAACGAGCCATCCTGCCCACTAACAGTAGGTCTTCCATATGACAAATCTCAATTTTTAAATGTTTATCTAAATGTTGTCTTTGTTTATGTCTATCAATCAATTAGACCCCCCTGTGTTTACATCCTTACTGTCGGACAACACAGCAAAGATCGGACAGACCGTCAAACTGAGCTGCAAGGTTACGGGATTGCCTAAACCTGTGATCACTTGGCTCAAAGGTCAGAATAATAAAAAATGACTCGCACTGCATCGGTTGACACGATGTCTTCTCCTCAGATGGCCTTGTGTTGGAGGATGATCCTCGGCACATTATCACAGCAGATAAGTCAGGCGCGTGCATTTTGATCTTGGACAGTTTGACCACTGAAGACTCTGGACAATATGTGTGCTATGCTACCAGCAGCATGGGCAGCACTGGTACTATGGCTACCATTGTCGTGCAGGGTGAGTCTCGTATCGAGTCTCAATATCATTCTAATGACACTTTGTATTTTCAACCTACAAAAGCTTTACTGTTTCATCCACCAGCGCCACCCAGATTTGTTAGTCGTCTGGAAAGTACTTGTCTGATCGAGAGTGAAGACATTCACTTCACTTGTTCCACTCGTACCACTCCTTTGCCCAGAATCAGGTCAGTATGTATTTTTTCCCAAAATCTCTGATACAAAGCACTTTTATGCCACTACGAGCCAAATAATAAATACCTATTTTTAAGGCCCTTCTACATTAGAAATACCCAATATGAAGGCAAAATTCCTTCAACTCTTATATTGCATCTTGCAGGTGGATGAAGGATGGCAAAGAGTTGACTGACAAGCAAAAATATTCAGTCTTGAATGACTCCCGAAGTGGAATATTGTCTCTAACGATCATCAATGCAACAGAGGCAGACATTGGACTGTATGAGTGTGAGGTATGATGAGCTCATATGTATGACGTCAATAAATCATCACTGATGCACATCGAAAATTTTATTTTACTCCAGCTTTCGAATGAGTTTGGTTGTGTCAAATGCAAGGCCGGACTGTGCCCCTCCTATGTCGCCCCGAATGAATCTGAGAGTGACCAGGCGCAAGACTTACCTCCTAAAGGTAGGACAGTTCGAGCTATACAAGGTAATTATGCTTTACAGAACAAAGCGGTCATTAGGGGACTTTTTTAGGGACATACTTTCATTTCTTCTACATGGAGGAAGTAAGCACATGCCATCGTTCACCACAGTTCATGTCTGTTCCCATTATAATGCCACTTGACAGTCCTGTGGGACAATTCATCCATTCTGTCAGACATTTACTTACTTTTCCTTTCATCCACTTCACTTGCCTACATCTGGAGTTGGGTCACCTAGGTAGCATACCAATTGCAGTTTAGTAAGCAAAACACGGATGAAAGAGAAATCGTCATTTATATTCATTCATCTGTTTTTCACTGTGAGTTATTGTCAATAGATTGAGGTCACACTTACCTTACTTAAATAAATTCAACCACTTGAGAGTTGTTGGCGCTACTATTTATGCTAACTAAACAAATGACTATGACTATACAGAGAAACTGGGAGCTAGACGTTACAAAATAAAACAAATCTGTTTGTATGTAAAAAGGTCTGTTAAATTTGTGCCTCTGACAATGTAAATTGTTTTTACTAGTATGTATTATCAACTTTGTAAAGGCATGTTATGTGTACTGGATCACGTTCTTAAAGATTGTGCAAGTGTACCACTGTTTTTCCTGTATTTTACCATTTCATTCTCTATAACCTTCATGATTTCCATCTTCCCCCTACTCGTCCAAAAGCAGAGGTTTCCTCATGCGGACCGCTCCATGTAAGTCATCATTGTCATGATAACATATAACCCGATCAATGTTTCCCGTTTTCCCCCCTCCCGTCAACGCATGCCCAGCTAACTCTTCGTCACAACAAATACAAGATGGTCATGTGCTGGGCAGATTTTCTTATACAGGAGTGGGCACATGTCTTGTTGATGTGGTGGATACTTTACTGTAGTTTCACTAAAGCCTGAAGCCAGCAGGTAAGACACGGTTGTGTTTTCTGTGTCATCTCAGGTAATGTACGTTTTACTCATGACTGTTAAATAATTCCAGTCATTAACAGAATGTTATTTTGCATTTTTTCTAGATGCAGACTCAGAGGACTGGTCATCTGCTTTTGTGAAGAAATGGCTGCAAACAGATTTTACTCCCTCCTCGGTTGTTCAGTTACCATCCATTCATGAACAGTGAGCATTTCATTAATACAAATGAAAATGTCATTTAAATTTTTGGGGGTAAGAGAAGAGATTATGTATGTAGGATTAATTATCTCATTCATTGCCATTGGATGTCAAAGATCCATTTTAACTGGGGTGGCAGAACACTTGAACAATTAAAACCCTAACCTCTTAATTGATTTTTTGCTCTCCAGAGCTGAGTCTAGTCTTGCAGAAGTTCCTCAGCTAGCAGGAACGGATCAGCCAACACAGCAGCAGCAGCAGCCTTCGTATTACTTGGAGGAGGAAGAAGAGGAAATTTATATCTCAGAGCAAATGCAGGAAATTACAGATGGTACTCCTTTTCTTCTGTATTAATAAAATGAACAATCACTCTTTTATAACTTATTTGTTGTCCTGTTCAGTTGCTCCCTTCATCCAAGTACCTCCTGAAGACGTTTGTGTTGAACCAGGACAATCAGCCACATTTACCGCCATCATTACAGGAAGGCCAATACCGCAGATACAGTGGTACAAGGTAGGAGTCCTGTATAAGTGAAACAAGAGATTCACTTAGAAGTTCAGTTCTTTGTACTTTTGATTTATTTGCTTTATTGGAACCCTTTTGTTTTTACTTGTATTGTAATGATGTCAAATGGGGCTTACAATAAGAAAGATTAGTGTTGTCACAGTTGTTTGGGTGTTGAGGTTTGATCCACTTTTTATTCTGAAGGACGGCGAAGAACTTAGAGCCAGTGACAATGTGGAGATTGTCCAGCATGCCGCCCGCTGCTCAGTGACCATAGTATGCCCAGAAAGTCAAGACAGCGGTATTTACACCTGCTTGTCTTACAATGAATCTGGCCACGTGTCGTGTCAAGCTCAGCTCTTAGTGGAGGAAGGTGAGACAATAGATCATTCCAATTCTTGGGACTGTGAGGAAAACTAAATATTTTCAGTTATTTAATGGTACCGCTGTTTCTTTTTAGGTTCATTAGGGTCTCAGGAGAGAGAGGTGGAGTTGGGGAAGAGAAGGAAGCTATTCACCGTCTATGATGTTGGTGAAGAAATTGGAAGGTGAGTCCATATTGTTCTGCTTCATCTCTGTTGAGATTCATCTAAGTTTTTTTTATCCCTAGGGGAACATTTGGGGTAGTGAAGCGTGTGATCCACAGAGGGACAAGCGAAGTCTTTGCTGCCAAATTCTTACCACTGCGAAGTAGCACCCGCACCCGGGCTTTTCAGGAGAGGGACTTGCTCTCCCGTCTGGCTCATCCAAGGGTGGCTTGTCTACTGGACTTCTTCTGCACCCGGCGCACGCTGGTGCTCATTACGGAAATGTATCCCTTTTTAAAAAAAATACGATAAACCCGTTTTGGCCTAGTAGATAAACTTCTTTAACAACTCACTAGCTGCTGTTCTCACGGCCTTGTAGACCATTTGTTACTCAGAGGGTTAGTCTCGGAGAAAGAGGTAAGAGATGTTTTTCCTCTTTCAAATTTTCTTTCAATGTATATTGTTCTTGTGAATTTTGCTATAAGACAGTAAATTATTTGTGATTCCAGGTCCAGTCATATATTCAGCAAATTCTTGAAGGTGTTGGACATATTCACAGCATGAACATTTTGCATCTGGACATTAAAGTGAGATTTTGGCTCAATTACAAAACTGGCAAAAATTGATACAATATTTATGCTGATTTATGTATAACCCCTCAGCCAGAGAATATCCTGATGGTATATCCACCCAGAGATGAAATCAAGATCTGTGACTTTGGCTTCTGCCAGGAAGTAGACACATCCAGACATCAGTACAGCATGTTTGGTACGCCGGAGTTTGTTGCACCCGAAATTGTTCATCAAGAACCTGTCAGTGCGGGCACAGATATTTGGTGAGTCGAAATCCAAATTCGACATTACAATAAAAAAATCACAATCTTTTAGCTGTGTATTGTGTGACAAGAGAATTTCTATTTGTAACAGGTCAGTGGGTGTGATGGCGTATTTATGGTAAGTTTCACCAGGCAACAAACAGAACTACACATCTATCCATTATCGTAAACAAATTTTTTTTTGCTATTCCTTTCTTTGCTAGTCTATTATGTCGTTGCCCCTTCGTGGGTGAAACGGACCGTGCTACACTACTGAGAGTGGGAGAAGGGACCTTAAACTGGGATGCCCCCGATGTCATGAGTAGAAGTCCTGAGGCCCAGGCCTTTCTTCGCTATCTTCTTCAACCAGACCCTGAGTAAGCCTTGTTCCATTCTTTCTTCTTTCACTGTGCAAAATATTTTAATTCCTGTCTACCACGTATAGGAAGCGGCCATCTGCCTTTGAGTGTTTGAGCCATGAATGGCTCCAGGTAAGACCTAAACTGTTCTGCAGTTTTTCAACTTGAAAATGAAAATCAACCAAAATGTAACTGTGATCAGGATGAAAATGCAGGGGAAGACACGGATGAAATTAACACAAAGGGTTTAAAGCTTTTCATCTCAAAAAGAAAATGGCAGGTGAGTTATGAATAATTCACGAAACTTGTGGAAATAAGAAATTCAGCGATTTGTCTTCAGCTTTGTCTTTTGATTCTTTGCCCCCAGCGTTCCTTGACTTGTGTTGGTTCCGTGCTCACCTTAAGGCCAATTCCGGAACTCCTAGATGCTCCTCTCAGATATACCGCGGCGACTGTTCCCCGTGAACACCAGGAGAACAGCAGCACCTCTGTGAGCAGTGGTTCATCATCCGAGTACGATGAGGCTGACTCTTGGGACTTCTTCCAGCACTGCAGCCCAACTGAAGAGGAAGAAGAAGAAACAGAAGATGACTATGACCCCTTGAGCGAGCGAGCACGGATCCCGAAACCCTTTACCGAACTTCATCAAGGTCTATATGAGGAGGAAGACGTGACATTTGGGGAGGAGGAGGAGGATGACGAACTGGTCGGTCGGAGGAGCATGCTAGAACGGAGTGTAAGCAGGCAGTCCGCTGCGTCATCAGATGTTTCGTACCTCCAAACTCCTCAGAATGAAAGAAGGTTCAACAAGGGCAGTAGTCCCTCTCTTAACCTTTCCGATGGTGACGAAGGTTCAGGGAGCGATGCGGGTCGAATCCCTCGAGGCAGCGTGATCCGTAGCACTTTCTACAGTTCATCTCATCAGCTTTCACCCATGTCTGCCAGACACATGACATTACGAGACAAGTTTCAGGCCAAGAAGCAGGAAAGAGGTCGCAAGCCACTCCGGAGGAGCATGTCGGGACGCCTCAATGAACCTCTCATAGAATACGTGGAGGATGACATGGAAGTCAACCGAAGCCAGAGACGGGGTTCCACCCAGCCAACCATGCACAAATCTACTTCCTTTGACGGCAGCGTGACCCGTACCAATCCTCCACCCCAGAGAAGGAGCAGGTCTCTCGATGAGTACTCTCGGCGATCTCCCAGCTCACCCAAGCCCTCAAAGTCAGGTGACGAAGAAAGTACTCAAAGTATGAAGGAGGATTTCACAGACGATGAAGTGAGAGGAAGGAAACTGTTGGTGGTTCCGAAACCTCGGAGACCCATAAGAAGGAGGGGTTCAACTGTTCCTGCACAGGGCACCGCCGCATTGGGCGGTAGACCTGCTCCATTAAACCTCCTTGTGGGTAACAGAATCAGCCATGGGACGGATCATGAGCAATCAGAGGGTGACGCCTTCACTGGTTCCCAGGGTTCCTTGGCTGAATCGTTTATTTTGGAACACGGTGGTTCCGAGTCCTCCAGTAGACTTGGTTCATATGAGGAGCTCAGAGGGAGGTACAGATCAGAAGAGAGCGAAGGGTATGATGACCCGAGGGAGCCTATGATTTCATCATCCTCTCGGTCATTTCAAGAACTCAAACCCAGAGGCCAGTTTCCCCAAGCTCCACCACGTAATCGTACCCGCTCCAACCCCAACATATGTCGCTTGCAGATGTCATCAACACCTAGTCCAAGTCCTAGCCTCTCCTCTCTCCAGGCTCCTGAAAGACCTCCCAGGGCAAAAGATAAGAAAGAAAGCCACGGCCTGCAAAGACATGCATCTGCACCAGCTCTCGAACTTCAGCCACCTGCAGGAAAATCTCCAAAGCTGGGCCTCCTGAATATCTTTCGAAGGCAATCCTGGGCTAGCCATTCCTACTCGCAACTGGATAGAGCAGAGTTAGGACCAACACTTGGAGAGATCATGAAGCCAGATACACCTACTATGTCGTTCAGAAAGAAAATGAGAGCTTCAGCGTCAAGTTTGACCAAGCTGTTTTCGAGATCATCCAGTAAAGAAGATCTAAGTAAAAGAGGTGAACTATTTTTTTATTGCTACACTGGTGGCCGATTGAATAACTTTCTTTCAATGTTACAGGGCCAATTGTTAAGGGCTCAATGCAACTTGAAAGGGAGCATGGCCTTGAGAGTCCAAAAAAGAGGACCTCCAAGCGTTTGCCAACTTTCAAGATACCAGCATTCAAAAAATCAAAGGGTATCAAATTAGCCTTATGTAATTTGTCTGTTGCTCACAAAACACTCTTAGTAATTTTGCTATATTTCATTTTATTAGATCTTCTAGTCCGTCCCAACAAGGCTGATGTGTTTCATTTGGACGGAGGTGGAGTACTGCTGGTGTGGAAGCCTGTTCAGTCTAGTGACCCGGTTACTTACTGTGTGCAGTACTGTACAGATGGTTAGTTCACAGTCGAAACACATCTTTTGTAGGCTACATCATGTCGTCTTCTAAAAGAATGCAACATTGCTCCTCAGGTGGCGACTGGACAGTCCTCTCAGAAGATGTGACTGATAGCAGCTATGTGGCAAAGGATCTCCCCAGAGGACCTTCTTATGTTTTCAGGGTCGGCTGCATCACTAAAACAGGAGCAGGACCTTTCAGCGATGCTTCCGCCCCGGTTGTTATAGCAACTCACCATGAAGGTGAGGGCAAGAAACTTTCAAAAGAACCCTTCATCTCGTGATGCATTTTTTGTTGTTGCACAGATGCAAACATTCCTCTCATCCAGACTGAGTGCCTTGGTTCAAAGGTGGCTAGCTCAGAAGGTCAAGCAACACAGAGGAATTACAACTTCCTCTCAGAGATCAACAGGTTAGGCTTTTAGGAAGTTCTTGAAGCTTGCATTAAAAAAAAGCTATGTCCTTGTGCTCCATGCCAGATTATTTCTTGTTATCTTGGCCTCAGGGGTCGTTTCAGCGTGGTCAATTTATGTCGTGATGCTGAGACCAGCCAAGTGTTTGCCGCCAAGATCACACCTTACCGGGTGGAGCAGAGACAGTTGGTCCTGAGGGAATATAAACTCTTGAGGAGGCTTCACCATCCCCACCTGGTAAAACTGCACAGTGCTTACATCACTTCCTGCTACCTGGTGCTGGTGGAAGAGCTCTGTCCTGGCAAAGAGTTGCTCTACAACCTAGCTGCAAGGTGAGAGATGTTTGAAACCACCGCAGCACTAAAAAGTACGAACACAGTGGGCCTGTATTGAAATGTCTCCTCGTTTTGATTCAAACGATCATCACATTAGAAAGCTTTGCAGGATTCTGGTAACGATCCTGATCATCAAGGACCAGAGTTAGACACCATGCCTTAGTGAGTTTATATTTCTCGTTGGCCACCGCACTGAAAACCTTCTAGCTCCGCCCCTGACCGTCTATACCGCCATGGTTTGAAGTTCTGTTGCAAACACCTTGTGCCAATTTAAGCTGTGTTACATATTTGTTGTTTTGCAGAGATGTGTATTCAGAGGCTAATGTGGCGGAGCTGCTTGGTCAAATCCTGAGTGCAGTCGACTACCTTCACGGCCGGCGAGTGGTCCATTTAGACCTCAAGTCTGACAACATGCTGGTAGACGATGGAAACCATCTGAAAATTGTTGACTTTGGCTCGGCTCTGTCTTTCACGCCTGGTCAGCCTCTCCACACTGAGCATCTGCAGGGTCTGTCGGAGAGTAAAGGTGACTGAGTCCATCGTTTGACCTTGTGTCGTGTTGTTAATTCTCTAATATACTAAACCTTTGACTGTCATGGCCTTCAACAGAGCACCGCAGCAAAGGTACACTTTCTTTACTGGAGGCTGGATGGATGGATGAGTGGCAATAACAACCAATTCTCCCATCATTTTGTTTCCAGTATTCCTTACTGATTTAAATTTTAAATAACTCACAATGTATCATACATGTGAACTTGCCAGTGCCAATAACTGCACAATATTTTATGAACACCATCATGTTTCTGTCTGTTTTGTCAGTTTATATTGTCCTCCCTAAAGCTCCGGAAATCCTAGAGGGCCAAGGTGTTGGGCCTGAGACTGATGTTTGGGCCATCGGAGTTCTCTTGTTTATTATGTAAGCACATAAATAAACTCACCATTTGGAATAGTCTGTCTTCTTCCTCCTTGATGATTTTAATTGCTGTCTGGCAGGTTGAGTGCTGACAGCCCATTTCATGCAGAACCGAGCTGGGAACAAGACAAAAACATCAAGAAAGGGAAAATCCAGTTTGGACGATGTTATCCCG
Source organism: Syngnathus floridae (assembly GCF_059516105.1). Lineage (NCBI taxonomy): Eukaryota > Metazoa > Chordata > Actinopteri > Syngnathiformes > Syngnathidae > Syngnathus > Syngnathus floridae. The sequence goes on from NC_142425.1 coordinate 7,853,219, forward strand.
GTTTATCCGAAGGAGCCCTGAACTTGATGAAGAGCAGCCTGAATAACAAATCCTGGTGAGCATCTCAGCGAGAGACAACGAATGTCTGGATTCTTAAAAGACAAAAAAATACATCTTTGGCATCGAATGAGTTTTAATCCAGATATCGAGATTTGGGTTGTCTCAATGGATTTTTATTTTTAAGGGCAAGACCCACGGCGGCAGAGTGTCTCCAGAATCCTTGGCTACGTGCCCATCGTGCTCCCCACCGATCACGCCACTCCAAGGTGTGCTTCTCTACTGATAAGCTCAAAGCATACCTCATACAGAAGGAAGAGAAGAGAGACCAAGTACGCACCAAGCTTCAGGGTCCCTTCTTCCAGTAGTGAGCCAACTGAGAAAAACAATGGAAGGGTACAGCATGGTATTAGCAAAGTTGTGTGTCAATCAGTTGTTCTTTGAGGAAACTGTGATGCGTCTTAAAAAGCTGCGTATCCCTTTATTTTAGCATTGTGGTAAGAGTGTTCTATGTGGTTTGGTTCTGGTTTAAATGCAAACATATCAGGGATAATGTTCAGTGAGCTAATTTGGACATGATCATGTTTCTCTGTGCATGTCACATCTGAATTCAAATATAACATTGTTCAACTCTTATTGTTTTCATGTGTAAATGAGAATTTATTTTTAGGTTGGATATCTGAGTCGTACAATTTGTTGTGTCAACTACCGGCTTAGATGAGTTTTCGGATGACGGGTGAAATAAATGGCATTAAATTGACCAGTAATTGCCATCATGTTATTTATTCAACTTTACTTTTAATCTTTTTCTTCTGGGCATAAAAGACAACATTTCTCCAGCACAGACTTTATTGTTTGCTGTGTTTACAGGCAATAACAAAGATGGAACGCTTTGTCACACTTTGCGATGCTGACGAATTTCCTGTTTGTTTGTTTTTTTTAGGGTTTTGTCTCTTGAACCTTTTGGATTTCCTGTACACAGAAAAAAAAGATATTTAGATTTTAGTGGAAGCATTTGAAAATCTGAAGATTCAATATGCATTTTGACTCACATCATTAAGGATGGCCTTCAGCTCATCGTAAGCTCGTTCTAAGTCGTCGTTTATGATGACGACGTCAAACACTCCTGGCTCCTTACCTGACGAGAAATAATTCTTGATACCTCTTCAATTTCGAGTTTTCAAAACCTGTCTAAACTTACTGAGCTCCATGTCGATGCGAGCTGCCTCCAGACGTTTTTGTAAACTGTCCTCGGACTCTGTCTGTCGGTCTCTCAGGCGCTTTTCCTAAGAAATAAAAAAACAAATTACTGTATCAGAATATACAGGTGTACCTAATATTGTGGACACAAAATTGATCATTTACCAGAATCTCCATCGATGGAGGCTGGATGGAGATGTAGATGGGGTTCAGGTCCGTCTCTTTAATCCTGCGCACTCCTTGGATGTCCACATCCAGGATGCAGATGAGATTCTTGGCCCGCACATCTTCTATGGCAGCTTTACTATCAAACACATACACACACTTGTTGACATGAAGCGAGCAAGCTAAGAGGATCGCCGCACTGATCCAAGCCGCTAACACTTTCTGCGCCTACCTCGCAATAAGAAGGTGAGATTGAAAGTAACCCACACACACTTGCGTCGGAGCATCATGGGGTTAAAGCTCCATCTGTCTCGAGATGTTTAATATCCTCTTGATCCTCTTGAACCACGTGAACTAGTTTTAAATGGCGCTCTTATCCAAGGCAACTGAGTTAAAGTTAGCTATTTATAGGATGGTTGACAAGATAGGAACACACTGACACTGCTTGGAAATAGCTACCGTATTTTCCGTATTAAAAGCCGCACCTGAATATAAGCCCCCCCAGCACAAATGATGGGAAAATCATTTTGCAATATTATAAAAATTATAAAAAATTCATATATAAGCCAGTTCAAAGCTTGGGCATAAAAAAAAAACAGTTTATCGTACGAAAATTACGATATTTTCAGGTAACCCACAGGTATTCTGATTCTGTAAAACGGAGTTTCACTTTTTGAAGTTGAAGTCAGCTGACTTGACTTTCAGAGATGCCGGATCGGATGTTTACCTTGTTCCGTAGAGGTTTCCAGAAAACTCGGCGTTCTCAATAAAGTCGCCGCGTTGGATGCCTTCCTGCATAGCCTCTCGAGTGGTATAGTGATAATCTGCGTGACGGGATCATATATAGATTAAAACCGGCACAATGATAACACATGGGACATGTTCCATGCAATCTGATGGCTTCTATATGAACATCACTCGTGTTTCTTTGTTCCCTAAAGAAACACCTATCACAAAACACTCAATCATTAGCATGAGAGGAAATTATGACGTACCAAGAAAACTTCAAGTAATGAAGATATATTGATCTTTCCTTTAATGCTAATGATTGTTTGCAGGTTGTTTACACACTATTGCAGTTTTTGTGGACAATCCTCCACAAAACAGGACAGGACAAGAGGAGACACTACGGAGGCATCACGGGGGGCTATTTTCAAAAGCGTTTTACTCCAAAGTGTACTTATATGTTTTAATGTGATTCCCAAAATATTCCTCTCTTTTCTTTTTCATATCCAAAGAGCGCTTCCTATATATCCAAAGAGAGCGTTCCAGGGTGATGAAAGTAACCCCCGTCACTCTGCCTTAAGATATACGCGTATGGAATCACACCAACCGTCACCTTCATGTGTGGTGTCTGATTCATTTGGACACAAAAATGACGTGTCTAAGTCTTCTGAGGAAAAGACGTCTGCTACGGGCAGTAAAGTAGCCCCCAGAAGCATGGGGAGCGCGTTGAGGCCTACGGAGAAAGCAGAACAGGAACACACCCGCACACACACACACAGGTTTATCCCGGTCTAGAGGAAGGGAAACAGTGTGAGGACAAAACGTTTTTTGCAGTTCACTTGGGAGTAAGAAATAATGCAGGAGTCCTGAGGTAAGCTGGGAGAGGTGGAAAGTTCTAATTTTTAATTCAGGTGCAAATTTGTGTCCAGGGTTACTACAGTTCAGGTGCTAAAACATTCACCATGCCACAAATGTGATCCCTGACTCAGCAGTACCTTTGCCGTTTTCCTCTCCAGGGCGAGGGTTCCTTGTTGTGTCTGTGTGGAGATCAGCACATCATTAATATCATTATTTTTATTGGAATTGATGCAAAAAAAAATCTGTCATGATAGATTCCCTTGGTTGACTTTCATGCAATCAAGAAGGAATTGTTTCCTGAGTGCGGAAGGAAAATTTGTGTACATGTCCTGTAATTGATAAATGTTCTTTGCAATAGAATCAAGAATTCAAAGACAGAGAAAAAACAAATGCATTTTTCCCTCCCACTGGTTTGTAACTGACTGGAAGAGTTTGTCCCCACTTACGTGACACGCTGAATCCAAACACTCCTTCGTGGTCATTCATGAGCCTTTTCATCAGTGTGCTCTTGCCCGCTCCAGATGGGCCACTTAGCACCACAGGTCTCGGTCCTGACATTGTCTAACAGAAACACACACACGAGTGATGAGTGATCAATATAAGTACATACGTACGTACATGGAACTTCACTGTACATACTCCATTTGCAACTGAAATGTTACTAAACCGGAAGTCCTGTTAAGTTATCTGTGCTAATCTTTTGATCCCTGCTGCTCCTCTTATCCATCTCACCGCTACACACGCATTAAGATAGACGGACAAACACACATATACATACACACTAGTTTCAAAGTGTTTGTGTACATTGTTTTTATTAAACACAATATAATATATAAATGTAGTTGATGAAGTAACTTTTTTTATCGTTTTCTCTCATATTAATAATTATTCACATCTCACTTGGAAGTGGCCATCCAATCAGAAACTGGATTTTCTTTTCACATTCACTCCCACACACTTATTAACTGCTATATATTAAAAATATGAATGTATTTTTTATAATAGGCATTCTATATTTTATCCAAACAAATATAGTACAAATACACATCATAATAACATCATTAGTGTAACTTATTCCAAAAGTGACAGTTCCCCAAATGAGTTAATTTTAAGGTATTTTGCTTACCTTTCTGGACTCTTGAGGAGACACGGTATGGAGCACACAGTCAAGCGTGATGTTGACTGAGGCATTCGCTGATCAGCTCACTGTCAACCTCAATTACTGCCGTCTCCTCGACGCAACATCCGCGGACCAATCACACGACTGCATGCTGGGCCGGCTTGTTTATATCAAGTCAATCCACACCTGAAAAGGACTACATGTTTGGTGTATTGACAGTTGACATACATTTATTTACATATTGGGAAGTGGGACTGTAATCTCTGCGAAGAAATAATCTGATATGATATAAATATGAATTGTTGTTACCTGTGTAATCTTTCCATGTAAAAGCACAGAATTGCACAAGTGAGGCCCCTTTGGTTCCACTTGAGCCATGCCTGGGCTCGACCCGGCTAATCCTTCAGCGACCTATTTCTTTAAGGTCGACACATTGACTCATCACAAGAGTGAGCCTTTCATAATGCACCGGGAAGCCCCTCGTTTTTTTTTTTTTTTTTGGGTCACAACTTTTATTATAGTAACATTGACTAAAGACAAAAAGTGAGGAGGTTGTATGAGGAGCGGCCAAACAAACATTTAAAACAAACTCTGTACAGTATAGGTTGTTCTAATCAACATCATATACAAACACTGATCCAAACACAAAACTATATACATGTGCTTAACAAGAAAACAGACAAAAAATTGTTATAAAATCGATAAATATTGTCCCAAGTAGAGTTATTCAGGTGTTTCCACCAAACAGGAATTCATAATAGTTCATGTTAAAATGTCGCTTTGGAGCTGCACTCCAAATAGTCAGTGGGTTATTATTATTTTTATTTTTTTGGGGTGGATCTGCTGACTAAAAATTAGGTCCAAGGTGAGGTGAGATTGGGAAGAGGGTGGGAGTCAGGCCAGCTGCTCACAAGTCCTTTATGACAGGGCTTGGCGTCACAGATAGACCCTCCGCAAGTCGCCGGGCGAGGTGATGGTGTTGCACTGAGGGCACAATTTCTTTGCTCCCTAATGTAGAAAATCACACCATTCAAAATGTTGCTTGTGATATATATTTTTTTTTGGGGGGAAGGGGGGGGGGGAAATAAAGGAAACATACCAGCGTTCGAAGCCAACACTCCTCACAGTGAACATGCCAGCATTGGATGGAAGTCAGTGGGGTTGAATAAGTGTCCTGGAGGATGACATGCAGGTCAAAAGTTTGGATTTGTAATAGCCAAGCTCGCCACTAGATGTCCACAAATAACCTATTCTTGTGCGATTCTACTTGATTGTTGTTGAGGAATTTGCTATGGTAATGAAGATTTAAGTGTGTTTTCTCTGCACATGACAAACAGGTATCATTCACACATTGGCTAATTATCACATCTCAGGGATTTACTAAATAAAAGAAAAAATATATCTAAAATTTATTATTCTATGTACTTTTAAGATTTTTCCAAAAATATTTAATATAAATATATTAAAATTGTAATTTGGGGTCTAACGTTCAATTAAAATATTAATATAATAATAATAATAATAATAATAATAATAATAATATTAATAATAATGCATCCGATTTATAATTCTAACTAAATTAAATGTAAAGAAAACCTCTTTAGAATTGAGAAAAAGCATTTGAGATACAAACACATGGATAAAAATGAAGACGTACACTCACCATGCAGATGAGGCATTTAAATCTGTCTCCTTTACACAACTGTTTTTCCAGATCCCGTATCCGAGATTTAAGAGCATCCAGGGATGTCAACGCAGAGTCTTCAGGGAGTCTTCACACAGACACAGGAAAGAAGAAAGACTGCAAGTTAGAAGTTGTTTATAGTAAATGGAAGACATATGAAATTATTAGCTGGGCAACATGTACAGTGAATATGAAATTTAGCAGCAATCACACTGGTTGGATGTCATTTATCATAAAATGAGTGGTGGTTGAGGGGAGACCGAGATTTGGGAATTTGCATTAATATCAAACGAGCCGATATATTTTGCTGTTGATCTTTCTTTTTTAATAAAAAAAACTGGATTGCCGCATATGTCATTATGGGTTGACGGTCGGCAGGATCATATAGGTCACTCTTGGTGGTCTTTCAATACATACTGTAAGCATGAAATTCAACAGGATTTTATACAAAAAAAAGAAGCTGTTTCACTTACGTGTCGATGTCATTGTTTTTGCAGGTTTTGGGAAGAACAGCTGTGCTTGCATCGATTTTATCTCCGCTGCTGGTGGACGGACTCTCTACACGGACAAGAATCAACACAAACATACTTTCTGAGAAGCAGTTGATTGCCTGTAGTTCTAATAATTCTTTTGACCTCCCCGTACCTTCATTTGACCATTTGGAAATTTCCCGGTGTATTCCAGAGTCGGGCAATGTTCCGCCACTGCTGCATAACAATAATTAAACATAATGCTCAGCGGCAACAATGGTTACAAAGCGATTTTGAGATTTAAAGAAACATACTTAGCTGTCGTCTCCTTGTTGTTTTCCCCGGAACACATGATCACATCTGTTTCTGTGTATCTAAAGTAAAAGCTAAGGATCAAGAGCTCAAAATGTAGAAAAACATTGTGTGAATGCAAATTTATAAATCTACCAAGGATTTATTTAGATTTCTACTTTAATAGGATTAACAAAAAAAAAATCGTCAAAGAATTCACATAAAATAAAAAGCAAGGGAGTTGCGGCCAATGAAAGATAAAAACTAGTTTAAGATGTAAGGGATACTGGACTCGGCCGTACTCTAAGGTGTCGTCTCCATCCACGTCAAGGTCTGCATCGCTGTCCCGACCTTCTTTAGACGTGCTGCTCACCAACATTGAACCTGAGGAGCAATTTTCAAAATAATAGGGATGCAACTATGAATACCAAGTCAAGTTGAAATATCTAATGTCGACAAATATAAAAATATTTGATTGATTTTAATTTGGTCTCAATTTTTCAAGCATCCTTTTTTTTTTTTTTGTCTTGTGACAAGTTTGCATGTCAGAGCCCCGTCATTGTGTGGATGCTTAACCTTCAAGGCATGCTCTTCTTCTGTAATGTGGATTGAAAAGTTCAGTGCTTTTTCAACAACTGCCACTCTGTCATGTTATTACCGTCCAATGCACAGCATGGCACGCACGCACCGGCAAATACAAACACAAACGTACCTTTGAACCCTCCGACGAGCGACATCATCTGTATCTTCCGCCTTTCGTTCCACTCATCCTCTGATGGTGTTGTGTCTGCAGGGACCTCCTAGACAAATACACACATAAAGACGAGCACATTTACACACACGCTGGGATGATTGTCTTTCGGCTTCTTGTAGCCTCTGGCGGCGTTTTCATAACAAGTGAAGTGTTTTCACATGAATACACGCTGACATGACAGTGATGCTGATGCCGCATGGATGCGCTGATATTTGTATCTCTCGAATGATAATAAAAATGTCACAATGTATGGTTTCATCTGTCTCTTACTTGATAGGGGGGGGTAAAAAAAAAAGATCAACTCAACCGTACCTGACCCTCGTCTGGTTTCCTCCGCTTCATTTTGCTGATCCTGACTGAGGAGACAAGACAAAGACAAAGTTGAAGCTACAGTGACTGTTGTCATATTTTATTAATTTTACTCACAAAATGTGGTTGTTTTTCTGACTTAGGTTAGTTTTCACATTAGAGTTTCAAGATTGTTCTTTTATTTTACATTAAAAAACAACAAAGCTATTTAAACATTGCTTTTTACAGCCTTCTATTGTGAAATATTCTGAATGAATATTCGATGTCGTTCAAAGTTTTAAAAAAAACGTAAACAAATACAGTAATAAATCAACGTGAATTTAAAATGAAATACATGGTCATAGATGTCCACAGTTTGAGAAAGGAATATAAAATAAAATGTTAATCATCTTTCAAAAGGAATCATTGAGAGAAAAAAAAGGTAAAGACTTTATCAACATTTTAGAAACATCTAAAACTCCCATGTACTGTTACAAGCACTGAATTTAAAAATGATCCAAATAAACTGTGACCTGTGTTCTGGATGTAAACAAAAACTCCTACAGACAGAAGATGCAACATAGGTAAGTCCTTCCCTGCTGGACACTATCAACAATTACATAACATAAAGATACGGAAGCAAAATATTACATACAGTAAGAGCATGGCAAAAATCCCAGAGACTAAAATCACTGTGTGTCATGCACCTCCACTTTCCCCTGTGATATAAAAGTTAACATGGCAGAACACCAGCAGCCCCTCCTTCCCCATTGGGACCACACTGACTGTGGATTGCAAGCAAGGGACATTAGCTTTTAGGACCCCCTTAATTTCTGCATGACAGTGGCTCTGACAGTGGGGTGACGGAGGCTGGTGCTACGCACACACAAGTACAGACACACACACATTGGGGCCAGTGGCCGTGACCCCGAGCGCCACCATGCCAGAAAATATAATGAGGGTTAAAGAGGCAAGTCGTAGATGAGGCAGAGCTCATCAAATGGGAAAGAAGAAGAGAGAAGGAAAGTGAGAGGTTGATTAATCAACACAAGACACTCACACACATAGGCTCAAACACACTCTTCTTCCCCCTGACGTGTATTTAGAAGCTCATTATGGCATCCTGTTATAAGGCCAATAAAGGCTAACAGACCTCGACAGCATTGGCAGTTTGAAGAGTCAGCTCCAAGATGGAAAAAAAGCTTGGCAATTCTTTGATGTGAGAATTATTCCTTTAATTCGTTTATTATCACTGTTTTAGAAATACATGTTATGGCTTATAAAACACATCTAAATATGTTTTGCTGGCAGATTATGAAAATGTGTTGCTTCTGAAACACCAATTTACGTTTGTTTTTTTTAAAAATTATATTTGAAATTTTCTTCATACACTGTGTGACAATAAATCACACACACAATTCAATTTCATTTTATATGGATGTACATAAAAATGCCCCAAGGATCTATTTTAAGGTCAATTATTTCTTATGATGTATTGAATATATATTATTGTTAACGACTGCTGACAAAGATGCTTTTAGTAGTAGCTCATTAATTATATTTTTAAAAAGTATATACATAACGCAATATGTATTTCTGGTGTCTTTTTAGTATTATATGTACATATATATTTACATATGTATACACGTACACACACACATATATATGCATATAAGTATATATATGTATATATACATTAAATTGTATATTGTACATTAAATTTCACTTTTTTTGTAAAAAAAAAAAAAAAGAATCAAATTTATTTTCCAATTTGCATCTGCATTGTGTCTTACCAGCTTGTGTGCAGTCTAGGTGGGCTCCTGTGCTGTGTGGGCGTAATGGGGCAGATTTGACGTAGCACCTGCACCAGCAGAGGTCGTCGACTGTTAACATATCAAGAGGTCAAAGTTGAAAGGTTAATAACTCCTCTGCTCGTGTGGGCGCTAGGCCAGTGTAGGGGGTGGCGGTAGGGGCGGGCGCGTGTGGAGAAAAGGGCTGATGTGTGCACGCAGCACAACATGACACAATGGCCACAACTAAAAGGGGAAGACTGCTAAAGCCAACTAAGTTTCCCTCCACTCACGACTCACTTTTTATTGTCAGACTGAGTCAGCAGCAATGAAAGAAAATATTTGCTTTTGTAAGCATGCATCAGCTTACCGTTTAGTCGTGTGTGTCTGTTGGCCCGCACACGCAGAAAAGTCTGTATCAAAGAAAAATTAACTTGTCATACTACATGAGTGGAAATGATAGTTATTTGCAATAAAACCCCTTTACTGTATGGTTTTTGATATTTTTTTGCACATCATGGCCTATTATTACTTATGTATAAAAAATAATATAACCCTGTTATGAATTTGGACTAAATGAAACATGCATAGTCACAAACCGGTAATCTTAATAAGAGAGGAAGTGAGAGCTCATTGTGACATCTGCATTTGATTTCTTCCATTTCCTAACAGTTTCTCTGTTAGGAGCTAACTGGTACCACCGATGAACATATTATTTGTGAGTGTTGGCTGTGGCGTGTGATCAACTCTGAGCTCATAAAACTGCTGAGTCACTGGCACCACATCAAGACCGGCAACAATGTTTATGATGTCGCTAACTACTAGCTGAGCCACCTTTTTTTTTTTTTTTTTGCATTAATGATGAACAGAACATTTGGAGGCAATGCCAGTAAAATCAATGAACCCTCTTGGCTGAAAACTCTCTGGCCACATTACATACTCTTGAATGTAATGAGTTCTAATACTAATAAATAAATAAAAAATGTGCCATTATGAAGCAATAATGGCAGATATTACAGTGCTTAAAGTTGAGTTTATAATTGTATTTACTTATTTCTTTTGGGTTAAACTTTACCTGGTAACGGTCAGAATGGATGTCATCAGCCGGTCGAGGAGGTGAGCTCGGATGACCTCCTTCGCGTTTGATATGCAGAGAGAATGAAAGAGACTAAAAAGAAAAGAAGAGACACGGGAGCGTTGAGGAGTATCAGATTCAATTCAAATCATGACGGTATCGTATATTTACGTTACCTTTGGCGTCCTCATGAGGTGGTCGTGCTGCACCGAAGTGACACTTGTGAGAAGAAAGGTAAATAATACATGAGCATCCATGCAAATAAACAATATACAAACAAATCCAGCATTCTGGAAAAACAAACGCAATATGGTTCTATAAACATCAACTCGTGAACAGCCGGCTGTATCTTTGGGAAATTTGCATGTACTCTAAGCGGGTGTATAACCTCCTTTCAAATCTTTTCACTCAATCTTTCTCACACACACAGGGACACACGTACATTACACGGTCTTTATATTTATCTACACACAGACACACACACAGACACATGCAGCGTCCCTGTGGGCCAAGTCCAATTTGAAACCATTACTGTCCACCAAGTGGTCTTTAAGCAGATTTGGACTGTAATGTCTTTATTGGAGAGATCCTTCTTATGGTCAAAGCAGCAGTGTGTTTCTTTCTGTGTGTGCATAAGCGAGCATGTTAGCCTCCAAGCATCTATTCGTGGAACATTATTTGCCCGTTGTATGATTTGTCGCCTGGAGGCTGAAGCCTGCAAAATGAAATATGTAGGTAACAATGAGGAGGCCTGTAAACATTGCACATAGAAGATGGGACATACCAATTGAGGAAAGTGCTGGGGTGTGGAGACTATAGAATATTGTTTGGTTTAACTATCAGGATAACAGAAGAGAATGAAGATAATGGAATTTGGATGGGTATGTCATAAACAAAATGGCAACACTTGTTTTTATTTTTTATAGTGCTACCTGATTTGAATCTGGCTGAGTTTGGCTAATTCCTGCTCCATATGTTCTTGCAGCTCCCCTGGTCGCAGAACGCTCTGACACACTGGACACACTGGAGCTCCGGCGTCGTAGAGCACCTTTACTTTGCCACCTGCATATATTAGAGAGGTTAAGTTAGAGCCAAATTACTCTTTTTATGAACATCATCTCCCAAAGAAATCTCAACATGGCGTCACGTGAATGGAGAAATAATAAGTGCTTTATAAATTTACTTATCCAGGAAAACTGACAGACACAAAACTAAAATATTAGTTAAAAAAAACATTTCTAAAGCATTTTTAAAGTGTATGTTATAAATTGAATCTAATTATTGATGAGTGTTTGGCAGTAAATAAATAAATACATACATACATAAATAAATAAATAGAATGAAACTAAATCACCTTATTATTTAAAGGGAAGTTCAGGTCAAATATTTTCTTTAGGATAATATATTTCATTTTATAGTTCACTGAATATACATCAAAATATCACTTATATTTGTTAAGAACTTCAGACAGAGATAGTTCCCCTGTGTGGTTGTGTGTGTTCTGTAGACCGATGTATCCTATTGACAGATAGTGGCGGAGAGAGTGAAACGGACACACACACACACAAACGCACACACAGCAGTGTCCCCCCTGCCGTCGGTGTGTCGACATCATAGGCTGTCAATAGGAACATTACCCAGGAGGACCACTCGGCCCATTGGGCCCCACTGATGGATTACTGCCATAAGCAGCCAGCTGGGATCCCGAGGAGCTCCACTATATCAAGATTTTACCTAGTAGATGAGGTGATTTACTCCTGAAAGCCATCAATCACCAGGCGCTAGTAGGCAAGACGTAGCTAATTTGTCGTATCAGTCCAGAACCAATGTTTATAGTTTTTACACTAGATTATAAAAGGGCAGGTTTGGACAGTTTTGTGGAGAGGAAGCAGCAGATTATCACTTTTGTCCGAATAAAATGTGTTAGTAAGCGGCCAACCTACACGGCTAAATAGGACAAAATGGCCTCTAAATAAAACATGGAGTGGAAAATAGAAAGTGGTGTCCTTGGGAGAGTGACGGTTCTCCTTGCGTCCCCGCCTTCCCCCATCACACCTTTTTTGCATCCCCTTGTGGAAGCCTAAATGACTTTTCCCGACACGCATCGAACGTTCCTGCGCTCCGCCGCTCGGAACATGTCGGCATCAGTAAACAATGAAATCTCAGTGCTGAAATTGAATTTATAACCACATTACTTGCGCAGATAACGTCTCTGAATGGCGCCGCGATAAGAGCAATGGGATTTGATTTTCGGGGTGTTTTATTGGTCCACTTTTGGGATTCGGCTCCCCAAAGCCCCTCCGACCGCATCCTTCACCTCTGATCCACACAAGCATCAGATTAAACGTGCGTGTTTGCCGAGTCGTTGCTCGTATGTTAAGTGACAGTAGCCGATTCACGACCATCATTCTTTTTTTCCAACCCCCTTGCCCACATAAACGCTGTCAGTTTCAGTCAGACTCAGACCCTTTTCAGCCTGGGGGGTCTCAGACACACAACGGGGGGCTGTAAAACTGACTTGCCGGGCTTGTAAACCGTTCCCTCACTACAGCAACCAGCTCGGATGGATTGCTGGCGCGTTGTTGTTGGGTCCTGCCCAGTTTGAAGGGCCCATCATCTAATGGATTCACCGCCTTAGTGTCTCTGATTGTTTCCTTTCTCTCTACCGAGAGGTGTCTCGCCAGTTCAGAACCTCCTTTTTTGGCTGTCTAGGATGCAGTATGTCCTTCGTTTGTTCACCTCAAGTGTCATGCCTATAAACGTCATGTGCATCACAATGAAAAGTCCTAATTTTTCCGATGTGTTTGTAGCACCTCATAGAATTAAGTGCGTCGTTAAAGCAAAGCTGCATTCCAGGGTGATTTCAAGTCGAACATAAGCAAAAACATGGCGTGTTTGCTAGTGATAGATGAATTAGCACAATGCAGAAAGTGCAATCAACTGATTAATCGAGTTTTAAATTGCATGTCAATTGTATGGAACTAATGGTTGCGTAGTATTGGAGCAAGTGAGTCTGTAAATTGTGGCTGATGACATTCCCATAAACTTTTCCTGAATGGAAATTTGAAATTGAGTTTTCTGGAATGCTAGATCAACTGTCCAAGCCTCAGATCAGTGACATTCTAAAATAAAGTTAATCTTTGATCCCGTATTTTTCTCCCCTTGTGAAACTAAACAGCTTCATAATGTCCAAGTACTCAGCCCTGCAGCAACAAGATCAAAATCCCACAAAAAAAAGAAATCCTCAAAACATCACGTACCCTCCCCTGAGGGCCTCGGTAATGGCCGATCCCAGCGCCCATATGACGGCTGCCACTTCAGCAGATGCAGATGGAGCGGAGATGCCTAACGTGACCTTTAGTGAATGCCACATCACATCAGGCCGGGATGTCACCCGTTGACATTATGCTAGGGCATGAAAAGGCTGTTCTACATTGTGACGAACAACCCTCGCCCCACCGGTCCCTTCCCAGCCATTCCTCCTGGCTACAAACCTGTGGACGCGATATAATTTTGATTGACGTGACGTCGAACAGACGGCTTTGAATGACACGCAAGCAAGGAAAGACACCGCGCTTACGTTGCGCAAGCTAGCTTTTTCACTGGCGATAAACTGCTGAGACAAGTCAGTCAGAGCGGCACCGTGATCCCAATCATCAAACAATTCCTTTAAGCACATCAGAAAAAAAATCTGTAAAATCAGTAACAAGCACACAGACTCTATATAAGCAGTAGGCATGCTGTGATTTGGGTGGAGGGTGTTCAATTAGCGCCTGATGTCGAACTCTGGACCGGTTGGTGAATAGGCAAGTCCTTGGCACACTTTCAGAGGAGACCAAGGCCTATAAAAGCCACTGGCTCCTGCAGCACCTGTGCCACACCCTACGAGACCGCCTGCTTCCAATTTAAAAGCATCACGCAGGATATTAGTCAGGACTTTTTGCCGTCTGTGAGGCAGAGCTAAGCTCTACACAGGAGGGGGGAGGAGGGGAGCACGCAGGCCGCCATTTGTTTTTTATTGGAGAAATAATGGCCTATTGAGAAGTTTGGAATTTAATGAGCAACATAATGAGCCCTGTAGTAACACATCTGCTAGCAGCTCAGTCATTTCTGCTACTTTCAAAGCTGCTTTGAAACACAACGTCCACTTGCCTTTGACGCGGTATTCTTCGAGATATCCCTGTTCCGTTAATTGCGCAACAGTGCGGTTGCGAGAACAAAGGAGAAGATATTTTTTTCTCAAGGCTTGACCCCAGATTGTCTCTCTCTGTCCAATCTAATTTCAGCATCCTTCAAAAAGATCCCTCCGACCGAACAATCTATTGCATTTAACGTGTTAAAGACACTTGCCACAACCACGGCGACCTTTGCCCCTTAGGTAAATCAATGCCTCGTTAGATCGCTAATGATCATTCATTGACTAATAAGATCTGTATCAACCCCTTGTAGGGCATTGATTGGCCTTTGCCCTCGCTACTTCTTTGCCGAACCGCCACATGTGATGGCAGCTGCAAGTCCTCGGGAATCAGATGATGAAAAAGCTCCTGGTGGGAATGGAGAGGAATCCTAAACCTCAAATGAACTCATTCTGAGGCACCTCAGGCAAAATCCCTTTTTCTCTCCTGACCTACAGATCAATGGACATAACCTCTCTGACCACGGGTCAATCAGCACACAACCTCAAATTTATCTCAGTTTCCCTCTCGCCCTTCCTCTCTCTCATCTTCTCCATTAGTCACCACAATTGTTCAATCAGCTGCGGGTGTGGCCCGGCATGCATGAGTCCAATCAAGTCGTTGATGGAGAGCAGACCGGGTAGCCGCTAAACTCTGCGGCCACGTTTGCCTTCCCGGGACTGGAGGGCGAAGGATCGAACCCTGCCTGTGCACTGTTCCGGCCAATCAATCTGGCCCTCATTGAGATGCATGGCTCAATGATCTGTGATAGTGAATTACAGATTGGCGAGAGCGAGTGCAAGTCAGGAGCTGTCCTTGGCCATTTGCAGTGATATAAAGCTACTTATGTGCTCACTCACAGTAGCTTGAAGACTTTACCTCAGATTTAAAAATATTAGAATAATGACCAGACAACTGAAACTAATGGGAATCAGTCACTAATTAGCAAATAAATAAATAAAATTGCCAATATGACATTGATCTCCGATATTCTTACATAACTTTGTCTCAGGACAACATTGAAGGTCAAAAAGAGCAGTTTTTAAGTGACTGGCTTGTCTAGAGAACCAGATACAGACTTTAGGTGCATCTGAGTCATACATAAAATTTTTTCATTCTTCTTTTTTTCCCAGCATGAGATGCAATGACGCTCTTACTAGAGGCAATAAAATGCCAAATTCCACCTTTCACCAATCCATTTGCCGTGTCGTCAGTCTGACGGGATCAAAAAAGGAAGAGAAAAGAGAAAGAGCAGTTCACCGGTGGCTTGTCACTCATTGTGATGTCATCAACCGGCACTCGCTCGGAAATAAACTGTCACATTGGATCACAGTAGCAATTCTCGAATCTGTCTCAACACAATCAGATAGCATGTTTTCTTTGAGCTAAAATAAAGTTGAGATTCTCCCTGCCTACTCTTCCGTCATTCTTCCTCCAGTGTACCATTCCTTAACACAACTTTCCAACAAAAGTAAAGTTGAGATTGAGTTTATGTGTGAAATGCCCGAATGTAGAACCAAACCTTGCTTTCCCCCTCTGACACAAAGCTAGCCCTCATCCATGAAGTGCAGGTGATGACATCAGATATTAAGACGCAACACTCCACAGATGAGTTAAAAGCTCTTTAAAACCACCAGCATACTCCAAAAAAGCAAAGAAAACCATCTTAGCTTTTGTAAGGGCACGTGACCACAAAATGGCCCGCATCCGTCTCTCAGAACTTTTCGGAATTGCAGAACAATGTCATTTTCAACGGTTGCACCGAAAGACATTATTAGAGATAAGCTGCCACTTTTCTCCTCCCCCGCCCGCCACTTCACCAGATAACATCTGATACTGTCCAAAAACATAGTCAACTTCTGCTGGTACCTCAAGAGAACATGCACCTGGCACCTGTGTTTGGGTTTGTCACACTTCCTAAAGGATGCTATTGTGTCTGTCTGGATGATCAAACACATGATGGGTCTTATCTTCAGTAAGACTCTGTAAAATAAATTTAACAGGAAGTGATTAAGAGTCATGTGGAGGATGAGATGACAATTGACCTGATATTACCTCAAATATATGATATAATGGCAGTTACTATTTCTATATGATATTTTGTATGTTATGTTATATTGTCTTTCTTTTGTATTTGTAAATATGTATATATATATATATATATATATATATATTTATACTTTCTTTCTTTTGTATTGGCCTGCCTGGGGACCACAGAAAAAAAACTGTAGTTATAAATCCAGCATATTGACTTTTTTTTAAATAGTGTGATGTTAATGTGCATTGTCACTAATCAAATAAATAAAAAATAAATAATATTAAATAAATAATTTCAAATAAATAATAAATGTATACTGTATTTTGCTTTATTTAGTTAAATAAGCAGAACAAAATGGGCACTATTTACATTGAAACAAGCCACACTGTGTGCATCCCATAATTATTCAATGATTGATTCGTAATTTCACTAATAGAGTTACGGCTGAGACAATAGGATGTGTGAAACGGACTTTGCGCTGTGACCCAGCCCGGCGGCCTCACAGCAGGCCTGCCAAGCTTCTGCCTGTGTGGTCCATGGGGACAATTAGCACAATCTCCATACTAATGGCAAGCTTGTCATGGACACTGCTGAGACTATGAGTGTGTGTGCATGTGTGTGTGTATGCATGTGTGTGCACATGCGCATATCTTTCAATGTAAATATTCATACTCTCTGATGTGCGTCACTGCACCGAGTTCCTGTGTATATATTTATATGAGTGGTCAGTCAGCAGTATTTTAGCCAAGTGAGCAACACTCTCCCTTCCCCTCCACCCTGTTGGCTTGCAGCTCCAACCCTGATGCCTGGCCACTCATTAGCACCATAATAAAGAGTTGAGACGACACATAAAAGGTTATATACTGCTGGACGGCTGTTTTCCTACCAATTATAAAGCATTTGATTTATGGCCCAGACTCAATGCTATTCTCTCAGGAAGAATGGGGGGATGGATTGTTGATAGCCTTTACACGACGGGGTCGATCCTGGTCAACTTTGACCTTTAAGGCAGGAGGGGTGATTTGAGGATGTGACATTTAGGGGTGCTTAGCCCACAGTTAGAATGTCAAGCAAACTGCTGGGTTACAATTAGTGCATCGATAAAATAATCATACCGTACTTAAAGGTGCATTTTGAAAATGGAAATAATTTTGCATAATGCAAAATTATTAAGCAGCATTTAACAATTCTGAAATAACCACAAATATCAAGTGTTAATAAAATGTAAATATTCAATGTGTTTTATTTGTGTTTTCTGTTTGTTAGTCTGATTTACCCTGTGATTCCGAGTGCTAAAATCTGATTTATGTTTATATCTACATTTTTGGATTGTTTCTTTCAATTGTTTAGATTACCTAAAATGAACTTTTCCTTGTGTCAAATTTGAAGAGTTCTGTTCAAACATCATTTTCTACACATATACGTACATCTTGACATGCCACTTCATTTTTTTGATAAAATACTTTTTTTTTTTTTTTAAAAAATGCAAACAATGGCTTAAAGTCACAGACTGATTGTTCACTGGAGGAGGTAAAGCCATCAAGCTTGGCATGCCTTTTTGACACACTTGGCTTTTGTCAAGCTTCTCTACAGCTGGAAGACTCAAAAAAAAAAAAAAAAAGCACAAGTGACATGCTGTAATGAGGTCTGTCTGTGACACAAAGCGAAGACACTCCCGAACACACACACAAACTGTCACACACGGAGCGAGCAGCATGTGTTTAACCTCAACGTTTGCCCTCTCTGACATGTCGATGGGCCCGACACTGATTTGTTGGGCTCGGGGGACGATGCGAAGGATGTTGTGTGCGTGCGGCGTGCCACTTCTGAGGAACATACGATTCGATCTCCAGAAATCCCCTTTTCACCGCTACCCTGACTCCTTCTTATGCACGCATGCACATATGTGCGGCGGCCCTTTTGATGCCAGATGAGAAGCAGCTGCAATGTAGTTGATCAGGTACTTGGACAGAGAGGTGGAAAGCGGGAGAAAAGAGAGAGAGGAAAAAGGAAAGGCAGCCCCTGTTAAAACGAGGGTGTTGTTTTAAAGACCCCTGGGTCGTGGACTCATTATAACCACCACCCCCCCTCCGTCTCTGCCGAGCCCATCACAGCGAGACGCGGAAGCAGATGCAGTGACGACAAGATGTGTTATGACTCGTGATGATCTAACAGGTGCTGACGGTCACCACAAAAAGACCTCAGTGCACACAAACACACATAAACACACACACGTGTCCCCCTGCTACTGTAAAAGCCTCCTTCTAGACTTATAGAGATCCTGTCTGCCTCCGGCAAGCCATGTGGTCCACATCCGGACACACACACTTTTGGATAACACAATCAAGACGCCAAATGCCTGCAGTAACATTCACAAAGAAAGAAAATATGAACAGTTGCTTGTGCTCAGCCTTTCAAAATATATAGTGAGGGAAACCTGACTCAAGAAAATGAAGGCCATGCAAGGCCATTAAAAAGTTTATGACAGCAGAACCTTTCACGAGACATCAAATAAAGTTGGTCAACCTCTGATTTGCTGTGATATGGAAACAAAACTTCCAAAATAAAATGCCAAATTGTTTTATTGTTTTAATCTATCATTTGACAAAAAAATTACAAAATTAGTTGCTGTACAACAGAGCGCTTTTGCTAACATGACAGAGCGGTTCCCAATCAGAGTGATAATACAATAAAAACTAAAAGAATTACAAAAAAAAAAAGTTTGACCAAAAAGTTGCACACTGTGCGACCACACAATTGGCCGTGTCTAAATCCAAATACATGACAAGTAAAATTCCATTCTCCCACTCACTGGCCCTGATGGAAAGGATGAAGGGAAGGAGAGGGGGGAAAAAGCACTGAAGAGTTCCCCCTCCTGCCAAGATGAAAGCCTCTTTTACTTGGGAGAACATTAGGAGAACAAACTACCATCACTACAGGAGGGGAAACAGTCAACACATCAAACACAAGCAAGCATTAATATTGTAATTCTTGCTCCTGGAGCGTTTGAAACGCACAAGAAGACTACCAGTGTGGTCAGCCACAAACGCTGCTTGAAAAACCACTTTCGGGTATGTGCAAGCTTTTGTTTTGCCCTTAAGCAGAATCCGACAATCTTGTTTGCATTCAGAATAGTGACATAGCAACAAGGCAAACTCAGCCATACCTTAAATAAGCATTGGCTTGGGTGTTGCGTGGAGTGCAGATGAGGAGGTGAGTGCATCCAGGGAATACGAGATGTATATGCATGAGAATTGAGTGGCTGCTATCGATCCCCTTGCGGTCCGCCAGTGGGATGTAAACACCGTGTCTTTCAACGGGAAGCTTCAGTCAATACGAGCGGACAGTCGACGACAAGACGCTTCTTTTTAGCACGAACGATGGAGCTTGCATTTATATGTCAATAAGCCAAACTCATTTTTTAGATTGACAAACAAGCATGCATTGAGAGTGGATGACTATTATGGGTGGATTTTGAGACTCTTAATACCTCAAGCTGGCTTTGTTCACTATGGAAAACTTGACATTCTGGAGATGAAGTCAAGAGAAGATGCACACACACACACACACGAACACACTTTTGGGCCCGTTTAAGCTGTCATGTCTGCAGCCAGCTTAAGGTATCAAGCTTCACCGTGACCAATGATTAAATCTACGGGACAAATCTAACATGGAACTACGTGATATTGATTCTGTTTTCCATGAGACAAAACGCCTCTTTTCTATTAACCTTCTAAAAAAAAAAATATTCTGAACTCAGGCATTTTGTTTTAATAGACGCTTAGCTAGTCCAATACTTGGAGTTATTGTTATATCACTCAAGGTCTATCTGTGACATACAAATGAATATTTCATTTTTTTTTTAATCTCAGTGTTATTTCTTAAATTTGTCATATTTTATGTAAACTAGGGGTGATATTAAATTTCAATAGGTTTAAAAAAAAATCCTCAAATTTTCATTTTGACAACTTTTGTTTGGTGATTGAGAACACAAAATGTTTTTTGTGTGTTGCAAGTATGGAAAAGGTCAGTTTATATTAAACATAGTCTCTAAAATCTCCTAAGAACGTGAAACTTAAGTAACATTTGCTTTGCGGTAAGCTTCAGTGCCCTAACACTATTCGTTAAAGTGCTGTCAAGTTTGATGTCATGTTTTTCTGGGTTGGCAAATTTTGAACATCTGGGAAAAGAATGACAACCGTTACAAGTATTTAACGTACAAACATATACTAAATTGTTGAGTTTAAGTTTCTTAATAGTTTTGTATGTACAAAGCCTTTAAACATCTGACTCTCAAACAGCTTTGGCACCCTAACGACACGCCTAACCCGTCAGACCTGGCCACTGACTTCCAGTTTCCCTACTTTTGTTCCCGGTAAAGGGCCATTTGGGTTCCAACTCGGCCCGGCAGCAGAGAGCATCTCCCTGAGGAAAATAAGCACGACTCGCTCGGCTGCAAGCATCTGCCCTTTGAAAGGCTGCAAGACTGTTTGAACAGCTGTCGGCGCACGCCAAGCATCCCAGACCTTAACTGATAAAACTGAGGAAACTCTGGAAGGGAAAAATCAACAGAGGGAAGTCACTGGCAGGGCAGATGGAGGTGTCCTGCCACCCTGATGCACTGGCCAGATGAGAAGATTCATCCTTGCCAGATGTGGACACTGACCAGAGAGGTCTGCAATATTTGGAATGGGATACAATATATTATATATAATTATGTTTTGGTCGTCTTCTCTGCATGATCTGGAGAGTTCGTACTAACTATATAAACTTACATAAATGCAACACGGCATTTCAGAAAAAGAACATGACTCAGTCAAACATGGTGGCGATAACTTTATATTCTGGGGCTGCTTTGATATTGCAGCACCTGGATGAATTTTTCTGATTGATGCACCGGTAATTCTGTTGTTTACCAGAAAGTCTCAAAGGAGAATATTAAGTCATCAGATCATGACCTCTAGTTGAAGCAAGTCCCGAGCGAGTCTAGCTGAAAAAAGCAACATGAAGGTTTTTGGAGGGGCCTCGTCAAAATCATCCTTCAAAAAAAGGTTTACTTGGGTTATCTTTGTCTATTGTTTACATTTGATGATATTAAACATTAAAGTGGGACCGTAAATGTATCGAATAGTAACTGTGGAAATAATTGTCCATTGCAATGGGATTCCTCCTAAAAATAAAGCAGCTCGATGGTTCTTTTTCCGTCTTGGATACAAGCAAGAAACATTGCCAATGAGACGAATCGGGCCAATGAGGAAAAGTTTGACTCGCTCGTATATAGCTTGTTCTGGTTTGCATGTCGAGGGTTTGTCTAGTCTGGAACCTGCGCATTTTCCCAGCCCGGGAAATTTCCAGGCTTAACACTTAAGACTTGAGGTCCTGAAGTGACTGTCTGTTAGTCAGTCAAGAGGAACAAGTGCATGTCAGACTTGAAGCAAGTGCTGGGAGCTCAATTGCATTAAAGCTCTTAAGTTTGCCTTCACTCCAGACTAATTGGATCAAGTTGGAAAAGCAGATTCCAATTTTTGTCCGCCGCCAAACTTGCACCCACCCCTCCTTTCCCTTCCATCTTTTGTCCTTGTCAACATTCAGGTAAAAGAGATTCCCCAAAACCAGGAGGTGAGCGGATGGCGCATGCATGGCTGCACCGAGCAAACACTGTCAGGCAGGCAGACACGCCTCTCGCGCCAGCTGCCATCGCTTCGCGTTCCCCTTTCCCGTCCTTATTAAAATTCCATATTGAGATTCCTTCCCGCCGCTCCGCCTCCCAGGCCCTGTCACTCAACACAAGATCGGCAAGTTTCAACAAAAAGACGCATACATGCAAAAACTTTTCTTAAGACAACTTGTTCCTGCTCCTTGTCCTTTGTGTGGGATGAAAGTTTCCTTTAGGTGTATGTGTACCCCTCACGCCCTCAAACCCCCTCCTTCTGCCCCCCTCCCTTTTTTTTTTTTCCATTGTCATTATTTTGATAGTGTCCCCTCTGATCTGACGAGCCTTTGGATGCTCTCTTCCTTCTGTCTTTCTGTGTACACTTTGAAGTGTCAGACGCTCCCCGTGGCGGCCGCCGCCGAGGAGGGTTTGATTTCCCATCATGCCTAGCATTGTACCCCCCTCCTCACCCTGACTCCCTCGAGTTTCTACCTCTCCCTCCGTTGTTCGGTGCCCCCGCGTGGTTGGGCAATTATCCCCGGGAGTAATGAGGAGCGTCTCTTCCTTCCCCTGCATACTGACTGACACCTCTCCCACTCATTTGTCAACAAATCAGACGTCTGGTGTGGGCGGTCATATTTGCACTGAGGGTTTTTTGCGCGTGGAAACTCGGGTTGATGCGCTTTACTCTCTCTCACACTTTCTCCCTCTCTCATTTTCTCCATCCTCCTCCATCCCTTCCTCTATCTCTGCCACCTCGTTATCGCTGACAGGATGTCATTCCTTTTCCGACGCGCACTCCTCCGACGTCTGCCCGCCATACGGTCTTGTGTATCTCGGCTGCTCAAGGAAAGTCTGACTACCAATAGGCCTAATGGTCATATGTGGCTAATGATCACTGAGCTAAACAAGTGCAGCTGTTCACATGATTTGTGTCAAAGGTGTTCACATGCGGGCGTAGAGAGCAAAAGGGAAAATAAAAGCAGATACACCGTGTGGGCAAACAAGACGATTAATTAATCAATCAATCAGGTGTTAGCTTGGGCTTCTTAACTTAATTATTCCTATTACTGTGGCATTTCGGAAAATGTTCGAACTTCGGGGGAACAGTTTTTATTTTTCTATCCCAGCTTTGCTGTGACCCAACGTACCACTGAAAATCAACACAAGCGATGTGTGGATGAGTTTGGTGTGGATGAATGGATGTTCAAACACCTTTGGAAGGAACTAGAAATGAAATTATGAGCCACACAGACCAACTACAATATTTTGAAGAAAGTCTTTCCAGAGCAGTGAAAGTGCAAGCCAAAAAAGGGGGGGAACTAGTTACAAATTTTTTTTTATATAAACTTGCATATTTGTCATGAAAAGTGTCCAAATATGTTTTTCTTTTCATTGCTGTCCAATAAAAAGCACCTCGTACCTTCAAATTTGTTTTTCATCCATCCTCCTATCTACTTTCTTGAGTGCTTACTTGTCCTCATTAGGGTCATGGTGAGATGGAGCATATCCCCGACGACGGGGTGAGAGGCGGTGTGTGTGTGTGTGTTTTATGCACTTATATATTATATACAAACAATTAACCACAGAAAATGTGAACACATATACTATAATGTAAAAATACGTACAAATTTTCTCTTTTGAGCTGAATCATCAACTCGATCCATCAAATACAGCAAAATCTCAAAAGCTGTCCAATGAGAGATAGAGATGCATAAATCGTGTGATTGTATACTCACTGTGCTCTCTGCGCTCCTCCGGGCTGGATGATGCCTCACCATCAGAAAGCAGGCCAGACATGGAGAACAGCTTCCTCGCCGAATCTTCTCCACTTTTGATGGAGCCTCCGGGAGAGCCAAAGTCAAAGTCCTTACCCTCCGCCTCCGAGAAGCAACTTTTCAGCCTCTTTGCGGGCGTGAAGGCCGAGTGGTAACCGATCGACTCCCTCTCGTCGTGCGGTGATGAGAAAGGCCGAAAGGCGCCTCCGACCCCGCTGTGGTGGAGCATGCCCAGGGTGGAGCAGTCCAGGTTGGGTGGGGTGAACTGGGGGTGCAGGTGCAGCAGGGAGGCCGGGAAGTCTCGGCCAGGAAAGGGGCTTGACACCGGTCCCTGGCGCTGATACATGGAGGCGAAGGTGTAGGACGCCGAGGGGAAGGGCAGGTGGAGGTCTTTCTCCACCGAAACGGGGATCCCAAAGGGCCTGGGCGCCTGGCAGGGGACGGACGCATCTCGGCCAGCCTCAGCGGTGGAAGCGAGGACCATGAGAGCGGGGGAAGCGAGGGGAGCTGGCATGTAGGAGGAGCTGTCCATCTTGAAGGGGCGATGGAGGTCCATTCGCCTCCTTGTGAGCGAAGCTCTATGTGAGGGAATAAACAGGAGAGTTCTTAATGCAAAGTGAAAAGACTGAGAAATAATACAAAGACTTTTAATTTACAGCCTCTAAAATTTATACAATATTAAATTCAGTGAAATACGTTTTGCTGGAAATGTGGGGGCAATTCTTTTACAATCAATATCAGATTTATTTCAAAGGGGTGCAAATTGCTAATAAAATGTAGCATTTAAATATTTATTTAATTAAATGTTAACACATTTAGCAGGATAAGCGATTAAGAAAGTGGATGGATATATTTTGTGTAAAATTGTACATTTAATAAAATAACACTCAGATTCAGAAAACACTACATTTAATACTGCAGTATGATGAAATAGATTTGACAAAGATTGTATGATGCCAAACATTTAAAATTATGATATTGAGTAGATGATTGTACAATTTTATTTAAAAAATCAGTTTTTGATGTAAAGTATACTATAAAAGAAGCTGCTCAACATTGTTTTATATAATCTAATCAAAGTAAACAATTATAGTTAAAACTCTATGATAATCCATAAAATTGAAATGCATCTACTTCATTAAATGGGAACAGGTGGTGTATGAAAAATGTTGAAATGAAACTTTATTGGCTTTCGCAAATAAACTAGTTGAAAGTTTTTGAACCAATCAGACTTAATTGACAAGCGCAAACTTCACATGGTGCATATTGGAACTGCACAAAAAAAGCTTTTTATTTGTCACGCTATATAAATCATAAAATAAACTGTAAAGTAAATATTCAGCAGTTTTTCAAGGAGTTGACACTTTTTGAACTGAATGCGCAAACGTTTTACGCACACAACTAACGCGCCGTTTAAACACTCAATATCTCCAATTGAACGCAATTAAACCAAGTTAAGCGGTAATGCGCGGAGACGCACACTCACTCTGATGAAGAACTCGGGGGGGACGATCTGTACTCCACTCAACTTCCAACAGTTCCCGAACGCGACACTTTCCACGGGCGAGCGCAGTGAAGAACGTGGAAGCGTCCTCCTTGCTCGCTCCACACTCCGGGATGCTCCTGCAAGACTTCCCCGGTGGCCGTAGATGTGACCGGGATGAGTACACCAGTGGGCCGGCTGAGTGTCTGCCCGTGTCTCCCTCCTCGGTGTGTGTGACACCCCCTCCTCCCCTCTCTGCTTCTTTTCCAGCCCCTCTTTCCACCACGTACCCCCCACCACCCCACCTCGCGCCCTCCTCGGACACTTTCAATTTCTCCCCTCCTGCTAAAGACAAGTCAAGCAAATCAGAAATGGAGAGTATACAATGAAAATCATTATTGACAATATCATTGAAATTTAGTCACAAAATAACGTCCCCTGGTACTTTTCATATGGAAATGGTTTGGGACCACATGCAGAGAGCCAAAAAAGCTTCATATTTGTAATAACTGTGGCAAGTGTGGCATGGAGGAATTTGTCTTTAACAGGAAGTAAAAATTGATTTTTTTTTAAAAGTAGATTGCAATAAAGAGCCTATATCGGATTTGATAGATTGTCTATTTCGGCACTATATCAAGTAAGCAGCACGGTGGACTAGTGATTAACATATTTGTCTCGCAGAATGGATTTGACACACACTGGGTGCAACTTTGCATAAACATCCGAATAACTGTTCACATCAAAGAAAATGCCACTAAAAATGAAGAGAGGAAAAATAATGTTATTTATTTAATGGTCTATGCGGCATGCAGCATGACACAATGTGCCGTGAAAGATCGTCAGGTGTGCCACAGAAAATATTGCCTAATTAGTTTGAAAATATTTATTTAATATAAATAATGTACCTGTTGAACCATTTCAACGTAGGACAGTTAAATGCTATGTTGGTGTGTAAACAGAGTGGGAATATTTTTTTCAATTTTTATGTACTAAGGGTGTGTTGCTTTGGTAGATGCTATTGATCAGTATCTCGCACCGGCGACAGGCTCACATCGATAGGTTATATCTGACCTATTCGTTTACACTACAGTCACAATCCCCGAAGATTCATTGCGGGATGGCCCATATACCTTGAAAGTTAGTTTTAGGGGAATTTGAGATGCCCAATTCATGTGAAGGTGATTCCTTTCTCCGAAGCTGATATCGTTTAAATAGCCTTTGTCGCCATACAATATTTGTGATATCTGATTGAAGAAGTCACGCTTTGGCACCATCTTACAGCGTCTTAGCAGCAGCTATGTTGAACTGAGTTGAGGAGCTTCGTTTAGACAAAAGTAGTGCTCTACTGCCATCTTATGGTATCTATAGGCAATTATAAAAAAATGTAGTGGGTATGTCTGACATTTGCAGATTTTGCTATTAGCAGCAAGGCTCTGTCCCTGGAACACTTAATTAACAGATTAGATTAGTTTAGGTTCTATTTCTTCTTCTACTGCGATGACCTGTGGCACCACGATGCCTTCCGTAGGTCAGTTTTGGTACTACAACAGACAGATGAGGAGGCTTGTGATTGGTTCACATTGTGCCACAATATAAGACCAGTCATAAAACATGTTTTAAAAAATTAGTTAAACTTGGTATTAGTGTAAATGGCTTAAGGAGATCAAATAAACGCTGTACTCAGAGGTTTAACCCAGTCAACAAGTGCAGGTGTGACTTGGTGTCAGTGTATCTGTGCTGATGGAGTCATCCGTTCCTCTGTGACGCTCTGAGGCAGCACAGTCTGCAGCCTGTCGGGTGACTGACACTCTAGAACATTCCCATTTGATGAGAGACAATGCACACCGACGGTATTATTTGTCAAACGTAATCTGCTTTCAACGGCAGCACGTTACAGACGCTTGTAATAGCGACATAATTCATATCCGATTCCAAGCAAATTGTCAGAAAGCACGGCTGTGAGCGCCGCAAATCAGCCCAAATCACTCTTAATTTGTTTTTATTGGTATTGGTATTGCTTAAAGACTTTTTGAAATAATGTAATTGAAATAATTCTTTATTCCCTCGAGCCAATCCAGGGGCTTTACACTGCTAATCTAATGTGACACGCAATTTCCGTCTCTCAGACGATTGCTTCCCCTCAGGTCCCTGTCTTTAATGAACAGCCATTTGGCTGTGAGCCTGCACTGTGACTGCGTGTGTGTGTGTGCGGGTCTGTGCGTGTGTGAGATCAGTGGGCAAGTTCTGAGACGGGAAATGAGTGAATGGGGAATACATGCGCCCATGTGAAAAGTCTGACCAGTGAGAATAAACCGGATTGTTGCTATATAAAAATAAATGGTTCTCATAAGTTTGCTCACCGCAGTGTTGTGTTCACATGGTTCCCCATGCATGGTTATCATCACACCTCATGACAGCTGCAGGCATGCAGCAGGTGCAGCCCTTAAAAAGGGCCACATAAAACCAGACGGACCCAGACCGACCACCCTGGCCTCCGAGCAACATGTAACGTGTCTGTCTGCGACAAGACAAGGTCATCACTGTGGTCTTGTTCACACATTGTTTGGGGGGGTTAGTCAGTCTGAGTGAAAATTCCTATGCAGGACTGAATTAGGTTTAAAGTAGGTGCCAATGTCTTCATATGAGGTTTTTTTGTCACAGCCTCGTCTGCTGGATCTGATGGGTGATTGCATCCCTTGGTTCAATTAGGAGACGAAAGTAAAGGGGAAATTTTGGCGATATTCCACGATGAATGTTTCCAGATTTTTCCCAAAATATGAAAGGTCTCTCGTTAATAAGTTTCGTTTTTGCTCATTTAAGCAACAGTGAGACTGCGAAATAAACATGAGCAGTGATGCAAAGTGACACTTTTTTGTCAAATTATCATGTCCAACAACTTTGTGCTAACGAGAATTTTTTTTAAACGCACAAAAAAAAACAATGCTATTTCAATCCTTAGTATTATTTTCAATCCTTTGTTTTTGTTTCAATGCCAGTCATTCAAAATCTAAAGCTAACCGTAACATGAAAATGGTTGCGAAAAAGTTTGGTGGCCGACGTACATTTTATATTGTAAATTTTGTAAGTATCCTTTTACATTGCAATTGAGTCATTCTTTGTAGCATTATTAATTTATATATATATATATATATATATATATATATATATATATATATATATATATATATATATATATATATATATATATACATATATTTATATATACACATATATACATATATACATACATAAATATATTCATATAAATACATATATACACATACATGTATATATATGCATATATATATATACTGCATTACATAGTACATTTTAGAAAAATTGTATATTGATATACGGGGCCAGTATTGGTTCTAGCAGAGCCATCACATGGCTCATGGTGTCTTGACATGGCAACCACTCGAACAGACTTAGCGCAGGACCCCGCACAACGGTCGCATTGTCGTGACTTCCCGCTAACCAACCGAGGTCCTCTATCACAACGCGGCCTCTCTTCATCCATTTTTTGCACTTGGCAGAAATAACAAGCGGGAGACACGAGTGAGCAAACATGGCTGGAGTGTCCTCATTTGCAAGCTGATGAACGGGCATACGTCTTCCTCCATGTCGTGGTGGGTGCGCGGTGGATGATGCTTGTGTGTCCTGCAGCTAGGCCCACTGAAGTGTTAATGATGTCCCCGCTCCCTCAGCCAGGTTATGGCACAGGGGCCGTCAGCCGCCGTGGGTAAACTGCGAGGCTCCCAGAATAAATTGCCACCCCGAGCCACGCAGGTTGGTCAGCCAGCCAATTACAGGCCTGCCCACTCAACTGAGAATGATGGGAAGCGATGTTAATTGTACGTCTTCATTTTCTGGCAGGAGGTGAGTCACTTGGCTGTCTTGGTGACTGTCACAAGCACGCACACACCGTCACAATTCGTGCGACTTGAGCTCGGAGTTGTCTGTCGCTGTCTTTGTTTCATTATGTGTCTACTTCAGTCGCACCCAACGGTCAAGTTGTGCGTTTGTGTGTGTGATCCAGACGTGGTAGAATGTCCACACATAACCTTCTTTGTTATTTTTTCCCCCCAAGAGTTCCACAGCTTTATGTCAAGACACAAACTGCATTTTAGGTCAGTGAAATATGACTTTTTGGAAAAATACAGAAAAAATGAATGCCAAATTAAAATTTTTGGATTTGAATAAAATCATTGAAAATTATTGCAAGCACATCATATGTGAAGATGGCAGTGAACTCACAACATATGTACGTCACACATTACCTTATTTTCCGGACTATAAGGCACACCTAAAAACCTAAAATTTTCTCAAAAGCCGACAGTGCGCCTTATAGTCCGGTGCGCATTATATATGGGCCAAATTCCTAAATTTAAACTGGCCCGAAGCATTGTGTCATGAAATCAATCATAAGTGGTCCGCTAAAGACTATGAATCATGAATCAAAAAGACTATGGATCATTATTTTGTGATTATAAAGTAATTTGTTGCGTCTGAAGTTGAAATAAAAAAGATAAAATGGAGAATGATTTGATTTGGATTAAAAATCTGACATGATGCATTAATGGTGCGCCTTATAGTCCGGTGCGCCTTATATTGGACAAAGTTTTAAAATGGGCCATTCGTTGAAGGTGCGCCTTATAGTCCGGTGCGCATTATAGTCCGGAAAATACGGTAGTTGCCATAACAATTTCTTATTATTATTTTTGAGGGAAGTTGACAAATACTTTTACATACAGACCAACACCTATTCATGCAAACTAACACGGAAGGTAAGATTCAAAATCCAACACTGCTTGACGAGTCTCTTAACATACTCATGTAATTATTCTCATAAGCACTAAACAGTCTTTAGTATTATTTTCTTTTCTTTTTTTCTCTTTCTAACTCACTCATCCCCACTTAATGCATCAGAGGCTGGAGTCAATGTAGCTGTAATTATTTCCACAGACCAATTAGTGATAATTGCCACTTGCTACAGGACCCTCAATCCTTTATCGCTGCTGATTGCCTTCAAATTTACTCTTTGCTCTCTCATAAAAAGTGAAATATATGCAAATAAAAGCTTTGTTAAGCAAGCTCCCTTCCGCTTGTGTTTACCAGACTGCGGTAGGAGGAAATTTCCGAAGAGTTCTTTCAGTGTGTCAACATTGAGACTGTCTATATGGTAGCAGTGCTGTGGGAGTGGGGGGAGGGGGGGGGGGGGTCTAGTGGTCTACTTTATTAACATAGGGAGAGCCTGAGCCAGAGCGGCGAGAGAGGCCATCGACCAGACAGCTCCAAGATGGAGTAGAGGGCTACGTGTGAGAGATGAGTTGTCGAACATGTGACAACGTGTGTGTCTATGTGTGTGCGTGTGTGTGACAGCTCCCCAAAGCGGCCAGCCAGCGTGAATGTGAGGAGGAATACAGAGAGGTGCATTATGGTCTCAATCATTGATCGCTTCCTCCCAAGGGGGCCGCTGACTGCCCCCTTCGCTGCACAAAAGCCCGTATCCAACCTTCCACATTCACAACACACACACAGATGGGCTTGTATTGTTTTCATGTATGTACTCCACTTAAAGTCTAGAACAGTGACAGGACGTATTCGCAAATCAACGCACATCAACAAAACACTGCCCAGCGCCAAACATCACACCAAATCCCTCCCCTCGCTCCTTCCACTTCCTCCCAGCCAGTCGGCCGGCCGGGGTCGTCGTCCTCGCTGCTCTTTCACCGCCACAAGGCTGACACTAATGTGACACTCTGGAAAATAATTACCAACAAACGCACTGCTGACTGCAAACAGCTCGCTCCCCTCAGTGGACTGTCACCAGTCATTAGTCTGAGCCCTGAGAGAGAACCGGGCCATAGGGAGGAGGGGGTGGACCATGGAAAAGACTATACCATGTAGAGGGGGGGAAATGAAGTGGAGCACAAGAGCCTCGACAGGTGTATTAGGAATGACCTGGGTTTTTTTATACTTGTAAAACATGCAGAAACAAAAAAATGCAGCTGCTGCACTCGAGCTGCCTTCAACATTGGCCTCCTGTGGTTCTTTACATCATAATAACAATAGTGAAAGCCACCAGATCCACTTTATCAAAATCAATACTGAGCCTTCTTGTCTCTAAAGACAAGAGACTCAAGAAAAACCTCTCCAGGTAAGCAAAAAAAGTAAAACGAGGACGATTTGTTCGAAGTAGCAACAATTTCAACACAATTATCCAAATGCTGCAGGGTGCATCAATTCTGTGACCCCCCCCCTCCCTTCTCTCTTCCTGGAGACTTTAATTTGAGTTGCCCCGAGGGCTTCACTCGTGTCGGTGAGAGATTAACATTTTTAGAGCTCCCACAACGGCCAATATTAAAATGTCTTAATACATCTGCCCAGCTAGTTTGATTGCTAACTTAACCCCTGACTCTTGAGCAAAAAAGCAGCCTGTTCTCTGAAGTACTGTCAGCAGGCAAGGGTCTAATTCTTCTATGATTCCGGCTAATGAGCTGGTAATAGGTCTCCGCTTTGAGATGAGGAAGATATTACAATGTAGAGGAGGAGGGCAAAGGGACGGAGGGTTGTCATTGCTCAATAATGGAGGCACGAGGTTTAATCTGTGAGCTAGAGCTTGTGTGAGTTTGCTTTCCTGCCCACTGAAATTCTCAGCCAATACTCTGTCAAGGGCTTTGCTTGTTGTGATGTTATTTGAACAAAAGTATTGGGACAATTGATTCTGATAACTACATAAGGTGAAAACTGAATATAGGATTTTAACAGTTTCCCTTCTCCTTACTGGTGCCTTCCTTTTATATTTTTATTGTAATTTTGAAGTATGAACGGGACATTCCAATTCATTTTAAATGTGCCTGATGGGGTTCAGGATCCACATGGAAATCCTCCAACCAATCCAAAGCAGTCAATGTCACTATGCTGGAAACATTGAATAGCAAAAATTGTAAAATCCTTCTAGGTGGCGCTATTAAAATATAAATATATAATAAATGAATGAATCAATAAATAATCATAAATATATTAAAATAAGGGGGTCTTCAGCGGTATAGACCCGACAGTGAGTTTTTTGTTTAAGTTTTTCTATAACTGCTGCTCTTTCATTTTTCAAGAGTTCAAGAGAGTTCAAGAGTTTTTTTATTCGCCATGTTTGAGCGTGCCAAACAAAGAATTTGACTTCGGTAAATCACAGCCTCTGTTCAACATTTAGGTGACTTTTTATATTTTGTTGACAATATAATTGCCCTGTGGCACCATGCTGCCTCTCACAGGTCAGTGAGAAGGTATTGGTATTACAACAAACATGATTTGGGGGGAGGGACCTTTGCACATTTTTATTTTTCGTCATTATATGTCGAGTCCTTCCCAATTAAACAAAGGGTGCTCGTATCTCACACTTAAATCAATAAACCCAGTTTTTACCAGTTCCAATAAAATCCTTATGTTGCAGTTTCAACAGATGGAGCACATTGAGATACCTTCTCTCTTTTTTTAGGTCAAGACAGCAAGAGTGCAAAAAGTCAAGACGTTTGCGAGAAACTGTATGCGTGTCATCCAGCCAATGGCTTTATCCAGCCTTATCCTGAAGCATGAAACCACAGTGCATGACACCCTTCTATGCTCTGCACAGATACGCCGATTCACTGTTAGCACAGAGATTTGACAAGCCAGACTGCACTCACTCACCAGTGCGGGTCAAACGGATGACTGTCACAATCTTTTTTTCTCTTGTCTAGTCTGTCGCTGACATTCTTTTGCTCTTCCCCTCAAAGTTTGACAATTTAATACAAATTCAACAAAAAGAATACATGAGTAAGAGTGAAAGAAGAGACATCCGAAAGGGAATCGTCTTTACGGAACGATACACGTGGATGGATGCTTGCGATGTGACAGCGAATAAAATCATTGTTATTCCTAAATGTAAACTTTCACTTTTTTTTTAGTTCTGTACTTTTGATGAAAATGGACATCAATTCAAGCTTCATATTTTTTGTTGCATGACATCAACTAGAGCCTAATATCATTCTCTTTGTCTTTACTACTCTTACAGTGTCACCTCTATCAATCTCTAAGCCTCTCGAGACCTTCTCCCCGCAGCTTGTGGTTTTCCGTGTGTCAAATGTCTAATCACAAGCTCCCCCCCCCCTCCCCCTTGTAGTCTATTGGTGTTCAGTCAGGTAAAGGTCTCATAGTTGTGCACTGTGAGTGGCCTCTGTTCAAACAGATCAATAGACACTGGCACGTCCCCGCACCAACTAAGGGAAAACAATTAAAATCTATCGATCCTATGCCAGGCTCTTCCATGAATATGCATGTGTCCTTGACCTTCCCTGAAAAGGGGAGAAGCGAGACGGATAGACTGACAGACAGCTGAGAGCATTCACCCTACTCACTCATAATGTAAACAAAAGGGTGTGAGTAGAGGTATGATTACGAAAGAAACCCAAAAATGATATTATATATTATTATCAAGCTGCCTTGTCCATAGTCACATCCAACATAACCTCAAGCTCGCGTCAGGCAATTCGGCTCATTGTGAACCAGTTGCTCTTTTATGAGCCCATTTTAGGCGCCGATTGCTCTTTCGAGAACATGGACGGGGTGCTGCGACAACAGCTGTCCCCTGGAGCCTACCTCTTTTCTAATTACAGACTTGTGACATGCACATGGAGACGTCTCCGTGTTAGCACATCACTGTGCCTGTCCTGACACATCCCTCGGTCACAAGAGCAGAGCGGCTGCAGGGGACAGCCCTGCCCTGTCCCCCGTCACCGGGGATTAGCATTAGCATGCTAACAGAAACCCCCCGGAGGGAGAGCCGTGCTAAGGGTCAGGATCACAACTGTCAACAGCCTGCTTTAATTAGCCGAGCTTGGTTATCAAGGCTGATATTAAAGAGCTGCTGAACGGGAAAACAAACAGGCTTAGAAGGTAAATTATCGCTTTAACCTTTTATTGGAGGGGAAAAAATAAACAGCTGTATATAAAACTATGATTGCAGCCCTCTCGTTTGAAGCAATCCATCATTCATCACTCATGCACTCCTTTACATCAGTGTGTTGCTTTTATATTGTGTGTGCATGTACTATGTGTGTGTGAGCATGTCACACTGGCCGCCCCCTAACTTGACAGTATCAATGTGGCGTTGTCATAGGCTCGCAGACAAGGTGAGAAGCAAAGCGGGTGAGAGGTAGAGTGTATTGTCACTCAGACAGTGCATTACCCAGCTGTTCTGTGGCTGTCTACTTTTTCCTTTAGCAGCATAATGGGAGCGTCACAGACCCCAAGACAGTTGGAGTCTCACTATTCAAGCTGAGAGACCACATCTGCACACAAACACACATACTGACTGCCTAGTCCTGTCCTGACCTACAATGACTGTCAGTGGCAACCTGGGGGTCGGCAAGCGTGACTGTCACACACTGGTCTCCGAGCATTTACCTGCTGACAGGTTTGCAATTAGTCAGAGGAATGTTGTTACTGCGAGAAAGGAGGAGGACAGGCATGAGGGGGGGGTCAGTATAAATGGAGAGTGAGAGGTGGGTAGATAAAGAGGGGAGAAGGTTTGTTTGAGGGTGGTGGGTGCAGGTGAGGGGAGATGTGGAGACAGCAGCAATGGAGAGTGAGAGGTGAGTGGCTGGAGGAAGGAAACAAGTGGAAGTAGGCGTGAAAGATTTGATCATGGAATCTATCAGATGTTAAGGCCATGACACATTTATGGAGTGGTACAAGCTGACTTAACAGAATCCTGCAAAGTTAGGATGATTTCAAGTCTGTAGCATGTCCACCATAACTTTATTGTTGGGGGAAAATTAAAAATTTTAAACATATAATGCTTAATTTTGATGACTATCCACAGTAACACACATGCAAGTTACTGGTGAGATCATAATTAAGGTGCAGACATGCTAACGTCTTGAACCGCGTAAGGAAATTCATTTCAGCACCATGGACAGCTCATGGCTACTGCTCTATGACCTGCAGTGCTTTTGAATCCGGATTTGCTCAATCAGCGTGAAGATTTGGGGAGAAATAACGGTGGCTGGTCCTTCCTGTGACATGGCTATATAAAAGCCACCTCTACTCTTGGTGGATGGAACTCATCACCATCCTCTAATGACGTCTCTCCCTTTCTCTACAAGCAAGTAACTGTCCCCTCCTCGGCTTTCATTCCTCATCTCGCTCTGTGTGCGAGTGTGCTCTCGGACTGATAAGAGAGTAGCCCGGGCTCCTCTCCTGGCCCGGAGGGAGTGACAGAGCGTGACCGAAACTGTAGTCCCAAACCAAACACAAGTGGAAATTGGTCTATGGAGCAGGATCAATAGTGAATTAGCCAGTGCGCTGCTTCTACGGGCTGCTCACTCAGCTCCGAGCCGATGATCCATTAAAAAGGCCATGAGTGGTTCCAAGAGTGGCCTCTACAGCTTTGTGTGAGCTACTCACAAAGTACCAAGGAACTGAGGAAGTCCTGACAACTTCACAAGCTGATATTTTGGAATGGGCCATACATTGGTTGATATAAATAGGGTATCATTTTAGTAAGCTTTTAAAAAGTGTGACTTCAACGATCAAATTATGAAATGACAAGTGATCACCGATATCTCTCGATTTGATCCAGCTGATTAAATTAATGATTAAAGTCTATCAGGGATGTCCTCTAGCAAGGCACTTAACCATATAGGTTCAATTTTAAAAGTTGACTAAACAAATTGTGCTTGACCTTAGTGCTGCCACCGTACTTGTTGTGTGTGACTAAAATACAATCGTATTCTTCTTAGAAACATACGGGAGTGAGGGGGGCAGTGGTTAGGGAGTTCCTCATGTCTTAAGATGTGATGTATTCTCTAGTGCTGAGATCTTCTCTCTGGTGCAGGTGTGAGAGCTCAACTAAACTAACCCCACTGTCCGACCGACTCCAGGTGTGTGTGTTTGCGTGTGTGTGTGTGTGTGGTGATTAATGAGCAGCAGGCCCTGATGGATTGTCCTGATCAGAGAAGGGACAGCGTACTCTAGACACACACACACACACACGTGAAGCATGAGGGTATAGACTGCTAAAGAATGCAAGATCACATGTAAACACACAGATCTAAATGGAAACACGTGCAAACTCAAGCATCCACATACGTACAGACATGCAAGTAGTATACGCCCACATATCTATTCACACTTGCTGCAGACACACACGCAGCTCAGTCCATTATATTAAGAAGAGTCATCTCAAGCACCACTCTCCACCTGCCCCCCCCCCCCCCCCCCCCCCCCCCTCCACACACACACACACACTCAGCCTTGCACACCTGGTCTAGCAGAAAGAGCACAAGTGACCCCCGTGGGCCGGCACCATCATCATCTCATCTCTCTTTTGAAAGTTGTAATCAAGAGATGAAAGGTATCTGGGTAGTTGCATGTGAGGCGCACACACACACATATATACACACACATACACACACACACACACACACGCGCGCATGCAAGGTCAAACTGGTTTGTGGGTTCAGACGTTGGGTCGCTGTTATAACTATTGCGTTGCACTTTGCCATGTCGATTGTTTGACTGAGTTCTTAAGGAGATTTACGTCGACTGAGCCGGGGCTCGCTAGGCTCCGGTGCATCACATTTTGAATGTCCCATTTTGCAACGCAAACACATGCAAAAGTATGGATGTACACACATGAATACCCCCCCCCCCCCGGTCCCGCACCAAGCAGACTGATAAGGCTTGCTTATCAGAAAAGAAAGAGGAGGGGGGGAAGTTGAGGGGTCGCCGTGTGATAATGGCTTTCACCAAATCCTTCCTCTGTCACAGATTAAAATGCCTTGCTTGGAGAGCATTAGCAATCTCTCTTTTCATCTGTCTCCCCTTTTTTTTTCTCTTCACTGTGCCGCCGAGTGCCATCGGATTTCTGAGCCAATCTATTGTTACAGGCCTGCCACACATACAAGGAGAAGTCAACCTCAATCTGATAGGCCATTGTCTTATTCTCCCCATCGCTGATTCCTGCTCATGGTATTGATCGTGAAGCTGGTCCCCCCCCCCCCCCCCCCCCCCCCCCCCCCCCCACACACACACACACACACACACACACATCGTCCTGGGTGAAGGAGTGAGTTTGTCTACGAACACATATTTGAACTTGAGTCAATCCGTTTAATCCAAACAACATAAATTAAACATGAAAAAATAAGCATACTATAGGAAGCTACAGAAAAAAAGACGGATGAATCGTCGCAAAAAAAAATATCTTGAAAATTTTACTCCTCTGGTAAAAAAAAATCTATATAGATGTGCCAACTCCCAAAGACTGAAAATATCAGTCTAAAGAATAATTTCTGGAAAAAAATCTGTACTAAATACCATTCAAGTTGCCTGCGTAAAGGCGGAATTTTGGTGTAGCTCTTGTTCCGGATCTCATTACACTGTGTGGGTATACCTAATAAAGTGACCGGTGAGTGCCACTACTCTACCACTAGTGCTTCCTTCTACCCTTTTTCCTCCCCTCCGCCATGCCTCACAGGTCCGTCTGTCAGCCCTCTATAATTATGAGGAGTGAGAGTAATGTGTTGCAGTATGAATAGGATTGTCGGCCTGATTGTGATGTATCGGCTTTCATTACCATGTCCAGGGCTGTGGCCTTCGCCTTGTAGGAAATCCTATTTAGGCCCTAATTTAGGAGCCTCCCCCCGACCGTCCCGCCTGATAGCAATCACGCACAGTAATTGTGTGCTGGGGCAAATGACAAGAGTGGAGACTCAGACGTGGAGGGAGGGGGAGGATGGAGGGTCCTGACAATGATATATCTGCATAGTTTTATACTCAAGTTATTCTGTGCCCAATATTTTTGTTTGCCATGCACTTGGGTGGTTTGTCCGTACGATAATAATTTAGGGGCCATGTACGACTTTGATGTGACGTTATGATGGACAACGTCTCAACAATAGCACTAATTGGTAGGAGGGATTGCACTAACTCAATAATTATGATTTATGGGATAATCTGTTGAGAATATCTCATATTATTCCCTGATTTGACAACATCATGTCGCCAGCCCTGGAGCAATCAATATTTACACATTTCCCATGTCCAAGTATCTAAATATTTCATTAGTTCCTGTTTAGCCGGGACTTATTTTCTGTGATAACATTGAAGTAGGTCTGACTCTACTTATCGGCGAGGAGATAATCAACGTCTAATTGACTCATTTAAATACTGTTTGCCTGCAGGAAGGCCTTTGCGTTAAATGTTTGATTGCCCTCTTATTATCTGTCATTAATCCCCTCTGCTCTTAATAAGGACTTTATGGGGCTTTTTTTTTTTTGGCGGGGGGGGGGTTCATCTACCTCAATAGTCACTTTGCATAATTAAGTAGAATATTCAAAAATATGGAAAGGAAGAGGCACTCAGGATTTGACTAATGGTCTTTGTGGCAAAGA
The DNA here is from genome assembly GCF_059516105.1 of Syngnathus floridae. Classification (NCBI taxonomy): domain Eukaryota; kingdom Metazoa; phylum Chordata; class Actinopteri; order Syngnathiformes; family Syngnathidae; genus Syngnathus; species Syngnathus floridae. The sequence goes on from NC_142425.1 coordinate 7,892,200, forward strand.
ATTCCAATTACGGGCAAGCTTTTGCATTTTATGTTCTGAATCGGGTCATTAGTTTGGGTCAATGTGGGTTGAAGCCGTTGGCTCTTTTGTCTATTTTTTTTATACAACACCTCCACCACGATATTGGTATTTTTTATTTTATTTTTTACACCTGTTGTGTTTGAGAATCGAGGGACATCCGCACTTCACCGTGCGCTTCGGAAGATATACTGCACAGCAAACTTTAGCCATCCGTTACAAAGTGTCAATGAAGCCGACAGGGTGAGACACGAACTTGTCTGTGTTTATTGCTATTATTTTAGATTCCTGTAGACTGAGCTCTGCCCTAATCTCTGTTGGGAACTTACTGGGCGAGCATGACAAATGGGCGGCAGAGACTCAGGCAAGCGTTGGCTCCTTGGAGAGGCTCAGGATGGAAGTCTCACTAAGCTCGGTTCACCCTGGATCGTCTTTGCTATGGCCTACACTAACTCCACAAGTAGAGCGGCTACGAGCAAATAAGTAGAAGTCCCCATAAATTCCTTGCAAGGGTATGCCACATATCATTTGCTATACCAAAACAATCCAAGATCCAAGACAGGAGTGGTATAAAAAATACAAAACATAAAAATAACTATTTGCTGACTTGCCTCATGTTGCTCATTCCTACAAGCGAGCGGCAATAATTTATTTTTAACCTTTTGGATTAAGTTTGAAACAACAAACAAGAGTCTATTTGTCTCGCATTACCTTGTCCTGGAGGACAGAAAATGCATGTAAAATTTGAGGCCATATTTAATTGTGGAATGGTACATGTAATTATATTTCTTCTTTTTGAACACAGGCAACAGTGACTTTATGGTTAGCGCATCTGCCTCACAGTTGAGAGCGTTTGGGTTCTTCTGTGATTTTCTGGGTACTCTGGCAAGTAAAAAAATTCAGGTAGGCTTTAACTCACCCAAATACGTCCAATGATGAGAAAATAGTTACTGGATACAATTCGGAATATTTGTATTTCATTAGATGGTACACCTAATGAAGTGGCCCGTGTGTGACACACAAAAAGCCTTTCCTATTTCCAATTTGCCCCAACAATCCAGGTCAGATCGACGAGTTGACGCCTTGCCAGCTCTACTTTAGTCTACGGCATGAATACGAGCCCGTATAAATGACTTCAGTATAATGGGGTGGTCGTGTGGATGTACTCTGAGCCATGACAGTGACAGCGCATGGGAATAGAACGCATGGAAGCCTGCAAACACCTCTCCATCCCCTTTGTGCTCTATGCTCCTCTGCGCCCCGCTGCCTCTCAGCCACGGGATCAGCTGCAGACGCTAATGAAACGTCAGTCAGGTAATTGAGGTTCTGGCGGTGGCGGGCCAACCAGGGCGATGACACGAGAACGCCGACAGAACCCGGCGATACTGCCACCCCCCCCCCCATGGCGGCTGCTCCGGAAGCAGCAGGGTGTAAAATATTGGGTTTAAGCTGACTTTTCTCCATCTCTTCCTTTTTGGGCACAATATTGTTAACCACGTTGTACCAGCAGTGGCGGAGTCAAAGGTTAAAATATTTTGTTATGGCGCCTCAGAGTGATGTTGCCAGATCTGTCGCTTACTGACCTGCACGGTGAGTTATGGGTAATGTTTAATTCTCCTGCCGTGACAGCTGTGAATCCACATGGCAAATTGGATTTCTTACTCTTTGTTGAGATTGTGTTTGAGCAGGTAAGGAGATGAATGAAAGACATTGGCTGCACCGCTCGGCTGAGGTCCGTCATATTTGACGCTCTCGCTCACAAATCAAGTTTCTTTCTGACTGTCGTCACTTGACCTCAGGTGGAGCTGTTTTATCCGAGTGGGTAATCACACGTCTGAACTTGGCGGGATGCTTTGTGACACCTTTGCTGACTTCATCACGTAGTACATGCAATCATTGCAAAGTCAGATATGTGGACAAGGTGAATAACGTATAGTTCACAATTGTTTTTGACCACCGGCTTGAAATATGCTTGGTCACCCCCAGGTGCCAGACCAGATAATTAAATTCTGGATGTTTTTTGATTTTTCTGGGATTTGATTCAACATTTTCCCTCATCCCTGATATGTAACATGTACAGAATAATTCTCAGCATTTTATGATTTTGGAGGGTTGATAAAATTTTTGGTTGGTTTTTTTGAGGACCTTCTGAGTTAACCTTAGCACGCCTCCCAAGAAAAAAAAACATTCGAGCTGACAATTAATTTTGTCACCCAAATTAATATATCATGTCAAGTGAAATAAAATAAATCATCCATGTTGTTTAATTGTTTTTATCTAATGATCAAAATCAGATCAACGCGGTATGTTTCCATCCATAACAATGGAGGTGAGTTTGAAGGACAACGGTTGACCAGAGAATAAAAATGGGGAATAGGAACTCTCGATTTAGTCAAGTCTCTGTCCTCCATTCCTACACTACACTCAGCTCTTCCTCCCCGAGGCTTTAACGGAAAAGAGGGACAGTGAGGTTAATGCTTGGCTGTAAGCACTGCTTAGTACTAGTGATTGGGTTGCAGAACTTCCCCCACAAGCAAGCAAAAAAAAAAAAAAAAATCCAGTGCAAATGACTTCCACTGTCCAACCCTGTGGGCACTTGTGATTTTCAACTCCTCTTCTTCCCACCCTTTGCTATAGCTTTGCGTCCCACAGAGGTCATAGGTGAATTTGATGTGATGATTAAAAGTTTTCCCCCTCAAGGTGACCTCAATACCGGTGGAGGTGACGTGAAGATGAGAGACGGACATGTGGGTGACAATTTTTTCAGGGCGCATATATGCACTACACAGGATGCTCGGATTATGCCCCGCCCCTTTCTGTTCCAATCAATGATTGTATGTGACATGATAGGTATAAAGTGGCGAACCTCGGCAAGGAAGCATCGACAATCTAATCATTGTCACATCAATGATTACCACAAGGCGTGATGCATTTGAAGAGGCCTCTATCACATCTGCAATTACCTGCCTCTTCCTACATTAAGCCCGTCGCTACACGGGCTCCTTCCTAACTGCATGTTCAATCACTCGTACCGGCGCCAGCCTATCGGTACGGCCGAGCGACCCCTTCCGCCCGACACTGACGTATGCTCACGATTAGCTTGGATACAGTTCAATTATGATAAACAACCCGTGCACCTCTTAGGCCGTGATTAAAGCTTTCAGCTGGGCCTTGATAAAGAGCTCTCATCAACACCACGTACCACACGCCACACTTTTCACGTCGGGGTTGCGAAACACACCGAAAAACCCGCATCGAGATCTTCTTTATCATTCACACGCGACTGGTGAAGCAATACGCACTGGCGCCCCGAGATTTTTAATTTAGCCTATAGTATTTATTAATAATCTCCACCTTCTCAAAGTCTAACTTACACGATACACCCGCCACCTCGGCCGTATGACTTAAGATAGGTTTAGATATTGAGAGATAAGAGGGAGAGCAGTTTTGATGAATGGATGAGCAGTGATGAAGAGGAGATATCAGAAAGAGAGGAGCATTAATCCAGCATCGGGCCGTGGCAATGGAGCTTGGGGGGGGGGGGGGGGGATGTGTGAGGGAAGGAGGGGGCAAAAGAAAGATAGCCTCTTGGCTGTGTTCTGTCAAGGGAGAAATTACACATTTACGGAGGTTTTTTCAAGCAACGACGGGCACCATAGATCAAACCGCTGGATTTATGAGCCAATTTTCAACATGAAATATAGACACAGAGAATCAATTTTACCCATGTTTACTTGCCTTCTTTTTTCTTTCTTTCTCTCTAAATCAAATGACACACGAGACAAGAGTTTGGAACCCTAATAGCGTGGCGTAAAATTGGAAATCCAATTTAACTACATTATTGGGTGTTGTTAAAAGGAAATATGATCGAACAAAATTCATCTAAATTATTAAAATTGTTAGTTATTTACATTTTACTCAATGCCTCAATTTCTTTGGAACACACAAAATCGCTGGGGTAAGAATTTGACAGATCCAGGAAGTTTTTGAGATTGTTTAGTACAAAAACTGGGTTATTTTGTAGATACCAACCCAAGATGTTAATTCGACCCAACTTCCAATGTTTTAACCCAAACTGGTTGTTTTTGACCCAACAGAGTGAATTGGAGTTTGCAGTATATAAATCCGAAAATCCAAAATGATATTTTAACAAACTATTCAGTAAGACTAATATTCTTTAAAAAAGAAATTACAAGTTAAAGCACTCGACACTTTTACTGTGTTTTAAGACTGACGTTGAAGCATTTCCCAGCTTTCACGGGACCCCAGTTAACAATATTGGTGTGTATGTAATTAAACATACGCAGTGATCTCCACTTCCGGGCCAACATGTTAACAATTTGCATAGAAATGATGTCAACATAGGTTAAATGACACCATTGACACGCAATTAGCGGAATTATCAGGAGGGAAATTAATTACATCCCAATGACTGTGCCAACACACTGATGGCTGCTTAATTATGGTGGTAATGAAGTCTTTAGTTGTCACTTAACGTAAATGACACATAAAGCAAAGGAGTCATGCATCTACATTCTCCCTGGCAAATGTGTATTCAGAGGTAATTTTCTTAACATTAAAGTCTCTGACAAGGGTGCCTGGAATGTTTAAAAAAAAAATAAGAGGGGTACAAGCAAATGAAAAAACACAATGAGGTTTATTGAACATTGACTCATCAAGGTCACCCGAGGACAAACAAGAAAAACAAGTCCACGGTGATGAAACAGAGCTCATCAGAGTATACAAACATCTCCGCTCAACATTGCCGCGTTATTAGAACACAAAAAAAAGTGTGTCTCGAGAGCTTTGCGGATTGTGGTCTTCTTACTCCAGAGCCGTCTCTTTCATTCCCATTCATTTCAATTACAAAGTCATCCACATCTTCTTCCCCATGTCTCGATTAGCTCAACCTGGCAATTTACAGTTGATCTTGCTCTCATCTAAGGCGGAACATTGGCGAAAGCAGGTAGAAGAGCGGTAATGGAATGAAATGTCACTCAGATGTTGCCTTTGTCCCAATGATGGTGAGCAGACTGAGCCTGGATGGTTCAGGCGAGTGCCATTTAGTAGTAGTTGAGAAGATGCGTTTGTGACTGTAGGTGTGTGTGTGTTTGTGTGCGCTTGCGTGTGGCATCTTGCCGCGTCTCTCGCATGTTCACCGGTCACATTTTCTTAAGGCGGGCCCTCATTCCCGTCCCCACCTTGTCCCAGTCTACATCAGGGTTTCTTCACCTTCTTCACTGATGAAGAACTGGATGCTGATTCTCTCCGCTTGCGCTGGAATGCGATAAATGGTACAATGACGTCAAGACCAATTCAGGAGTAACTCCACTTAACTCCCTCTCAAATTGTAAGATTCCATTTTCCTTGAATGACCATTGTCGTTATTGTGCCTTTTTCCAGAAAGGACTTTCTTCAAGCTTCTTCTGATTGGCTTATTAGACAGAGTTGACAAGGCTGAGAATTTATCTTCATATGAGGGAAAAACAATGGTGGGGACAGTGTTTTTTTGTAAAAACAGATTGTTCTATTTAAAATTAAATACAATGTATTTCCTCATACTGATTTTAAATTATATATATATATATATATATATATATATATATATATATATATATATATATATATATATATATATATATATATATATATATATATATATAATTCTATCTATATAGATCACATACATATATAGATGTGTGTATATACGTATGTACGTACATATATATACACACACGCGTATATATGTACGTGTATATACACGCACGTGTATATACGTACACATATACATATATACACACACACACACACATGTATATATATAAAAAACTGTGTATATACGTACATATATACATGTATATATGTACACAAATATGCACATAGTATACACTACATACCTGTATATATGTATATATACCCATTTGTGTATAAACATATATTCATATGCACTATATATATTTTCTCTAAATATATACATATATACACACACACACACACACACACACACTATACACAACCTTTGACCCATATTATTTAAAAAACAATACATTTTAAATTAGTTGATTTAAAAAATATATATATTGACCCAGTGGAAATGACAAGATCAGCGATAAAGCATGTACACAACATAAAACATGATTACCTACCCCCGGATGTCAATTACTGTTGACAGACAGCAAACTCACCGAGTTGGGGGTCAGTGGAGCTCCCACCACATCAATGATCTGCTCCTTGGCTTCAACCTTGATGTCATCAGTGCCAGGCCACACTTGGCCTTCACCCACCGGAGTGGAAGCGGTCATGCTGTTGGTGGCAGCGGGTTCTACGCTTTGCGGTGTAGACGTGGCCATAATCCCGCACGCTCCTCCATTTCCGACCTTCAGCAGGGCTTCGTAGCGGTGTCGCAGCATCTGTTGTTCGTACTCACAATTGCTGTGTGCCTGCTTCAGCTCATAGAGGAGCACCAGATCGCTTCGCAGCTCGTTGAACATCTGCACAATTTCTTCTGTCGGCATTGGGTTGAGATCTTGGGTACAAAAACAACAGTTAAAAAGATCAAATTAATTTAAAGATGAGGTAAAAATAGGGGTCAAAATTGGCTCAATCAATTGAACAAATATTTAAAGACATTTATAATGTAAATGGTTAGTGCACCACAAACCTACAAAGTTGAGATCTAATGATCCTATAAATGTATTAATTGCCAACAAAAGGCAAACTTCCATGCGGTGTGTCTGTAATAGGGGGAAAAAAAACTCACACTCACCCACTCCTTGATCCACCAGAATCTGCTCAATTGCCTTGATCTTCTTCTGGCCCACCGAGCCTGGCAGTTTCATCTTGAAATGACACAAAAACACAGCGTGTGAGCGAGACACACACACAAATATATGATTGAAGGTAGGCAAGGCGTATGATGAGAAACAAATAAGGCTCTTTAATTCATATGAAATGCACTTCAGCGGGCCAGATCAAAATGTTTTCATTCACTGAACTCTGTCTGACTGATCAGCAGGAGGAAAACTTCACTCCATAGTTCATCAGTCTTGGAAGATGAATAAGGCTCCAACCATTGCTCTTACAAATACCAATACTAACATGTCAGCAGCAAAATTAATCATTGCGGTGCTAATGAGGGATAGGAAGCAGAAGTTAAAACGTTCTGGCTGGAGTGTCTTGTTGATGTTAAAACTTAAATAAACTGGTACAACGTTTAGGTGTTTGGTTCCTGAAAGGTGATGCAAGGATTCTGCTTGATGTCGGCAATATGTTGGAAGCAGGTAAAATACTATTAAAAAAAATTTTAAAAAATGTGTTGGAGTAGTGGTACTTACCCTCTGGCTGCGCAGAGAAACTCCAGAAGATTTAAAATCTGGAAATTTGATGCCTGCTGTCTCTGGAACAGCCTAAAGAAAAAAAGAAAAGTGAGTTTCATTGACACTGTCAGAGAGGTTTAAGATACAATAATAAAAATTGAACCACATTTAAGATGATTATGTTAATGCTTGAGTGCTTACAGGTTTTTCCGTTTCTCTTTTTTGTGGAAGCTTCTTTTTGGAAACTCTCTTTTCGGCACGTCTCAACTCTGTGGTTGTGTCGGCGGCTTTTATGAGCTTCTGCAGATCTTGAGCGTTTCTCTCCCGCTCCTTCTTCCGCGTTTCAATCTTTCTCAGCTCTTGGATCAGATATTCTTCTTCTGCCACCTGTAGGCAAAACAACAGAAGCACAAGTGACTTTAGCAGAGCGGACAAACTTATAGAAATTTCCCTCCAGAACACTTCCTTTTCATTTTTTAACATTTTGGCAATAACAAGCTATATATTATTTAAATTTGATAAAACACTTTTGCTTAGTGTGCAATTGCACAATTGAAATAATATACTATAACAATTAATGAATTGTGGAAAAGCAAGGTTGCTCACTTGTTCAGGGGTACGATTAAAGAGTTTGTCCAGTTGCTCTTTGCGTCGCCTTTCATGACCAGCATCAAAGATGTAGATCTTGGGGTCAGTCCCTGAAGGCGCACGGACCTTGGTCAGCTTCCCGCAAATACCATAGTAGCGCTCTTTGAGATCTTCTACAGACCGTTTCTGCAAGTATGGACAGAGAACTTTGTTATTACTGAGAATAATATGGACACTTGTTGGCTCTAATTCTGTAATCTTTAATGTACAATAATGCGATGAAGGAAGGGTTGCTTACTCTGTACTGCTGGTGATCATAGCGGTCATGAACTACTATAAAACGCAGGTCAAAGCGTTTGCACAGGTCAAACAGGTGGTCCGTCTCTGCTTTGGTCCAGCTGTCATCGTGGAGATGTAGCTGGTATTCCTGCTCCGAGTACACAGGTACCTGTACTGTCTGTTCGGGAAAAACAGGAATATGGTGAGAATGTACATATTAGAAAGAAATGTCTTCTGGCCGTAGGGAGTTCTCAATTCTCACCTTGTTGAAGCGAGCAAAAGGATAGTCTTTGCCTTCCTCTGCCACCCGTCGCCAGTGGTGGAATATGGCACCATCCCTTCGAGCAGGATTACTGAAGGACATCCACTTCCAGGGACGAACCTTTTTACAGCCCAATTTGGCTTTGACTGTTCTGTAACCCTGGGTGGTGTCACTGGGAAGTAGTGGGGGCGCATCCCTGTGGAATGTCAAAAATCAAACACTTTTAATATTGTATATATACAAATAAAATGATGTGTGTTTTGAATAAGAGAATGAAATATGCAGTTAAAATGTTAGGATTTTGTTATGGTGGGAATTCAAAAGTGTCATGAAATTAAGTAGTGTGGACTAATTGAATCCAATAATGGACACATAACGCATAAAGCACTCATTGAATGTTAATTCAATCTTAAACAGGACAAACAAACACTTAACTGAAAAACACATACTTTTTATCAGAATACAGCAGCGCATAGACCTCTCTGTGCATTCCCTCTGGCCTCTTGAAGGTCAATGTTTCAGTTGTTTTCTTGGACTTTTTCTGGTATGGATAAAAAAATTGATTACCTATCAACCAACCACACCTTTCACATATGGACTCTTCTTACAACTTCTTACTAGTTTAACGCTCACCTTGTCAGAATTGATGAGGTCTTTCTTGCTGATCGGGCCATCGTTATCCCCTCCCGTCAACTCCAAAATATCCCTCACATCAGCACCGGTAGCCATGATGCTAAGCTATAAACGGACGCTCCACACAACTCCTAAATATAGCGTATTCATGTACCAGCGCTTTTTAATTGACGTCTACAGAACGCGTTGCGCGGCGCAAACTAGGGCTAACACTGTCATTTCTGCTGTCTGTTTCCACAGAATCGCACAGGACCACGATGTACACGAGACCTATTTTGTTAAGTGATTTAGTAGATGGAGTTCAGATGAAGGTTTATCGTAACGATTACAATTACTTGGTTACATATCCATTGCTATTGTTCTGGTTAGCTAGCAGATCGCTTGTATTATTTCCGGCTCCCTCGCCGGCGTCTTCTTCGTTGTTTAAGATAGGTCGCGATTATACAAAATAGCGCCACTAACAGGTGCGTAGTGAATAATCATGTGTACTGCTTTTCAAATTGTAGCATCTGGAGCTCTGATTTTGTTCTAAATTCAATCAATTGTCTGGTAACAAAAATTGAAATATAGGTGGATCACACATAGCCCATTTTCGCTTGCAAGTGATTAAATTAATATAAAACATATTATTGAAGCCGTCCCACCCTCTACTGTTCATTCATTGGAAGCGCAATTTAGTCAAGTTTGTTTTATAAACAGTGGCAAAACTATTCCGGAAGTGTGATTGACACTAAATAAAAGTTTGCAAATATATCGTTGAAATACTATTTCGAAAATATTTTATATTATATTTTTCATGAAACTGACATGCATTCATATATTTTGCTATCAAAATAATTACACAAAAAAACGTTTAACAAACACACTCGTCGCAATTATTCAGGAGATCAGAGGTCAGCTGATGTTGAGACAAAATATGCAGTACAATTACTTTTATTTTGAAAGGAACGCACGTAAGTATGTAGTGCTTTATAATTTCAAACGTCTACATCCGCCCCTCACGAATTTTTTCTCCGCCATTTTCAGACCGTCTTGCGCACTCTTCCGCTTGGTCAATTGCAGTCTGCGTGCTTATTTTTAAGAGAAAAACGCATTCATCATTTGCAATCAACCTATCGTCAAACACCATGTCCAACGAGCAGAGCGAAAATACTTCGGACACGGCTGTGGAGCAGCAGCAACTGCAGCAGCAGCAGTCGCCGCAGCAACAAGGGTAATGTCCACGCTTCAACCCTTTCCTTTGTTAGCCCTAGCTAAGCTAACTAGCTAGCTCGGTGGCATACACGATTGTGACGATTTTGGAACATCATGGAAAACATCATGCTAAATAGAAGTTTTTCGTAGACGTTGTCAGTGACGGCGTCCCAGTAAATGTTATTTTTAATGAACTCGGTCTGCCGTATTCCTGGTTATATATCGGTATTTATTTGCTCGCTGGGGACGCGCGGCCATTTTACTTTGGACTGCTGATCGTCTCTGCGTCAGCAACCTGTAATGAAATAACAAAGTTTTAAATTATGTTTTTATTTAAATAACAATTGTGTATCTTTTTCACGCTGATGTAACTTGAATACAGTCGTTTTGATCACTTGGTTTCACAGTAGTGATCATCCCCCTGTTGTAGCATTTCTTAATCAACCGCCATTGCCTCTTAAATAAAATGTAGGTTAACCTAAACTAGTTAAGTAATGGATTATATATATATATTTGTTCTTTCTCCCTTTCAGAGACATGAACGGGAAGGTCAAACAAGAGGCCAATACGAGCCGGAAGGAGAGGCCCCAGAAGAGAGGTGGAGGTGGACGCTTTGAACCCTACGGAAGTGTGAACAAGAGATACCGAGTTTTTGTCAGCAACATCCCCTATGATGTGAAATGGCAAGCCCTTAAAGACCTGATGAAAGAAAAAGGTAAATTTTCTGGATTATGAGGTTTATTCAGTCCACATGATTGAAGTGGAGTGTGGTAGTTTCGGGGTCTTTGATTGGACTACTAGAGTTGGGATTTTTCAGTTGCACATGCTCTTTGGAGAAATTGTGTTGTTTGGAATAATGTAGTTTTGTGGTCAGCTAATGATTTGCAGTAGGTTTGCACGGAGGCTGTCGGTCAGACAGAATGACCATTTCTATTTGATATATATATATTGAATTTATTTTGTCAAAAAAAAAAAAGTCTAGTGGTTTTTGAGAAGTCTGTTTAATTCCTGATGCCGTATTATAAATAATAGACTACGGCGTGTGCTAAATGAGATGATTTTAACTTCAATGACTTGCATTACAGATAATCTGTCTTGCTCTCACTTGGCAATAAAACTTCACCCCTACATAATGTGAAAAGTTTTTAGAGGGGGCTTGGAAATCCCCTTTCCAATGTACATGATGAATTTTGGTCTAGTCCACCATTGTGAGTTTTCCACAATCCTTGTCTTTTTTTAAAAAAAAAAAAACACATTTCAAAATAATTCAGCATCTCTGAGCTTGCAAAAGCATATTTTATAATGCCTATAGAGGACCCTTTAGGAAGGGCTAACTGGTATTTATCTGACTGTGGAGTTAAATCTCATTTTCTTCTTTTAGGTGTGTCCTTGACAAGCAAAATGTTTTCTCAGCAGGTCTCCATGTTGTGCCAATCGAAGACGTGTGTTGGGATTGTTTGGGGTACAGGTCTACAAAATGAAACAACTTCTTACGTCACACTGTCCTTGTCTTTAGAGGTTTGGTCCATTTTGTTGACTAGGCGCCGTATCAGGAGTGAAGGCTGTGGTCGATGCTCAATCTAAATTGTACTTTATAAAACGGTGCACTAAGAAATCACCTTTTCTCACTCTTGTGCTCATAAATATCGTCGCTGTAGCCGAGGTTATGGTAGTAGGCTATTTTCCATAGGATTAGACAGACTCAGCTGTTTGATATTTATGCATTCGGAGGTTAATGATGGTGTCTCTGCACACAGGTTAGCAATGAAGCGAGTCATGGTTTTGAACAGGGTTTGAATACTCTCTAAAACAATTTGTCAATCTCCAAGTAGGTGTTTTATTTCCAAATGGGAAGACTTATGGCAAAACTTTGCATAGCCAGAGTCCTTTGGTCTGGTGCTTTGGGAGAATCCTTTAAAAGGACAGGACAGGGCTAAGGAGTACATTTTTGGTTAAGAAAAAGTTTGCTTTTTGTAGACCTGTACCATATTGTGCCGCGACAGAGGTGCTGGAGGAAGGCTCGGCCGGGACTGCCGGTGTGAGCTCGCCGGCCACCTTTCTTGTTTCGACTCTAAACCCCAATTGTTCTCTCGGCTTCTCTCCCTTGGTGTGTGTCGTCTGGGATCTGATTTGTAGTGGGTGAGGTAACGTACGTGGAACACTTAATGGACGCAGAAGGCAAATCAAGGGTAAGTGCAAATACATACAAATACACCATTTTTGAACTATCCTTGACAAACTTGTGTTTGTCAGCTGTAGTCTCTCTTTTTATCGTTGGGCGATTGTCAGACTCCGAAACGTGATGGAGTGGATGAGATTGTGACATGTCGGAGACATGTCCTTTGTGTCCTTGACGTGAGGTCATTTTTGGGTTGATGCTCTGTAAGGACTTCAGCTTTCTCCGATGTGAGATAGTCCTAGTCACACACAAGCGTACCTATTTGGTTGCTGGAATTTCTTCTAATGAGTCTGCAAGTGGCGGTCGAAGGTTCCTAATGATGGTTGTGTAATCCCAAAATATTTTTCCAAAGTAGAATCTCTTTGCTGGAATAGTAACCTCCAATATCTCTGCATTGAGGAATCCAATTTCATTGTGAATTTCCTCTTTTGGATGTTGGAAAGACAAAAATAAGCACAGTTTTGTGTTATTGCCGAGAGTTTTGTTAAGTAATTGAATAGTTGTGGCACCTGTTGTGGCCGAGGATTTAAGCGTGTGGTAATGTATGTTTTGATGTGCATGATCTTTACTTTGTGTTTAGTAAAAAGGCCTTGTGAAATCTAGTTACGATTTTTCTAACTTGAATCCACTTTTTCATTCTGGGTTGTTCCGTGGTCTTCAATCAACAAAGGGTTGTGCGTAAGTAACTTTTTTTTTTTTTACTTAAATCACTGTCATTTCAATACTGTACTTTGTATGACATTGCCATAACAGATTGTTTCTGGTTTGCTAGTGTGGTTGAGTTCAGGACTGAGGAGCTCATGAGGAAAGCAGTGGAGAAGGTCAACAAGTACAGCCTCAATGGCCGTCCCCTGAAAGTGAAAGATGTAATCCACCGAAACGATTCATGTGATTAATCTCCCTCTCCCCCCTCTCCCAAATGCTCACCAATGATTATTTTTGCCTAGGACCCTGACGGTATGATTGCTCAGAGGGAAATCAACAGGGCACAAGGGGTTGGAGGCCCCCACGGTGGAATGGGTGGAATGGATCGCATGAATATGGAGAGAATGGGCCCCGGACCGAATGGCCCCATGATAAACATCCCTCCTAGCCTGATGAACAACCCGACTATTCCTATCGAGGTCATCCATGGACTGCAATCGGGCAGAATTGGCAACACAGTCTTCGTCGCAAATGTGAGACTTTAATATTATGGTGATGAAAACTAGGAATGTATGGAAAATTGAATGCTATGTCTGTTTCTTCAGCTGGACTACAAAGTGGGTTGGAAGAAGCTGAAGGAGGTGTTCGGCATGGCTGGCATAGTGGTGAGGGCTGACATCCTTGAGGACAAAGACGGAAAGAGCAGAGGGATGGGCACCGTGACCTTCGACATGCCCATCGAAGCGGTCCAAGCTGTGTGTATCCTTACAAAATGACCACTTCTCATTTAGTAGTCGGAATCTTTTTGGGGAAAATCTCAAAGACTTCCGGTCGACGACTTTTCCTTATCGACTTTGCAGCCATGTTGAATGGACAGCTGTTGTTCAACCGAATCATGCACGTCAAATTGGTATGTTGCCCACGTACCTCGACAGGACATCTTATTTGTGTTTATGATTTAATAATTTTTTCTCTTTTTTAGGATGAGAAGTCCATCCCCAAAGATTTTGGGCCACCCGACAGAGGTGTATCTCTTCCACGTAAGCAAACAAATGCACCACAGTAGCATTCTTAATTTCTGTCATACCTGTGAAACAAAAAAATCATCAAATCTGATATCACTTTTTTTTTTATTCCATTCCAGGTGGGCTGAGTGGTGTTGGTTTGGGTTTGGGGCCTGGTGGGCAGCCTATTGATGCTACCCAACTGAACAGAGGCGGCGGAGGAATGGGCAACATGGGCATCGGAGGTTATTAATTACTGCCAAGTTCTTCTTTAAAAGAGAGCAAGGCTACATCCGGTTACTCATTGTTCCCCTGTCTTCTCACTTAGGAATGGATGGAATGGGCTTTGGCAACATGGCGAACCGTATGGGAGGTGTGTCCCACAACCGAAATATTTCTTCACAGGATTTTATGATGTTCATGTTCCAGGACTTGTGTGCTCTTGTGTGGTCTGAGATTTAGGAATGGACAACTTTGGAGGAGGAGTGAACAACATGGATCGATTTGGCTCTGCTGGAATGGGCAGAATGAACGGTAAGCAGTTTTGATAGATAGAGCTATTAACTGTAAGGCTTGCTTGAGATCCAATTGTTGCATCTCTTGCAATTTTAGAGATGGACCGAGGCATCGGTGGTGGGTTTGACCGGGAGTTTGGTCGAAATGAAATGGGCATGGCTCGCAATAATTTTGGAGATTCCTTTGATAGAGGTATGGGCTGATGTTCTCTGAATGACTTACAAAAAGCCGTACCAGACTGCTCATGTAAGTCTTTTCTATTTTGACTCTTCTCCCATATGTAGGAAATTCCATGGGTATGGACCGCATGAATTCTGGGATGGACCGTCTAGGAACAAACATGGATCGCATTGGAGGGATGGATCGGATGGGCATGGATAGGCTTGACCGGGTGCCTGACCTGGATAGGATGGGTTCTGGCTTTGACCGCCTGGGTTCCGGAATGGACCGACTGGGGCCCAATATCGACAGGCTCGGAGGTGGCCTCGACCGTATGAGCTCCAGTCTGGATCGACTCGGCCCAACTGGTTTCGACCGCTTGGGCCCATCCAATTTGGATCGCATGGGCTCCAATCTGGAATTTGGCACCCCTATGAGCATGGATCGCATGGGCAACACCGGGCTTGACAGGATGTCCAGCAATTTTGACCGCATGGGCTCTACTGGAGGTCTCGATCGCTTTCAGTCTGGTGGCCTCGATCGTATGAACTCTGGAATGGACCGGATGGGATCCGGCAATGTTGGCGGTCAGTTTGATCGTTCTTCTGATTTGGATCGTGGCTTCGGTGGAAATTCCTTTGGAACTGGAGCGGGAGGCTCTGGAAGTGGAGTGGGAAATATCCGAAAGGGATGCCAGATTTTTGTCCGCAATGTAGGTTTTTCATCTTGTGGAGGGTTAGTGCTACTACGGAGACTTATTCATATGATTAACTTTGGCATTTTCTTTTGCAGCTGCCATTTGACTTCACATGGAAGATGCTGAAGGATACATTCAATACGTGTGGTAAGGTTGATAATGGTCAACCACATCATTGTTTATAATTCGTTGCATATTTCATCAGATTTTTTTTCCTGTGCATTTCTTTGCAGGCATGGTGCAGTATGCTGATATCAAGATGGAGAATGGCAAGTCCAAGGGCTGTGGTGTGGTTCGCTTTGACAACCCTGAGACCGCTGATCGTGCTTGTCGTACCATGAATGGCTACCGTCTGAATGGAAGAGAAATCGATGTTAGAATTGACCGAAATGCATAGATTGTTCTACAATTACACTATTGTCTAAATATGCCACACACTCTTTTCATATTCTCTTGGTTTGGCATTTGTTATTGTGATATTGTTTTAGTGGACTGTTTTTAGTTTGTAAAAGATGTTTTTAGTTTGTTAAAGCCATTTTTTTCTGCCATGCTTACTTTGACCACTTTGTATTTCAAGGTGTTTTGATAATAAACTCAAACCATTAATCTTTGACTGTTTTTCTCTTTGCTTTTCACACGTGAGGATAAGTGGTATAGATTGACGGAGGTTCATTTTTAGCCAAGTATGGTTGACTTGTATATTTTGTGATATTGCTACACAAAGTTTGGTCATTTTTTAATGGCTGTAGAAATCCAACTCATGCACGCATTCATACCTATGTTTACCTACTTTAGAAATTTGCATTTGTAATCTGGGTGAGTTGGAGAAATCTCACGCAATCATGTGGAACATGCCAACACCGCGCAGGGCGATCGGAACTCCCAAACCACGCCCCCAGGCCAAGTTAGCCAATGAAAAGAGAAGCTCCTCCCCAAATTGCGTGACCGCTCGATACCGGAAGAAGGTCAACGGTCCCCAGATTCAAGATGGCGGCCCCCTTGTGTCAGTGTTATCAGGTGAGGGTTTGGGGCATTTGGCGTTCAATGGACACTTGTAACTCAAAAGTATTGCTGGATCTTCGTTATTGTGACTTATATTGGTCGCGTGCATCTGTTAACCGGTTTGCCTGCAGCTTGTATTATTTTTTCTTCGATTAGAGGCTGTGTGGATCGTAACTAGAATGTCAACTCATCTCGCTACTTGTTCCGCCGTCATTGTACCATACTGTAGTCAAAATACACTACGGACAAAACTGACTAAATTGTGAAATTAACACAAATTCATGTTCTAAACTATTATGAAATGTAACATGTGCTCCAATGCACTATTACGATGCATATTTATCATGCGATCAGTGTTGTATAACTAAAATTTTGGCTATTGTCATCAGGTATGTTTGAAAAAATACTCTTTGGCATTCCCTTCATCCTTCCTGCTGCTGCACAACAGAGCAAATGTCTTCAGAATACGGAGCGTTCTCACAAGGACTTCGCAGGTAGGAGTCCCCAAATGACACGTGCAGCCTCTAACAAGACTGCACAACTGTCCTGCTGTCTTATATTTCTTTGATTCCTGTGTTATGTCTCTACTATATCTAAAGGTGCCTCAGTCCTCACTTCTCCAGGCTCGATATTTGTCAGGGGAGAGAGGCGGAGGAAGAAAAGGCTTCTTCGGTGAATTCCTGGATAACTTGAAGCAGGAGATGAGCAAAAACAAGGAAATGAAAGAAAACATCAAAAAGTTCCGGGACGAGGCAAAAAAACTTGAAGAGTCTGAAGCATTGAGGCAAGCACGTCGGAAATATGTTAGTATCTGACCACTTATTGCATATGTGCCCATTTATGTCATCCATTTGGTAAAACATTATAATTTTCCTAGAAAACAATTGAGTCTGAAACAGTAAAGACTTCTGAAGTTTTCAAAAAGAAGTTGGGGACCCTCTCAGACACAGTAAAGGAGGTAAACGTCAAAAGCATCTCACTCACTCTGTTTATCTTACAATTAATATTTGGTTCAAGTTGACTGTTTTATTTGTGTGTGTGTTTTGTTTTTTGGTGAGTAGGGGCTGGAGGAGGTCAGTCGTACAGAAATTGGAAAGAAAATCAAAGAGGGAATGGAAGAGGCTGCCAAGACGGCAAAGACATCAGCAGAGAGTGTCTCTAAGAGTGGAGAGATGTTGGGAAAGACCGGCGCATTCAAAGCTATATCACAGGTTTGAATCTGGTGATGCTCTGGGAACATCTACAAATGTTGAGAATTTCACCAGTTACTTTGTCAACATGTTTTCAGGGTATGGAGAGTGTAAAGAAGGAGATCGGTGATCTGGGCCACACCGGTCCATACCGGCCCCCTCCTCGGCTCAGGAAGAGGACGGAATTTTCATCTAAGGGGTCATCAGATGGCAACAAGGTCTTTGAAGCCAATGAGTACGTGAGTGAGTGGCCCACCTGCTTTGCTCTCATGCTGAGAGGGGCCACGTTCTCCTCTCCAGACCAGCGTGTTGAATTAAACACAGTGAAAAGATTCCTTTTTTTGTTGTTGTTGTTGTTCTTTAGGGAAGCCATGGGTATGGTGCTTCACAAGGACTCCAAATGGTACCAGCAGTGGAAGGACTTTAAAGACAATAATGCAGTCTTCAATAGTAAGTGGGAAAAAAATTGCTTTTGTGGTAAAAAAAACAAACAAGACCAAGATAAATCATTGTCACGAGCAATAACTATTTTTAATGGCTTGAAAATTCTTCTGTACTCGTCTCCTGACATACTTTTTAGCAATGAGATTGTACAAGCTCTTTGCAAGCCACGCTGAAGGACGTGACTACAAAATGTCAGGAACAACTAGAAGAGCTGAACTTTATCTGGGATTTAATCAAAGGCACTTTAATTGATACCTGAAGTATCCCAGTTTAATTTGACTTATCTTTGGAAAAATGTCATTTCCTTTCAAGTGAGTTATAGATCACATTCATGGTGGAAAAGATTATAAAAGGATTTTTCTTGGTCTAAATTTTTTTTTTTGTGCAAAACCTGACATTTGAACAGGAACTATGGGAAGCCCCATTTTTACATTTAACCTGATTCATACATTTACAATTATACGCTCATCTTTTCTCTCTTCAGGGTTCTTTGAAATGAAGATGAAGTATGACGAAAGTGACAACGCTTTCATCAGAGCATCGCGGGCAGTCACTGACAAAATGACCGACCTCATAGGTGTGTGATGCAATAGTCTGTCATACTGTGAGACTCATTCAAGCCGATAAAGAAAAAACAACAGTAGAACTGCTGATTAAAAAAAAAAAAAGTTTGCATTATTCAGTAATTTTAGTCAAATGTACATGTTGACCATGTGTTGAGCCAGTCTGCTGTTGTTTGCTTCTAAATGCTTTATTGTTTTCCACCATCACCCACATGCAGGCGGACTTTTCTCCAAGACGGAAATGTCTGAGGTACTGACGGAAATCTTGAAGTCGGACCCATCCTTTGACAAAGATTCTTTCCTCAAGCAGTGCGAGCATGACATCATCCCTAATGTTCTCGAGGTACGTAACAAACGGCGAAGGCGTAATTGTGGAGTTTTGTTTCAATTCAGTCAAACACACAAATCTTGTTTTGTTCATGCAGGCGATGATCAGAGGGGAACTGGAGGTGTTGAAGGACTGGTGTTATGAAGCGGTAAAATCTTTCTCTTACACACATGGTGGTCACGAATGTTAAGTTTTGCTTTAACTTTTGTTTTTTTGTTGTTTTTTTTTCCCCCCATCACATGCAGACATACAGTCAACTAGCACACCCGATCCAACAAGCCAAGGCCATGGGATTTCAATTCCACTCAAAGATCCTGGACATCGACAGCATTGATGTGAGGTTCTGCCAACATTTCACCAAATTTAGAAGATGTGAAACAAACAGCAGCTTGCAGGGTAGCCATCCCTAATGGCGGCCCCCAAATCTCTGACAGATGGTTGACTCACTTTGCTCATTGTGTATGTGCATGTGTCATCTTCTACAGCTGGCCATGGGGAAGATGATGGATCAGGGTCCCGTATTGATCATCACCTTCCAAGCTCAGTTAGTGATGGTAATACGAAATACCAAAGGAGAAGTAGTGGAAGGTGACCCTGTAAGTGACACACACAAAATATCACACACACACCTTTTTTTCAAGGTCAGACGATATATTATTATATTTAATGTAAATTATTTGTAATTTTGACATGACTATTACTACATTTGGTGCCAAATGATAAATGTGTACTCACAGGGGACATAAATTGGCCAATTGTGACACTTTTAGCCGCAGTTATTTATACCCATAACCCGCAACAACAACTACTTCATGAGCTGTAAATCAGCTCAATTGTCTATTCTAGTGCCTCAGGGACATGCGGTGCTTTTATGGAGCTCAGGGCATCCATTCAAGAAAAAAAAAAAAAAAAAAAGACTCCCTCTCACAATTCATCACATATTGAACGTCTCACATTGGGGATGTTTATCATCAGGGTTCACATCAGGCCAATTATTCTGAGCAAAAGGAATGGATTGAGAGTCGTAATTATATTTTATTATATTGTTTGCAATAAACAATCGAATATTGTGCACCTCGTGTTGTATAATCACTCAGATCATCCGGGGATACCTAATAATGTTCCGTCCCATTCTCGTTTTCTCTCTTGCTAGGATAAAGTTCTGAGGATGATGTACGTGTGGGCCCTCTGTCGAGACCAAGAGGAGCTTAACCCGCACGCTGCCTGGAGACTACTTGACATCTCTGCCTCAAGCACCGAACAGATCCTTTAAGACTCTTTGACATCTGCAGAAGCAACACTCGCCCACCCGGAGGAGTGAACATTTTCTATCTGAACAATGTGTAATCAAATGGGGGGCAAACTGAGAGCCAGCTCACTGCAGAAATTGTTTCTGCTTCATTATGGTGTTTTTTTTACATCTCACACAAGGGGGCGGTAGAGTACCAACACTGCTGATGCACCTGAAACCAAGTCTGAAAGACTCAGTTCAGGTAATGTGTGGAAACCAATACAAAAAAAAAATGCCACAATTTTTTCCCCAATCATATTTGTTGTTCCCCATTATGGCTGGGTATCTCACCCCGATTCCTTGTTTGTATGATAATCATCTATTGCCATTGTCAAACTGTCAAAAAATCCATATTTATTCTGAAAAATAAATATAAGCCCCCGCCCTTTACACACACACACACACGCACACACACTAGTAGATATTTTTGGAAATAAATGTCATGTTGATAAGAATCAAATGTACAGTCCAAGCAATTTTTACGGTTTCCTTCCTGAGTGTTAACAATGTCTGCACACAAGTCATTATTTTTAGATTAAAATTCAGTCTAAATTGTGAAAGCTGATGTGTTTCTTCCTTTAGACCTAAATGCTGAGTTGCAGTGTGAAGTCATTAAAACACCACCAAACATTCACATTCATAATTGTCCTTGGCAGGGAATAGTGATCAGTGTCAACATATTTTTAAATGATTTCCTTTTTGTTCTAAATGAAGTTTGTATTAGAATTAGCTCGACCCCTGAGTGCCTTCGTTCTATAACATTAATGGGATGGAATTGGTACCAGAATGTTTTGCTCAATGTGATTGCTTCAACGAAAAACCTTGTCGAGGCTAAGTGTTTTGTTCTTAGAAGTATGTTAGCAATTCAAAAAAACTCCTCTTCGTTGCAGCCAGTGAATAAAGGTTATGCAAGGAGAGTTTCTGGGGAAAAACTATATAACTCAAATTCTAATTACCTATTTTATGGACTAAGCATCCTTAATTTTTTTAAATCAATTTTGTGGACTAAACAGCATTCTTAATGTTTTTTTAAAAACCATGGCAAAGTATTTACATAATCCCTTGGATTAGTAGTTTTAATATGATGACTGAAAAAATAACATTAGATTAGAAATAAAGGTTCAATCAGTGATGTGTAACTGCTTCAATGTTAAGCATAATCGCACCTGTGTAAATGTCTACTATACCTGTCACTGCTATATATTCAAAGATTGCGTGTTTTTATTCCCCCCTGAGGAAAATATCTGCTCTTTATTCAAGCTGTGAGGCCGTGCATCTCAGCTGAGTTCAGGTGCACATGCATGGCTCTCATAGTTCATGGCTTGAGGCAGCTATCTGACAGCCAGGTCCCGACGGTAGCCAGAAGAGCACGATGCAACGTTGCATACATTTGCACATGTTCCATTGATTACAGAAGCCTTGAGTGTGAGTTTTTGAGGAGGAGGCCTTCAAATGTGCTAGTGTGGGTGGAGGACCAGCATCTCCCCCGCTCCCGAGACCGGCCCTTCATGATGGATCCTCCTTGTTGCTGAGGTGTGCTGAGGTTGCATCTTCAATGTAGTGCTCATCGCTCTAAATGCCCCCCGCCCCAACTCGACCACCACAATCTCTACTCGGTGATATTCACAGGAGCAACCCTGGAGGATGCACACACTGGAGATTGGTCAACTTGATCTGATTAGAGATGCACTGAACAAGAAAGTAGCTGACACAAATGTGCGTGTGTGCGTGTGTGTTTGTGTGTGCGTATGTACCGGCAGTTTCCCTGTTTCTTATAAGTATAATTAGAAGCTTTTTAAAAATGTAAAGAGGAGCTCTGAGTGATGCAAATGGAATGATGTGCTCCCCCCTCATGATGGTGGCCTGTAAGAGACAATCGGGGCTTTGCATACATGACTCCATGGAGGGTTGGCCCTGGGTCGTGTCCCATGGAAGTGGGACACAAGTGTCAAGTTGACTATCTCACTTGACGGCTGAGTGCAAACGTCATGCTGAGGCTTGGAATCTAAGTTGGCAGATGCAAGTAGGGATGACAGGCTGAGTGACACCAGCTTGGAAAATACAAAATGCAAAGGGGAAAAATGCACCATCAAATTTATTGAAGCTTCAGTATGGAAGAAAGTACTTTGAATGTGAAAAGCTCCATTTGTGACATTTTGTGCCATGTCCCTAACATTTGTTATAGTCATTTTCTATCCCAAATAATACTTAATACATGTTTTAAGCAGCTGCCCTCATTTTCATCTGCTGTCATTTTTGTCTGCTCCCATAACACTTGGCCTCCTTTGGGACAATTTAACTGAGATGGAAGCTCCTTTTTCTTGATATGTCCTCATTATCTCTCCTTTGCCCAAAACAAATAGTCTTTCGCATCGACTGTTACTGATAATGGGAATTTATTTGGCGTAGCTGCTTATGATCTGAGTTCAAGTGAATACAAGCTGCTACAATGATTCTGATAGACAGGAAGTTTTGGAAAGAGCTTGATGAAGGTCACAGATGTACGCGTGGGCGTTTTTTTTTTTTTTTTTTATTACGCGTGGGTGCTCTATCTGACCCAGATTTGGCAGTGCACAGAGGCCCTGTGCCAACATGACTCACACACACGAACACACACACGAACACACACACCAGAAAAAGTGCACTTCTGTCAAAGCACTGGGCCAGGATGGAATTTCTGTATTTTCTCATGGGAGTGTCTTTTCTTGTCTAGGCTGCTCCTTTTGGTGTCACAAAGAGGCCAAAGTGTTAATCCTTTCATGTTTGCTGATCTTGCATTATGATGGTGTCATGTCATGCACAGCAGGGGTTTTCAGATTTAAAAAAGTTTTTGTGCAACCTTAGATAATTTTTTTCTTTTTTTTATTCTTTTTTTTACATTGTGTGCTTTGCCTTCAGAGTTCAGTAATTCCCAACTTGGGAGACGACACTATTGTCATCACAGGGAAATAGGCTTACCAAATATGTCCCAAATTAAAAAAAAAAATCAATCATCAATCAATTATAGTGATGTAGAGACAGAATGAATAATTAACGTATCCACCTGTTGCTATTCAGACCAAGTCATGGTTTTGTGTTCAATCAGATTTCACACAGAGTCAGTAAAAAACTAATTAACTTAATGCAAGATCAGCATTATTTCAGTACTTTTTATTTCATTTGTTTGCTGGTGTGCCATGAGATGTAATAAAATCCATTAAAGATCGAGAAACACTGCAGCATGTGAAGCTTTTCCCTTCATTTGCTGAGACTCTTATTTTATTTTACCAAAGCTTATCTGTGTCATCTTTTTCATAAAGCCTTCCGTTGTTATTGCAAGTGTAACCATGTTCACCATCTAATAATATTCAATAGCTGGTTGTTTTTCATGGAAAGTCATATGTTCTTATCTCAGAGGTCCCATAAGATCTGCCAGTGATATCAGAGAGAAGGTTATTAACAGAAACGACCTCACTTTTAATAAAAAACGCCGCGGAACGAGAGAAGAGGCAGATCCAAGAGAAGAACCTCAGCATTGCAGACAAGTGGCAAAGCTTGCGTTTAATTTATGCAGGGCTGGAGGTGGTGCTCATGCAGTAATAGGCTCTGAGTGTACTCTGATCCACACCGTGCCTGTCCCACCATGCACGTCCACGGGCTGCTGAGACGTGGAAGACGTGCTGCGACTCCCAGGAATCACATTACAGTGCAAATGTTGGATGATGGCTCCTACGGTACGTGTGTCACTGTGTGTGGCTTTGCATGCGTTGAAGCAGACAGACTGCTCACTACACAGGTCATCAAATTGTCACATCTCGGTGAGGTTTTTTATTCACATTTGACATCCAATTTTCCACCATGATTGCTGTCATAAAGACACAAGCAGTAATAATGTATGGTAGAATCTATAATTAATAAACTACATTTGCATTGAGTATGAGGAGAAAGCATAGTTGTGTGCAAATCAGGCAACAACAACAAACAATATTCACAGACGCACTTCATTTCTACACTACTCGTTTGCAGTGTCACTGCTAGCGTCACTAATCCCTCCCGTACATGAGTAGAATTTTCCTTCTTTTGGTATTTAGTATCTTCCTTCTTTTGGACAAATGAAATTACAAAATGGATGTTTGCGCCGTTGTGGGTGTGAAGACAGCCCGACATTTGGTGTCTTAAACATTCTAGCGGTACAAGATAGGGCCACAGGGATTTCTTTAATCAGTTTTAATAAATATGGCCAAAAAAATATTATTATTAGTAGTAGTATTGCATAATTCTACAGAATGGTAACTTTTTTCTTTTTGACCATTTAAAATGTTTTTTTTCCCCCGAGGGACACAATTTACCTCTATTTCACTCCCATTATCGTCACTCCTGTGTATCTCAAATCAAATCCTCTCTCCAAACTCGTGACGCCATCAGCTTGCTTATTCTAATTGCAGGGAGCAGATCCTTTATGAGAGAAGTGATTCTGCTGAGAGGAGGCAAAACAATGGATGCAAATGCTGTTTCTATTGATCGGCTTCTGTCTCTGCTCCCCCCCTCCAAGCAGTTGGGGTTGTGTTTACCTTTCCCGTCCAGAGGTCTGATATGTCGTAAGATTTAATGGCCCCAGTGCCCATATTAGCCACAGCAGGAGAACTCTGAGTCCACCGGCATGATGGGAGCATGGCTGGCTGTAAATACACGTGGAGCTCCTCTGCAGACACTCACTGCTTCATAAGTCGCCTGGAAGACTGTCAAACAAGGCCATTAACTTTTTGGCCCACAGTTCGGCCCACACAGGCGGACAGAGAAAAATAGGGAAAGACATTTATCATGTGTATAAGAGCTCTAACAAAAAAAGGTCCTGGTCCTTTGTTGACTTCTGATTGAGTACTACAAGCCAGTACTGGTCTTTGCTGAACATTGTGTAAACCTTAGCGGAGGTCTCGACTCCTGTGTGCAAATGAGACAGCTGACCTGAGCCACAATGGCGTTTAATCCATAGGCCAGAATCAAGTTGGGACTTGGAGGGCCTAAGGATAAGCCGGGTGGGTTACAGCTTGTATCCTGCTGCTCTACTCTCTGCTCGCTACCGCCTATCAATAAGCCTAATGATGATGAAGGCACTGTTAGATTAACTTTCCACGCTAGTACCAAGTCCTATCGGTCACTGGGGCTTGTGTGCATTAGCATAAAGAAAATTGTTGTTAATCATGAAAAAGGAATGTTCTGGGAGTCTCCTGAGAAATTACAGGTCAGAGTGCAAATCTACAGATTTGTGTTGGGACTGATTTGTTCCCCCTTAACTCTGATCGTGTTCGCACATCAGTTTGACAGGTAGTGTAGATGAGCTTGCGAATGAATAGTTCCTTCCTCTCATCAATAGTTATTAAGGTCAGGGTCAGAATGGTAGAGGAGGTAAGATGATTCATGAATGGAGGCAGAAGGCGGAACGAGAATAAGGACAAGGGGGGGAAAGATGAGGACTCATAACATGGATGAATAAAAACTGAGCTGGGAACATTAGAGATGAGAGTGAGGGCAAAGTAACCACGGCAAGTGTGCAGTGCTGTAAATAGCAGCGGGGGAGGAGTCATTAAAAAAATTGCATTTATTCCCAAGGGGCAGCATGGTTGGGTAGTTCTGGATTTGAACCTTTGCTCTTTTCTTCTACACTAATGTTCTCCCTGTGCTTGTGTGGGTTTGCTTTCTTTTGCATATAAAAGCAAGTGAAGAATCTAAATTGTCTATAAATGTGAGTGCCAATAAGCGTTTGTCTATACGTCCCCTACTTTGATGAGGTTGACCCCGCTTCTCGTATAAAATCAGCTGGGATGACCTACAGCTCACCTATGCCGCTCATGAGAAAAAGTAAAACGCAGCAAATCATATTAAACAAACAGCAATAATTTTCACATGCAATAAATAAATAAATAAAAAAACAAATCGCTGCAGACAACTGCTTTAGCAGAGAAAATAATCATAAATTTTCATCTTATGCCATTTATGCCCTTAATAAAATTCTACATCTTGTGCCGTAATCATTAAACAGCATCTTTTCATTAAGCGTCATTAAGCTACGCAGGAATTTTGATGACCTGTGATAAGCAGCAGTTAAGTACTCCTGAAATGAGCTTGAAACGAGTCTATACTTTTTCCACGAAAGTTTGCTTGATCCCATGATTTTTGTATTATAAAAAGGACATTTAAAGGTCACAATAAAAATGAAAAATCCACACAGAAAAAATAAAAAACAGGTAGGGATATTGGTGTGTACCGATTCCAAGTACACCAGCCATATTTCAAGGTATTGGTACTTAAGTCAGCGGCCGATGAATTAAAGTATTATGATTTCTGGAATGTAAGCCGCACCCGAATATAAGCCGCATCAGCTAGAATTAGGGGAAAATCCTGTTTTGTTCATATATAAACCACACTAGACTATAAGTTGCAGGTGTTTTCATGTTTAATTTCCTTATATATGTACAAATCTTACAATATCATAAAATTCATGAAAAATCCATAGCCACATTGGACTATAAGATGTTCAAAGCTTGTGCAAAAAGTAGCGGCTTATAGTCCGAAAAATACGATGAAATTGCTACATACAGGGTATTTACTATGACTTAAAATGACCTGTTGTTTTTGAGGGGCAAATTTATGAATCAAATGTATTGGTACTTGGTATCAGTATTAGTGACTATTCGAGAACTGAGTACTGGTATCGGTCTGAAAAAAAAAGACATATCAAACATCCCTAATTTCTAATAATATGTTATTGGCTGTGTTTGACAATCAATCAGAATTGTTTTTTTTAATAAATATGTGTTGATTATAGTATATGGCAGCTCTTATGTATATCAAGACTTTTTTATTCTTTTGTTGTGTCCAAAACCTCGTTGCTACCCCGCAAAGCCTAGTAACAAAAGTTACAACACACTTGAATGTTCTTCAACGTTCAATGTTTCCTTTCTTACAATCCCCTACCGAATTACACTAATGTCGAACTGACACATTTAATCCACTGCACAGTCCTCTCGAGAATCCCTGCTAGGCTAATCATGCTTCAAGGAATAATTGCAGTCATTTTAAAGCGATGCATGAATGGTACTTGATAATGTGACTTCATTGTCCCCACAGACTTTTATTTCCCGGTGAACCTCCGCATCCTACTTAGCGGCAAAGTCTCCATTAGATCCCCTTAATTCCTATTTATATTATTCTACTCACGTTGGCATTATCACACTAGCTGTATTATTGTGATTAAGTTGCAAAATGCGATTATATAGTCAGCGAGCATTAGCGATATACGTGTCAAGAGTCAGTCTGCCAATTACATCCATCCGTACATAGAGACAAAGATGTGTTTATCAAGAAACGGCTTGTGGGTCCATAAAGGGCGTGACACAATCGGGCCTGTGACGGATTGTACCTGACCCGCCTGCCGGACTAAATAGAGGCATTAGCGGTTCTATTGCCGAGGCTTACTGGCCTATGAAATGTGCAGCAAGGCAATGTCCTGGGCCTCGGCACAGAGTGATGAATGGCTTATATTCCTGTGTAAAGCATATTAAAGTCAAATGGCATGATGGATAGAGGCCAGGAGACAGCAAAGGAGGGAGGAAGTAAGATGAGGGGGGGAGATTAAGGAGGGAGGTGAGGGGTCTTTTTGATAAAATATGCAAAGAGCGGAAATTAAAACCTGAGATGAAAATATCTAAAAGTGGTCACTCATCTCTGTTTTTGCATTTCTACAGCAAGCTGATGAAGAGGCAATTTTGAATTTTTAATGTGTTCCCTTCAGGCTTCAACACAACGTCTGGCGCTTGTAAGCCTCCCACCCTTCGCGCAAACTTAACACAGTTTGAGTGTGCTCCCAAAGGCAACATTTTCATTCTACCTCATAAATTGACCAATGACTGAGCATTATGTTGAGTTGTGACTGGATAGAATGTTAGTTGTTTTTCAAATTTGTTGTTGGCTTGCTCTCTTTTATGATGCAATGTTGATGGTTGAACCAAATATGCTGATGTCAGCAATATGTATTTTGTCACTTTTGTAAAAAAAAAAAAATAATTAGTGTTTTGTCGCTGATATCATGATGATATTATATTTCAAATACAGGGTAGTATTGTCAAAAGAATGATTTGCTTCCAAAAAAGTTCAATGCCTTGTCAAATTCTGATGACCTCATGTCTGTCCACAGCGAATTTCTATTTATGCATGCATTTTTATCTGTTATCAGGTGTTCAACTTTGAGCTAACAAGACAAAGAGGGAACAATTAAATGCTTTTCCCATCCAAGTGCACCTCGTTCAGCTTGTAGCAAAGCGCCAGGGAAATAAAAAGCTTTCCTCTCAATGACCCTGACAGCAAAGGACACACATGTACACTCAAAAAAGGAAAACCGGCACAGAGGGAGTTCAGTCCTGCAAAGGTTTGCATTCATGTGCACACGGCACAGACAAATGTACTGATTCAGCTCGGCATCCCCTGCAGAATTAATTGAATGTTAGACTAACCTAAACCTTCAATTGGAGGGCTGACACTATACAATTTAGCAAGGTTTCTCTGTGCTCCATCAGCCGAAACCTTGCACAGTAAATTACACACACGCACGCACAAAACACACACACACACACAACACGGAATGGACAAAGACCTACAAGGTCAGTGGTGACAAACCAGCTCGAATCCCCAGCAGGTTTTGATGACTTTCACGTACAGTCATCTCACTTTGCCTCAATCACGTTGAAGGCCAATGCGTTGTTCTCTTCATGTTTTTCTCGTGATCCATTTGCCAGCTCTCACCAAGGGATGGATTACAGCCTTCAGGGATATGGAGCCTCAGGGAAGAGTGAGGAGATTTCAAGCTCCCAGTGCCTTCCACCTCCTCCACATACTACATAACACACACTCACGTCCATGCATGTCCATGTTCATTCATGTAAACATGCCTATGTGTGTATGCAAACCAGAAAGCAATTTCACTTACTGCCAGTCAAAATCGTACTGCAACAACTTTCTGAAAAAGTACTACACATGGTTATTGTACGTATAATGGATCTGCAAATTTGTAGGTGTGATGCATTTTAATAGCACACTTCTTTGGTGAGGATCTGATGACCAGGCTAGTGTTAGAATATATATACACATATTTTACAAAATTAAATTAAATTAAATTAAATTAAATTAAATTAAATTAAATTAAATTAAATTAAATTAAATTATTATATTATATTATATTATATTATATTATATTATATTATATTATATTATATTATATTATATTATATTATATATATTTGATCATCTGTTTATTATTTTTATGCAGTATCCCTATTTTAAAACACATTGATGCATCAAAAGGATATCGTGATTCATGTAAGCACACACAAAAAATCTTTGGCAGAAGGGTAAATGGTGTTTTGTCATTGTTGTATTGGCTGGAAAGGGTAATGATGTCAGGTTCTCTCATAGGACAACAGTGCTCTTTACGGAAGACAAGCCCTTGTGAGCCCAAGGGCCCGCCATAACGACACCCCCTTAGATCTCATTATCAGGCTTATTGATTGGTTGTGGCGCCCCCTCCTCCACCACCACACACACACACACACACACATATTCAAATTAGCAAAAGACAAATGTTTGGATGCAGGATAAAACACAAACACATAAAAAGACATACATCATAAATATATGCTATAAGGTTAATAAGCTGGGAAATGTTATTCAACAAATAAGATTAGGGTCTAAATGGAACCTCTTACAGAAAACAATCTCATGGAGACACACATTATCTGTGATGTAATTTGAAATACACACACACACACACACACACGCTCAGAGTCGTTCTACTCATACACTCATGAGCATTTCTAGTCCCTAATGTGCTGCCAATTTGTTCCAAGAGGAAATTGCTTTAATTAAAAGTACCATGTTATTAGATGTAAGTTCATTTGGGTGCTCAAAGGTTTGACGCCCACATGCACAATCACGTTTATCACAAACTTCCTGGATTGTGTTTGCCTGCACAGATGGAAGGCATGAGATTGAAAATTATTTATGTGTTTTTGTCTTTTAATTAATAGACAAATGTAAAAAAAAACAACCCCTGCAAACAGGGAAAAACTTATCAGTTATTTCTTTTGCTAAAGTGGAGGTCGTACCTCATGATACAAAAGGCCACCGTCCTAAATCTAATCAAGGCTTCACCACATGCTCGACTGGTCCTCCTTGTAATTGTCTCCCGCCTGGGAACGCACAAACAATTTCCCAGCACCGAGCCACTGTACCTGGAACCCGTACGAGGCGATCGTGCCAGCAGCGACTGGCATCACGATGGAAGCACGGCAGCAGGCGGCACAGATTGCACAGATGTCATTACGTCTCCCGCAGGAACAGGAACAGAAGAAGAGAGGAGAGCAGAAATGATTTGGAAGTTTTGGTTAAACCAAAATATCATCAGAGAGCAGAAATTTGTAGATTGTCTGCTGAGCAGGTATGAAATGATGAGTCAGGTCACAATGGCATCGGTAACCTTTATACTCAGCTCTTGCAAGATTGCACATTAACACTTTGTAATTAATTGATTTTTTGTAACAGGCATAAAAAAGAACTTTTTATTTGATTTTTTTTATTCTCCCCAATGCACAGCAGAAGCTCAATGGAGGCCTGCAGAAATTTTACAACAGTCTAGTCTGGTCTGAAGCGTGCCAATAGACATTTCAAGGACACACAGGGGTGTTAACGCTGCACAGTAATACGTCTAGTAGGTCTATTAAATGTCATTTTACGGTAGCGAACGAGCACCAACGTATTAATGGTGCGTCTGAATAGAACAATTTGGAGATATTTACAGGTTGTGGTGTCCCAATCAGGTTTTGCATTTTACGATGATTGTGCACATCGCTGGACTGAAGTCTTATCTCTCTGGCGCTTGCTACAACATTAAACCTTTGCCCTTCCAATCACTAGAACTGCATTAAAAGTTTGGATGGGGGAAAAAGTGCG
Source organism: Syngnathus floridae (assembly GCF_059516105.1). NCBI lineage: Eukaryota > Metazoa > Chordata > Actinopteri > Syngnathiformes > Syngnathidae > Syngnathus > Syngnathus floridae. The sequence goes on from NC_142425.1 coordinate 7,923,488, forward strand.
TTTTTTCAAAATGTGTATTTATAATAAATTCTTTATCATCTTTGACACAAAATTAAAATTGTGGTCCAGCAGCTTCCTTTCTGTAGTCGTATGATAGCAAAATAAAACCAACTCCATTTTGAAAGGTATAATTTGCATTGTATCTCATTAATATCAATGCACCTGATGATCTTGCATAAGGAAAAAAATCACCAGGTTTTGGGTGTCATTAATTTCTAGCATTGTTACAAGCAGGTAGAAAAAAAAATCATAACCTGATTGGATGCTGACTCGATGTGGGTGTGGCTTGAAACAAGCGGATGCTTTTTTGCAGGGAGTCTCCAGTCTGTGCAAAAAGCACCGCTGAGCAGCAGCAAGAGAGGCGGAGGCGGAGGAGGTGGGATAGGAGGTGGAGGAGGACAGTGACAGCATCACAAAGTTTGAGGCTGCCGCTGAGGAACCTCGCGTGGCATCAGGTTTGTCCAGCAATTTATGTTCTGTTTAAAAGGCTTGCTTATTGGATGGATCTCAGTTTTATTAGGCTGATTGATTAAAAACAAAGTTGCATTTTCTGCAATGTGAGCTTTGCTCCAGCTCAGCATGCCATATAATTTTGCTTGCGGACCAACCTTTATATGTGTGTACTGTATAAAAGTATAAGATTACAATATATGCATGAAGTTTTGAACTAAACAGTGTATGGTTTTAAAAAAAAAAAAAGGAAAATTGAAAAAAAAAAACATTTCACGGCACACCATCAAGCAAAAATAAATAAATAAATAAATAAATAAATAAATAAATAAATAAATAAATAAATAAATAAATTTACCTTCTACCATCCATTTCAATAGGAATTAATTATTTGACACCATAATTAGCTGGGATGAATGAATAAACAAAAATATGTTTCTTACCGTAGTTTTTAAATAGTATAATAGTTTTTCTCATACAGTAAAATAATGTGTTGTAATGTGTTTTAGAAAGTACTGTCCAAAATTAATCTAATTTGATATTTCTTAACCTAACATCTTGCCTGTATTTCAACCATACCTGATTACTTGAATTTATTTGCAACCTCGTCGGCAACATCATGATGCTGCTTGTATAAAATCCCTATTTCGCCAGGAGCAAGACACCTTGAGGTTATTGAATTTCCCAGCCGGAAAGATTCTTTATTATTTTGCAGGAAGCTCTGTTGTGGCTCATTAGGATTGTACATGTTCCTCATCAGTCATCCATTTGCATGACTCTTCAATTAAAAAGTGTTACTCAGAAAAGTGAATCTCACTTTTCTATTCATCATGATGTCACAGTTTTGAAAATCAATGCGTATGATATCATGAACTAATTTACATGATTATAGGTGTGTAAGGCCAGGAAATCAGGGCCTTGCGTGAATAATTGAATAGCTGAATGATTGCCTTCTTGCTAATTGTAATTAGGATTCATTACATGACTTCACTGATGTCACATAACGGTATCTCATCACATATTTTATTTGTGTTCTGTGGGAACAACTAGTACTGGAGCTCAGTTGAATCTTGGGACCCTTCTCTGCCTCTTCTTCTTGCTTCTAATTATGCTGCATCTCTTCCAGTCGACCTCAGTGCTGCCTGGCATGTTGTGGCGCATTGTGGTATTACACTGAAAGTGCGTAATTCTACATCCAGACTTGTCTGTACACTGTAATAATAACCATAAAAACGATTTTGAGAATCGGCAATACAAAGGGTCAAAAGAGATGAACCGTGATATGATGAGGGAACACTTTACTGTGAGCGTAAATAAGAGAAGTCATTACTGCCCCCCCTTGGAAGTATTTTTTTTCATGGTCCGACCCTATAGGCAACATATATACAGTAGTCGAGGCCTACTTTGCCTTCCATGTGCACTCTCAGCTTACCATTGGTGGTAACTAGAAAACAACAGCCGAGGTAATGCTGATCTCCGGGAAGCGCTCACCAACGTCTCCCGTAATGACTTGTAACTGGAGCAGAGTGGCCGCAGAAAATAAAAACCATGGTGGGTTTGCCTCGCAAGCCCACCTGAGGTTTACCAGGAGGATGTACAATGAAAAAAAAAGCACATTAGTGAATCAGCACACACACTGTGAAACATCCTGTCTGCATTATTAGCTGCAGTATCATATATTCTTCATCGCCCACCATGACGGCATCTTTATGATGCTGTCAGGCCTTTCTTAAAGACACCAAATTGTCTTTGGCTCCTTGTTTTGACAGCCGTAATTTAAATGCTATAATACGCTTCAGTTCTAAAACGTCTTTTTAAAGTGGCTCTGTGGGGAAAATGACCCATATGTCTATATATTTTTTGATATCTCAGTTTATTACCCCTGGAATAATAGCAATGTCACACTGAGTGTAATTCAATTTGGCTGTATGTAATGTGGCTGTGTAGCACACAAGGTCATAAACAACCCATTTGGTGTCATTTAAAGACACCCCCCGCCAACAAGCCAGTCTCCCACCCTTCATGCTTAGCTCTCAGGGAGAGTCTATTAACTGGGATAACAAAAAAAAAAAAATGTGAGGACATGTGTCAATGAAAAGTGCTGATGGTCCGCAAAGTGTGCAGATAATCTTTCCCATTTTTTCCAGCCCAGATGTGTTTGGCCTCTTCCGGTGCACGAGGCTTTCCAACCCAGCGCCCCCAATCTCTGCTCGGCCGTAAGCTCAATAATGTAATCAGCTGCACAGACGGCCTTCACTTCAGCAAGGTGATATGTCCGTGTCTTTGTTATGTCTTTTCTTAAGCGCTTCTTACAAGTCCAACTGGTGACTTCTTTTGTCACAAGGTGATCAGGGCAGGTAGTGGGGTCTTGCTGAGCTTTTATGGGTGGAATTAGAGATTTACCACCAAAGTGCATTTCATGGACTCAATTTACATTTGCAGTTTAAATGGCAAATTTGTGCCGGTGTTTCCTATTATTTCTTGAACTAAGCTTAATAGGCTTAAGCTTAAGCTTCTTGAGCTATTCATGCTTGTTAGTTTATTGCTTTCACCTGGTCTCTTGTGTCAACCAATCAGTTCCCTCAAGCCACTTGTGTCCAGGTGTATGTCATTGTGTCATCACTGCTAGTATTTAATACCTTGGGGTCTTTCGGCCATTTTTGGTGTTGCTGTCATGCAATGCTCGTCATGTTATGTTGGTTTTTGTTTTGATTTCAGTTTATTCTGAGTTTTGCTGTTACTTTAAAACCTGCTTAAAAAAAAAAGCTTTAATTTTCTTTTAACCAGTCAGCACACTTTAGTTACCTGTTTTTGTTCTTTTGAAAGTAATTCTTCATTGAAATTGCTTCCTGGTCTTGCCTTCCTGCTTCCTTGCACTTGAATCCACCCTTTCCCTCCATGCTCCATCACACAAAGCCTGCAGTGTGACAGACGGCAACCATTTTATTTATTTGATTAGAATGGCTGGTAAACAAAACCGGCAACCCAAGTCAACTCAAGAAAAATCTCATGGCATACACCAAATAAAAACATCACAGCAAACAACAGAAGACCACTTCAATTGAAACTTCATTTTGTTTCCTCCCCCAAAGAGAACTGATAATAAAATCAACAACCACTATCAATAATAGAATCAGAATTGCGAACTTCTTATCAATTCTCACCTCTTCTTTCATCAGAACCAAAAAACATTGTTCCACTTCTCATCTAATCATCTGCATCCTCGAGAATTCGGCCACAAAAAAGTTCCTGCTGAGTGTTGTGTTGTGTGGGTAGAACATGTAATCTCGAGTATATGGCCTCGGTCGTGGACCTGAATGATGGGTTGGCACTGCGTCCGTTCTGTCCCGGTAGTTTTGATAGACGGGCTGCTTGATGGAAGGGAAGTGCTGTTTTCAGATTTTAAGAGTGCTGACAACCCCATATTGCAGCGCTTCTCATCTTCCTTCACTTTTATTTTTATTTTCCTCTCCTCCTTGCTTGTTCTCCCCATTTGAGAAAGTCATATTTTTATATTTTGGAAAATTCACAATGATTTTTAGCTCTGAAAAAATACAGAAAGTATATTTACCAATATTCAACTTATGCAAATGTTAGATCTATTTCTGCTTGACCTGTTTGCTACCAGTTGTGGACCTGTCCGAGTCCTCCTCTTATGAATATTTCATGAGTTGGATTTGTGAATTAAATATAGGATGTAGGTGGGGGTGATTGGTCTGACGTTTATTAACTCTGACTGGAGGGACCGGGGGCTTTAGAGAGTAGGGTGATAAGGGCGATTTTATAAAGCGACTCAAGTGACAACACTGCAGAGTGTTGAGAGGGACTGGATGGAAGTGATGGTCAGATATGACGCACATGATTGAAGTGTGCCGCAATTGCTGGTGGACAAGAGTGATAAAGTGACTGTGTATGTGGGATTTTTTGATTGCTGTAGATTTCTCAGCAAATTTGAGAGTTTGGAAGTAATTCGACAGATATGTCAAAATCGGGTTTACAATCGTACCCCTACAAAAGCTAATGACAGATATTTTTTAGAAAGGCTTATATATACTAATATAGCATTTCCCCTTCAAATTGCATTAAATAAATTACAATTTTCTAAGGTTCCTACCATTTCATATACTTCACAGGTGTCAAACTCAAGGCCCGGGGACCAGATACGGCCCGCCACATCATTTTATGTGGCCCGCAAAGACAAATTGTGCATCAAATTCGTGTGTCATTACTAGAATTGCAAATTGTCTTCACTTTTAATATCTTTTTTTTTAATATTTGACCAGTTTTTACCCGTCTGATTTGAAAACGAGTTGTCAGTTTGTTTTGTAGCTTTTACTGTATATAATATGAGGTGCTCATACATTTATTTGGGTTGACAGTCATAATGGCCCTCCAAAAGAAGCTATGACTACAATGCAGCCCACAAAAAAAAAAAGAGTTTGACACCCCTGATATACTTAGAGAAATTGCATCTTCCTGGGAAAACATCAATATTAATTCCCAATTGTCAGATACAAGATGGCGGTTGGTACTAGTATTGCCTATAACCTTGAGTACCGATTCGTTGAAATACCCCAAAACTTCAAATTATTATTTCTTTATTTTTAAAAACAGCATATCTGATGCAGGGATATCAAATGATTATTGACCGGTGACCGAGTCAACCCGTATCTAAAGACGTCAGATTTAAACTGGGGCTTCATGCTGTCGGGGACAGTGACATAAACAACCAGAGGAGATGACACGACGAGCCGGAGGCCACGTCTGGAAATCCGATCCTGCTTGACGTCTTCGAAGAAGCACACGCACACGCATCCACACCATACACACGACACGACGCTGACGTCCCCGCCCGACCTCTGTATTCAAATCGGCCTTATTTAATGCGTCAGAAACGTACAAAACGAGCTGTGATGTGAAATCTTGAGAACTGTGAATACTAAAATGGAAGTAACCTTGAAAGCCTTTAAAATTGCTGATAGAGGAAATAGACTTCATGTTCTTTTGAGCGGTGGCTAAAATGATAGATGGTGGGGCAGGTTCCCAGATGGAATTGCTTGCTGTTGTTGAGAATCACAAAGAGCTTGTTCTTTTCCCCTTGCTCCTTCATCTGTGTACACTTCCATTTGTCTTGCCCTCAATAGCGCTCGCTCATTTGTCTGCTTTGCCACAATGTCAAGTTAGTTTCTCCGTGAGCTGATTGGAACGCTTTCCAACAGGAGCGGACCACTTTTTCTCTTTACTAGTCGTCATTTATCACCCTGATGAGGGTAAAGTGTTGGGGGAGTACTTTTTTTTTTTTTTTTTTACATGACCCCATATAGAGCACACGTCAATATAGAGTGGAACCCAAAAGCCCAAAACACACAAAAATTATGAACTAATTAATAATAATAATTAATTATGAACATAATAGCTGCTTCCTACTTGAATGGGTGCCATCTGAAGGGTTAATTCAAAATGGTCTGCCTTTTCTTTGGTAACATTTAGTTTTAAAAGGTCAGCAGTCTTAAGTGCTCCTCATTTGCATGCACACAGGCCGAAAGAACATTTCGCTCGCCCTCCGAGTGTCTGTTTGTCTTTCTACGGGCATCTCGCATCAAATGCCCTCCTTCTGCTGCTTGTCCAAGCGCAACCTTACGACTGTGAGGAGAGGGAGAGACAATAGAGGATTTAATTGTCAAACTTTATCATCCTTATTGTAGCTAGCGCCTGTCTGCCAGGCGAATTACGACGCGTGAGGAGACGTCTGGCGGTGAGCTAAGAGTGCAAAGAGAAATGACTCCTCAGACACTTGGTCTAAAAATATCTCAGAGGCTGGACTTTTCTTTTTCAATGTGCATACTTGCGGGTTAATTTATAGACCTTGGACTTTTATTTTATTTTTACTCCCTCTGTTTTTCTTTTGTGCTCAAGGTGACCTACATGCTAACGTGTTCATTAGCAGCACTCCACAGGTAGCAGCTCGATCCCTTAGGTGATGAATGAACTCAAGGACTCATGAATAAGTCACATCAAGTCAATATCAATGACACGTTTATGTCAAGCAGTACAGTTCAGTTTGGATACGGCGGTGATGTGTTTACTGTTTCCGTCAACGGCAATGGTTAACAGGGCCGCCTCACAGTTCAGAAGTGCAGGGTTTGATTCCAATTTAATTAATGCAAGCACAATGTCTAGTCGGGTTATAAATAACAAATGACAGTTTCAACAGCAGTGAGTCAGTGTGCCTTTCTTAAATGAATACGTCTCAGACACATAGGTGTACCTAATGAAATGACTTGCAGTTGTAATGCCAACCAATAAATCTCATTTAGCGTTTTGCTCAAGGGCACGTCAGCATTGTACAAAGTGACAACTTTGTTTACAAGACAACCCAACCCATCCCATCATAGTAATAATGTCCTTGAAAGGACTTCTAAGGTTTTATGACCTATTTTTGGCTTTTTCTTACTCAGACACACGGGAACACACACACACACTGACACCGTTGTATCTTTCCATCCCGGCTTCCAGACTCAGTCAGTACAACAAGCACCCTGGAGACAACCACAGATAGGAAACATTGACAGACAGATTGGTTAGTGGGCGAAAAAAAAAAAAAAAGAAAAAAAGCATATCACTTCTCCCGCTAATCAATCACCGTAGCAACATGTGTCCTCTCTATCCATCACCTCCTCGATTCATCTTCATGAATTCATTGTTCATCACACACAACCCCATGTGGGTGTCACGTGTCTTCAGTGATTTGAAACCCAGTCAGTCACAAGAGATGAGTGATTTTAGATTATTGATGAGGCTCCACTTTGTCTCCCCTCCTGTCACCGTTCGAGATGAATGAGGGTACCCAATGCGTGTCCGTGTAACCGTGCACTGACAAACGAGGGTTGATGTAATCCCATCCCGGTGACGATAATCACTATTCATTTCAGCTAATGTGGCCATCATCAGCTTCATTACCAGGTAGGTGTGCACAGATGGGGCAACATCACTGTCACTTATTACTTATTAAGGCTACTAATGAAAGCAATATGGTGGAAGGATGAAACGAAGCAGGTGTGACTTAACGTTATTGCTGCCATGTTCGTAATTCGTTGCTGACATATCAGAAAAAAAATCTTAATTCATAAATATATATGTACGTTTTCTTTCAGGTGTCGAGTAAATTGGAGCTGCACTAACTGCTGACGTCATGTCGGCAGAGGACGTCACCTCGAGCAGATTCTAAAGACGATTGGACTCGTTTTAAATGAAAGAAGTTCACACCTTTGACAGACTCACACTGGCTATTTTCTACCTCTTGTTGCTTTGCCATTAGACAGATTTTTTTTTCCATGTGTGTGTTTAGTGCTCATCCCTAAGGAAAATGGTGAGAAGAACTCCTCGGAACACTTGACGTCTCAAACCCACTTATCGCTCTTTATTCTTGCTACGCAGACTTTTTGTAACATACTGTTTGCTATTTTTGCATTATTTGTCCACCAAGCAAGACTGTAGAAAAGAGAATTGGTGACCTGACGCCCTTACACCGCTCTGGTCAGCTCTTCCTGTTTCTTAATTAGCACCGTACCAGCTCCCGGAACATTGACCTTGGCTTGCCGTGACATCCTGTCTTCTCTGATTATTTCCTTAAAAATAATATTGCCCAAAGGCGGTCACTGCTGTGCAATTTCCCTCATAAATAGTCTGTCTTAATCTAAGTGTGTGGCTCGTTGTCACATCAGATTAGGAACACAGTTGGCAGTTGAAACTGCACCGGAGGAAAACAATCTGGAAATAGCTCAAAGCGAAACACGATATTTGGTTTAAACACCAAATAAGAGTTAGACCACAATCAGTCGCTCATGAACACCTTCCCTTCCTTCTCCTCACCTCCCATCAACCCACACACCATCCAGTCGGTGTGCAAACCCTGCCTCCGGGCCCCGTGGAGGATGAGCGATGGGCCCACGCTCGACTACGAGTTGCTGCTGTCCCCGGCCGGCTCTCCCCTCCCCGGCGGCGCTGGCGGCGGTGGCAGCAGCAGCCCACCGCTGGCCTTGGTCGGGGTGGATGCCGAGCAGCGCACGGCTTTGGCCTTTGTGGGCCTCCTTATGCTCTTCCTGGTCTTCCTGCTGGTCAGGTGCTTCAGGATCCTGCTGGACCCCTACAGTCGCATGCCCGCATCATCCTGGACTGACCACAAGGAGGGGCTGGAAAGGGGTCAGTTTGATTACGCGCTGGTGTAAAAGGGGTTCAAGAAGGGTAACATTGCACATGGATACAATCTTTCAGAAGCTTTGAGATGAAATCTACACGTGGACAATGAATCATATTGTGAACACACTCAAGGGGTATTTTTTTGTAAATGTTCGTGTAAAGTCCTGGTTTTAGATGTGGTAGTAAATATGAGGCGTATCATGACTGCACTCATACAGACCAGCAGGACCACAAAAAGCCAAAATAATGAAGCTGCCTTAATCTGACCTGTTGTACTAGCTTGACAGCACACAGCACAGCATCACGTGAGCAAAATAGAAATACACGAATCCGTTATCGTCATACTCACACATTTATTGCAGGGTCTTTCAAACGCGGGATAGTAAGAGAATGTAAAACAGCGAAATGGAACAATAGTTATGAAGATCTATGAAGATTTACCGTAAATTTCGGACTATAAACCGCGACTTTTTCGCAAATTTTGAACCCGGAATAATGAGTTTTAGCTGGTGTGGCTTATAGTCCGGTGCGGTTTATAGACCAAAAATTACGGTATGTGAAATGTCATGCCATGTGAAAGCGCTCCAAATTTTTCAAGTTAATAAAAGTCAAGGAAAGAGCAAATCAGAGACTTGAAACCGATTATTTAAAAAAAATCGATCATGTAAATTCGATACGATTCAAGGACGTAACGATTCGATTCCAAAATGATTTTGTGATTCAACCGTTTTTTTTTAACACCTTTAATACGTACGTAGACGCAATTTTTTCCACTCAAGCTGCTTCCCCTCCACTTTGAAAGCTGCTGATCTAAGGTTTACATTTGGAAAGCTGACATCAGAACGCGCCGCTAACACACAGGCAAAAATGGCGAGTTTACACTTAAGCAAAGGGCCCTTTAATTAATCACAGCCATTACAAAGCATCCATTAGTGATGTGCTCATCAAGGATTGCACATGCTCACATTTTGGTTTTTTTGTGCTGATGGCATTTATAGACGTTGATCCCTTGAGTAGCACTGCAACTTCAGATGCTTTTTCAAGCCACAGCAGGTAGTTTGTGTCTCCGTCAATTCTTCTCAGTGTCGTGTGTTTTTGTGTCTATAACTTGACAAGCCATATTGATCCAATATATACAGATATAATCTCTTACTGCAAGTTTAGTTAATCCTTTTATTTGCCTGACAAGTGTGGTAATGAAGCTAAAGCAACCTTTAGGTAAAATACGGCTTTATTTTTCTAATCTTGACTCAAGTTTGAGAGTCTCCTTTTTGCTATCTTCCCGTCCTTCCTGATTATGTAAAACTGCACTGTCGATATTTGAAAGGAGTGACTCAGCCGTGTCTTTGAGGGAGGCAAAGCTGATTGCTTTTCTTTGTCTTTCTGTTTTGTAATGACATCTTTTTCAAACTTTTTTGCTTTGGTTTTGATACACTGAGTATGATCGGTCAAAAGGAATAATTAATAAAAAATCCTCTTCATTTGAGTATGTGCTGTTCATTTTGGGCAACCAAAAAAAATATGTGCAGTTTGTATCAACCTGGTTGATATTCGCTTAAATTTTATCCATTCATTTTCTATACTGAAATGGGAAAAGATAGCCAGGAAGAAACACTTAAAAATACAACCCACAATACTTTATTGCAAATTGTCACTGGACAGACAGAAGTTTACAATATAAGGTGTTCTCACCAAATTCCAATGACAGAGTGTCTTTGTCTTTCCACATAAACGAGGATCAGAATATTAAAATCAATGTTGTTTATTGATCTTTGACAAATAAACGTGCTGTGTACGGGATGATTGTCACGTTAGCGTTCTCTTTAAAAAGGCCAAGTTGTTCTGGCAAATATAGCACATCATAATTCAGTGCATGTGGGCGATGATGGCACTATTCAAGTTTGGCACTGAAATGTCAAAAAATAAACAAACAAAACGACGAATAAGAGACACAAGGACACTATTAAGATACAAAGTCTTACAAAGATTTCCAGGTTAGAAATAGACAAAATGGTTATGTGTGATAAACATGGCCCGGGCTGTTGGCCCAGTGTGGCAACTTTGAATGCTCAAAACATTTAGCACCATTATGAGCCAAGCTGGAGGTGGTCAACTTTGCATTGACGCTTATCCAAAAGACTGTGATCCCCTTATGCTGACATCAGAATGTTGATCTAGTTAAATCTCTGAGACTTCCTATGAGAACAACAAATCAATAGCATTAAAAGGCCTTCAATCTACAGTTTACTTTGGCTGTCAACATTAAAAAAAAAAAATTAAAATGCTTAAAATTATACAATATCAAGAAGCATGGTTGATACGTTTTTTTTTCAGCACTGAGACAAAAAAAAAACACAACAATAATAAAGCCTGGCACAAAATTAATAACAAATGTCACTTTTTGCAATCCAGATTCAAGACTGCGTTTCTTTGTACAGCAGACGGGATTATCGATAGCACCTATTTTTTTTCTTTCTAGAGAGAAAAAAAAATCTGAGAAATGAAGAGTATGACCTGATGGATTTTTTTTTTGCATGTATACATTGAGACTGTAATCTTTATATTTTAATTTACAGCTTGTCAAGACTGGTACTTTTTGGTGCTGTAGTGTAAACACGCCTTGGCCCAGATTAAGATCACAATTCTGGTCAGGTGACATGAGTTGACATTTATCCACCTTAAAATCCCTTGAAAGGGAAGTCATACAAAAGTGACCTGAACCAGGTTCTTTGGGAAAAAGCTGCTTAGTGTAGAATTCCCTGCTCGTGACGATAGCACCCTCTTTGGTTTGCATGTCAGCATCGCACTGTGATAACAAGCGCTAATTCCACATTTGGTGAACCTGAAATGTTGCGTTACAGTTGCAAAGGGCCTCGTGACATGACACAAAACAGTAGCATGAAGTGAGATGGTTTGAAATGAATATCCCAGAGAGGTGCCATGAAGATGCCTCATTCCTTGTCAGTCATCACTGGATTAAACTTCAACTGCAGAAAGACACCTATGGCAGCTCTCAGCACTTTTTTTTTCCTCATCATAAATCCCCTTTTTTGTGCATTTTTTTTTTTTTTGCCTGCCTACAAAAGTGCTTCATGGACTTGTGTGCCATTATATCTTTTACAAGTGCACCTCAATAAACTGGAATAGAAAATTGGAATGCTTTATTTATTTCATTAGTTCAATTCAGAATGTTAATGTCATATATTACACAGCTCTCTTTTGTAATATACTCAAGATGGGGGATTTTGCTTTTTATGGCGTGTGATTCGATTCACGTTATGAATTGAAATATTTAAATAAATGACATTTCATTCATATTCCAGTTTATTGAGATGCTCTTGTATTAGGGGGGGCTCTACGCACCTCGCTGTGATCTGCTCCACAGGAGTGCTAATTGTGGAAGAGAAGAATGGACACAAGTATAATTATGGTAAAAAAAAAAAGGGAAATCTAAATCACACAAAACACAAAATAACATGAACAGTAACAAAGTGGTGGTAGAGTTAGGCTGATTGCCGTAGTCTTTCATAGCCCTTGGTTAACCCTCTTCTGGATACAAGGGCGGGTTAAAACGCAAAGGTTCAGGCTTTGAAGGGGGGGTCAGTCCCGGGGCGGGGCTTGCGAGGGCATTCAGTGCAGATGGATGTGAAGCTTAATGCGCAGGGCGTCCCCAATCTCCCCTTGTAGGTAGTCCTTGTCATGCTGCTCCTCCAGCTGGTTTCGTCTCCGGGGCCCGAACAGGGGCAGGCTGGCGATGTCGAGTCGGTAGGACCCGGCGGGAGGTGGCCTCTTGCCCAGCCTCAGCACGCTCTTTCCGTCGCGGCGCTCCAGCAGGCGGAAGTGTTCGTTGGCGTTGCCGTGTGTGATGACATAACGCACGTGGTGCTCCAGCGGCTGCAGGGCGGGCAGCAGCTCCAGCAGAGGTTCCTTGTTGAAGAGCGAGGCCAGTGAAAGGTTCATGGGGATGGCGGATTCCGTGTCCACGCTGGCCAGACTCACTGGCTCCTGTAATGGATCGCAAATTCAATTTGATGTCATCATCGTGTACAGACTGTAGGATAAATCACCATGACCTCGCCTAATCATGATGATAGTGGAAAAAGCCTAGCCTTGAGACCCTAGCCTACAACTGAATGACTATTGATGTGATTAGATTTGTGAGTTATAGCAACGAATGAGGGGATTTAAGCAGCCTCACCAGCAGCTGAGCCCCACTCACAGAGTCCTGGTTTATTTCTGTCTTGCTTGTCGAAATCGTCAGGCAAGAACACAAACAATTGCTTGGAATCGAATTGCTGGGAACCAGCTTTTAAAAATAACTAAATCTCAGTATGTACCTTTAGAATTAGCAAAAGTCCACTTGCCTTATCCACCACCCAATATTTCCACTTGATTAATTTTTGAAGTACAGTATTTTCCGCACTATAAGGCGCACTGGGTTATAAGGCGCACCTTCAATGAATGGCCCATTTGAAAACTTTGTCCATATATAAGGCGCACCGGATTATAAGGCGCACCTTCAATGAATGGCCCATTTTAAAACTTTGTCCATATATAAGATATATACATTTGGTCCGTGGGCCAGACTTTGGACACGCCTGCTGTAGTGGCTCAATATTGGTCCATATATAAGGCGCACCCGATTATAAGGCGCACTGTTGGCTTTTGAGAAAATTGGAGGTTTTTAGGTGCGCCTGATAGTGCGGAAAGTACGGTAAATTGAAAATATATTTGACAGCACAATTCAAAAGGTCAGCAGTGGTCATCCACATTCTATCTGTATCCCATCAATAGTCTTGCTAAAGGACTTACATGATCGAGCTCATTTTCATTTGCGTTGCGTTTGTGTCGTCCGTTCTTCCCTCCTCCGTTGATCTTACACTCGTAGCAGGCCTCAGGAGACAGACTGTCATCGTCCTCGCCTTCCACGCCCAATTGGTTTGGGAAGCCTGAGCCTGATATACAGTGACTGCAAAACACAGACAACATGTTCAAAAATATGACAACTGTGTCCAACAATAGAGGTTCTCCTTATAACTCACCCTTGTCCAGCCCTGTAGAAACCTCCAGGGCATCCACACAAGTATCCTCCATCCGTGTTGGAGCAGCCGTACGAACACGGATTGCCTCCCGCGGCGCACTCGTTCACATCTTGGCAGCCGCCAGCAGACGTTTCAAAGTCAAAACCGGAGGGGCACACGCATTTGTAGCTGCCCAACGTGTTATAGCAGGAAGCCGAGCCGCACATTGAGCCCGACTGGCATTCGTTTTCATCTGCATAGAAATGGACAGAATAGTCATCATTCTAAGAACAAGACGTAAAGACGTAAAGAATCCGACTCACCGACACATTGGTTCCACTGGTAGTGCTGCACGTAACCTTGAGGACAGCCGCAGCGGAAACCTCCCATCATGTTCTGGCAGCCATGTTGACAACGGTGGTTACTGCTACATTCGTCCACATCTGACAACCCGGAAGAGTGTTTTAAGGTTTTGACACATCAAAACCTATTATCCTGGTTTGGTCCCCATGTCTCACTTACCCTCACACTCCACACCTGTGCTGTCCAAGGAGAAGCCTTTAGCACACTCACAGTTGAAGCTACCAGGAGTGTTGACACAAGAAGCCTGAGAACCGCACGCAGTGTTCTGACCCATGCACTCGTTGTTGTCTGAAAAGTCAGAATTGTTTCATTCGATGCTCGCAAAGACGATTAACATTGAGTGGACGTGATCTCCCACCCACCAATGCAGGCTGTTTGATGCTGAGTGAAGCCAGGAGGACACTTGCAAGTGAAGCCCCCAATGGTGTTGACACAAAGGAACTGGCAGTTGTGTTGCTTGGTGGAACACTCATCCAGATCTTAGCAATAGAGAAGAAACGCTGCATTAAAACCATCCGGGACTTGGAATCTTGTGTAAAAATGATCATTTCCCACCATCTCGTTTATGTCACACATTGATAATACGGTTTTCCTGCGTTAAATTCCTGAAAAATACCAACTGGAAATGTTTTGGGGGGGATTTTGTTCAAATCATAAAAAATACTGAATTTATGTCAGTGTGGGAATTTTGACTCCCACTCACTAAAAGATGTTTTTATGGATGGATGAATAATTTAAGACGTTTCCCTCTTTCAAAAATGTGTTATTGTCATAGAATGACATAAAAAAAAATCCAGATTCCAGAGTTATGATTTTTTTTGATACTGTCCATAAATCTGGACATCACATAGTGAACTTTATTAGAAAAATAACTGACAATAAAAATAAAATCTTGCTTCATGACAAACTGAACTGATAGTAGTTCATAATTTTTAGAGATTCTCAGAGGGAAAATAATTTTTTTTTATCCGTATGCTAGTCTTTGTACCTTTGCAGGTCTTTCCGTCAGGCTGCAGGCTGTATCCTCTTGGACAGGAACACAGGTAGCTACCCTCCGTGTTTTTACAGATAAAGTTACACGGCTTGGGAGAGAGTGAGCACTCATCCATGTCTGTAACCAAATAAAACATAAACGAGGTTTAGGAAACAGGAAAGCTGCAGCATCCCCCAAACCACAAACAGTTTATTCTAGAAAGAATCAACCTTACCGACACATGAGGTAGCGGTAAAGTCGGTCTTGTATCCGACATTGCAATGGCATCGGTAGGATCCGATAGTGTTGATGCACTGACCGTTTTGACACAGGTTGGGCATCACCTGGCACTCGTTGATATCTGGATACAAATTGAAAAATTCAGCTTTGGTTTCCTTCTGCAAGATCGTTCAGTGCTCGGCTACTCACCCCTGCCATCCGTGGTGTACCCGGGCCCAAGAGGGCACATCTTCTTGTACTGGACGGTGCCAGGCAGCGGACAGAGCTCACACTGCGAGCCCCAGCCTCGACCCGTGTTGCAGCAGCACTCGGATTTGGTCACGCTGTTCCTGTTGGTGGATGACTGCTGACACATGGTTTGCAAGGCTTCCATGTAACAGAAGCCCTTGCGGTTGTCTGGGAAAAAAAAAATCCGAATGACTCGTGCTTTTTGTGGCTTTCAAGTCAATTCAATTACGATTACAGCGTACTCCAGTAGGTAATCAATGTCTTACCGATACACTCAGTTCCAGTGGAGCTGGGCTCGAAGCCATCGTTGCACTCGCAGCGGTAACTTCCCACAGTGTTGACGCAACGGCCATTCTTACAAATGCCAGGCTTGGCTCTGCATTCATTCAAGTCTGCAAGTACACACACAAGGGACATGTCTCATTTCATAGTCTCCCAATGTGAATATGACACACTTGATGTTTGAAGCATGTTTACTCACCCATACATCCCTCTCCATCAGGCCGGCGCTGCATGCCAACCGGGCAAATACACATGAAGGTCCCGATGAGGTTCTTACACGTCATACCCTTGGACTCACAGTCATCCAAACCCTCTGAGCACTCATCCTGATCTGGATATTGACAAAAGGCCAATAGGTAATTAATCAACCATGTTTTTGAAATAAGTACATTCTTGACAATCTTCTTACCTCGACACATGCGCTGATCATCTCGCAGCACGTAGCCGGTAGGGCACATGCACTCGTAGGAGCCAAAGGTGTTCACGCAGCGGAAGGCACATAGCAGAGGATTCTTGGAGCACTCGTTGATGTCTGCAGATAGAAACGATCAATGGAGGATTTCAACTTAAAGCAAATCAGAAGATATCGTCATCATGATCATGGACGGCTGACCTTCACATGTCATCATCGGTCCGGGTTCAAAGCCCTCTTGGCAAGAACATTCAAAACCTCCCACCACATTGGTGCAAGTTCCGTTTCCACACGGGTTTCCAATGGAACACTCATCCGTGTCTGTGGAGGATCAGCGTGGCGACAATTCAATACATTTTCAGTTGCGCTTTATTTGGCATGGAATCAGATTTGGTTAATATATAAGTAGATATTCAAATTAAACATAACGCTTCACTTACCAACACAATTAACTCCAGTGTAGTCCAGGTTGTATCCAAAGGGGCATTCACAGCGGAATGAACCATCCGTGTTGATGCAGATGCCATTCTTGCAAATGCCGGGGTTATCCAGACACTCGTTCATATCTAAAGAAAAAAAAAAGCCTACTCTTATAGACATACTATATGTTCCCTTATTTTTTTAATTGAGTCCTCTGATGTTTCACGCACCCTGGCGAGCACCCCCACCAGGTCCGGGCAGCGCTCCGTGGCCGTAGGGACATAAAGTGTTGAAAGCAGCTGGAAAACACATAGGAAAAGGTCAGTTTCATTATTTTACAAATGTCATCATGCGCATAAATTCATTAAGGTACTTCACGTATTTCTTAAGGTTACTTATAAAAAAAATCTACAATGTTTGATATTGTCTAACCTTCACATCCAAGCTGCTTTGAAAAAAAAATGCAAAATAGCATTTCAGTGCAAACATCATGAGGATCTTGTCAAATGTAAAATCTGGTTTATGTAATTTTGGACTATGAGAGCACATAATTTGAATGTGTGTTACACACCTTCAGTCTCTTGGGGACACAGCTCGCAGGGAAGCCCCCAGCCTTCTCCGGGCATCTTACTGCAGCAGCACTTGGCTTTGGTGGTGTTGAAAGCTTTTGGGACAGAACACTTTCCTACCTCGAATTTGGTGAAACAGAAACTCTCTCGGGTGTCTGTTGTAAAGGAGAATAGAATGACTAGATTGTTCCTTGATAAAATAAACAATTGCGCATATTTTTTAATCGAGCAATGACAAGGTCCATTTGTCCATTTTTAGAAATCAATTGAAAAGTCTGCCAACCCCTGAGCTCCGCCCTCTAATGACAACGATGAGTGTCTCACCATAGCAGCGCCGCTTGTTGTCAGAAAGCTCAAAGCCCGGTTCGCAGGTACACTGAAAGCTCCCGGGGGTGTTGGTACAGGTGCCATCCTGGCACAGGTTTGGTTCCACCTCACACTCGTTGATATCTGGAAAGTCGGATTTAAGATTATTTTGTGCCCTTCACTAAGTGTCCATGCACTGCGTCTTACCAATGCACTGGTCATTCTGCACCTCATAACCCGGAGGGCAAATACATCTGAAGGATCCATCCAAATTCTGACAAGTTCCCGGGGAACACGTTCCAGGCAAACTCACGCACTCGTTGATATCTGTAACGGGGAGGAAAAGTGTGTTTGAAGATGATAATGTTACAAACTGCATTAAACTCATCACTTACCGACACAGTTTTTCCCATCAGGTGTATTCTCGTAACCTTCGTGGCAGAAGCATTGGAAGGAACCTATGCCGTTGATGCATTGGCCATTTCTGCACACTTGACCCTGCAGGGCGCTGCACTCATCGATGTCTGCCAGGTGAACAGTTAACATTAGACTTTGATAACTATTCCACATATTTTAGTTTTGCTAAATCAGCTGAATGCAAAATGAGGGCGTCCATATTCAACCGTGTCAATGATTCCATACCCATGCAGTCATTATTGTGGGTGAGCTCGAAGCCAGGGAAGCACAGGCAGTTGTAGGACCCCACGGTATTTTTACAGGTCCCGTTGCCACACGGCTGTCGATCACACTCATCAATGTCTAGAAATACACAAAAAATCCCAAGTTAAACTGAGCAGAAGGAAAATAAAACCGTCAGCCGTGGATCGTCCTTCTCACCCATGCACATGGTTTGGTCTGCCGTGGCCTTGAAGCCGTTGTGGCAAAGACAGCGGTAGCTGCCTTGGGTGTCGATACACTCTCCGTGGCTGCACACGTTAGGAATCTCCTGGCACTCGTTGCGGTCTGACACAATGACGAATAGGATGAGATGAGTTATGTCATGTTGAGGGATGAGCATTGGGACAATGGTAGAAGAAAAGGCAAAAAAAGAAATGTTATATTTGAACAATTGTGAGAATTTCCTTTTAATCAATGAGCATAATCAAAGACTGACCCAAGCAGGCCCCAGTGGGGGACAGTTTGAATCCCGGCGAACACTCGCAGCGATAACTGCCTGGAATGTTGATACACTTGGCGTTGCGTTGGCACAGGTTGTCCCCGCTGTTACACTCGTCAATATCTGCGCGGGACATCGATAAAACATCAAACACAGGTTCCATTTGACTGCCGGTTATTTTATAAGGGGTTTACCTTCGCAAATGAGCAGGATGTTGTTGTAGCTGAAGCCCATCGGACATTCACAACGGAAGCTCCCTATCTGGTTGATACATACGCCATTGGCACAGATGCCAGGAATCTCCCGGCACTCATCGATATCTGCACAGGAAGAGTAGATGGATGTCAACGCATTTGATTATAAGTCATATAAGTTCTGATTTTTGACATTCAACAATACGACAAAGTGACGGCGCACAATGATGACCTCACCGATTGGCTTGCCGGTATGGATGTCAATAATGAAGCCAGGGGCCTGGTTACCACAAAGTAACTGATACTCAGCTGAAACACAAAAGGACAAAAATGCATTATTATTCTTTCCAAGTGAGAAGTTTTTATTGACTGGGTGACACTCACAGGTCGCAGGAGTTGGGCAGGCTTCACACGGCTTGTTCCAGGCCTTGCCGACGTTGTAGGCACAGCAGCACATCTTCTTGGTCATGTTGAAAGACAGCTCATTCTCGCATGTGTCGTTGAAGTTGCGGTAGCACACGCTTTTCCTCATATCTGGATTTCACGTACGGAGCGGAATCAGCACCAAAGTTTGTTTCCAAAAAAATAAAAATGTTATCCTGCTTACCCATGCAATTGTTGCCTCCATTGACTTGCATGTACTCAGGAGGACACACGCATGTGTAGTTGCCCAAAGTGTTGTAGCAGGTACCGGGTCCACAGATCCCAATGTGGGTGGTGCATTCATCGATGTCTACATATTTACAAAGGAGTTAGTAGAATTACTATAAATAAGAAACACATTGCTGTTGTTATTGGTTATGATTTTTCTTACCCTCACAGATGCGTGTCTCCTCGTTGAGATAATAACCTGCTGGGCACTCACACTGGAAGCTACCAAAGGTGTTGACGCAATTTCCACCCTGGCAGAGGCCTGGAAGCTCCTGGCACTCATCGATATCTAGAGAAAGAACCCAAATACGTTATTGTAGTTCCGGTAGAGCTACGAGACCTGAATGGTTTACCTTCTAGAATAACAGTAATCGGGTTGGGTCTGAAGCCTTCCCCTCCGGGACAAAGAGTCCGATATTCAGCTGATGACAGAACAAAGATGGTTATTTACGGATAAGATCCAGATTGGCCAAATGGGAGATTAGGGGGTCGTGCATACTAGAGTTGGGGGCAGGGCATAGTTCGCAAGGGTTGCCCCAGGCGCCTCTGAGCGAGCAGCAACAGGAAGCTCTGGTCACACCCACTCCGATCTCAGCGCTGCAGGAGATCCCGCCGTCGCCCCGCGTGAGGATGTCCAGGAAGCAGTTTCCCACGCGAGTATCTGAGTAAACCATAATGTGTCAGAAATGTGTATCACAAATATAGTTTAGCATATTTTACTCATTAAATTATTCTATTATAATAATCTGCCTCACCTACACAACCAACACCGGTAGGATTGAGCTCGAAGTCGGGTGGGCAGTTGCACAGGTAACTTCCTGGTGTGTTCACACACAGCCCGTTGATGCAGTTTACCGGGTCAGCACACTCATTGGTGTCTGTGGAACGCAGTGGTACAAATAAGCTTCTTTGTGTGCAATCTCAATTTGAGATTTAAAAAAAAAAAAAAAAAAAAACGCCCTGACGCTCACCTGTGCAGTTTCCTCCACTACGGTCCAGTTCATAACCGTCATCGCAGACACAGCGGAACATCCCCGGAAGGTTCTGACACGTTCCAAACACGCAAATGTTCTGGAAGTTACACTCATCGATATCTGCGGTAAAACATTTGGGAAAAAATCTTTTTGATGAATCTAAACCAAATGAATTGGGTCGAGTTGGCGGATGTGCGTACCTTGACAGGCTTTGCTGTCTTCTGTCGGGGTGAAGCCCATCTCACACTCGCAGCGGTATCCTCCAGGAGCATTTAGGCACTGGCCGTTTTCACAAAGGTTGACGTTGTCTGCACATTCGTCCATGTCTGAGGCCCAATAAGGCGGCGCACAATCAGTGACAACAACTCTGAGAAGTTGGACAACCACATTTTGGAGTCTTACCAGAGCAGGAAAAGCCATCCCCATTGAAGCCCTCCTTGCATGTGCATCTGTAGGATCCCGGCGTATTGAGACAATCCGCGTTGGGGTTGCAGTTGTGGTCCTCTGCCGAGCACTCATCCTCATCTACGACACAAAGATCAATCACTTTTCCTTCCAATATAAATGTGACCAGATTTGGACGAAAATGGAAATATATTCACCGATGCACTTAATGCCATCTCCAGCCCAGCCGTCCCGACAACGACACTTGAAGCTTCCGGGAACGTTGATGCATGCGGCGTGCATGTCACAGTTATGAGCGCCGATCTCGCACTCGTCAATATCTGAAAATATATTCAATTTTGATACTCGTGTGTGTGTGCGTGCGTGCGTGAGTGTGTGTGCATACCTGTGCATCCGGTCGATCCCTTCTTGACAAAGTACCCAAGCTGACAGTGACAAATGAAGGAACCTTTGGTGTTCTCACAATCGCCGTGGAGACAGATGTTGGGGTTCAAATCACACTCGTTCACATCTGTGTTTGTATAAACGGACACAAAGAAAACATGTGTGATTCTGGCGCAGAAAAGATGACTAAAATAGAACCACAGCCTGAGAAAGATTTTTCTTCTTCTCACCGATGCAGGTCCTCATGTCCATAGAAGCCATAAAGCCGTCATAGCACAGGCAGCGGTATTCCCCTGGAATGTTTGTACACTGGCCTCCATCGCAGATGTCTGGCGTCTCCTCGCACTCATCAATGTCTAACCAAAACACGAGAGAGTTTAAAAATCTTCAAATAATGTTGCCGGGCTTGCGTTTGTTTACCTGAACATGTCCTGAGGTCAGGCATGAGGGCGTAGCCTTCACTGCAGCTGCACTCGTAGCTGCCTTCGGAGTTGGTGCAGTGGGTCTCACAGCCTCCGTTCATGATGGTGCACTCGTCAATATCTAAATTATCGATTAGATATAAATTGGAGGCGTGCTCGGGGATTGGTAACGATATTGCGGACAGGTGCACACTCACCAACGCAGCCTTGTCGGTCTGGTGTGGCCTGGTAGCCGGTGTCACATGAGCACTGGTACGTTCCCGGCATGTTGACGCATTGGCCGTTCTTACATAAATTGTCACTCAGCTGGCACTCATTCACATCTGTTGAGAAAAAAAATTGTGTGTTATAGCGTTTGGGACTTCAGAATTCACGCTAGGTTGATATAACTTAAGAGAGATTATTTCTTTAACCAATCAGATCTCAAATTTGTTGCCAAAACTTCAACGAGCTGGCCTCCGATGACATTGGCATTTTTCCCGTTCTCTGATTGGTTGCTCAGGGGAAAACGTGTTACAGCCCACTTCGACTCGCAAAACGTGTCACGATACTATTACGATTAATCGTCAGCATGTCCCTCTGTTGTAGCTAAATAAGATAAACATAAACTAAGAAATCTTAAAAACAAACTTGTCCGTTATTCTAATTTGGTTACCAATTCAACACACTGGCATGTTATGAGTTAAACTGAATGTAATTGGAAGATTTATTTTATTTTGTTAATACGCTCTTGAAATCTACACCTGAAACACAAACATCGTGAATCAGTACTGAGCTTTATTACTCCCAGTCAAGGTCGATAATGTTTTCATTGTTTGTTTTTGTATTCTGGCCGTAAAAAAACTTCTCAACTGATTTCCACTATGATGCCAAGAAACAACATTGTAAAATGTTGCTATAAATTCAGAATAATTTGTAACATTGTCCTTAAAGTCCCCCGAGATGATCTTCTACTAAATCTCGTAAAAATACTTATTTTACAAGATTGGATTTCAATAAATTGGGTTGGTGTCATAATATTGCTGTAATGATGTGATCGCTTCCAAAATGATTCATAGAGTAGCAAATTCGCTTCAGCACTATGTCTGACACCGTACCTTCACAAGCCGATCCATCGGAGCTGAGCGTGTGTCCCGGGGGACATTCACACTCGTAACTGCCTTCAGTGTTGAGACAAGTCCCGCCGCGACACAGCAGGGGGTTTCGCTCGCACTCGTCAAAGTCTGCCGGCCATCGGGAAGACAAAAGGGATTGAAGTGAAGGATGAAAATGGGAGAGGTGACAGACTGTTTTGTTAATGTGCACCACTTACCCATACAGTTCTTCATCATCATGAAGCCGCTCTCATAGCCTTCGAAGCATTCACACTCAAAGCTGCCGGGAGTGTTGACACATGTACCATGACCGCACAGATCCGGGGAGATGCGACACTCGTCGATGTCTAAAGTATAAACACGGGATTAAGAGGAGCTGAATATCTTGCATCCTTCCGATAATATCTATTTATCTTCGTGTACCTGTGCAGTTTCTCTCCTCGGCCGTCAGAGCAAAACCGCTGTTGCAGCGGCACTTGAAACTTCCGATGGTGTTCCGGCACGTTCCGTGAGTACACAGACCATTGAAGACTTTACACTCATTCACATCTAGGGAAAAATGTCAATATTTTAGCATAGAATAAAAGATTTTTGTCACTATGGTTCTTGGTCTACCTTTGTAGAAGGGCCTGCCAGTCAAGATGTCCCTGTTGGCAAAACCGTGTCCTCTTGGACAGATGGCCTTGTACTCAGGTGAGCTGGGTTTGGGGCACTCTTCACAGTCCACACCCCAGGCGGCGCCCACAGAGCAGCAACACATGTCCACTCGGTACCGGCCGGGCAGTGGTTCGCCACACTCATCCTCGTGCCACTTCATGTAGCACTGCTCGCTGCGCATATCTTACGAAAAAATGTGGACGTTAGGATTTCAGCGGGAACGTTCTTGTGTCATGCATTGTCTTACCCACGCACGTGCGCCCAGTACTATCCAAAGTGAGACCCTCGGCACACTCGCAGCGGAAGGAGCCTTGTGTGTTCACACAGCGGCCATTGGTACACACTCCGGGGAACACCTCACACTCGTTAATGTCTACAGAGAAGAAAATCGAGATGCGTTTAAGTGCATGGAGGTTATTTGATTATCTACTAATTGGGTGGTCTTACCTTCACAGACGAGGCCCTTCATGCGAGCGAATCCTCGTGAACAGGCGGTGTCTAACAACATATATGAGAAATTTAGCTTGATATAGCTCAGCATTAATTTGAGTTTCTTCTTTATCATATTGACTGACCAATCTCGCAGGGTTCGCAGGGGCTTCCCCAGGCTGCTCCTAATGTAGAGCAGCACTCGGACTTGAGCGTGGCCCCGTTGATGTTCACCTCACAGCGGTTGTCTTGGATGGTCAGCCAACAAGTACTCTTCATGCTATCTGTGGGGGCAAAGCGGTCAAAACATGAAGCACATGTGAAGATTTTTATATTGCTTTTTTGTTTTTGTATTTTGAGCAGCCAAAATATAATCGATGGACCCACCCAAACAGCAAACCACAATTTAATTTCCACTTAAGCTTTCCGGTTGAGTGATGAGCCCTCAAATTAAAAACAGATATGAACTAAAGGCGGCAGCATTTATAGCTCTCTGACAGGGGCAGCTTTTGCAAATCTTGGGATTTATTCGATGCCTAATTATACCTTCCACTTCCAGCAGCGGCAAGCAATTTTCCAAAAGTAACAAACTACCAAACAAGCAAAGACTATTAATAGCAGAGAAAATGGAGTGCATGTCAACTTGTAGCTTTGGCTGACTGTATAATGTAAATTAATATATGCAGCTGAACCAAGACCATGCATGCAAATACATATTCAATAAATCATCTTACAGATCTCTAGGGTGTATACTAGGAGTCTTTCCAAAAAATAAAATCAACACTATTATACTCTATAAAACTGATTAATGGATAAAACAAATAAAATCTGAGAATGATGTATCACTTTTTGTCATTTTTTAAATAAAATAAAATAAATAAAAATAAAATCAACACTATTATACTCCATAAAACTAATTAATGGATAAAACAAAAATAATTTGAGAATGATGTATCACTTTTTGTCTTATTTTTTTTCCATATACACTGTTTTTTTTATTAATCTGTCCATTTCAAAAATAAGTACAGATTTGCCCACCCCGGTTTTAAAGTGCAGGACCTCATGGCGGTAGGATTGCTTACCCACGCAGATCGTGTTGGTAGAGTCCAGCTTGCTCCCATGGGTGCACTCACAGTTGAAGGACCCGATTACATTGCGACAGACCCCGTTGACACACGGACTGGACTCGCATTCATTGATATCTGGAACACAAACACGCAAAACGTAAGTTAGGGATGAAGTCGACATATTTACAACAAAAACTAGGTCACCTCATTTTGACCTTTTGTCATAAACAGATGTGTGTGTGTGTTGGTGGGTGTCTTCACCTTCACATGTCTCTGAGTCTGGCTTGAAGACAAAACCTTTCGGGCAGGAACATGTGTATGACCCAGGCGTGTTTCTGCACAGGCCATTGTCACATAGCTGTCGGTTGACCAGGCACTCATTGATGTCTGAAAAAAAGTAATGATGATCACATATTAAGAATATGCTATATTGTTTTAGATGTTATTTTGTTTGAGAAGGAGAGAATGTAGTACTGATAATTTGCATAAGGTCATTTCCATCGTCTTCACACCCTTCCAACATCATTTTATTTGATATACTACTATTGCATCTCATTTGAAGATGACGTTGATGATTTGAGCATTACAATTCATACTCAGTTTGAAAAAATACACTCTAAGTCTTCTAAAAAGTCTCACTTTGACATGTTGTGATGTATTAAAAAAATAAAAATGACTCACCAACGCAATTTTTGCCGCTGGTGTCTGACTCATAGCCGATATTACAGATGCAGCGATAACTTCCTCTTAGATTCTCACAAATGCCGTTTTGACAAATGTCCGGATCCAGGGCGCACTCATTAATGTCTGGAAGCAAGTTGATCATTTTTTTTAAGGTTACAGAAGCAGCAGCATGTTTTTTTTAGCAAGACTGATGACCGTCTCACTGACCTCTGCCATCAGCTGTGATACCGATGCCACTGCTGCAGACGGCCTGAAACTCAGCTGAAAAAGCACACGGACAGTTGAAATTGACAGTTTCGTTAATGGGAAAAAAAAAACAGAAGCCCACTTGAGAATTCTACCTGAATTCCGGGAGGGACAGGGGTTACAGGGTTCTCCAAATCCATGTTCAGCGTTGGCACAACAGCACTCGGACTTTGTCACGGCTCCTGGGAAGGGCCGCGAGCACGTGCCCATCTTTATGGCTCCGTAACAGGTGGTCCTCATATGCGTGTCCACGCACACTCTTCCATCGACATCAATAGCCAAGCCCGGTGGGCACTCACAACGGAAGGAACCCTCAGAGTTGATGCAGCGGCCGTTCATGCAAATTCCAGGGGTCAGACACTCATCGATGTCTAAAGGAGAGAGGGAAGGAATCAATATGCATTTTGTTCTGCATCAACCTGAGTCTTAGAATTTATTAAATTTTTAAACCTACCTGTGCAGTAGCGTCCATTTGGCGCGAGGGCAAAGCCAGGCTTGCAGATACACTTAAAACTGCCATCCTCATTGATGCACATGCCATTCAGACACATGTTGGTGGTGGCACATTCATCGTGATCTGAATAGGGAGGAGACCACAAAGCTTAAATTAAGAAGACAAGGAACTAGCTTTGAATATTTTCCTTTCCTTAATTCGAACATCCTACATACTGATATTTTCCAGACCATAATATAATATAAGCAGCTATAAACTAATATAAGAAGTGCATCTCCTTACCAATGCAATTTTTGCCATCAGGTGTGAGTTCAAATCCAGCATTGCAGATACACTGGAAGCTTCCCTCAGTGTTGACGCAGCGGCCATTGCGACACTTCACCCCGTTGACAATACACTCGTCAATATCTTGACACAAGAAATAAAATGATTAACGTGTTTAAAGTTGAATTAAGATATTTTTTTCCTGACATACCAATACAAGCTTGCTTGGTGGGTGTTCCCTGGAAGCCGTCATGACACTTGCAGTGATATGAGCCGGGTGTGTTGACGCAATCGCCGTTGATGCATGGATTACTCACACATTCATCAACATCTGCAATGAAAAGACAAAGCAAACTGATTTGCAGTTGATTCTACTTGCTGATGCTGCAGGTAAGTTAAGTTAGAGAAACTGACAGAAGGTGGCAGTACAATACTGTGGTGTGAACGTGATGCATGTGATGGCGTGTGGGCATGTTACTCACCAATGCATTCCCCTCGTACATCCTGCTTGTAGCCCATGTTACACTCGCATCGATAGCTTGGGGGTTTGGGAATGCAGCGGCCATTCAGACACAGATTGGTAAAGTGCTTGCAGATGTCAGTGGTGTCGTTCACAGTCACGGTGCCTGAACAGAAAAAAAACAGAAGAAGAAATGCAATGTTAAAAATGATTGAGCTGGATGAATAGTTTATTTTTCTTAATAGTATTATTATTGTTACCACTCCAACTCACCGATTTGATGATGGGTCATAAGTCCCCCTCCGTTCCCTCCAAAGCCTCCTCCATTGCCGCCAAAGCCACCTCCGTTCCCTCCAAAACCTCCACCGTTTCCGCCGAAGCTTCCGCCGTTACCTCCGAAAGCGCCTCCGCCATTCCCGCCGTTGCCATTGGGAAGACCGGGAAACTTGGGTCCGTAGCCATTATTGTTAGGGAAGTATCCGTTGGGGTAGCCGTTGGGGAGGCCATGTCCCTGAGGAATCCCCACTATACATAAGCGACGGAACTCGTCTATGAGATAGAGAAGAGAGAGGGTGAATATAATATGTGGATTTCTTGTTAAAACAAACACATACAATTCCCTTTTTGGGCTACACTTTTCATTTTAAGTAGAATGTAAAGGATATTATTGTTAATGTGTGTGTTTCTACCCACCAGAGCCCCTCACTGGACACATCTCGGGAATCTGTCCCAACGCCCAGCAGCGACCGGTGTCACAGCAACATTGCATCTTGGTGTATTGGCCATTCAACTCAGCAGCACATCTGCCGTTAGCCAGTGCAGAAAAACACGTACCCGCACGCTGGTCTGCAGTAGGAATGAACATATAAACACTTTCATCAAATTATGTTTTTAGTATACCGTAAATTTTGGACTATAAACCACTTTTAGCTGGTGCGGCTTATAGTCCAGTGCGGCTTATAGTCCGAAAATTACGTGAATTACTTGGATAGTGTGAATAAAAGTGACACTGAGGTGAAGCAAAACAAATTTTAGACACAGCTTGTAATTCTAAACGGGAGTGTTTAGCAGGAAGAATGACTTAATGACCTCAGCCCTCTGCTGGTTATGATTCCAGGTGTCTAAAAGTATGTCTGGAGTGTACGAAAAAAACCGACATCAATAGCGGGTGTGGTCAGAGATTTAACAGACTGCATACTTCAATTAGAAGGGCCACTATGTTGTTAAACCTCAGCTAATAAAATAAACTTTTTTTTCCGCCCCAGCCATGCCACTGTATGACACGCTAAAAGTTTCCAGGTAATAGCTGCTCTGTGCTAACTGCCAGCAACCAAGTGCTCCAAAAAAGAAGACGGTTTTTATTTGTAACAGTCTGACGGGTTGAGGTCATTGGGCCAAGAGTTTAAAGAGCAAGTAGGGAGGGGATAGCAGGCAATTCCTGGAAATCTCTCGATTTACAAGAAAGTAATGTTCATACTGTACATCTCGTGTCGACTAAAGGAGAAGAAGAAAAAGTTAGGTATTATCGAAGGAGGGGGAAGGGTACAGGTTAGGGGCCCTCATGTCGATTATCTCACTAATGAGCCAACATTCTGGAATTAATCAGTTCCATGTGGAGCAATTCTTGCCAATTAGATCAGAACATTAGTGAGGCTCTGCAGCGTGTGGGAAGATTTGAATTCCACACACACACACACGAGCATTTGATACAGATATGCATTCCCGTTGCTTTCATCATACGTACAAAGTCCGACACATGTGAGTTAAAACCTGTTAACATCCCACAGGACAAAGCGAGCCGGGCGACTCGGATGGGATTTGCTGAGGAAGATGACGAAGACTTTTAATTGGAAGCAGACGGCGGTTTGCATTGCGCCACGACGCCAGCATATGCTTTCATTTCATGAGAGGTGTTTATAGAGCCTAACTGACTGGACGGATCTTTTTTCCCCGGCTTCCACAGTGTGACAGGGCATTAGGCTCTGATTACTGTCACGCCCTCCCGCCAGACCCTCGCTGGCCTCGTCTATCAAGGCATCCATGCCAGACGTCCAGTCAGTTTGCCTTCTTATCGTAGCCATGAATTCTCGAATTGGCTTTTTTATATGGTGGAACAAATGGTTGGGTATAAATATCGGTAGAAAGTACGATTTATAAATTTAAGAAGTGTTTTGTTCAAGCAGGGGTTGAATTAAACCCAATTTGGAAGTGGGACCTGAGAATACAGACTTTAGATATCAATTGGATACGAAGGCGGTTCTGGCTTCCTTTATCAGTCTCCTCCACGTCTTGTCTGGTCCAATTTGGAATTGGGACAAAGGTCTAGGAGGAATGTACGGGGGTTGAGTCTGGCACCTATTTCATTTGTTCTTATTCTGTTTTTTCCCTTCAGACTGATTGAGAGGCCTTCAGACATATCAGCCATCCTTAATTATTTTATCTACATTTTTTGAGGGGGGGGGATTGATTTGAAAAAGAAAACACAGGTTCAAATTAAGGTCGGGTGACTTCACCTTGTGACCAAGCTCAAGCAGACATCTCCGAGGCTTTGTTTCATGGCCCTATGCTTCCACTTAGGCGAGATAGCTACTCCATACTTGACTGTTGGAAGGCTAGTTGTTGTTGGGCATGACAATGCTCCAATGTAAGCATTTTCAAACTTTGGTGAGGGAAAAAAAAAAAATAGCCTGCATGAGGGAGCCGATCTCAAGCCTGGCAGACAAGCATTATTGCGCAACACTAGTCTTGCTGAAAAAAGACTGCAGACGCCTCTCTACGTCTGGTCAAAGACAGGCGTTTATTTTTTCTTGTATATTCCTGACAATGTTTATAAATTATATTCTGACATCTCTGGCTCCAGTGAAAATTTGTGGTATTGCAAACTGCTTTTGATTTCCATTCCTCTCTAACATGTTTTCACTTTAATTGGCTTAAATCTGATAGCTTAAAGCTCCTACATTAGATATATGTCTGTATCGATAAAACATTAAGTCAATATATCATGTGAACACTTTGATCAGGATCTGGATAAAAATACGGAGGCTTGTAAATAAACATTTTCTGTTCTCGTGTTCCCAGCTTTTGCACGCTTGAAGTATTTTCCAACCTGGACTTAATGTTCCGAAGTTAACACCTGGTTATGTTTGCTATGATAGACTTTAAGAATACATTAACACCTGGTAATGTTTGATGGGGCGCATCAGTGAGGTATGCTGTGTATCTCTGTCCAAGTGTGTTTGTCCGCAGGCCAGGCTGACTCATGGCATGCCCGTTCGGATGCGCCAGCCAATGATCCAACGGGAATGTTGCGCGGGCATCTGGTGACACTCACCCACGCATCTGGAACCATCTGTGCTGGACATGTATCCTCGTGGGCAGGTGCACACGTAACTTCCAGCCGTGTTGGTGCACTCGCCTCCATCGCACACGCCAGGTATGGTGCTGCATTCGTCAATGTCTGAAATAGATTGTGGAGTGAATTTCTTTTGTTTTCCAAAGATGCTAAAAAAAAATTATGCAGTTAGGGCCTAATAGCATTGTTAGCAAATTGTTAGGCTAATAGGCTAACAATTACAGGTAGGTATTATGTATATATGTATGAAAACCAGATTTTGATCATACGAAAAAATTGTCACATTAATTCAAACAACAGTATTTAATTTTAACAACCAATTTAATTTAATTTAAACAGCCGATCCAAAAATTAAATATTAGTGGGATGAGCACAGAGTATGAAAAGAAAGACATTTGTTTGAATAAAATCAAATTTGAATAATTTAATTTTAATTCTCATTAAATAATAAAACACTACACCTGTTACACTGATGGCACGGTAACTGACTAGTTAGCAAATCTTACACACACTTTTGAGCTGAGTTTAAATTTAGGCTGCGGCCTTCCCCGTGTGGAGTTTGCATGTTCTTCCCACATCATGCATGTTTTTTTTTCTCACTACTTTGGGCCCCTCCCACATTCCAAAACACATACCTGAAAATTTTAAATTATCCGTAGAGTGAACTGTTACTTGTCTATATGTGTCCTGTAATTCTGGGTGTACCTCGCTTCTCGCCTAAAATCAGTTGAGATACCCTCGTGAGGATAAGACGAACAGAGATTGGAATGGAAAACATTTTATAGTGATATGTCTGAGACAGCATTAATCCAGACTATCATCTTAATCTTCATAAAGGCAGAATTAATTCCATTCAGGACAATTCGACTCACTCCACACCACATTTCCATATTGCTCAGCAGAACCAAATAATCACTCACTTATTCAAGTCAACAATCAGTGCATGATATCATCCAAGCAATTATGTCTTTATTCTTCAAGAGGGATTAGAGCTGCAAACACAAGCCTCTTCCAATATACAGCTGCTAATTCAATTATGTTCTATATAGCGGGAGAGAAGAACTCAATAAACCCCAAATGAAATGGCAATGACCTCTGAGAGTACCAAAGGGGGCCCACCTATGTGCGCTATGCTTTATGACACCACATTAAATGACTGTTATTCACTTGGGCCTGGATTTGAAGAGTTCTCGTGAGGGGGAAGCCCAAAGTGAAGTTCCACGCTGTATCAGATTTTTATGATGTGTGCCACTTATTTATATGCATGTGCAATTACTGTAGCGCTGTGGGGCATAATTACAGCTTAAGTGCCCGTGCGGTTCATATGGCTTGCGTCTGTATGTGCTTTCCCGTCGGTGCATTTTGCAAGGACTATTTACTGTAATCTACAAAAGTGGGGAAAAGTGCCAAAGTAAACCTAAATAATGAATTAAGCCACCAAAGCATGAACGAGACTCCTCATCGCATCGCAACATTTAAGACGATTGAATGCTTCGAAATTTGTGAGAAACTTTAAGATAAGGCTTTTTTTTTTCCCAGCGTGATTTTGTCCAACTGTGTAAAGCAAGAGGGACTTTCCAGAGTAGTTTCAATGCCGTATAACTCTTACTTGAGTACCAGTAACTATTTTTCCTGCTCTATTCACCTCACAAACTGTCTAAAAAAAAACATTTTAGAACTTTGAAGATTGGAAACTGTTAGTCACTAAGTCACAGGTGTCAAACTCAAGGCCCGGGGGGCCAGATACGGCCCGCCACATCATTTTATCTGGCCTGCGAAGACAAATTGTGCATCAAATTACTAGAATTGCAAATTGTCTTCACTTTTAATAATATCTTTTGTTTTGTAAATATTTGACCAGTTTTTACTCATCTGGTTTGAAAACAACTTATTTGTCAGTTTGTTTTGTAGCTTTTATTGTATATAATATGAGGTGCTCATACATTTATTTGGGTTGACAGTCACAATGGCCGAAAGAAGCTATGACTCCAATGCGGCCCGCAAAAAAAATGAGTTTGACACCCCTGCATTAAGTGATTGGAAACTGTTAGCCACCAAGTGATTGGAAACTGTTAGCCACCGAGTGGTTTGAAACTGTTAGCCACAAAGTGATAACCAATTCCTCTTCCTGTAGGTGTAATGTATATAGTCGACATATGTAAGTAAAGCATGTAAGCGAAAACCTTTATTTAACCATTACGCATCGATTCAGCTAATCTAAATACCTAGGCAGTAAGGAATCTGAGAGTGACGGGAGTAAGTTAAACATTCCGAAAGTGTTCCTTTGTTGGGAAAGCAACAGCTGGTTGGCAGCCAAAAGACTGTACTTACAGCGGGGAAAATGGAAGGGCAAGTTTTCCAAAAAGAACAGACTCAAGTAAAAGCAGACCATAAAAACCAGGTGCCATGTTGAGCCAAAAACAATCAGACACCCACATCTTACATCTTAACTGCACTTTATCTAAATTGCCTCAAAACCTCAGTCAGGCTCTCAGCTTCTGCTAAGAAAAGCAGAAACATGATGATTTGACCTAGAAGGACTCATGCTGATTATTTCTACTCAGATCATAAAGATCCTGGTAGTGCCTGTCACATTTTAATTTCCTTTTATTTTATTTTATTTTATCTTATTTTTATTTTTTTATTTTATTCTTATTTTATTTTTATTATTTTATTAAGAATTTGACAACTACTGTATTTCATACAGTATAAGACACTTTTTTTTATGTGGGAGAAAGCCGGAGAGAAGCCGCAAATTCCACACAGGTAGGCTGGATCTGAGATTCCAACTGGCAACCTCAGAACTATGAACCAGATATGCTAACAATCATATTATTCCTATTTTTAAATGTGTTGATAATTTTTAATGTAGAAAGAAACATTTGATTAAACATTCCCAATTGTAAAAGTGATCCTATAAAGCACACGTGTCAAACTCAAGGCCCGGGGGCCGGATCTGGCCCGCCAAATTATTTTATGTGGCCCTCAAAGGCAACTTGTGTGTCAACTCAATGTTTCTTGTAAAAATAGAGACATTAAAAATTATCTTCGAATGAGATATTGCAAAGAAAAAATTTAAAACTACACTTTGAAATTAAATCAGAAAATTGTTACTTTTTCTGTGATAATATACATAAGATATTCATTAATGGCCCCATGAGGAAAAGCATAACCACGATGTGGCCCGCAACAAAAAATGAGTTTGACATCCCTGCTATAAAGGCTCGACTTACCTTCACATTTGTGGCTCTTTTCACTTTGACGGTGGCCAGCGGGACATTT
This sequence comes from Syngnathus floridae, assembly GCF_059516105.1. Lineage (NCBI taxonomy): Eukaryota > Metazoa > Chordata > Actinopteri > Syngnathiformes > Syngnathidae > Syngnathus > Syngnathus floridae. Next base: position 7,957,087 of record NC_142425.1, read on the forward strand.
GCACTCATAGGATCCCACCGTGTTGATGCAGTTACCTCCAGCACAAAGACCTGGTATAGCTTGACACTCGTCCACATCTACCAGCAAACAAGATCAAAACTAGTCAGAACAAGGCTAAACTTTCAAACACATCCAGAATGTGATTCAGGTGGCCATTTTGTCAGACTTTTTAATGGCTTATTAAAAGATTTTACAATCAAAGTGTGAGCACAATGAGCCATAGCTTCCAGCGAGATGAGCTCGTTTGAGCAGGAAATAGTTTTAATAAATGTAAAGTTAGTTTTCCCAGAATTTACAGTGAGTCACATTTTCCCAGTATTGCTGATATGTCAGTAGGCGGGCTCCTTGGGAAATGAGTGTAACGGCGCACATACACGTTTTTCATAAAACAGATTTATTTCCCCCTCGATGTACTTCACAATCCAAAAAGGCTTGAGCACGTGTAGTGGAGAGACTGTTTTCAATCTCCTGAACACATTCAACCTCTGCTCCACTTGAATACAACGCTGTCTGCTCTTCTGTGCGAGACACAAAGTAAGCATGCCGCCAACACCACATTTGGATTCATGGTCACGTGCACTTTGTAGAGGTTCCAGTAAGAAGTCACTCAAGGCTCTCTGCTGATTTGGTGACTTCAGCATATGTATTAGGGGGCAATAAATATGGATCTATTTAACCTCCAGCAAGATTTAGCCAAAGCTTGTGTATAATTCTGGGCGGGCTGAGTCGTTCTAAAATTCTATTCCCCGTCTGATGCTCACTAGGAGACATTAGATTTCCAACCCTGAGTCAAAACCTCAATGTTGAAAATACCTATGGTTACAATAACTATAATAACGGACAGATTGTACATTTCCCAGGATTTACGCATCCAGCCTTCTGAACACAATTAAACGGGCCTCTGACTTGTTGACAATAGCCTGGAGATGCTGCTGGGCATTAAGTGGAGGTGATGACACATAATGAGTAATGTGAGGAACATCTGACCTTGGCAGGCTCCGGTGCGGATGTTGGGGATGAAGCCTCGTCTGCACGGGTGCGGCTGGGCGGGGCACTGCTCGCACGGGTGTCCCCAGGCTCGGCCAATGGTGGCGCAGCATAGTGTCTTGGTGCACACGATTCCGCTGAGCTGGCCTTGACACAATTGGTTTTTCACCTGCGTGAAACACGGCCCTGTCCTGTAATCTGTTGTGGCGAGAGCAGAACCAGTCGGTTAATCGGGGACATTCGATTGAATCATGATAACACTCTGAGTCAGTCCGCTGACCACATCTGGATCTGCAAAAGAGGATTATTTTACGAGCTTGAGTCATTGATATTTGGCAGAGCATCACAGCATGGTTTGAATCGGATGACTCATTGAAGTTGAAACTAATTCTCACTTTTATTGTTTTAAACTGCTTCGGATCAGGTGCGGACATAAAAATAGAAGCATTTACAAGTAGCGGCTTTCACCAAGATTTAACAAGAACAATATTGGCGCGGGTAGATTAAGACCAGTTAGCCACTGTCACGCGTGGCTAAATAACATTCCATCGTCGTTTCCAATCTAGAATCGAACAGTGGTCGCATCTATTTAAATAACGACAACCTGTCACCGTGGCCGCATGATGACCAGTCACTTGAATGTCACAATGGGGCAATTGAGTTCATTCGAGTCATGACAACACACTCACACGCGCCATTCGACAAATGTCAGACACGTGTGCGTGGGTATCTGTCCGACAGGAAGACGAGTCAGACGACAACATCAACAGTGGAGATAAAGTGCATTAAGACAAAGTGATCTCAGACGCAAACCATTTTTAAACCCTTGAAAGGAAAAAAATTGCAACCAGACAGCCAGATAAAACACAACCTACATTTTAAAACAACTGCTTTGACACAGTAGATAGCAAAACGAGACTGCACGGTCGGCAGTTTGGCTAGTCAAACTACGACTCCGGTGTGACCCACAGAATGAGATGAAGCGATAAATCAGCATGGCGTCCTCTTGGAGTCAACACACTGATTGCCCGTAGCAGCTCCTGGTGCTACATGAAAAGTGGTCACATATGTGGGAAACGTACAGAAAGAAAAGAAAAGTAGGTCAAAGTGAACATGGCTCCTGCAATGTTTTATTTCTCATCCACCTGTCTTGATTTAGTCCACTTTGGGAATTCCTGCCTTTCCCATTGGCCTCTATTTAATCTTCCCAAAGCTTTTATATTCCATTGTGCCTGTTGTTACAAGGCTTTAGTAGGATTTCATTTAAAAATTATTCACTGATATTAATGTAAGCCATTCATCCATGTTCTTTAATGATTATCCTGGTCCAAGGGCATGCACAGCAGAAAATCACAAAGTGCAATTAGCTTTAGAAAATAGCTATTTTATTTGAGACCCCCAACCATGGTATTATTTTGAAAGTGGTTTTGTTCATAGAAAATAAGAGGGGGACTATTTTCACTGGTGGATTCAGACACTGAAAGTTAAATATGCTAATTGGTAACAGATAATATAATATCATCGTAATGAAGCCAAGGGGATAAAAAAGAAACTAAACCTTGAGTTGTCTCAGAATCTCACCATTGATGACATCAGCGTTCAATAACTTGCTCAAGGACATTTCTAACCACTCCTTCTTTTAAACTAAGCCACTTGTCTCCTCAGTTATTAGTGGAATAAAATGATGAAAAAGTGAGGAAAGGAAGCAAGTTTGTGCCTTATATGTTAGCGTGGTAGGTCAGGGACACATTTATGAAGCGCATCGCAATCCCATCTGGACGTATGTTAATTCAGCGGACGCTTAGAAGAATGAGCTCAGGCATTTCAGGACATGAGAGAAATCCAACATGGGGAAGCAATTTTGTCTCGTTTGAGTTTTGTTAGTCTAAAATACTCTCCAGACTTTCTCTCATCAGTTTCGAACATCCATGAGGTTTTTATTTAACACTTTCTCACAAAAGGCCATTTCTAAACAACCCCAAAGTTTGCTTCAGGCAGCTGTTGATATATTGGTGAACTTTGACCTAGATTACTTTGGCTGAATTAGCCAACCAGTCATAGCTGGCGATATTAATCTGATATGATCTTTTACATACATCCAGAAGATGTGCGTGCTTGCGAAAGCCAGTGGCTCGAATGTTTTGATGGATGTTGGCGCGAAGCAAGATAAAACTGTCTCAAGGTTGAAGTGAGAAAAAAATCATTCTGTCTGGAACTAAAATCTTGAGCAGCACTTTCCCAGCAATGCTGTCCAGTTGTGGGATCGTAAAGACCGACTAGGGCACTGACCCAAGCAGTTGGAGGAAGAAAAAGAGAAGCAGTGAGAGAAAAAGAGGGGGAAAATGTCCATATCAGACTCATTAATAATGCCAGAAACATTTCTAAAACTCCCAAGAGGTGAATTGTAATGATACGAAACTAAAAAAAAATGAATGAATTGAATTGTAATGAAGGCATTATCATTCATACAGACGTGGCAAAGAAAGGTCAATAAGTCAGATGGATTTCAAACCGGAGACTTTGTACAGCTGGTAATTTGTTTTTAGCCCAAATGTAATGTAACACGCCTGTTTTGTGCATACGTGTGTGTCCCACATCTTGCAATCTGATTGCATCATTTTGTTTCTTCCCACTGACAAACAACTCCAATGTGCACATGTATTTGCATATGTGTGTCTTTTGTGTATTTCTTCCAACCACAACACGGTTTCTGGGTCTTATCACGGCCATTATAAACAGGCCTGAACGATCTCCGTTGCTTACATGAAGTGTAATGTTGTGTGCTAAAGTGAAGCTCAGATGAGAGAAGCCGTCAACGGTGCACTGAACTCAAACAGGAAACATGGATCAACACAAACGCTAATCGGCCCTTTCATCTAGTCAATGTTTGCATTGTATACTGTACTTTGAAACAAGAAATGGCATTGTGTCTGTAAATGGAGCTATTGTGCAGGGAAAAAAATATCCATCTCTGCTTTGACGTTTATTTTATTTTTAACGTGCCCTCACAATGGCACCAAGTCAAGGAACATAAACATGGCAACACTATTGATAACAGGCAAGCGTCCATTATTCAGTGTGTTTTCCTTTTGAGAAAACTGCCTCATTTTACATTTGATTGGAATTAATTAGATATTTAGCCTAGACATTCTATCGCCATGACTTCTGTAAATGTTATTGTAATTTTCTTTGATGGATAACAGCAATTGGTATCACATCATGGTGCAGTTTTATATACGCCATGTAAATGATGAAAAAAATGTCTGAGGCATGTTCAAGGCTATTCACAGTTGTCACATATTGAAACTCTGAGCTCTAAAAATCACCTTACAAAGAAAATATTTAAATATGCTTACATTTTCCCTGAGCATCCCCAAAACAGCTCTTTCAGGAAAAGTATCTACAAATCGACAAATTTACCGTTCCAACGTTAGTCACACACAGTTGGTGAGAATTTTATACTTGTATTGAATCAAACTTTACGAGAGAATGGTATTTTATATGACATTGTGTTTTATGACTTGTCTAAAGCCATGAAAGTTGAAAGAATGTGACTTATTCGGTTTTCCTTGTGAGTGCAGCTTCTTTTTTTTTTGCGACAATTGTACATTCATGTCGTTTAAAATTGAGTCCCTGGAAATAAATAGGTAGAAATGTGAAATAAAATCCCACTAAGTTCTCATAATTTGAGTGATAGCCCAGAAGTGATGCAAAATATTTGGAAAAACCTTTAACGGGGAAATTAGCATTGCTTGTTTTGGTTCTCGTCGATTTTGTTGATATACCCAATTTTGTGTTTACCTTACATGCATCAATGAGAGTAATGGGGAGTCAGTCGTAAAAGTCAAATTCTTTCAGTGGGACTTTTGGGCACCAAAAACACACAAGCAAAGACTTTACAATGTTGCCCTCCAATATGAAGGGTGCTTGCTTCCACTCAGTTTTGTGGACACAGCTGGGGAGGCCATTTTTATTTGTGCCTCTCTTCCTTCCCTTCCTCCCTCCTTCCTTCTTTTCTCCCCTTCCTTACATCAGGAAATGTCCACGAGCACTACGCAGTCAGTCCTGTGGGTTTGTTGCTGGACCCGGGGGGGGGAAGGGGCAGAATTATTTTTTGCCAGATGTCTTTAAGGCTCCTTCCAATATACTCAACTCCCTAAATGTGTTTTGCAAGAAAACACAACCATGCTGTTTCACAGGGGGGGTGAAAAAAGTGGAATGCCAAAGACACAAAAGGTAGACATGATGAAGTGGTAACACAAGTTGGTGGAAACACAATAAACGAAACAGGACAAGCGAAAAGGAGGGCAAATGGCGAGGGGAGCTAACTAAAACAAACGTCTGGCTGTGTGGAAGAATTTACACGTAGATGTGTGCAAAAAGGAAGAAAGAAAAGATGGAAGAGGAGAACACCTTTTGGTCACGGCAGAAAGACAATGAATGAAAATATCTGTGACTAAACCAAGACTTTAATAATGGCTCCATCACGAAAACTTGGATAGGCTAAAAAGGCAATAGCGGGATTCTCTTAAAGCTAGATGGAACGGAACCACTCCTAAATCCTGCACTCTTTTTATGAATCTCAAAATGACTATTACGAAAAGGGTAATTAAAGCAACCCAAGTTAGCAGTTGACTCTTGCACAATAAAATTTTCCCACAATCTACTTGAGGATGACTGCCCAGCCCTTCCGACCGAAAATGCTGCAACATCTCACGGGTTCCCTCTCCTGTTGCCGTTCATGTCGCGAAAGACTCCATCCATCCATCCATCCCTCCCTTTCCCTCCATCACTTGCAGCCACATGCTTCCACTCAAAGCGCAGGAGACAAACAGCCTCTGTCTGTTTGCGCCACATGAAGTCATCTGCCTCAGAATGCTAACCAGGCACTGAAGTCATCATTTCTAGAATAAATCTAGGCTGATAAGTCCACTATACATGACCACTTTAAAGTCTTGAACTGATTTGGGAAGGGAAAAAAAGGACATAAAAGCTTTTAAGTGCTTGGTGTCTCTTCCAGCTATTACTCCCTGTTAAGCACTTGATGTCAAAGTTTTTTTCCCTGGAGTCTGTTTACAAAAACAAAAGTAAACACATGTGTTTACCTAAGTCTTTTCAAATATTATTATACAAATGTATTCATTCATTCATTTTCAATTCACTAACATTCAACAATTATTTATTGTGAGATTTTTTTCCGCACTTCCATTAGATTTCATTAAACACATGTTTTTTAAGTCTTTTCAAATATTATTATACAAATGTATTCATTCATTTATTTCCAATTCTTTAACATTCAACAATTATTTCTTGTGAGTTTTTTTTACCGACTTCCATTAAATCTATTTTTTTATTTTCATTTATTGCTGTCATTTTTCTTCACAAAGTAGAAAATAAATACAACAAATATTCAATAAATAAAATGAAAAATAAATTGACTTATGAGCTAAATTTTTTTGGGTGATCACGCTCACGACTCTCACCTCTCTCGCACCCAGGGCCGGTGAATCCATACACACAGGCACATCTGTTGGGGCCGATGCAGCGTCCACCATTTTGGCAGCCATTTTCACACACAGCTTTAAAAAGAATATAGACTTGTTATTATTTGACTCACTGAGCAGCATATTCTAATATTCTATTGAGCAGGTTTCATAATAAAGAATAAAAAAAACCATCAAATTAGATGTGCAGGGGTTCCTAATATTATGGACAGTGAGTGTAAATGTAGATCGTTTGTCTTTGTACTCACGTTGACCACAGTGGTTGCCCGTGAAGCCTTTTGGGCAGCTGCAGGAATCCTCAGCACAACTGCCTCCGTTCATGCACCTGACATTGCATGACTGAACTGTAAAAGGAAATAGAAAAAAAATTGTATGATGAAAGCATATTCTTTTCAACTAAGTGAACATTTTGTGAGTCAGTCATGTTTTTAAACCCTCCCAAAAAAAAGTGGCTAAATCACCCAATGAAGGTTTTGCATGAAAAAATATACATCGTATAAATATGAAAAATAGATTTTAAAATATTTTTAAATTATGACAAAAGAAATGGGTTAATTGTATGATAAACTATTGTATCCCCCCAGGTATAAAATTGTTCAATGAACCCTCTGAACTCAAATGGTATGTCAAGAATTCGGGAGGGGGGGGGGGTCTCAATAAATTCAGAATGAAACAGCTTCTTTCTGCAATTTCTGCAGCCGATGTATTTTTCTTTTCTTAGTATTATTTAACATTATAGTTACACTGTTTCTAATTCACATGAAGATTTTTTTTTTCTTTAACAGGGAAAACATGGATGCCTTCGGGCTACATTCTACCAAGCAGACCAGAAGTCAGCAATAAGTAGATCCGACTGCATCCAGCAGTCACTAAGGAATTTACACCAGAAGGGAGGACGACTTGTGTAGTTAAAAAAAAAAAAACGGGAGAAGGCATTGACATTGATCATTACCAAAGAAGCACCGCTGAATTTCAAAAATGTTGATGATCCCTACTATGCTAAACTTTAAAAAAATTCATTCTCTTCAATGCTACCTTCCGCCTTTTATGTTGGCTTAACTGGATGACAGCCGGTTGTCCTTTAGTCCTCACATGTTTGCTTTCCTTTCTTTCTCCACATTCCAGCAGTCACCCTCATGCTTTCAAAATCCTAATCGCAAGTTCAACATTAATTTCCTCTTTCTCTCTCCACATGTATCGTCTTTTTTTCCCACCATCTGTTTATGTCTCTTGCTTCAACATTTCTGGCTTGCCGAGGCCTTGCAGCAGCAGAAGGGAAGTGGCCGGGCATCTCCAGCCGACATCACCCCACCCCTCCTTGGTCTAATGAGATCTTCCGCAAAGAGTCTGCCAAGTCCAGGTATTGCAAGCCATCTACTAGTCGGACCAGACTGAAACCAAATATGCTAAAGCTTGTAAGAAAAGGTGTGATTCCCTGTCAACAAAGCTCTCACTACTTCTTGTATTTAATTTTTTAGGAAGAGCCCTCACGTGCAAAACACTTGGCAAAAGCTTCTTCGGTCTGGTTTGTGTCTCGTGACAACAAGGCGATAAATTAAAGCAAACAGCGTCAGACCGGGGCTGGCTGCCTTTTTAGTTGAGTGTGCAATTGTCTTTTTCTTTTTTGCGGTTCAGCTCATCTCAAGGGAGACTAAGTCAGGTTTTCCTCTCATGGTAGGAACACCAGCCATGTTGAAGGCATTGATGTCCAAGGTCTATTGACTTATCTCAGGCCAAGATGTGCAACATGAAACATGATGGCACGAAGAGATAACAAATTGTGTGGAAAATTGTTCTGATGTGCGCCAAGTGCTAAGTGTTGGGTAAGATCTAAGACCCAGTTTCGATCTTTACCAGGATGTGGAACTGATCTTTGTTTCCAATATAAACATGACTTGGGAGATGGCGTCTGGAGCATGTGTCATGTTTTTGTTGTCATAGGAGCTGGAAGGGAGGAGTACAAAGAGGAGCGGCAAGAAGCAAACAAGCCCATTTGGCGACAAGAGAAGATGATCTCACTGGCTAACTTTGCACCTCCTCCTCCTCCTCGTGCCTTTGCATCTTTTGCAGGTTGAGAGAGAGAAGGAGTGAGGCGGTTCACCCCAATGACCCCGTGTGCTCGGAAAGTTGCACGTGCACAGCAAGGGGCTGTTGGGGGATGTGCGTACGTGTTAAGGTCTTTGCTGTGGAGCACCACAATGCACCTCTGTCTTCGAGCAAGCGTTGTCGCTCAGCTGCTCACATCTGGGTGCTTTTTACGAGAGGCTGCGAAACACAGGAAGTCAACTTTGTGCGTGTGTGTGCGTGTGTGTGTGTGATGGAAAACTAGCTTTATTGCTGTTTTGCACTTTGATTAGCACAGCACACAGAAACTGGTGATGAGGCAGAATACATTTTTAGATTGTATACTGTTCATCAGTACCTTAAGATGAATGTTGTCAAAATGCCAATTGTTTAGTTTTTTTTTTGTCATCATACTAAGACAAATTAGTCTGATTGATTCCGAAACTGCTTTTTGTGTTTTTTTTATTTGTGTTGACAGCGTTGTCTGTCGCTCGCCCGGCAACACCCCTACATTACCGTAATGTCTGTCACCTGCTCCCTCTTGTTGTCTCATGTATTTAAGCCCTGCCCGTGTGTTTCTCCTTGTCGGTTTCTATTGTTGTCTCCCTTCTGTCTCTGCGCCTGCTGTTCCTGTTCTGCTCGTCCAGTTTCCCCCCGGTCTTGTGTGGAGGCTCATGGTCAGATTCTGGACTTCTATTTGCCTGTGAGTCTCTGTCCCATCTATGTCATTGTTTGCCCACTTCCCTTCCTTTCAATAAACCCTGGTCCAAGCTGCATTTGGTTGCCCTGCTTCACTCATTTCATGACATTATCGTTGCACTCAGCTAATGTAAGGCCCATATAAAAAAATATACCATCGGAAGTAATTGGTCCCAGTATGTAAGCCATAATAAATTCAAAAAACTAATTTAATGTTAAAACTTTTAGGAAGAGATTTGGATACACTTTTGATAGAGATCCCGGGCCTTCTCTCAATCCACAAATGTTCCTCTGGACAAATTGGCTAACATTGTCTTTAGCTTGACCACTAAGTATCATTCAAACTGCTTGATAAGATAATATGACCATGCTACACAGACCACGACCACAGACAAATTCAATTGGCTCCCATCGTACCGACATCTCTGTATTTTCCCCTCGGCTCGCCGCAATGCCAATAAAATGGCTCCATAAATCACAGCGCAGGCACCGCGAGGACTCACTATGAGTGAGTGACAGTTCAGTGAAGCTCTTCTAAGCTTTCATTTATCTTTCTGCGCCCTTTGACCAATTCTGGAACATGACTTCATAGCGCTTGCCAAAAGCACTGACGCTGCAAAGAGATCAGTGCGCATCCTGCTGTACAGGTCAGAGGTTACCCCCACCCCATCCTCCACGGCCTTCCTCTTCAGGGGACATCACCTTTACTTTCCACTCATTGTGTGTGTTTCCAGCTAGCGTTTTTTTTTTTTTTTTTTTTGAATTAACGTAATATAAGATTCAACGCACATCCATGTTGGGCGTTTGCGTGTTTGACACGGAATGTAAGCATGTGTGTGTCTGGCAAGACGCCAGGAATGACTGATGAGCTGATTTTGGCCTACTAAAGCAGCGAGGCTGAACACATTGCACGCATCCACACGAGTTAAAGTATTTGCTAACACCCTTCTCATTTCACTATGACTTGAATCCTGAATTAATTCCCTTAAGACTATTTTGACTCCATGTAGCTCACCACATACATCTACTCCGCAACTGGAATTGATCAACTGAAGTGCTGGCGAGAGACTCACACAATAGGAGCAATGTGTCCAGTGGGAAATAAAATCTAGGGTTGGAAAGAGTCTTATTGTATAAGTAGTTGGGTCAGTTTGAATTGCATGAATAAAAATCCTGGGAAAATTAGTTTCTAAAACGGAATACCGTATTGGCCCGAATATAAGACGGTGGGGTTTTTTTTTGCATTGAAATAAGTCTAGACATTATACCCATTCACAACGCAAGATGGCGTCAGATATCTTTAAAACGAATTCTGAACTTAACTCCCCAGGCCAAAGCGAACCTGTCACGAAGAATAAAAATAAAAATAGCAGTAGCACGAAGAAGAAAAATAAAAAATAGCAGTAAGAAAGATAACAGAAAATGGAAAAACCAGAAGCCATTCATTTACAAATGTGATTGCTTTAGTTTACATATTTAAATGTTCAGATATTAAGATGTGATAGACAGTTTTTGCATGATTTGAATAAGGCAAAATAACATGCTTTTTCTCTCGAATATATTGTTATAATCATTTGTTTCAGATGTACTGTAATTTTCTGTATAAAAATGAAATTTGGTGTTCAAAAAGTCTTTTTTCAAACTTGAGTCATGAAAAAGAGGGGGTCGTCTTTTAATCAGGGTTGTCTTATATTTGGGCCATTACGGTAAAAAAAAAAAATCCCAGAATGCATTTGGCTCACATGTTGCAAAATACCAAACACTGAATTCAATTAGGGAGGGTAAGAATCATCTGATGGGTGTACTTTTCACGGGCTGGTGTTTCTTAGTGTTTTTGTGATAAGTGGGAGGTCAACTCACCTCCTCCTCCTGCTCCACAGCTGGAAGAGAGCTGCCCGTTTGAACAGGTGCACATGTTGGGTCTGGAACAGAAGCCATCCCCGCAGGAGTTCCTGCAAATTGCTGTTGGGTCAAAAAGACAAAGGGTGAGTCATTTTAAACTTTTAAGCAAAGCAGCAAAATAGAAATGTTATTTTCTTCTCGTGGAACTTACGGACAATGCACTGGTTCCCGCCTGGCAGAGTTTTCCATCCAGGGCAGCAGTATGAATGGAAACGAGAACCACAAACGTTTGGTCTGAAACACAAAAATAAAAAAAATTGCATATTTTGAGAGAATCCTTGAAACAATTGATTGGACGAGCCAAACAAAAAAAAAATTCAATCTGAGTGTACTCAATTGACAGATGTAACAGTCATCGTAGCCTATGGAGCGTTTGATTGGTCTCGGCCACAAGCTTTCCTCTCAGGAAACAGCTAAACCACATTTGCAAATGACTGACATTACTCACACACACACATTGAGGCTTTACAAACCAATAAGAGGAGGACTCTTTATCGTACATATCATAAAAATCTCCCTCATGCATCAACTTTAAAACCCAATTCCAGTCGGAATACAGAAGTAAATGCAGCGTAGCAATCTGAAAAGATTCCAGCAGTGTGGTTGTACTAATATGTGCAGTCATGTTTTGTGAAGCATGTGACTGATAATGTCTATATTTCTAGTAATATAGTTTAGATTGAAACCTTTCCTGTCTGTTAACATCATCCCTATAAAAGGGTATCTTGCAAATATTTATATAGAGCTAAAGTCAATAGTGGTGACATCATCACAATGACTTTTATAGCGTTTGGCTGAGGTTTTACAAGTTACTTCATCTAAACTGACCATTTGTGTTTATTGTGAAAATGGTGGTGAGGAGTGAGGTTGAAGTTCTTTCTTTCTCAACAATAAAAAATAAACGCTTCTATGAATCTTTCCAAGCTCATTTAAGCTGTTTTATTTATGATTTGAGAGCTGAGATGATAAATAAATAAATCACATTGTGTAGGATAATTGAATCAATTTGCTTATTCTCCTTCCACAGAAAACTTTAGAAAACCAGACCTTTAATATTTGGAAAGAGTCTGCTAAAACTCAAAGTTTTTTCTCTGTATCAAGTCCAAATGTGCTTCTCAAGTTCCTCTTATATGTGGATGTGACAATGACAGGTGGGAAATGGTGGTAGAAGGACAAACAGATGGACGGTCCAGAAGAAGAATTTACATCGTGGTATAAAGGAGAACCTTAGAATCTATGAATTCTTTAGTAAAATTAGCAAAGCTAAAATCAAAATGACCAATTAATTAAAATTAAATTAAAATTAAAATTGTTCAAAAGTGTGAAGATTAAAATTAAAATGACCAATTAATTAAAATTAAGATTACCAATACCCATAAGAAAGTGTGAAGACCTAGACAGCGACACGGATCGGGCTGGGGGTAGGACATGACGGTGGGAAAGGAAAAGGAACAGGGGATAAGAGGGAGGGAAAGCAAAACAAGTTAATGTTGAGAAGAGGAGGAAGCCGCAGGAGGAGTGGAAAACTGAGATAGGGAAAGGAGAGGCCAGGGCAGAGTCTTGGTGATGGGTCAACTTTCTGGGGCACAAACTAAACATTCTGTTAGGGTTCAAAAATACCTCAGCAATGCATTCCACCGCTTAATGAGTGGCTGATTTCATCCCTCCTCTGGTTTCAGCAGAGTGCTGAAACTCTTCCACTGTTACAGTTAGACAAGGAGGATGTTAATATATGACGGATTATATGCGGCTGAGCCCGAGGTGTTCACGTTTGTTATTCTTCCTCTGCCCCTCGATCCAAGTCTTTCCTGTAGGTCAGCGCCTGCTCTCTCAAGAGCTTTAGCCGACCAACTCCAGTCTAACAGAATGAAAGACAGACATGAAAAAAAAAGTTCAAACCACCAGGGGGTTTCCTCAATATTGAAATGTCCCACTGTTCTCAGGGCTCAATCTAAAGGAGATTAGCTCTTGTGCGTCCACGTTGTGACCTTTGCAGCTGCCTCCAGGCCCGTAAATCGCTCGTTAACTGCCGTTAATGGTAATAAAAAGAAAATGGCCACCACCTCATCCAAGAGAAAATGGGAAGCGTTGATGACGCACGGAACACTAATTCGAATAAACTTAAGGTCGGTATTAGTGAGCGGCTCTCTTTTGTCGAGACAAGCTATGTGTGGATTATTACGATGCTGATCAGACAGCATGATTTTTGCAGAGGTGTGCTTGAGGCTGGCAACAATAAAAGGCAACTCGAACACAGGGTGGTCTTTTATTGCACCTATGCAATATTTATGTTGCCGAATCAGCATCTCAGAATGCCACATCTGAGAGGTGGATGGATTATCTCGGCAATGAAGTGCTCACTAATAAACATTTACCAACTGCCTCATTATGCAAACTGCTGATTGCAGAATGTTTTGCTCGTGACAATATGGACGATCTAGCAAAAAAAAAAAAAATAGTCCTTTATTTTATGGTCCACTGATTGCTGTTCTGGTTGTAAACGTCGACTGGTTCTGATCTTCAACAACCATCGTTCTCTGGTCTCGTGAGGCACCGATGAAGTTCCTGTGAGTTTCCAGCAAACTGTTACAGAATTAGAAAGTGCAACCTCAACACAGCCTGAGGGTCGGTCAACTCATGCAGGAATCCAAAGGGTCAAAGATTAAAGTAGTTAAGAGCAGCCCGTTCGTTCGACCGGCAATGAAAGGGCCTACATGGAGAATGAGCACAGACAGTTTCCATGAAAACAAAGAAGAGCAGAAGTTTAGGTCAGGTGCTTGTGTAGCCTGTGTCTGTTAGGGTCAAAGATCAAAAGTCATCAGTCTGGTATTTGGAGCAAGTATAGCTGCCTCAAGCAAGACTTGTGAGGAGGATTGAGAAATGTATAAAAAAATCTAAGAAGTAAAAAAATAAGACTCCAATTAGGCCCAGCCCTAATTCGACTAGTTTTCAAATCGTCTCCCTTCGGCAAGGTTTGGTAAAGCTGGGTTGAGTTTACAAGATGGTTGCCAAGTGTGAAGTGGAATTTTGCATCGCTAGCATAAAAACTGAGTTTTAAAGAGAAAATGTGGCACTTTTTTTATGAGCTTTTTTGGTCTACGTTGAAGGTAATTGCGGTAAAGCTGTAAATCCTTCGCTATGTGTAATATTGATCAAGAAATAGCTACCGTGTGTATTCCAGACGTGAGTTTATTCTTTTCACATGTGCGGTGACATCACTGTTCTAACTATGGGACATCAGCATGGAGTTCTCGTTCCGGCTTTTTGATATTGAGCAGTCTGAGCCAGAACTTTCAAGGTTATGTGATGATTTTATGGATATAGAATTTCTCTAAGCAGCAAATAACATATCCTGTTATTATAATAATTATCATCATTTAATCTCACTGATGCGAGTAACAGGTTTTTTTGGCATGTTTTAGTATAAGAGACAGATTGTTAATTAATTGTTGACAAAAAAAAAAATTATAAAACATTTACTGCACACCCTTGTGCTGACGCTGACTCGATCAGGAGCCGACCCCAGCGGGGAAACTTTATTTGACTCTGCAGGGGATACAAATGTGCTGCCTGGCAGCCACGTTTCAAACGTAGAAAAACATGAGGGACATTATCAGAACGTGACTGGCCAATTGGAAATGTCTAACCCAAACCAGTAAATAGATAGAAAGATGATAGTGAGACAACTTAGCAAGACCTGATTGGATAATGGAGCCAAAAAAATGGCAACAAAAAAAACCTCAGCGTGTTGTTTCAGGCATACTCAATTTCCGTGGCCAGTTTTTCAGTGTAATTGGAGTCTTTAAGGTTTGCGCCATCGTTTAAGATTCCATCCACAGTCTGCAATGGTTCTGCTAGGATTTAATGGCTTCAATCAGCCCTATTTAACATCATCACTAATTTAACAATAAAATATATGAAATCTTTCCTTGACATTATAAACGATCCGTTGTTGTTTTTTACGATGCATGCGAGGCAGCATTCAACTTTTAAACATGTTCAGCCTTTCCCACAAGCAAAAATCTTACTTCAATTAAAGCCTTCAAGGCAGCAAGCCAAAAGTCTGATCAGATACAAAGCTGAATGGACTGATACCAAACAGCAGTGTGTTGTGGGAAGCTTGTGAGTCACAACTAGTCAGCATCAGCACTAGCGGCCATACCAGGGACAGATTTGTGGATATAGAATTCTTGCCAGCAAATAAACACTGCACGTTAGCCCAAGGCCGGCATAATGGCCATCATTACGCTAACCACCCTCCATCCGCCACACGCACAGTTACTGACAGTTAGTTGTGAATGGTGCAACGCATTTGGATGCATTGCAGGGTCTTGAATGTATCACATATCGTTACACTTTGAGCTGAATCGCTGATCTTCACTAGTTTCCCCTACCACGCTGTTCAAAGTTCCCCAAACATGGAAAAAAAAATTGGTTACAGAAACATTGGAAGGATAAAAAAACTTTGGCTTAGAAATCTTGGATCCTAATTTTTGTGGGACAGTTTTGCAAAGTGCATAAAAGTGAATCCTGACTCAAACATAACACAAATGTTCTTTTGGATGAATGGACAAAAAAAAAAAATCCACACATTTAAATGTCCTAGAATATAGAATGTCATTTCCTTCAGCTATTAAAACCAGGTGTGCCAATACTTTGTCAAATTTTCTCAAAAGGTAGCTCACACTTCACATTTTAAATTATTAAGAAATAGTTTTCAGCCAAACTGTAATGGAAAATAAAATAGACACGTATTTGCTTTGGCCAGCTCTAGTAACTTCAGCTCTTGGGGAAAATAAAAAGTCTGCAGGTTATAGATGCCAGCTAACATTAAAATTAACAGTTGAATTTCATGTCCCAAAAAAACTTTGTGGGGGTACATTGTAGACTTTTTATTCTTGGGAAATATCTGCAGTTAATTCATTCAGCACATTCAAAAAAAAAAACAAAAAAAATCCTTGCAGGAGACTTTCATCCCAATCACTGCTAAGTCTCCACATGTTCACGTTTTGCATCGGAAAATTCTTCAGCCTTTGATTGTTCTCGTTCTCTTAAAAAAAAACATTTGATTTGATTAATATGAAATTGCACAATAGCTGCCCTTTGTTTTTAATCACTCAATAGACAAAAACAGATTATTGCTCTGTAATGTCATATATTAGATTTGGGTACTAGAATACCCCTTCAGATGTTAACCAATAAAATATTGAGATATTTTCAAGAAACACAACCCAGATGATGACCAGTTCAAAACAAAGTCAGCCATTTCAAACACAGACTCATTTATACTTTCTTACAACATTCCCGTTTGAGAAATATTAAACAAGCAATATGTCAATCCTAGTTCTTAGGTTGGTTTCTAGTCGGTGAAACAATCGTCCCTTTTTATTGGTCCTTCGAGTAATAGGACTACCTCATTTCCTCTAACTTGCTTAGCACAAGGGCAACCATATGCATGATTGGAATAAGTGATTTTGACAACGGGGCCCAACAAAACATGCCTTGTTTTTTGTTTTTTTTTCGATGTGTAGAAGCAAAATATAGTATTGCCCCGCTCCACAAAGTAAGAGTTTGAATATGACGGCGAGGTGGGGGTCGAGTGCTCATGTGACCTTTTAGGTTCATTACACTGACACTCAAATAGTTTGAAAACATGCATACATGCATGTACATGGTACAGCCAAGAGAAATATAGAAAAAATGTAGGTCAATGCTTGCCCACCCACTTTCTTCGTCTTGTAAGCAATACACATGAGAATCTGGGTCAGATCATCATCATCACCACATGGGATGTATAGAATGCTGCTTTTTCCCGATTTTTTTCCCATGAAATGTCAATTTGCTGTAAATACACGTGGTGAGTTCAGCACGCCAGGCAGCTTGTTAAGGTCAAACATGTGCTGTTTGTGTGTGGGGGGGGACAATGCACTAGTATTCCACAAGCATAATTTGATATAGGGCGGTCTGGCCTCTCACCAGAAAGCGCAGCAGTTGAAAGGGCGCTGCCAGGAAATCAGAGGGGGTATAAAGTCATTTATGGGTTTAAGCCTCACCAGATACAATGGCTCCACAAAGGTCTCAAGTATGCAAAACTGGATTGGATGCACTTTTCCATTCTTCTGCTAATGAAGCTGTTTTAAGAGAATGTTCCACATTACTGTAGTGAAACAAAAATTGGCTTTACAATGGCTATTAAAGTCAGAATTTGAGTTTGAAGAAATAGTGACAAGCTGAGAATCATTGGCCACACCCCATTGTGTTAAAATTGTCACTGTTGTGGTGATGTCATCACACACCTATGTAATGGTGCCACTTGCATCTCCAAACAGACAAAATTGTGCCTACCCTCTTAGTGTCTCCTGGCCACGGCGTCGAACCCGTTGAGCTTCTCTCTGGTCCGTGGTGGCCGTGAAGCGGCTAGCCTGGACCGGTCCATTCCCATTGGCAGTCTGACCGTACGCCACCTGGACTGGCGCAAGGCACAGCGCCACCCATCCCAGTAGCACCTGGGCCAGCTTCCCTGATCCCATTGGTCCGGCCGGCGATCCCTCCGAATGAAACACAAGCCTTTTACGATTCCTTCTCAGACTCTGCGGTCACTGTTTGAACCCAGGCTGAGTAGAACAATCTAGACCTGGATCCAGACCAAGTCCTGGAGTGCACTCCAAAGTCAGGACTGTAAAGAAAACAGAATTGAGATAAAAGTTTAGGAAAACAGAAAACAGACATTTATTCAGCATGTCTCCCACATTGACATACTTTGTTTTTTATTATTAATTACTTGGCCTGTTTCGACCGCATAGAGGGCGCCAAAGAGTTGTTGGGCGAAGAATAAAAGGCTTAAGCTAAAAACCACCACTGAACTAAACTTTGTTCCTCAAAAAATAGTATGTCAGACCATTCAATAGATGAGGACAAATTACTCGCCCTATACCGATTATGTTCATTATGTAATTGAGATAAGCGGCAATATTTCGAATCATTCCATTTTGTATGAGGTGACTTCATACAAGAGCTATATTGACTTTCCATTTGTGATTTTTTGGGGGTACGTTACAGTTGAAAAACACCCATCCCATGTTCCGACTGGATTGGACAGCCTTGAGGTTTATTTTCTCTTCACCACCTCATTATAGACCACAGCTTGAAGAAAGAACTGTGGGGCCCTGGTCAGACTCTACCAACCACAGGATATACGGTGTAAATAAGACTGGACAAAGATATCTGACACACTTGAGGAAAAAAAAAATGTTTTTGTGAGAATGATGAGCAGTCAAAGATGATGACATGACAATATTTGGCTGTGATGAAAGAATGTGTGCCAATCAGTCTGTGTGCGTGTGAGTGTGTGTATGTGTGTGAGTGTGTGTCGCTGCATTGTACTACTTTTCCACTGAGGTAAAATGAGCTCCTTGTAATAAGTGAGTTGGGCAGCATGGCGGCACAAAAGATTCTTGTGCCTGATCCATTATAGTACATCAGACAAGAGCGGCTGATCAGAGCAATTTTACACTACATAACGGCCAAATAAAACTGGGTCAAGCTTTTTGTTGTATATTTTAAATCCATACCAGCATGACAAAATCTGCACAAGTGCTTAAGCAGAACAAGAAACTAAACCAAAAATGGCTGCAGCATATCTCAGCTGATTTAGGGCAAGATGCAAAGTATACCTTGGACCAGTCGCCAATGGCAGAGCACAAATAGACAAACAATCTTTCATAATTACGACAGTATAATCTAGATTAAAAATCATCAATGAAACTAACAATCATGTTTTTTACATTATTAGTAGAAGTCAGACCATCAAAGGACATGCAGACGCTGAGATCCGAACATAAAAGTTCACAACTGTGAGGCAAGAGTGCTAACCACTTGTCCACTGTGCTGCCTTTTCATGCATCATGCCAAAAATAATGAAAGATTTAGTATGCTCGAAATTAAAAATATTTGCTGGAGTGAAAAAAAACAAATACAAAAAGTGAACCTGTTCCTCACCATTTTTTTCCAAACAAACAATCCCTAACTAAGAATATGCAACCGTATGAAAATCAAAACTATAATTTTTCATGTCCAAGTCGGATGCATACATTATATTTCACACCACAAAGCTGCAGCAGTGAGTCCTCGCAGGAACTTTATGAATGGAAATAAACGCATCAGCCTCTACGCGCTTCATTAAACGTGACGTGAACCAAAAGTGCCACAAATACTAAAGCGTCAAGAATCAAGCGAAAACGACATTGTATTTTTTTTCTAAATACGCACAAGGCAATGAAAAACGATGCCAAACTTTTGCACCAATTTGCCGCATCTCCTCCGTGAACGAGTTAATCTACCGTGAAACGCACACTGAGTCTCTAACAATAGTCACCCGCTCGAAGTCATTGAATAAGTCACATTACACTCTTGTCATGAGACTATTATTAAGCATGCTCGCAATACCTTGGAACAATTGGAGTGCCTTGCGTCGAGCAGCCCGCTGTTGGAATTAAGAGGCAGCAATATATGCGCACCAAGGATGGAATATTCAACTACTGTAGGCTTGTGAGTGGGGGGAAAAAAAGAAAAGTTAAGGAATTGCCCCGATTGGGATAAGGGGAGGGGAGTTTAAAAAAAAAGGAGGGGGTGAGGGGGGGTAGTAACGGTCTACAGGACAAACCCACATTCCTCAAGAAGACTCCTGGAGTTGTTCTAACAGAGGCCAGCAGTGCTCAAACGTCACTATCATCCCTCCTCCGGGGCAACAGGACCCTACACATGTGATAAGATGCATTTGCATTCACATCTGCTTGTGGAAAAAGAGCACACTTTATCAACAAAAGAAGGTGAAGGAGGTCATAATGGAGTTCGATCTGGGTTTGACAGTGCATAAATATACTCCAAGGCAGAGAAAATGTTAGTTTAAACGCTCACATTGCAGCAGTTCTATATCTGTTTATACAGGAGGTCCACTTACAAAGTATATTTGCTTGTTGAAAATCTACAGGTGAAGTTTACATTATGTGCTTAGTTGATTATTTTGGGTTCCAATTTGGCGGCTCTTGCTGTCAGTGATTATTTGTTTTAATTCAATTCTGTCTTGGGTTGCATTAACTTGTGGTGTAATTTCACTGTTGGCCACAAGATGGTGACACTGTGTACATTTGAAAGTACACAAAGCAGCAAGAATGCTGACGGTATGTCAATATCAGACTAATTTGAGATGATTTACAAATTGCTGGGCAACAATTATACGGAGATTTGCATTATTTGCAGGGGATGGGGACGGTCAACTCTGTAATCCAAATGAACTCAACTATGCAGACCTTGTGATTGACACATCCTTGTGCTTTGTTGCCACAAGTGCTGATAGGAAGTTAGCACCGAAAGGGGAGACCATCTGGCCAGTAAATTGGTGGGGACAGCTGAGCGCATCTTAAAAGCGCTGATGTCAGCACTATTTGTATAAAACAACTTGATCAATCCAACGTCATGCAATTTTGCCTTCAGGGAGGTACTAATTTAGCAATATGTTTATTATTGTGGTTGCCCTTATGGTAAAAGAACACCCAGATGTTTCATATAATCATATGTCAACAGGTAAAAGAGAAACCGCAAAGAGTCTCTAGATGATGAACATGAATTCCAACATCTGCCGTGGCCTTCAATTTAGTCAGCTCATATGACCACAGATCATTTTGAGGAATATTTTCCATCCATCTGGGAATCTTTGAGCCACTGACAAGGAGATCCGTAGCCAGTTACTCACCTCAACATAGATTTACATCTTGATAAAACCACTAACAAGTCTTGCACTATCATGTCTCTCTTAATGCAAGTCAGTTTAGTCAAAAATGTTAAGCACATAAAGGGGCATTAAATTCTGTAATGGTGATAAATTTTTGTTTTAGATCATTATTTTCTCCAGTACCTTATGACAAACCCAAGAAGGGCAAGGATGTTTTTGTTGTTGCCGCAATAAATAAAAAAAGAAAAAACAACATTAAGTCAGGAAAGTTACGTAATTACAGCCATAAAACATTTGGTCTCAGCGGGAGTCAGTATGATCTAAATCCAACAAGCGGAAAGCAGTGCAATTAGATTTCCGGAGATACGTTTTATTGTCAGGATGTGCTTGAGGTTTGTCTTTGAAACGTGACACATGTTGTTAATCAGTAAATACGTAGTCGATTTGGTTGTCATCAAGTGATTCAAATAATGATGAAACGTACATTGAGATTATCATAAAATACGGTACATTATTGGTACAAAATAAGCAAATAATATTTTAGATAACTTAAGAAATTGTAACCAAGATCGTAAATCAATTATTATATATATATATATATATATATATATATATATATATATATATATATATATATATATATATATATATATATATATAATAAATACATAAATAAATATAAAATAAATTTTCATTTATTGGTCGCTCAAAAGAACACCATTAATTAATTAATTAATTAATATACGGATTTTCCGAAAGCTGTACATAACTAGTGAACCCTTTTTACAACAGAAAGCAGGATGGGCCTTCAAGATTCCTTGAAGAGGAACTGTGGTATGTTGCAGAAGCTCTTGTAGAACTCAAACTGACATCAGGCGCATACCTTTACCAGGTTCTCCCTTTGACCCACCCCCTTGTCTCCCTTTTTCCCAGCACACACATTTGTTTACACGTATGTAAACACTCACACGCACAGGCACACCATATGTCGACGGAGGGTAAAGTCTCCCTCAGCCACCAAAAAACGGCAATGTTTCCCCCCCCCCCAACTGCAATCAAATGGAAATTTTATTTCCATTGCATTCAAGTGAAGAGGTTGAGCAAACACGCAACTTGAGCATGTGCTAGCAAGACAACCTGCTATTGTCAACTTTAATTAGGTTATCCTATTAAAGATGGTATTAGTCACACTTGTTTTGGGCGTTGTGATGTCTAGTCATTGACAAAAGCGAGCTGTTTTTTTGTACTCACAGCAGACTGTATTGTTGATACATTGCCCGAGAGAACAAAATAAGAAGCTTGTTTGTTGGTGTTGCCCACGTCATAAGATAATTGAAAAGTTTTGGTGGGGGGTAAATAAATCATGTGCTCTCATGGATGCCCATAAAGGCTCTTGTCAAATTTAGGAGGATTGGGAACGATATGTGTTTGTCGCTGTGGTGACAAAAAAAATCCCAAAACTAAGGAAAACGTACAGAGCCAACACATTGGTCACATTTTAAGAGCTATTTTTAAAAATACAATATGTATTTTCTTTACTCCGGGTCAAACCAGTGCCATTTCAAACAAACTCGGTTGACATTCACAGACTGTCAAGCTGTTGAGAAGGTTGATTTATACATTTCTGTATCCATGTGCAGAAAGGTTTATATATTTAGAACCTGGAATTTTGCTATGAAAACTTTCCACTGCAAACACTCTTCCATTTGTGCCCGGGAACACCACGTGACTTCCTGATTGGCTATTGCTTTGTTTCAGAGAATTCCTAAATTATTGCATATTTTGTGGTAAAATGTGTCTTTGAGTATATACAACGATCTGGTTTTTTACACTATTAACTGCATGTTGCATTTTTGTAGTCATGCTGACAGGCGAGAGACCACCAGAGCCTTGTGGAGATTTCCAGAATGTTTTTGGCCCATCAAGGGATAAAAGCTTACTGCCAAATTCACTTCCACCAAAGTTTCTCAGCAGGAGAAGATTAATGACCAGGATTAGTCATACTGTACTGCTTGCCCAGTGGGGTGAACCAGTGCATATGTAGGTCACATTAGCCCAAAAACCATGCAGGTGAAGAAAAAAAGGCAAATCAGTGAATGCAAATGGGAATTGATGATTACTGTTTGTTTCAAAGTACTTAAACCTAATCTGGTTTATTTTTCGTGAGACACCTGCCAAGTGATTTTAGGTGAGAGGCACGGTACACCCCTGGACTGGTCGCCAGCCAGTCCAAAGACAAATAAGCATTCATACTCTAATTCACATCTGTGGACAATAAAGAATCTTCAATTGACCTATCGTGCATGTTTTGAAATGTGGCGGGGGGGGCATGAGTATACAAGAAAACCCACCCAAGAATAGTGAGAAAACAAAAAGGCCCAAAGATCCCACACCCAAACCACTAAACACAAAAGCGTCATTCCAACCACTCAGTCACGACACATCACGCAATCGAGGGGTTGCCAGACATGGGTACAGTTAATCAATTAAATGAAGGTTTCGCCTTTTCTTTGATTTTTGAAGCATTCCATGCTGAGATTTATTGTGATTTCTTTTACAAGTCTTCCATTTTGTGATCATGCATTTTATATTTCCAAGGTCTCAGCATAGTTAACAAGGTGGAGTCAATGTATTTGTTTTTCATGGAAGCTTTTCCTGAATAAATAGTTTATCCTAAAATCATGGAATATTTAAACATCATCATATGAAGTCAGCACATTGCGATTTTAAGTCATGCTTATCCAGTCACACTATTTGCGGTCATTCCTACTTTTCACATTGCGATTATAAATGATGCTAACTCTTAGCTTATCCGGTCACACAATTTTTTACCTACTTTTTAGTGAGCAAAATTATTAAGACCAATTTTTTTAATATTTGTTGGCCTGTGACTTCACCAGACTGTTCTTTGTTTGAAATGCTGTTCCAGGTCAACCTCTTTCAGTTTTTGTTTGTTTCTGGCGACTTCTCCCTTCAGTGTTGATTTGATTGTACTGTTTGGAGGAAGTTATCGAATTTAGTCTGATTATCGTTGTGTGTGTGTGCTCCTTTAGTGACTGTAGTGTTACCCTACACATTTGTTTTCAAAGGTAAAGTTGGAAAAGACCTTTTTGAAGGGTGAAGCATTCGAAACATGAGTCACCTTTGCTTTACACCCTCAGTCACCATCATGTCATCGTCATTACATTTTATTGTCCTGCCTATGTCTACTGTTTTTATCTCCCATGCCTCTGTATTTCTTTCCATTATTTGCGCAAAGCACAGACATTTGTTGCCTCACCAAACCCGTTCACCAACGCTTGGCTCCGTCAAGAACGGACGGGCTTCGTGCAGCTGTGGAGTCTTGGTGATGCAGTAAGACTGGAATGCAGAACTTCAAAGTAGAACGAGAGCGCAGACAAAGAATGGCGGGGTTCGGGGGGCGGGCGGATGCGAATATGTGATCTCATAAAACAGTGCGCAAACACATGCATTGGTACGTCGAAGTCCCCTGGCTGCTTTGTGGCGAAGAGATGCTCATGCACGTAATGTGCTTCCCCAGTGACATTGTAAATTTGACCACAGGGAAGTGATGGAGGCTCATGAGTCCGACATGACCCAAGATTGAGATGAGCCCGTAGTGGAAAAATTTCTGGAGCAGATTTTTTTTTTACTTAAGTAAGCCTTGTTGCTTAAAAAGAGAAAGAGGTCGAAAGCGGTCAGATGAGAAATAAGGCAAAAAAAAGTGATGTAGCGAGATGCCAAGAGAGCGGAAAGAATCCACCGAGTGCTTGCTAACAGTTTGAGGGCCTAATGGCTTTCAGATGTGCCTTTTTTTTTTCTTTTTTGACATTTTCAAAGGCGCATAAAACATTCCCGCAAAGGGGAATCCAAACAACGGCTGGAATTGACGGTGTGAACATTTAACAAGGAAATGTTGCTCATGTTAAGAGCCTTAAGTATTTGACATTAACGGGTTTGTTTCAGTATTTGAAAATCTTTTATTTCTTGGGTTCTGTAGACTTTGATGTCTTTCTTTTGGGGCGAGCTGGGTGCAACCGAGCTGGGTGGGGGTGGTGCTCTCCCCTATTTCCTGTCCAGACCTTGGGGGTGCTGGGACTTGGAAGGGGTGAGGTCATCTTTTGCTCCATATGTAAAGTTGACTCAAGAGAGAGCGAGAGAGATTTTGCCACATGCATATCACATCTGTCTGACAGCAGATAAGCTTTAACAGGCATTTTGTATTATATTAAAGTGGTGTTGGACTTTTAATGTAGTCCCACAATATCTGCTTGCAAATCCCTTGCCTACTTTCACACAATATATTTCGACACTTCAACTCGGATTATTTTTTTCAATCAATGTTGAAATTTTTTAATTTAACTTCCTAATTGGTAAATTTCTATTCACTTGGAATACATTTATTTAAACTTTAACACAGAACCAGACATTTAAAATAAAAACTTAAATACAAACATTTTACTCACAATAAATGGATGTCTGTTTTTTTATCGGAAGTCCTAATTTACTTGACCACCAGTTTTAATTAAATTATTTAGTTATCCTTTCAAGTGACACTTTCAAGTAAGAGCATTTATATTTATTTTTAATTATGGGTTCAAAGTCAAATTCTTTTAAACTTGATCATCAATAAGAGTTTAAATGTCAGTTTAAAATTTGCCTTTGAATAAATATTTGATTGATTGATTGATTGATTGATTGATTGATTGATTGATTGATTGATTGATTGATTGATTCTTTCACTCATTCATTATTCTGTAGTTTTTTTTTCTCAGTCTCGGACATTTCCTCGCAATCCATTTCAGTACATGGCAGTCAAAGCCAAACTAAACAACAGCTGATTCCCTTGAAGCAATCGGAAATTAAAAGCATCCCAAACCATTTTGTGATGTCTACCTCACTTCGTCTGACATCAATGACAATGCATTTTTGTGCATGTGTGTGTGTGAGAGAGAGTTGGAAAAGTCACAAAAAGATTTTATGAGTATTAAAAGTCTAGTAAAGCAGGTGCACTTGGGACAAATGGAAGAACAGGATGTGCGGCGGACAGATACCCCGCTGCCTAGCCTGATCCGCTCGTGGTGATCATTACAGGTTCGGATAACAGATGCTGAGATCTTCAGAACATCTTCTTAACCTACCTGCCTATCGGCATTCCAGTCACCTTTTTATGTCTCTCTTTGACCCCTCCCACTCACACCTCTGTATTTGAGATGGCAGCTGTTCTCATAGGAAATAGGAAGCAGGAAAAAATTTGGGAGTTTTGTCTTCTCAAGCAAAGCTGTGATTTTGTGAAGCAATTAAACACAAACGAAAAAAACAAATCCAAAAAGCTGCTTAATTCTCGCTAGCTCAGTGATGGGAAACTGGATTTACTTCTTGCTATCCACACAAACAGATCCTGTTGTTCCTTGCAACTGTCTACGACACATTTGTTTAGGGTCAAACATCGAATGGCGTAAGGTTCGCATGTGCCCGGAGGCGTTCAGCAATGGACCACCCAAGAGTCTTAGACAAAACAAAAAAGGGAAGGCGTTTTGTCTGGAGCGGGACATATGTAGTGTCAAGAGTGGAGATCTAAAAGACTTGATGAGTCAATTTTCACACTCTGAATTGCTAATATACACAAATACTTCTTTGTACACAAACCACACACAATGCTGCGCGATAATAGTTTAGAATAATAAGTTTATAATCATAGCTCATTTACTCAAGCTATGTGATAGCGGCAAAGCTCCTGGTAATAAATTTTGATGACAAATGAGAGAAGGCCTCACACGTCGAATTGGACTTTGGTGTCAATTTTAACACAGTGATGAACAAATGGCCTGAGCACGATCACAAGCACTGACCAACTTAATTTCTTACATTTGTTCCATGATTTATATTTTTGTCGTATTGTCATGTTTACTCTAATCTGAACCGTTCCTGATGTTGTACACGGCAGAGTTGAGTGACATTATTGGCGGCATTAAAAAGCTAGATGAAAGTACGTGTGTGTGTTTGGGGGAAAGGAAATATTGTTTAACAGAAAGCTGGTGCTGTAGAAGTCCAGCTGTGGGGCGTGCCACCAAGACCCGAATGAGTCAATATTTGTTATTGTGCTTTGAGTGTCTTCTTTGATAGCTCGCATGAACTCCTCAGGCGTCCTCTGAGGTCACCCAGATGCCACATCATCATCTTTAAGATCTTTGCCCTCACACCCTAAATATAACGTCATCTCGGTCATGCATTTATCGGGACTTCCTCTGAAGTGGCTTTAAAACGAAATGTCTTAGCAGTGATGACTTTTATGGTTCTACTGGGGAAACCTTTCTGTCACGTTGTCTTCGGCATCTGCTGCTTGTTGGAGGCTGGCATGTAACTGTGAACATCCCCCGCGCTGTTTGTTGTGTTTCACTCAATTGTTCTTCTCAATTCTGCGTCAGTGAATAAAGTCAAGCGGAGGAACTGTGAGAAATATGAAGCAGACCCGAATAAAACATAAAAGAAGACTAGCCGCCTCTTTTCATTCAACACTCACTCAAGGCTGACATTTTCTTTGTGACTAAGCGTGATTTTACTCCCAAAAGAGGAATCTCAACATAGTTCAACATAAAACATTGTATGGGAATTGGATAAACTTCTCTGTAATCAGACAACTGGCCTCAGGAATGCAACTCCCACTGTCAGTTTCCACTCCAGCCGTCTGTCTTTGTTACGGTCATTCCAAAATGCTCGTCATGTGATTTACAGCTGCAGGCTCTGCTGATGTAGGGCAAATTCCTCAGCGGCATCAGTCAACTTTCATATCCACACACTGGGAGCTGGAAGAAATGGGTGGTTGATGATTAGATTCTGCAATTAGGATGAAGCTGGCATTGATCAGATGCTATAAGGAGAAAAAAAAAAGCTGAGTAAGCGAATGTATTTGAAGTATCAATTATGTGGTTTGGATGTTGATGCCTGTCTTAGACAAGACTTGAGCTATGTTCACATTCTGAAGCCAGGCTCTGGTTGTACCACTCAAGCAGAACATTGCCAAAACAGGAAGCTTTTGCAACCCCACCCTCTTGCGAACATATATTATAACGCGTAGCGGGAAACACAATATAATGGTACATTCCCAGCTGTCAATGCTAGTGACAGATAAGGCCGCAGTGACCATTGCAATCGCGAGCGGCCATTATGTAGCGTGTTGGCAGCACGTGAAATAATGCCACAGATTTGAGAGGTTCGCCATCATCAGACAGAGAGGTGAGGCTTAATGTCTGAACGCCAGGTGGAAGATCTGCTCATAGTCTTTCATTTAGGCACATTTTGCTGAACATTCCCCAACAAGTCAGTGCGATCATTTGTAAAAATATACTCCTTCAACCCGCCCTTTCCCTTGCCGAGCCAAAGAGTCAGCCAAATATGATGCAGTCCGAGATTAGACTCTAATGGCGGCACGATAATGATAATCATTACTTGAAATGACGATGACAGATGGTGATGGTGCACGTAATTCGATGATGTCAGACAAAGACAATGACAAGATTTGGTGGTGGTCAGAGGAGTTAGGTGGAGGGGGCACGCGTTTCCACCTGTAAAGCGACCCGACACACAGCTGGGATGAAGGAGAACCGCAGACGGGCTCATTGAAGGGTAGCGCTATGGATGAGCTTTAATTTGGTCTTTTTATTTATCTATCACTGGTATGTCTGTAGCTTTGTTCTCTGTGAAGACAAGATGCAGAACATGTGGAAAAACTTTCCAAAACCCTTTGAAATGCTGGCATGAGCAACTTTGGCTGCTCCCTCTTGTAAATATCTAATCAGAGTCATTCATTTCCTGTCCTGAGGTTCGACTCTATCAGTCTGATTAAGGGTGCATTAATAAGAATATGGAAGTATCTCATGTTGATGACTTCATAGATCACATTGAATTGTGTGTTTTAATAAAAAAAAATTACAATGAAGCATGAGAATAATGATTTTTATACCCGTGAAAAATTCACTGTGTTCTCATCGGCATTCAGTTGGGACTTGTATGAAAAGTTGGCCAAAATAACCAAAACTGACACGCTGGTGGGGTATGTTAATAATAAAAAAGTGCTAGAGGAGGGGCCGCAGGGGCACTGGTCCTCCCCACCTGCAATATTCTTCAACCCTTCCCCTCTAGATGCCAGGACAGACAGGGGTAGTTTTTTTTTTTTTTTGTCAATAGTTCTTTTAGAATTAATCAATCTATGAATATTTCATTATTTTAAAATCTTTACTGGCATTTTTGGGAGAATTTTTTGGGTTTATTGATTTTCCTGGTTGGTTGGTTGGTTGGTTGGTTGGTTGGTTGGTTGGTTGGTTGGTTGGTTGGTTGGTTGGTTGGTTGGTTGGTTGGTTGGTTGGTTGGTTGGTTGGTTGGTTGGTTGGTTGGTGGCTGCCTGGCCGGTCGGCCAGTTAGTTAGTTAGTTAGTTAGTTAGTTAGTTAGTTAGTTAGTTAGTTAGTTAGTTAGTTAGTTAGTTAGTTAGTTAGTTAGTTAGTTGCAATCAAGCTGGCAATCGAGCAAATGCCAGTTGATCCACGTGAAATCTACTTTACTTTTTACCATATGACCTCAGTCTTCAAATACTTTCAGGGTGAAGCCATGAGATATTTCATAGCTCCCGCCTGACTTGAAGTTTACCCAGGTTGTAAACATGTGCATGAGAGAGGCTTAGTTGCTGACTTGATAATCAAAAGTCTTCACTTGCAGTATAACAGTGTTTGCATTTTCTGCTCCCCTACCAAGGATGAGAATTTGCCTTTGACCAAGTACACAAACACATGTCTACCGCCACACAATGTGAGCGGACCTCACAGCTGGTTGTTGCATGAGGCAACTTCTTTTGTTGCTTCCCCAGCAGGAATCTATCTAACAACTATTATTATCTTGGCGCACCTAAAAAAAAATACCTCCAGGAAATAACTTTTGCAGTTGTCGGTAGGGAAAACATGTGGGGCTTGCAGGAATTCAATGGAAAATGAAAGTGAATGCATGCAAGGAAGCTAATTAAAACCATATTTTGCAATAGTCTGCTACATATTTTTATAATATTGGATGGAATACATTTTGAATTTAGTTCAACTGTAAATTAAGTTAAATGTGTACCTCTGGATAAGAATCAAATATGTCCTGTTATTACTCCAGTGTGGCTTCTCATCATGCATCAACATCTGGCGCCCCCTACTGCTAGAAATTGATATAGTTATACCCAGAAAGAAGGCCAAAGGAAGAGCGACCCAGTTACTCCGACAAGCAACATTTTTACTGTACGCCTCCAGTTATTGTGAAAGCCTGATCTTGGATATTGTGTGTGTTAAGAAGAGGGGGGACTGTTGTCTTAACTTAGAGCTGGAGAGTTCACCGACTCCTACTTGAGGGTCTGCAGGAGCGTTGATGCCAAGCACAACAGACAAAAGAAAGAGGAATAACAGCAAAGCCGGCGGAAGAGTGCAGAGGAATGAAGAAGAGGGGAAAAGAAGGCGCATCCACGTGAGGGCTTGCCAAGTTTTGGCAGCTGCTAGGAGCCCAGAAAGCACCTGGCAGAGTGAGGAAGAGGATGCCGAGAAGCATCACAGGGAAGATGGGGGTCAACAACTCCATGCTTGCAAGGTTATAATGAGAAAACCAGGTACAGGAAAAGCATTGTGTGTCAGTTAAAAATACACTGCATGTACAAAAAAAAAAACTGGATTTAAATAGGCCAATATATATGGAAACACATTTGTGGGTGTAAAGAAGACTTTGAGTGAGTTGAGTTTTGTCAGGGAAAAAAAAATGCACAAATGATTTATTGCAATGGAAAATTTAATGTTTTTAAGAGTCTTGATTGACACTAATCTAAAGTGATGGGCATTTTAGGGTAAGAAGAGAGATGGAGGTGATGCAGTTATGTTTAGTGCCGACAAATTGTGTCAGTGTTCTAATCTGCACTTGCTTCAGTTGGTCTACAGTTCTCCATGTTCCCTAAAAATGAGGCCATCTGGCTGACTGAATCTACAAAATGAGCAGGTTTTTCCATGAATGTTTTTTTTTTCTCTCCCCGCTTCTCTGACGAGGGGAGCGCATTCCAAGATGACAATAGCTGCATTCATGAGGCTCAAATAGTGAAAGAATGCTTTGGAAAGCATGAGACATCATTTTCACACATGGCTTGACCACCTCAAAGTCCAAATTTGGACACCATTGAAACCTTTCCAATGTCTATGGGAAGGCTTTACAAAGTGGTCCGATTCTCTCACCATCGAGACAAGAGCCACCCGTTCGTTTTCGAGAATTAATTTGTTTTATTCCTCAGCAGCAGCTCAGGAGCTGGAGGACACCACCCCTGTGTAGTCAGCCAGCTGCTTTCCTGAACTTATTTCCCACCTCCCTGGCCATGTTGTTATTGGCAGAGTGGAGCAGACAACCGCAAACTAGGGGCCTCCATGCTCGCTGGTGCCGTAGGGGCCATGGGTTGCGAGTGGATGGACAGTACATGCCATCACTCAAAATGAAATATTGAGGCCGTTCCATAGCTTGCCATGACATGTGAGTGCTAACACTTCTAGAGTTCTCCTCTAGCACCACCTTGAGGCACCTTGAGGAACATGTCATCTTCTTGGTAGCAACAAATATATGTCACAATCAGAGATGAGAAATCCAGGTAAAGAAAGTAAAATGACCGCCACAGATGTTGCCACTCAAGCAGGTGAAGGAGCATGTGCAGTTTACCTGCTGGTTAAGCATTTGTTCCTAAAGCTAAACTGGACCAGTTCTGGACCAGGGTTTCCCATCTCTAGGCAAAATTAATGGAATCATCTAGGGAGCTTTCTGCATTTTGATGGTTGGGTGAACAGTAAGTAGCCTGTTGTTTTGTTTTTGTTGGGTTTTTTTTTTCCAGCACTGTAAACAAAGTGTAAAACCACATGAAAATAGCAAAACAGGAAGGATTCAACAAAGAATGTACGAGGTGAAGGTACAGAAATACATTTTTACAGGCCCTATTTTTGCATGAACTTTGCACTTGGGTGGAGTTTTCTTTCTTTTGGTATTTTTATAAATAGGTGCGGTTAGAAAGGGGCATCTGCTCTATTGTGGGAGTGAGCACAGCCAACTTGTTTCATGGCCAACGGCTTATTGTGACTGCTTTGGGTCCATTATGATGTCATTTGCTTTTATTTTGCATAGGGTTGGGCGTGTCTTCCTGTCTTTCAGCATATGAACTCTGGTTGCTGTGTCACTGGGTGATTTTTGGTCAGATTTTTGCATATGGGGATTTTGCCACTTTGACATTTAAAGCAACTACCTGCAACAGAAAATTGCAACACCCTAAATGTCTTTTAAGATACAACATTTTGAAGCTCCACATAATGTATTCCATTACTTTTTTTTTAATTGAAGCACAAACAACATGGTGTCAAGGAAGAAGTAGATTGCCGAGGGCACTGTAGCTTTAATACAAGGAGGAAACGGCAATGTTATTCTGTATGCAGCAGGTCTAAAATACAAACAAAAATGTGCAGATTTTGTGTCTATGTACAAACAACTTTTGCTGAACATATAATTGCGATTCAAGCTAGCAAAAGCAATGGCCTTGTAGGATATCTGCTTTAAAAAGAAAACTTATTTGGCTTTACAGCACTTACACACATTTTTTTGGAGACTGGCTGTCTAGCAGGAAACAAACTCACTTGACTGTCTCAACAATTATTCAGCACTTACTTAGGCAACACACACCCTCATGCCCGTCAAAGTCAGAGTTAACCTCAAGGGCAATCTTTTGAATAAGCTATTACACAGAAGTGGGGCATTCACTGATTTATGGATGTGGAAATGTATTGATTCTATGCTGATTGCCAATCATTAACGTCATCATTATTATAGCTTATAAATTCCTTTTAAATTGTGCCAGAAAGTGCTGGATAGTCTATTTTAACCTAAAAAAAAAGTACTTTATTGAGAACACAATAAAGTCAAAGTCAAAGTCAAAGTCAAAGTCAGCTTTATTGTCAATTTCTCCACATGCCAAAGACACACAAAGAAACCGAAATTTCGTTCCCCCCTATCAATAAAGCATTTATCTAATTTCATAAATCACACAAAGGTACTTTGTTCAATATGTATTCATTTTATCTCACGATATGGCAGCGCATATCTAAGTGATTGCAGTGTATGCACCGTGCCAGCTTCTACGAAGTGACCTGCTTTTATTCCAGACAGCCCACATTCCTTCTCTGGCGTTATTAGCGCAACACACAGTGTCACTGTTTTCTTTTCGTCTTGGGAATTAATGATCTTGCCTGAAATTAGGCTGGTTACATATTGAAAATGCCGTATTCATTTAAGTAATTTTCAACAGTAGTTATGCGTTACTTTAGGGTTCGTATGAAGATTATCTGAGAAAATCCCGAGAATGCTCTTTTTAGCTGCATTAAATCTCCTTAATTGCTTACGAGACCTGTCACATTCTCACAATTTTGAGAATTCCCACCTGCTACCGCAAAGAAATCATTCCATCTCTCTTATCATTCTGCATGTGGCATGTGTTGCGTTTGTCTGAAGGTTCACACGTCAAGATATAGACAAGCCTCACTTTGGTGGGGGGGGGATTTTTGAGTTCAAGTCAACAATTTGTAAATAAGACAGGGAGTACCCTGGGAAGTGTTGATCCCCTCTGTTTGGTAGACTCACACACATCTACAGTTACTCTGACTGACTATGTTTCTCGGGCACTTTGACTGGGTTCAAGATGGTAGCAGTCACAATGATGCCCGGGCGAAGAATAGACAGGTGCGTCTCAATAAATTAGAACAGTGATTCCCAAAGTGTGGTAAGGGTATCACAGGTGTTTAGAATGGCTCCCTCTAGTGGTACGCGAGGAATCACCAAAATACTAAATGTATAGTTCAGTTGTGTTTAGCTTTTAAGTACAATATATTTTCATTTAGTATTTTACAACTTTTTTTATTTTCAAACATATATTGGGTGTTCCAATATCATAGAAAAGTTAATTTATTTCAGTAGTTCGATTCAAAAAAATGGAACTCATACTACTGTATGTTGACTTACAGCACAGAATGAAATGTTTTTGTTTCATCATTATTATAGGTTATTGCAAACACCCAAGAAAATCATCATCTCAAGAGTATAAGACAAGAAAAAATATTTTTAATCAGAAATTAGGTAGCAACTGGCTTTCGGAAAAGTATTTTCACATTTGTGTGTCTTAATAAAATCTTACTTCAAACTTTGGGTGCACATTTAATTAAGGTTTTATGATGGAAATTCTTTATGAGCTCGGGGTATTTTTTGTGCATTTATGTTTTAATCACACTATATTTAGGATTCCAGAACTAAATTTGTACTAAATTGTGTCACACAGTGTTCACAAGAATGAACAAAAATAGCAGATAGTGTATATCCTGTTTTGTGGTTATGTTGCTGTATAGGAAGGAAAAGGTTTGTATCGCTTATCTACATTCTGAGCAGAATGTTCCTCTGTTTTTTTTCTACTGTTAGAGTATGACTGGTATGAAAAGCAGCATCATGTGAGCACAGTTTGAAATCTTATCGGTCTAACCCCAAACTGATGAAGGATATCAATGTCAGTTAAATACCTGAACATGTGCAGTTTTAAAGTGACAGACAAATATTATGGTAGTCCAATGGTAAATATCACTGAGGCAAATCATGAAATAAATTGCTTGGATGTCTGTCAGGAACAATTTGGGATTATATTTTCAGTTGTCAAGCATTGCTAACTGTATTGGTTTATAATGGCATTCCATTCTGGCGCCAACGTGACCCAAATGTTTATGCAAGAATGTCAATAATGTACCTAATGCATTTTCATTTTTTATTGCATGCGTTTACACGTACTTTGTGAAGTCATAATTACGGTGATGAAGCACAATAAGTCTATAAAAAGAAAAGTATAATGTAATCAAATGAGAAACCTCAAGTATAAATGACATGCTGGGACTGGAAAAAGTAAAGAAACCACCCCCTTTATATTTAAACTCTTAATGTCAATCATTTAAAACTGAGCATTGTTATTCTTGTTTTTTTTTTTTTTTGCGACCATTATGTTACCTCTTATCTCCTCCTCCAGTGGCTGAATTGTATTTCCCGACGACGCCCCCACCCCTCCCAACGACGTGACGCTGTTGACGTTTTAGCTCCGCCCCTGGCTGGAGCAAGCCGCGTCTGAAGGCTCCTCCTGTGTCAATTTGACGCTCTGCGCTTGTCATCTTCCTCACAGCAGCGCGAGCAGGTGAGAAATTTTGCGTTTTATCGTTAGCTTTTCAATGCATTTCACAAAATACGCATGATCGTTTTAAAATAACAAAACGAAAGAAGCAAAAAGGCGTGATTGTTTACATGGCTGTGTGTGTGGTTGTGTGTGCGTGCGTCGTACCTGTGTGGGTGGGTGGGGGCGAATCTGATTTTTTTCTCGCGTTCTTGACATTTTTCATAATTAATATTGCATGTGATGTCGTTTCAATACAATATAATTGGTGTGTGTGATATGGGGGATGTATAGTGGGGCTTCCCTGCATCATCAACGCGTCAATCAATCAATGTGACTGTCAGAATCTATGACAACTCAACTCACCAGCATGTGCGTGCCTTCATTTTTTGTTTTTTGCGAAAGACTAATGCTGAGTGTGATGTAAGCAGATTAAGCATATGATCGACATCTGTTTAAACGGGGTCACATGTCATTTCCCTCCTCCAGGATGGAAGCCCTGCTAAATGAGTGGCTGTGGCAGGACAGGTACTGGCTGCCCCCTGGCATCCACTGGCAGGACATGGATACGAGTGAAGGTCACTATCCGAAACCCAGAGATCTCGTCTACACCTTGCCGGTGGCCTTTGCTTTCATAGCCTTGAGATATGTTTTTGAGAGGTGAGTGCTTGGATTTGACTTTTTTTTTTTCAGCACAGTCCAATCTGCAGACATTCCTACATATGCACCTGTTAGTTAGCTTTGGGTTAGCATCTTCATAATTGCAAAGTTGATACATGTTAAGGTTTATGGGAATAGCTCACACACCCACAAAAAAAATTATTGACGATGCGCCATGATCAATGTAAAGGCAAATTGTTTGATGCAGCTCTTTTATTGGACCCCATTAGATGCGGTGTTGCGGTCGCTAGGTGTATAATTATGGGGGTGTCGAGTTCTTCCTTCCTCTTGTGCCCGTCACGCTGGCTGGTTTGCTGCATTAGAGTGAGAGTGGTTCGGGGGGTGTTCTTCAGACGTGTAGGGGGGTAGGCTTAACATCGTGAGTAGACACTTTTAGCTGCTGACTGCATGTTCTGCTCTAAAAGCATCTGACCATATGAAACATAAAGTGGGTGCAGTGTTACTAAGTCAGTAAAAGCTGAGGTTGTGGGTTTTTTTTCTTCTGCAGATGCTTAAATCAATCGTGGCTAATTGTTCTGTGCTGATCCACCGCAAGCTTATATCCCCAGTTGTGCTAATTACACAATTCCCAGTGGAGCAAGAAACAACAAAGGCAGACAATGCCGTGGTGATGACAAGAGGGAATTGATGACATAATGAACCTTGAGAAAATTCTATACTTTTCAATCCCTGTGTTTACATAGTAGGGCTTGTAAAGGTGATGATTTTTTTAGGGAACTGAAACATTTAGCTTGCGAGTCATTCAGCAAAATATTAAAAAAAAAAAAAAAAGCTTTTGAAAGAGGATTACAATTGACAATGACGACCGTTCTCAGCGGCATGTCAAATATTTCTAGTTTGTGCCATTTCGCTGCTAAGCTAAGTGTTTAACAAGCAAGGGAAATAACAGATGGATCATTTTAAGGTCTCAAATGCGCTCTCAGCGTCATTACTACTGTTGTGCGAGAATTATAGACTATTAAATAGAAGATCCGGAGTCACCATGACGACGGCGGAGAAGCTATTCTCTGATTCTTCTGGCTGCATAGAGAGGCTGAAATCTGCTTAGAGACATCATCTATGATGATGATAAAATGTTGGGAATAAAAGCAAAATACAATTTCATTTATGTACAAATCAGGTTGTAAATGTAGATCATTGCATGTTGTAGTGTTTTTAGGTCCGCACAACTGTGTAACAAAGCACATGCAGTCTAATTGGGGGGTATTTTCTTTTGGTATTTTTATAGACTTAATAGAAAATATAATAGAAAGGGTCGTTTGCGCCATAGTGGGGGTGAAAATAGGCCAATGGAAGAGATTCCTCCCATTACCTTTAAATTCAGAAGCAGAAACAAACTAGCTGGAGTCTATGCTCAAAAAAGTTTACGAGGAACTGCAAGCCGGTGGATGATATATAGTTGACCAAGGTGATCTGCACCTCTACATCTATTTTCAAAGTACAGTGGTTCAGGAAAAGGTTACGGCGCACACTCGACTGGTTCGGCTGGCTGACAGCTTGTCAACAATAAGTCATCAGTGACAGAAAGCTAGCGTAGTGACGTGACGATCAACAGATATGAAGCCTGTTTGACATGCTTTATCTCAGAGAGCATTTTATCGACCTTAACACTGAGCATTAGTACAATCCCTCGTTTACTCCAGATTGTCATGTGCCCATTTTGTATTGGCATGTATCAGACACCAAGGCCTAATTCTAACAATTTAGGGATTAAATTGTATTTATTTATTCCACATCTGTCTTCATAGTGTTTGCAGTGCCTCAGTAGATGTATGCTGATAATTAGCATGATGGGTGAATATAATAAACTTAAGTTAGTTTTTTTTATGTGTGTGTGTGGTGGTGGGATCGCCCGGCCTTTTCCCGACCTCTTGATCCCGTCTGCTTGTTTCAGGATGATTACTTCGGAGATAGTGTTACACGCACGGGACGTAATCAAGAGCTCTTGTGAATACAACAACATTGTTCTTTTTCTTCCACGTCACCGTGCGGGACATACGCATGCGGATCAAGTGTCGACTTGATGCCGTATCAGCAAAGACAAAGTCACAATGTGTCGCAAGGGAGCAACATAATGGCCGATCGGGTTGCCGCTACAAGTTACAAGTTGATGTGGTGTCGCGTTGAACAGCCGTTGATGGCTTTAATATTGAATGTGGTTGAGTAATTTATCCCCTTGGATTCTCTTTCTGTCTTCAACAGGGTTGTGGCTGTCCCCTTAAGTAAACATTTAGGTGTGAAGGACAGGATTAGGATTCGAGCCGCCCCTATTGCAAAACTGGAGAACTTCTACAAACAGAACAACCGTCAGCCGTCACAAGTACGTGATTCTTTTTTGTTTGTTTGATTCAGATAGCGAGCTCGTGCAAAAGGGCAAAGGCAGCTGAACGGGATGCTCCGATTGACTTTTACGCTCTAAATTGGATTCTCGGAAAGGTCACGGTGGGAATTAATTTGGTGGTGTGTTTTACTTAGCGCTGCTGCATCATAATAGCCTTGGAGGTTCCTTGCTTCACCAACTCTAGAAAATGGTTTGTGAGCATTTTGTCTATGGACATTGATTTCCATGACCAGGCCTCAGCCATGCCATGGAAAACGCCTACGTCCTGAGATATCATCTGCAAATATCCACTTTCACCTCAAAGCAATTAAATTCCATGTGAAGCTCATTTTGCCATTCATACAACAAAATGAATCATGGCTTCCTGCGAGGATGCCAACTTTTTGTTCAATATTTCACAATTAGTATCTAAATAGTAAATTGAGATCATCATTATTTTTGTATCCATAATTTATGTGATATTTTTCTTTGGTGGTAAGAATTAAGAAACACTGAATTAAAGAATGTAATCAATATTAATATACTAAATTCATAATAGAAATACTTTAAGTATGTCCACTGTCTTGTTTATACAGATAAAAAAAATTTGACCTGATGGAAAATGATCAATTGGATAAACATGCTAAGCACTTCTATATATTATTCTAAAGCTATCTATTGTTTTTTTTAAATATTCCATGTGAGGCGAGATTGTGTAACAACTGGCGGTTGCACTGCAACCTTTTTTTGATGACTACTTGGCACCTGTTTCACAACAAGGAACTGTCTGAAAAGGTTCCCGTGAGACGAGCCATGATGACTGACGTGCCGCCACAGCAGTGCAATAACTCCTAGAATGATTTTGGTGGACTTACAGAACATAAAGCCTAAAAAACATCAGGAAACAAACACAGTTTAAAAAAAAAAACTTTACAGAACTGTTAATTACTGTAAAATTGGCGTCGTTAAACCGAGACTATTTTTTCCCTCATCATCGGTGAACAGACAAGTTTTAGACAGGTTCATCATACCTTGGCCCTCATCTTTAGTTTCGTTTGATGTTTTGTCATCAGCGTACATGTGTAGACAAGTTGGGTTTTGCACTCATCAAATTTGTTTGTGCGCACTTTAGTCGCATGCTTGCAAATACAGGAAACCACAGCAGGTTGAATAAACACCATGAGCTAATTTGCATTTCTTTAAAAAAAAACATGGCGACTGAAATGTCAGCAAGCAAGATTGGACAAATGCTTCCTCTTACGCAGAGAGAGCCTGCAGCGGTTGTTTGAATGCTATCTTTGTCTTTCCCTTAGAATGAATTGGCGAGCCTGGGAAAGCTTTGTGGACTTTCCCAGTCAAAAATCCAAAGCTGGTTCAGGCACAGAAGAAACCAGGACCGACCCACCAACACTAAGAAGTTCTGCGAGGCCTCGTGAGTCTCAAACAAACTATTATGTGCAAAAACCGCCACAAGGCAAAATCATAACAATTCTGACAATGTCTGAAAACTTCAGTTAACTTTTCATGTGTTGCAGTTGGCGCTTTGTCTTCTACCTCGCAGCGTTCGCAGCAGGGCTTGGTTCTTTGCTCCATGTAAGTCTATTTTTCATCATCATTCAAAATAAACACGATGTTACTTGTTCATTTTAATATGGTCTAATTCATGTGATTTCCACTTAGCTAACATAATTAATATACAGTATTGTTGAACTGTATTAAAACTGATGTCAAGACTAAGGTCATGTTTTTCATGATCTTCCAGGCTCCATGGTTTTGGGATCCCAGAGAGTGTTGGCAGGGTTTTCCTAAGCAGGTAAGAAAGTAAAGTGAGATTATGAAACAGATTTCCCTGCATTTTATTATTTCCCCTAGTCCTCCCTTTTAGGTTTTTTTTTTTTATGTGATTTATTTTTTCTATGAATTTTGATGGACTGCTTTGACTCAGAACAGGATTGTGAATGCAGAAAATGGATGGCCATTTTTAAAAATAGTATTACCACTTTTGTATGAACCCAATACTTCAGTAAAATACTATTATCTAAAAGGAAAAAAAATTTTTTTGAGTATGTATTACTTGGTTTGAAGTATCTGACATTTTGTCAAATTTAATTTACTAAAGTATTGGAAGTATAGAATATAATCATGGGAAAAGTGTTGTGTCAAATTTATTTACATTTTATTTTATCTATATAGTTTGCGTAGTAGTGAAAAGTGTTATGTTAAATTAATTTTATTTTATATAAATGGTTTACGAAGTACTATAGTTGAAGATGCGTGTTGGTGCATACGCCGAGTTAGCTTCACTATTACGTGAGGTTGACATCTGTTATCCTCAAGCCGAGCAGAACGACAGAGAGGAAGAGACAGACACGCACGCACACACATAAACAGTGCACCCATATAAATACTTGCTAAATACCTGCCTATCATTTTCATGACCTCTTGTATCGGTATCCGAATTGCATCAGTGCTGGCAGGACTATTCTTCTGCCTTATTTTGTAGTAATGAGTCATCAGAGTTCATTTTATTCAGTAGTGAAAGCAATGAATAGGACAAAGTCAAGCACATTATGTGATAATTGTATTTAAGCAGTGATGTCAATGAACATGTCACAAATTTTCAAAACCACCGCCCACCTACTCAGGCTAGCACTACTTTGGAAAGCTATTAGTAACTCGGATGACAGTTAGGCATGCCTGCAAGTCAGCATTCCTTTTACAAAGCCAAACTTTCCTTTAGGGTTCTTAGCCTCAAACTGACAAAAACAATAGTTCCTAGCTGAATGGTGTGTTGCTATGTTCCCGCTCATATCGTTGCCGCTTTTCCTTTCCGGGGTTCTGTGGGCTTCCTTTCATTGTCTTGAGTGCTGCACAGCTTGCAAGAGGTGTTTTCATTCCAAGGCTCTTTTGGAGATTTAAGAGCAGGTTGGAATGTAGCATATATCACACACATGATAACATTTAATTGGCTTTTTCAGGTTGTCACCAGTGCCCATAGCTGGTATTACACCTTTGAAATGGGCTTCTATCTCTCCCTCCTTCTCTGTGTCTCTGTGGACGTGAAACGAAAAGTAAGTGGATATACTAGATATAATTACACGCTCTAATTGTACACATACTTAGTCAAAGTAGCAAAAAACACTTGGCACTTCTTGTACTACAAATGTTGATTATGCATCAATTATATGGTTACATCACAAGTGTTAATATTTAATTCCTCCATCCAATAAATCATTAAAGTTTGGGTTTGATGGGAAATTTAAATACTTTTTGGTCTCATTTATATACCACAAAAAGATAAATGTTTACATTTTTTTGACAATTTTTTACATCTGCTGTAAATATGTCATTTAATATTCTAAGATGGATAATACCGGAGTGGCATCTGTGTAAATCTTCCACATGCTGCATAATCTTTTCAATATGCATGTGCTTCAGGATTTCAAGGAGCAGGTCATTCATCACATCGCCACCATATTTCTCATCGGTTTCTCCTACTGCGCCAACTACGTGAGGATCGGCACGCTCGTGATGCTGGTGCACGACTCGTCTGACTTCCTGCTCGAGGTACAACTTCCGTTTATTTGTTTTTTAAAGGAGGCACATGAATGAGGCTTGTTTTGATTGGCTATGCATTATCTTTTCTAAATATAACTCTATCGGTGATGTTACCTAACTAAATGTCTGATTTGACAGTATACAAAAAAACTGAAAGGTTCGTAATACTAAACTACTAATAGATTTTTTGTTTCAGTAACCTTTTTCACAACAAGTGTTTTATACTAATCACAAAAAGGGTGATACATTTTTTATTTTTTTATTTTTTAGTCGGCCAAGATGCTTCACTACGCTAAGTGGACAAAAACATGTGACTCGCTGTTTGTCGTCTTTTCTCTGGTCTTCCTGATTACACGGCTGGTAGTGTTTCCTTGCAGGTAGGTCGGCGTCGTGTTACTTTGTTTTTGGAGTACGGCGCTGCCTTGGGACTGAGTTGCCATTATGCAAAACGGTTTGTTTTCCCAGAATCATCCATACAACATTGGTGTTATCACTTGAATTCTTCGAGCCCTTTTTTGGTTATTACTTCTTCAACGCTCTCCTGTTAGTGCTGCAAGCGCTGCACATCTTCTGGGCCTACCTTATCGTGCGGATGATCTTCAAATTTATGTTCAAGGGAAAGGTGAGACCGTGTTTTGTTAAGTTTGTGTGTATTCATTACCATATCAATTTGTAATGATTATAAATGAACAATAATTGCTCAATTTTTGTTTACAGGTGGAGCGGGATGAGCGTAGTGATGAGGAGAGCGAGGTGGATGAGGAAGAGGAACCTGAGGAAGATGAGAGCAACTGGGAGCAGAGGAAGGGTGCCATCAACTCCAAGCTGGCGTCGCTAGCGAACAACTGTGTGCTCAATAACCTGACCAACCAGAGGAATCTCAACAGCAGATTACCCAAAGCCAGATAGAGTCCGGAGTTTGGCATTATGGACAAATGTACCTTACAACGGTCCATTGATGATTTCACATCACCGTCAGCCTGCGTTTTGCTTTTCGTCATTCGACAAAAAGAGGTAGCACAAAAAAAAAAAAAAAAGCACAAATGATTGTAAATCTAAACACCCAGCGTCACTTTGGAAGGAAACGCAATCACTCGTCGTGTCACCGTTCATTTTATATTTATGATGTTTTTTGTCAATGTTTTATACATGAGATATTTTAATTGATCTGTTACAATGGTGTTTCCCAACCTTTATTGAGCCAAGGCTTTCCATTTTTATAGTACAGATATCTTGCACACACCGCCAAAAAAAATGCCACAAAAGGTCTGAATACTGAAATATAATCCCGTCTTAATTGATTTACTCTGTGTGAAATCTGGGCCTGTTAAATTGAACACAAAGTTGATACACTCGAAGGAAGCCATGATTTAATCTAGTGTATGGATGGCTACAGGTTTATCGTACTTTCTGGGAAATTTGTTATTTAACTGCTCCAGCAACTTTTTTGTTCATATGCAACGACATTAAGGAGAAAAACTATTCTTCCAATAATGCAACTTTTATTTCCAGGGTGACTCTACTTTGTACAAATGTGTTGCAAGAACATCATGTGACAAGGTATAAACTTTTTTTTTTGTGACAGCAAGTGATCGGGTGACGCCCCAAAATATCACAACAGAAATCTAACGCCCCCTGGCGGATGATGAAGAACATATCCTTGTATATATTCCCTCCCAATGTCAAAATATTGACATTCCTTTTAAGAGTACATAATCCTATTAGTTTTGCTGTTACTTTAAAAATCATATGACATTTTTTGTTGTGATTTTCTGTACAGCACTTTTGGTTTATGCCTTAGCCTTCCTGTTTTTACACTACCCTAGGATTAACTTTACAAACTGTGACTGGAAGTGAATCCAGCTGATCATTGTATGTACACTAATGGGCATTACTGAAAATCTACAGAGGTAAACATCTGGACTCAAAA
Source organism: Syngnathus floridae (assembly GCF_059516105.1). NCBI lineage: Eukaryota > Metazoa > Chordata > Actinopteri > Syngnathiformes > Syngnathidae > Syngnathus > Syngnathus floridae. The sequence continues at coordinate 8,000,693 of NC_142425.1, forward strand.
TAGTTGATCAAATACCATCATAAGTATGAATTTGTGGTTACCAGCAGTATAGAACAGAGAACCCAAGTGTGATTGATCATCATGGTAAACAACAATATGGAGCACTTAAAGGGCTGAACCATGATTCATTCTATGCCATAGAATCTATGGTCATATTTCTTTTTCATTAAAAGTGGCTAGAAACCTCCCTGCAAAGATTTCTATCATGTTTTCAAATGTCATGGATATTTCATTGCTTTCATTACTCACATTCATGTTAGCACTTTAATTGTGACACACCCTCTGAGTGGAACAGGACATGGTATGGAATTCTCCACTTTGATGCAAGTGTCCACATAAGGGTCAAACAAAACCATATTGGGGAGTGCTTTGTTACACTTTTTCTCACACAACAGGAAGATCTGGCCATTAGCTGTGCTGCAGCCGCAGAAGAACTTTTTCTCCAGCGATTCCTCCTGCACAACAGTCCACTCATCCGTCTCCACGTCAAAACGCAACGCTTGCCCTCCGAACAGATAGATGGCGCCGTTGAGTTCAGTGGCAACCAGGTCATATCTAAGGAATGGTGCAGATTATCCCCCAATGGATTATTGATGGAAAGACCAAGCCTAAAAAAATGGACTCACCGTGGAAAGGGGGAATAAGAGACGACATCCCAGTGGTTCCTCCTGGTGTCGTACCGTTGTATTCCACCAAACGCTTCTCCATTTTCATCCAGGCCACACGCAACATAGATACACTGGCCCAGAGTGGCTACGGCTGCCCTTTCCACCGCCCGGTCCATGTGGCTGACGCTTTCCCAAGCCTCGTCTGACTCAAGAATCAGTCTTTCAACATCAGCCACCAGCCCTTCATCCATGCTGCCCCCCAAGACATACAGAGTGGAATCCAGCGCAATGGAGCAGTGGCTGTGCCTGGACTTCTGTAAAGCAGGGCCATCCAACCACCGCTGGTTCCTACAGTCGTATCTTCTGACCCAGTCCACGCTGAACCAGAGCACGTCACGGAAGTAGCCACCTGTCACAACAACACTGTCTCCTACATATAATGAGGAAATACATCAAAATGTCAGATCTCTCTGAAAGATTATTTTCGGGCAGTCACTATCGAATATTTTTAAAATAGGTCATCAATATTGCAACCGACCATTACCTACTGCTGCTACTGAGTATTGTGTAAGGTTCTTCCTCTGCAGTGGTGCACAGTTTTGCCATCTTCCAGTGAGTGGCTGAAACTGATAGGACGCCTGCTGTTCCTGATCATGAGGTCCTCCCACTACAAAAAGAGTTTCTTTGGTCCTTTGCAGGGACCTCCCCATTAACCAGGAAATTGGGAAATGTTCATTCAGCATGCAGATGAGTTTCGCTCTCGGGTCAGAACTGTTTGTCATTGTGTCCAAAAGTTTAGAGATGAATGTCAATGATAGAGACTCGGGCCTCACCAGCTCAATGAGCTCCAGGAAGTGTTCCTCTCTTTTTTTATCAAATGACACCCAGCGTAGGGCCGCCTCTAGTGCCAAATCCTCTCTATGGATGGCAAGGTCATCGCTGGCGAGGAGGTGTGCCACGGTCTCCTTAGGCAAAAACAGGAAGTCCTCTTCAGAGACAACATCAGAGAAGTGTGTGAGGGCAACCTGCCTTGCTGCATTGAAGAGTTGAGCACAGCCTCGTTGCCAAGCATAAGCCATCATTCCCAAACAATTGCAGAGGTGGAGCTCACGTTCAAGGAACTTGCAGCACAGCAGCTTGGCTTGCTCCAGCTGGAGGAAATCCGCAGTCTCAAGGATCCCCAAAACATTTTCCCTGTCCAGAGTGAGAATGGAAGTCTGGCTATGGTGCATTAACACCTTGAAATACTGCAAGCGGAGTCCTCTGAGCTCTATTTTCCTTTTCGTGCTTTCAATACCGCAGCCAAAGAAGAGAGCCCGGAAGTATGGGCTATGAAGTGCAAGCTGACGACGGTTGACGTAAAATGACTCTTCATCCACTTGAAGCATGACATCAGGCTGTAAAATGGAGTCATCTTCTTCCTGTTGGTTTGTCCACTCGGACAGAACGCTGTTTTTTCTGCAGGCCATATCACAACAAACAGCGGAGCCTAATGACCTTTGGGTTACAGCCTACCCACTGGTGATATTAATAGACTCCTTGACATCCTCGTGACTAACTGCTGGTCCAGTGTAACATGGAGAAATAGTTTGAAATCAAATCCTGAATCATAAACATAGTCTGCTTTATTTTATTTAGCAAATTATAATTATAATACTGTTGTTCACTCCCAAACAGAGCAATGAAAATATGTCCAATGTATCTGTTTCATCAGGGTTCACACAGTTCGCCCAGTGTGGTATGAATTTATATACTAGATTACGTCACAGAAGTTGTATAATCACAAATAATATTTATTCTGATACAAACAGGGCAGTAATAAAGTTTTAGAAAAGCAAAGAAAAAATACATTTAATAAGTCGGTATTCAAACTCTGACGTCAGTCCCTCCATTTTGTGCGCAACACAATTTGATTGGCGGAGCCTCGTTGAGGTCAAAGTTTGACTTCCGGGATCCAAAACAAACATGGCGGTAAGTTCGTGCAATTTTCGTTTTCATTCAAATTCCATGCACTTTATATAATCAACCTCCACACAAACATTCACAAGCGGCATGCTGTCTTCTCTTACTATATTTTGAGATGTACATCAAGTGTTTCTTTGAGGGTTTTAGTCATTTTACAAGCTGCTAATTCATATGGCCGCTTCAGGTAGCCTGGTGCTAAACTACCATTAAGTTGTGTGCTGCACGCTACAAAATAACATCATTCCACCGTGCTTGTTAGGATAAAGAAAAGAAGAAGAAGGAAAGTATCTTTGACTTGTCTAAGTACATCGACAAGCCAATTCGGGTTAAGTTTCAAGGAGGACGAGAAGGTGGGTGCACCTATGTCTCATCGATATGGTGTGATAAAACAAATTGGATTTATTTATGGGTTCCTTTCCAGCGAGTGGTGTCCTTAAAGGGTTCGACCCTCTATTGAACCTTGTATTGGACGGTACCATCGAGTATATGCGTGGTGAGTTGTGTATTTATATTTCTTTGTCTTGATGAGATGTATTCTGATTGCCCATAACATTATGGACACCTGCTGGGAGATTTTCCTAGTGTAAAATATGTGCTTTGGTACTAACCCTATCATTCTTTGTTGCTAAAATTACAATCTTATCAATGAACATTGTTGAAACTGAGATTTGAAGTGATTTGGTCAGTATTTTTTCCTCGTACATTTATTTTGACCATGTCTGTCCAGATCCTGATGACCAGCTCAAACTGACAGAAGACACCAGGCAACTGGGTCTGGTGGTCTGCAGGGGGACCTCAGTGGTACTCATTTGTCCACAGGATGGCATGGAAGCTATTCCAAATCCTTTCATACAGCAGCAGGATGGCTAACAAAGCACTTATTGTGCACATCAGAATATTTTGAAAGTATTTTTTATGTTTTTCATTTTAAACTCTTACTTTTTTTTTTTTAATATGTAACTTAGTCAGCTAAAAAATACTTGCAAGCGCTTCACTCTGCCATGTGTGAATTTCAGTTGAGGCTTGGATAGTATCGGTGTTTTCATTGTCAAGAATCATCAACCCGTTAGCATTTGTTCTTGGTTTTGATAAAAGAAAATAAAGCTTGTTTGAGTTTTGTATTTCCATGTTGTTCATGAACTTTTATTATTCGATGTTATAAGGATTCGGCGATACCTTATTGAGTAATTCAAGTAAACAATATGCTCACTAATTTAGATTAACCTCTGAAAACATGATGTACCATACTGATTGACACGGTGCATTATTTATCAATAAATGGTATATATATATGTATGTACAGATGTATGTATGTGTGTGTATATATATATATATGTATGTGTGTGTGTGTATATATATATATATGTATGTGTGTGTGTGTGTATATATATATATATACATACACACACACACATACATATATACACAACACGCCTAACTTTGAACATAGCCATAAATCCTCAAATGGAAACACCTTGTTCTTATGTGACTAGCTCCTGTTGTTTATTTGGCTGAATACATTGCAAAGACGTTTCCGTGTGCACACCAGCAAAGACTCCTTTTGGGATTAACTGCTTTGAGCAAAAAGTTGGGCGGATGGGTGCAATTCCGCAAGCAACCCGATGCTCTTGTTGGGCCCGTACATTTAATACTAAGCAATGTGCGAACAGATTCAACAATTTGACCACTGTGAACTTTTCCTGGTGATGTGATCCTGCATGGAAAAAGAATTCCAGCCTTCATAGCTCCTCCTCTTTGTCCAGTCAGCGTGTCCATGGAGTACATAGCTGCAGGTTTTCCACACACAGGGAGAACAAGGAGGCTCTTCAGAACAGCTTTACGTTATCCTGATAGATGTTGACATGAGTTTTTTTTTTTCTGCAGATAATGCAGGGTGTGACTTTGAACAAAGCGCACGTTTAAGCCCGGAGAAGGATCTATGTCGATGGGAGGAGAACGTAAAAGGGATTTGGGATGAAGCATCGCTTTGCTAAAGTAAACGGGAAAAGGTGAGTTACCTGTGGGACACGCCCCCCTGCTCAGGTGAAACAAATAGCATCGCTTGCACAGCTTTCACCATTCACTCACATCTTGTCGCGTGAGATGTTGTAAATGTCACATGGCCAAGGAATGAGGCGACGAGGGTTAGTTTTTTTTTTACTGTAGTATTTTATACACATCGACAAAGTCATTGCTGCAGATTTCTTTTTTTGTTGTATTTTCTTTATTGCTGATGTGCCAGTCTCAATATGTACAGTGTTTATTGTTATTGACAGCTTTGGATTTCACCTGCCATGTGAATAGCCCGCTGTTGTAAATCCAACAAGGACATGGCGAATGATGGAGGAGGTTCGTGGTCTGCTCCAGGACCCTCACCTGCTCCCTCCAGCACCGCCTGCCATAGAAGTGCCCTCATAATCTGCCTCATCTTCTTCCTTGCCGTTGGAGTTTTTGTTGGATTGCTGATCGGTGATGATTTTCTTTCATACCCACATCAAAAATATAAATATGATTTTTTTTTTATGTCTTCATTTGTTGTGTTCTGTTTGAATGTGTGTGCAGCGTATCTGATACAGGAGCAGCATTACTTCATCGAGACAGTTGAGCTGAAGGGTCTCAAGCATGAGCCATCGTTACAGGATCCAAACTCAGGCTTCTCCTTAGTACTGACATCTGTGCTAATTTCAAAGGTACACTGTAAAAAAAATAATAAAAAAACACGTTGTGGTTTGGGTGCTGAACAGGAATTTTCACATTAGCAAAGTTTAAAAGATTTTGTTGAATTGCACAATGTAAAATTTTACCTCACTTAACCTTTTTTTTTTTGCTAAATTGTTCCTATTTACTTTCACAGATCAGACATATTTTTGCTTCTTCGTCAGTATCGCAACACTATGTTGACTGTAACATTATTGCCTTTGGGTAAGTTCATCAACAAAAAAAAATCACATCTTTTCTTATTGTCGAGAGATGGGAATGTTGCATTTTTCCCTATTTTTTTTTTCTTCCTTCTCAGTAACATGAACGGTAACGTGATGGCAACATTAAGACTGGTCTTCACGGTCTCCAAATTCCAGCAGTATTCCGAGAACTTCATTCAGGACCTGCTGAGGGCAGGGCTCACCTCGGTGATGCAGGGCAATCCGCTGGAGGTCCCTGAGTTTGGAGACATCAACGCTATCGTCTTACTAGGTTGGAAACAATAGTCGACTGTTAGCTCTCTGAAACATCTCACGTGGATTTAATCCTTCTACTCAGGTGCCAGTGGGAAATCATTTTACAGTATTGGAGATGATACACTGGGTAATGGTGAGTTCACATATATGATGTTAGCATTTCTGTAACCAAATGCATACTCATTGATGATGCAAGACACCAATTTTAAGTACAGATTTAATCCAAAGTGATGAATTCAAGGTTTAAGACAAACTCTGATTGATTTAAGTGGTGCGTTCACATACAGAGTCTGTCCTCCGATTCTCTTAGACAGTTGTCCCGAAAGAGCCTTCACGTGTGACAATGGCGAGTGTATCACCAAATTGAACCCCGAGTGCGACTTTGTATCGGATTGTGCAGATGGGTCTGATGAAGCTCGTTGTGGTAAACCGCTCTTTTCTTTCCCTCTATTTTTTGTTGTTGTTGTTATTGTTGGTGATGTTGATGAAATCTTATTTTTACCTTTTAGACTGTGGCATGCGAAGCGCCACGGGGAATCGTATCGTGGGTGGCGAAGATGCCCGACAAGGAGAGTTGCCATGGCAGGTCAGTCTCAGGCTGAATGGACAGCACACGTGCGGCGCCTCCATCGTTAACCAAAAGTGGCTGGTCAGTGCCGCTCACTGCTTCGAAACGTAGGTGCTTCAACTACTTCAACCTAGTAAAAAAAAAAAAAATTGACCTGCTTGTTTCTAGAAGCACTTGAAAAAAATATCCTCCGCTTTATTTTGTAGTGCCAAGAACCCCAAAGAGTGGACAGCCCTAGTGGGAGCCAGTCTGATGAGCGGGGAAGAATCAGAGTCCAAAACAATGAATATCAAAACAGTGACAGTGTCTCCGGACTACAACCACATAACCACCGACATGGACGTGGCCGTGCTGGAACTGGAGAGTCCTCTCACCTTCAGCCCATACGTCCAACCTGCCTGCCTGCCAGCCCCGTCTCACGTCTTCGCTCCCGGTCAGAAATGCGTGGTGTCAGGATGGGGAGCTCTGCACCAGTATAGTTGTGAGTCACGCAGCAGGGGTTCCGCCTTTACATTTGTGATGTCGAAAAATGCTCTCAACTGTCTTTCAGATGAGATGCCTTCCACACTGCAGAAGGCCTTGGTGAAAATCATCGACTCCAAGGTTTGCGATAAACTGCCTTTGTATAAAGGCTCAATCTCTCCCAACATGATGTGTGCTGGATTCCTGCAGGGCAAGGTGGATTCCTGCCAGGTCAGTGCTCGTGAAGAATGTTTTTTTTCCCTTCATTTTTGCAGCATGCCTTCTTTTGCTTAGCTGAAACTGGACGAAGAAGACTTTTTATCTTTTATTTCCAGGGTGATTCCGGGGGGCCTTTGGTGTGCGAGGGGGCGCCAGGGAGGTTTTTCCTGGCAGGGGTGGTGAGTTGGGGTATTGGCTGTGCCCAGATCTACAGGCCTGGGGTTTACTCGCGGGTCACCAAGCTCCAGAGGTGGATTCTTAGTCACGTGAACCCCAGCTTGGTTCATTATTCCCCCAAGCATGAGCTCACTCTGCCGGTCACTGCTCCAGCCATGAGTGCTTCTATTTCTGCAGTAGCCATGGATGTGGAATACGCCCCAATCGTTCCTGGTACCGACCAAATGAACAATAGCAAATGTTTCATGCTTTATTGTTTTATTTCTAAACACACTTCTATCATGCCTTCTAGTCTCACACTGCAGTGGAAGCTTCCAATGCAGTCCCACTTCCTGTATCGACAAGTTAAATCCAGAATGCGACGGCATCCCCGACTGCCCAAACCAGGCTGATGAAAGAAATTGCGGTCTGTTGAAATATTTCAAGCGGACTGAGTTACGGAAAAGCAGCTAAGGTGATTTTAATTTGACTTTTCAGACTGCGGTGAGCGTCCCGCGTTGGGCGGCAGTCGGATTGTGGGCGGCGTCACGGCTCGCAGAGGGGAGTGGCCTTGGATCGGCAGCCTTCAGTACCAGAGACTCCACCATTGCGGCGCTACTCTCGTTCACAGCAAGTGGTTACTGACTGCCGCGCACTGCTTCAAAAGGTGAGAAATTTGCGGAGTACACTGCACTTAACAAAAAGATAAGAATTACAGGTAGATCATATAAGGTTTTTTTTTATGATGGAATATGGATTAATCACAAAATAATTGGTTTAATTAATTAATTAACCAATTAATTAGACACATTTTGTCACACTTGTCACACATGCTGTACTGTACTTGGCTCCTCACAGAGGATAAATAATGTAAGCCGTATTTCCGAAGTCTAAATGTGTTGCTGCACCATTTGTGTTCAAATTTCAGTTCCTTAAACCGTTATACTTTACATGTGTTAGCATTAGCATTACTTTTGTAGATGTAATATTTGGAATACAGCCCTTGCAATGGATCTTAATTGATTCTGTAAAAGTTTACAAAAACAAAACAATATAGATTTTGTACTGTTCATATAAAACAAAGTGAAAGACCAAATGGAGTATCATTATTTTTGTTGAGGCTGGACTTTTGTTGTAAATTTGATTAGATTGTTCAGGTCTTCCTAATAGATGGTATGCACTTTGACTAATTTGATCTCCCACTCGCAGTGATAGAAGCCCCGCCCACTGGGCAGTGAGATTGGGCTCTGTGCTGCGCTCCGGTGTGGGAGCCGTGGTCATCCCCATCCAGAGGGTCATCATCCACCCTGATTTTAATGGCACCAGTATGGACCACGATGTGGCCCTGTTGGAGCTGCTCATCCCGGCCCCCATGTCACACACCATCCAGCCCGTCTGTCTCCCTTCACCAGCGCACCGCTTCTTGCAAGACGCTGAGTGCTATATCTCAGGATGGGGATCCATCAGGGAAGGGGGTAAGAAAACCTTTTCACCATTAAGTCTTGTCACAACAGTCTGAACACGCAACTTTTAGTCTAAACAAAATGGCAAATTTCTCATGACGTCTTTCTGTGACTCCTCCAGTCTCTTGCCTGAATTATTTTTCAACTTTATTGCTGTGCAAAAGACCTTCACATATGCTTCTTACTTGGAAGGTTCACCCACCAACCTGCTACAAAAAGCACCAGTGAGCACCATTGAGCAGGAAGACTGCCGGCAATCGTACGGAGACAACCTGACTCCTCACATGATGTGTGCTGGTTACATGGAGGGAGGCAGGGACACTTGTTTGGTAAGATATTTACCTCAAAGTCCTTCTTATAACGTGTGTAATAAAATCATTGTACGTTCAAAACAATTCTTCTTCATCCAGGGAGACTCCGGGGGTCCTCTAACCTGTCGCGAAGGCTTCGGCCAATGGTTCGTCGCTGGGGTAACCAGCTGGGGAAACGGATGTGGACGAGTAGGTTTTCCGGGGATTTACACCCGAGTGACTTCTGTACGGAATTGGATATCGTCATACTTGCCTTTCTGAAGCGAGTGAGGCAAAAATACAGCAGTGGACGTGATGACATTTTTGATCAGGTCAGGTCGCCTTACTTGTTACATCAATCTCAGTCACAGCAGTATTGACTTGCGTGGCCTTGCGTGAGGTCACGGGTGCTGTTTTTATGCAATAGTCTCAACTTCACTAACATGTTCTGAAGATACAAGGCCAATCTTCAATGATTGCTCACAGACAGTAGTAGGAAAGCAAACTATCGTGTTTGAATGGCTTTATTTAAATCCAACCCAAACTGAGACGCAGACCTGCTGACCACTTTGCTGCCCATTGCAGCAAACGTGATCCTCAGTAATTAAAAAAAAAAAAATGTTTTAAATAGTTCTCGTACCCACTGCAGCTTAAAGCAGAGCCTGCCGGAACAAGCCGGCTACTGTAGGGAGGGAGGAGACAGTGTGACAGCTGGAAAGCCAGACAAAACTGGGTTTTGTTCTCCGAGTTTGGAGACCTGAGAACGTCAGTGCTTCTTAAACTAAAAATTCTATGACTTGAATGACTACAACGTAGTATCTTTCAAATGTTTATGATACTGTAGCCTAGCAGGTTTAATGAAACAACCATCCAATATGTCCGTTTTCTTGACCTACGATGACCAGTCACAATTTTCTATTACAAAATGAATGTAATTCATATAGAGCCTATTTTCTTGCCACCCCCCCAAAAAAGAAATTGTTGCAACGCCACACAATAACTGGATTGGCATTTGTATGTGTTCTTATATGATTCCTATTTATTTTGAGAAACCCAAATGACTGTCCATCGTATGCACACGCCAACCTCAATGCGGTTGTGCTGAATAGTATGTCAAGTCAATCATGGCTACTTATCACACACACATACCCTTTTCAGAAATATTGGGACACATACACGGTCCGGCGCAAAACTTCTTTTCAGCCACAGTACCAGTATATGACTAACATAACATTAAAAAAAAAAAAAAACATTGACTGAATTGATGTTGTCCACACTGCTATGGCAGCAGTCGGCAAGCTGTGCCAGCCTGCTAGAGGCATTGGTAGCGGAGAAAAAAAGAACTTGTGACGGTGCAGCATCCATGAGGAACATCAAGTGACCTCAGACTCCATAGGTGAGCAGTGGTCAAAGGGGGGGAAGGAAGAAAAAAATGAATTGGGAAAGGATGCCCTTTCACATGCGAGCTCTTTCCTTCTGTAGTCTGGAGTTATACGTTCGGGAAACGGTATTCCAAGCGTCCATATACCGGTCCATGCACATGGCGATGCATTTCTGTAAGAAAAATATAAGACAAATGTATTTACAGGAGCATGACAATTAGAATGTTTTTAAATATAAGTGTGTGAAAAATGACTAACTCCTCATAAACTTTGCATGATGTGAACATACCTGCTCTGAGTTGTCCAATGTACTTCCAGGTTTTCCTATACATTTCTTGAAGCATTTATCTGTCATTCTCTGAAATTCACAGGAAAAAAGTCACGATCATTAATCATGCAAGCACATTTTGCTGACAAAAATAACGTGATATGTAACAAAAGAATGTTTGCTGGACGATTTTACAAAATATGATGTCTTGGATGAGCTAGCTTTAGCTTCCATTGCTTTTACCTGCAGCAGCTCCTGTGCGTTTGCCACCGCGATTTGGACTTTAACCTGCTCCATGATCGTGCCGGTGTCCATTTTACCACCAGCCCCACCTGCTGAAAAGTCCGAACCGAAGCTGTCCATCGCTGGGAAAACAGTTTAATATTTTAGTCGTTAAAAGTCCGCCAGGAAACACACGTGCAGGACAGCTACTGTGAGTTTAGCTAAGATCCCGGTGCCCTTGACAGCAACGGAAGCCGGTTGGCGTCTTTTCCGGTAAGATTGCGTCAGCGATGGGAATTGTAGTTTTTGATGGATGTGTAACACATGAGGCCACTAGGTGGCGGGAGCGTACACACTGATCCGTTTGTTTGTTTTTACTTCAATAACACACACAACTAAGCAATACACCTCACAATATATCAGACAAAAAAACAAGTAAACACACGGTAATGTCTACAACTGCAACGCACACATTTTTCTCTTTATTACAACATCCTGTGGAAACAACTCATATACATCAAACACTACACATCTCACAAGCTAAACATACAGTAAACATGCTATCTATTAGTCGTATAAACATTATGTTTGCATTGAGTGCCAAATTTCCCAGTGATTGTGAGCAGCAGGGGGGGCCCCATTTCAACCCCTTACACTGAGTGCCAAGCAGGGAAGAAATGGGTACCATTGTTATAGTCACTGGTATGACTCGGCAGGGGTTTGAACCCACAACCTCCCAATCTCAGGGCGGACACTCTCCTCTTAGGCCACTGAGCTGGTAAACACTTGTATCGTAGTATAACACTTATAGTCGTTTTTAAATAACGTGTATACCTATATACACCTAAATATTGTTATCCAATATATCTACTGCAATTTCACATTAGATTGCTGGTTTGAAATTTGCTTTTAATATTATTATTTTTAATAAACATTTATGTTAAAACGTGTCTGGTGTTTTATTCCTTCTTTCTTTATTCGCCAATTAAAACATAAAAATCAGCTTAATCATGCTTTATATGACAATATGTGTCATAGGTACACTACACAAGGTTTAAAAAATTTAAAAAAAAGAATAAATAAAGGGTTAATTGCACAACAAGGTCGTTTCTCACATCTGGGATCGAACCAAGTGCTTACCGAGCAAGAGTTCAAGTCACTAACCAGTCGGCTATTTCGACCGGCTGTCAAGTGCCACGTTAGGGCTCTTCTTGTGTACGTTTTATTTATTATGAGTTTTCTTTTGTAAGTTTAACTTTGGGTACTTCAAAAGTGTCATTTTAAATTGTACTTTGCTAGGTGTTCGTGTACACAACGTGTTGTGATGACATCTGCTGTGGAGTCTTCAGCTAGTCGCTTGTGAGCTGCTCCATAAAACCATACATGTTCCATAGCCTGAGAGCAAGGCTTCCATAGGGTAGTGGTTAGTGCTCTGGGCTTTCACCCCAGCGACCTGGGTTCGAATCTCATTGAGACCAAAAAAATTTTCACTGATCTAGTCTTCTTGTGAGCTGCTTCATAAAACCATACATGTTCCATGGCCTGAGAGCAAGGCTTCCATAGGGTAGTGGTTAGTGCTCTGGGCTTTCATCCCAGCGACCTAGGTTCGAATCTCAGTGGGACCAAAAACATTTTCACTGAGCTAGTCTTCTTGTGAGCTGCTCCATAAAACCATACATGTTCCATGGCCTGAGAGCAAGGCTTCCATAGGGTAGTGGTTAGTGCTCTGGGCTTTCACCCCAGCGACCCGGGTTTGAATCTCAGTGGGATCAAAAAAAATTCATCATAGTAAATTTGCAACACAGTTGCTAGTGTAACCATTTAACGATATACTTCCTTCGAGCTAAGGTTAGGTTTAAAGTTAGGGTTAGAGCTAGGGTTAGGAGTAGGGTTAGAGCTAAGGTTAGGGTTAGAGCTAAGGTTAGGGTTAGAGCTAGGGCTACGGTTAGGGTTAGAGCTAGGGTTAGAGCTAGGGTTAGGTTTCGGCTTAGAGCTAGGGCTAGGCCTAGGGTTAGAGCTAGGGTTGGGGTTAGGTTTAGAGCTAAGGTTGGGGTTAGGGCTAGGGTTAGGGTTAAAACTACGGTTAGAGCTAGGGTTGGGGTTAGGGTTAGAGCTAGGGTTGGGGTTAGGGCTAGGGTTAAAGCAACGGTTAGAGCTAGGGTTTGGGTTAGAGCTAGGGCTAGGGTTAGGGTTAAAGCTAGGGTTAGGGTTAGAGCTAGGGCTAGAGCTAGGGTTAGGTTTCGGCTTAGAGCTAGGGTTGGGGTTAGAGCTAGGGTTGGGGTTAGGGCTAGGGTTAGGGTTAAAGCTAGGGTTAGGGTTAGAGCTTGGGTTAGGGTTAGAGCTTGGGTTAGGCTTAGAGCTAGGGTTAGGCTTAGAGCTAGGGTTAGGCTTAGAGCTAGGGTTAGGGTTAGAGCTAGGGTTAGGGTTAAGGTTAGAGCTAGGGTTAGAGTTACTGCGAGGGTTAGGGTTAGGGCTAGGGTTAGAGCTAGGCTTAGGGTTAGGGTTAGAGTTAGAGCTAGGGTTAGGGTTAGAGCTAGGGTTAGAGCTAGGGTTAGGGTTTGAGCTAGAGTGAGGGTTAGGGTTAGAGCTAGGCTTTGGGTTAGAGTTAGAGCTAGGGTTAGGGTTAGAGCTAGGGTTAGGGTTAGAGCTTGGGTTAGGGTTAGAGCTTGGGTTAGGGCTAGGGTTAGGGTTTGAGCTAGAGTGAGGGTTAGAGCTAGGGTTAGGGCTAGGGTTAGAGGTAGGGTTAAGGTTAGAGCTAGGGTTAGAGTTAGTGCGAGGGTTAGGGTTAGAGCTAGGGTTAGAGCTAGGCTTAGGGTTAGGGTTAGAGTTAGAGCTAGGGTTAGGGTTAGAGCTAGGGTTAGAGCTAGGGTTAGGGTTTGAGCTAGAGTGAGGGTTAGGGTTAGAGCTAGGCTTAGGGTTAGAGTTAGAGCTAGGGTTAGGGTTAGAGCTAGGGTTAGGGTTAGAGCTCTGGTTAGGGTTAGGGCTAGGGTTAGGGTTTGAGCTAGAGTGAGGGTTAGGGTTAGAGCTAGGCTTAGGGTTAGGGCTAGGGTTAGGGTTTGAGCTAGAGTGAGGGTTAGGGTTAGAGCTAGGCTTAGGGTTAGGGTTAGAGCTAGGGTTAGGGTTAGAGCTTGGGTTAGGGTTAGGGCTAGGGTTAGGGTTTGAGCTAGAGTGAGGGTTAGAGCTAGGGTTAGGGTTAGAGCTAGGGTTAGGGTTTGAGCTAGAGTGAGGGTTAGGGTTAGAGCTAGGCTTAGGGTTAGAGTTAGAGCTAGGGTTAGGGTTAGAGCTAGGGTTAGGGTTAGAGCTTGGGTTAGGGTTAGGGCTAGGGTTAGGGTTTGAGCTAGAGTGAGGTTAGGGTTAGAGCTAGGCTTAGGGTTAAAGCTTGGGTTAGGGTTAGGGCTAGGGTTAGGGTTTGAGCTAGAGTGAGGGTTAGGGTTAGAGCTAGGCTTAGGGTTAGAGTTAGAGCTAGGGTTAGAGCTAGGGTTAGGGCTAGGGTTAGGGTTTGAGCTAGAGTGAGGGTTAAGGTTAGAGCTAGGCTTAGGGTTAGAGTTAGAGCTAGGGTTAGGGTTAGAGCTAGGGTTAGGGTTAGAGCTTGGGTTAGGCTTAGGGCTAGGGTTAGGGTTAGGGTTTGGGTTAGGGTTAGGGTTAGGGTTAGGGTTAGGGTTTGAGCTAGAGTGAGGGTTGGGGTTAGAGCTAGGCTTAGGGTTAGAGTTAGAGCTAGGGTTAGGGCTAGGGTTAGGGTTTGAGCTAGAGTGAGGGTTGGGGTTAGAGCTAGGCTTAGGGTTAGAGTTAGAGCTAGGGTTAGAGCTAGGGTTAGGGCTAGGGTTAGGGTTTTAGCTAGAGTGAGGGTTGGGGTTAGAGCTAGGCTTAGGGTTAGAGTTAGAGCTAGGGTTAGAGCTAGGGTTAGGGCTAGGGTTAGGGTTTGAGCTAGAGTGAGGGTTAAGGTTAGAGCTAGGCTTAGGGTTAGAGTTAGAGCTAGGGTTAGGGTTAGAGCTAGGGTTAGAGCTTGGGTTAGGGTTAGGGCTAGGGTTAGGGTTTGAGCTAGAGTGAGGGTTAGGGTTAGAGCTAGGGTTAGGGTTAGAGCTCGCTTTTTTGTTTTGTTTATTAAAAAAAAAACCCTACCATACACGGTAGTTTTTTTTTTAAACTACCATTTATGGTAGTTTTTTTTTTTAAATGGTAACGCTTTTTTTTTAAACTACCATGTATGGTAGTTTCTTTCTAGCTCTAACCCTAACCCTCACTCTAGCTCAAACCCTAACCCTAGCCCTAACCCTAACCCAAGCTCTAACCCTAACCCTAGCTCTAACCCTAACCCTAGCTCTAACTCTAACCCTAAGCCTACCTCTAACCTTAACCCTCACTCTAGCTCAAACCCTAACCCTAGCCCTAACCCTAGCTCTAACTCTAACCCTAAGCCTAGCTCGAACCCCAACCCTCACTCTAGCTCAAACCCTAACCCTAGCCCTAACCCTAACCCAAGCTCTAACCCTAAGCCTAGCTCTAACCCTAACCCTAGCTCTAACTCTAACCCTAAGCCTAGCTCTAACCCTAACCCTCACTCTAGCTCAAACCCTAACCCTAGCCCTAAGCCTAACCCAAGCTCTAACCCTAACCCTAGCTCTAACCCTAACCCTAGCTCTAACTCTAACCCTAAGCCTAGCTCTAACCCTAACCCTCACTCTAGCTCAAACCCTAACCCTAGCCCTAACCCTAGCTCTAACCCTAGCTCTAACTCTAACCCTAAGCCTAGCTCTAACCCTAACCCTCACTCTAGCTCAAACCCTAACCCTAGCCCTAACCCTAACCCAAGCTTTAACCCTAAGCCTAGCTCTAACCCTAACCTCACTCTAGCTCAAACCCTAACCCTAGCCCTAACCCTAACCCAAGCTCTAACCCTAACCCTAGCTCTAACCCTAACTCTAGCTCTAACTCTAACCCTAAGCCTAGCTCTAACCCTAACCCTCACTCTAGCTCAAACCCTAACCCTAGCTCTAACCCTAACCCTAGCTCTAACCCTCACTCTAGCTCAAACCCTAACCCTAGCCCTAACCCTAACCCAAGCTCTAACCCTAACCCTAGCTCTAACCCTAACCCTAAGCCTAGCTCTAACCCTAACCCTCACTCTAGCTCAAACCCTAACCCTAGCCCTAACCCTAAGCCTAGCTCTAACCCTAACCCTCACTCTAGCTCAAACCCTAACCCTAGCCCTAACCCTAACCAGAGCTCTAACCCTAACCCTAGCTCTAACCCTAACCCTAGCTCTAACTCTAACCCTAAGCCTAGCTCTAACCCTAACCCTCACTCTAGCTCAAACCCTAACCCTAGCTCTAACCCTAGCTCTAACCCTAACCCTAGCTCTAACTCTAACCCTAAGCCTAGCTCTAACCCTAACCCTCACTCTAGCTCAAACCCTAACCCTAGCCCTAAGCCTAACCCAAGCTCTAACCCTAACCCTAGCTCTAACCCTAACCCTAGCTCTAACTCTAACCCTAAGCCTAGCTCTAACCTTAACCCTCACTCTAGCTCAAACCCTAACCCTAGCCCTAACCCTAGCTCTAACCCTAGCTCTAACTCTAACCCTAAGCCTAGCTCTAACCCTAACCCTCACTCTAGCTCAAACCCTAACCCTAGCCCTAACCCTAACCCAAGCTCTAACCCTAAGCCTAGCTCTAACCCTAACCCTCACTCTAGCTCAAACC
Source organism: Syngnathus floridae (assembly GCF_059516105.1). NCBI lineage: Eukaryota > Metazoa > Chordata > Actinopteri > Syngnathiformes > Syngnathidae > Syngnathus > Syngnathus floridae. Next base: position 8,017,171 of record NC_142425.1, read on the forward strand.
CTAACCTTAGCCCTAACCCTAACCCAAGCTCTAACCCTAACCCTAGCTCTAACTCTAACCCTAAGCCTAGCTCTAACCCTAACCCTCACTCTAGCTCAAACCCTAACCCTAGCTCTATCCCTAACCCTAGCTCTAACCCTCACTCTAGCTCAAACCCTAACCCTAGCCCTAACCCTAACCCAAGCTCTAACCCTAGCTCTAACCCTAACCCTAGCTCTAACTTTAACCCTAAGCCTAGCTCTAACCCTAACCCTCACTCTAGCTCAAACCCTAGCTCTAACCCTAACCCTAGCTCTAACCCTCACTCTAGCTCAAACCCTAACCCTAGCCCTAACCCTAACCCAAGCTCTAACCCTAACCCTAGCACTAACCCTAACCCTAGCTCTAACTCTAACCCTAAGCCTAGCTCTAACCCTAACCCTCACTCTAGCTCAAACCCTAACCCTAAGCCTAGCTCTAACCCTAACCCTAGCTCTAACTCTAACCCTAACCCTAACCCTAAGCCTAGCTCTAACCCTAGCCCTAACCCTCGCACTAACTCTAACCCTAGCTCTAACCTTAACCCTACCTCTAACCCTAGCCCTAACCCTAGCCCTAACCCTAACCCTAACCCTAACCCCTAACTTCTCAGAAAGCGGTTGGTTGAATATAAAAACAAGATATGAGGTAAACAATGATTCAAAGTGAATAGACATAATGTAATCCAAGGGTAGGACTTTAGGTTGCTTTTTTTTCTTCTCTCATTTTTTTCTTCTTCTCTCATTTTTTCCATCTTGCTGGCCGAAGACCTGGGTGGCGCCTCAGCTACTCGGGGGAGGTTCTGGCAGAAGTGCAGTCTCACTTCGCCGTCCTTCGTACCCAATCCAGATTTTATGTGACCTGGTACGGCGAGGTTTACTGGTGAGACATGCGTAGGCCCGTGCCTTCCGTTGCCTTCTATCTAACCGACAGGGTCGGCGGACCCTTTGGGGAAGGTTTAGCGAGTAAAACTCAAAATACCTAACCCCAGCTCTAACCCTAACCCTAGCTCTAAGCCTAACCCTAGCTCTAAGCCTAACCCAAGCTCTAACCCTAACCCAAGCTCTAACCCTAACCCTAGCTTTAACCCTAACCCTAGCCCTAACCCCAACCCTAGCTCTAACCCCAACCCTAGCTCTAGCTCTAAGCCGAAACCTAACCCTAGCTCTAGCCCTAGCTCTAACCCTAACCCTAGCTTTAACCCTAACCCTAGCCCTAGCTCTAACCCAAACCCTAGCTCTAACCGTTGCTTTAACCCTAACCCTAGCCCTAACCCCAACCCTAGCTCTAACCCTAACCCCAACCCTAGCTCTAACCGTAGCTTTAACCCTAACCCTAGCCCTAACCCCAACCCTAGCTCTAACCCTAGGCCTAGCCCTAGCTCTAAGCCGAAACCTAACCCTAGCTCTAACCCTAGCTCTAACCCTAACCGTAGCCCTAGCCCTAACCTTAGCTCTAACCCTAACCTTAGCTCTAACCCTACTCCTAACCCTAGCTCTAACCCTAACTTTAAACCTAACCTTAGCTCGAAGGAAGTATATCGTTAAATGGTTACACTAGCAACTGTGTTGCAAATTTACTATGATGAATTTTTTTTGATCCCACTGAGATTCAAACCCAGGTCGCTGGGGTGAAAGCCCAGAGCACTAACCACTACCCTATGGAAGCCTTGCTCTCAGGCCATGGAACATGTATGGTTTTATGGAGCAGCTCACAAGAAGACTAGCTCAGTGAAAATGTTTTTGGTCCCACTGAGATTCGAACCTAGGTCGCTGGGATGAAAGCCCAGAACACTAACCACTACCCTATGGAAGCCTTGCTCTCAGGCCATGGAACATGTAAGGTTTTATGAAGCAGCTCACAAGAAGACTAGATCAGTGAAAATTCTTTTGGTCTCAATGAGATTCGAATCCAGGTCGCTGGGGTGAAAGCCCGGAGCACTAACCACTACCCTATGGAAGCCTTGCTCTCAGGCTATGGAACATGTATGGTTTTATGGAGCAGCTCACAAGCGACTAGCTGAAGACTCCACAGCAGATGTCATCACAACACGTTGTGTACACGAACACCTAGCAAAGTACAATTTAAAATGACACTTTTGAAGTACCCAAAGTTAAACTTACAAAACTCATAATAAATAAAACGTACACAAGAAGAGCCCTAACGTGGCACTTGACAGCCGGTCGAAATAGCCGACTGGTTAGTGACTTAAACTCTTGCTCGGTAAGCACTTGGTTCGATCCCAGATGTGAGAATCGACCTTGTTGTGCAATTAACCCTTTATTTATTCTTTTTTTTAATTTTTTAAACCTTGTGTAGTGTACCTATTGAAGGTGTACCTACACATATTGTCATATAAAGCATGATTAAGCTGATTTTTATGTTTTAATTGGCGAATAAAGAAACAAGGAATAAAACACCAGACAAGTTTTAACATAAATGTTTATTAAAAATAATAATATTAAAAGCAAATTTCAAACCAGCAATCTAATGTGAAATTGCAGTAGATATATTGGATAACAATATTTAGGCGTACATAGGTATACACGTTATTTAAAAACGACTATAAGTGTTATACTACGATACAAGTGTTTACCAGCTCAGTGGCCTAAGAGGAGAGTGTCCGCCCTGAGATTGGGAGGTTGTGGGTTCAAACCCCTGCCGAGTCATACCAGTGACTATAACAATGGTACCCATTTCTTCCCTGCTTGGCACTCAGTGTAAGGGGTTGAAATGGGGCCCCCCCTGGTGCTCACGATCATTGGGACTTTTGGCACTCAGTGTAAGAAGTAAGGTTTCAAAAGAGGCTTTTATTTTGAAAATGACCACGTACAGTAAGTTTTCAATTTTGAAAATGACCCTGTATTGTAATAAGTAGGGCTTTATTTTGAAAATGTAATAATATAAATAAACTCTGTTTCGTAATTTTTAAATAAAAGCCTTACAATACATAGTATTTTTTTTCTTCCAAATGAACTATTAAGGTTAGGAAACAAAGCTGAAAGTTACATCAGTAATAGTCTAGGTTAAATTAAAAACATGCACAACCACATACATGAATTGTGATCTTTTTCCCTCAAGTGTGAACAAACAACAAAGCAAAACACATTTGCTCATGTGCTGAAAAAGACCATGTGGTTGCCATCTTTTTTCTCTCGTGCACTGACCTGTCAGATCTAAACCAACCTTCTTCTCCTTTTTGGTCGCTTTTTTCACACTATCCACTAAGTGGCGTGGCATGATGACTGTTTTGGCTTACCCTGGAAACTCATTAATTCGTTCATCTGCTGTACCACTTATCCTCACGCGGATTGTGGGTGTGCTCTATTGTAAGTAATATGCAAAGTATTTTTCTTCCTAATGTCTGTGCATACAGCATCGTCGTAAAACTAAAAGTGAAAGCAACTGAAATAGAAAGCCACTGGAGCCTCAGCATTGTTTTTAGTCTCGAGTCCTGACCATGAGACTGACCCCCCTCCCGCGCCCTCCTTATGTTTCAGACAGTATGACCTCACTGAGCAGACCACCTGCCTTGGCTGAGAAAATAAGTGTACAGTGAGTGTGCAGGCCAACAATAGAGTGACGGTTACTCTCATCTAAACATGGTCACTAAGGGAATTGTTGCATTGCTGTAGGCAATGAGGAAAAACCATGGGGGTCTGATTAGTGGTGTGCCTGCCTCCGAGTAATTAATGACCAGTTGCACAGTGGACACACATGCACACACCCCTAAAACACACATGGACACAGTTTGGCTTCAAGCCATAAGACTGTGTGGACAGGATGGGGGTGAGGAGGGGTTAAAGTGCATCAAAATAAATTAACCCTAGATTACGATCATGAGTTCATTAAATCGTCTTAAATTCTTAATCTGCTTTGGGCACACTTGTGTGCATGAAAACATTTGGCCCCGTCAGATGAGAGGAAGGTGCAAAGCAGCACTGACAACGATGGGAACATGTAAGTTGAAAGATAAAGAGATTTTTTTCAGTTGCTGCAAGCAAGATAAATACATTTAGGCTAAGATTTGGAATGAGTATATTGAAACCGTTTGAGGAAAAAAAACATGCAAGCTTCCTTTTTATTTGCTCATACATAAAGTGGAGAAGCAGCAGCAGCTTTTTAATCTCCCCCAAAAAGCAGCTGCTGAGTGTCAGCAGGCTGCAGGATGAAACCTGAGTAGCAGCAACAGCAGCAGATCTTGTAGTGTTAGAAGATTAGCTGGTAGCTGTTCTGGGGAAGGCCCACCACCCCCACACCTCGACCTTAAATGTGACAATACAGCAAGTCTGTAATATTGAATTGACCTGAATCAGTGCATTTTGTTATATATTATTATTAATATATTATTATTATTTATGTATTTATTTTTTAAATTATGCTTTGCTTTGATACAGCCATGCTATGCCTGGAGACTGTCAGGTTGAAATGTAAAAATGGACTTAATTACCCTGTCAGACATGTTAGGACATGCTCACACTTCTTCCTCTTTTCAGTCGAGCTCTCATCCATCAGACTTATCAACACCAAATGAAATGAATCTTGAATTTTCGATTCATCCGAATCATAGGCAGGAACAGTAACATTATTTAGGGTTCCTTTTTGTTTCGGTTTATGGTGTGATGCAATTTGTTGCTTGCTGTAATTTTCTATTTATTTGGCTTTCTTGTGTTTTTGTTCATTTCTATTTGTATTACCGTAGTATGGCGGTATTCGACTGCATAAACATTGCTTGGGGAGTTAAAAATGTCACCCGTATTATTGCTGAAGGTTTTATTCCATGAGGAAAACGTGTTTTGAATTTAAGTGGGAAGTCAACTGGCATCACAGAACAAAATGTCTTTTGAGATTGTCTGACACAGTCAACAACTATGTATCCCCGTACTTGCTTATAAACTACTATAATGATGGCCTTGGATTTTTGCAGTGTGTTTAAAAGTGACAACCGTGACCTTACATGTTGATACGCAATTGTTTATAGTAATTTTCACTATTAAAAGCAGCCTATAAAAGTATGTGCATGTTGATGCTGCATCCACCTTAACGTGACGGCCGCCTTGGAACTTTCACAGAGCTCGCAAGCATTTCAATTGTTCGGAGAATGCAAGGAATTCTGCCTGAGAAACAATCTCATGGTTCACAGCGGTGCTTGAACTTGCCATCATATGATCATTAAAGACTTCTGGTTATGTGGAGCTGGCACAAGAGCAAGGACAAGGTTAATCCTGGACATGCTGATAGTGAGGAATTCCAGAGAGTTATGGCGACGGACAGTGGGAGGGAGGTTACTGATTTCATAGCAAGTTTTTTAGTTTGTTCAAATGTCAGGTTTTTGTGATGTTAAAAAGGAAACCGGGGTAAAGTACAGTAACCCCTCGTTTATCGCGTATAATTGGTTCCAAAAACCTCCCGCGATAAGTGAAATCCGTGAAGTACGGCCACCAACAAGAAGTACTGGGCAGGCTAACAAGTTAGCGTAAAGATGCAAATTCGCGATCATGCTAACACGCGAAAACGGACTTCTAAAGGAATGTAAATGAACATTTAGAGCAATACTACATTGTCCTAAAGGTTAGACACATCTTTTCTCAATTTAAAAGTTTTATTTTGACTTTTAAATGTTTTTTTAATTTGGAAAAAATATCCGCGATGAAGTGAATCCGCGATAAACGAAACGTGAAGTAGCGAGGGATCACTGTATTGCAAGTCATAATCCACCATTTATGTGGGCCATAAACTGTAAACCCTAAATCTAATTTGAAACCCTACTTCGAAATCCTAGTTTAAAACCCTACTCTGAAACCCTAAACTTAGTTTGCAACCCTACTTCAAAACCATAACCCCAGTTTGAAACAATATCTGATGAAACTATCCCAGCTCATGGCAATCGCTGGGCACACATAGAAACCAAAAATCATCCAAACCGTCACTGAGCGCTAACTAATCCCACACTGATCCCACTCACTCAGTTATTGTTTAACATTAGAGTCGCCATGACACTTGCTAGCCGGAAGCTATACTGCATTGAGTTTGTTTAGTGTACCTAATCCAGTGGCCCTGTGGGGGTTGTGAAGAGTGGAGCACAGAATAGGCACCTCGATTCTTGAATGTGATTGGTCAAAAGCTCAAAAGAGGGGAGGAGCCAAAAACCACCGCAGACTGCTGCTGTGCGCCTTCCTTCCCCTCTTCATTTACTCAACGCTTGCTGCGGTGGATCCTGACTAGCTCCCTAACTTTTTCTCCTCTCCGAAACTTTCCTCGGGTTTGTGACAAATGGCTGACAAGCATTCCGACTTTTTAACTCACAGATTAGTCTTAAACTGGGAAAGCTGGTTTGCTTGAATAGCGATCAAAAGAACACGAAGAACTTTTGCGTGGAGTCGTCGAAAGTCGACAGTAAAAATCCGGAGACGCGTCGCGGCCATCTGTTTAAAGGTAAGTTTGTGTCCACGAAGTGTTTACTTGACTTTCCTGCATGCTTGACAAGTTGTATCGTCCGCACACGCACACATTCCCGTCCGTATAAGCGCAATTTCATTTTTGGGGGGTTGCACAAAACCCAATTGGATTTCACGCCGAGTCCGTCCACGCAAAGCCCGCACAGTCCAGTGAAATTCAAAAGACGACTTAATGTGATCCGGCGTGGAACAAAAGATAGAATGGAGGCGAGTGGAGCGCTCGGTGCCATGCAGAGTTTATTACTACTTTACGACTTTCGGGTTGGTTTGTAATTACAAAGAGCAGAACTGGCTTTAAAATTGTCAAAATGGGCCAGTTTTTGAAGACTGCTTGCATAAGAATGTCACTCTTAAAGCGGTGGTCTGAAAGGTTCTTTTGTAATAGTCTTGACGTTTGACTTATTGTTCGCATGTGTCATAATTTCATGACTCCCCAAGTAAACTAACCAAAATAAACATTTGTAATTATCACCAAAAAGTGTTATTTTACTACATCAATTATTTTAAAGAGCAATACACATTTATTCTATTCCATGTTTACTTTTGGTGGCTGAATATAATGATTGGGAGCAGCACAGTGGAATAGATGGTTTGATGATTTTAGAATGTATCACATTCAAAAGTCAGCAGGAACAGGCTCCAGATCACTCGCAATACGAATGAGCATAAGCTTAATATAAACAGAAAATGGATGGATTATTATTTCTTGATTAAGATGACAAATTTTTGTGATTAACATGCATTCCTGAACAGAAAAAGTTGAATGTTATTCTTGAGAGTAGTGCAGTGGGTATGTGTAATAGCTATCCGCCTCACAATTTGAACAACAGTTCGAATCGCTACTCCATATTTCCTGTGTGGCAATGAAAGATATTTGTAGAGCAACACTGAAAGGTGTATCGAGATACCAGTATTGTTAATATTGTGACCGATGTTGTTAAAAATGATCTTATCTTATGCTTGATTGATGAAAAGGTGAATTGAGTTTGAAAATTCTTCAGAGTGGGGGAAAAGGTGAAGAGCTCACTGAAACTGAGAAGGTCTGCATTAAAGTCCTACGGTGATGACATGATATGACATGACAGGTGGCCTTATAAATTTTTACTGAACAACCTTTGGGAAACCCTGGTGCTTCTACATTTTTAGAAGAACATACGTCATTGCAACATACCTGTAAAATTATGGTCCTGAAAAGGGTGGGGCAAAAAAAGCTACCATGGAGTCTAATAATTAGCCCAGTTATTGGACTGCTCTGTGAAAGGAGAGGAATTGACGGCCGTCTATTTCTGACAGGTTTTGAAACACTGCCTGCAGTTCGAAAGCCAGCAGGGTAATTCATTGGCTGTCACAGTGGCTGGATTTCACTTGCAGCCTTGAAATGTTTATAGGGGTGGAAAAATGTGATATAAGGAGGCACACCGGTGTCATTAGTAACAAGTGTGTGTGTGTGTAGACTAGTTGTATGGGCATTCTCCTGGGTTTATTGATATTGCCTGTGGAAGCGTGCTGTCGGCTTGCCTTTTAACTCCTAAAAGTCTAAAGTTCATTTCCGTAACTACGCATCAAACAGAGTTTCATCACTGCCCAACAATTTGTTGTTGGCAACTACCCTGTTTAGTCAGGAAGGGAAGGGAGTCTTTGTCCTATCAATAAATAAATATAATAAAACTGGACACTGTTGTAAACCAAGGCTCTTGTGTGCTAATTTCTTCTTTTTTTGTTTCTTGCCAGCTTGAAATTCAAAATGTCTGTCACTAGCCACGAAAACCGAAAGTCTCGCTCCAGTTCCGGCTCTATGAACATCCAACTGTTCCACAAGACATCACATGCCGACAGCCTCTTGACACAGCTCAACTTACTTCGCAAGCGTAAAGTCTTCACAGATGTTGTCCTGAAAGCCGGAAACCGGGCCTTCCCCTGCCACCGGGCCGTCCTGGCATCCTGCAGTCGATACTTTGAGGCCATGTTCAGCGGCGGACTGAGGGAGAGCCGTGACGCCGAAGTCAACTTCCACGATTCTCTCCATCCGGAGGTGCTGGAACTGCTGCTCGACTACGCCTACTCGGCACGAATCATCATCAATGAGGAAAATGCAGAGTCCCTGCTCGAGGCTGGAGATATGCTTCAGTTCCATGACATCAGGGATGCGGCGTCGGAGTTTCTAGAAAAGAATCTGCATCAGTCCAACTGTCTGGGGATGATGTTGCTGTCAGACGCCCACCAGTGCCAGAGACTGTACGAGCTGTCGTGGAGCATGTGTCTGGGAAACTTCGCGACCCTTTACAAAACCGAGGACTTCCTGAACCTTCCCAGAGACAAAGTGCACGAGCTGATCCTCAGCGAAGAGCTGGAGGTAGAGGACGAGAGCCTGGTGTACGAAGCTGTCATTGATTGGGTCAAGGCCGACATGGAGCAGAGACACAGCGAACTGCCAGAGTTGCTGCGCTGTGTCCGTCTGGCGCTTCTACCCGAGACGTACCTCCTCAACAACGTGGCTTCAGAAGAGCTGGTCATGTGTCACAAGGTGGGCCGAGAGATTGTCGAAGACGCCGTGCGGTGCAAGATGAGGATCCTCCAGAACGACGGCATCGTGACGGGATTCTGCGCCCGGCCCCGAAAGGTTAGCCAGGCCTTGTTGCTACTTGGAGGACAAACCTTCATGTGCGACAAAGTCTATGTGATTGACAACAAGACCAAAGAGATCACCCCCAAAACTGACATCCCGAGTCCCAGAAAGGAATGCAGCGCCTGTGCCATCGGTTGTAAGGTAAGCACGTCGTAAAAGATACCTGAACATCTGAGACCTTGAAGAATGGTCCTTGAAGTCCGGTTCCTTGTGTTGCAGGTATATGTCACTGGAGGGCGTGGCTCTGAGAACGGGGCCTCCAAAGATGTCTGGACCTATGACACTTTGCATGATGAGTGGTCCAAAGCGGCGCCCATGCTAGTTGCCAGATTCGGACATGGTTCAGCAGAGTTGGACCACATACTTTACGTTGTGGGAGGACACACTTCTCTTGCAGGATCCTTTCCCGCCTCCCCGTCAGTGTCACTAAAACAGGTGGAGCAGTATGACCCACAGACCAACAAATGGACGCTGGTGGCTCCGCTCAGAGAAGGCGTGAGCAACGCCGCTGTTGTCGGCGCTAAAAACAAGCTGTTTGCCTTCGGAGGAACCAGCGTCAACAGAGACAAATATCCCAAGGTTCAGTGCTTTGACCCTTGCCAGAACCGATGGTCTGTTCCAGCGGCGTGTCCGCAGCTTTGGCGCTACACAGCAGCGGCGGTGGTCGGAAACCATGTCGTCGTGATCGGGGGCGACACTGAATTCTCGGCCAGCTCGGCGTACCGCTTCAACAGCGAGACGTACCAGTGGTCGAAGTTTGGCGACGTGACTGCCAAACGAATCAGCTGTCATGCCGTGGCTTCGGGAAACAGACTATACGTGGTCGGGGGGTACTTTGGGGCTCAGAGATGCAAGACCCTAGACTGCTATGATCCATCTTCAGACTCTTGGGACAGCGTGACCAGCGTTCCTTACTCACTCATTCCCACGGCCTTCGTCAGTACATGGAAGTATCTGTCGGCCTAGAAACGCACGAGCGCGTTAAGCCTCCTACGGTGAGTAATTCTAGTCTGGGGAACACCTCACACCGGCTCAGGTGAATGTCAGTTTGAGCCGGACTAGGCCGGTTTCCAAGCCTGCACTCATGCCAGTGTTGCTACTGGTTACAGTTACACATTATCTAGCCACTGTGGTGACCGGGTGTTGGATAAACACGCCGGTCTGCAGAGCTGGAGGAATGTCAACGCGTTGCTAATTACAGAGCAGAGCGCCGCAACACAGGACCTCTGTCATTGGATCGGGCCTCTAGTCGTAGTGCCAGGTTGATGAATGAGACGGTGCCATCAAGTCAGGAGTCAGCAGCGTCCAGAGATCTGCAGTTAAGATGAGCACCATGTTTAGGGGGTAGAGATCCAACCACAGTGGGTGAAAATCTGTGAGACCGAGGTATTACGTTATGTTGAAAAATATGGAAAAAAAGTTCCCCAAATAAGAGACAAAGTGTGCTCGCTTCAAGTTGAACTGATATTTGGAACAAAGACGAGCATTTTTTTTCTAACGCCACAATGTTCAAACTATACAATTTTGTCTGAGAGGTTGAAAGGGAAGTCAAGTCAAAAAAAATTCTTTACGGCGAGGGAAAACTGAGCAACTCACCAAAGTCACATTCAAAAGTCTGCCGTTTGTTTTTATTGTTGGTTGGCGGTTTGTTTTTATTGATCATTTTCGTCGAACGTAAACTCGAGGTGGGGTTTTCGAATGACGACGAGAGTCGTTCAGCTGCACGCGTGTGCACTTAACGTTTATGTGCTGTTGATTCATTGGTTTTGAGGGATTGCTTTATTTTGATCACAGCCCATAATTTTTTTTATCCCTCTTTTTTTTAACTAAAATACAGTTTCTTTTATGTGCGTAAAGAAGCTTTGATCTCTATAAGTGCAGTGTATAGAATGTGAATAACAATTCCCTCAGTGTTGTGCCTTTCCTATAGGCATGTTATTTTCACTTTGACAGATCGTTTTTTTGGGGACTTGACAAAAACCACATTTTTTTTTTTTAGTCCGGTAAACAACATTGTAACTTCCATATGGGCGTGTTGTGCAATGCCAAGACGATTACGTATAGCTGAGGGCGTCTGCTGTACACAGCTGGTTGGGGTATGAGCTGGGGGAGGGGCGGACCAAGGACCACTGCATCTGTGGCACGCATTTTGGTTTTTGGGGACATGGTTGGAGACAGACAGGCTGGCTTAGGAAAGATCAAGGCACCGCATCCCTCTGCAGTTACCGTGGCGACCGCCCCCAATGCCTTTTGTTTAATTACAGCAGAGCAGGGGTAAGAAGAAGCCGTGATCTGCAGAGGCAGGAGAATAGTAGTTGTCTTTTTTATCTTGCGGCATCAAAATAAAATAAAACTCCACGCACATGCAGAGTTGCAAGTGCAGCGCAAGACCAGAAGAAGCAAAGCTATATTTTGCCCATTTTGGCAGCCGAAACTAATGCCTGCCTAAAAATACTTAGCTCCAGAGACTGTCAACTTTCAGCTGGGGTCAGAGAGGCAAAATAATAGTGTGCGTGTGTTTCATTTCATGTTTATGGCAGGGTTGAAAACCTCCACTCAGCTGTTTTTGCCGATCAATTTTCCTCCCCCTCACTCTCACATATGTACGCAGAGATGGTTACACACAGAAATATCCACAGCTGCATTGCTGACATTGCCTGTCCGGAAAAATAAGCCATCCAACCTTCCTCTAATTTGGGAGGAATGAAGGTGCGGCTTGCATTCTTAATAGTAAAGATGTGTGAATGCCGCTTGTAGTTAGTTGGTGAGAATAGTTAAGAAATAGCACCTAAACGTCTATGCTACATATGTGCTCGAATAGCACTAAATGCAACAATGTTGCAGTCTTTTGTTTTGGCTCCAAAACGTTTGTTGTGTCATTTCCATCCAGCTGTCATCATTAGTGTGTCAAGTGAGCTGGAGCCTCTCAAAGCTGACTTTTGGCACATTTAAATTATTTTAGAACCTCGCAGCGTGTTTCGGGGATGTAGGTGGGAGGCGTCGTCCCTGGAGAAAACTGACGCAAACAAGGAGAGGACTATTCAAAACAGGAAGTTGTCTGTCAACAAGCCAGAAACGCTAACAACTATGGCACCATGCTGACCAATGTTTGAAGGAAAATAGACAGCAGTAACTGTAGATTATTTTTTTGAAGAGGAGCCTGAGGTTAGTCTTGTGAAAAAAATAAAGTATTACAAAGGCAAAATGATTGCATACTCTTGCTTAAGGCGCCGTGAGGGTGGGACAACTAAAGAGCAGATTTGAACTACAAGCTGGACTGGGAATAAGCAAACATTTAAAAATTAGTCTCAAAGTGGTACTTCATGAAAAACAACACTGTAAATGTTGAAACTGGCCATCTGAAAAAACAAGACGTTTGGAAGAGTTCAGCGTGCGCATGAGTCATAACCAAAACAAACTATGGAGGAGGACTATGTTGCCTTCAGGAAAGTTCACATTTACCATACAATTCTGAAGTCACATCTTCAACTAGTTTTTTTTTTTGTACAATCTCAATTCGTGCCTTTGAGCAGACAGGGTGGAACCAGACCTCTGTGCGTAAAGTTCAACACAATGCCCCCCCGCCCTTGAAACCAGTCAAGTGCGACAACCTCACAAATGACTGTTATCTATGCTTCGCCTTTTGTCTCTTGACCATACGCCCGCCCCTCCTCATCACTCCCCACTCATCGCCTCTCGTCACATCAAAATCACAAACATAAGCACCACTCTAACGGCTTCAACCGAAGCCGTGTGATGGACTACACCTGGCGGGGCCAGGGGTCGCCCAGGGGGAGTCGTCAGCCAGCTCGTGGCGTCCCTAGACAGCTGCTGTAAAACGGAAAGGTCACAGTGGGATCAGGGAGGAGTGCCGAGGCCCCCCGTTCACTCAATACTAATGTTTTATTAATGCCGCGTCGCGAGTGCCACCAGGAGCCCAAAGTGAATGAGGCTTTTATAATTGCATCTGTGTACCCCACGCCGCCCGGCTTCCACACAGTTATTAGCACGGGCACACACACACACACTTGGTGTCCAGTCGTCCCTTGAGTACTGATTTGCATAATTCTAATGGACTTTTTATGAGGCTTTTCTCTGTGCTGTAAGTTAAGAGAAAGCAGAGAAGATGCTTCCAATGGCTGAATGATCGGCCGCGCTAATTTGATTAGGCCCTCAAAAAGCAACGAGCCATCATATAGTTCCAGAGGCCTCTTTGGGGAAGCCAGCTGGCATGAGCCAAAGTGTGTCTGTGTCTGGTAATTAATCTTGAATTACGTAATATTTGCGCCTATGAAGTGGTACCCAAGTGGCACGTTTGGAGATACACAGGCCCTCTTTTGTTCCAGTCTTTACCTCAAAAGATGCCCCATTCTGCTCTGCAGCTGCACTTAGAAGCTGCCCCCGCCACTTTTATACAGCACAAACAATGCTAATGATTCACGTGAAGGTCAATACAGTGGAATGCAGGTCATTAGTAAACGTGGCACGCAGAATAAAGATACGGTGGCCGTGTGAGGAATTGGGAAGATGCAGCTGTTATCTTAATAAATATGGAGATGCGGTGTCATTATATGCACATGCTATTTGCTGGATAAATACGAGTTGTACGCTAAGTAATGGTTGGGGATTACTTCATATTGTCCATAGATGTCAGGGTGAATGGTTGTGCCCTGTGATTGGCTGGCTAGCAATATGTACCCTAAGTGAGCTGTGATGGGTTCCAGGTCATTCGAGACTTCAATCAAGACGACCGCTATAGGAAACTTTTTGGGTGTTTCTGATTGGCTAACACGATCTTGCTATTGAAACTTGTTGCTTTGGCGTAAATGTTCCTGTCTGACTCTGTTTTACACAGAGAACATACAAATGACACATAGGAGACCCTGAGTCCAGATTCAAAGCCAGAACATTTTGACTGTAAGGCAGACATGGTAACCACTAGGACTTAGACCATGCTAGAAAAAATTTAAATGCACTGATAATCGTCCAAACGTTCTAAAGGAGTGCTTAAACGCACATGTAGATGCACATGCAGTCCTACAAAGCCTTTAACAGTTTCTACAAGCAATGTTTTTTCCTCTGGATTAGGCTTGAACTACTTCCCATAATAAGCCTAAGAAGTTAGGTAATGCTTTTAATTCTAATTAGCTTTCTATTTAGGACGGTTCGCGGGGGTCATTCCGAGGATCGCAGCGCTGATACACACTCTGGCATGTTTTTAGTGTGTAGTGTTTTTTAGACCAGAAAATAAGATAAGATTGAATATAGTACACAAGTAATGACTCTGATAAAACTCAAATTATTACTCAGTAAAGAATTTAGAATCGAAAACAAGACATAAGACCATGTCGACATTGTTAGGCCAGACAGCTAGACGGTGAAAGCTGAGTATAAAAAAGCAATGAAGCTTATTATTAAAAAGTAATGATGGCCGTCACTCAGTAAAGTACAAACAAGTGGGAGCGGCTTTGTCATCATTCCCACTTGAGAAAGATTAAAGACGTAGAAGCACTCGACAAGCGCAGGCATTAACCTGTGCACCGGCAGACAGTGGTTACTTAAGTAGATTATTCCGCTAACTGTACTTGAGTATTTTCCACGTTTCTACGCTATCAGCACTTTCTAATCCTTATGAGGCTTTCACACTGGATGTGCTTTGCATGGCATTTAGCGAAGGGATGATGGCGACCCAGCTCAAGCTTGCCATATTGCTCACTGGTTGCTAGGCGACCGAACAGTAAGTGGCCTGATGCCTTGACATTAGAACATGGCAATATGAATTTGTCACCCCTAAAAAGCCATAGTTAATCCCAGGCTCATCTCTGAGCACCAATGTGTGAACAGCAGTAGCATTATAGCATGGTTTAGCTACTCGGTCTTCATCAGCCAAACAAAGCGACCACAGTCAAACAGGTCGAGATGAGAGAGCAAGCGCTCATCCGCTGACAAACGACGATAATTAGGGGTAAACATTGCGTTCCTCCCTCTGAATATCCAGTGGAACATTCCATGCTAACTGCAGGGCACTCAACTATCTGCGGTGGCAGCTGGAGATCAGAGATGCCAAATATTTAACAAGAGTTGTCAAAATGGTGCTCAACTGCTGCAGGAATGTTAACACGCTTCCAAGAGGGAGGCCTTCATGCTTTGGCCAGTTGCAGCAGATAATTTTCACAGAACATCATTACCGCCTCCAAGGATTGCGTTAGCAGGATTGCGCAAAAATCCATTTGATTTTGGAGACACGTGCAGATCTACTTTTTTTTTTTTTACGGATTATTGACAATTTCTAGCAATTTGCTGATTTTCAAAAATAGGTTCTAGGTCCCAACGGCCCTCAACAGGATAAACGGTCCAGAAAATGACAGATTCGATTTCATTGTTGTTGGCATTCCACACGCCTTGACACCGCCAATCTTCATGTTTTTTAAAGTCGGTACTATGAGTCTTCGACTAGATTCCATATGGATGATGTAAGCCGCTGCTGATCACTCGCTGGCAAAGTAGATTATCATAGTACGGATAATTCAATGTCAAGGAAGTATGTTGAAGTGATACATCTGGGGAAAAAAAAGCTTTGTTTGTTGGCGAGGAGTTTAGCCGGGCGACTTAATCGCACATTCCTTGAGGGAAGCGGGTCGGTGGCGCCGTAGACGCTACGCCTTAGCTAAGCCGTATAGAATGTCTCTTTGACAAGCTGTCGGGAGACCTGGAGGCCTCGGCGCATTCTTGTGTGGTCATGTACCCTCGCTGGGTCGTCACCGGACCGGAACATTAATCTCCTTCTTTCACCTTCTCTCCACAGCAACGAGGATGAAGGGCCCGTGTGTGTTCCCCGCTGGCGTTCCCGCTATCGTCAACATTGGACTGGCTCGATTCCTGGAAAGTGAAGACTGAAAGAGCGTCTTCATCGCCTCCTACCCACCGGATGTGTTTACCCAGAACATCTTGTGTGACTTTCCCATGTAGCCCCTAAGCCGGTGCGGTTGCCATGCGCTCTTTGGAACACGTCAAGCACAGCCGGGGGAGGCCCAGGGGGCAGAAAGCTCCGTAACTTAACGCCTGATGTTTGACTGAAGTCCTGCAACATTTAGCCAAAAGCAAGTCTTTCCTTCCTCCTCTTCCTCGTCACACTGGGCTTTCACTCAGGTGTACAGTAACGTATCGAGCTGCTGACTGACCATTGAAACTCCATCGAGTGTACAAGCTCTATTTTTAAACATTGGACTTGGTCTTCCCTCAAGTTTAGCCAGCTTTAAATTGTATCTTCCTCCCGACATGAAAATACAAACTGGCAAAGCCCCATTACAGCTGAAGAAGTTACTTATTTTTGTGTGTGTCTCAGGGTTATGTATATTTTTTTACTGCATGAAGAGGCGCATGAACTGTACCCGCTCCAGATTGGTGACCTCTTTATTGTCTGTTTTTAACAATGCTCTCTTCTTTGTGTGAATGTACAAGTTTCATGACAAAGGTTTTCTAGGTGACATCTGCAGTGTTTTTTCCACCTGAAAGTTCAAAAGTGTGCTTCTTAAAAGTGACAAAACCTGACTAGTAAAACTTTGCGACATTTCCATTGACAGATGTGTACCGAGTTATTTATAGCTACTGTATCATGTTTTTGTTTTTCATTGGAGCATTTTAAATAGACTGACAAATAGTTTTTATATTTTCTTAATAAGTGATCTTTTTTTTTTGATTTGCACAGTTTGTATGAGCTCTCTTCGTGGTCTTAACTTTATTAGTCTTAACCTTTTTGAATCAAGCTAACTTAATTTGATCAGACATGCTGAAAGACTGTCTGTTACTTCTCTTCCTCTTAAATGTCAATAAAGTAATAATCCTGTTCAAAGCAGCATCTATTTTGTCTGTGTCGTCTGTTTTCCAGGGGATGCTTGGAATTACGCTACGCAAACAAAATATGCTCCACACATATTCAGACAATTAGTTTCCATCGTGGATTTGAAGTAAACCACTCTAAATGTGAGCTTGTTATTTTAAGAGAAAGAAGATATGAAATTCTCTCCAGTTGAAATGGTTTTCAAGTTGTGCACAAGGCGGTATGAATATTAAATGGAAATTTTCTGTGTGCTGTTAAAACATGCTCTAAATATTTAAACAGCAACGCAAATGCAACTCACTTAAAAAGGCGCTGATATGTTCTACCCAATGGAATGTGAATTCACAAAGTTTAAGACTTATAACTGGAACGGTGTGATGCAAGTTAAATGTTTTTCAAGATCGGCGCTGTTAATTGGATGTAAACAAATGGCGGCTCCAGAAATCCCCCAGTGAGGCGAGGCTGTTACATTTACCCCAGGAGCAGAGCCCACACTCAGTGAAGCATGTGGACATGTCTGCATGGGTCAATGTTGCAAACTCATTTTCCGAGGATGTTGCAAAAGGCGGCTCAGCTCTATTTGTTGCTAAAATGATGTTATTGTATGAAAAATGTTATAAGTGGAACATAGATTTAGTATTCGGCTAATTATGCCAAATTCACAATTGCAAGAGGGTGTACACACTTATGCAACTAAATTATATTTAATACCTCTTTAAATTGGGATTTTCAAATATATTTCTACAAACTATAAATGGTGGGAAAAGCTAATTAAGGAAAATCTTTGACAAAAACATTTTTGCCACATCAGAAAAAAAATGTCATTTGAACAGGGGTGTGTAGACTTTTTATGTCAGCCACACAACTAATCGTGAAAACCTTTCACAACCAGTATTGGTGTTATGTAATGAAAAGTTTGCGTTTCAGATTGCTAAATGTTTCCACACCAATTTTAAAGGTAGCTAAATTCATTGCTGGGTTGCTAGGGCAGTCCAAAAAGTTGCCAAACCTAGCTAGTAAAGTACAAACTTGGCATCAACAGGTGCAACCACTCATCAAAGCTTCATTTATGGATTCTTAAAGACAATGCACAAGAAGATGAAACACGGCTGTTTGAAAAGAAGACTGGGGGGTATAGTTGGCGGTCAGCGGGTACACAACTGAAGGTCCACTCAATGGCTCCTATTGTAATGCAAAATGCGCAAAGGCGAGCAATTTCAAACGCAACTCGCCGACATCGCCATTAACCGACGTGAAGAAATTGTCATTTGAACGTCGGCTGCAGACAAAAGAACATCAGAGGCCGCCAAAACAAAAAACAGATTAGGCGGGGGGGGACGACTAACTGCCGAAACAATCTGTGCATATGGGGGGGGGGGGGGGGGGATTTTGCGCATGTATAAGGTGGGAGGAGCGTTGTTTGGACTTCTTGTTAAAGGAAGCATTGAGGTGGAACGGACAGAGATTTATGCACATCCAAATATTGGTGTGTGTCTGCTGGCCTGAGACCCCCAGCTGGGGCCCCCCGCCTGTCTCGCAAAGACACAAAGACGCCTCTTGATGAGGCTACAATCAACGTCCCTTTGCAGTCCCTTGAGGGGAGAAGGGGGGGGGGGGGGTCATGGGACGCGTCCGCCATTGATCAATGTGCACCTTCTGGCCAAAAGCAGATTGGGTGTCTGATGTCTTCTAACTTTGAGGCAACAGTAGTTCAATCTGTTTGCTGACAAGAAGGTCAAGCAAAATATGGAAATTTGGGCCCATGGTGGAATATTTATTTTTCTGGATAGTTTCTAACTATAGTGGAACATCTAAGATTAAACACAAGTTTTAAATCAAGCAAGGCCAATTTTGTGGCTATATTATGACATTTGTGGAACGTTTTTTTTTTTATTTTGTTTTGTCTAACCTTAAATGGACGTCGAGCGTATTATTAAAAGCACATGGCCCGGGCACGTGTGTGGTAAGACCACAAGTGGTACAGTATAGAATCGGCTCCACTCGCCTGAGTTTGTTGTGGTCGGTTTTCCATTTCAGGAAATTGCAAAAACCACGCCGCATTGAATGCATCAGTTGGAACTAGACTCAACAACGACATGAATGGAGGAGATTCTGGCTCAAAGAACAAATAATATTACTGCCGTACTGAGAAGCTAAGCTAAAGTACAGTACAGTTTAGCCAAATTTTCAAATATCAGAATCGGGGAGGCAGACATATTAGTCCGCTGTGCTGCTGACGTAGAATATCAATTCCTAAACTTTTGTTTAAAAACTGGGGCAAGACAAATCCCATCAACCCAATCAATACCACATCGATCATCATTAGACAATCATTTTAAAGGACTAAAATGCTTAAGGGCAATTATCCTCTTCCTAATGACACATTAAAACAGGATGACCCTGAACCGTACTGAGAAATGCACTGCAGAAGGATGTTTGTGAGCCAACATTTGCTTAAATTTACTCCCCCCACCCACCCCCCCTGTGCTGAGGTCTCCCAGTGGAGTCATGAGGAGCAAACAGAGTGAGACAGACAGACTGTCAGCAGTGCAACCGCTGGAGCAAAAGAAGACTACTTGTCTTGTGTCTGCTGTGCATGCGTGCCACAAAGCCATTGAGTGTGAAAAAAGGGTCCAGTTGTTGAAATGTTTCTCGGATCAAAACATGCCTCTTAGCAAAAGTCAAAAACAAATGCTAAACCAAATGTTACTATTTTAGTGTATAATGGTCTTTTCATTGCACATTAAAGCATCTTAAATGGATTTTTGTGGATAGTTTCCTACTGGACTGGAACGTCAAAGGATAAATGCGATGGGGGAGTAGCCTTCATCTTTCGTGAAAACATTTTTTTTTTTGTCCATGCAATTGAATGGGCATCTATAATTCATGGCTTTTCACTATTTGTGGTCCAGCGTGGTCCCTATCTGCCAATATAAAAACCGCTGACTTTGACAATGAGAGATGATGGTGCTTCATTCTTTTTTCCAAATATTTACTCATAATTGGTGTAAGAATCTCAGTAAACAAGGAATTTTTTTTTTTTTTCTTAACACATATTGTAGATTTTTTTTGTTAATTTTTAAGCATCAAACTGTTGGTATATAACCATTTTTTATTTAGTTAGTCCAATTTAAAATTCAAAGTTGCATGTTAAAAGGCATATTTTTCAACTCCTATTTTTACTTTTATTATTACATTTCCTTGCACAATAGATTCATTAGCCAGCAGTCTAAAGCTGGGAGGGGGCGAGAGTCCCCCGGGGAATTGTGACTCCAAAATGCAAATCGCAACTATTTTCACATTTGCCTTCCGATTCAAATCCCACTGAGTAAAATCTCTATTGTTGCAACAACAAACAATTTGATGAATGTGGGTCATCCTTTTGTCTTCCCTCCAGGTGGGAGGACCATCACTGGATGAGAACATGCGAGCACACAAAAGCTCCCATCCACATAAAACAGCTGATGAGCAACAAACGCGAGTTGGTGGACATTCCCGGCGAGGCCGACATACTTTGATTTATGCGCTTTGTTTAAAAGACTCCGTTTCTCTTCCCCACAAAGCCCTTTGTTATGCTCACACTTTGCTGGCTTAATCGACACTTCCGCTTATTCTCATTAATAAAACATAGCGACACGCTCCCAGCTGGGGTGGAAGAGCGCAATAGTCGGGTTTGATATGTTGCCTGAGGTGACACGCGCACATGCATTTGAATACAAACACACGTTCTGTCAATCAAAGGAAGCTCGGCTTTTGCCACTTGCAGTTAATAAAACTTCACAAGTGTGACGCAACCCCCACCGACACGCCAAACTGAATTTTCCAGATAACACGGAGTATGTGTGTGTGAGCATGTGTCATCATGTCCGGTTGACCACCTCAGATGGGATGTGACACAGGATGAATAATACAAAAGAGAGACATCCGTATGTGTCCACAGCATCTGCTCCTGTCTGGGGGGGCTGACGTGTGCCCCACCCCACAAACCACATTTACAAACTGATGAAGCAGACACGTGCTGGATTAGACATACAAACACACTCGGGGGGGCAATTGGAGGGTCTGACCTTTAGGGTTTTACAGCCCTCTCTTTCTCAATTTATGATGAGAATAACATTTCAAGATAAAAATGGTAACTTCAATTCTCTGGAAAGTTTGTCTCCAACTTGAATAAAACTGCTACATAACGTCTCCAAAATGTGCATTCTATCTTTTTCATATTTGAACAAGAATCTGAGCTATAAGAATATATGGCCTCTGGCAAAATAAGAAATTTAATGGAGGTCTAAGACCTTTGGCGCTCGGCTTACTCTGCTTTTGATATTCTAAATGAAAACCAAAAAGATGAAGGCTCAGCTGAGGCTTGATCCAAACAATGAATGATTTATGGGTTGGAAAGCAGTCTGGGAGCGGGGCAGAGGTTTGTTGCTATTTCTGATCTAGCCGACACCACCTCTGTTGTCTAAGTCCTGACGGACTGACAAAGGAATGATGGAATCAAAAAAAAAGAAATAAAAAAGTATGAGGGGAGGAGAAGGAAACGGATGCAGCCGGCAACAATGGAGCCGTCTGGCTCGGTGGTGGAACAGGTTTTTCCAAGGCCGCGGTGCTTTTCATGGGACTTGGTGACACATAATTGAGTCAATCTACTTAATCCACACCTGAAAGTGGCAGAAGATGACCAATAGATTCAAACGTAAGTCACCATTCATTTAGTTTCTCCTTAGTAGACTCGACGTCATGAAGGAGCGCTGACTCAGCACAGTACGAATCACGAGTGAGAGCTGAATATATTTTCGAACAAATACCTCTCTGACCGTGTTAGTCAGGTAGCAGCGGATTAAAAAGACACCCAGCAACTGGAATCGGTGTGAGATTTACAATAATTTGGCACTTGGATAACAAACTGGAATTTAGGGGGAACATAAGTCTTCGGATTTATGCTTCTTGACTCTGAAAAGTAGCCAACAAATGTGGAAAGACATACTCTGGAAAATTTGCTATGAGAGTGTAAAGGTGAGAAACTGGATATTTATACTAAAACATTTACTGTTTCCATGACAACTTACTTTCAGAGCATAAAATATTTCAACCTAAAAACGCGCCATTTCCAGGCAGTCTGAAATGTCTTGAATTTAGCGGCTGGCTAGGGTGGCTGTCTCCTAAAATGAAGGTTGCGAGTCGGCCCGCCAGGTCCCCGCTGACTATTTTGAAATATTACCCACTGCATTGGAAACAATGTGAGGTGAATTTAGACATTCCTTTCTTTCAATACATTCAACGTTTTGGTTCTTCTGTATGTGCATTTCTGATTTTGTGCTCACCACAATTTCAAAACCAATTGTACAAAACAAATGTGGATCGTAAACATGGCGGCCAGTTGCCAGTCACGTGGAACAAAAGGAACTATCCGATACAGACGTAAGTCAGGAAATAAAAGCTGAAATGTTGCTCCTTGGTGGCAAAACCAAACGTTTTCAGTCTACAAAAGCCTTTATAAGGAACTCACAGCTGGCCTGGGAACACCTCAGTAATGCCAAAGGCATCCCCGCTAAGACGGCTGCCCCGTGACTTGGAGCGGAGTGGATGAAAAAGGATGGATGGAAAAAGGCGTACTGTACTGAATTGTACCCAACCTGACTGCCGAGTGAAAAGTGCTCTTTTTGTTCTTTGGTTGGGTCCTTCCTCCTCCCCTTAATAAAGCAACAAGAGAGTCATTGAGCATTGCCAACACTGCTTCTAAATCAGAGTGCGCTTTCAGTCCTCCCGAACGGGTCCGCATCCACCGTGGCACAAAAGAAGGAAGTGCCGAGGAGGTTGCACACAGTCACGCTCACTGTTTGTCCAGTTTACTGCTCAATTTGGAGCTTTATGGTTTTGGCGTCCTGTTTACACTCTGTTCTTCTTTAGCCAAGAAAAAAAATAAAAGGCAGCAACAAAAGCGTGCCAGCGGGTTCAGAACCTGAGCACCTGCACCTTAAGCGTCACTCTCGTAAAAAGAATAAGTCCTCCTCGCCGAGGGCACCTTTGATTGCAGCGAGTAAATAAAAAATGCATCAGCTTTACTTCCCCGCAGGCCTTTTCTTCTCTTTTGCTCCACATGCATTCCTCCCAAAAAGTGACACACACACAAATGTGACACAAAAACATTGCACAAATGCCGCTTCTTTTAGGGTCCTTTCCCAACACTAGCTTGCCCACATCTTCAGTTTCTCACTTGGGGAAGATTTTCCACACACAATGCCAGCAGGCTATTTGACTTGGCACCACTTATGTGTTTGGCTTTCAGTACCAAAAAATGTGTGTATGAGAGTCGTTTTGGAAAACGCCACATAGACCTCCCACGCTGCGTGGTGAAACACAGATGGAAAAAGCTTCAAACTGCCGACGGCCAGTTTAACCAGACAACACAGTGGTTGCGCTAATTGTTTTAGAGCTTTGACAGCAGTCAACAGTTACTTACCAAAATGAATTGAAAACACACTCAAGGTTTTCATGCTTCCAGAAATGTCCGTCGTCCACCATTTGCATAGGGTATGGTGGAAAGACAAATAAAAACATGAGGATCCTTTTTTTCTTTGTTATTAAAAGGCCATGATGATATCATAAATTATTTAAATCTTAAATAAACCAAATTGTAGCACTTTGGAGGGATTATAAACTGAAGCGCGGAATCACGTTTATCAACAGCAATCATCATTGTTATTTCTACCTTTTCGCCAAGCTTCTTTTGTAGATACGACATAAAAGATAAACAAAGAACTTCAATCATGCCGACTTGAACTAAGAATCAATGAACCAGACCACATTGTCATAAAACGAGACACATTAACGTGTAACACCGATTGAACCATAAAAAAAAAAAAAGTGGTTGTATGTCAAAAGACTTATCGCTAAGAACACGGTCCAGCAGAATGAAGTTACATAAGGAGTGTCTCCGAAGGTTGCTTATCTCTGTGGCATCACCTTGGATTTTAGAGGAGAGGACACATTGTGCATGCTCAGAAGAAAAGCCAGCTTTGTGGTTGAGTGTGGCAACACCCCTGAGATAAAACATCCATCCAGAACATTCCTTCATAACCTCGCTTGATCAATTAGTCAAGAATGCTCAGCCCGAGGCCAAAATAAACATGAGTGATAAAGCACATCTGTCAGAAGGTAATAAGTTTTGATTTTTTTCATAAACAAAGCGGTGGGTGGAACATTTTCTCCCACGGCGCTTTTTCTCTTCACTCCACAATCTTCGATTTTGAGGTATCATGGAAAGTGCTTGAGAGAATCTATCATCAGCCTAATTTTTATTTATGTAATTTTTATTTTTATAAGGTATGTCAATGAGTCCATTAACATGCTCAGATATTTATACAGTGCAGGTGATTGTAGAATTTTGGGAAACTAACCTGGGGTCATCAAGTGTGATCTTGGGAATTATGACTTCAATTCTGGAATTCAAATGATTGGAAAATGTCTCCTCTAAGAGCTGCTCTAATCTCATTAGATCAAATTGCGATTTATTAAGATTGCTTTGTATCCTATTACATATATAGACTTTCGATCCTGATGAAATTCAAAATCCAGCTTCTTACTTTTTCAGATGCTAATTCACTCATTGATTTGACAGCCTTGGTGTTCGACAACACTTGTATTTGTACTAATAAGTAAGATAATGATCGTTAGGTTTTGCTACGGAGTCAAACTAAAGAATACTTCATAAAACAGACTCCCAAAAGCTAAGAAACCAAATTAAAACCAAGTGTAGGCCAAAAAATGAGATCTGTGTGTATTTTTGAGGCCTTCAGGGAGGTTTTGCGTGTACACGTGTCTCTGTGGAGCATCTGTTTGTTTAACTTTGCGGCAAGAGGAGGCTCAAGCGTGGAATAACTCCCAGCTTGCCGTATGACATTAAATTCCTCGGAATCTTATAGTGGTTTTCTGGGAAGGTTTGATGTGAGGAGGTAAGGCTGCCCTGAGAGTCCAAATACTTCCGATTGTGGAGAGAGTGTCATGACTGAAAATATAATTTCAAGTTGGGCCAGATGCTGGTTCTTTTTACACCACCTGAAAAAATACTCAGGTCTCCAAGTATCACCACTATGATCAGGAATAAAATACAGTAGCGTAGTAGGCCCAAGTTAATAAAAAAAGTTGGTTTTATTCCTAAAAAAAATATTTAATATTATTGTAGATTCAGAAGCATATTTTTCTTATTAATCTGGTCTAAGTGAATGAAGCTCCTCCGCTAATTTTAAAATAGCTTCTTGGCTACACAATGCAGAAGATAGGACCAAAGCAATAGTTTTATATTTGGCATAGTTCACTGTATTGCATAAATACAGGATGTTTTCTCAAGTAAATGTTGAACAGGTGAGGCAAGACAAAAGTGCATACCTGGACTCAAAAGATTCCAACATGAGGAGAAATCATTTCTTTTGGCATCATGTCTTTGTGCAATTACTGTGATTGCTTTGCCAGTTGCTTTCTGGAAAGGAGGAGCGGCCTAAACAATGGTTAAGAGAAAAATGTGAGATGAAGCAAGCAGATACATTCTCACCAAAAACATCACTTACTGTTTATGCTTTTTTTTTTCTTATTTTTCCACTTGCATAATGGTTGAAAATCTTGTAATGTCATTAGGTTCCCCTTCAGTGAAACGTTTCAACCCATCCTTCCGTCTAAAGCCATCACATGAAAGGCTTAGTGTGTTTTGTTATTTAGTGAACTATTTAGCTGGACGTCGCCTGAGCGTAGAGACGTGGAGACTGGACGTAATGGTCCAAACAGCCCGAGAGAGACAGCAAGGAATTTGCTGCTTCCCTTAAGGGAGGAAACAGCCTGGAATAATGATAGTTGGGTTGAGACGAGAGGAAAGCCACTAATCATAGCAGACAATACAAAACATTATAATGAAAAAATTAAAACAACAAGCCATTGCTAGTTACTTAACATTGTTGGGGAAAACAAGACCAACACAACAACACAAGTGTTCCAGCACTTTTTTTTTGGTTTTAATACTAAAACTTGTCTAAGGCAGCAGTCAGTGTCCATGATTCTAAACAGTGAATAAAAGAAAAACAAAAAATACAAAAACTCTTTTGCTGTGCACTACTAGCGCCATTAGACAGCTGTTGGTAAATAGAAACTCACAATCATAATAAAAATAAGCCTGATAAGAATCATTCATTTTCCCCTTCAAGTATGCTACTATTCAAAGTGACTAGTGTAAAAATTGGCAGAGGAAATACAATTATTCACACATAGGAAAGGTCCCAAAATGAGAATTGGGAAGAAAAAGTTAAAAGTGTGTTTTTGTTGGTGAGCAACTGTACAGTGATGCGACTGATTGGCTTAACAGTTAAAAGCTCAGCGTTTAAGACTTGCAAGACAACTTCAGTGCTTTTTTTTCCTGCCCTCGTGGAAAAAGTCGTCTTATGTCATGTGAGTACCTGTGGCCTTCTTGTACCAAAAAAAAAAAAAAAGTTGGCCTTCAAATGTCTGTATGGTTTCATTGCGTCATAGAATAAAAGTCATATTCATCAGTCTGTTTTCGAGATCATTTAAAAGGAATTTGTACCAAAGTGTACCGTCAAATATATTAAGCTGCACAATATAAGCTTTGTTCAAACTTCATTTTGGTTTGTTTGTCTACTTCACGGCAACAAACCAGTTTCCTCTATTGACTTCAACATATGTTTGTTGGCCACTAATTTTATTCAAGAGAAGACAGATGGCACACGGCAACAACTGTGGATATAATATTGCAAATCCAGACTAAGACACGATAAGTCTATAATGTGTTTACTTGTATTTATAGACATGTAGCCTCAAATGTTATAACAGCGCCATGATGACTAATTTGCCCGACCAATGGGGGACAAGCAGCTAGGAGAACCTGGTAAGTCACACGTCGTACTTTTTTGGGGTAGCATTTCCATGCCGTTGAGCCCAAATCCGTAATTTATTTGTTATTTTCTAACTCATTGCTTTCTTCCACTCTTTTGTAACTGTCACTTTCACGAAAAATAGGGCCAGGTTTTAAAACATTTTGGACTTCACTGGATGTTTTATGTGCCAAGATTGAACAGCCACTGCCAAGCCAGTCGTCCTTGCCAGTAGACATTTGTTAGCCGAACCATCAACAATGCTGATGAGAACACTTGATGGATGTCGAAACAAAAATACTGCTTGATCAGCAGTTTTAGAGCGTGCTCGCACATTGATCGGCTTCAGATGATTTCTGTTTTTTGGCAAATGTAAAATTGTGTTTTTAGAGAACAGTAAGAGAGCAAACTACTTGAGCGAGAGTCAGTGTGAATGTCTCTTTGGTTGCGTGAAACAAGTGGATTTTTGCTAGATCCTCTTAGCGACACATCACCAAAAATGGCGGAGATCGGACAGGTGCACCTAAACTTCAATGCTACATGAACACAAAACAAATTAAATCACTTTTTACATTATTAAAAAAAAAATGTGGTTCGTTCGACCGTCTTAACGCAATATCAAATAAAGTCTGTACCTAATATAAAAATGAGAACCAAAGCGCATGTACACAAATCGACAAAATATACACAAATAGTACCTGTGAAGGGATTCAGAGACATTTGCGGATTGCCGTGGGATGAACATCTCCACGGTTCCTCAGTCACATTCGAGACTGACATCAGCTTTCTGCCACGTCATCAGCAATGAGTCATGTTTGGTACCTTGGGCTTGAAATAAATGTGTCATGTTCCAACATATATCTAATAGATGATATAGATGTGACCCCATTCTGACAGAATAATGATCAGCGGGCCAAGACATGAACGTGTGATCCCTTCCCTGCGTCAAAGAAAAGGAAGCGCAAAAGTGGGAGGAAATGAGGAATGTGTTCAAACAGCTTCAAGCTTGTCCGCAGTAATGACCTTCAGGCTTTGTCCTGCGAGTCTCAGCATGACAGTACAGTACAGAAAAGTAATTGTCCTTAAAGCGGCAGGCCCGAAATATTAATCACTGTCATGGGAATAAGGTATATATTATATATTATGATTTGATGTCGGTTCAGATATCTTCAGAATAGTTTTAAAAGGGGCTTTTACTTATGAAATTGATTGACAGGTGATTAGGTCAGGGTGTGCCGCACGAGTCAGATGGGTTGGGCTCTCTATACAGAATAAAAAAAAATGGATGAATAGGGGAAAGAATGCATATTTTAAGAAATGAATTCCAAGTGAGTCAAGGTGTGGTGAACAGCTAATTTCTGGGCCTGTCCAAGCTGGAAAACAGCACCTGACTGCAAATAAAAGATTCCATGAAAGCATAATTAAAGACAGATGTAAGTAAATTATCCAGACTAAAAATCTGACATCTGTACAAACTATTAAAAAAAAAGCCAGAAAGGCTCATTCAAGAGTCA
Source organism: Syngnathus floridae (assembly GCF_059516105.1). Classification (NCBI taxonomy): domain Eukaryota; kingdom Metazoa; phylum Chordata; class Actinopteri; order Syngnathiformes; family Syngnathidae; genus Syngnathus; species Syngnathus floridae. Next base: position 8,045,505 of record NC_142425.1, read on the forward strand.
GGAATGGAATATTTACACTGTGCAAATGAACCATCAGGCAGACAGCGTTCCATCACTTCGGACTTCCTGCTTGGCGCCTCCCTTCTTCGACGCTTCGGCACCGAGCTGTCTCGTCTTCGAATCGCTGGCTGCCGTCTTTGGATCGGTGTAAAAAGTAGACAACCGGTTTTAAAATGGAGTTTCAGCTAAGTTTAGAAGAAGATGACGTCTTCCTTGTTGAGGTCTTCTGTGTTGATGTTGTAGGGCGGCGGCGGCGAAGGGAGCGGCACGCTGTGGCCGAGGCCCTGCACGAGCACGTGGGGGTTCGGGCCGAGACCTTGCGGCTGCACCTGGGCAAGGAAGTGGAGCGACGCGGTGGAATGCGAGTGGGGCGCGATGGTGGGAGTCTGCACGGAAGACTGCAGAGAGGGTTGGGCAGGCGGCACGGGGGGCTTCTGGATAGTTGCTGGGTGGTTGCCGCTAATCACGGTGGATTGAGAATCCGGTCCGAAAGCATCCAAAGGGTTTTGCTGATGATCTAATGGTTTGATTTGACAAAGGTAATAATTAGAGTTGATATTCAGAGGACTTTGTCTACTGCCATCATCAGACTATAACGCGCCGTGGTGCACCAAAATGGCCATCCCACAAGAGGAACACAGTTTTTCTCAATTTTTGTATTATAGTGGACTACAAAATATTTCAAGTTGTTCATTCCCTTTTTTTTTGTGTTTTTTTTTTAAATTGGCTGGTAATAGCGTCAGTGTTCAAATGTGGATGTCAGACTGTGTAGAATTTGATACTGAAAGATGTTTACACAGGGAGAGGCTGGGAGAAGAACAAAGATGGGTGGGGTCGGTACATGTGTGTGTGAACTTCATTCGGTTATGTTTGTGTGTGTGTACCTCCAAGATGATGGAAGGAGGGAGGGAGAGGAGACACAGACAGCGGTGCTTGCTGGTGGGGGCTGACCGAGCACTTAGCTTTGAAGGTGCTGTCGTCACGCGCCGAGAGCTTGAGGGGGAGAATCTGCTTCATGTCCACTGAGGCTGAGGGAGAAGATTAAGAGGGTCGTTTCATTGTGAAATTGGATTCAAACACTAAATTGGAGCAGCTTAGTTTCTCTCATTATTTGATAAACCACAGGACCGACCCAATTCGGAGTACTAACGTGATTCTAACGAGCCACTTATTTGATAATGAGTTCTGACGCAGTTTGGTTATCTCTCTTACAAGCAATGGAAGAAATTTGTTGTTTTTTATGTAACCAAAACAACTCATTTGAAATATATAAAAACTATGACGGGCTGTGAATCAAAAATGGCTTGCCAAGTAATTAAGAACAAAACAACAAAAAACACTTCAGATCTCAACAAAGCATCTCTATGTGCAGCTGTTGGCACATTTAGTCTCTAAATCAAATCAGGCGCTGTCTGCAACATAATTCTCCAAATTGCTTTTCATTTTCTTTCGCTTTTGATGTTTTTGTCCCTTCTTTCCACATCTTTTCGTGTAATTACTATAACAGCAAACATTACGCCCAGACAGGACTTGTTGTAACGCTGCAGTGGAGCACAGTGTCTCTACTTATCTGCAGACTTGGAATCAAAAGCAAATATTGCAACTTTTCTGAAGCCATGTCTGGCGAAACTGGGCGCAGGAACAAAAATCTATGATGTACTAGCAAACCGGCAAAATAAACATTGCTTGATTAATTCTTCAGTGGGTCTCTTCACAAAGACCTTGCAGGTGTTCCTAATGTTGTGACTGGCGATCACATACAGTATGAAGAGGAAATTTCATTTTGTATGGATAGATGGGTTGCATTTTTTTTTTTTTTCTTTCATGAGTCAGGTCCTTTAGATGTGTGCATACTTAAGTTGCTTCGGACACTTTTATTACGGGAAGACGAGCGTGTCCCAAAATAAACCTCATATTTCACCGACCTTCTGGGAAAAAGCCTGTGAGAATGTTAACGTCCTTCCAGAGAGCCTGGCTGACATAAGCAGGTTCCCGCGGCAAATTCCTTATCAGGAGATGTCCTGTGGCTCACCTTGCCACGTGCTGATTGCATCAAAATGGCGCTTGGCTGCTTACCAGTGCTGTCAGTGCGCTGCGAGCCTTTTCCGCCTTTCACTCCTTTGCCTTTGCCGCTGCTGAGGGCGGCCAGCTTGGTGGGGATCTGCTGCTGCACCCCCACTAGTTTGTGCTGCTGGTTGGTGGTGCTGAAGAGATGCAGTGGCACCTCCGTCTTCAGCGGCAGGGTGGAGGAGCTGGCGTCTCGTCGTAACGTCACCTCGGGCCGTTCCGAGTAGTCGGCCGGCGCCACCGACATGCTGCCACGCACCAGGGACTTTGGAGGCAGGGGTTTGTCTGAGAGGCCGGGAGAGCTGCTGAGGCCAGAAGATAAGAGGAGCTCCCCATTTAGACTGCCGGACATGGGCGCCACCTGGAAGGGAAATGAGAGGATACAATTTAAAATAATACAAAACAGTCAAATGGAACGGGGAATTTCTCCCCATCTGTGGTTAAGTTCTGTTAGAAAGCAGAGGCGCTTGAGAGCAGACATGACACACGTGTATTGTAAAGCGTCTGCGTGGCTCGGTGCCATCAGAGAAACGCAATCTGGAAAGCAGAAGGCGCATTTATTGGCCGCGGAGAGAATCAGAAACACATGCTGCTCTTTCTGCTGAGCGCACGCTCGGCTAAGTTTGCCGCTCGAGCTTTTGATGTGTTCTTAAGACGCTCAAGGAGGACACGCACAAACGGACAATCGCCCAAAATGAGAGAACACAATACCCTTAATGGTCTCTGTGTACATAGAGGCGTGTCGGCCTAAAAAGGCCGTTTAGACACGCAGGGGGAACATGTAAATATCTGCCGGGACAAACAGTCCATTGTACACTGAACTACAAGAGAGAGTGAAAGGTGATCTGCACATGACAACTTTATCGTCTAATCTACATTGACCTGCGGCAAAAGAGAAAACAACCTCCTTCCACTATATTTACTATCTGTGTTATTACAGTAGAAGCTCTCCTGACTTTGTGTTTGCAGTTTAAATGACTTTTTTAGTCCCGTAGGAAATACCCATTGTTTTATTTTCTCATTAGGGTCGCAGGTGAGCAAGCATAAATCTCAGCTGACTGTTTTGGGATTTTGAGAGGAAGCCAGAGAATCCAATGAAAATCCACAGAAGCAAAGGGAGAACATGAAAACTCTAAAGGAAGGGCAGAGATGAAACTGACGCCAAACCTCAGAAACCAAAAACCTCAGAACTGTACAGGCAGTTTTTGAAGTAACACTTTGTATGGAACTACAGTCAAGTCTATAAAAATTGGGACATTGGCACAATTCTCATTTGATTGACTCGAAATGGTAATAATAAGGAATAGAAATAAAAATCTTATTTGTGAAAAGTGCTTTGACAACTTTTGCTGAGCCGGATAAAACTATTTTGATATTAACAGTAACTGGCATTTACTATTCTTATATTAAATTTTCCGCAGAGCCTTAGTCCTTTGATGGTGTTTTGCACGGTGACATAAAAATATTTCCTGTTAGTTTAGAATATCCATTGCATCTTTGCAATATTAAAAGATTGGCTGAACCACAGACAAACTTTTATTGCACCTAAATTGATGACCTCCATATGGAAAATTCAGTTTCTTTGTTGTGATTTGTGTCTTTTGCTTTTTGATTTTCTTTCTTTTATACTGATTCCAGTCAGTTTTTGTGCAGTCAAATACACATTGCCCAACAATGGTTACTAAATAATAGTCACTATAAAAAAAACGTCACTGCCAGTGGCTAAAGGCCAAATAAATGTCGAACTATTTTAAATGGGCCGTTTTACAGAGCAAATGCGGGCACCCGAATATGTCAGACTGACACCGACCGGCGTTAATGTCAACCTCAGCTTTTTAAATGTGACGCAAAGGGCACAGCATGAAGAACGATGGAGAATACATCCTGTGGAGATAGGGAACACTCGAAGAGTCTTTTACAGGGCGAGGAGGGCAAATCCAATAGACCGTGACTGTGTCTGGAGCCCAGCTCAAACAGCTGAGCATGATGGGAAGCCCTGAGGCACAGAGAGGCCCTTCAGTGGGAAAAGTCGGCAAAAGTCCCTTGTTCCAGACTGCTCCCTCCTTCTTCTTTGCCTCCATCAGTCTTCCCCCAATGAACACTAGCTCGTCTTAACACATAGACCTTCCATTGTTCCCTCTACAAGGTGACTGGCACGGAGCAGAAGAGGCGGCAGGTTTCCAGAGCAGGAAACTGCTCGGAAGCAAGGGGAAACATAAACAGCCCTGACTGACAGCGCACAAACAATTAGCACTGGCGCTCTTCCAGAGGGTTCTGCTAATGACAGGCTTGCGCTAGCTAATTATACAGCCGGGTTCCTCTCATCCTGAAAACCGCTCGGATACTCCCAAATCACGCGGAGCCCGACGAGTGGCCTCGGCTAACACTCCACAATGGATTCCCTTGAGGAGGGTGAAGGTGGCTGACCTGCACTAGGTGATCAGAGGTAACATGAGAATAAGCTGCCGGGCGAGCCATGGCTGAGTATAACCATGTAAATATGGGCGCAAAATTGAATCATACTAGCAGTCAAGCATGTGTGATGTTCACAAATAGTCAATTTAATCAAAACATTCGGTTCTCTTATGTCTGTGCAGTTGGTGAGTTACCACAAAGACCTTGCCCTTGCTCAGAATTTGCTCGCGGCTGATTGTTGAGGAAAGCAGTCAGGTATGTAGGTAGGTGGAGGTGGTGAGATTACTCATGGGGCTTTTTCAGCCTACAGGATACACACTCAAGTAACATCATACAACAGCCTGGAGACAAGAGTTGACCGTGATTGAATTGATAATTCCAAAGTGTAAAATGCAAAAGTATAGGTCATTGTTTAACACGTGACCTTGGGCTATTGTTGTGTTTATGAGCACAAGTGCTTATAGAATTTCTCCAACAGCAAAGCATATATTTACTAGGTTACATTTGTGCCCCGAGAGTCACATTATCCACCTATGATCACATATAACATGTCTCAAGAGATTTTTGAAGGCGTGAACGGTGATCATTTTGATACCATTGTATTGCAAGCAAATACTTTCACAAGGCCATTTGTTGTTGTTATGTAAATGTACCCTTAGGTTCGAAACGATTTCTACTGTACTGTTATATGAGCTGCCATGAAACATTTTCAGGCATTGCACAATCAGCACATGCTGGTTATGAGCCAACGGAAAACTTGTCTGTATCCAAGGCCGTCCTAATCAAAAGGGCCTACCCTGATCCGATGAGATAACACATGAAACAAGTTCCTCTGAAGTCTTCACATGTTGCGACTCGCTCCGTCCTCCCTCACCCTTACATATACTCGACTTCAGAGCTACACAAATACGCGCAGAGGCGTGTCTTTATGAGGTCTAATTATAGCGCTACGCTTTTGTTGATGACTCCTAATGTTTGGTGGTTGCCATTAAATGGCTGCTGATATCAAGCTGGCCTGGAGCCTGGAACACAAACCAGGGTCGTGGCCCATGAAAAGGCTGTTGAATGTGTTTTTGATGAAGCCAGGGTGTGTCGGGAGTGAGGGGGGAGACAAACCACTTGTAAATTTCCCATTGAAGCAACCAAGAAAGTCCCACGGCGCAGCCAGCGAGATACAGTACAAACCCCGATGTGCGTGTGTACAAAACACACAACACAGGCGGAATGACAACAAATAGTGCGGGGATGATGTCAGTGGGCGCCAAGTGCTGACATGGCCATGTATCTCTGGCTCCAAGTCTCATCTTGCAGTATAATCTCACAAACAAACAAATGGCACGTTTGTGCACACGGCTGGCTGTTTCACTCAAAAGTCATGGCTTGTAATTACAAGGTTGCTCACTCATTACAGGTCCATCCAGGACAACTATCCTTCTCACGATCGCATGCCATGCTTGGAAAGACATTCTTAAAGTACAACCCTCCATCACTAATAGGATGAAAAGAGCGATCGTGTAGTACAGAAACTTTAATGTTTAGTCACTTGACTCGCGCTTCGTTCCACAGCACCAGGCATGAAATGCAGCCAAAGCTTTCCATGAAACTAACAAAGTCGAACATTGTTGTGTAAGAAAGAGGATGGCAGTGTGGAAATAGAGGCAGAGAAAGATTTAAGTACAAAAAAAAAAAAAAAAGACATGGAAAGAGACCTGCACTAAGTAGGTAGATTACTGTCTTGGTCTGAAGTAGTTAGAAATGTGCACATTTGCTGCAGGGTTGGAAACAACAATTCTTCTGACTAGCAGGATTTCTTCAAGACATTAATTTTTCCAAGTCTGTATATATAATTGGTTAATAATTTACAATTATTTGAGATTGACTAAATTTTAACAGCATGATTATTACATCAACATTATTTTGGCCTCTTTGTTTTATTAGTTGCAGGTCTCCACAATATAACATGGGATAGTTTTTATGAAGATTCAGTTTAAGACCAACGTAAGAGAGTTTTTCATTGGTCCACTCGGGCAAGTTGGGCAATTTCATTGGTCAGATGTGACAAAACCTTTGGTAAGTATATTGGCGGCATGAGGCTTGTTTGTAAAAATCCATAAACTCACCGCATCACATTTAAAGCCGCAGGGTTCAAAGCGTGGGGAAAATAATTGCAGGTTTTAGTCCGGAAATTATGGTAGTTGAAATGGAGCCACAGTCCATTTCATGATATTACTTTAAAAATTGTGGTGTATCATGTATGGATTAAAATATGCCCTTGAGCTCATACTTGTCAGAATTTGTGAAAAGTATTCCTCTGAAGTTACTTTAGTCATTTGCCCAAGACCACAACACACCTCAGTACTGTCACCACATCAAAACGTTTATAAATATGAACACCAGGGGTCACAGTTTTTCTGTTGCGTGTTCGCACCTCAATGGTTTTCCTCTTGATCTTCTTCTGGTGTTCCAGGCGTTCCTTCTCTTTCTCTACTGCCCGAGTGGACTCTCTGAGCCTCTCCAGGTCTTGTTGGTACGTCTCCCTTTGCCTCTCCAACTCCACCCTCTCTTCTGCCAGCCGCTCCTGTCTCCAATTTTTCAATGGTTAAGGTCCAAGTCACACAAACATCACAACTGTCAGGTAGGTCTGACCACTGTACCTCCAGCCGCCTGCATTCCTCCTCCCTTTGCCGCAGCCTGGCCTCTGTGGCCTCCACAAGCTGGCGGTGCTTCCCTCGCTCCTTCTCCCAGCGCTGCTGTTCCTGGCGATGTTGAGACTGCAGTTTGTGGAAGCTGGCGAGCTCCTCTCGCTGCAGGGCCAGCGTACGCTGCTTCTCCTGCTCCAGGAGCACGTTCCCGCGGTGGCGCCCAGGCAGTGAGGCGCGCTCCGTTAGCGAGACACGTTGCAGCTCAATGTGGCTGTCCTGCTGAGCTATGATGGCCTGGCCGTGCAGACACAAGAAAATTGATACTTTGTTCCCATAATAACGTTCAAAATGCGACAACCATTTTGGAGCCTGAAATGTTATGAACATTGGATTCAACCTGCACTCTTGGGTCTAAGTTTTTACATATATATATATTTTATTTGTTTATTTTTATTCTTATTTATATATTTTCATTCTTATTATTTTTTTATAATTTATTTATATATATTTTTAATGACGCCACAGTATCAGAGCAGTTATTAGTTTAACAACGGGTTAAATATCGTGGTTGTCGTTTCTTGATGTGTAGAACGGAACGACATTACCGAGAAGTGTTTCTAATATGCGGCGGTGCAGTTCTACACAGTGCAAAGTACGATTACAAAATGACACATGGATTAATAATGGTGTGCGAGTATCGGATTTCATTTGATTCTTCACGTGTTGTGCCGGTCTATACGCACACGCCTTCATTAGTCGACATTTGACTCTGTAAAGCTGATGTGCAAATATAAAAACATTATGAGCGGACCGAGGCAAGGCATCACATTACCTGCAGACTGTAGAGCCTTTGGGAAAGCATTAATACTTTGTCAAAGAACTGGAATGGGGAAAAAGAGAAGGGTGTTATAAATACGACGCGTACAATCAGAATAACAACATCCACAGGCTCATTTACAGGAATACACCCGATCCTGCAATGTTATACAAAAGCAAGTAACAGATTAAAGAGAAGGCACAAACCTCTGCCTCAGGGAAAGAATTGGACCAGATCCGGTTCCATCTTGCCGGTGTGTTGCAGGTCTCATCAACCTGGGCAACGGCAGATATATATATATTTTTTTGTGCAAATACCTCGAAATAATCTACTGAAATAACCGAGAAATTACTATATGGCAGACAGTGACAACTTTTTTATACAACTGGTCATCCTCAAGGAGTGTATTTATTTATCTGAACATTGTTTATATGATGTCTCCCATTTAAATGTTTGTCTGATGACGGCTTGTATGTCTGCGACAGTAACTATCAATACAAGAAAATCTCAAGGCCTGTTTGTTTGTACATGAAGCAAATAAATCATCCCAAGGTTTTCACGCTGTGATTTTTGTTGTGTTTCAAGTGAGAGCATATGTGAGTTTTTGTGCATCAGACCTACCGTCTGCTCCAGAGTTTGGCTGCCACAAAGATCTTTGAGCTGAGGGTCAGAGCTGGCCCGCTGGCTTCGGTCTCTGTTTCTGGACTCGCCAGTAAAGTTCTTCTTCAAATTGCCATCTGGCAAAGGAACACCCAGCCACAGACACAAACAATGACACAAAAATAACAGTGAGACCAAACAGACCAGAAAACAGATACATTAACAACCACAAAATGCGCACAAGGACAACAAATAGAGACGTGTCATACTACGATTGTGAATATCATGCTTATTTAAATTTACCATAAATAATTTCAAACAGCAAAAGAAAGACAAAACCATTTTATTAATAATTCACAAGTTTTGCATCGCACAAAAAACGCAAGCCATTAGATAGGAGGTTCCCTCAAGACATGAAGTATACCAGACTCACTCTTAGTGAGGATGGTGGGGTTGCTGTCGTAGCCCCCAAAGGTGCCTGCTCTCCTGGGCAGGAGTCCAGAGCTGCTCCCTTCATCTTGCTGTGATGACAGATTGTCACCCCTCACTCCAGACTGGAGCAAATTCTGGAGGTTTTCCACTAAATAGTTAAAGAAAGCAAGTTATAATTCAAATGCTACCACAACAACAACAACCCCACACTCAAGGAATGGAAGTGTGTATTTTGTTGACTCAATGCTATGAAGACTTCCGTCCTACCCTCAGTGATGGCTCCTTTGAGCAAGGTCTCCCCCTGCTGCAGATCCGAGGCATCACCTCGTAAAAGAAGCTTGGGGCGGGAAGCTGTGTCCTCCAGACCTACAACAGACTCTGCCATGTCTGCAAAAAGTTGGAGCTTCTCAGAGAGTGCCTGGACAATCATGGCATCCTTCTGGCTTAGACGTTCTAAAGTGGGGAGAAAGATCATTCCATTAACGCCGAACTGTAAGAAGGCAAGTGCAGACGTCAGTACCTTGAAATTCTTTCAACCTTGAAGCTCGAGCTTCCTCCTCTTCACTGAAGAGCCTCTCCTCTGTATGAGGACAGCTAAGAGCAACAGGACAGAAGCCGTTAATTGTCGTTCTCAGAATATTCTTCATCGACAGCGCACCGCATGGGAGCTACCTTTCGACAGCTTGCCGTATTTGTGTCATCCAAGTGTTTCTTTCTTCCTTGGAGGTGGTGTGGATCTCATACATTTCCGGCTCATTGGAGGAAGCGCAGATCAGAAACATGGCTCTCTCAGCATGGGCCACCTCCCGAACTATTAACTTCTGAAGGGAGATGACTGATGGCTTGTTGTCCTAGAGGGAAGAAAATAAGATAAGAAAGAAGAATGAATCAGGCAACATCTAACAGTGGTCTTTGACCTAAATCTGTGGGGGAAATTAAGACAACCTCAGGTGCTAATGCGTCACCAAGTCAACATAAATCTTAATTGAATTAAATAAACTAATAATTACTCACCACTGCTGCAAATACATATCGCTGATCCTTCTCTTGTAGCAGCAGGAGCACATCAGAAAGGAGAACTGCGAGAATATCTGTGAGGACCAAATAACAGAAAGGTTACTTCTTCAAAATGTAGTTTTAGTTTTTGCAGCACAGTCCTTACCTTTGAGTCTGCCAGAAGCAGCTTTCCAGTTGACAGTACCCTCGTGCAGAAGACGTCTTCGACCCTGCGCCAAGTCTTCGCGGCGAAACACTCGGCCATCTTTGATTTTGCCCAATGCCTTTGGTTCCATTTTGCTGTGGATGTCACGAAGGCGACATGTCTTCTCGTGCAGATTAACCAAAGCGTCCACTTGGGCAATAGTGTATTTAATTAAGCTTAGTGCGCGGTTCAGCTCTGTGTGTTCTTCAGTTCCATCTGAGAAAAAAAAAAAAAAAAAAAAGATTCAGAAGAATTTCAATAAAGTGTTTTTCCTCAATAAGCATACGGGGGATTTAGTAGGCACAAAATGAACACTGCAGGACCTTGAGTGCTGTGCAGAATACGCTCGACTAGTGCCGGGTACTTGGTAATGCGCTGTGTCACCAACAGAATACATTCAGGCACTCCCAGCCTCCGCACGATGGACAAGTTGTTGATTTTCTGGGAGGACAAAAGACAACAGTCAAAGTACAAAACAAAGACGAATTAGTAAAAAGATGACAGGTATTCTTGCTCATCTCACCCGTACGATGCTGTGGAATCTTTTGTTTGTTTGCATTTGTTCTTTGTAGTAGTTGACAGCTTCAGTGTGGTGACTGCAGAAATCCCCGTAGCTGTCCTTCATCTTCTCACCTACATCCCCTGAAAACTGCACAATACAAAATACATGACTAAAGTACAAAAGAAAAACTTGCTAAGTTGGTTGTTTGTGTTTACCTTTTCCTTACCTGGGCAATGAGTATGTCTGCTATTCTGTCCACTGTGTAGTTGCACTCGGTGGGTGAAACAATGCTTTCTCGCCTGCGTTCTCTGAGACAGGATAAGAAATGCGTGTGGAGCTCGAGGAGGGTTTCCACGCGTGGGAAGAGGCATTCAAGTCTGCTGGAATCCATCTGGAGGTTATCCTTCAACTCTCGGATGTAAACACGGAGCATTATCTTCAGTGTCCGTACGTGGTGCATTTCCGTCTGCATCAGTTCTGTTGAACGTAGATTGCAATCACTCGAAGTTTTTTTTTGTTTGTTTTTAAATGTTATCAGACTTTGTTTTGACGTGTGCCGATTGACACTCCGTATGGTTTATATCCAGGCCCAATTCACGGGGACAAACATGACAATGAGAAATATTTATTTGCAAAAACTAGTTCTCATCTAAATTAACTTTCAAGTTGCGAGTATATCCAGAAGCCTACATTGTTATTGTAATGATCTCATAGTAATATGTTTTGTTTGGTTTAAAAGGCAACGTTAAACAAAGAGCATCCATACAAATGTACTAACTAACCATATATGACATCTTGCCTCTTCACGGCCTCTTTAGAGTGTCTCTTAACAAACTGTTGGTCAACCGCCAAACTCCAAGACTCTGCTTCCAGATCTTGAGCATCACACTCCAGATCAGCTCGCACTGCAGCATAGTGAGCTTCTGAAAAAAACGAAGGAGCAAACCATATAACAAATTTCATACTGCTTACAAGTGAACGTCACTTCAAGTATACTGCCATCTGGCAAACGTTGGCGAAATTATTAATTAGCCTAAACAGAAAGAAATAAAACACTCAAATACGATAAATTAGAATATTGAATGACTCTCAGGAGGACGCTCGTTACAAAAGTTCAGCTTTCTAATTGTAAAGGTCACGTAGGACTTCATTAAACGTACCTCTTAAAAAAAAATTGACAAAAACAATATCTACTTGGAATAAGATGGACATGCAACAAACTAACACAAATGAAACAAAATGTTCAATTGAGTCACCTTACCTTCTACTATGATAGACTCCGTAGTAGATGCAACAAGTGAGATTGCGTCATCATTGCAGCGCTTCAGGCGAAGAGCGTCCGTTTCATCCATCTCCCCGAGGAGAGATCTAGGGTTAAAAAGAATATATATAGTTTATATATTATAATATTGTGTGCTACAATTCATACTCTAATATTGTCTCTTTAGCTCCATCCATACAATTCCTGGTCTCCTTCACTTAAAGGCCTTTCAGAAAATATGACAAAATAAAATAAGAGACTGAGGTACTGACCCCGAGCTGCTGTGATGGCGTAGGCTGGGGCCGGGGTTGAAAGCAGGAGCTCCAGAAGAGGCGATGTTATGTGTTACAATCAGTTGGTTACTTGATCCCCGAGGGATGATGGTCATGCCAGAGGAGCTGAGAGAAGTCGCATGGCCATTGAGGATCTGTGATGACTGTTCCTGCTCTCTCTGGCGCTCTTTTGCTGCTGAGGAACAAGCAGGACAATGGTGAGAGAAGTGGAAGAAATGACAAGATAGTAGGTTTAGCCCATCTGAGACTCTGGTGAGATTTATTTTGTTTTAAAATTGTCAGGGGATGTCTCGTGGCGCTCCTCCTCCTCAACCCATCAAGCAGAGGCAAATGGCTGTCCCACACTGAGCCTTGAAAATGAACTGAATCATGCCTACCAAGATAAGGCGATCCAGACGGGCCTGTTCTTGATAAAGAATCTCTCTGTTTGGGAATAAACAGACAGAATGTGTTATTTTTAAGGCCATTTCATCAAACACTTATTAGGTAATAAAATGATTACTTTGGCTGTCTGTTAAATATTCTGAGTGTGACCGTCATTGTCTTTGTACTTTTTTAAATTCTATTCTGTGCGTCACAATTTTGCTTGGTCATTTTGAGCAGTGTTTTATAAAAAAAAAAAAAAAAAAAAAAAAAAAAAAAAAAAAAAAAAAAAAGGGGGGGGGATACATGGGGCACCTTCACGCAACTCCATGTTCCAGTGGAGTGTTTACCTTGTTCTTGATGCTGGTGCACTCACTGAGCAGGGACTTGCAGCTCCTGTGAACATTCACAGCACAATCTGAAAAAACAGGATCCAATCGTCAATATGAGTTCATAAGCAGCAGACAGTATTGTTTTATCCTCAGTTGAATGAAGCAACAATGTTATTTATTCCATATTTACTATATTGAATTGCAATGCTTACGTTTCACATAAACCATAAATGTTTTCACTCAACTTCTAATCATGTATTCCGATAAAAATCCAACTGAGATGAGTGCATCTTTTTTTAATCAACATTCCAGTAAAAGTAATGTTCAGTAGGACGTGGCAAAAAAACCCACAAAAGGTACAGCTAGACAAAGTCACCTTACTACTCAGCAATAAGAAATCCAATCATTGCTATGCAACCTGTGACTCCGGCAAAGTAAAGACGGGTGACATGGCCGAGGCGCACACACAAATTCCCAACTATTAAGATTAATTTGAACATATCATATATTGCTGCCGGGAAGTGGTGCACAAGTCAAACAAAAAAAGCTTAAAACACAAACACACATGGCCCCACTGGCGGGCGATAAAGATGGGAATAAACACTGTCCAACCTGCTTACACATACATACAGTAGAGAAGAAAAGCCTGAAGCAGAATCATCACATTGTTTAAATGTGCTCGCATTGGCGTGTCAAAGGAAGCATTCCTGTCAAACACAAGAGTAATACTAGCAACTTCCACTACGAGAAAGGCTTCTGAACAATGTGGCTCCCTTCTGTGTGCCACAATGAAAACAAAACTAAACTTGGTTTATATTAAAAGCAAGCATGCTGTGACAGCAGCACATATTGGACTGTTTTCATTTACAATTTTAGCTTCAAACCACACCAAAACCTTCTATTTTTTTTTCCTCTAAATTGCTACTGAAATCCTGTTTTCTTATGAACATTTTGTGCTAAATGAAAAGTCAACAGAAACTGGCTTCTGAATAAGGCTCAGAAGCAGAGTCATGACCTTTTTTTTCTAAATTGGTCCGGCATTACTCAACTGGCACACTGCAAGACAGGCCATAAAAGTAAATCAGCGATGATGATGAGCATGACAATTAAGACTACTGCTTTGGCTCAGACATCAGAGAAGATTTTCTTTTTACCTGCAACGGAGAATTTCAATAGTAATCCAACAGCAGTAAAAAACAAAAAAACAAAAATAAAAACACAAGTCGTCGTTCAGTCCACCATAGCAGTCTTACTCAAAGCTCAAACACACTAATGAAACCAGTCAGTCAATAATAGCAAAGGCCACTGTTTAAAAAAAAAAAGATAAGAAGACCTTGACAGGCCAGGAGATCTTCACAAACTATCAAGTCATTCATTCAGCGTCATCAGTGAAGAGCCCAAACGCAAGCTAAATCCTTTCAGGAAACAGAGCCGATGGTACGCAAACTGCAATGACAAGAATTCTGTTTGGTAGAGGTAAAAGATTAGCCAAAGATAAACAAGGACGGGGTGTTTTTCTATTTGCTGATATCACAGCTCTTATCAGCACTCTGACCACCTCAAAGTCTGGCAATTGCATGCTCAGAGATGCCCCACACAGGAAACACAGCTGGCTAAGAAGGAAAATTGTAGCAGTACGTCTAAAAAGTCATCCTGCAAGAAAACATGCTCCAAGGTGGAGGAGGACTGATGAATGCAAGAAAAAGGTGCTGTGCAAAACAAGGTATGATGGCTGATGAGGGTTCTGTTCTGCTCTGATGGACCTGCCAAGCACAATCAGAACCATGTGACCCACTCCGTAAGACAGCCAAAAAATGTCCCCCCTTATTTCATTCCAGTGGGGCACTGGAGGAGCGTAAGGGCAGCAACCTGCTCTGGTTGAGGAATGAGAACAATTTTGACACACCAGGAAACATGTTCAGCACGTCAGGGATTAGGTGGTCCAATAATCACAAATGACTACATTTCTAATCTTACATTCATTCCTGTCCGAGTCAATCAGTCACATTAGCACAGCATGGACCAAGGAAAATCAGAGACAAATTAAGAATGAATGGGAATTAGGAAGTCAATGTTGCTTTTTGCCTCCATCTCAGTGATTCCAAAAATAGTGTAATAAATAGAACGGGGGGGAGTCTCCATTTCAACCAATTGAATAAAATTTTAGTCATAATAGGGAAATTATTATCTATTTAGCACAAGTAACTTTATTCATCTGTCCATGCCATTAATGGACGTAACAGAACAATCAAATGCTCTTCCACTACCACTGCACATTATAAATCATTTATTTATATAGTGCTATACAAAAACATATCACATTAAACATTGGTAATAATACAAACATAATAACCATCTCTCCACATCCCGTAAACTCAATAAAGAGCACTCGGCCAAGGCAAAACGCTCTCACATAGCTTTAATACACTAAGAAACTGAGTCACCTGTTGAGCCATCGGCTAAAAAAAAAAAACACAAAGTTGCTCCTATATGATGTTTCGGATTAATTTTGAAAAAGCACCACCATTAATGCCATTATCGGAATATATAAGACGAGTGCTATTTGACATGAACTACATTTACTTTACATTTTAAAGCGTTTTTGGTGCACGCTAACTTGCTAGCATTAAGATGCTATCGTTAGCTAGCCATACTAGTCGCGAAACGACTAACTGTGATTTCCAATCAATAAGTAAATAAACTTTGGTTCATCTAGTTAATGCAAACACAATGCGAACGTAAAGGACACGATTATCGCTTGTAGTTAGCATAAGGTTAAGTAGCTAACAACTTAAGTAGCTACAAAAGTCCACTGAAGGAAACAACGGGAATGATCCACCTGATCCCGCTATAGGAGCCGCTTCTTACCGTTATTAGCAGCGAAACTGCGGTTTGGTTCGGATGCTTACGCCGGAAACAACAACAGCGGATCGGTTGGAGAAGCGCATCATTGACGTGGATGGTAGCGTTGTTTTTGGTTGTTTTTGTTTTGTTCCACTTTAGTTAGCGGCTCTCTCTAGTGGGAACAATCTGTGGCATACAAACGGTGCATTCCACAAGCTCAATCCCCGCACGGCCACTTGGCTCCAATTAAAGGGACACTACACTTGTTTTCTACTGAGCACACCAAAAGCAGAACAATTAATAATTTGCAATCACATTTAATAATCAATCGTATGGATTAATTTAGGTCAAATTAACTGTGTGCATATTTGAACTCTCATTGCATCTCCAGACTTGCAGACTTGTGGTTTTCTGTCAGTATTGTTGATACATACTGTATAAAGTTAAGGAGTGTGGTTCTTGATCTTTTTAATACTTTAAGAAAACTTCTATGAAGTGCAAAGTACTTCCAAACATTTTGGGTTTACTACAGGTGAAATTCCAGGATGAAAATAATGTTTAACCACAGCAAAAATAGATAATAAATAACTTGTACCTTCCGCCATCTTGTGGATCAGCACTTAATTGTTCTAAATGTCACTATAAGTCGTTGGCATGGATAGATGACCAAAAATACTGTACATTTTGTGGAAAACAGATACAAAAAAATTGGACCGATCAAGTGAAATTGCATAATTTCCTACAGCACATAATTTCCCAGGGCAAGTGTGAACAATATTTGATTTCAAGGCCAGATCGCCCAGACCTATCTAACAAAGAAGCCACCATCGATGAAGAAGAATGGAGCCTATATATTAAGAATGTTGCTGGTTTGTGTCAAACAGAGGAAGCTTGACTCATAAGCATCTGGTGCTGTGCCCTACATTATACGACACACACCAGTTTGTTGAATAAGCAGACTATTAAAACATACATTACACCCCTCATGCTTCCAGACAGCATTATATACAAATGTTGGTATCATTCCCCTAATCAAGACATAGGACAGAATGAGCTTTTGTTGACTCCTAAAATAGACTTCATTAGTTGCAGCACAGTATATCGAGATTGAATAGAAAAACTCAGCTTTGATTGACACCCAAGTTAAGGTTGTTTCGGTGGGCGTGGCTAGGATGAAATAATTTCCATCAACGACCTTATGAACTCTGCCAAGCAACAAACAGAAACCTGAAGTTACCAGGAAAGAGAATCTAACTGATTATGTGGATCTCGGTTGCTAGTAACAATGAAGCAAAACATACTTAGATCATAATTCCACAGCTCTCATCACTACGTGCACGCCCTCTATGAGTTGCACACTTCTTTCGTTATTCATTGCCGCTCTTATCAGCGACGAGGAAATACATAGTGTTGAAATGCCCTTTGCAGGCCGTCTGCTTGTTGTGGCTGCTTACACACAACACATGAGCTCACACAATGCTTTAAAATATAAAGAACCAAACTATGTAGAAGCAGAAAGTAATAAATACGCACTGTAGGTTTTAGGTAAACAAGAATTCAGTGCTGATGGATGAGATGACCCGCCCAAACAGAATCAAGCCTTGCGCAATGCAAAGCAGTGGAACAAAATACAGATGCACCGCTGCAGATGATTTTCTTGGAAACACTTCTCAGATATGGGAGGAAAGACACGAAACAGCAACAGTGGTTTGCTTTCCAGAACATTAAGCAAAGCCTTAGTGAGAATGACGGCAGATGAATTATCTGTAATCATCTGCTCCGAGATCAGTGCCAAAAAATATGACATAACCTTGTATTCACTCCACTTCAATTTCAGAGGAAAGTCAACCTTCATGTTTTCTTTTGTTCTGGTCAAGCTTGTGCAGGTTGCTTCATGCGATTGTTTTGGTGAGCAGGTGCGCAAGGCAAAAGTTTGCATGTGAGCGGAGCACCTGCGTTTCAGGTGTGTGTGCGTGCGTGAGACAAGCGTGAATGGCGTGCGTGCACCCGCCGTGTACTCACTCATGCACTGCAAGCTGTGATTCTTTTGCAGAGTCTTGCCGCACAGAGAGCAGCTGGCACAGCTGGAAAAAGTGCCCGGCGCTAAAAGATGCCCGTTGCTGTGACTGAACTCGCTTTTCTTGGCCTCCTTCCCCTTCTCCTTACCCCTTTGCTGCTCTTTCTCTCGGTTCTTACCCTGCGGGAACACAAGGGTGGTTGGGTTAAGCATCATTGGGGAAAAAGTGTGCCGCACTTTTGGTTAAATTGATCCAGAAACATGATCGCTGTTTTGAGAAAACAATGCAATAGCAGACTTTTAAAAATGTAAATTTTTTGGGGGGGCATTTGTCAATTCCACAATGAGCCCATGATCTAGGAAAGGTAATTAATTACTTAGTGAGTAATGGGATTATAATCGTAAAATATCATTTCTAGTTCTATGAAGTTATTTTTGAAAAAATATTAAACATATAAATAAATATTATCTACAATGTCTGCCTACCTTATCTTTATTGAAGGAGCCAGTCATCCTGTTCCTCAACGAGCTGAGCGTCCTCTTTACCTTGGTTCCTTTTTCTACCTTTTCACTTCGGTCATCCTCTTCTTCATTCCTGGTGGATGAAGAAGAACAGTCACCTCACAAACATCAGCTCACATCGTATGCCATTTGCTGACTATAATATTTATTGAGTGGCGGATATAATTATTTAATCACACAAATTTGTTCATTATCGCTCCACTTTTTAATGCTTATTGTAGGTTAATTAAAATAATGTAAATTATTTCTCCCACTGTTGTTACAATAAGATGCAGCAGAGGTCACTGTTGTGCGTATTTTTTAAATTATTTTTTTAGATAAACTGGGCTATGTGTATTCATAATAAAAGTTCAACTACTACTCCTACAATGAAGTTTAAAACTGTGGAAAATAAGAAGCACACAAATAATTGCATCCAGCTCCATGTCTGCCTTATCAAACTGCAATAAAGCAGCATTATGAAAGGAACTTACTCATTAGAGAGGAACTCGTACCACGTTACATTTTCAGAATCCTTGGCATTGGCTTTGTTGTTCCTCCGCTTGGCTCTGTGGAACATAATATTTTATCATGAGGAGCTTATTGGTGAACATTTCATTAGGGATGGCAAACAATAAACATGCGAAATACCGTGATCATCTTTTGATAGTCAAGGATGTGTAAAATTTCATAAGAGCAACTTTGATTGGTCGTCAAAACAGCAGATTCATAATGTGCAATGAGCAAAACAGAACGCAAGAGATTGCAGGTATGAATGTGATGGAGATTATTGTGTGACATCATTTCATCAAATTAATCATTTCCTCAAATAGTGGCTCTTAGTCACAGGTTGCATTTTTCTCTTAAGGGAAATACAAATCAATGTTCTTTCACACATTGCAGATTTCTGGGACAAAGCAATAGATGCCTTCCATTTAAAAACATAAAAAAAAAATCCACAATGTTGCAAGGTGAAGCGCAAAAATGAAATAAGCCCTTAGCCACTATATGAGCAAATAGGGCATTTCTGTAGTGTGACAACCTGGTGACATGCACACACACAAAGTGCCCGAGAACTGGTCCCACACTGCTTCCTTGCTCCTCGTTTCGAGCAGCGGCCTGTTTACTTACCCGTGGTACAACTTTAGCTCCTGCAGAACTTTCTGTACCATCAGCCTAAGACAAACAAGACATTGGGGCTGAGTTGGAGCAAAGCAAAGCAAAGAAAAGGAAAGCAACACACGACACACACACACATACACACACCATCTAAGGGGATGGTGGGAGAGAGGACAGTAGTGGGAGGAGGAGGTTGCAAGCACATGACATGGAGCAGAGATGTCAGCAGAGAATGGGGAAAGCCCCTCGCTGATGTGTTCTGTGGGAGGAGCTGTCTGTTTGTATGAGAACATAACAAGTCGCACATGCAGGGGACACTGTGTGCACTTGTGCACATCAGTACTCAATCACAACACAAGTGCATATGCATCATCTACCTTTAGGATTGCAACTCCAAGATCAGTGGTGACTTGAGTTAATGGGACATTTGGACTCGGTGTGTATGTCTTTTGGGATGGTTGAGGATAAGCGCTATATGAGAAATAGCTAGATGGATGACGTGTAGGTTGAATGAACCATGGGAGACAATGTTGGTCTTTTCCTGACAGTGTACAGTATCGGTTACTCCCGCGGGATCAGAGGAGAAAACCAGAAGAGTCGTCTTTTCAAGCTTCATTAAGCCCGAGCAGATGGAGTCATGTAGTCATGAACTGTAAAGCTCTCTGACCTCACTCGAGAGGGTTTAAGCACACTTCAGCGACGCTGGTGTCGACTTACATATGGCTCTGCCCCTCATTGGAGTGGAGGTGTTCCTCAGGGTCAAACTCCTCGGCTTCACGAAGAGAGAACGGCATGTGATGAAAGAGGTATCAGTTTATTATACGGCATAATTGGCTTATTTTATGGCTGCTAGATTGGTTGGACCTCATTTTGCAAACCCACCTCCTGCTGCCCTCGCTGCCTCTTTGGAGGTCTGTACAATTCGAGAGACGTGCGCTGCACGAGAACATTCGTCCGTGGCGAGGATGTCTGCACGGGAATACACTTGCTTTCCAGGAACACCATCAATCTAAAAAAATTTGCAATTATAAACGGCGATAGATCTGAGTTGCGGATTTATGCACGCTTAAGGTGTCTCTTGAAAAAGCTTTTCCCAAGAAACACAGTCACACAGATTCAGATTCTGTACCTTGGTAACGAGACAGGAGAGCCTCTCCTTGAGACCATCTGTCTCATCCAGTGGACAGTTTTCAGTTTTCTGCTCGTTGGACTGGAAGACCTCATTGTGCTCTGCTTCATCCTCATCTCCATCGCTGTCCATGGCCATCGTGTCGAGACTTAATCTGACAAAGTATTGACACACTCACTCTAGCTCATATATTTGAATAATAAAGTATAGATAATAAATAAATAAATAAATAAATAAATGAATAAATAAATAAATAAATAAATAAATAAATAAATAAATAAATAAATAAATAAATATAGATAAAGAAAAACGCAATCTAACAAACTCATATTTGATTGCTAAAGTATAGATAATAAATAATGATCCATACCTCCTTCCCAGGTTGATGGGTGCAACGGGGACACCCCAGCTGTGTCTTCGTGAGGTCGACATGGATCTCGCTAAATTAGGAAAACTGTCAACCTCAAGATCTCCATTTAAATGCACTGTGTTTCCCTGGTTACGCGATCTTGTTTCAGTGGGTGTTGTTTCCATCGATCCCAACAGTCCGTCCAGATCAATGGTCAGGCTAAGAGCGACCCCCGAGGAGTCGTGGCTGTCAATCACACAGCTTGGGAAGACGTTGGGGCTCAGCTTGGTGACCACGAGGTTGCCGGGCGCTTCCTCGGATGAGGCTAGCTCAGTCAGATTGGGCACTGTGGTCTGGGAGTTCAGGTCTGGACTGATGGCTTTCAAAGGCCCGTGAAGATTCACCTCCAGGTCTCTGAAGTAGTCCAAGTCCCAAAAGGAGGAACCGAGGCCTTGCAAGTCATCCGCGCTGCTGCTTACCTCCACACCTTTCACCTCAGAGTCGCTCACTACAGAGGATGCATCCTGCAAAAAGAAAGACTATCAGATATAGTATCCTTGTTTTGCGTTTCTCAATTAATTTCATAATTGAGATTTTTGTCCACAATCAATCCACACCCTCAGTATTAAATATAAAATACCTGCTCCTCATTGGTGCCTCCAAAAAAGACATCTTCTGTGATGGAGGGCGGCGATGGAGAGGGTGAAGATGTTCTCCTCGGTAGCTGAATATGCTGTTGTCCGCTTGAAGGTCCA
The DNA here is from genome assembly GCF_059516105.1 of Syngnathus floridae. Taxonomy (NCBI): domain Eukaryota; kingdom Metazoa; phylum Chordata; class Actinopteri; order Syngnathiformes; family Syngnathidae; genus Syngnathus; species Syngnathus floridae. The sequence goes on from NC_142425.1 coordinate 8,067,144, forward strand.
CTCGCTTGTTTAGCAGCATGTCCACTTGTTTGTCCGATTGGCTCGCTATATGGCTTGCACTCAGAGGCTGAAAAATAATGGACATAAATAGATAGATAGGATCATATAGCCACTTTGCCTGTCAATCATACTAAGTGACCATTAATAATTTTTTATTGTTTTGATAGAGCTTATATATTAATGGATGGATAAAAGGTGGCCAGCCGTTTTTTTTTTTTTTTTTTTGAGCCTGAAAACTTCGTATGGGCGTCATGTCTCGGTTACCATGGCGACTCTGGCCACACCGTCAGCAGAGGGAAATGCTACAGCTCTGACAGCTTACGTAAGTCTTATTTCATAAGAGCGTTTCCCGTGAAGCCGAGACTAAGACTAAGCCGGTCTGGCTCCGCACTTCTCCACTCTTTTATCTACTTGAATGTAGATGACCGGCCTGTTTATTTTCTCCTCAAAAGGTCATATAACACTTAATAATGTGGAAAAAAACGGAAAGATGCTCATGTCAAATATAGTAAATGACACACCGGGGACATATTGAAGTTGAGAAGCTATTTACCTAATGTGGTTGTAGTTTGTGTGTGGTGTCAGATTCAACCTCATTGTAGTGAGTTCCGCTTCTATTACTTGTGGTTTTTTTTTTTTCATATTTTTAAGGTGAGAAAATGTTCATCATTTAATATTAGCACTTTTACTTTCATACTATTATGTCCTCATGGATATAAATGTATCTTTTTTTTCACATGAATACATATATATTTTAATTTATTTTTGTAGTTTGTATTTTTTCTCAAAATAGTTAGCTTTTTCAATTATTATTATAAATGTATTCTGTTTTTCTTTCATTCCGATTTATTTGTACAAAAATAAAACATGTTCTGGTAATGCTCTTTTTTTGCTTGTAAATGCAAATTCTTCTCATAATATATAAGATATTTTAATTTATTTTACATTATTTTTTTCAGTGCAGTAGCATACAGAAAAAAACGATAATCACAGAAAACACAAGCTAACCACTCAATCTACAACTGCCACAGAAATTCACTTTGCACTGCACTTTGTTACATTAATATTGACTTCATCATCCGTACTGTCTTTTTTTGTCCCCGTGTGCTATTAATGTACAGTAACTTAATCAGAGCAAACTTCATTATATAAAATCTAATGCAGACAGGCCCAGGCAAGCAATATTTACTTCACAACAAACCAGAAACATGGCAGCCAGAAAGACGCCGCCATGTAAACACAGTAGCAGACACATTGACAATGTGCTGTACATCGACTCTAATTTCTATAAGACTAAATCACAAGCATTTATAAACATGGAAGCTTGCAAAAGGCCTTTTATGGTTGCCCATGCGTAATGGATAGCACATCACACCGTGATCTATCCGTGTGTGTGTGTGCGTGTGTGTGTGTGTGTGGGCTTGTTATTGTCGGCGGAGTCTCCACCGCACTGGAAGTGATCTGCTGCTGAATTCAATGTCATCAATAATAAATCACTTTTACAAAGTCTCCTGAGACAACACATTGAATGGTGGATTCTGCCATTTAACTTTTACAAGTTTATCTAGTTTATCTTTAGTATAAACTTAAGCAGTTTTGCTCATACTATGTTGTTGTAAGTAGGAGACTGAGGCTTTCATGTTAATGTTTAAGGTAGCAACAAATAAGAGCAAAAAAATAACAAAAAATAAATCAAAATTGACAATTAATCAATTGATGTTATACGGTAGTGAAAGCAAAAGAACAAAAGAGGAATAACAGGCGGAATGTTCATTGGTGTGTGAAGCAGCATGACAATCACAAGAGGAACTTGATGGTCATCATATGATTAAAACGTGATCACTTGATTGTTACCTGCACCAATGAGTTTTCTTTAAATTCAAGTACAAACATCCTGATGACACAGATTTATGCAGCCATTAAGCACGAATTTAAAAATACGCATCGTCAGGGAATGGGGCCCATTGTGAATACAAGATGATGTATGGAAAATACTGTAGGTAGGAACCGTTGTGTTTAATTAAGTGTGTGTTGTTGTTTTTTTAATTAAAATTTTTGGGGGGATAGCAATAGAATCTTGAACATTGTGATCAGACATATTTTGAACAAGCCACATGCAAGTCTGCTTGCACGCTCACAGTCAAGCAACTTAGGATCATATTTTACATCATTATGCCTTCAAATTTGACATCCATCACGATAATGCAGACTCATTTTTGTCAAAAGACACATTTTAGTTATGTTTTCCTTGTTTTTCTTTACAACTGTGAACCCAAAGAAATGTACGATCACCTAATACACATATAACAACAAATTGATGAATAATTAGTTTTGAAATCAAGGGGCAGTAAAAACTGTTTTTTAATATCTTTACATTTATGTTGACAACATAAAAATGCTTTTAATTTCTGAAAGTTTTTAAAAGATTTCTTTTTGCGACCACAAAAAATGATGTAGTGGGCCAGATCAGGCCCCCGGGCCTTGAGTTTGATACACTATATGCTATCATGGTTAATGTCAGAGTGGCTGACATTTTCAACCCTGGTTGTGGGTGTACGTGGAAGATGCATCATAAAATTAAGAGCGAGGCTTTCAAAACAGCTGTGATGGTTTACCTCGTGCTTCAAAGCACACCTCACATTTCCTGTTTGCTTCTAAGCAGCCATATTGCTGTGATGGTAACATATAGCGGCAATGACATGCATTTGATTTTTTTTTTTGTGAAAGAAGTGTGTTTGCATGCTTAATTGATGCCAATTGATTGTATTTCCCTCAACACAGTCCACAAAAGCAAAATAGAAAGGGATCAAAGTTAGGACACATACCTCTCTTGAAGGACAAGCGCTTCATCCATAGCTTGGAGAAGGATGGCCAGGAGTTGTTGAGCGGAGTGTCTGCCATGTGAGCGATGCGCTGTGGAGGTCAGCGGGAACTGTGGCACGCTGCGGCTGTGGAAGAGGAGGACGAAGAAGAAGTAGAAGAGAAGGAGGAGTGAGCGTGAGGGGAGGAGGAGATCATGAGGGGTTTTGCTGCTGCTCAGGGATTGCCTCAAACTAACTAACGCACAGAAATAACCATAAACAAAACAAAAAAAAATACTCACTGCTGTTGACCAATAAATGAAGCACATAAAAGTCTTGACTTTTAAAAAAAAATCATAAACAATGAAGCTCCCAACCCACAGTTTGGAAACCCTGTTGCATTTCAGTGCCTTTAACTCCAAAGATTTAGGGTGTTTCTTTGGACTACATAAAAAAAAAAAGACATTCCAACTTTAAAGATGACAGTTTTAGTAAAAGAAAAAAGGAAGTGAGCATTATGAGAGCTTATAGACCAGTGAAGCGTTCTATTCTCTATCTATTCTGTACGAGGAGAAAAAAAAACATTGTTGGTATCTTTTCAACAAAGCTGTGCTTATCGGATATATTTTTAAACTGGCAAATAAATGGTCACCACCTTTCTTGTGTAATAATCAGGATGAGTGTCAAGTTGAGTAGGGAGCACATCAAGTGGAAAAAGTCTTAGCACTTTCCCACCAAAACATCATTCTCACATACACGACTCCAAGTTTTAATAACTCCAACACAGAAATGGACACAGAATAACTGGCACCTACTTGATTCTAGATGTCTTCTGGTTTTAATCCTCACACTGACTGACGTTGACGACTGGCAGCAGAGACTGAGTCAGTGCAGTTTCCTCTTTGTGTCGTTCTGCACTGAAACACAACAAATTGTCTTCGACACACACACACAATCATGTCTGACGTACAACTTGCAGCTTTTTGCACATCCGCTTATACGTTGAGAAATGTGGTTATTGTGGCATTTAGTTGTTTTTGCAAGGTAGACTACATCGTGTACAAATTAAACTACAGTGCACTACTACTACTGATGTAGTTTTGAATTTCAAAAAGGACCTGCCTACCACCCAAAAAATCTTGGGGGAGGCTTCAGCATGCCTGTTGTGCTGATGAAGCAGTTTGGAAAATGGAAGGATGGATATTTGGTCAAATTGAGCTAGCCAAGAGGTTAAATATTAATATTAATAACAATAATTGTTATCAGTAAGCATGAAAAGTGTTACTGTGTAGTTGTCTACATAATTGGCTTTTCTGGGATTAAAATATTGTTGGTTTGAAATTATGGGAGTGTCAATTATGCGCAGATTTATATAAAAAACAATAAGCAAAAGTATCATTCAATTAAAGCCTTTGATTAAATATGCACTGAATTTTATAATGTAAACAAAACTACACATGCTTATGTGTTCAAAATACCTTTTAGAGCATCTTATGAAGAAATTGAGGATGACAGCTGCATAAAAAAAATACATTTTTCTTACGATAAATTGCCAATAAGTGAGAGAAAAGACATTCTCCAATAATTTTATTCATAATTTTAATATAAACAGTTAATTGTTGAATAATTTACACACAGCAAGATTTGTATTTTCATATCATTGCAACATTTTCTGTACATGTCACTACTTGGCTCTCCTTTTGAAACCATAGAAAAAATAAATTGTCAAGCGTTTCATTTAGTCATGGCACATTTTTTGTCTTTTTTTTTTTTTTTTTTTGATCCTGTACAATATGCATCGTGTAATTCTGAGTGTGTGTGCGTGTGTGTGTGTGTGTTGATAAATGCGATACATAAAGATAATGGCACATTTGGATCCAGTGTGAGGGATGAAGCGATCTGGGTTTTGGACAACATACGCACACATACACTGACAACAGGAACGTATATGCGACCCCCCTCCCAAAAAAAGAACACATCAGCATGAACAAAGACAAACAACAAAGAGGTAACCTGCTCGATGACAACACAGCATGGCGGCCACTACAAGCGACTGTATGTATGTGCACCGAGGAGACTACACGCTAAACTAAAAGTACTACTGTGTGAAACTGGAGCAGACCACTGGACAGACACCCATCTGTCCATAACTAATAAGATAAATATGAAATATCATCTCACCACTCATCAGCAGTACTTTTTTTTTTTTTCCATATTCATTCATCGGCTGAAGAAGCAACTTGGGGACTGGGGAGAAAAAATGGTGGTTGAACCATCTTTATAGCTTATTTCATCACACGTCTTGGATGTGCAGTGGTCTCGTCCAGTTTACACATTATTTAGCCCCAATAAAATAAAAACAACACAAACTAAACGCGTCTCAGTGATGCGTTTGGGCCTGTCGGGCTCACATTGGGAAGAACATGCATGGGGTTGATTGAAAGTTGGGTCAAAGGTCGAGCGGTGTGTGTTTTCACAGGCTGATCTCCTGTGTTGTGTAAGTGGGCTGTGTCATCATCATCAACAACAGAAAATATCCTCTCAATTTAGAAAACAACAAAAAGGAAGTTATATATACACAAAAACAAATTCATAATGTACAAGAGTAGTAAAAGTTTACAGTAAGAAACAAAAAGGTCATTGTTTACCCTCCCTACTTTGGCTAAAAAAAATAAAATAATCAACAGCTCTCTAATAGGTAATACTTATTTCTTTAAAACAACGAGAAAGAATACATACAACAAATGCTTTGTTCTCAACCCAAACTGAAATATGAGAAGGTTTGCAAAATCAACGCAGGGATTTTTCAATTGGGACACTTTCAACGGGAATTAACGGGAAAATTTACAGGAAGTGGAAACCTGCCGGGGCTTTTCTGTAGCGGGAATGTGTGTACGTGTGGATGTACAGTGTGTGTAAACATACACACATGCACAATACACATCCATACAGTATTGGGGTCATAACAACCGGTATGAATTCGTAAATCTGATTTGAAAATTCAAAAAAAAAAAGGGAGTTGGAGCATATGAAATCAAATCAGCCTGAATCGAACCGCATCATTTCACTTTAAAATTAACCGTCCTTGAATTGTATCACCCCCAACTATGAATGACTCTTCTACACAAATACAAATTTTTAAAATATTGCCTAATTCCCAGTTAATTCCCATTAATCCTCACAAAAAATGTCTGAGCGAACGTTCTCGGTAAACTAAGCAAAGTTGCCAAAAGTTTCTCATGTCACTTGCTAACCTCTTTGAGAGGAAGTTATTTTTTTGCTTGTAAGGTCATGAACAGAGCAAAGTTCCCTAAATTAAGTGCTTTCAATTTCCGGGCAAAAGAGAAGGGGGATCCACTGCTATTTACAGTTACGAGTTACTTAATCAGCTTATTTTTCTGAATGTTGGGATGCACTTCAGCAAGAATGGAAATTTTCACATTGGGACATGTTTGAGGGGTACTGGCATTTTTTTTCTTTTAAAGGTCACATGAAGAAGCTATACGCTGGTATGCATCATTCCTTTTTCCATGCATGAAGCAATCTTAGTAGAGCAGACAAAAGTTCCATTTGTGGTAAAAAGAATAATCCTAAATGATAATATTCTCTCATTAAACTGATTAATTTACACAGAACTGGATTAGAAAATCATATTTCTTGGGGTATTCTTTTTATATTTGGAGGTCCTCTCGAGGTTTTTACTGGATTCAAAGCAAGGCACTACTGTATTGGTGGGTTGGTTTGCTTTGCAATGCTCCCATCCAGCCACTAGAGGTCAGTCAAAGCCACTTGACTTCCGAGTGAGCTTCGGGTTTTCCTGATTGTCTCCAAAATCAGAGAGGATGGGGAAAAGATGGGATCATCTGTGGGTCGAGGGGCTTTTAACGTCTATATTTGCAAGGATGCTTTGTGTTTTCTCTTCAGTCACAACTGATATAAAAGGTAGCTAAGGTGAATCTCTTCTGAGCATCATCAGACCGCCTCCGAGACTAAAAAAATAGGTTACAATTGAAATTTTGTCCATCTGTTTTGAGTTTGCATGCCACACAAGATTGTCCCAGTCCCGCTTGATTTAACCCAAAAGGGAGAAAGTTCATTAGGGGGCAGGGGCAGGGGGGATTTGGTGCTGCCTACTTGTTCTCCTTTAAAACCAGCCCGCATCCGCACAAAGTTAATATTCTCGATTTTCACAGTAGAACACTCAGAACACATTGGACAAAAAAAAAATAAAAACACAACAAGTCCATTGAGATGTCCCTCTGGATCCTACTTAGAGAAGCGCCTTTCCTGTCCCAATGGATGGGAGAATTATTTCCGACCTCACAAAGATCCAAATCCAAAAAATTCCCTCAGAGTGAACTTTCTGTCTAGAGCCACCTTAATATTGTTTCATTTTATCTGTTTTAGTGTCCCAATACTTTGGTCCATGGTAAATTTCTAGGGAAAGAGGACTTAAATAAGGAGCTTTGGGGTGGGGCAACGTAACTGAATGGAAAGACCCCAAAAATGTGTATAAGGCAGGAAGCAGACAGAAGGAGGCCACACATGTGAGCAGTGTTAGAAAAAATTGGCTGTCGGGCGAGCGTCTGGTGTGATTCCTCTGTGTGCACTGAGGTAGACTCCGGCCAAGACAACAACAAACATAACAACGATGATGAGAAACGACAAACAAGGAGTCCGGCATCGCTCCATCCTCACACACCTATTTCTTTTTTTTTTTAACGCTCCACTCGGATGCTAACCGCTTCATCTTAACAAAATAAATATCTACAAGTATCTTGATGAGGAATTGCATATGCCACGAGAGCTGTCCAAGCCGTTTTCACTTTTTCTTACTGGCCAGCTCGGGAGCCGCTTGTGTTCACAGTGACTTGCAAGGTGTTGTAAAGCCAAACAGCGCTGCAGTGATTTCCAACCGCTACACCTAATTTCAATTAATTGGGCTGAGAATGATTTAGGAAATATAATCTTTGATCACCTCTCTTCCATTGTGTATCAACCTGTTGCTATTCATACAACAAAGTGAACAGTCATGCTTATTTCAGTTTACAGTATTTTTAAGTATTTGTGTGTGTGTGTGTGTGGGGGGGGGGGGTCCTAATGAGTCCACCATGCTACTGTCATGCATCAAATCCTTTTTTTTCCTCCCAAGATCAAATATAACAGTCCAAGATTCATCTCAGCTCTCTACATGACCCCGATGATGCTTCGCAACTCCAAGTTGGAGAAGGCACTGGTATAAAACAGAAGGGCTTCCAAAAGATTGGGACAAGCTTGCCCAGCGCTACCGGGCCCAAGTTGTCGGGTGGCACACTCATAAACTGATATGGGTGATAATGCTCCTTAAAAGGGTGAAGTGATCAAATAAATTTAAAAAAATTAATGTTGAGTAGAAGCTATGGGCTTTAGCGGAAGGCAGGAGAGAAACACGAGTAAATTGCTACGACACTGTCAGACCTGAGTGGACTTGTGATGCTTTTCCACTGCTTGGCTCTACTCGCCTCCGCTGGGTTTTCTACTGCGGCAGATAAGTTTCAGCGTCCCTTTTTTTCTTTCTCCCTTTTTTTTCCAGAGGAGACTGAGGACACGCTGCAGCAAAGTGGAAACTGTGGAGTATAATACAGCAGTGTCTGTAGCTAAGGCACTGCAATGGGGTAAGCAGAGGTTAACCCTCAAAAATCCTCAACCAATGAGCAAGCAGCAGCGCTTTACGTTACCGGCGCTAGGAAAGCATCAAGCTGGAGCCCGGGCAGTGGAAAAAGGCGCCGTAGACAACCACAATGCATACTGCTGGATATCTTTGGGATTTTCACAAACGCACAATCGGGGCAGTGTTGCTTAACCTAGTGGGGAAGTTGCTGAATTACAGTTTCAATAATATTTTAGATCAAATTCTAAGCCAGCATTGAGTGATGTTGCAATTAGAAAAACACAAAGTGGAGAAAACTGATGTGTCTACACCGCCTGCTGGAACTTTGTGGCCGTTGCTTGCGAGGTGGGAGGGAAACAAGCGGGTGGAAAGGATCGGGGAAGTGTTAGAAGCAGGGAGAAACATGCGGAGGCAAACCCAACGCGGCTGTCATCTCACTGACACTGGAGTTTGTAGATTCTGACAAGTTCTGCTCGTTAAGTGGACAAGAAGGATCGAAAAGCATCTCAGGACCTTCCTACATGACGAGTGTTGCCATTAAAAGGGAAGTACATTCATCGGGCCGCCCTCGGATTGAAATGCGATCAGATGTCATGTGACCTCATCCAAGCTTTTTGTGTGTGTTTTATCGTTGCAAAAAAAAAAAAAGTCTCATCTTCATACAGACAGAAGGTCCGAGGGAGGGGGGGTTGCTTAATAACAAGAAAGGGGGGAAAAAAGAGAAATGATTCAGTGGGTTGAAGTAATTTCCCATCTAGGTGGTCACAATAGGAGAGGAGAGAGCACTGATGGCAGATTAGTGAGAGATCTGGGGCTATAAAAATAAAAACATTTCAAGGAAAAACATTGGCAAAAAAATAAAATCTAGATACTAACAAAGCTTTTGATGAAAAATATTACAAATATGAACTATATACAAAAACATCAATGTCATATATTATATATATAAAATGTTGGTACTTTCATACCAATATTCCATATATACTATATATATTATATAAATTCATATATTTCTATACCTAGTAAAATATATCAAAGCAGCAGCTATTGGTCAGTCTGAGGAACTCCTTTGTCCAATTCTTAACTGTTTAAATATCCTTCAGCCATATAAGTGAGGACACAGATAGAAAAGAGAGAAAACGAAGATAAAAGCAAATAAATTAAAACTATTCACCCGATGAATATGTGTGTTGTTTTGGAATTCTGCAGAGCCGGAAAGGAAAAAAAAACAACAACGCAAAACAAACGCAAAAACGACCCAACGTTCCTCTATGATCAGATGTTTGTTCTATGATTGTGTCATCCCACCGTTTCCAAGCAAGACATGAAATTGTCGTCAAAAGGAACACGAGCGCAGAGAGACGCGTCTCTTTCTGTATAGGCCACATATCCAAAGGCCACTATCTGAGTAAAAAGACGGAGTCAGGAGAAGAAACGTAAATGCAAAGAAACGCCCCGTGGTAGGCGGAGCCACGTCTTTCAAGAGGTTGAGCAGAAGAGCAGCCTTGCGGTTGTCTAAGGTTCCTTGTGTTCACAGTCCCCCCACCCCCTCCATTGCATCCTTGGAAACGACAGCAAGAAACAAAAAGACGACACCAGAAAGACCCATGTGCTGTTTGCATCCTTCGCTAGCCTGTGTTTGTTTGGCAGTCATGAGGAAGAAAAAAGTCCTGAGAACTGTGTATGTGTGTTGTTGAATAGGTCTTCTCCAAGAATAAGAAAAGGATTCCCGGAGGGCGGCGGGAGAAAAGAAGGAAGGTTGGGCCAGTTCAACGAGTTCTTTCGGTACAGGAGAAAATGTTAGGAAGGGCTGGATCGGGGCAACGATAAGATTCGTCCGTTTTTCTTGCCGCCGTTCATGTGTGTGTAGGGGACGTGCTCCTCATAGTTCCCCCTAAGGGCCACAGAGGGCCCGCTGTCCCTGCCTAAGCTTTCCTCTCTCTGGGAGTACGAGGACGGGTCCAGGGGGATGCTCTCCATGTTGTCCAGGTCCAAATCAAACTCCTCGCTCTCGGGGACCTTGTTCTCCTCGCTGTAGAAGAAGGAGACCTCCTGAAAAGACGGGTGCAGGTCCTCCCGCAGCATCTCAATGATCTCGTGGAACATCGGCCGCATTTTGGGGTTGTACTGCCAGCACATCTGCATTAAGTTGTGCCTGCGTGATTGAAACAGGAAACTCGCTAATTAGGAAGCTGCATGACGCAAAAATCAACAAGAGCTCCAGCTAATAATAATAAACACAACTCACATTCTTTCGGGACAGTTGTCCGGGCGGTCCAGGTATCCTCCGTCCATGACAAATTTGAGAACTTGCTCATTGGACAGACCCTGGTACGGCTGCTCCGCTAGCGTGTTGATCTCCCACAGCACAACGCCGAACGACCTGGGAGAGCAAGAAAGAGGCCTCAGAATGCATCGATGGGAGCTGTGAGATGTGCGCGTGGGTGGGCCTGCTCGCTTACCAGCAGTCCGAGTGGGCAGTGAAGACTCCGTCCTTCAGAGACTCCGGAGCCATCCACCTGACGGGAAGCAGACCCTTCCCTCCTTTACGGTAGTAGTCAGTCTCGTAGATGTCTCGCGTCATACCAAAGTCTGAGATGGACGGAAAGGTGGAAATTGAGCTCAGTGAGCTATTAGGTAATGTAACAGTCACATTATTAGGTACACCTGGATATCCAATACAATACAACTGAAGTTTTGTTGCCTTATTTAGATGCATTTCGGTTTAAATAGGAAAAAAAATGTACATCAGTACCTCCAATCTTGACGGTGAAATCATCTGCTACCATGCAGTTTCTGGCTGCCAGGTCCCTGTGCACAAACTTCTTGGCGTTGAGGTAGGCCATGCCGTCTGCGATTTCCGCAGCCATCTGGATCATCTCCTTCAGGGTAGGTGGAGAACGGCCGGTCGGGTTGTTCTAACACACAGGAATACGATTTTTTTACCTACGCGGTGGACTGTTTGTATCGGCTAATCGTTTGCAAACAGCGCCAACCTCAGAGTCTGGCCTGAGACCTCGCAGATAGCTCTTGAGATCACCGTGTGTCATTAGCTCCATCACCACTAGGGTGGGCTGACCCTTGGACACAACACCTAAGAGGCGTACCTATTTAAAAAAAAATAATACAAATCATAAAAAAATCACATATTAAAAACAACTCTTCAATCATGAACCTTGGACCTGATTATCTGAGCCAGCAGGAGTAAAGATATAAAAGAACGTCAGGACATATGGCAAGGCAGTAAAACAGCTATTACAAGTGGCAATGTTTGTTTTGGAAGTCAAACTGTGAGTCAGTATGGTCGCGTCAACACAACAAGCCAGTCATGAATCTCTGAGTAATGAGTGCTTATGCTGGTCGGAAAGCGTGGGGGTTATTACCACATGGTGACAGCTGAAGGCCTTCATGACGGACGCCTCGTTGAGGAACTCAATTCTCTCTCGCAGACTGGCTGATTCGTTTACAGTCTTGACGGCCACGCGGGTGTCCGGGTCACCTTTGACGATGTCCTTGGCGATTCCTTCGTAGACCATGCCGAAGGAGCCCTGACCCAGTTCCCCGAGCACTGTGATCTTCTCCCGCGGTACTTCCCACTCATCCGGAACATAAACTACACAAAATGGTGGAGTTGTGAGGACCCATCGAACCCAGTTTGTTATGATGCTTCTTACCATCATTGGCACTGAGGTACTCCGGGTTTGAGGAGGCAATGAGAGGTCCGGTTGGGCCTTCTGTCTGCCTGTAACAGATCCAAACACAGCAGTGTCACACACTGAGAATTTTTTGGAGATGTTGCGCAACACTGCCTCAATGAACAGCATGTCCTAAGGTCCTAAAGCTACTGCAACACTTACTTTTTCTTAAAGACCACAAAGATGGCCCCTCCCATGACCAACAGCAGGATGAAGCAGATGATTGGGCCGATGACAACCCCAATTATACCCGGATCCTCTGTAAATCACATACAAGGCTTTGGTCAGGTCAAAGCAACTGAAGGCAAATTTCGGCTGATAAAGGTTTTGCTCTCTGGGGCAGTAAAATAGTCACATACATAAAATGAAACTATTCAAATAATTTAGTGGGTTACATTTCACCCAATCTCCGGTCAAGAGCAAATTTCACATCATAGTATTTCACCTTAACGTGGATATACAGAAAATCAATAAAAGCATTTCGGAACATCCCCAGCGCACGACAGGATTTTAATTCAGCCTTACTGTTGGGCATGACGAAGTAGGCGGTTTCTGTGAAAGAGCCGTTTCCTGCCAAGGAGGTGGCGCGGACCCTCACGCTGTAGTTCCCAGGGTGTACGAGCGACAGCTTGGTACCGCCGGACTTGAGGTACGCGGGCCGGGAAACGCAAGCTGTGTGGACCTAGAGTAACAAATCAAAGTCAGGAAACTAAAATATGTACGGTTGTGTGGTGAGGTTTTATCGGTGCAGCACATCTTTTAATTTCATCACGTGCCACCATTGTGTAAAAATAATAAAAACAATAATAATTTTACAGGTGCGAGATGCATGGCAGAGTGCAGTGCAGGTGAGATGCCTATCCATCCCTTTGCCTGCATTCTAGTCTTCCTTCCTGCCTCTGTCGCTATGGTAACAGCAGCGACTGGCTCCTGCACTCACGCGGTGGCACCATGAACAGCAATGCAAGTAGAATTCACACATTTACGCCACACAAATAAATATATGCAAACATGCACTGCAGAAGTAGCAATCCTGCGGTTTTATAAACTTTTTTTGTTCCTGCCTCTGCTCGGAGGATTTTCTAGTTCTTGCTATCTGCGGGGCATTGTAACACAAGATGGTACTGACCTCGCTCTCCCCAACCTTGTGGTAAAAGACTTCATAGAGGACGATGAGACCGTTTGGAGAGACGGGAGCCTTCCACTTAATAAACACAGAGGCAGGCTCGCCGGTCATTAACTCATGGGTCACCAGGCTTGGGATGTCATCTGCTTTCGCTGTCAGACCATGAAGAAGGAAACAGATTATATTCCTTGCATGCTTTGGAAGCCACCTGCTGATCATGTCTGCAAAACGGCTTGTTTGTATTTAAACGAAGATGCGTTGTGGATTCACCTTCCGGCATGGTTCTCTCACGTCTGTAAGTCGCCATGCTGCAGCGCTTGAGGTCTGTGGGATGGTTGCAAGCCATGATCTCAATCTTATAACTGGTAAAGTGTTGCAGATTGGAGATGACGATTGATTCTTTTGAAAAGACTTTCAGTTCAACCTGTGCAAAATTCAAGGGTGAGCATTATTACAAAATTACTTTATTTTCTTTAGCAAACAGTGAAAGGCAGCGTTTGAGACCTTAGCTCCCTCTTCGTCCTCGTCTTTCGGTGTGGCTTTAGAACCGTTAGGAACACCGGCGAGTGTTGGAAGAAGGAAAGGCATTTCGGTGGCGTTGGCCACGCCCACTGAACGTCGCCGACGAGCAGGTCTGGGAGAAAAAAAAATAACAACAGACAGAGCATTTACAAACTACCTCCACTAGATGGTATTCATGAGCCAACATCCACTTCCCGACTGAACTCTTTGAGCAAGACCTTTTCGCAGCGGTGGACTAACTTCTACTAAAGCATCATTGACTATTCTGTACTTTTCTTGCCAAGAGTTCAGAGCTGCAAGGTTGAGTTAAAAGCTGCTCAAGTGGGAGGAAAAACATCCTGCATCCCCTTGCGTGATGAAAAAGGGAAACACGGAGAGGTCTTTGCGCACCGTGTTGCATGACACTGACCTATTACAGTCCCGCTGAGGTGTGTGTTAGCTTCACTGACTGTGTGTGTCCGAATAGCCGTTTGCATGACTGCACGGCTGACTGGCGTGAATGATAATGGCCGCACTAATCATCCCCGTAGGGAATCCGCAATGGAGTGTGTGAGTGTGGATGGGTTCGATGCACTTGGGCCTCCAAAATCAGCACCTCCCACCTCCCTACTGTCCGACCCGGAACAAAAAAGTCCACACTGTCGACACTTGTGAAATGTACCTGCTCTCGAACACTTCATTGTGCAGGTAGTTCTCAAAGGTCTTGCGATACTCAATCTCCTCTTGTTCCTTCTTGAGCTGGATGTCCGTCTTGGGGCAAGTGCAAAACTTGCCCCCTACGTTGGGCTCGTCCGTGTGGTTCAACTTCTTCTCGTCGTCGCTATCAGGGTGGTTCGGCATCCGGGACGGCAGCTTCATTCCTGTCCAAGGATCGAAGATGTTTACAAGCGTGGAAAAAAACTCAACGGATTTGTCAAGAAATGCCAACGTGGTTGGATAGCGACCTTGCAGACAGTAGTCGAACTTGTAGAGGTCGCTGTCCTCGGGTTGCTTGCGGCAGATGACCCGGTAGTGGGTGATGTTGCCGTTGGGATTGGTGGGAGGGTTCCACTTGAGGATGATTTGGGAGGAGGAGATGGAGGAGGAGGTGGGATCCAGAGGGACTGACGGCTCTGAGGAAGATTGATGGAGACAAACGTTAGGGCACGACATTCTAGAAACGTCCGGCTCGATCAGTCATTGATTTTTTTTTTGCCCCTCTGTTATTGCTGTACAAAGGTAACCTGCCGGGTTTTTGTCCACTAACGTCACTATGGAGCAATGATTTGAATGAGTCAGTCTTTTGTTTGCACATTTGTGTGCAAATGACGATAGCGGCATTTCTGCCAAGTGTTCCACTCGGTTCGACTGATCAGCAGTCGGTCGGCCGTGGACACAGTAGCCGTTAAAATGTTGCAAGAAAACATCTTGCGACAACGAGAGATGTTGCGCAATCACAATTCCTGATCATTTTGACTCATCATTTTCAAGTCAGCATTTTTTTTTATTGTGCTTGAAGTTCACTCGTCGATTTCAAATTTGCTTGTAGCTCGAAAGTAACTCACTGGAGGCCTCGGTGCGGACATAGATGATCTCACTCTTGGCCCCGTGAACCTGGTGCTCGTCAGATGCGGACAGTTGGGTTTTCACCATGATGGCGTACTGGGTCCACGGCTTGAGGGGTCGGATCAAATGACCCGGCTCGCTCTGCTCCTTGTTGTCGGGAACGCGGGCTGGCGGGTCAACGTCGGCGATCACCCAGCTGTTAGAACCGCACGCGTCTTGCCCGTCGAACTCTGTCACGTTCTTGTACGGCCTACAAAACACGAGGAAGCAACATGACGGAAACGTCCTCCGTGAATGATCAAAATTAGCTTTGTGTCAGATGCTTACGCTTCTTTGTAGAGAACCATAAAGCCCAACAAGTCTCTGAAATCTAACGGCCAAAATGGCTCCCACTTGACTAAAATCTTGTTGGAGGCCGCTTTGATGAACGTGAATTTCAGCAGCTTGGTTTCACCTGGAAGAGATAAAGCAGCATGTATCTTTGATTTAAAAAACTAAGAAATTCCTAATTTGTGACATATTTCTGCGTGTATCTGCACAAACACGGCCTAATAAAAAAAAATCCTGCAAACTCACAGGAGGCTTGGTCCCCATTGGTGCGCACTGCAATGTCATTTTTCTGGTTGCGCTTGATGGTGCCAGTCACCTCCTCCATTTTAGTGATTTCGGACATGCACAGTTTGGAGTTATAGTGGAAGAAAGTGCGGCCGCGTTGGATGGTCAGGTTATGCTTGGACCAGTCCCACAGCTCACGCAGATTTTGGTTGTCCAGTGCATAGAAGGCATAAGTGCTGGAAAAGATGCACAGATGGATGAGTTACAGTGGAGAGAGGTGGGGAGGAAAAAAACAGGAAGACTTACTCTCCCTCCAGATGCTCCCCCCTGATGGTGTGTAGTTTACGGAGGAAGAAGAGGGACACAAGAGCGTAGGCTCTGCGAACCGTTAGGTAGCCTGTGATCTCCTCAATCTGGCCCAAACTAGCTTCCAGCTCAGCCGCTATGTTATCTGCAAAAAAAAAAAGATGGTGATCAGCCACTGAGATCACAACAATATTTTTTAAAACCAGTGAAATTGTGTACTCACGCCCGCCGCGAATCTTGATGATCATGTTGCCTTGGAGAACGGTACAGCCTTTCAAAGCCTGGGCGGAGGTGACGGAGTCGATGGTTTTATTCCCCACGCAAAGTTTGGGACAAAGGCCTGCGCACGGCGAGCATGTCAACCTGCGTAGAGTGAGAGGAGCGTCAATAAAAACATCAGCATCCTAATGAGGGCAGCACTTACTGACATGATAGCGCTCGATAGCGATCAATATAGACAAGCAAGGACGTTTTGTGCATTTCCTCCAAAATGGATTACTGTGCTCGATACGTTTCAGAGCTGCCGTTTGGGCATTTTAGCCACAATTATTCCAAAAGGAGGACCAGACTAAAAATGAAATGTTGAGAGATAAATGTGGGAAATGTTTCAGTTTGGAACAAATCAATTCGAACTACCTCCTATGGGAAAATAGTTTTGTGATGCTAACTAAAATGTTAACCAGTGTTCTACCTCAAAAGCTCTATTTTGGTATCCATTCCTAACTTTTGATTTTTAAAACGAATCTATTAGCATCCCATTGCCGAGCTGAACTGCGCTTTTGTTTTAGAAAAGGAATGGAATGACAGTCAACGTGACTGGATTAGTGTTAACATAAAAAAAAAAATGTTGCGCCTGAGGTCGACAAAACAACTAAGCTGTTTTTTGAACACTGAAAGCAAAAACCACAAATGCCCAAAGTGTGCAGACTGATTGGACATAGAATGGGAGATGACCAAACGGAATGAAGCAGGAATGTGTTGGAAGCGGCAATGACACAGCACTTCCATCACAACAAGGCCCAGAGTGTACAGAGCTATTCAAAGCACCTTTTTTTAAACTGCCTGTAAAAGACAGAAATGTTCCATCTTTAATAATATGTAATAGGTAGTAGTAGTAGTTTGCATGTCCACTTTAATTTAAAATACATTTCATATGTGCAATTATACTGAAAACATTTTCCACTTAAATTGCATAGAAAACTGTGCAGGTGATTTTGTCATTAATCCCTCTCTATTCAGCATTCGGATTTTTGTTAATATTTCTTTTTTAAATATTTTATTAATACTTTGCTGCAGTTGTGCTTTCTAAGCAAAGCTGAGTTGATGTATTAGTGAAGCTGTGTTTATTTTTTTCTCACATAAGTATGTCATTAAAAGATGGTTAAATAATTCACTATAAATTAGAATAAAAACAGTAATGTGAAGAATTTATTTTTAAAAATCCTTCATTTCCTGTATTTAATTGATTAAATACTTGGTTAATTGAATCTACAATTTGCTTTTAAAAACTATTTGGATTTTTGACAAATTATTAGTTAATTTAATTTTTTTTTTTTTTTTAATTCAACCTTTTAAACTTCATTCAGTCATGAGTGACATGGCCCTTATGTCCATTAAAAAAAATCACAGGGCAGAGGTTAGTTTAAGATATAACCAAAATAGACCGAACACAATAATTAATTAATATGGTAAATATTTAAAGGTCAATATACCGCATGAGACTGTTTTGGTTTTCTTGAACAGTGAAGGATACAGGAGTGATGCTCCTCATCCTCCACACACACACACACAAAAACACATATGGATGCAGAAACAAAAGAAAGTGAGACACAATCTCGAGTCCCCAACGGACGTTTAGTTTCACTGAGATGTGCGAACGACGTTCTCTCACTGCAGACACGTCCTTCCGTACGTAACCACATACACGCGCATGCATTGGGAAAGGAGGTCTTCATAATGCCTCCTTTCAGGAAACCCATTCACAAAAGGCAAGCTTCATCGAAGGACCAGTCTGCACACACACACACACGCGTGCGTGCATGCATGCACAACCGCACAGAGGATAACGTTTCATTCACAAATGAGCCCTCTCAAAAGAAACATAATCCTGCTCTTTAATTCTGACTAAAGACTTGACAGCTTTACCTCTAAAGTTCTGCCTCGAATCTAAACTGCAGTATTTTAGACTCTTACCACCAGACTGCAATCTCCAGTAATGACCTTTGCTCTTATAAATGTAACAAGTCTAGCCATAAAAATGAGAGATACTGCTTACAGCGAATAAAGGATGCTAAGGGGTTTTTAAGGAATGTGGGCACTAATTGCCATTTAATATTATGTTCATGCAAATGTTATTAGCAAGTCATTTCCCTGGGAAGCACACAGAAGAAGACAAAATTCAATGGGACGATGGAAGTCATGTGGGGATCATCCCCGAGTGGCTCAAATGGCCCATTATAGTTTCATGAATCCTTAAAAAAGGAATTTCCACCACTGTTTCCGCTTATGACTTATTAGTTAGTGGAAACACTATGTAATAATTGCGACTAAACAACGGTAGGAGGCCAATCTCTGGTATTTTCTTCCACCCTCCCCTTTCCACACGGAAAATCATATATTCAGCTCCTTCAGAAGTAACGCTCTAGTTGCGATGTAGAAAGAGAAAACGTTTTGGCCCGTTGTAGTGAAAAACACAGACACACAGGCAGACAGCAAGCTCGGGCCGGAGAGCGCCTCTTAAAGGGCCAGTGTTTATCTGTCCGGTTGAACCCGGTGACTTGGGCAACGGTGTCTGGTGGAAGCATCTGGAAAAGTGCATGCAGGTCTGGCGGAAGCAGATGATTTCAATGTTATTTTTCAATTGCACTGGTTGACTTTTATCGACCGAGTGCTGGAGGTGTACGAGTAACAGAGCTCTAAAAAAGAAGTAAGAGAAAAAAGCAGGGAAGCATTTAAAGCAGTCAGCGCAATTGCGCGGTCTCAAAAACGTTTGTCCAAGTGTTCCGGTGTCATGCTAGTCAGGAAGAATCGCCAGTGGCCATATGGATGACGGGTAGCCTGCGTTAAGTCATGTTTAATGCTGTCATTTTGGTTGCTTTCTTCTTCCCGTTTTCCCGACCGCTATTGACCAATTTTTTTTTTGTGAACAAAGCACTCTGACTGGATTCTTCCGTGACTGGTGTTGTGGATTTGGGTCACACGGGGTTGTGCTGGTCCACAAGAAAAAGCAGAGGGAGGATAAGAAGCCAACCGTATAATGTGTACATTACATTAAAAAAAATTTTGTCATAAAAAAAGGGACAGGAATAAAACGGTATAATAAAGTAAGAGGGAGTCATAATGCAAAAAAAAAATCGCCCACTCTCCTACACACATGGTGAAAAAAGTCATTATAGGGGGTTGAAATGTCCTAAGCAGTTTTCATTGGCCGTACTAAAAGCTCAGCGTGTTTTGTTTTCATTCAGCAAATAAAAATGTTTATGTCAACACACAACTGTGGAAAATTGTAGAAGTGCTTGCACATGGGTAATATCTTTAATTATTTAGCCACATGATAGAGATACAACACAAATACAAAGCGCTGTCCTTTGAATTCCCCTCTTCCATCTCTCCTCCTTTTCCACACCCCACTTATTTCTCTGCACGAACAAAAAAAAAAAAAAATCACTTCTCTTCCCACTAAAGACTCATCTTGGCCTGCCACTTGCTGCATGTCAAATTTTCCGAGCCACAAAGGGACAACTGGAGGACTTTACCCAATATGTTTTCGTATTCCTCTCCAAACCTGTGTGAATGTTTTGGAACAATTCTCCTCTTTTAGTGGCTATTCCAAATAGAAACTCCACTGATGTGCTCTTCAAAACATGCAGAATAACTAATGTCAGATCTTTCTAACAATGCAATTTGCCTCTGCGCTTTCTCCAAAGAATGTACCATAAATTGGACTACATCTGCATCGCTTATGCTGACCACAGCAACCGTCAACTCTGATTAAATCCAAAATAATGAAGAAAAAAATAAAATAATATCAACCCTTTATACTTTTGCTTCACATGAAATAATCACACTTAAGCCGCCTAAGTGAACTGGTTCCAAGTCATTGAGTAATCTTTCAAACAGGAAATTAATCAGTTATTGGCAGCAAAATGACTCTGGCAGCTTCCAAAGTAAGCAAAGCTTGGCCAAAAACTACAAATGTTAACACGAGGTAATTTACATTTACTAGCTAGTTGAGAGACTTTTAACTACTTTAGCGGGGAGTGGTTACTTTCACTACATGCTCACATAAAAACAACTTGTCACTGTTAGAAGATCTCATTTACACGTGTGATTGATTCCCAATGATGATTATGTTGGTAATGGTGCATTTATGGCGGCAATAATTTGAAGTTAAAGTGACAAACTTTTGGTTACGGCTTTTGCCAACTCTGCGGCCATCATGTCACCCTAATTAAGATGACATAATATTCAATATTTAAAAAAAAAAAATACTACTAAACACTTCCAGGCAGAATAAAAATCACTGGAAATAATTAGCGGTATTATAAATAATTAGCTGTCTGAAGTAAAGATTGGTGGAGAGGCAAACATGAGGGTGATGATTTGGCCTTTACTTTTTTGACATTATTAAATTTCCTTATAATGATTTCGAGTAAACGCTCCACAAAATTAAGGGGGGGGAATTGGCCTTTGTGTTTGATCAGCTTCCAAATGTCATCACTGCTTGTGTGCGAGTGGGAGGGAGTGTGGCACCTGCATGAGTTGCTGGTGTTGGGCAACTGATATCATGTGCCAGTCGCCACTATCAATAAAGTTGATGGTGGCGTGTGCGTGCGTGCGTGTGTGTGTGTGTCACACATACATGGAGGAGTTTATAGGGGTGTATCCAGAAGGACACTCTTGAATGCAGGCGCCATTGTGGATGACGTATTCATAGCAACCAGAGTCCCGGCCCTGGTTCAACCTCTTGGTCTCCTTGCATTGGTTGTGGAGCGCCTGTGAGGAGCAGCAAATATTCTTCATCTGGAAGGAAGTGCATCAGGGCTACATGGGTGAGATAGCAACAACCAACCTGACAGAAGGAGAAGCTGACACATCGCCATCCCCGAAAGACGTAGTATCCAGGGGGGCATTTTTCCAGACAGGTGTTGCCGTGCTGGAGGTTCCTGCAGGCCACACAGCTGCTGGCGTTCCCGGGCTCCGAGCAGCTGCCCAAGCACTGGTCGTGGCAGCATTGGCCCTGGAGGTTACATGCGCCGTGCTTACAGCGGTCCAGGCACACTAAAAAGAAGCAGAGGGGGAGAAAGAAAAAAGTGGTTAGACACTCGTGAGATTTTGTTTTGTATCTGCACTGCACTCGGATATTATGGTTACCAAAAATGTCCCAAATGTATTACACGCTAAAACTAATTATTTGCACCATTTGCAAACATGCAATTGAATGACCACTAGATTGCTCACAGCCTGGGTGTGCATGCAGCGCCATGGAGACAACTTTAATTGCTAATGGCCTGAACATTATATGTCATTGGCTTGTGTCAAGTTTCATTTGACCTATCGGGAAACGGCGTTTGGTCCGAGAGCCAACGTGTCAATGTGATTGGATTAGCCTTCAGGTTCGACCAGTGCCCTGTAATGATCTAATAAACGGGCGGTCATTGCCTCATCTGCGGCTCAATCCAGACTCATTACATCTCATACTGGCCGCTGACCTTTCTACCAAATGTGCATACTGACTGGCCGGGAACAAAATAAGGATGCTTAGGAAATGACAACAAGGGAAGCAAGGTTCCGTTTTATTCGGGTAACAAAGCACCAACAGTAAACTTGGCAAAGTTTTGGAACTTTACATATCAGCATTCATTTATTGTTCCAACAAGACATTTGTTGCAGGTACTTTTGAGTTTGGACGAACAAGTCGTGAAAAATTTCTACACTGCCAAGATCTAAGTCATATCATGAGAAGAAGCTTTGCTGTTAAATGCTATGCAAAGAAAAATTATGCCTCTAAGGCCCAGGGAAGGTCCCAACTTTCAATATTTTATCTTCATAAAAGAATGGAGGTAAAAGTCAAAAGAGAAGAAACAAATCCAACAATTTATCAGTTTGATTTTTGTTTTGTTTCTACTCCCCGTTTCCATTTCCCCTTGGCTTGCTAAACTTGGACCTTAGCCAGTTTTGACTGGGACAAAGGATTGAATCATAACTGACTGGTGTGGTTCATTTCAGCACGACTCAGGTGAAAAGATCGTGGTTGACCTTTGAGGTCACAATTCACCCTATAGAATTTGAAAACATTTGAACAAAAAAAAGCTTGTTTAGGAGTGCGTAACACAGTAAATGAGCTATAGCACAATAGTGGCAGTGTATGCTCGCGAGCCTCTGTGGGATGCCAACTCATTGTGGCTCACATGAGCATTCATTGCCAAAGATACAGTTAGGACTCCCCCCCCCCTCCCTCTACCACACGGGAGGGCTGCCTGTTGTGCTGCCTGTGCAAAAGCAAAGGACAGATGGGGTCATGGCAGGGGAGAGAAGGCTAGAGTAAAAACACAACAATGAGAAAAGGAATGGGTGGCGAAGCGGAACCACGGAGCGTCTGCTGAAGTTTAAAGCAGGGGTCGCTGCATTTTTTTTTTTCTCTTCCTCAGCTACAAAAGCCGCAAGTTGTGCTAGACTGAGAAAAATGCTGCGCCCTCCCCGTCCCTACTGTCTGCAGTATTTGTGTACGAGCTGCGTTTCGCAATCCGGCTCCAGTTGGGACTCCATGCCGGAGTACTGCTGGAGCCCTAGATCCACCCTCAGTCTTAGCCAATGTGTTTGCTGGATGGGGGAGGCAGCTATTCAATGGCCCCTTCCATGTCAGGCAGGAGAGACGCCCAGGGTTAACCCTAGCCTTGCTCTGGCAGGCAGGGGGCAGCGAAGTCAACAAGCTTGCAGAGACCCCCGCTACTGATGAGCAATCCAAACGTTACAAGACTCGGTTTTCCTTCGAATTCATTCATGTAAGGTCATGAAATGTGTTGTCGTCTCCTGCAATATGTTAAAATCGAGACCCACCACGCACTCCTGCCGAGCTCCACAAGCTCGCCGCTATGCCAAACATGCTCCGTTCAATTCAACTCATTCATTCCGGGCCTCCTCCTCTCTGCCACAGCCTTACCCTGCACCACTATCTAACTCTCTATCTGCCTGCCTTTCTAGGCCAGTCAACCCCTCCCACTTTCATTCATACGCCTCGTTTTGTTTTTATGCTGCCTCGGATGGGGGATGGAGCGGAGAGGGAACGGATGGGCGAATGCTTTCGCAACACTGAAGTAGGGATTTCCAAGGGGAGCTTTGTTGCTCATTATGGTAAACAAACATACACGTGTAAATCTGGGTGTCACGCGCTAATTTGTCCACGTGCAGTTCCAGTAAAGGTTTTAAACTCAAAGCTTGATCAAAGGTTTATGGTGTTTACCTTTCATCAGGCTGGCGGCAGTAAAGAGCCCCGGCTGCTCAGTCAACAGAACATGGGAAAGGCCGGACAGCCAATAGCAAGCGGCCACACATGGCAACACTTCCTGCTCTTAACATACAAATCCGCCCCTTTAATTGGCAGTGTTGTCTGTAGGCGAAGAGCTGGGAACAATAACTAACACGTTTTTGCCCCAGAGCCATTTACTCTGGAAAACACAAGCAAGCGCACACAAACGGCCGTCCGCATACACAATCCACTGCTGGATTCACGTTTACTATATTTGGCCACGGTGGGAGTCCTAAGCTTTAAAAGCTTTGCTATAAATGCTTTGGAGACTTGATGTAAGACGGGAGAGTGCGGAGAGAGACGGTGTAAACAAAAACATCTCAGGGAGGGGGGAGCGGGGTATACCCTCCTTGCCTAGTCTATAGAAGCATTATCAAACAAAATAAGACTCGAACAAGCTCCTCTCTTGAATAACTAGTGCTTAGCATTCCTAAAAAAATTACAGTTACACCCACGCTCCACTTTCTTACGCACAACTCCCAAACACGTGTCAGTCAGATGTCAGCCTATTTGTCAGCAAGTTTAACCACTATCTATGTATCATCTGGTTTATTGTCCCTAGACCAAAACAACCACATTCCCTGCATGGAGAGCCTCGCCTGCATTCAAATGGAAAAGCGCGACTCTTTTCCCAGCGTAGCGGCCACTCCCTCGCTCAGGGTTATTGACACACAAAGAGTGACTATTATGCAAGCGACCTTCCAAACAAGGCATCCTAAGTGGTTTACGAATGGTGTGTGTCAAAGTTTCAATCTGTTTGAGCAGGAAAGCAAAGAAAAACATGCTGTTGTGCAGGAAATACAAAGGGAATTTGATGAGTTACGATATTCTTGATTCTTGGTGTTTTTTTTAATTGAACTGTGCAGAATTAATTTATTATGCTGAATTATTTCGACATTCAGCATTACCACATTTATCACATTAATCCAAAAACCACTGTAGGCCGTATCAGGAGAAAAAATGTTCACATTAAATAAAAAGCCCTTCATGGATGTATTTAGTTATGAATAGTTTAGTTTTTCGCTTTCATATTTGGCACACAATTCGTCCGCATAACAGCATTCATGCCGTGACCTGCCGAGTTGTTAACCTTCATGAACATTAGCGACTCATTTCTCTGCGTTGATGCTAAATCTTCCCGTTACGTACGCCATGTCATTTGTATAATGGAAAGCAGCAACATTTGGCTCACAAGTTTAACCTCAAGCCAATGTGCAAACAATAGTGCACACTTCAAAAGGCAGATCGGTCTGACCTGGTGAAATAAACCGTGTGTGATAAGAGACACTATCAAAGTGAGGTGTAGCTTAATGGAGCGTGGCTTTTTGCTTGGCTTTGTCTGTGTGTTCATTGATTTCCTTTTCTGTGTCTTCCTGCACACTGGTCGGCCCCGTCGGCCCATCTTGTTACCATGGAGATGATTCCAGACACAGACTGTCTGCAGTAATTAGCTATCTGCTCTCAACCTGCATTTGCTTAGATTTCATAATGTTTGTCTTGAAAGCATCCCAAAGCTCTCTACTCCTTTAGCGTGCTGTATTTCCTTCACTCGCATCCTCCCCCTCCCTCTTGACCAACCTCCCACCGCCCCGCTCAGCTGTAGTGTCTTGCCGCAGGTGACAAATCTGCTCTTCCAGAAAACCACAGCCGCTAGATCTCATTACAGACGCTAAGGGTAGAGGTAAAATCGATGCGCCGCAATGATGGCCCTCCTCGCCACTCCCTTATTCTCCTCGACCCCGACACACATTTCTCGTTGCTAACCCGCCCTCGTCATTTCTTTCCAAAACTCTCAACCTCCCGTAGAAGTGCAATCAACACCGCATTTTGTCTCACAAGAAAACAGAAAAGGGAATTTCGGAATACCGAGATGTAAAAATTAACCGGCAACGCTCACGTCTTCCGACCTTCTTGGCCAAGTATTGCAAACAATTGCGCCAATATCTCATTACACTATCGTAAAAGTAGTCAGATGAAGCTATTTTGAGTGAAAGAAGCTGGTCTGAAAGAACCTGCAATGCAGCGCCTAGCTGATCTATTTTATATTCACAACACCATACCGAGCAGATTTACAGAGGGAAACATAAACTGACGCGCATGTGCGTTTATGAACACTGAGCTGAGCAGGTGATGCTGAGAGACTGTAGTGTTGGAACCATTAAGGAGTTGCAGAACGGAACATAAAAAGCCTGTGAATGATGGGATAATCCCAAAGAGAGCAATCAAACTTTCCTCAAAAGGAAAAAAAGAAAAACGGATTCCCAAGCATTCTAGCAGACAGATTTGTCTCCTTCCTCCATTCACCTCCAGGAAGTTCTCAGGAAGGCCGTTTATTGTCGGAGGGAAACTTACCGCCATAACACGGAGAAACAATAACAAAAGGTGCTGTATATATTTCACATGTGACGCTTGAGAATCTTTGTTTTGGGCTATAGCAGGAAACCACACACTCACACGCCCTTAACCTGTGACCCCAAGACCACCACGGTAAACCCTAAGGCCAAGAACATTCATGCCTTGTAAAGCATTTAATGCGTCACTTGAAATGGGGGAGACATATTGGTGATCTGGAAAAATCGACAGAATTTGGTTTCGTTGTTCTAGACCAGGGGTGTCAAACTTATTTTTGTCGCGGGCCGCATCATAAAATTGTCAATCCAAATAAATGTATGAACATCTCATATTGTAAGCTACACAACAAACTGATGAATAAATAGTTTTCAAAACAGAGGCTGATAAAAATTGTTCAAATATTTATAAATATAATATTGAAATCAAATATTTAAAAATAAAAATTATTGAAAAAAAAAACAATGGTAACATAAATTGCTAACAATATCTCCAATTTTTAAAAGTGAAAACAATTTGAAACTTTGGAATTGACATGAATTCGATGCACAATTTGTCTCCGCGGTCCATCTAAAACGATGTGGCGGGCCGTATCTGGCCCCCGGGCCTTGCCTTTGACACCTGTGTTCTAGATCAACCCTCAAACAAATGGTAATATAGTTGAACCCCAAGTCTAGCTTAATAGTTTTGCGGACTCCGAAAACACAGCAAGGTTCTCTTTGTTGTTAATTTGACAGGACGGATGTGGCTGCAGGACGCCGACTCGTGCCATGCTGCCAGTCCGCCCCTCAAACAAGCCTTTGTTGATCATGCTAATGCAGCGTGCGCTGATCTAAAACCCTTCCCTAATTAAAATCTTAATTCCAATAACTGTCAGACTAAGGAGATTTGCCGTAAGCACAATGTATGAACTGCCAACGGAGAGTAAAAGGGAGATGTTTGTCTCCTTTGCGGTGCATAAACAGCAACGCTGCACTTGACGGATTTCAGCACCTCTCTCTCTTGCCGTCACATTGAGAGCACAATGATGCCTCTATGAAAGACAGACGGTCAGTGATGCAGGGCAGAGGTGATTCACAAGTGAATACAGAAATATTGAGCTTGAGGGTAGGGAGAGGGTGAAGAACCTCGGGGGAGAGGGACGAGGGCAGCAATAATTGCGCAGATCAGGTTTATCAATCTGATGTCCCATCTCACAAGGGTTGTTCCTGCAGAGCCCTCAAAACAGGATCAAATAGTTGACATCCGTGGGCCGTGCCAAGTGGATTACCCTATTTTTTGCACTCTGAGCAAATTAAATTTAGGGCTGTCGATATAGCGAATATTTTATTCCATCGATTAATCGAATAATTAGATGCAATTTTATTTGCATTGCAAAGTATTAATAACATACTTCCCTGATCACGGTTTATTAAACAATTATTTTTGTTTATTTGGTATTGTTTAGTGATTAAGAAACAACAGCTCAGGAATACGTATTGTGCTGGAAGGATTGCTGGTCATTGTTTTCCAAAGTAAAAGCAGATGTTTGCAAATGTCAAAAGATAAATCAGAGCGATTTGATGAAAGACTTAAGAAATCAGATCATTCTTACTTTTGAGAGCCTGAAATCAGAAGATTTGGAAAATCTTTAGTTAGAAATTATTTAACAATTACACGTTTAGTAAGATACGAGTCGATTAATTGCTGTGTTGTGGATTAGTCATTTTGACGTGCTTAAAAATCCTTTAATTTTCTCAAACGTGCGCCTTATAATCAGGTGCGCTAACAAAGTTAGCCTTATCTGCTGTGCTGGTTTGTTTCCGTTAATTTTGCAATAATGCGCCTTCGAACACTTTGAGTTCAACCAGCGACAAAATCGGCAAAGTTACCAGCACACAATGAGTCAGTAATGCCTTGCTAACACAATTCAGCTTCCAATACTTAACAGTCATAGCGGGAGTTGCTGTAAAATATGTAACCAGTGTCTTCTTTTCATCCTCCTCCAACTTCATGTTTTTGTCCAAGTGGGTTAATAAAAATTAAAAACAGATGAAAACAAACACCATCGTGTGTCTCGATGAACGAAGCGCAATTTTAGTGTGAGAGGCGATGGTGGATAATGTGGATTTTGGAAGGCGACGGGGTTAGCAGCGGGCCGGGCCCTCAATCAGCCTTCGTGCCAGACTCGGGCACATGGCATCCCCCCGGGGGCCTGATTGAAAAACAAACCCCGGCTGAGGGATTTACGCAGCGGGGTGACTGCTGGAGGAGAAGAGTCCGAGCACAAAGGACAACCCGGTTGTACTGGTGTGTGTGTGCACATACATAATACATGCACACGGGGGTATTGGGACAAAGGACTTAAGGAACACAGCACATGCGTAAGGAAGGGGGAGGGGGTGTCAGGAGAGTGAAGAGGTCTTGCTTATCCTTTAGGGCCCAGGTGTCAACAGGGCCCCTCCAGCACGCAACGTCGATGGAAGCCTAGCTAGCTGTGTGGCGTACAAAGAAAAAGCCGTTCATTGAAACACAGTAGCCAAAGGTTAAGCAGGACCTTTTGCCTCGAGGCAAGCTTTTCCTTACTGTGATGTTTCCACCAATTTTGAATATTTTATATTCCCTACGAAGAGAATATTGGAATTTTCCGAACGTTACCCCGACTGGTGTTGAAAAACGATTCAGGTGGGATGGATGACGTCTGAGGTTGGGTTGTTTTATTTAGCGCACCATTTGTATCGCAGATGTCATTCATCGCCACACCGCATTGAACAGCCGCAGGTAAACAGCCGTGTGTGTGTGTGTGTGTCTGTGTAATAAGATTTGAAAAAGTCCAAATGAGGTTGAAATCGAATCAGTGTGGACAAGAGAGGCCGGGTGGCCCCGGGGGAGAGCAGTTAACAGGAGACGACGGTAAACAGGTAGATGTGATGGATACTATCAGCAGTCGCGGCGGGTGGCTGAGAGACTCCGTGACATTTCCGAACGTCACTGCTTTTGTTTTTCAATGGCTGTATTTTCATACGAGCGCAAAGATTTGCAGTTCTCTCCTAAAACCTTCAGAAGTACTAGCAAGGATTTTTTAATCACGGTGCGCTTGATCATTTTTACACCTTTTGGCAATGTTGAAAACAATATGTGGCAAATTAGCGTCTGATATTTGAGATCTTAATCAAAGTCTGCGTTTTTAGGAAATCACATGGGATTTGGAGTGGGAATATAATGCGCTTGCATATTAATCAGGTTCAATGATTTTTAATTAGCTTCAAGTTTTCAATGACAATAAAAAATGTTAACTCATTCTTCGCCATGGATCGTCTATAGCCGTCAACGGGAGTGAACGACTTAAAAAGTCTTCTTGCGTTTTTCTTGGATGGTTTTATGACGGCAACCGCAAATTGGTCTTAAGATAATCAGTGGCTGCTTGATTGATTGTGTTTGACTTTAGAGGTTTTAACACGAGGATGTTTAACTTTCATTTTTTTCTAACCTTGATTGTAAATTCAACATGTGCTCAACTTCAAATATTTCTAAACCACTAGGCTGAAGCAGGTGGCAAAAAAAAAAAAAAAAACGATCACTCGGCTAATAAAAGCAGATCCCGTCCTGTATTCAACCCCGGTAATTAAACTCCAACTCCGAATTTATAGCCTCGAGTGCCAGACAGTGCCCTCTTACATGTAAATGTTCTGGCAAAGGAAACTGAGAGAGGAGTGTGGATTTTTTTTTTTTTTTTTTTGAACAAATAAAACCTCTGATAATGTTAACCCTTCAACTACGGATAACACCTCCTTCCAATAAAAGACACACCTGCGTCTCAACACTCCTTTTAGCCGCAAGCCTTTTCGGCCAATTAGGGAACACTCGTCTCTTTGCGGCGTCTGCATGGATTGACTGAAAAGACGTCCATCTGGACGTTTACGTTCTTGCAAAGAACACAACACGTGAATTGGTGTCTCAATCGTGGTCACACACAAGAACGTCTAATATATTTCAGTTTTTTTTGTTTTTGGACATGGCTTGATGATTTGTGATCTCAATTCTTCCGCCAAGGTAATTAATATAAACCTCCACAGGGATAGTCGGCATTGTGAGTCCAGTATGTGTGGTTGACGTGCATCAAAATCTTTTTTAGTTGCAACAATGCCATCACAAGACTCGAGTCAGGCCCTGGAGAGAGCAGGCATGAGAAATATTAGCTTGGCTGGACGTCATTCTGTCTGGTGATGCACGGACACACACACACTTGTAAGGGAATAGCTTGCTTAGCTCATAGCCTATTTAAGGGCTCAGCTTCGGTGCCATTCACTGTCATCTCCGATCCATATTAGGAGGTGCAAACATGACATTCCGACCGAGTGCCGCTTCCTAAAACAATTAGTCATACGGAGAGACCCTCCGTTGGAATTGAATTCCACTAGAGTCGTAAAATTCATCGATTAATCGACAACTTTTTTCATCATCGAGTAATTGTTAATCAATTTTTGTAGTTTGTAACCATTTCACACATGTAAAAACACAACAGGATGTTTTTCAAACATCTTAGACACGATTAAATAAAAATCATTAGCTTGGGACTTTTTTTTTTTTAAATATGTCAATTATGTATTGAAGAGGGTATTGAAGAGTTTTAGAGAAATAATGTGACTTGGTATTTTCTGCCATGTATTACTGTACATATTAACAGCCAGTAAAAACGTCTGGTCTACTATTCGCCCAAGGTCTTTCCTCATTTTGGCTAAAAATATTTGACCAATTTTTTCTTGCAAGACAAGAAAATTGAATGCAATCAAATGCAAAGTTTAGTTTGCTTCTACAACATAATCATTTTATCACAATATTGCTTCTCCCACATTCAGTCATTTCCAATGACCCACATTGAAAGTCGTATGTCAAAGACTTACGTATGAAATGTGTGTCTTAAGCAAACACAAAAGCTGAAAATCATACTTTTTGTCAGCAAGCTTGGTCATTGCTTACGACCAATCGCATGGATCGGAGCTCCCTGCGCACCAATCGCAGGAAGGCAGAGCAAATGCAGCCATCTTTAGTAACAGGAGCCAGGGCTGACAAGTTTGGTCTATCATTTTGAGGCCCAGAAATTCCTGCATGTCTGCATACCACAGCGTGCAAGGGGAAGGAGAGTGGGGGGAGAAAGAGTAAAAGAAAGAGAGAGCACAAAGTGAAGGGACAGATGGGGGGAGAAAAAAAGGGAAAAGTGCAAAAAAGGGAGGATCATTCCCAGAAGGTGGAGCCACGGGGAAGAGAAATGGAGCTGCGAAAAAAAAGACAATGACGGGCATTTCATTCTTCATCTTCCTGTTTAGTGTGACCCGTTCTTCCAGACGACTGGACGCCCCAAGTTTGTTGGTGCGCTAATTAGCAGCACCATCTCCTCATAAGGGCAACGGGATGTCAAAGGCAGTACAGGGGAAGGCTTCACTACCACCATGACTGCAGCCTTGTCCTGTGCTACAAGCGCAGCTCGAGAACTGCAACCACCATTTTTACTGCAGTCTTATAACTGTCACAGCTCCCCTACCCTCCGCGCACATACACATGGATGCATTTAGGAAAGTATTTATCACTGCACCTTTTATATCTGTCTTCCAACTTGTTGAGAGAGGGGGTGGAGGAGATGTCATAAGCGGCAGCCAGTGGAATTTGTAGAATTTATGATTTGACATTAGTTTTCAGCCATGGGAGCACTCTGGGAGAGGGAGAGCATGCGGCTGGCTGCCTCCACAAACCTCTCAAGTGCTAGTTTACATTCACAATATATGCAGTCGAGACTCGACCGACAGAAAATGATGAAGAAGGTACGTCTTCAAGTGGGCGCTTCATCAAAGAGGTGCAGAAGAGAGACCAAAGGTTCCAATTGGAAAAAGAAAATGGGGATTTTTCTTCAGTGGTACAACGGAGCACATCTAACATACGTTTTATATTGGTCCATCGCTTATGTCGCAATTCTAATGTGCCGGGCGCTACGCTAACACTGAATCAATAATGAATGATGGTTAATAAATGGTAACCGCAATGATTATTGTTACTTTGTGGTTAATGTTTAGATCGCGTGTAAATACATGGCTGCTAGAGGACAATGGATTTGAACAACACTGCATTACAATGTAAAATCGAACAGAGTACAATCATTGAAAACTGGTGGCGCTTTAAAATCATTTTTAATATCTGTCGATATTAATGTTTGATTTTCTTTTTACTCTATTTTATCGTGCTTTATTTATCTTAGTGTTCTCTAAAATATGCGGTTTTTTACAATAAATTGCAAATTGATTTGAAAAAACAATCTAATTAATTTATTTTCCATGCATATATACCGGATATATAGTATACTTTTTTATATGAAATAAAATGACACCTCTTTTCTATTAAAACACTATTTTTATGTCTTCGTATCAACAGCAATTATATTTTAGATTATCATGACTCAACTAAAAAAATCAAATTTTCTATGGGAAAATAAATCAGAATGAGGATAATAATAATAATAATAATAATAATAATAATAAATATAATAATAATAATAATAATAATAATAAATATATACATAAAAAAAGTAAGACTGATTCTTTGTGAATTGATGCCATCAACGTAAGCCAAAGGCAGACAAGTCAGCAGACTTAAAAATAAATAACACATTTGAAATAAACTACTGGGGTTACAAGGACACATGGTGAGGTTGTTATTTTTATGATATAGACGGCAGTGAAATCTGGCATGTTTTGTGTGTTTTAGTTATATATTGCTGCATAAATATGATTTGCTGTCATCATTGGTTATCAGCAGGTCTAACCTTGAATGAAGACATTATTTCTTCCAGTCTGTCAAAACACACACACACACGCGCATACACACACACGCTTCAGTGGCGCAAACGAAGGTCCCATTCTCCTTCGAACACTTCTCGGTATCTGTCCTTCCCACCACCCGCATCCCAAAATGCATGACACAAATAAGGATTGAAATGAACAGAATTGTCGGTGTGTAGCATAGAGCCAAGGGTGAATGACTCAGTGTACTGCGAATTCTATTTATTCCTTAGACATATTCCGAGTAGGGCTGAGCTCCTTGATAAGTGCTAAGTGAGAAAAACATGTTCAATGGTTCAAGGGGAAGAAGCGTTTCTTGGACATGACTTTCATTGAAGTGAGTTGGGTTTGGAGAGAGAAGTGTGGAAAAAAAGATTTAGGCTTGGATGGAACTTCAAATAAGGAGAGGTCACATGAGGATTCAATTGAGGAAAATCAAATTTAGAAATGTCGATTTCCAGCGCTGCCTTTTGAGTGCTCACCGACGCTTTTGGAAGATTTTAGTTTATGCTGTGTTGTTAAGGAATTAGATTTGAGCAGCTGTTGATACGCTTCCAAGTAGTTTACAATGTTAAAAAAAAAAAAAAAAGAAAAGACGATTCCATCCATCTTGTTAAAAATGATACGAGTAGTAAATTTACTGATGCGCGTTTTTCCGCACGTTGTGCCGATGTCGAAGCCGGAAGGAGGTGGTCATCTGATCCGACCAAACACCTGAAAAACAATCCCCTTCACTTGATCGGCGGGAGTCTCGTGTTATATTCCTCTCCAACAAACAAACGCCATCTCTCCCCTCATCAAATGTGAATCGTTGGATTTTCAGACAACTTCAGGGTTTGGGTGAAGCTAGATCCCCGGGGTCAACGTTTCCGCCGGCGCGTTTTGTGAATGGGCTCCTGCAAACTAGTTGTCTTTCCTTTCACCGTCTCTCATAGCATGTAAGTAATATCCCAGCGCCTTGCTCTCTCTCGCTCTCTCTCTGCCCATTAGCCTCCCCCCAGGGCCCAGTTGTACAGCTCAGCAGTAGGATGTGCTCTGGACAAAGGCAGGAAGTAATGAGGAAGTCCTCTCAGACAGCCCACGCCATAGCAGGCACTTGGCTGCCGACAAGCTTTTTCCTGAACAGCCTCAGACATTTACACAGATGAACAGAGAAGCGTGTGAACATAAATAAACCATCACTGGCGTGCACGTGAACGTAGGAAAACAAACGACGGCGCTCGTTAGGGAACGATATTTAACGTCCGTCTTCAGATGTAGCGTGTGCCAAACGGGTGTCACTTCAAAACCAAGGCGGCTTTCCCTCTTGTTCCGACACTTTGTATCCTCAGATGCTCTCATCCTCTCGACACGATAGGCTACTTAGATGGCCGCAAGCGGCCAATCGTCTGTCAGAATAGTGGGCAGCGGCGTCAGCGAGAGTGCTCTACTTCAGCTTGTGTGAACGTTTGTGTTCCACTTGGCTCAGTGTGCCAGTGTGGAGCGCTGCTCTTCGTGTCTACGCACACGTACACTGAGCAGGATGTGGAAGTGCCCGTCCATTGATGAGCTGGAGGAGAGTTTTCCAGAACCCCTGAGGGTGAGAGTAGGCGGGGTGCAAACTACACACCAACAAGGATGCGCCTACATAAATCGATGTCGGCTTATCAAAGTTCATTGAGAGTTTTTGTCTGCATGGAGACAATTTGACAATAAAGTGTTTCATGTTTGTGAGTAGTGGTAAGGAAGCTAATGATGGGGTTTGTTGTTTGTCTTTTCGGCTGCTTGCGCTTGGTGACAGTGTGTGGGAGTGTAGTCGCTGCATACGTGTGTGCGTGGAAGCCGAAGTTCAAAGTTTATTTTTGCTTTGCTCAAACCTGAAACAACCCCCGTCCTGGCCCCAAGTCTTTTTTCCACAATGTCCGGCTAGTTTAATTTGATAGCAGCGAACGCTTAATGAGGTGCCACATTGAAGATAAGTTTCATTACCAAAGGTGAATGCCAGCAGAGGCAATCCAGAACACAAAAGGAAAAATTGAACTACAATATATTATATCAGTCCATGGAGAGGTCAGAATAAGGAGTTGCAAATTTGGCTAACCGAAGCATCCTCGCTTTGTCTCAGCAATTTTTGAACCGGACAAAACAGCCTAAAAAAACTGATTGCCAGAATGTGGTTAGCAGCTATTAAAGGCACTGCAATTTTTTTTTCATTAATGGACTCCGAGTACTTCCTGCGCTGCTCCGTTGCCGTTCGCAGCTTGTTGTGAACAAAACAATTTTGACTTGGCTTTTCTGTGTCTGTTGTCACAGCTATCTTACTGCCAACTAAGACTCTAAGTTAGGAATCTGAGACAAATTATTCCCAATATAATTGATCGCATTGTTACCTTTCAATTCGATGTTGACCTGGATCACAAAAAAAATTGTGGTTGACCGTGGTAAATCATATAAGCTATGAACGAGCCTTGTTTGTTGTGACAACACTGGATAAAATATGAACCAAAATCTTTCAAGACAAAACCGTATCATTAATCAGACACTCGAAAAGCTGGCTTCCACGAAATTACAGGAGGGATGCAAAAGTACTTCTTTAAATGAACAGTGTGAACTTCTAGGCTGACACTTTCTATTAGCTTCATGTGAGTATGTGGAGAGCTTCTTCGGGTCGGATTCAAGAGACCATCTTGACAGAGTGTCACTTTGAAGAGGGTGACTGTGTGTGTGTGTGTGCGAGAGAGAGAGAGAGAGTGCGGCTGTGAGCGATGGAAAACAATCACAGCGGGCAACAAAGCACGTAGGCACAGGCAAAGTTCACTTTGACCTGTAACACATTCTCTCCTCCCGCTTGTGCGTGTGTTATTGAGTTGTGCAAGCGGAACATGTTGTGCCAGGCTTTAGCAACACACAAAGTTTGATCCAAACAGCAGTCTGACTGTGATGTCTTATCTCGGAGTAATTTGTTCATTCATCTGTTGGTGTGTATCTATCGTCAGTCCAGTAGTACACTGGCAGCAAATCCTGTTTACATAGACCAATTATTCTGTGAGCCTTCCACGAAATGTATACATCGAAGTCAGTCAAATTACACATGGCAGCCATTACTAAAATCAAATTTATCTAACCTAACTCTCGTTCCAAATTAAATTTTTGTGATGTATTTACGCCGTGGTTTTTCTGCATGTGCAAGATCAGAGGAACGTAGGCTCTCCCCGTTTCTCACCTAAGGCGACTTAAAACACTGTAAAAAAAAAAAAAGAAAACAACACAACCTCACATTTTCCACCCTCACAAACTTTAATGTTGCATCTAATGTTCATCTGTCCTGCACCTGTGCGCAGTAAAATAAAACGTTTTCAAAGCGACTGAGGCGAAACGGCGGCACTTGAGAATGACACACAACGTTTGTTTCATTTAACGCAATCACCTCAAATGTGTGCGTAAGTTATTATCACTCTCCCTCTCGCATACATTGTGCCCCTCCTTACGTCGTGTTCTCAAAATGGCTCCAGCTTTGACTACGCCGGTGTCTATCCATCACATGACGCCCATCATACCTCCTCTCCCGGCCAATCCGAGGCAAAGGAGACATGAACGCACATGCACAGACATTACTTGACGTACCATAAACACGCTTGTGTTTATCAGTCGACATTCGCCCCCCCCTTAACCGCCATCCTTCCCTTCTCCTTCAGTGGTCACGGCTATTTGTTTTTAAAACCTAGTTGAGTTCGACATGTAAACTGTCTACACGGTAACGACGCAGGAGGCGCACGCGCAGACACAAGGTCACTTCCTGTATTGCTTTCCTCTCCAGAACCTTCTGGAAGGAGAGCGAAGGAGCCAACGTAAATGCGGGCCGCGACAGTTGAAGTTCAAGTATAAACACGGCCGCGGTCGTTACGCTTTGAACACCAAACTCTCCGTCAGACACAGAGGCGGACGAGAGAAAAAAAACAACACAAGCTATAATCGCTCTCCAAAAATAATAAGCATTCTCTCCGAGCGTCTTACAATAGACGCCATTCTCTGTGTTTATGGTAGGAGAGGAAAGACTGACTGGCCCGGCCGGACCTCTGGCGGGCCGACGGGCAGCAGCGAGGAGAAAAGCCGCAGTTCTTTTTTGGACTAAAGGCAGAAAAGAAAATACCAACAAACATGTGTACTATACTGTTTATGCGCACTAGCCTTTCCCGCTGTCTTCTTCTCCTATAATGCCTACCTTGGACTGCGTAGTTCCCTGACTCAACAATAAGGCCTGAGTCATTTGGGACTTCAAGAAGATCTCCAGCCTGTAATTATGAATCACTTCCTCTGACACACATGCTCCAGTTAAAGAATGCTAATCAGAGGGCTTTTTTTTTGGGCCGTGGATATCAGGAATAATGAAAATCAAGATTACGATATTTGGAGTTTCACTTACTTCTCTGGCAGTGGTTCTGGGACCAGCATCTTCCCCTGAAGTGGCCGTTGATGGTATTCTGCGGACAAATGATCTGACCTTGCGCCGTGCCGGGACACACGTCTCCGCACTCACGGTCGTTCTTGTTCTCCACGATGTAATTGTCTTCGACCGAGTCCAGGATCTTGGACCAGTCCAGGGTGGCCAGGTAACAAAGATCTGGGTTCTTCTCAATCCTCACAGCCCCTCTGGTGATGTTCATGAGGCTGTGAAGGCCCACCTCCTTCAGCTGCAGCATCTCATAAATCACCAGGGCATAGTTGAAGAAGAGGTTGTTGCCACGGATCACCGTCAGATTCGGGAAGAGGTCGGTGATGGAATCGAGGCCGTAGACCCGGAAGAGAAGCATGTAATCGGTCACCACTCGCAGTTTCGGGAAACTGAGGCCCCGAAAGTCCTCGGTTTTGGTCTTGAACATAAGCAGGATCTTCAGGTGGCCCTCGATGATGGTGCAGTTCTCCAGTGACTGGAGGTTGGTCACATTGTTGCGGATGTCTTTGCTTTGACAAACTGCAAAAACAGAAATGACACGAGTTACCATTTTTGTTGCAGGTTCCAAGAACTGGCATAACATTGATTTTTGTTTAACGACCATGTGATCTTTTCTTGAGAGAGATCTCGTATTACGCAACGGGAAATCTTAAGTTGGTCTTATCAGAGAACATTAATGACCTCTCATAATTCACTGTATTAGAACTGTAGTGGGGGGAAAAAAAATCTTGATCACACATCGACAGTGTTGACTTCACAAACTCATTATCAAGACATGCTGGTTTTTTTTTTTTTAAATACTTTAATGTGATGGGAGTCGTTGCGTTGTTTCAATGTCAGCCAGAATTATAGTGATGCCCGGGAGGGTCGTGCCATCAGCAAGGCCGCAGCTCATAAACTATTATCATAAAAATTTAAAATTTATTTGTAGACACTGATCAGCACACAAATTTGCTTCACGGCAGCTTAAATAAAATATGGCAAAACTATAAGCCATTAAAATTCAATGGTGCACATTTTCTCCAGTGAAAAAAATATGACTGTATGACATGAATCTGAATGACACAGCAGCCATGAGAGGGTTAACTGAAGCGTAGCCCGGAAGCTAAATGCTTATCCACGCTTATTCATATTTTCTTTCAGCTGTAGTGTACTCACACCGACACACAAACCCACATTTGTTTTGACAAACACATCCCGTTAGAGGAGGAGCAAATTCATTAGCGGTCGTTACTGCACTTAGGGAGATGCACGGAAGCTGCTGTTTCTTCACTTTTTCAAAATCATAAATAAGAAATAAAAATACATTAGCTTAAGAAACAGCAGCAAAAAAAATTGGAATCTTCCACTTTACACAAAACTTTAAAAAGAAAATCACGACATAAAAACAGTCGAAACTGTACAGCTTGTAGTTGTGGCTCACATTATTCGTCATGAGGAAGCTACCTATTAACTTCCCATTCTGTTAATGGTTAGCCAAACAAACATGTCAACAGCCCAAGCACAAACTTTGACCGGCAGCATATAAATGATGAGGGTTTAAGAGACTTTGAAATGGATTGGAGCCAGCAAAGCCCGTAATCACTCGACTGTCAAATAAAAGCAGGTTGTTTACAACAACAGCATGCTGCCATGACTCATTTCAGACTTGTATTTTGTCACTGTGCAGAAAGTTCAAAGTTAGACTTCAAAAAGTTACAGCACTTTCTCGTAGCTGAGAAATGGGAGCAGCCATGGTTATGAGTGACCTCTTTTGTCATCTGGGGGTGCATGTGAATGGAGGAAATGTATAAAATGTGCAAAAAGCTCTGTGATGTCCGCCTTGCAAGTTGGCCTCTTGCCCTGTGCTGGACCGCCTTGTCCCTCTGGGTTGCCAGGTCAGAAATCATCCAGTCATGTTTTGCCAGTAAAACCTAACTATTCATGACTCAAAAATACTGCAATATTTCTCGTAAAAGTCAAATGATTCAAAGGACTGTGTAAGTCACAACTCCCTTGCGTCCCTTTTCCTGAAGACTTTTAAAATTTACATTTGAAAAAAAAATCTGTCCTTTTAGTCTTTTGACTGAATCCAATTTGTAGTTCTATATTTCAAAGAGTATTTTATATAAAAGGTGTCTGTGCTTCGACTTAAGTACGAGTAGTTCAGTTTATTTATAGTTCCAAACAACACTAGTAATCCTAAACCACACGCGCCTCGGTCAGATGCTTACTGCAAAAGGAAGCAAAAGACACCGAAAAACAAAACCACTTCCTTGCAGCAGTTGGCGTTATTCCCAGCGATAATGGCAACATTACACCTCGGTGCACCTCCTGCCTTATCACCCAGACACATCAAACAGGCCTTGGGTCCAAGCACTCGCTGTCAGCCTGCAGCAGCTAATTGGATACCCGTTGAGCAAGACAACAAGCAACTGCACAACATCTGCAGGGCCAGAGTGAAAAACACCCTGTGCCTCAAAGTGGTCTTCAAAACACACCATGGCTCAATGCAGGAAGGAATATGAGGCAGATCTACATGAGGCATATTTTTTGGGCCATGGTACTGCTGGGGTGTGCCATAAAATGGAGTTTTGTTTGTGAGTAACAGGAGAAAGAGATAACACACCTTCTATAAATTTATTTAGGCATTATCCCCTTATGTGAGACAAGATTACCCTGCCATTGTTGTTAGTCAATTAGAAAGGAACTAAGTGAAAGACATTATTAAGTGCTTACATTTAAATGAACAATAATTACAAATCTAAAAAAAAAAGGGGGTGTGATCAATCAGATCCAACAGATGGAGCTGCAGTGAATAAACTGTATGGTTGTTGTCCGCTGTGTAATTTGCATGACCGCCACCTACAGGATGGGAGTGAAACCAATCCGATGAGCAAGTCAACTTTACATTGAAATGAATGTACATAGTAACTTGATGTAATTTCCCATTTTTCTTATTTAAACCTTGTCGGTGTGCCTTTTCCAAAAATGTCTTCACGTTGATTGGCTAAAATTTCCTAAGGCATTTTCGGAGGTTGTCACGAGTACTGTATCGGTATTAATTCCACAGTGATGCTGTCTGATGTTTTTCTTAACCAATTCCGAGAAGTAGTTGAAGTAGTCTACAAACTATTTTGAGACTTTCTAAAACGGTAATTGGCATGAAAAAAAGGTTTTTTTTTTGTTTCACACAAGAGTGAGGAAGACATTGAGTGGTGGAGGAGAAGGGTGGCTGGCAAAAGGGGAAAAGAGCAGGAGAAACGAGGAGGGGGCCCTGAGAGGACTGAAGGGGGCCCGGAGAGGAGTGAACGGGGTGAAAGTGTAACTCGAGCCCGAGCAGGAACGCAGTATGACGTAAGGGACCTACAGGACGGTTGGTGATCACATGCATGAATGGAGGGCCGCTGTGGATCACCGTTACATGAGCGCCAATGTGTGCGGGCACACAAACGGCCTCACAGAGGGCACAAGGGGAGGGGGGGGGGGGGGCTTGTCTGCTAACTTACCAGACCTAAATGGTCAAATTGAATATGCGTTCCGAATGTAAAACAGACATACGCACTTTTTCTTACCCCGCATGCAAACGCTGTCATTTTGCAGCCATTTTTAAACATGTCGCTAATCTGTTTGGATTGCACAGGCTCAGAAAATGGAAGATGCAAAACATTTAAAAAAAAAAAAAGTACTGCTAGCGTGAACTCATGCTGTTATTCCCCGATGAACTCCGGTAACCCCGTTACGTGCAGGTGGAGAAGCATGCAGTGGTGGGTGGGCGTTTGGTTTGTTGGACAGTGACCGTGACCCCCTTTATCGCCCACCCTCCCACTGAGACCGCTCTCACTGGCCACACAAGAGCTCTTAATTACAATAACAACCCAATCAGCCTCTAATGAGCCTTGGGGAGGGGTTGGGGGGGGACACAGACACGGACGGGGCTTGTTTTGCCGTAGAGAATGGAATAACAGAACAGAGGAGTGCAGACTGGAACATACTGTACCACACTGCAGACCTCCAGGAGAGATTTGCGCAACTGGCCCGGATGTAAGGGAAATGAATTTCACGGATGTACAGTGGCGACCCGAAATAACCCAAACCTACCTTTTGTATTTAAATCCGTCTACAAGTGTATTTTATGTTCTTTGGCTTAATTCAATGAGCCCCCACAGGTGCAGCCTAGCGGGGTGTAGCTGCAATTTCAGACAGATTCTTCTCTTATTTTTAAACTTGTGCGCCCTACTGAGAATTTAATCTGCAAGCAACACAGTAGCTTGGCTGGCAGAGAGAAAGTAGATCCGGGCAGTTTTACAGGGTAAGACCGGAGCCTTCTGCGGCCCGAGTTCGCCTCGGCCTCTCACAAGCAAAGGGCAGCCCACATGTTAGCTTAGTGTGAAACCAGACCTGTGTAGCATGAAACCAGGTGGCTGTCTAACTCTGGACTGTGACAAGTTTCCTCTCCCTGACATCTTGGCCGCATGTTGTCTCACATGAGGTGATCTGCTGATTATAGATTTGCCCACAGCGCAGTCGCCGAACTAACCCCGGGAGAAAAAAATATGTGGCAGCGGTTCTGAGCTGCCCGGCGGCAGAAAAATGCTCTTGTTTGTTAATATAGCTGTGGAAAGTCTTGAGACGTTAAGCCAGCTGCCAATGCGAGCCATGCCAAGTTGCGGCTTTCGCAGTGTAAAGTGATGCTAAGAAATTGCATGGGAGGCATTTTGATCAACACCTACCAACTTGCATTTCCAAAACAAAGATCTGAGAACCAAAATAACAGAAACGGGTTCCAGAGGTCTAAGAGGCTTGTATGGCTCGAGGAAATTTGTTCCGCAAACAGAAAATAAAACACGGCAATGGCACAAGGTGGATGTGGATCCCCGCCAAGGATGCAATACTCATTTGGAGCAGCACCAACTTGCACACCTTCGTTCAAACCAACCTTGAAGGCAGACAAAAGGAAATAATGGGTGAATTTCATGGCTTTTTTGCAAATCCGTGCCGAAATGTAAATGAGTTTGTGATTGAGTTGTACATATGAGGACATGGCAAGAAGGGGAGGACTGAGAAGGTTGAGAGGGAGTTTGTGGGTCGGAGCACCTGTTCCTCCGCTGGCCAGGCCTGCTATTGGGCAGCATGACAAGCGGAGCTGACCCAGCCTATTTATAAACAAATGTCGGGTCCCGTTACAGCCCGTGGCACGGGGCCAGGCTGTGGCAGATTGAAGCGGGTAAAAAAGAGCAACATTCGGACCCCCGTGCCAAAAGGGAGTGAGGCCCAAACCAAATGGCACTGCTGGTGACTTTGGCTCAAGTGCTTCTTTCTACCTTGTGAGTCTAAAGATGTCAGACTAAAGTGAGTAATGAGGGGAGTGTGAGGGGGTGATGAGTCATCAAAACTTGTTTTTAAAAACAATGACTCACTATTTTCTTGGTTCAGGTTGACCCTTGGAATGGAGGTTGGTACTGATGACCCCAACAGGTTACATAATAGGAACTGATCCAGCAAAAATCCAAAATGTTCAATTTGTGTCTCTTATAACCAAATTGAATAGCAACACTGCTCCGCAATGACAAAAAAAGGTCATTTCAAGTCTTGAACTTGTATCCTAAGACTTAATCGTGGGTTGACAAAACACTTTTTATGACCAGTATTGGGTTTGGGTCAGGATGTTAGGGTTGACATTTTTCTTTGGGGAGTCGGCTGCAATAGTGGTATGATTTGCTTTTGTCGTAGGCTAAATATGCCGCTGTAAATTGCTTGGTTAACACAGAGTATATAATCACTCAATCACACGTCTTTGTTGGCAATGGAATACGAGTTGTGAGTAGAAAAAAAAAAAAATTGCACCAATAAAAAACATGAAAGCGTAAATGGCGCTTTTTGTTAAATTGATTACACACATACGTACTTACTGCTAAAAATTCTGCAATTTCATTATCACGCCTAGATGAGCTGCCGCCGAAATACGAACCTGCAAAGGATTTACTGATCTAAAATCTCATGTGGCGAATCTAAATGAACCGGATAACCTGGAGGAAACAAGGCTCAAGTGACGTAAAGTAATTCAAGATGTGGTCAGGAATCTGTGCTTAAATTGTTCTGAAAGCTATTATTGAGAAAAAAATGTGCTTGTTACACAGACATCATTCCACATTTTTTTCAACAATCTCATTAAGCAGCTTTATTGGATTGCCTGTTTCTTGGTATGCTGTCCTACGTTTGTTCTGACACCGAGAAGACATACAAAGACGAAGAATTCAATCCATATGTGCGGCAGATAGGTTGGTCATTGTCTTTGCGTCCGAGGTTTTATTTTCCTCGCTTCGCAGATCCTCGTTCCGTTTTTTTTTCTGTCTATCTTCCGCACACGCTTCAAACCCTCCCAATGAGAAGTCTAAGCATGGCGGAAGACTTTGTCTTGATGTCACAACATGTGAGTGGAAAGACACTGTTTGCTGTTTATTTGAGCTCGCCCGTGGAAAAAAACAGAATTGGACTGCTTGCCGCGCTGCAAACCAAAGACAGAAAAATCCCAAAAATTCCGCCTCCGCTAGACGAAACGGCCAAACCAGGTGGTGCTTGACATGTTGGAGGGGAGAGCAACATTCCTGACATATTCAACACATTTGGAGAAGAAACTGGAACAGGTAATCAACTATGGGCGAGACTGTGCTTGGAATACAGTGAAAGGAGCAGACAACACGAACACACAAATCGACACGCATGTGTGTGTGTATTACTCACGCAGTGTGAGTAATACAGAAAACATCTGATGTTCTTTTCATCTTCCCACGTTAGCTAGCGGAGCGCGCGGCGCAGTCTTGGTGTGGTGAACCTCGGCCCGAGAGGGAGGCCGTCGGGCCCCAGTTGGCCCGCTTGACTTGCAGCCACACGGCAGCAGCTGCACGGTCAGGCCACACCAACGCTCCGAGCCGCAAACCAGAGCGACATGACTCGGAGCTACGCCTGCTTGCCTGATCGCTATGTCCTATTAGCTTCTTCCGTTCTGTTATATGGTTTAAGAACCTGTCCGTCTACTTAGCCGATGGTGTCGACATTTAAAATGGGGAATTAATATCACGGATGGGCTCTTAAACTTTAATGTAGTTTGTATTTGAAGTAAACATTGATATGAATACAAAAAATGGCTACAGTAAGGTGTGATGGGACAGCTAATGCTAAATGCTAACATTCCATATCCTGTGTTGTAAATGTATAAGTGACATAATTCAAAATGTATTTGAATGTATTACTGCAATTCTACTAGCCTTGAGCTACAAACTGAAAAAAAAAGGCAAACTAACAAAATAGTTACAATCACACCAGCATATTTTTATGCTCTTTCATTAGTTAGTGTGAGACATTTCTGTTCTCTTGGGATTCCGCATGTAACAAAAACTGAAAAAAGTTCCCAAAGCAAGACGAGATGTGAAAAGAACACCAACATAAGTGACATGCAGTTTATGTTCGGGTGTGTTGTCTTAGTTAGAGTAGAAGGACGAGGCAAAAACACGTTCCTCCATTTTCCCATGAATAATGCATTCGACCAAACAAAACAAAAAATATTTATTTATACAGGTAGGTGCATATATATTTGAAACTGATCCAAATTAGGATTGTAGACCTTTGCTCAAACCGCAAAGAACGAGACAAGGAATAAGACAAAGTAGACGAAATGGACTGGGAAGGGGAAG
The DNA here is from genome assembly GCF_059516105.1 of Syngnathus floridae. Taxonomy (NCBI): domain Eukaryota; kingdom Metazoa; phylum Chordata; class Actinopteri; order Syngnathiformes; family Syngnathidae; genus Syngnathus; species Syngnathus floridae. The sequence continues at coordinate 8,112,135 of NC_142425.1, forward strand.
AAGAAGAAAGAACTTCGGAAGCCATTTGGGCTGAGGAAGAAAATGGACAAATGGAGAGAGAAAAGACGGATCCAGTGAGGGGATAGCGTAGCGGGCAGAGGGATTGAGAGCCCAAGGGCCAGGTCAGTTTAATGGCCCGTTTGTCTGTGCTGATCAACCACCAACTCTCACCGGTTGCAGCCGGAAAATCACACGCACGCGCGCACACACACGAGCCGCTCTTTCCATATCTCTTCGTCCCGCTACCTTTTCCATTGCGCACCCGTTGCACAATCTACACTATACCTTTATACTATCTTTACCCCTGACCGAGAAGTCCCTGGAGTGGAGGGTGTGTAAATGACATCCATTCATTATCCGTAAGATATGGTTTAATACGGAGCTGATAAACGCTAAGTGAATTAGAAACGTTTGATGCAGGGGAGGAAAGTGAGTGCAATTGACTTGCCGTGTCTCCATTCATTCACAATTAGCATCTGAATTCTCGCATTGCCTTGACTCGTCCTTAAATAATCTTTTTTCGGAGCAGGTCACGGCCGAAGCGTCTGATCTGGTGACCGGTTAAACATTACAGCGGCTAGAGGCATGTGACAAAAACACACATGCAGACTAAGACATTAGAACACCTAAATTGATGCTTTGGCAAATACCGTTCACGAAAATCGTTTTATTAATTTTCTCGTAAAATATTTGCTTGTGATAGGTAGAAATGGTCAAAATGATTCCAATTTCGTGTCGGTATTGGTGATTTACATCATGTGGAAATTAATAGTTGATTTGGTATGCTTTGTGCTGGTAAACAAAGTAACATGTTAGCTTAATAACATTGATAGCTAAGTCATTTTGAAACATTTATGGACAACAAGAGAACATGCTATGCGTAAATTCACGCTCTGAGGGTATATTGGTCCATGTTTGTGTGGTAGGTCGTTTTTTTTTATAGTTCTAAGAAAGTCTGGAGGCTAAGTACTGTTTTTGGGCTAAGTGCAGTAAAACAAGGAACATTCTTAGTTCCTAGAACAGAGCCTTGAGGAAAAATCTTATCCCTCCTTCTTCAGGGATGTTACTTAGTGAGCAGAAGACGATCCCAGAGTGACGTTAACTGTAAATTGGTGGAAGGCACAAGACAACGCCGCACTGTACACTTTGTTTTTCACCATGTAAAATGATCACCGTGAACCCCAAGTGCTGTTAAATCATAAAAGTTATTTTACACGCATGCACACCAAAAAATTATAACTTTGCCTCGCGTCAGCGTGTATGAAAATTGTATTAATATTTGAACTGGCTACCAAATGCGCTCTTGAATGTTGTGCATGTAATGTGCCAAATACAATGCTCCCTTTTGAATGGCACGGTGATGGAGTTTAAGAGGTTGTGGTTTGAAGTAGCATTTAAATGGACTTTCCTAAGAGGTGTCACTATCATTTTTGGCCCAAAATGCTTTCCATAGTTAAAGCAGTTTTAGTATACATAACTCAAGGCGAGTTGTTTGTCATTACAGTATGTTAAATATTCCGAGGTCAATCGGGATAAAGCCTGCGAAACTTCGGCACGGCATTTTCAGTCACCTTGGCAACCCATCTGAAAGGCGAGTTCACAAGGACACAAACACACCCTCGGCCCCAACTGACACGCACGTCGTCCGCGAGGACATTAACAAACAAACACATGCAGAGATGAGGTGCTACATAATCAGAAAGCCCGTGGAAGCAAGCGCGACTGTGGGTCAGGTGCAGGTGGTGTACGTGGTCGCCGTCACTTGGGTCCAGATGGTGCAGAAATGGCAGAAACAAAAAAAATAAAGGGGGGGTGATAAGAAGTGTGAACCAGGATTGAAAGAGAAGTGTGTGTGTATGTGCGTTGTGCGGGCTGGCTGTATCTGCAGTGTGAAAGAAAAACAAATCAGAGGATAACAATGAACTCTCTTACCCCCATCAGCAGAAGGGGGGGGCGGGTGAGGGACGACGTGGCATGGGCGTGGTGAGAGGGGGGAATAACACATTTACAATGAGGGCAGAAAGACACTGCAAGATCAATATTTAACCTGCGCCAGCATTTTATGAGCAGACCTGTTACAGATACTGTGTCGGGCATGTCATGGAAAAATACGTAACGCGCACCATGATAGCAAAGCGGAAACGTGTCATGATCGCAGTACCGGATTTGGAATGTGGCTCTGTCCTGAGGACTCGGTATAATAATAGCAGCTGGAGCGTCCCCAAAGACAATTGACGAGCATTACGTATTTGATTTGGTTACAATACAGAGCTGTGTAAATCCATCCAGTTAACCAATGCGATTATTTACACTTAACCGATTGTCTCCTGAACTAAAACGAGATGAAGAGCTTTACATATCCCCCTCTATTTTATTAAATGGGAAGTCAACCCCCAAATTTTCGTTGTGCTGGTCAAAACATAATGTTCTGATTAACATTTAGCTTATGGAATATGAATTAAACAGGCATAATCCACCTGTTTTTACCCATCTCATGATGCGGCCATTTTGCCACTTGCTGTCGACTGAAAATGACATCACAGTCGCCAGGTGGCAAAATGGCCGCCAACTGAGATGGCGAAAAATGGGTGATTTTTGCTGCTTACTTCATATCCCACAAACACAATATTAATCAGAATGTGTTTTTTAGACTCGTGGTGGCACATATAACATATTATCGTAGAGAAACTTTGGGGTTTGACTTCCCTTTTAAGGACATAAACAGCAGTATTACATCATAAATCATTACAACATAAGTCTAACGGCACAGTTAAGTCAGTATTTATGGGAAGGGTAATATTTATGATCATGGGAGGATTTATAGGTAACGCCATCAGAAAATTCATTCTTGTCAAAATAAAGTGGAAGCGCGCAAGTGTGAGCGTGTTGATGTGTTGGCAGTGTGTCATTGGGTTGTGTGTCAGACGACCACTTCTCAGTCATATGACAGTCCTCAAAATAAATTGAATGCATCAGGTTCAGTTACATGGCATCCAGAACACAGTCAACACACCACACACACACATTTATTTTGGACACTATTTAAAAATGTCTTTTCTTTGTTTTTTGCATGAGGTATTTTCATTTTTTGTTTTTACATGTAATTTATAGGTTAGCTTTTGGGGAAAATCTAACCTAACCTTTAATTCATAAAGATTACTAAATATCAGGGATGGACGAATATCAATACATAATCGAGTACTTGTAAAGTATGGCAATACCAGCCACCGATGGGTAAAGCAAAACGCTTTTCTAGCTGGCTAAAAAAAAAATGCTACTTGCTATGTGAAGAGTTTGGTTATATGTGGGGACAAAAAGAGACTTGACTTGTGTACTGTACACTGGTACTTAAACTTACGAGCTCCAAATGGAAGAAAAGGTTTGACTTGGAAATTACTCACATTAGGACAAAGCCACAGTCTAAGTGTCTGGTCCTGCAACGGCCTCAAAGGGATTCTTTGGCTCATCCGCACATACCAGCGTTGGCTCTTGGATTTAACAGCGGAAAGCCACCAACGGTTTCAATAGGGCCAAAGCGAACGGCAACGAGGACTATCGAATCGGATTGTTGCGGCATGGCGTAACGGCGCACTCTCTTCGCCTGCATGCGCAATCCCCCCCCCCCCCCTTCTCTCCGACGCAGACCACATTTCTGTGCAGTGAGCAGGGGTTTACATAAACAGCCATGGCTTCTCCATTGAGGAATGAAAGTCGGGGCCCGATGGCATCAGATAAGGTCTGAATTAAAACAAACAGGGCCGCTGTTAAAGACACGTGTACGTGTTGTGACCGCCGCCTCCATTCACAGTTTGACGTGATGCCGGGAAGGACACTCGGGAATCCTTTCATGTGATCGCTCCGAAGGCAGAAATGGCAAGATAGTGACAAATCAGAAGCCCATCTTAAACATTTCCCTTGCCATTTCTGCCGGTTCCACGGGTGGTCCGAAGAGCGGGAACTGTACTCGGGTGCACATTATTCACATTCTTTCACGATCATGCCATTTTGTTTAAAACTCAGTCCCAAAGACAAATCTGCTGCTTCCCATATTGAAGAGAAAGTTAAATGGTATTTTAATTCCATCTTGCTTCTTGTATTGCCATTGGCAGTCTGTGTGAAACTGCTCACAAACAAGAAAACAAATTGCCAAATTAGTTGAAGTTGAAAAGGGAACTTGGTCAGATAAGAGCAGTGGCGGAAGCATTTAAGAAAGAACCCCGACTTCCTTTCGGGCAGGGGTCGCCACCATGGTGCTTGCTAACACCAGGTCGCTTTCAAGCCCACCAACCTGTTCTAAAAATAGCTCACCAGTTAAGGGACATTGTGATTTCCGAGGAATGATATAAAGTGATCATTTTGCATTATTTACATATCGATTACTTTCATACCTTGTTATTTAATCATAATGGTCCAGAAAGTGAACATATGGAAGAGTTGCTACTTTGTGACCGAGTATCGGAAAACTCGTCTCGGGCTCGATTAAAGCAGTCTGACCTTTAAGGGGGCTCGGCTATGTTCGTTTCGATGTTAGGCGGTTCTTACAAATTTGGTTGCGGCTCTGCGACATGGTACACACTGTTCCCGTGCATAACTGCCTCTTCCAAACACACACGCAGCTCACATACGTTGGCTGGAAGAGAACCGGTCGAGAGCTTTGGAGATGAGATCCAGCAGACGGCAGCGAGTGACGGGGGTGCATACTGATTGGCGTGCACACAACACGCACACACGCTGACAATAGCACAGGCATGGTGGGCCACTTCAAACGCATTCCACAACGTGCACGGCATTGCCGGAAAATGCCACTGTGCTCTTCAGCACCGACAAACACAAGCGCTCGGAGGGGACCTTCTTCCTTAAGTGTGTGTTTTCAACCAGCTTGGTGTTAGCAATGAAAAAAAAAAATAATTCAACTTCCTTATTGTCGCCACCTACTGCTTCCTGACCTTTCAATTTACACACCCCAGCTTCCTCATTTAGAAACCAGCCACAGTCAGTATAAACTAATGTTATTAACCAATACCAATGGGCTAATAACCACTGGTGGTTTTGTTTTGTTAGGATCAAAGCGACGTAAACGCACCACGGGAGGGGCCGTTTGAAAATATTTATTCATAATTGGACTGGGCACAAAAGAGGACCATTTGGTTATTCCCCCAATTTTTTCCTCTGATTTTTAAGAACTGATAGGAGAAGAAAAAATCTGACAAGGAATTCGGCAGACCAATTTTGAGCTGTGTCGATATTTGAAGAACATTGCCTAGTAATCATCTTTGTTAGATATTGAATTCATTATCCCAAGTTGTCATCACTCGGTTTATTTAAAAAAACAAAAAACAATGGGCTTTTGACGAGATGCTCTTTGGAGGATTTTTCTTTGACCAAATCAAAATGAATGTATCAAGAAGCCAAACCAAAAACACCCACATAATAAAAGCTGTTGACATAAATTGACAATACGGAGATTCGCATTGTAGTCAAAGTCCAAATCGTCATGGAGAGAAATGCGCATCGACATAGTCTGTCTTTCCGATTTAGAGCAATGTTGATCCCGTCACTTGTTTTTCGTAAACAGATAAGACCTCAACGAATATTTCATTGATTGACAACCGTCACGGCGAGAGCAGTCGGCCTTTGCTATGCAAGCGGACAGAGGCGGTTACAGAAAGTCAGGCGGTGGAAAACATACATAACATCACATGCATAAATACACACTGGCTGAGAGGAACAAGAAGGGGGCCAGGCTCCGGGTTGCACAACTTGTTTTTCACAAGTTCGGCCAGGAGACAGCTCAGCAGTTACTTCAGAAAACCGTTTGCTGATAACTATGGCAAACAAGCCCATCGAAATCTATTAAAAACAGCCTGCAAAAAAAAATAAAACATCTTTATGACATTATCTAGGACCCGGCTCATCGACGCCGTGGCGTGGTGAATTTATCAATTCGGCTTCTCCTTATACCAAGAGTGACGTTGAGCTATCAGAAGGAAGCATTCTTAGAACGGCATATTCCGAGTATTTTGGTTGTTGACCCCCGCACCCTCTTAAGCGTCAACATCTCAAGAGTGCCAAATATGGTCACTAAGCGGAGAATTGAGTAAATAAGGCGCCAGAAGCAGCCAAAGGCATGTACCCCACTCCCCTAGAGGGACACACAGAAAGAGAAAGAAAGAATGAGGAAGGAGGGGTACAAGTAGCCCGCCCGGTCTCATAAGACCCCTTTCAGGGGCCTCTGCGCTGTCTGCATACATGACCTGTGTGGTGTCCACAGCATTTGCTTTGAACCTGGCCAGAGGAAGCAGCCATTTTAAGAAATTCAGGGCACAGTCTAAATAGCAACACTTGGCTGAAACAGGCACGCACTTGTCACATTATTGTGGTTCGCTTTAACTGTACGTGTGAGCTTTAGGTTCACGTCAATTTGTTGTGGACTTGCGCAACACCCTTTTGAAACTATCTCTAATGAGGCACTTTCTAACTTGGAATATTAAAAACACGTTAATAAACAAAAGAAAAGAAAATATACTATAAATTCAAAATTAATAGACAGAGGATTGTTTGCCTTGCCAGGCAATTCTATACACAAATAGAACCTTGGAGGAATTGCTACAAAAATAATCACATTATGATGTAAGACATTCGATTTGATAACAGAATTTTCGATGATCAAAGCAAGCCTTTGATGGAAATTTACTAATATTAAGCAACACATCAATGTTAAATCCATTTTATAGATTCAGCAGCGCCAATTCTTAATTGCAGTTGTCCCCAGGCACTTAACATTTGGTGCATGTTTACAATCGAGCTTTCAGGATAAATACAGTTAGTCTAAATTGACTAACTGTTACTATTTCAAAAAAAAATACCAATTTGCTTTGTATAAACTGTTTTTTTCTCCACGTACTGTTGATGATTTTCAGTCATCGGGGCCATGGTAACCAAAGACTGAATTGAGAGGAATTTACTTCTTGTTTGTTGATTTTTTTTCCTCAAAAATGTGTAAATATGACTTTAATTGCGCTATCAAGCCAGTTCAACAAACAAGAGTTCATTAAATGTTTTTGATTCAACTATGTCTGGATGATTTCGAAGATAGACATAAAGAACACAATATTTAGCAAGAAAATTTGTATTTTTTTAAATCAACACAGTCACAGTAAATTAAAAATGACTGAAAATTATGCTATTAGGCCAACAATTGATATTTAGTCATTATAAATTGTGTTGAGTAACAATTTTATGTATATGTATTGATGGCATGCCAAGAGAATTTGAACATGAGGTTGGTTCCATGTTTTTTATGAAAGAACATCAAGGTGTCACGTGTGTATTTTTATTTTTTTTAAATCCACCAAATAGGTTGAGAAATAGCTGTAGCACGTTACACCACATTCACAGAAAGGTTGTTATCGCCGCACGGTTCAGATTAGAAATCGTTTTACTCCGATCAACTCCTCACCCTCAAATTCATTGATAAAAACAACACATGTCCTCGGTGGTTTGCGTGAGCGAGGGGGGGTAGTTGCCCGCCCAAGTGTTTTCAACCTAGGATGGGGGATAATCCGCCGCTTCTCGTGCGTAATGTGTTTACGTCGTGGCTGTTGCGGGAGCGTGCATGCGCGCGCGTCGCCATGGAAGGGCCTAGCTGCAGCGCACGCTGGCCCGCATCTTGCTACTCCCACTTCGAACCCGTCGGAGCGGCCCACCGCAGGGAGGACGCTTCGACGCGACCGCCTTAGCGGGGACAACAGACCGCGTGGGTGGAGTGGCGCGTCCGTGTCGTATGCCTCCGAAAGTTTACGCAAGAATAGCAATTATTGGCGCGCAGCCACGCGCAGCATAAGGGGGGAACAAACATAACCTTTTGCGCATGCGCCATGCATATCAACACGGCTTGATCAATGTAGATAGAATGCAGTAAGTCTATAATCGCTGTAAATCATTCATCGTGTAAAAAAAATAGATATCATAAGACGATTGTTTTTAAATATTTCTGGTATTTTTAAATAAAACTACTTTATATTTTTCAAACATACTTTATGATTATTCTATCGGCGTTTCAATTTTATTAGGAAGCCAACTATTTGTTTTATTATGGTTCACTTATTTGAAATGTACATTATTTCGATTTTTTACATGTCTATTAAAATCAAGTCACATTTCTATGTGTTCGCAACCGAAATGGACAATCTAATAAAATACTAAAACACAAAAAGAGCGTGTACTTACTTTCTCCCTTAATAAATCCAGGCTGGCATATGATGCAAACGATCCAAAGCACAAGTTGTGCACCCAGTTCAAGCGTCCACCGCCTCATTTTGACGCGTCAAACTCAAAAACTCCAATGTGGACACCTCAAAAAAAAAAAAAAACCTTAACCGATCACTTTAACCAAGGGCCCACTCGGCCCGGTAGTAAACGAATACCCCCTGGTCCGAAGTCGTGGTGCGTTCCCTAAAAACGGTGCTTTATGCTTCTGGAGACGAACGTTTGTGTCGAAATGTTCATTTTCCATAAGTGAAGGCGACAGTCCACCGTCATGTGCTCTCTTCAAGATCCTTTATTCTATGAATCGCAAGAAATAAAGTCCTTCCCTGTATCTATCTCCACGGGCGTAGAGAGCACATTCCAGCGAGATCAAACTTCCTTTGGGCAGTTACGTGCAGGAAAAACGTGCCTGGATGTGGAGCTGCGACTATGCCGTGAACTCCTTCACCCCCTCTGAGGCAGCAGCAGCCAACGCCGTAAAAAAATAAAACGTCCAAGACGGCGCTGGGAGCAGGGGGAGGGGGGGGGGGGTCTCTAAAAGGGCAAACGTGGAAGCTAATTGTCTCTAGTTCCACTTAGAAAAGAATGACGGCGACGTGTAGGCTAAAGTGGGGAAAAAGTCGTACCACGCTGCCCGTTTCCTTTCCTTAGATTAGCCGATGGAAGGAAGGAGGAGGTCGAGAAGGAGGAGCGGTGGAGCTAAAGCTAGCTAGCTAGCCAGCTAATCCAAAACAAACCAGCTTTCCGCGTCGGCGGCGGAGTTGCAATTGAAAAAAAACCCGTCGAACGCGCGTCTCGATGTCGGCGCTGATCACAGACAAAATGAGAAAAAGGAAAAATAGTTTAGAACACAAAAAAAGGAAAAGACGGGTTAAATGTAAAAGTTCCCGTTTGTGGTTGGTTTTCTCTCCGTCAGGTTGCCCCTCTTTCCGTGTCTCCTTGCTCGAGGATCTCGCCCAGTAAACAACTCCTGCCACTCACTCCAGCTGGGCCAAACGCGAGGGAGGTCCACAAAACGCGGAACGGACTCTGTTCCCTGAATGGGGCTGAGCCGCAGTTCGGATCTGGATCGTCTGAATCGAAGGGAATAACTCCGGTGGTCTTTTGTCAAAAAGCAAAACAAATACGAGGATCGTTTTTTGGTTTGCTTTTTGTTATAAGGTGGCAGAGTAATTTGCGGTGGAATTAATTTTATGTGTCAAGCATTTTGAGTTACATGAAGCACTCTACAAATTAAAGTTTGGCTGATTAGTTGATATAGACGCCGGTGGCAAAGTACTATTTTTGTCCAAATAAAGCTCACTTCAACTTACCTGCATTTACTTTGGCAAAACAGCGCACCACTTTCTAGATGAAGTCACCAAAATGTCCCCAAATGGTAGCAAAATACTCTATTTGTTGAAATAACATAACACACCTCAACATAGTGTCACAAGATTGCGGCAAAATTACTTTTGTCTAAAAGTTCTTCAACTCCCACTAACATTGTTCCTTGGCACCAAAATACCACAAGTTGATGGAAAAGCACTACTTATGCCTAAAGGTTCTTCAACTCCCTTTAACACTCTTAGTCATAGTCATCATTCAACTAGTTTATAGCCAGTTGTTGATGTCCTGCCAAGTAGAAGAATAAAAGTAACAAATAAAACATCCCCCTATTTTTTGTGCTATGATTGCTTCTAGATTGTGGACAAAAAAAAATGGCAGTACGAACATTGCCTGCCGCCTTGGCCTTGCAGCCAGGAAATGGAACACCTGCCTGAAGCCAGGAAGGTGCACACTATGTTCCTTTTAGATTTGCATAGCAAATATTCAATTGTAATGAAACCTGTCCTAGCCAAGAAGCTTACGTCATCACAACAAAACCAAATTTTCCTTTCTGACGCTCTGGGCCAATCAGGTGAACCTACGTAAGAATGGATGTGAAAATATGAACAGAACATCGACTCCTTCCCACTCGCATAGTAGGGGTGCTGTTTGTGTGCACGGATGGTTACACGCTGGCCTCGGCCCGCCGAGAGCTTGTGGAGCGGGGCTTGTTGTTTATCTGAGGAATGTTGTTACCCAGTGAACAGAGTAAATGAGGTCTTAGAGAGATTAAATGTCACGGGTCTGAAGGACTAAGGCCAATGGAATCTAGTCAAAACACATCGCTTTGCGCTCACCGTGCTGTCTGACGCCTACGTTCAGATACACACGGCTCTTCTTTGCACAGGTACTACTTGCAATCAAATAACTTGGAGGAGATTAATCTACTGCAATGCTCTCTTGGAGTACATTTACAGAGGTGGCTCTAAAAGTAAACGCATTCAGTTGATTGGATTTTCGGTCCAACAGAATATTTTGTCTTCAAGGCAAGTCGAATGTGTTCATGAAAGTTCAACATCAGAGCGAACGGGATTATGTACGGTTAGCGGTTAGCTTGTTTGATTGACAGTGGCGAGGTTCTGGGTTCGAGTCTCAGCATCGAGATTGCATGTTCTATGACTGAGAATTTTTTTTTGCCTTGGTTGACGTGGAAGGCTCAGGAATGAGATCAGAAGTAGTGTTAGGCTAATAAGGGTGAGCTACAACATGTCCGACAAAGATGATCCTAAACGGACAAAGTTCATCTGGATTATCCTCTTCAAAGGTCTCCCTTGTTTAAGTGCTTTACATCGCTAGCTTCTTGTATAGGTACATCGTCAACAGATCTCTTCGAGCCGCATACTGTATACGACCAAAAAAAAAAAAAAAGAATGAATGTGAAATGATCCTCTTGTAATCCTTCTCAGCTCACGGTGAGGTTAGCGCGTGTGTTATTTATTGGTTTTGACCCCTCGGTAAACTAATCACATTGTAGAATTTGACCCCTGACCCAGGCCAAGCCTTAAAGATTAGTGACCTAGGTGTATTATAGCTTAAGTAAAAGCCCCCCTTCAAGGCAAGAAGTGTTCTGATGTTTCCGATAACAATAAAGACAGCTTTGTAAAAATCCTGTCAGTTGACTAATTTACTGTTTGGCTATAAGTGCGGAAAATATTTTAAATACCGATTAAACAAATTATACTCTTGTCTTTCTATAATTGCAACAACGGTAAAGACACAGAAATGGTACACATGTCAAAAATAACACTGGAGCTGTCTGCTATTTTGTGAATACAAAGTGGCTGCCTCCTCCGGGCACTTAAACTCACATATCCCCCTGGTGTATTGCAACAACATAATGAGGCTCTCCCCCAGTGGCATTAACTATAAAAACAGCGTGAGTGACAAGGAAAAAAGAGTGTCATTTGTTTAAATTAAAAATAATAATAATAATAATAATGAAAAGAAACTCGCAAATATAGTTTTCATGGAAAAGGCATACTAAGCAAAAGGACAAAAAAAATCCTCTATCAAAAAATGGAATTAGAATCTCCTGAAAAGATAACAGATGAATGAAATTAATTGATTTTCAACACAATAATAAAATATATCACAATTACAAATAAAATACATTTAAATGAATAAAGAAATATATACAATGACAGATAGAGTATATTGGAAGTGATAAAGTTAAACATTGGTGTGAAAGTTGATAGCACTAACGTGACAAACACGACTATCTCAACACAGAAGCTCGTTTGGGACCTGTCGTTTCCTTTGGCCGGGTACTTTGTGTCAATGCTGACAAGTGCATTGTGCAGCCGCTTCCATGATAAAGTCACGAGATGTACGGCAGAGTTTTTTTCAAAAGGAAAAAGTAGGGCCTGTTCTTTCTCTGTCACTCTTCTGCACGTCGTGTGTCCCCTGTGTGCACGCACACACACACTCACACAACAGTACTGTCAAGGTCATCTTTTTGACCTCTTTATGAAAACATAAACCAAACGACCAGTGGTAGCTCGTCAGGAGATGGCGCCAGGGCGCCGCCCTAGCGACCAGCCAAGTTATTGTACATAAATATTGATAAAAATTAAAATTAAATAATAAAATTAATATTTTTAAGAAAACACTGATGAATATATGTTTAACACGAGCAAAATAAATAGCATACACTTATTGATGAGTAGAAATGGTGTCTATGGTGTCTCAAATGGTGCCGATAAATTTGTAAAATGCTCAGTGGCTCCTCATGCAATACACACCTATTGAGCATTGTGGTGCCAGTAACGATTAATCGAGTAAAGCCAACATTTTTTCCTGTCTGGCCCCAGTGGCTCTTTCTTTCAACTGGAACTTGCCCCAACCAATATGGCTGCCAAAACTACTTGGCAGCCATATTGGTTGTGGCTCAGCCAGGATCCTATAGTTTATCTAGTGAAGTAACTTCCAAATATTTTAAGAGGACATCCCGGGCCACATGGCAAGAACAGATATTGTAGATTTATGGAGCTGCCTCACCCATACAGGTTTGGTGATTCTCCTAAAAAGAATTATATTTTATTTTGACGCCTTCATTTTTAACATTAATTCTCAGGGATGAGAATTCCGCCGTCTGTTCTTTCTCACACGCTGATAGGAGTTCCCCGAGGCCAAGTACTGAAGGGCCAAGAGATCCGTTTTTATCACAAATCATGGCCCAGCCAGCTAGAACCTCAACGTCCTTCCTCGCCGGGAGGATATGTCACTGACAGCTTTATCCACGTATTGTCACAGCGACGCATTGGAGGCAGCGTGAATACACACGGTCAAGGTCAAATCAATGTCGCTGGTTCCTCAGAGGCGCTGACTCGGGGTGAAGGCAGAGGAAGGTAAACACCATGTATGTGTGTGCTGCATTACATCAAACCTTTCCCCACTCAGTGGCAAAACAAGGACACGCTTGTTTGGTTGCTTCCTTTCACACGCATGCACACGCTCCAATGATGATTTTACATTAAGGGGGCAAGATTGCCCCCCCCCCTGCCCCAAATCTATAAGATGGAGCTTTGGTAACTTTTTATAAATTCACTGGTTTGCAATAGTTCATTTTTCAGCTTGTCTTGAACTGTTTGCCAGCTCTCCCTGACTTTCCTCCGCTATTAAATTATTATGAATTATCATTATTGGTAGATGTAGTTTAATTCGTTTCGTGACACTGAGCACGCTCGTAACTCAAAATCATCAAATCAAATCATCCTTCCTCAGTGAAGTAAATGGAAATTCCATTAATCTGTTCCGGCCTTGCATAAAACACAAAAATACCTGCGTGGATTTTCTCTGGCAACTCTAGTGAGGCGATAGAAAATATATAAAAAGAGCTGCAAAGTTAGAAAAATACAAAAGATGAATGATGGTTTATGTCTTTCTCCTGGCTTTATGTGAAATTGGAAAAGGTCACTCTGAGAGCATGTAATGAAAAAAAAAATCCCATGATTCCTATGCCACAGTGACATCCCTGACCTCGGCCGTGCCCTCTCTGAAATGTGACGTGCTTCAGTGATCTCAAAAGAAACGTTATTAAGCTATTTTATGAGGGTCAATCATATTTCACTGCAGCAAAACTTTATGCTCGCAGAAAGGTTTTCAAAAGGGCGCATCGCTCACGTCAGAAGTGACCTTCATTTGCGCTTTTTTTAACTTACTTGCTTATTCACACTTTATTGTATAATAGAGACACACAACAAAATGAGACCAAGTGCAAGAGATGATAATCACTTAAATTTAAACTAAATTATCTTTAGCATTGATTACCGATCTGAATCTTAAGGGCTTGTCAGCTGTTTGACAAACGACCTCCAGTTCATTTGCGTATGCGAGTGCGACCTGTTCTTTTCCGAAGCGGAGGATCCCAAGTGCAGGAAATCCAAGTGTGCATCAAGTCCTTTTTCCAGCCACACTATTTCAACTTCCTGCTTCTGCTGATTTTACGACAACGTTGCTCCGTGACCCCGCTCCTTCATCGGATCCTGAAACTTCCCACAACGAACATAATAAATCGAGTGTTTGTTGACATTCTCACACAGAGTGGGAAGCTGTGGATGGAAGCAAAGTTCACCGAGGGGTCCGGAAGGCCGCAGACAATTATTTCCCAATAGAATTGAATGGAAAGAAATACAGGGTCAAACAGGTGCCATTGTCTTTTGTTCTTTATGCTTTGAGTAATATTTTAAATCATGACGTCACTCACTTGGCAAGGTTTAAATGTGTGATCAATCTAGCATGTGGCTCTGGGTAATCTGAAAAGTACAAGCAGTAAAGAAAATGAATGACTTCATAGACATTGGAAATGTAAAGCCAGGTGTTTTGCATACAAAAAAGAAAGAAGAAAAAAAAAAAAAAGAGTAGCTGTAAGCAGTATTTGTGACGCTCATGCTGTTTTTCGGACCAGCTCAGCTCGACTCTGGTCTGAGGTTTGGGGCAGTCAGTTTTCCACATCAAAATAGGACCGCAGGAAACGACAAAAACCATGGCGCATTCAACTCACCGCACCGAATGAAAGGTCCTGGAAAAAAACAACAATAGAGGCCAAGTTTTTTGTAGTTTAAGTAAAGAGGAAGTATCAACAAGTATAACAAATATTAGTGTGTGTCCGTAGTTTGGTCAGCGGTGCATTCTAAAAATGTTACAATCTGTTCAAGGAAGACTATTTGGAAGAAATAGAGGGATGACCTGTCCTGTTAGCCGATGTTTCTGAAATGCTCCAAGATGCCACAAGATGGTGCCAGAGTGCTTCGTAATCAGGAAAGTAGTACAGTAATTGGGAAAAGGAAGTATGCTGAAGGGATATCTTGACAGAAAGACAAGCGTGGTAGGTCAGGGATGAAAAATCAATCCAATGCTAAAACCAATAAAAACAAAACAAACATTTTCAAGAAAATAAAAACAATAGGATAATCAACAAAAGTAAAAACTGACTAGAATGAAAGGGGCTGGAATGGAGTCATTTTATTTGAATTATGTTCTATATGTGTACAAGTGAGTCACGTTATATGATAGAAAAAAATAAACTTGTACAACTACAGTATTCGCAGAAGATTACTTGACACCTTTAAACAATATATAATATGTCTTTATGTCTGTAAAAATTTCTGGAATGTCACATTGAGACTTTAAAGTTGCTTGTGACCTTGGAGAACTTTCTCTTTCTATTTTAAATCAAAATGTAAGATTTTTTTTTATTTTACACTTGATGAAAATCACGGACCATCTGGTTGGCCTTGACATTCCATTTCCGTGGACCAAACATCAGACGGACCGATGACGTTGAAGCTCCCCTTGAAAAAAACCTTGGCCACAAAGATCCTCACAAATAACAGCCCAGGAGCCAAGGATGTGGCCTTTTTTTATAAACACACACACACACACACACACACACACACACACACACACACACACACACACACACACACACACACACACACACACACACACACAAATATATTTTATTCAAAAAAGAATTGAAACCAAACTGTTATTCCTGTGAAATACATTTTTTTTGTAAATTGAATCTAATAAAAACTTTATATTTTCTTTGTTTATAGGCACCAATAGAGTATTTAATTTTCCCACATTTTTTATGATGCCTTTTATCAAGTTTTGCACAAAAAACAACTAAATTTTGAGTATACTACTATATAATTTTTATATTTATATTATATTTAAATATAAAAATATTTGCATATGTTTTTGATCATACTCTATATTTCTATATCTATATTAAATCTGCATATAAAAAATATATATTTATTACACTATATATATTTTTAGATTTACATGATATCTACAGAGGAATATGAGCATTCCACAAACGGAATACATAATGTAATCTTTTTTTATTTTTCCCACAAGCTTTTATTACTTTATTTTTTTTCCAAAACCTTTTCAAGTATTTGGCATAGATTCTTGATAAAACTTCAAGGAGTGTTTCTTCAACGTCCCAACAATTCCTTTAAGGCCAACTACAAAGAAACATGATCTTATTTTCCCAGCTTGAAGCCTGGTTGGAGGACCCCGTCCACCCTCCCGCTGGGAGAGTCCCAATCACTACAAGGTGAAGGAGCAAAAAAAAAAAAAAGTACAAAATTAAACCTCTCAGCGGTGCCCCGTGAGCTCCATGTATCAAACATGGCGGCTTTGCCCTCTCTGGGGACTTTTTGAGCTGCGCAATAGTGGCTGACAAATAGGTTCAGCGTATTAACCCTCGTGTTGACACCGGCTGAGAACACAACATGGTGGGGGGGTGACTTATGGCTCAGGTCTTCGGGGTGCAGTAAACATACGTGTACACTCAGGCATTACACAATCACACCTTTTTTTTGTCCGGTGGTGTCATGGCAGCCATCGTAAAGAAGCACATCTGTACTGAGCCCTCATTAAGGTGCAACGGTTGAGGACAAGCCACAGACACACACACACACACACACACACACATGCACATTCAGCACATAGCGTCAAGGGAAAGCATAACTGGAAAATGAAAACAAAAACAGCACCTGTGGAGATGAGAGATGGAAGAAGGACGCCCTAGTTTGCCCCACAAGCTCGCCAAGTTCTACCACGACGTGTCTGTTGAAATGCTGCTTTGGTGCTTTGCTCAAGGGCACCGCGAGAATCCATGGGAAGTAATCAGTTATCCCACCAGCACTTCCAAGCTCTAACCATCCAGTTCCAGAGCCAACTCCAAATCATTAACTGTGATGCCGGGACAACTGGACCACGCCAGGTATTTATTTTAGGAAGTCTTGAACCTGCAACTGTGAGCCACACTAGAATCTTATCAGCAACAAATCCAACTTTTATATTTTGGTCTGCGACGGGTCTCGAATTAACAACCTCAAGCCAAGTTCTTGGAGGATGAGCCACCACTGCAGAACATTCAGTTGCTCATGGGCACCTCAGAACTGTTCTGGAAGTGAACAGAACTTTCTTGCTACCAGTGCCAGATTCCTTCTGGTCTCTGAGCCAGGTCCTTAAGGAAGAGTGACTATGGCAGGTGGATGTGTGTGTGTGTGTGTGTTTGCACATTAACTGCAGGCTTTTATACCCCAATTCAGTCATTAACATTCTACAGTGTGTGAAACTTGAATGAAATTGAGTGAAATGAAAACAGAACATTTACTCTCTTGTAAAGTAAAGGGCGTTGTGGGGAAATAATCCCAGTCTCTGTTGGAATCCCAAATCGTGACTGAGGCCAAAAACGAAATTAAAACGACCGGCGACATGGGCAGCTCCCCTCTTGCTTAACAATGTGTTGCAGGATAAGACTTATTAGATTAGATGAATACTCAAAAGGGCACACGGTCCACACTGAGGAGCTACAGGCCCTCGAATAGAACGATAAATAGAAAGCAAGTTATGTTACATGATGACTAATGCCCACCATTAAAAGGACAGACTTCAAGTATTGGATTTCATTACATCAGGCCGTGTGTATATTTAAACAATGCAGTGCCGTCATTTATTAAATATCACTTGGCTATTTGTTACCACTTTGGCTCCATAATAAATAAGGATATCTTCTCAGAAGATGGCTTGGATTATAGGGACTACAAATTTACGAAGCGCAATTATGTTGTACAAATAAGGGCACGGAACAAGAGGCAAAATAGAATGGTTATCAAGAATAAGGTTATAATTAGAGAATTAAGTCACTGGCAGACTATGAGATGCTTAAAAGTGCTTCAAGAAAAAAAGTGATAAGCATTATGATACTTTAAATTGTTTTCTTGCAGTAGGATTAGTGTTTTGGATTATACTTACAATATTACAAAATAACCGATTATTCGGTCTAGTCAGCCAATAAACAGCTGAATTTAGGAATTAAAGAATTTAAATTAAATTAAAAAAAGAAATACATTTATGTCACAATAATGGAAAATAATCTTTAAAATTACAAAAAAAAAACATTTTAATTTATTGGATAAAT
Organism: Syngnathus floridae; assembly: GCF_059516105.1. Lineage (NCBI taxonomy): Eukaryota > Metazoa > Chordata > Actinopteri > Syngnathiformes > Syngnathidae > Syngnathus > Syngnathus floridae. Next base: position 8,130,214 of record NC_142425.1, read on the forward strand.
AATTGTAAGCAAAAGTCGGTTCATCCATTCAATAATTGTTAAAACACTTAAGAGTTGCATAAATTTCTTGTAATATTTTGTCTTTATCATATTTGATTATCATTTTAGTAGTATTGTCAATACCTTTTGTATTACTGTACTCTCCTTTGCAATTTTGGAACTGAGAATACAAGACGTAAGCATGACGCATGTCAAATGACTCGCTGAATCAAAGAGGTGATGCTGGGGCATCCCTGACTGTGTGGCCAAAATAAGGAGTGTGTTGGAGCTAATGGGATGACCTGAATGTTGATGATGATCCTCTGCAGTCACACCATCTCTTCGGGCCTGCATAGCTGGGCTCCTCGCAGGAAAAACACCCTCCGGGGTTCTTAAAATACACGGCAAGAGGTCCAAGTCGAGGCCCAGCCAAGCGTGAGGTAAGTGAGGAGGAGAGGAGGGGGGCTCACTGCAAGCCTGGACAAGCTACAGTCAAGCCACGCAGTCCTGATGACACTGACAACAGGAAGGGAAGCTGGAATGTTCACCTTCTGGAAGCTTTTCCAGCACGTTATGCCTGCAAAGAAAAAAAAAGCGTGGTTTTTCCTGCCTCTTAAATGGGAACAAAGCGCACATGTGCTTTGTGGGCCAGCTGCCTTTATTTAGCCATACCTCAAGCCTCAGATCACTTCCAAATGAGAGCTTGGTTTGGGATGCGTGGTGGAGGTCACTGAGGTTATTTATCTGTCATTAGTCAGAGACCACGCCTGACGCATGCCGGCCGGCCGCCATACTTATTGTGGTGCACAAACAATGCACTCAAGATGTGACATCATTCTGAAGAGAGATTCACTCACAACCTGAAAGGAGCACTCATGTAATAAACCAGCAATAATATATACATGGACTGACATACTGTATGAACCGTAATCCACTTAAAATGTGTAGCAAAATGTCAGCTTTTAAAAAGATTACTAGTTTGGTCTGCCACAAAAAAAAAAAAGTTAGGGGCCAAGTGACCTTGCGGTCCCCCTCCTCTCGCTCTGCCAGTGGTAAGGAGTGATTATTGGCTTGGGCTGATTTTAAAATCTGACTGCCCTTAAGCGCATTTGAACAGCTCAACTTTAATCAGAAGCACTTTAAGTTATGGCAGGTATGTGTTTCAATTGTTAATTCTTCAAAACTGCCATAATGACACATCACAGTGGTTTTTATTTTCACTTCTCCAAAAAATTGCAATTCTTTTTTCCAATTGTGTTTTACAAGTGACGTAAATAGTGAGACTTTTTATATTCACTGAATGTGTGTCTATGTAATGTGTTCGAGCCAATCGCTTCTGCTTGTTGAAAAATGATGATGGCAGAGCAAAAGAATTGTATCACCACTGCTCCATCTGCTGGATGTGGTGACTCAATGCCTGACCTACCTGCACATCTTGTTTAAATAATCAACAAAATGAAACGGGTTCTTCGTCTGCCAACATCTCACCTTATTATAAGTGTCCATGTACGATGCCTGTTAGTAGACATGAGGATGAGAATGAACATCCAACCATACTGTAGCCCTATGGGCCTATTGATGATTGCTTTAGAGCAATAAGTACAGAAGTTAGACTTCAAGTCTACTAAAAGGGAGCGCTTGACCTGAGGTGATATTACATTGCATCACCCATACAGATCTGTGGAGAACTTTGAAGTCTTTGAGGGGGGGGGCTTCATCATCTGAGCCTGGGGAAGAGTCTGATGAAGAGAATCATGCTGATAAAGGTGAAGGAGACCAGGATGAGCATGAGCCACAGGAGCCAGTTGACTGACTTCTTGGCGTGCTGCTCCAGACGCTCCGACTCGGTTTTCAGCTTCTCAAAGTTGACGTCAGCTTGATGCATCGACTGGCCCAAAGTCTGCAAAATGGAAGGGAAGGAACAGACCATTCAGTGAGCCACACATCGGCACTGTTTGTCAAGAGCAACCCAGTAGCTGGATAATAGTATTTCTGAACTATTAATTTGAAATAATGTTTTTATTTAATGAATGAATAGAAATTTTGATAGAATGTTACATTTGATTAATCAAGTAATCGAAAAATAAACTGAACCCACTTTAGATTACAGACCAGATTGTTGTTCTCAGTGTAAGAAAATGGTTACTTGTGTTGTACTGCCCCCTAGTGTCAGAAGCAGACACTAAATTATCGACTACTTTGCTTAATGTACCTGATTGTCCTGCTTGATGATGCTCTGTGCAGCCAGAGTGTTGTTTTTCAAATTCCTAGCAAGGTTGAGCATGTCCTCAGCGATCTTCTCCTGCAGGTTGTGCTGGTGCTGCAAGATGGCGTCCAGCTCGGCAGCCGACTGCTGCTCGTCCAGAGGCACACCCCTGAGGCGCAAGCAAACATTGAGTTCCTCTTTTTTATTCTAATGGGGCTGATCTAAAACTGTAGAAGCCTAATGAAATCATTTACCTTCTGTTTCTCAAATCTGTTTCTGTGGAAACATAACAGCGGTGTGTAAGGGGGTGTTTTATAATCAAAATAGTGTTTAAATAATTCAGTTGATATAATATAAATGTGACGCTGAATTTCATTTGAAATTAAGACTTACCTTTGTTTGAAAGGCCCTGTAATGACAAAGAGGTCATAATAGTGGCCGTGTTAGGAGATCAATCTCTTTTTCTAATTTTAATTTGAAGAGAAAAACAAAATGGTGGACATTACCCACTACATAGTCATTCCTACCGTGCCAAGCAGCTCATCCCTCATTTCTCCCGTACATCGGGCCTTGGTCTGCATGTGAACGGTTTTAGTCGCAGCCATCCTCTCGTTGGCTATTGTGGGTGTTCGTCCCGGAGCGAGGAATTGATTAGCTAGAGCCTTTTCCGTTGGGGATGACTGTGAAGCAGAACAGAAGAGTCATGAATTCTGAATATGGATGGATTAAAAAAAAAAAGCAGACAGCCATTTCGAGAGGTGAAAGGGTGATACATTTGTGGAACGGTGTCACTGACCAGCTTCTCTGCTTCTAGAAGGCCTTTGAGAAAATCCACCTTTCTTGTGTATTCTGTGAGCACCTCTGGAGTGGGTTTGCTGAGTAAACAATATTGATAAAAAGAGCAATATTTGTTAAATACTAGGGGTGCATTTAATGAGAAAGACTCCTGTAACTATTGAGCATTTAAAATGTGCAAATTAACATGATTTATAATGAATCAGACTGCAATATGATTATGTTACCTCATGCTTTTTCTCATAGCCACCAACATCTCTTCCAAGGCACCAACATACTGAGAACAAACAGCAATTAATAGACTTTTATTTATATTCGTGTGTGGAGGTGTACCTAATAACATGTCCAATTAGTGTATGCAATTATGATAGAAATGTGCTTTATTCTAATATTATGAACAGGAATGACAGCTGGAAAAAGATGCCTTAAGTACGGAATTATTTAGGTATACACCACCAGAGGGGTGAGGGGTTACAAGTAAAAGTAAGGGGATAAATTGATAACCATAAGTGAAAGGTCGCTCAAGTCCAATGGCATTGATGACAGTGACGACGTGGCTAGCAGAGAGGCTAAAAGCTAACAACAGACATGCTCAATTTTGCAAACGACAGCGTCAAACAAAGCACAAAATATTTTCTTTCACCACCCCTTGTTGCGTTACTTTACCTTCTCCAACCTCCATTCAGTCTCGCCCCGTTTTTCCGAAGCCATTGACTCACAGCGAGACAATAACCGGACGAAGTTGATTTCTAATCTGGAAGACATGGTAGAAGGCAACTGGGCGTCGCGCTAAAATGACGTCACACATATGCGTCGTCGTCAACCTTTCTTGAACAGGTGTACTGTAAAATGTAAACAGTCAACGATCATGTAATACATGATCAAATTTAAATATTATATATAATACATATCAATATAAATTACATATAAAATATATATGATTGTTGTGTAAACTGTTTTGTCATGTTCATTTACAATTGACTGTTTAATCTGTATTTAGTATTGATATGCACCATACCATTATAACATCTTCCCATTTAGTGTGAAAGAGAGGTGTCTGCCAAGGGTAAATAGTTTTTATTTACATTAATTTTTATTAACATTTAAAAAATACTGTAACTAGCCTTGTGTATAAATAAGCCTTGTGTATAAATCTGGGCCTGCAAAATATTTGACCATTGCATGAGGGGTGCAATTAAAAAAAAATAAAAATAAAAGTCCAGAGGGTTCGCTGCTTCTACTTACCTCAGTTAAAAGTGAAAGTTGATGGTAGGTGACTAAATATGCAAACTTGATTGCTGGTCTGTGTGTCTGGTGGCAGTCTCCACCTAATAATCAGGTTTGTTATATAAAGTGCAATGACAACTAACCCGATCAAAACATACAACAGCACTGGCAGATGTTACAAGCATCATGTTCTGTATTTTCATGTTAATACTAATAACCGTTACACTTGATGCCATTCAGTCCCAACCATACACTCTCTGTTAACAAACATCATTCAACAGCAGTCAGAGAGGAACATTAGTATTAAAACAAAGTTGGCCAACGCAACATTGCGGCAGAACATTTCTCATTCTCAGGTGAACCAACGTTCATTGTAGAAAAGTGAAGTCAAAGATACCATGGCGTGGTTCTTTCCCCTTGGCGTGGTTTGTGTTTTTTTTTCCTTTTTCATTTGAAAGAAAAAAGTGGCATGTGCTGCTCACGTCTCCTGTTGCTACATGAGGGCAACAACTTCCTATCTGATGTTTGTTGTCCAGCAGTTCGAGTAGACAATGTGAAAAACACCTGAACAATCGGTTACAACGTGAACACAATTCCAGAATTTGTACAAAGAAAAATGCACAACTTTAAACAAAACAGGTGAGGAACCTTTTTCCCTTTCGGGCCCATTCAAAGAAGATGGAGAGGCAACCATTCACAATCAGCCGGTACATTATCTGCGACTCCTTATTGGGGCTTTCTTTCTTTTTTTTAATAACGTCTTATATGGGACCTGCTGTGTGTTTTTTTTTAATGTGCTATAAAGATGGCAAAAATGTTTAAGTATTAGGAGCATTTGTTTGTTAAATGTTTTCTGGCTTTTAATTTGTTTTTAGAATTGCACACTCAAGTTCTCTTGTGGAACATTGTTCCCCACCCCTGCATTAACAAAACAATAAAAACAGAAGTTTTGTATCATTAAGGCACAAACTAGTATATTTCAGTGAACATGTTGGCTTCACTTTTTCATTCGGAGAACTACGAAATGACAAAGTGCAACAGGGAGCTTAAATTAGCACAAATGATTAAGGGAGGGGTGGGGGCAAAGACATTTGCTCGTCCACCATTAGGAAGCTACACAACTTCTGTCCTGGCTGAACTATAAGTACAAAAAAAAAAAAGTTACAAAAAGGTGCATGGCAACATGTCCAGTTGTGTTTACTGTCAATTAGTCTCCACAGGTTTGTAATCTGTGTAACTCCCAAGTCAACCAAGTTCTCCTCCTGCATATGTCTGGGTCAGAAGAGCGACTATGGTCCCCCAAGACTGGCGTCTTGTTGCTCAGGTGACGAGGACACTACCGCCGTGGAGAGGGATGAGGAAGAGGAGGAAGCGGAAGGCGGGCAGGAGGAAAAATGGGTCAACAGGTCACACTCGGGCCTGTCGAAGTAGAGCGACTGAGTGCTGTCTTTTCGGCGGCCTGGTTGCTCCCTTCTTCTCACGAAGTTATGAAAAGAACGCTTTTCGTGTGGGCAGGAAGCCCGTCTCGGACCCGAGCTCGCGGGCTGGGCGAGGACACCGGGAGGCAGTTTCACCGTGTCCGGGATGACTGGATTGCGACGTTGCAGCTGGTGCCTGCAGGTAGCGTTGGAGGATTCGAACATTGAGGAGGAGCTGGACACAGAAGAGGAGGAGCCATAAGGATTGATTTCTCGTAGACAAACATGTCCACCAGGGAATGACGATCTCTGTGCCAGGGGGGATGGCTTGGCTGGGTGCACTGGCCTGCAGCTCCTCTGCTGAAGGCCAACTCCTACCAGAAAAGAGGGAAGATTGAGAATGAAGAAGGATCCTTTAAAAATACTTGCTACAACATGAGCTATAATGACATCAAGGGTGCTCAGGATCATGCAATCAATCATGGTTCATGCAAAGGCTCATTATGGAAAATATTTGACATGCAAAGCGGTTTATTATTGGACAAAATCTATTATCAGACGCTTCATTAGGTACATCAACATTAAAATAAATATAATATAAATAAAAATACCACACACTTATAATACAATACATATTTTCTCAAAATAATTGAGCAAGTGATGCAGCCAAAGTAGTACTATGGCCAAGCGGAACAGGAAAAATATGATCACACAAAGTCATACAGGACAAACAGGGGGAATCTGCAGTACATATTTTTTTCACATTGAAAGTGGGAATATTAGTAAAATGATCTGTGGGAAAATAAAAGTCATCCCTCTCCGGCCCTATCTCGTAACTTGATTTTTTTAGAAAGCACCACACCGAAGAAGAATAACCCATCAGAGAGAGGCAGAAAGCTACAACACACAAGCAAAACTTTCCTCATCATGTTGGAGGAGATGCAAAGATAGCGGAAAAAACAAGAAGCTTCAAAATATGAGTACTATTAATACAGAGGACACATTTCTCCATTGCATTATTTTCCTGGGAGAAATCTTTGCATGTTTGTTTTGTGCCATACATGCATACACACAAACAAATGCTGGTGGGCGAACCTGCTTTGTTATAGAGCAGACGGCACCGCTCCCATCACCATCACTGGTCCAGACCTGCACCAAAAAAGACAGGAAGGGCCCACCCCAGCGGCCCCGAGGTCTGGTCAGAAACCCAGAGGCAAGAGAGAGGGAGCGAGAGAGAGAGAGCAAGAGAGACTTGACAGGACAGAAGAACTCGACGCTGACAAAGAACTAACCTTCGAGCTCAGAGTTGTGTGCGGAAGAACGCTGCTGCTCTTCCAAGAGGCTTTCAGAACTCAATGAGGCTTCTGAGTCCAAGTTCTCCTGATCTGAACCGGGCTGCTCCATCTCTGGTAACCGACAGGCCAGATCCTCTCTGGAAAAGAATTCACGTTAAAGAATCGAAGGACACGCAAAGACTGAAAAAAGCCATGGGCCGATATCACTAAGAGGGAGCTTCTGGTGTTTTCTGTCACCGTCCAGCTGCAGCAGAATCGGTAGAATCGGTGAAGTGGTCACACATACCAGGACAATAGGGCTCTTTAAATGTTCTTCCTCCATTTGATATCATTTCCCTCGCTGGTTGTACATGGATGTGGCATGTCAACAGCATTGTGTCATAAGTGATAAATTGATTCCTAAAAAAAGTTTTATTGTTGCTTTTATTGGGACTTGCAAACTGAATCAAGCTGTTAAGTGAAGGCCCACCATGTGCTTGTAAAACATTAGCAAGAAAAATGTTCTTGTCATTGTCCACCCTGTCAGCAAGCTCACAAATTGTGTTGTTTGCAAGTGAATTGTCTGCTTACTATTATTAATGTATAAAGAAATGCGTGAGCTTGACCAATACTGTATATATAAAGTCTCAAAAGTGATCTTAACAGTGATAAAAAATCAAGCAAAAATAAAGCTTACTTCTCCTGTTTGATGGACTTGATACGTTCCACCAAGTTCTTCTCAGCCTCCGAGTCTGAGTCCAAAGGCTCGTTCTCTGGGACAGCTTGGAGATCTGTACTCGCCTTTTCGTGCACCTGTCAGAGCAACACGGCACAATTATTCAACAAATATTCAAACAAACTCCGCACACAGTATGGCCTGCTAAATGAGCATTTATAGTCCTGTGATTTGGCCATCCCCAAAACTGGTGGAAAAAAATATCAATATTAAATGAACGTTTTTTTTCTTGAACATGCATAAAGTCAACCAACCACATGGTACCATGACCCAAATGTGAAACAGAGATACTGAAATAATGTTAGTAAAGAAACACGCCGGTTCCTACATTCCTACGTAATAAACTTACAACCAATCAAAACCACCAGAACACATGCACCTTTTAAGAAAGATGAGAGAAGATGAACAATATGCAAGCAACCCCTTCCAGAGCTTTAAGGAGTGCTATAACATGCATGACAGTCCATCCATCAACTTCTGCAAGGCACACCAACTTCACAACAACTACAATCGTTTCCCTCATAGAACAGCAGCGGCACCTGAGGATAACCAACTACCAGAAACATGCAAACTACAACCAGTTAGTATGGAAGAGGAGGATTCTGGAGTGGGGTGAGTAGAAAGCAGATGACTAAGAAAAAAGCGGGTGGAACGTCACCCGCATCTATCATGCTGTGCTCTAGCATGGCAAACAAAGTAGCGTACCACACGGCTACGTCTGCTAGATCTACTTGACCGGGAGAACTGGATGATACGTACCACCACTCCTTTGTAAGGAGCTGAGAACCTGAGGGGTAAATGCCAGCACTAAGGAGAGACAGGGAACATGACCTTTATTAAGCATACACCCGTGGAACAGCGGTACCCAGTGTTCTTTGAGAGTCAAAAGGGTGACTAATTAGTTGGGGAGATGTTAACACTCTTTTTCAGAATACACGGAAGGTAAAAGGGCAATGAGATTAAGTTTCATCGCCTCACCGTGTTCTTTCTCTTGAGTTTGAGCTGGTTGACAGCCAGAGCCTCGGCGTACTCCAGCTGCTCGATCTCCTCCATCTTTTCATTGTAGCGTCTAATCTGCTCACTGATCAGCATCTCCACACACCTTTGAGGAAACAGTAAAGAGCATGAGGGTGAGCTCAAACCATATTAAAAAAAAAATCTTCCGTGTATCGTGGTCTTACGTGGTGGTCTTGGCGACGTCTTTCATGCTAAGAAGTGGGTCAGCGCCATCTGGGCAGCGGAGGATGCACGGTGCAAAAACAATGGCCAGGGAGTTTGGAGACATGCGGTTGTGAGCCTCCTCTTTGCAAACCCTGCAAAAACAAGTCGAAAAAGATCAAGATGTAGATGACCTCAAAAACAGTTTCAAACAAATGATGGGAGTGAATTTAGACCTGACGAGGTGGAAGACCAGCCTCTCCAGTGTGTTGAAGTTTGCGGTTGGAAGCTCCTCCAGCACTTTGTAGATGGCGTAGAGCTGCTCCTGCTTATCTGGGAGCTCTGAATTACAAATAAGGCAATGAAACAGTATCCTTTAATAAACGTGTCGAAAGATACCAGCGATATACATTTGGCCACATTACATCCTACTTTTTCATAAATTTTGTTGTGGGCATCAGACAACTGAAATGGTAGAAAAATGGTCATCCCCCTTCTCACCTACTGCATGCAGGAACTCATTATAATGTATGAAGGTCATCAGTGGGTCGGGCAGTTCCCTCAGCCACTGTTTCACCAGGCCTGTAACTGTGTGAATGGGGTAGTCTTCAAGGCACACGAGGTGGGGATCTAAAAAAAGAAAAAACGAATTGAAGCGAACACCACTTTTCTTATCGCATATTTGCATTAGCACCACAGTTGCACAGCGTGAAGGTCACTTTACCGTTCTCCAGCCGCTGGTGCAGCTCTTTCATGCGGTTAGCTGAGCCAGATTTGCGGTAGATGCCTTCCGTATAGAGGCCCTGCATCTCCACGTGCTCCAGCATCATCTCCAGGACCATGGGAACTGGGTTCTTCTCACTCACCAGGTGACCCACACGCACCCCAAAGTGCAGACCGCCAGACTCCTCGTCACTCTGTTGGAGTCACCCCGACATATGGTTAAAGCCCAGCCCCCACTTCACCCCAAGCTCCTCCCTATCTTGAAACAAACCTTTTTGGCGCAGAACGTGGAGCAGTCGGTGACTATTTTACACAGGCACTTTTTGTGGCACACCATCTTACAATCTATAAAAGAGAATTCATTTTAGTTTTGTTACTCTGCAAGATTTCCCGCAATTAATTATAAATGAATACTCACAGCTACACATGTAGGCTTTCTCCATCCCCCAGATATAAGAAGTACACTGGTCACATGACTGCATGATGTTGACCTGATAGTTGACGAACACGTGATCCAAGGGACTCTCCATCTTTCGAGACAAATAGAACCTCAATAACAAATCATGTCACATAACAAAACGGATGCACAACTTTGTGGACATACGCTTTTATCTTTCTTCCGTCGCTTCTTCCGAGCTTTCGCGGGCTGAAATAAAATCCCAATGAGTCACTAAGACAATACGGGTAAGGGCAAAATTTGCGTTTTATCACCTTGGTGGGCTCGGCTTCCTCTTTCTTCATTTCCCCTCTGATGAAGCCATCTAGCACCGACTGAAAGAGGTTGACCACGAGCTGGACTTCCCCTTTTTGCTTGTCACCGGCCAAGTGGATGACTTTGTTCTGGTAGCCTGTCATCAGACCTTTGTAGCCAATTGTTGGTTTCTAGTTGGGATGACCAGGAGAGCCGTTGAGGAAGACAAAAGGTGGTGAGGGGGAAAAATAATAACGACTTACGGGGAGAGAATACATGGCTTTAATAGTCTCTCTGAACTGCATTGTAGCTGTTACAAAGATGGCCTCTGTGGCCGACAACGATTTCCCCCTGGAGCGGAAATCGTTGACCTAAAAAGGAGGCACAAACAAAACAGAACATATTTTAGTAATAATACGCAGTAAATTCCAAATGAAGCAAGCGTCATTTTTTTTTTTTTTGTACCTGGTTCCCTAGAAACTCATCAAGGTGCCGCAGCTCATTGGCGTTGGTGATCTCTCGATCCAGCGAGGCGTTCCACTGCTCAGAAACGCGCGTGGCACGGCTAATCTTGATGGTGGGGTTACGGCCCAAACTTTTATTGGCACGATCTCCTTGGGACTGGGAGACAGGTCTCGCCGAGTATCCATACGTTGGGGCTAAACGATGGAAAGAATGTTGACATATTTGTCGTTATAAAAAGCCATCGATTGTGTGTTGAAAAGATCCCGTCTAAATTCTCAAGCTCAATCCGGGACTCTTGGAGAAAACCTCATCTGTTTTCACTAGGCCTGCTGCTAAAATGGTCAATGTTTTCTCAGAAAGCAAGCAGGAGGATTAGTTAAGACCCCACGAAGAATAATGATAATACATCTGTGTTTTCTTTCTCACTTCATGAAGTGTGACTGAAGTGAATGGCAGCGGTCCGGCAGAAAGACGACTCAAAAGTCAGTGGAAATATATTTGAAGCCCCAGAAATTTTTGAACACGTCTGCATGACGTTATTATTATTTTTTTTATCAGCACAAGGCTGCTTTATGAGAATAACCACAGAACCGCAAATTGAATTTATTGTGGCGGAGAAAATGTCCTTGCTGCCGAGTCCAATATGCCACTTGTTAGCAAATTTAAAGACCTTGTGAAGTGACTTAAGAGATAATTGCTGAAAATGTGGAAAATCTGCAAACTATGTAGTTGCACAAGATACAGTTAAGCTATTTTACTGATCGTTGGGAGCTTGGCTTTAACAGCGCTGTGAATGTGCTGTAATATCTATCATCTTCATTTGCCACATTTATAGTAAACGACCTTGCAAAGTCTCACATCTGATAAAAAAAAAAGACAAATAAGATGAAAATGATAGAGACTTGCAAATAAATCATTTACCTTCTCCTACTGGCTTTTCGTTGAGAACCTGCGCAAATGTCAAGTCTCCATTGTCGGGGGTGTGAGGCTCCTTATGTGGTCGCTTTTTCAAGATCTTGCTGAAGAAACCACCTGGCCTAAAGGATTGACATCAGATTCTTTGTTAGAAATGCCTTCGTGTGCTTAGCGAGGATTTCCAGTTACCTGTCTGGCGTGGACGGGGTGGAGAGAGTTGAGTCCTCCTGGGTTCTCCTCCTGATGGAGCTTCCTTTCGAGCTCTCTGGAGACAAAATAATCTGTGGAACAGGGCAAAGAAGATTTCAAAAGTTATAGAGAGGAACATACTTGTAGAATGATTTGACAATACCTCTCTGGTTAAAAGAGCACCGGCGCCCTCGGAAGACGGAGACAAACTATCAAATGAGGAGGAGGCTGTCTGACTTCTGCAAATGAAGAAAAAAAAAAAGCTTAATATGTTATGGAGACATTTTATATAACACGTCGCAACGTCAGCAAACGTACAGCGGCTGCTTGGACCTTCTCTCTTCTCTATTGTGAGTCGGAGGCGAATGTTCCCCATCAACGCTCTTTCCCTTCAACTTCTCCGACTTGGCTTTGATTGGTCCGTGGCTGCGCTGCAGGCTCAAAGCTGCGCCGTCCGCCACGGTTTTCTCATGCGGAGAGTCAGCTGGTTGAAGTGCCAAAGTAGTTGGACGAACGACGACGGACTTTGAAGACATTTTGGTGTCCTTCTTCCCCGCTTTTTCTTCCTTCATCTTCCACGGCACGAAGGTATACTGATCGAGCTCCTTGCTGTCGGCCCGTTCTCTCTGCCTTGACGCGTCGGGCGGTTTGCTCTTTGGAGGTGATGTTTCTTCAACACTAGTCGCTGAGGTTGAAGCGGCTCGTAAAGTCTCTCTCTGGTTGTGCTCCAACCCCCTCCTTCTCCTCTGCTCTCTCTTCTCTTGATTTTTCAATACCTGGTTTTTGGCTACGGGATGGACAAGTTTCTGTTCCGCATTGGAAGTGGTATTGCTGGAGGTCTGTTCTGAATCAGAAGAAATGGAGACCCCAGTGGATGACAAAACATGTTTTGTATCCTCCTCCTTTTCATCTGGCTGGGGACCAGCCTCAGCCAAAGTACCGTTGGTCTCCAAACCAGACCTGAGAGGTAGGTGGTCACAATTGCTTGGTTGTGTCTCGGGTAGCCAGTCGTCGTCGTCCTCACCCTGTTCCTCTTCTGTGTGGGAGCTTGAAGCCACCTCCTCCCCATCGTCCTCTCCTCTGTCCTCATCCAGCATCTCCTCTGTGACCAGTTCTATATCTGGATCCTCTCTGGTTTGAGGCTCCTTTGCTGGTTTCCCCCCTCCCTGTTCTATTTCTTTGACCTGGGTTGCTTCCAACGCCGCCTTAGCTTCCAGTGCTTTTACGATTGCCTCCTCCTCCTCTTTTTTCCTCCTCGTTTCCTCCTCTTCAGCCTTTCTTCTTTCCTCCTCTTTCTCCATTCTTAACCTCATTTCCTCTTCTTCCTGTCGCCTCCGTTCCTCCTCTTCCTCCCGGCGCCTCCTTTCCTCTTCTGCCTTTTTTAATTCTTCTTCTTTTCTGCGGCGATCCTCACGCATAGAGTGGCATCTGGAATAATGACGTTACAATGTTTGATTCATTTTTCCTCCAGAAAGTGAAATGAGTATCCCTTACCTCCTTCGTGCCGAGTGCCCCCTGACAAGGGCTTGTATCTTGGTGGCACCTTGTCTTTGGCGATGATATGTTGATCTTTGTCGGTGCCCCCTCCAGACGGCCTGGATAAGAGTGGCAGCCCGCCGCCTTTGTTCCTCTTTGCAGTACCGACGCCATGAACGCTAACAGGAAGAACAAATCAGGGTTACAATACTTTAGATTTTTTATTAAGGTTATTTTTTTTTTTATTTAAATTTACCTGGATAACGACGGCCGATTGTTTCATGTCCAGAAACTCCTTCCTCTGCAGGCGAGCTCTGAACCAGCGCTGCAAGAAGATGATCTTGCGCATCACATCCTTGTGCAGAGTGTCCTGCAGCTGTTGACGCTCGAGTTCTTTCAAAAACACCTGAACAAATAGCAAAAAAGAAATAAAAAAAAAAAATGCACGCATCGTATATTTGAAACAAACAAGCATGCAAAGATGAACTCAACACGTACCTTTGTTTTGCCTATCTGGTACGTGGTGTGATCCAAGCCCATCTTCTTGTCAAGCAAAGCTGAAATGTCTTCCTTACAAGCAGTGGAGTTCTTTGGAAGCAAAACCCTGAACTGCTCTAAGAATTCCTACGGATGACAAGACAGACATTTATGAAGGTACTATTTTACAAACATTGTCAAGACACGCCTGACAAAAAGGAAACTTGACGTTACCTGGAATGTGTATTTAGCTCCATAACCAGACCTCCTGATTCGAACAGTTTCCAGCATTCCGGTGTAACGTAGCTGCTGGAGCACCAAGGCCTCATCGAGATACATCTCCTTCTGCTCATAAGCAAGCAGAGGAGGGAAGGGAGAATAAATGTTGAAAGGATATAAAGGCACTATGGGTGTGGATTGATTGAGAAATATAAAGATTTCAGTGAAAGACTCAGCCATAATAGAAATGGCGGATTTTAACAATAGGATTTGAATATTACCACAATTAATTTATTGTACCTTTTCGGCATTGGAGCGGATACAGCGGATGAAGAAAGGCTCTGCTCTGTTCAGAGTCTCCAAGAGTTTGGTCAGAGATGTCTATTAGAGAAAAAAAAAAGTATATATATATTTTAATTTGGCTGCCTTAGACTGACTTTGCGTACACAATATTACCTGGAACTGAGCACTGATGCTGGGGGGCTTCTTCTTTTTGTGCAGATGGAGAAGCGACTTGGTGGTGCGGTCATGTAAGGTTAAGCTTACAATGAACTTCAGGGAGCGAGAATCCAACAGGTTCTGCGCAGTGAGAGAAAACGTTTTCCCAAAAATCGTGATCAAAGCTAAAAGACTTAAGTCAGTTTTTTTTTGATACCTTGGGGATGATCTGTTTCTGTTTAGTTCCTTTGTTTTTCCTGCGGAAAAGGTCAACAGAAGATTTAAGGACGAGAGCAAGAGGTACGGAGGGGGAGTGACTGGAGTCAGGTTAGTAGAAACTCCATGCGCTCTCAAGTCAGTGATGAAATGCAGGCTTGCACCTGACGGGATTAATAAGAGCTGGAATGGATGAATGCAAGAATGATAGCAAGGGAGAGGATGTCGTTAGTTCCCAGCGACGGATGGGATGTCAAATTTACCCTCGGCATACACAGACAGACATGCTGGCTTGCTACCGGTGCTACATATGCACAACGTTTTCATCTTCAGTGTCAGGTTTCTAGAACTGACTTGACATGCTGAAGGGCCACTGCTTCTCACATGCCTTTTGATGATTATCCATGCCGTTTATGCAACCTTCACACTATCTGAGATCAAACAGGATGCTTGTTGACGTTTTGATGTTTGTATTATGCAGTCTATTTTCCTGAGCTGACTGCACTGAGTTTGGCGAGCTGCGACACCACCCAGTCTGTCTGCAGACTCACTGGAGGACGTGTCGAGGGAAGCGGAGACGACCCCAGGACTGCAGAAGCTTGCGCGGGTCCTCAGAATCCAGCTGCAAGTTCTTAATGGAGCTGATCATCTGCGCATGCATGTCTCTGATCACACGACACACACAAAGATACACAGTGTGGACGAGGGGAAATGGGAAAGCCAGGTAAAAGAAAAAAAAAATGGATGACAACCCACAAAAAAAACAACAAAAAAAACCAACCCAGTTTGGACACCTCAGAGGAAAACACACCAACAGTTACCCAAGATAGGAACACGCAGGGCAGGATAGTTGGGGGTCTGACAAACTCTGCTCATCCGTGAAGAATAACTCACAGACAGCACTGTCCATGTTTATTTACAAGGAGAGCACAAAGCATACTGAACCACCCAACCATGTTGCCATATCCCCTTTTACGAACACACACACACACACAAAGATCCAAGAGGGAATGGAGCTCGGTGGGGTATAATTCACACCCATGTTGCTGTAAATGTGCTGGTAGTCAACATGCATATGGCCGCCTAACCGGTTCCATGCTGGAGGGACTGTAAGTTGTGTTGATTCAATCCAAATGATTGGGCTCACCGCTGAATTGTGAGGTTAATTAACACTGAGACTTATCGCACAGCTGGTTCATGCAGGATTTTTCTATACTTACCCATGCGTGAGCGTAAAAGCAGGAGACAGGCAGGAATGGAATGGGCAACACAAAAATCTGACTAGATGGTGAACCTAACCTCTTCGATGTTGCAATGACAGATCGGAACAGGCCTGACTGATTTGATCAGAGTTACAATGAACTGTGAAGATCTGAAACCCAGATGTAAAATATAAAGTAATAAAAAATATAAATATAATAAAATATGAAATATAAAATAATGAAATAGTCCATAAAATATTCCACTTTCTTATATTAATATTATTAATATTATGTGTAAGAAGTTAGAACACTGGCAATAACAATGATGTTGGAGGAAAATTTTGCTATACTACCTTTCATATTCTTTCGTTATGGCTTCTAATGCATTTTAGTAATTTATTTGGCTTTTGAAATGAAAGTGAATTCAGAGAAGGAAGCAAACCAGTCTATCTATTGCCCAAAATGCGCGTTTGCTTTCCTTCCTGCCCGTCTGCCTGCCTGGCATCACGCGTTCAACCACTTCTCCTGTCCACTCTTCCTTCACTTACTTTTTATTCTCATAGCTAGCAAAGATGTCTTCGAAGGCCTCTAGAGGGCGCTCCTCTGAGTGATCAAAGTAGAAATCGAGCATAGAAGCTCTTCTGCGGAAGGGAGAGGAGAGAGCCACACACACACACTGGTCACCAAAAGGTGTCGAGAGGGAAAGGAGAGGGCGGGTTTGTGAAATGGTTCCTCTTCAGTTCTTCCCATAGCAGAGAGTAAATAAAAAGGCAACATAGAGCATCAAACAGAAACAATGCTTTCATGGAGGCTGAATTTTGTTATATGCTCAGGGATACTTTTGACTCTGAAGCGGGGGGAAAAAAGACCAAAGACCCTGACGCCACATCCGCAGTTAGTTACTCAGCTGTCCCCCATAGGGAAAAGATTGGACGGTTAGAAAACCAGTTTGACCACAACCAAAAAGGTGATATGATCATACTCCGTTTGTAATTTGAATAATGGTACATCTGTCCTTACTTGTACATTCGCTCTATTGGCGCGTTGGCCCGCTGAATCTCTCCCAAAGGAGTTCTGGAGGTTGGACGCACAACGCCTGCAACAAAGAAGGGGGGAGGGGACGGAAAAAAAAAAAATACAGGTGGATGAAAGCCATGTGACTGCAGCAATTTTGCTTCTTCTAAACTTCATTTAATCCGTTAATCCAGTTTAAAAGGTTTGTACGTCAGTGGGCTAACAATGGCACCAGAATAGTGCAGAGGATTGCGCATTTGGAGGAAAATGTCAGAAATCTGCTCGGGTCTCACGTTTGTGGCTTTAATATATTCTCTATGTGCTGACCCCGACGGCTTACTGGAGAGCAGAGAAACTGCAGAATTCTAAAGCTTCGTGCATGAGCTGTTTTAAGGTCTACAACACGGCTAACGTGCAACGCTTTTTTTCCTCTGTAGGAATGACAATGTTTTGATTGCAATTCAGATCCACTGATTATTTCAGACCAAAGCTACCTGACACCACACCTACCTGCAGTTTTGGCGGCCCATGAGCGCCCGGCCTCATTGAAGGCAGCCATGCCTCTGATGGTGGCACGCAAGATGCCCCAACGAAACATGGCCACGGGGTCCATGCCGATGAGCTGCCTCACGTACGCTCGGTCGCTGCTCCGCAATAACGCCACAATATCCGGACGCATGTGATCTGTGTTTTTTTCACGGAAATCCTGCGAGTCAAAGATAAAAATATCCTCAATATCAAGAAATTGGCGAGTTACTGGGTGATTTTGCCACCTTACCTTGATCTGATATTTGACTTTCCCAGCAAAGTGTTGAATGACGAAAGCAGGCTCCATGACAGGTGTGGACAGAAAGTATTTATTCCCCTGATGCTGCTGCTTGAATTTGGCTAATAGTGTCTCATCTGTGGCATGGGGGAAGCTGGAGTGCAGAAAATAAGTGAGGAAGTGAAACAAGTAGATGACAACAAACAAAAGCAATGTTGTTTTCCTTACTTGCTCTCCTCATCCAGCAGGTAAAGCAGGCCGGTGGGCTTCTTGCTGATTAAATGGATGCAGCCCACATTGTCTTTGTAGTCAATGTTATGCCAAGTGATCCCCTCTGCTTGATATTCCTCCTGCAGAATAAAACAATTCCAGATAACAGTTCTTAAAGAACCAATTCTAAAAATTCCATGTGAATTCATTCATTTAAAATTGTGTGTTTCTGTCAATGTGATAATAAAACAAAAATCCGCCACTCACCTGCTCCAGATTGAATATATGATTATTGAAATAATACTGCAGCTGCTCATTTGCATAATTGATGCAAAACTGTTCAAAGCTGTTGGTCTCAAAGTCTTCAAAGCCAAATATGTCCAGAACCCCGATGGACAACCGCTACGGGACGGAAAAGATACAAGGTCAAGACTGCACCGCTCATTTGGAGTGTGTTTTGTATCTCACCGGGACCGACACCTCCATGTCTTTTTTGTTAAGCAGGGCGTGATTAATGCGTAGGACAATCCAGTCAAATAAGGCGCTGTATAGCGATTTGGCCATGGAGTCTCTGGCTGTGATCGCCTGACGTGACAAGAACACAAATAACAATGAGAGGTTGTCTGTGCTTCCTTCGGATGTCAATCTCAAACAAATAAAATGCCCCATCAGATACCTCGGAGTGGCTATAGGGGAGAATCAGCTTGTCATTGACTGTCACCGTTTTCCGCTTTGTCAGCGCTTCAACCAGCAGCTCCTCTTTGACCTGAGGGAGACCACCGTGTTGAGTGCTTGCACACAGCTGACCAAACATAATCCCCAAACACACACAAGGGTTACCTTCAGAAGGTCAGAGAGAGTGGCCAAGACCTCCGGCGGCCCCACGTCCAAGCCCTCGTCTCGCCCATTTGACTTTCGCTGGTAGGTCACGTTGCCGAGGTACAAGATGGCCGAAAGCACAGAAAAAATCCTGCAATAAAGACATTTGGTATCAAATACACAATGTGATAAATGGAGGAACGCTGTAAACACATGACCCTTGATACTTAACTCGATGTAGCCTTTGTGAAATTAAAAAGGAAACTATGTATTTAAAAACACGAACATGTTTTGAGTAGTAAGAACAATTCCTGAACAAACTGCACCATAACGCTGAGCAGACACTTACTGTTTCTTGGTAGCTGGAAGGAAGCCAACCATCTCCATGGCCTGCTGTAGCCTTTCAAAGTCATGATGCAGGTCCTCCTCATCTTCAATCTTAAAGTTTTCCTACGGAGAACAGACAGAAGGGGAGTGTGAAAACACAAAAGTGTTGCTAGAAACCGGTTTTAATGTAATTATATGGTTAGGATGAAATTCCTTTTCTTCCTACCTGCTTGAGGTAGAAGTAGTCTTCAGGTGGCAACAACTTGAACTCTTTCCTTTCCTCCTCGGAAGCTCCCAACAACAGGTAGTAAAACACGTGGTAGTTTCTAGAACACAACAAATCGTCGATGAAGGTGCGACATCATGAAGCTTGCCATGTTTACAAAAAGGCCGCAAAGGCCAGACTGAGGGAGGAGGAAAGCAGTCAAGACCCTGTGTGCCCTCACCTCTCGTTCTTCTCTCTGGAGACGAGACGCGACTTCTCCAGAAGATACTTCTCCACAATGGCACTGTATGAAAGACAGAAGATTGGTGAGAAAGACAATTTACATGAATCATTTTACACTAAAGGTCACTGTGTGTTTAAGTCATGTAAGAATGGACTCGTAAAAAAAAAAAGGAGGAGACGTCAGGAGGGATGGTTGAAGCAATTACCCTTCCGATTGGATTATAGATCCTAATTACTTTGTGGCATAAATGGAAAATGCCTTGAAGACAATTTATCACGTCTTCAACAAAAGGTGAATGGACAAGTTGTGTGGGCTGATGTCTGAATGTTGTCTAAAGCTTTTTCCCATTCTTGTATGATTGCATTTACATCTGTGTTCAGATGTTTTGAGCAGCCCACAGTAGATGAGGAAGTGACGTGTACACCCAAACTATGATGGTGCGCCTTAACCGGAGGCTGAGGTCTGAGAAAAAAGAAGTAGCTGATAGTGGTTGTGGCGCAGGCTGAGAAAAAAGAAGTAGCTGATCGTGGCCGTAAGTTTATAAATAAATAAATAAATAAATAAATAAATAAATAAATAAATAAGAGAATGCACATGACCGTTCAAAGGGGATGTAATTAATTACTCACCCTCTCACCACTCCGGTTTCCAGGTAGTTAACCTGGATGAATTTACCAAAACGGCTGGAGTTGTTATTGTGGGCTGTCTTGGCGTTTCCAAAGGCCTGAGAAAAGAGAAAAAAAAAACACAAGAATGACTTCAAGGAAGGTGACATTATTTTGAAATCCCCCAAAAGTCAAGTCCCTGAAACAACCATAGCAGAAGTTTGCGTCACTGCATCCGATTAGAACCTCATTATACTCAATCATATGGAATTTCAAACCATAAATGAAAATGCGAGTATTAAAAGAATGTCTGGCTCACATTAAATCACTGCCACCAAAGATGCTCCATAGAGCAGGGGTTACATCTTGTTTTGAAACAGCAGCCCAGACCACTGATGTGGGTGGTATCATGTTCACAGCACTCTGTGTGTGTGTGTGTGTGTGTGTGTGCGTGCATCGCGGGGGCCAAGCATCTGCAACTCATTGCCCCCACTCTCCATCTGCCCCCTTCAAAATCTTATCACTCATTTCCCCTGTTCAGTGTGTGGATGTGTGTGTACGTGTGTGTGCATTACAGGTCAGTTGTGATAAATGAAAATGGAAGTGCCACCAGTGTCAGCCTGATGTGGCTCGAGCAGAATGAACCCAGCCATCGGGAATCACTAAGGGGGCCCCTGGTTTCAAGCACTGATATGGTAACCGAATAGCACTCTCTCTCGCTCTCTTTTTTATTTAATGATGCTCACATGGTTACAGATACACACACAAGTACAACAAAAGGCCACGGCGAGGGAAGTCGACTCTGTGCATGTTAAATAGGAACCACATTGTGTGCTCCCAAGCAGGGGCAGGCTTAATTTGTTACAGTGGTGTCTTCCTTTAGAGTCCATAGATTAAACTGGTGACCCATTTCTGTTCTTTCAGTCATTTTGCATTCACTAAAATCACAATTTCAACTGATTGGAGTACAGGTGAGATTTATCGCCAAATTGTGCGTTCTTTTCTTGACTCGGATTCGTTTCCATTGACCCAATTCTGGATTTTGTGTTAATATGCCCAGTTTGGCTATGCTTCTTGGCAGAGTAACCAGAAGGGGGATAAAACATGTATGGAAACCAATGTCATAATCAAGCCTTGATATTATGTGGATTAAAATCAGATATGATGACTCATATCGACCAGTGGCACCAGACAGACTGGAATTTCTCAAATGAAATGTGACAATGAGAGACTTTCTTGCAATATTCTGAATGTGGCTAATTAGTTGCGTTTGTGCACAAAAGCAAATTCTCGTACTGCATAATAGTTGAATACTACATACTGTACTATCACTCATATTTGAATATTCTTTTAAAGCCACATTTATTTCACTTGAGAATATCTTTTATCACAGAGCTATTCCGATTGACCTGATCTGGCAACCTTGCAGGCAAGTGTGCAAAACCCTGGGAAAGCTCAGCAAACTGGAGGCCTAAGTGCCGCCCAGTGAATACTAAACATGTCACAGCATCATCACAGCAGGCAAACATGCCCATGAGGGGGAGCTGTGATTGGCTCGTAGGCACAGCAGGTATGAGGAAGTAAATTGACACATTGTCAAAACCACGTTGAACTTTGCGAGTGGGATTGACATTTTTAACAAAATTACAGACTTTAAGGGAGAAGAGAAAAAAAAAAACCAGAGACACCAAACACAGTGTTGGTATGCATACGCCAGTTTGTCTTGTGTTCTGTGAGCCGGATTTTTTTTGGGTGCCAGCTATCCAGTACATTTCCACTTGAGCGCAGCCAAAGTGACCAGAATGAAGGCTCACATCCCCACTGAGCCACACACGAAGTTCTTGGAATTCAAACTAGGGGAGCTCTTTCACAAACACTTTGTAATTTATTTGTCTTGCACAACAATCAGCCCAACTTTTATAAAGTCATTCAAATAAGTCAAGTTTAAGATGCAAAAGGAGTTTTGAGCAATTTAGACAATGGCTGAATATTAAGCCTTATTATTTGTAACCCTGGGACAGTATTGCATCCTCTCAAGTGTGACCTTTAACGCTCAAGCTTGATTTAAGCAGCTCGGGGATTGCTGCCAAGGTTGTGACACTCACACCTCTCTGCAGACTGCATTGTCCAAGTGTCACCGATTCCCCCATTCACAAAACATCGGCAGGCTCTAATGGCAAAAGCGGGCCAAATCATGTGGTCAGTCTTGTTTCCTTTCATTTGAACGGATAATCTCTACAAATGCCTGTTTAACTTTACATGCAAGTATTGCAGTATGTAAATAAACGGTCACGCAAAGCTGAATAGCGATGAGTAAAAAGCTACTTTGGAAAAATCTACTTTGTTGGGGGTCATAGTCATTTTTTTGTTTTGTCTCCAAATATAAAAATGGCACTTCAGCAATTCCACACTGTTGGCTTATAAACCACATATGCATCATGCGTAAAATGCTGAGTGGTGTGACCGCTGATAAGTGACTGGCCAGCTGGGCCTTAGCTACAGTGAACAAGGGCACTTATCAAGATGGCCTCGCTTGAACATAATGCAGAAATGTTTCCAACTGAATTCCTTTTTTGGCAAATGGAGCCCTGCAATGTGTAATGAAATTTGCTATATTGGGATGCCTTTAAATTATCCATCACTGTTTTGGGGAGAATTTTTATGCATGAAAAGTCTTTGTGGTATCGGTACTTGGTATCAGCATCAAGAATCGAGTATCAAATATCACCACCTGCAATCACAGGTACTTCTTTGCCCTGTGCCTTCAGATGGTTTGGGTTTTCCAAAAAAAAAAAAACTGAATGAAGTTTTCAAGGCCTAGTTTTGGTCCTCTTGTGGTGTATCGTTTTACCAGACGAGAGCCATTTCAAGCAACCCCACCCATGTCTTCTTGCGTGGGCACCACATCAATCTTCAGCTTATGCTGTGGTCAAAGTACCACAAATAGGTCCCGAAGATTATTGCAGCATGTTGCTTCATGTAAGATGGGTTGCTACAAGAACTAACTTGTCCCTCACTTCACCTCATTTCTTAATACAGCGATTGCATTGTTTTTCTCGTGTATGGCTCGAGTGACGTGTCAGCCTAAAACTAAATAAAGCCAGTTATTTCCATTCCTATTCTCAATGCCACCCAGCCAGCTCAAAGAGAGATAGGAATAAGTGAAACACATAAAGTAACTCAAAGATAAACAATGGATCTGCAGACAGAATGGCCGGCCAGCTTCTCTGCTTCACTTCCTGAACCGTATAATACAATACTCTGGTCTATCCACACCCCCGTAAGGGTCCTGGCAAACGCTAAGGAGAACTACTGCCGTAACTTCCCATGTTGTCGTCGCTTCCTGTTAAATAAGGTTCCGGATGATAGGAACTCCCCGTGAAGTTATGTCTGAGTCTTATGGCAAGGGCTGCATGAAGGAAGCATGACTAAATTTATGATGCAGATTCCTCAGTTAATCTTTATGGAGCAGCTGATCTGTCTTATTTGTGTCCTCCAATGATGTGAAAAGGGGCGGAGCTTTAATGTGCTTCAAAGGAGCCCAGTTGGACCAGTTCGAAAAGATATACAGCGCTCATTGAGTGTGAGTCAAAAGAGCAGTTTAGAAGGTTCTGAGAAGACCATATTCATCAAATGAATGAAGAAAAAAAAGATTAAAATTTGCCGTTGACCAGTATTGGAGCTCGGCATGTAAAAGCAAACAGCAGCAAAGTCGGACGGCTGCTTTGCAAAGTGCTTTCAGCTTTGAGGCCATTGAGTCCAGCGGCACAAATAATGATCTCACCTCCTCAAAATGTGACCCGGGTCTGTAGAGCAAGCCAGCTCCCCCTTGTAGCTGCAGGGTAGACACGTAAAACGCTCTTTGCATTTTCAACAACTCTAATCGGATCAGTATCAAGTACAAAAACGTACTTGAGGAAGGTTTGAGGTTCTTTTGCAGCAATAAACCTGCTGAAAGAAACTCTCGGTCTCTTTAAATCTCAATTCCAAGTTGTCATCCTAGTTGAGTGGAGAGAAACTGCAGGGAACGTACTTAAAGGAGTTATTGCTTCCTCTGTAAAGAGTCTTCAGGTTCCCGTTAGCTGTGTTATTAGTTTGCTACAAAAGCAGCGAGATGGTGTCAAAGTCGACGTTCTTTTTTCCAAATAAATCTCTTCTTGGTAGAGCATGTGGAGAAACGTCAAAAGCACTCCACTTCTGGGTGAGAGGCAACTTTTCATGTCATGTTGCTGCAGATGTTCACGAGCCAGGATGATTGACAAAACTGGAACCCGATCTCACAAAGCTCCAGCCCGTCTCCTTGTCTCCCTTTGCAACCACAGATCTGGACAGGACTGAAACAAGAGTGCATTCTGGGAAAGCAATGGCAGCGGAACTCTGCTGATGGAAGGGAAAAATTTCTCCATCGGACTGACGCACATGAAGGGACCGAGGCTAAACTTACTCGGCTGCATCTTAAAGTCGCAGCACTTTTTTTTTTGCGAGTGCCTTTTGAGTGCTGAGTCAAGAAGGTCAAGGGACAAAAGTCATGAGGCGAATGACAGATGGCTGACTCGTGCCTTTAAGCGACCTCTTTTTTTTTTTGTATTTACTTCTTTTCTCCGATTGTATTCCGGTGTAATTCACTTAACTTACTTTTACAGCTCTGGCCTTCTCTTCCACATTCCACACATGGCTTTTCTGGATAAAGGAGTATTTTTAGCTCCGTTCCTGCGCGATATAAAACTGAAAATATGTGGCGATTTACTTTCAGCTTAGCACTAAGAGCATTTTGAGAATCACAATGCTGGATTGGACTGAATGAAATAAAGTCGTGTTGAACTGAAGTCAGACGTTTGAGTCCCATCTGTCCTCAGATTTTTTTTTTTAATTCTACTTCTGTGCTTCTAAAATAAACATTCATCCGGATCGCTGGGCTCAAAGGAAGCTCAAACTATATTGGGATTCATTAACACACACACAACACCGTTTATAGCGCAACAAAAGTTCAGAATAAAGTAAAACGCAGCAAAAGTTTCATCACTGTAGCGCTAAACAATGGCTACTTTGTGAATGCTGACAATTATTTCAAAATCTTCTATCATTAACATGGACTAAGACTGTTTCTTATTATAGGCAGGGGGAAAAAAATATACAAAATAAAGCCTACATATTCTTCGCCAAGTAGATAAAACGGAATAATAATAGGGCAGTCCCTTTTTGTAAAAGCAGAGACAGATGTTTACAAATGTCTTCTTGCCTTACAGATTTATTCAGAGAATTTGTTCATTTGACTCCAACAGAAATAGAGAACAGTCACGTGAGGGGTTAAAAAAAGAAGAAGCATTCCTTTTTTTTTTTTTTTTTTTT
Organism: Syngnathus floridae; assembly: GCF_059516105.1. Lineage (NCBI taxonomy): Eukaryota > Metazoa > Chordata > Actinopteri > Syngnathiformes > Syngnathidae > Syngnathus > Syngnathus floridae. The sequence goes on from NC_142425.1 coordinate 8,155,557, forward strand.
TTAGAGGGAGGCCATAGTTTTCATGGTAAAGCATTTAATGCTCCACGCCAGTGATCATATGTCCGTCCGGCCCGTAGCTGCAGCTTGAAAAGACATTTCCTTCTTTTTCGGTGGGGGGATTTTCTAACCACCGTAACCATCAAACTAAACATAATTATTTTACCATCAAATCATCTAAAACACAAGTAGTCTTATTCCATCTTAGGTTTCAGTCTGCAATGGAAGCAAGTGTGACTTTGGAGGAAGCATGTTTTTGACAATAAATGGATGAGAGCGATTCAAGCCCATGTGTGACATAAGGCTTCCTTACGCTTGATGAGGCAAACAGACGAGCAGATCTTCCTTCATGACAGTCTTTCTCTACCTACTGAGTGAGTGATGCACAGCCAGCGTGTCGTGCTCTTACCTCCAAGACTGGTCCGGCGCCAAGTATGGTCCTCTCCACACCGCTGGCGTATCCTTTCTGGCTGAGTGCAGTCAGACAGTGGATGAGAAAGTTGGTGCTTTGAGTCTTGCCCGAGCCGCTTTCTCCGGAGATGACAATACACTGGTTGACCTTCTTCCTGAGCATGGCATAGTAAGCCACGTCGGCAATGGCGAAAATGTGCGGCTCCAGTTTGCCCAGTTGGTGGTTTTCGTAGAGTTTGACATATTTGGGGTTGTAGATGGGTAGAAACTTGAAGGGGTTGATGGCAATGAGTATGCTGCCTGCGTAGGTGTAGATTTTTTTCTTGTAGAAGCGTGTGCGCAGATTATTTAGGATGCTGTCCTCGTTGAGTTTGGGGAGGTTGCAGAGGTCGGCAAAGTCATCCTGTGGAGGTGGGAGGAAGCCCCTGGCGGCGAGCCGCTGTGCCTCCTGCTCTTTGGACAGTGGTGGGAGGTGGACATAATGGATAGAGCCGTCATTGTTCCTCTCCTGGATCGCAAACAGAAGATACAAGTCTTTACTTTTCGAGATTTTCAGAACTCTCTGAATAATATCTCGAATCATTTAAATCTGATTCGTTGAATGCCCATTACGATTTTCCATGTACCAACACATTTATATGTCATAATTGTCGTTGAAATCGCAGTGTAATAAATGTGCATGAGGACAACTCCATAAGAGACCTGAAGTAAGAAGTAAAAGCCGAGGCTCTGCGGGTGCTGCTCCTGGGCTTTCCGAGGCCACAGCAGGAACCTCTGCACTGGAAGATCTCCGGCCTCCAGCACCCACTCTTCCCCTCCACTCTCCTTCACCTCTGCCAGCACATACAGGCGGCCAGGGTCCAGCCCCAGTGCCACGGCAGCGTCCGAGATCACAGAAGCTGCTGTAGCATCCTTCTGCACTCTGATTGGTTAAGAAAAAAAAATTAATTGTGTGAAGGGGGGAATGACTGATGACATTGATGGCGATAGTCCACCTCAGGTTGCAGCAGGTGGATGACTCAGCAGCGAGCCGCGGGTAGATCTGGAGCAGGTACGAGCGCCCGTTGTGATCGTTGGTGCTCGTCAGCAGACCTCCTCCCCCCTTAACTCCGCCTGCACTCGTTGCCATGGCAGCGCTGCCATCTCTGACATTCATCCTGAGTCAGGGGGAGTTGCCTCAGCATGCCGCAGCCACCACCTCCTTCTCGCTACAAAGCACCTGCAAGAAAATAAATCACACTGTAATTTACAATAATAATTTACGCAGTGACATACACGACGTCATCGACCAAAAAGGATTAATCATTATTAAATGAAAGTAATGTGTTTCTTTTGGCAGAGCTATTAAAATTGAATTAATTTAATTTAGTTTTATCTTATAAAATATTGGTGTGTGATCGCATCCAATTGACAATCCCTGTTTTTTTTTTTTTTGACGCTAAAAATACACATTACAGATGACACTTTAGCCTCAGTTCCTGCTGCTGATGCAGCAAACAAGTCACTGGAGTCAGCTACTGCACAAAAGCAACCGTGAAAAAACACACAAGCAAAACCACAAATAGCGCAATGACGCCACAATATCGGTATTTTTCTTGACAAGAAACTATGATATAAAACTTGGTGGCCGCAAGAAAAATGAAGCCTAATTTTACCACAGCAATTACGATTAAGCATCTTCAGGCAACATAATGACTAAAAATGAGGTCCTGTTTTGGAATTATTGAATTATGCTTGTCCAAACAAAATCTACCAAGCGTTTAATCAGAACAAAATGACCCCGACCCCAATAAAGCCCACCCAAAAAATACCGCATGGCTACATCACTGTCATGTTTTCGTTAAGGGCACCATTTGTCAAGTGTACCCTATATAGTTCAAGAGCCATAGCACAAATTTAGCATGACAGCAGCTGGGTAGAGTCTTGCGATGTATCGTGTAGCATGACCCCCGTATTAATAATGAATGCTTGGTAAACTCTAAGCCACCCTTGGGGAAACAGGAAACTGCTTTAAATCACAGCCCTGTGAGATACGGCGGGCCGACTACGCCGCTTGAGTAACCCGAGATCCATCCGGTAAGTACAAGGACTGATAGTTTATCACTTTTCCCCATCTGAGGAGAGACTGTTTATTTTGTCAACCTGAAAAACAAGATGTTATAAACCAAGAGAAAAATGATACAGTAAATAGATGGGAGTCATAAACTTTCCAATGATTGATCACAATCTTACTAGCGTTTCTAAAAATATTCTAAGCAGCTGTTGGATCACTGCTGTATATACAGAAGTTGCTTAATTCAGGGAAATATATTTTTGGCTCTTTCGCTGACCTAATGTGATGTGCAGTTTTTAAATATTAATAAGGATTGCAGCTCGTGCGGAAACTTTTAAGAGTAGGTTTTTAAGAAGTAGTGATAGGTCTTGGACACGCATCAACAGATTGTGTAATTGATTATTGGGAGGATTAGACCCAAAATAGAATGTTACGGTCACGAGCTTTTGCATTTTTCCAGGCCACAAGTCAGTCGCATGCAAGCTTTTTCAAATAATAAGGCATGCAAAACTGCAGAGACCACAGAAGACAGCATAAGCATTATGCTCCATTACGAGGTCAGACTGTTTTGAAGACATTACTTTAGCTCCGGGCTGCTTCCTCGATTAGACTCCAAAAAGTATTAAAGTTGAATCAATATCCAACAAATTGTACTATTTAGAATCTTTCTAGAAAAAAAATATTTCTTAAATCGCACATTTCGATGGCAAAAGAGGTGGTCGATATAAGAACCCTCAAATGATCATAAAAGTCAGGAGCCAAAAAAACAACAACAAATATTTTCAAGTGAAACCAAAAAGAGAGGCAACCCTTTGGGACAATCAAGAGCGCCTTTGAGATAATACGGCCTCCTCCCTGCAAAGGAGATCCTCAGCGAGGATACCCAGCATTCCACAGATAAGACCCCCGGGTTGTCTGCTTGGCCGGGCTTAGCTCGTCTTTTTAGCTGCTTACGACGGGATGGGGAAAGACATCGGAGTGCGGGACTACAGCTCAGACAGGGACTCTTCAGCTGCTTACTGTGAGCTTTAACCTCTAAGAAGCTCCTTAGATCAGACATATTCAAGGGGGTCCCCCTGGACTCATCAACCTTTTCCAACCTGCACTTGAGAGTTTAATCTTGAAACAATGCTTAGGGTCTGTGTTAATATTAAAATAAATATAAATAATAAGCGGTACAGATAATGAATAGATGGTTGGATAAATAATAGAAATGTATTTATTTATTAATTTAAAAAAATCATAAATAATAAAAATAAATACATTAATTAATAAAAAATTTATATTAAATAATTTCACAAGTTTTTTTTTGTGGTTAAACTGAAAAAGACCAATCCTCATGACAAACCTGCCACATGTACACAATAAAAGGGACTGCCGCAGGAAATGAAAGAAACTTGGAACGACCCCATATTTGGCGGTGAAGCCGAACCGGGTGACTCATTGGCACGTGTAATAAGCTCTTGTTCTAATTCCTCTCACATAAACAAAACGGATATTTATAAAGGAGTTCATAGTCACCCATTGAAGTGTAAGAACGCCTTAGCTGTTTTATTCTTAGTTTGAGTTCCAGACACCACAATGAGAACGTAAAACGGGTCCACTCAAGACTACGAGTGAAGCCGGAGACACCATCAGCTGACTGTACGATGTGGCAGGAAGTGAATGACCCAGTGACAGAGAGTCAATGAATGGAACGCTCGCTCTCTTTCTCACTACCGAGCCCCGCCTCGTACCCGCTTCCCTTGCCCTCACTGCTTGACTCATAAATTAAATTCAGTGATGAAGCAAGCTATGATGTCAACAGTGTATATGCAGGAAGATACGGTGACTCCCTGGATTCCATTTGCTTTGGCGAGTAAATATCATGAGTCAGCGCAGAGCCCCTTCGATGTTGCTAAGAGGCATCGCCATAGCAGCGGAGAGTCGAAATGCTTAAAAAAAAAATCTGACATTATTTACTCAACAGCTAACAACAACAAAACTCCAGTTAGCTTGTGTAACAGTGCAACACTATTACAGCGATTTAAATGTAACACAATATTTTGATAATTATCCAGAGATCTTCTTCCACCCCTTCCGGTGTCAGTCTGTGCAACCCAAAGCTTATTTCTTCTCCCTGGGGAAAGTGGAACTCCAGCCACTCAAGTATCCACCAGAATTAGAATTCTAACATGACCTAATGGATATGAGAAGGGCTGGCCCGTTGCCAACACTCAGCTGCATTGTCTACTAGGCACAAAGGGACAGAAGCAAAGGAAATCAAGATTCAATATGTGTGTGTTTTGGCCTTTACGTCCGTCTGTACTCTTGGGGATTTATAAACCCACGCAGGTCTGGCGATGGTGAGCGATTGCACCTCATGCCTGCTGAGTGGTGCTAATCAGCCTGGAGGGCTTGTGCAGTGCACATGCATCCAAAATGGCTGTCTGCCATGTGTGCTATTCCAAAAAAAAAAAAAAAAAAGTCCTTTGTTTAATCAGAACGATACCTCTTGCAGGGAATCAACCAGCCAGCAGACCCCGACTGGGCTCCTAATCACAAATGCAGATATGGAACCCAGTGAAGAATGAGTCAAGGGTAAAGGGCACTTTGAGCTCATACCCTTCCCCCCAGTCTAAAAAAAAAAAAAGAGATGAGGAGCATCTGCTGCCTGCATCGAAAGGAGACAAGGAGCCTTTGACTTGTTGATATAACCACATTCAGTCGTCACTGAAGCTCAAAGTTCCTGCAAGAGAAGTCCCATGATCAGTCTTTTGTTTGGATGGCAGCAGCTATGACAGCGACACAAACACTGCGACACAATTCCATTACAGCATGTACTGCGCCAACTATGTACACAACGAAAACAAACCGGACATGTGTGTTGACAGTTCGTGTAAACAAGACGAACAACTTTAAATCCGCCTTCGTTGCGATACAAAGTATTCTGAATGAGCCTTTTTGTTTTCACATGAAGGACGGCGGACATGTTTTCTTTTGTGACAAATAATTCTACACACAATTGCATAAAATGCATGTGAAATTTAGCAAGCAATTGCATGGTAGATTTTTTTTTTTTTTTTTAAACTCAGGGAAGTAAAACTACCAGACCGGCAACAGACAGTGCTAATCAATGGAAATACAGTTATCTCAGGGGGCCTGCATTGATCTGCCACTCCCATTGTCACGTGTCTAAGTCAAGTATTGACAAACTAAAGCCGGCCGTGCCATCAGACAGCCCTCGAGGGGGGAGAGGAAAAATATGACCCTCTTATCACACACACGTTGGTTGGAAACATCCAAAGGTAGTTTGACCTTGAGGCAATCTAACGTCAGCTTTATGAACTTCCACTTGCTGTACATTTCGCAGCAGGGCACAAAGCCCAACGCCACCTTTGCTTTTTATGCATCTGTCCCCCCCCCCTTCTTCATGTCTTCCCCTTTCTACCACAAAATCAGCTTCTCTTTTAGCTCCTTCAGCCCCGCCCCCCCCTTTTCTCCCCACCACAGATCATTTGGCACCATTTCTTCTAACTCACTCCAGATGCCAGTTTGCACTAAAGCGAGCGGAGGAGCATAGCCTTGAATTGAATGTTTTCTCCCCCAAAAAGCAGCTTTGTTGTTTTAATTTTCTACATGGTCTCGACATTGGCCAACAAGAAAATATCGAATATTAATGCTTACAAGTAAATTCTCACCATATTAGGTCTGTCTTTCATTCACACGTCAAAGCTGGCCATAAAAAAAAAGAGGCGACATTTTCAATCACCACGATGAGCCAAAACCGTGAAATCAAAGCAGCAGCATGACGTACAAGAATCCGAGGAGACCTTAGCATGTTGGACTTAATGGCATCCAGAAGGCACGGTGTGGTTGCTTTGGAATTCCATGTCGGCTGCTGGTGATGTGATGATGAAACTTTTCCAGGTCACTCTAGTTGAATGGAAAGACTACAAAATTGAAATTACGAACAGAGTCATTATAACGCCTTTAAAGGCTCGTGTGGTAAATATTGACATGACACCACTTCCATCCGGTCCTGCTCGACAAAGAAACAGGATCCCAGAAGAAATAAGGAGCACCTGCAGGTCCAACTCAGGAAAAGCGGGAAAAGGAAGAGGATTATTGTACTGCCTCACTCGTGCGGGCTATTCTACATTTAAAAACATTTCCGACACACATTGTGCTGGTCACAGCATGCAAAGTCTGCATCAACTGTAAGATGCAGAAGTTTGATTTCATCACAATACAAAAAAAATCCAGTAAATTGTTTTATAAGAATAACGATAAATGAATTGTGTTCTTGATTTTAGTCGCGCAAGCAACAAAACAAATCAATGAGTCTGCTACTTGATTTCAATGTGGTTGCCTCCTGCACACATTGCTCACATCTTGTCACCAGTCTCTCTCAGCTAAGCCAGACATCCTGTAGACTTTCTGACAAATGAGTTATTCATCAGTGACCTGAGACTACACAGTAAAAAAAAACAGCAAAGACAAACAGAACAGAGTCCAATGGAAGCCGAACCTCTGTTCCTCTTCCATCTCTTGAAAAATACCTCCGCTGATCTCACCTATATTTTCCCCCCATCTGTGCTTTCTGTCTGCTCTTGTGTTTGGTCACCCTCCACAGCCCGTCAGGCATTCATAAAAAAAAACAAAGACGGTTCAAATTTTGAACACCCGTCCAACAAAAGGTCTTTAAAAACAAACATGAGAATCGAATCACCTTCCTTCTCGGGGGAGTTTAATGCAAACCAGGTCCTCGATTTTAGCTATTAGTTGAACCGACAAATTATGTCACGTCTACGGTTCGACGGCAGAGAGGTGAAGCTCGACACGAATGTTATCATCTCATTGGAGTTGCAAACGTGCATCCCTGATAAATCATTACAGTGCGGGGAAAAGAGCAATCCTAGCCCCAGGGTGGTCCCCCCTGCCCGCCTGCCTCTCTGCTCATAATCCTGAGCCAAGGGACAGGATCAATGACAGAAAAGAGGGTGGAGGGGGGATGGAACAACTCTCACCGCAGCCATGTTTGGTACAGTAAGCCATGTTTCCACCAAGGGGTGAAGTTGATCATATTTTGGAAGATTCAGGGTTAATTAAAGATAGTCGCAAAGGCAGTTGTATCCGTGTGAAACTGCTTAAATGGTATGTTAGTCATCCGGTGCTTACAACATGGACAGTGAAGAGGCTTGAGGACATTCCAAGCTCTGCTGGTTGCCATAACAGTCTCTTCCTGTTTGAATCATTTGAAATCATCCAAAATACAAAAATTCAACAGCTCCAGCTACGACCAAAAACGATTACGAAAAAGAAAACAATTATTTCGCTTAAGTTTCATTTTGGCATTTGTGTCTTTTACTGTAGAGCAAGTTTAATAAAAACATAGCGTATTAAAGAACCAACTGGCACATTTGATCCGAAATACTTTATGAAATCCAAATGTTGGCCGTCTTAAAGTGGTTCCATTTTGTGTTCCATTACACAGACAGACCAGTTTCACTTCACTGTGGAAAGTTTTTTTTTTTTTTTCTTCTCTGCTTAGATTACCACCGTGCCCGTAATCACCGTCTAAACAAGCTGGCGTGGGAAGATCGGCGTGGTCGCGATCAAGCCGAGCATCTTGACCTGATGTGTGTTAAAGCGAGTGAAGAACGAGGCGCTCTAAGTAGGCCATCGTCAAACAGTCGGCCTTTTTCCTCACTTCCACCCTATCATTACAGCCGAGTCTATTTATAAAGCCCATAAATTTGGTTGGCCGCACTGACGGCGCCAAGTTACCAAGGAGTTTGAGGAATTGATGACTTTACAGCCTCAGCAATCTCCCTCATCATCTTCATGCAGTCATTTTTGCTCTCCATCTGCTCCAGTGTATAAAGAAGAACAGGTCATGGCACCCTCTCCATTTACGTTTTTTTTTTTTATGCAAAGTGAAAGGTCTTTTCTTCCACAGAAGAAAGGCGGACCCTGGAGTGCACACAAAAGCGCACACCGGTGGCACATTTCTCCTCCCCGACCTCCATTTTTCCGTTCATCTGCTCAACACATTTTTGGTACAGCGTCAACAAGCATCATTATTTATGAATCACACTCGATGACCTATTAGAGTTCTGTTGAAGAAGAAATATTGGATTGAAATTATCAACACATGAGATTTGGGATGATGTCTTCTGCTGATCCGCAGCGTGAGGTCGAACGAGAAAATCCCTGCGAGGAGACGGTTTGTATTGCTGTCATCCAAATATCTTCCTCATGAGCACATTGGCAAAAAAAGAGAAAATAAAAACACGTCGCAACACGCCAAACATATTTGGCCAAGTTCCTTCCCTTCACTTTGTGAGGTAAAAATAATCTTTATCGTCATGTCGCTTTTGTTCTGTCAACTTCTTTTGTATTCATCCCAGACAAAAAAAAATATTTACCTGAACTAGAAAAGTCAAACACCACAATGCATCACTTTCTTCTAATATTGATGAGGATTGTGTTTTCGTCAACGAGGCTAACCTACAAAAAGCTTAGCCCGGCACAGCAGCTGAACAAAAGCGAGAAAACCCGCTGTTAAGGGACCAATTAGAAATCACAGTGCGGCTGCTAACCTGCTCTGCCATCCTTGTTCCGACAAAAAGCTTGATGTAGCGAGTAAAAACAATTAATCAAAACCACCGACGTCTCTAAGTCTTTTGTTCGTGTTAACTGCATGTTTTGCTTACAAAAGCGGAAGAGTCACTTCCATGTGTATTTCTGGCACCTATTTTTTTTTCAACATGGCAGTCAGCAAAGCGTGCCCAATCAGCTGATCCTGCACATACACTGAGCATAAGCATATTCAGAAACCGGTGACAAGTGACCTAATTTCCTCAATTGAACTAGCCAATGTTTCATGTTTTGGACCATATCCGAAATCCCAAACAGTCCGAGCTTAAGGGAAAACACAACGCTATTGGTTTGATATATAACATTAACATCAATGATATGCCAGGGGGAAGGAAATATACACGAGTCAGTTCAAATCATGTGAAGAAGCTCAGCATATCTGTGGCTGCTGACCCATTAGCTAGTCATCCACAGCAAGACAGAATTGTATCCACCAGGATGTGAGGACCAACTGCGAGCGCCCTCCCCCCATCTCTTCGGCAGCCCACCCTCGACCATCTCTGCAGCCAGAAGCCACCATTAATAGCAGCGCACCATATGGGCTCTTTTCGATTCAAGACATGACAAAATAGCTGTTCGGTGGACTGCCCGAGTGAAAAGAAGCGCTTTAAAGATATGGTGTGGAAAGAGGAAAGGCTGCTTGAAATCGTAAAGGTTTGAATGTGTTGCAATGCGAGTCTTCAGTGGGGGTGGAGCAATTGATAGATTTTTTTACAAGCAAAATGTCTAGTGCATGAGGAATGAGATTCTCATGCAGGGGAACCTCCAAAGACATATATAGTAATCGTCTCTATAAAGCTAATTAGATGCTACTTATGTTAGCATTGTGATAAAAATGGTTGCAGCCTGACCCTATTTGTAATCAGTTCATTTTCTATTCTGTGGCTATTCTTACACTGCCAGCACTGATGATTTGTGAGTCAAATATTTTCCAAAGAATTAGCCCATGTCAGGCGTTCCATCTTAAGAAAACCCTTTAATTACAACACCCTTCATTTTTAAATCTTTTGTGAGCTTAGCAACCCCAAATCAAGCCTACAAATACATGTGAAAACGCCATTTTAGACAAGACTAAATCAAAGCAATGGAAAAGATATTGTGAGATGCTCTAGCAAACCAAGGAGCATTATGTGTGTGTGTAATTGTAATGTTCCTGCTTATGATTTCTTTTTTCCACCATCAGGACATTAGTCATCATAAGAGTACTTGGTCCTGCAGCTTGCAATATATTGAACCATTTGTTTTGGCCTGTTCTGCTTCTTAGAATCAAAGGCGTTTGTGGAGAATTGCAACTGTTTCACCCTGAATGCAAATAAAGAACCCGGGATAAAGGTAGTGTAAGCAGGGTAAGGGTAATCATTTCACATCTCAGTGGAAATTACTTTTGAATCAATCTAAACATGAGCATGGTTCAACTGAGTCATGTTAAGACACTTTTAAGCCTAGGCATGAATATCAATGCCAGCAGTTTAACCACTTTCTTTTAATTTAGAACACATGGAGCATAAGCATGACTAGTGCACATCAATAATAAATGTCTTCTGACACAATAAAATGAATCAAAGCCTGAAAATAGCTTGAGAGCAAATCCATCAATTCTTTTGGACATGGTTAAGAAAAATTGGGATTTTTACTCACCCAAAATCACCCAATCCTTCAAGTGCCATAGAAATTGAATGGATAAATATTGTGTTTCTTCCATGAACACTGAATTGGTTTAAATATTCAGATATTTAATGCAAAATGGTGATCTTTGTTCATCTATCTAGGGCCAAGAGGTTTAAATGAAAGGTAAAGCAATCAAACTGTGTTTCAGTATCATTTCTTTCTCTGTGACACTTTCATATGGAGGTGTGCCGTGAGATTTTTACCAAGTGTGCAAGGTTGGGAAACACTTTATCGGTGTGTTAGTCATTTTTATTTGGAGAGGGGGGGCAGTCTGGGAACGTTGATGAGCAACAAGTTGAGACAGACAACTCATGCAAACATTACAAAGATGCTAGCATTCGTGTCAGTCGACAAACAAGTTATTTCCCTTGACACTTTTAACAAAGTTAACGAACCTTCACAGGAGTCAGTTCACTCTCATAAGCTGCATTTATTACTTCCCTTCTCTGCTCTTGTCACAACACTAACCGAGAGCCATTGGGAAATATCCATATGCTTCCAAAGCGATTATTCCGTGGGTAGCTGTCTTAAAAAAAAACTTTTGTCCCAAACAATGTGTCACACCGAGCTAATATAGAATAAAACATGAACGTACCTTTTTTCGCTGCTTGTTCCATTGTGTTGCTCTTCACAGTAGCTCCCACTAATAAAGCTAAGCTACTGATAAAAATCAAAAAGCAGCGACCAACTTGCTGGTATATCCGTGTCTTGTTTGTATGAGGATTGCTTCAAACCTGTCTTGGCAGTCTAGAAGGAGGGGGGGCTAACAACACCGGAGACGGACAAAGATGCGACAACGAGAATCAAACCGGCGCGGAAACCAAAAATAAAAATAAAAATGACGGACAAAAAAAAGTAGCTTCCTCGTACGCCTTGGTGAAACAAAGAAGAGGCGTCCCTTGGCTAAAAAGGTGTTCAAAAGCACATTTGACGCAGGGAAAATGAACTGCTTACTGGCCGGCTAACCAGCTAGCCTGTCGCCACTTCCTATCTTTTCTGCCTTAATAACAGCAGCCAGGCTGAAAGAAGCCGCGGAAGGGGAAAAAAAAAAAGTTGAGTGAAAAAAAAAGGTTGCCTTCAACGAGGGCGCGCTGTTGCATTCAAAAGTACTTTTCTGGGACAACAGTGTCCCCTACAGTATTTGCGTTGGTGGTGCGGCACATAAACAGCTGGTATGAGCAACAGCGCCCCCTTAAGCTTTAAAATAGAAAGTGTCGAATTTTACACGCATGAAGTTATGAAACGTATTTTTGTGCAGTTGTTTGATATTCGGATCGAGTACTAGCAGGCTCATGACAGAAAATATTTTCAAACAATAACTAGTACAAAAACCAATAAACGAACTAAAATTGAAAATTTAATCACTCTCTCTTTCCACAATTGGTGTTTAATCACTGTTAAAAGTACATACACATTTTGTATAACTATTTTGTTTTTTTTTCAGCACCGCAGTGCTTATTTGATGGAGATACACATTTTTTATTTTCAGGCAAAACATTGTAATTCTACTTTCTGTCCACAAGATGTCGACTTCTTCACGCTAATGGATATTACACGTCACTGTGTGATTTGAATGAGTCAGTTGCATTGCCCTCCAACATTACCACACTGGCCAACAACTTACACAAACATCACTGAAGTTTTTTTTGTGTGTAAACCTGCTGAGATTCTGCATATTTGTCAAATGATGGAGTATAGTCTACAAAATAGACTGAGCCACTACGCCCTAACCTTGAATGCACTGTTTTTATGGAACAAAAAAAGAGTGTGGCACCAAAAACATTTTTGCACACCTCTCAGCCTGATATGAATGATTGGCACGTTGAAGACACAGGTTGAGGTTGAGGTGACTTTTGTGGTTGAAGTGCTGTCTGAAGTTATACGTTGAGAATGAGGGCGTTTTCAACCGTCAACAGGGTGTTGTTCGCACTTTGTTGCAGTTGCTTGTTTGTTTTCCTCATTCCATTTCCACCACCAGCCTCAACGCAGAACTGTTATGACATTTAGAGTAAAGTACTAGCAATAACATAGTATCATTATCGTACTTTGATTTATATTTACCAAAAACTTCATATACCTGCACAATTTAACAATTGCCACTGCTTAGTAATGAGAAGTTTTTCAAAATATTAGAAAAAAAATGCAATTTAAAATGTAAAAGATGCACCACATGATGTGTCGAGTGAATTCAGATGTCATTTTTGTTTTAAACCTCAAAAAAGCAGAACTGATATCCAAAAGAAGGTAAAATACTTTCATGGGCGAGGCCCATGAATGTCATGCCTCATTAGCTACAAATGTAGGTCAAATAAGTATGTCATTCGCTTCACATACAGTAGCGATGGTGAGGAAGTGCATTCTTGCTTTGCAATGTATCTCAATTGTCTTTCACAACGACATAAAAAAAGACAAAAGAACATCTATGAAAGGTTAAGATGGACAATAACAAGCTTGAGCTTTGGGTCAGTGTGAGGGTGAATTATGGCTGATAGCAGCTCTTGAATGAATTATGTCACTTCAACCTCATGGTGTAAATCCAACCTTGCAGACCTCCTCTAAGGTCCAAGAGTGCTCAGCATGTTTATGATTTAACTGGGGAAAAATTTGTGAAATGTCAGGTGATACCGTTCAGCTGCTGTAGGTAGAAATGCAAGCAGACTCTAATGGCTATAAGAGGTAAAAAAAAAAAAAAAAGATGAATCGATCTGCACCTTTATTTGGATCAGCACTAAAATCTAATAGCTTCTTCCTTGTCCCATTTACCACCCCTCTAAAAAAGTACGATGGTAAAATGCAGTTGGACATAAAATAAATGGCACTGTTGCACTCCAGTGCTGTAGGTGGCAGTAATGTGCATAAAAAAAGTGAAATAAAATACCACAAATACACAAGTATTTTTTTCACAGCAGTTTATTAGTAATCCAAATGACCCTGAAGCAAGCAGATTGCAATGATCAAACCAAAATAAACAAACAACACACATTTATCTAAAGCTTCAGTAAAATGTAAAGTCTACTACGTAATTATAATATAATCAATTGTCAGCTTTTTGTATGACGAATACACGTTAAGGGAGGTCAAATAATAATTGGTGACGAGAGAGATCATAACAATCCAATCCAATTCCATAATGTTAATGGTTTCAACTTTATTGCTTGTTTTTGAATGTAATAAAATAACAAGTTTGGATGTTGCACTTGTTCAAAAAGTGTGCACCTTTCATCACCCTCATAATATGGTGCAAGAAATGTGGCAAAATGATGGTAATCTGTGTTGCATATCGCACACGTGTGATGGGTGTGAACGCTTTCTGGGTTACTTCCCCATCAAAGATGGGCTGCAAAAATCAGTAGTCAGCGACAAGTGCATCTCATGCACTCTGGATCATCACCAGAAACAGCCACAGTAAGTACTCATTGGCATTGCACTCTTTTTTTCTGTGTCTAATAATTATTTGTGATTCATTATTAAACAGCATAAAATTCACTTTTTATTTCATTCTGATTGAATAGATTTTGATTTATGAAATAACCCGCTTGTATTCAGAGAGATATCATTTTCTCAAGTTTCGTGAGGATCAATAAAAGCTTTTGGTGCCCTCAGACAAAAATTTGAGAAATTGATTTTAGGCTGGGCGACACAGATTTCCGAGAAGAGAGATGGTATTAATTCTCAAGATTTGATACTGCAGATTTATTTTTGTTTTTCTGCCGACACTTTGAACTTGCATTTAATTTGCTTTAGGAGAAATGGTTCAAATGCATCCTGCTGCGATTTAAATACCCTCAGCATCTGCTTCTGGTCCATGCTGTGTTCACCACATGAGTGAGGCATTTAAATGATGCCTTTTAAATTGGCAAACCTCCAGTGAGGAAGTAGATGGCACGTTTGATTGCACCAGAATTATTTGCAGTTCATATTAAATTATTATTAAATCAAGGTTTTATTGATATTGAAAGTAATGGCTGCATAATTAAAATGATATATTCTTTATACTTTGTAAGACCATTTTTTTCCAACCTTTCAGATTATAAAAGAGAAATATATGGAGTTGGTATGCATCCTCTAAACTCTGCAATGCAATTAAAAGATACTGAATGCATAGTTTCATCAAAAGGGACATTCTCAATACACATATTTACATAACCCTCCAAACTAACCCAAACTTACTTGAATAATTAAACAAAAGTCAGATATACTTACAATGTGTAGCCTCCTGGTCAACACAACCAAACTTATGTAAGTTAATTAAAGTTTTTACGATTGTTGTAGTTTGTCAATATACTCAAAGTATACTCAAATGACTGAATAAGACTATTTAAGAGGTACTGTGACGATACACGTATCTTAAAATGACTTAAAAAAACACAAGTATTTTGGAACATATTTGTTTCTTATTGAGAAAAAAATTATATATGCTCTGCATATAGACTAACCTGCAAAACCTTCTCCTTTTTCTTCTTCTTCTTTGTCATATTATAATTTATCTTCTTCTTCTGTTCTTTTTCTTCTTCTTCTACTTCTTTTTCAAAGTGAATTGATCGTGGTGGGATATTGTAAGGTTTGCTAGTGCCCTCTAGCGGCGGGAACATAAAGCACACAAAGCATAAGTCAAGGCACTCGTATTTCAAGGTATCACTGTGATTAATACATGAATTATGATCAGGGTCTAAAAAGTAGACTGTAAGCACCTTTTTGGTATTTTTCCGTTTGAAATAACCGTAAATTCGGCTTGCCCTCTTCCTGCAGTGATGTTTATTTTGCTCTTTGTCTTGTCAGGTGTGTGTTGTCCAGTTTCAAATTCAACCCCTTCAGCTAAACCCAACCTGGTTCTGGTCCTCACCCTCCCATCTGAGAAGTAGCCATGGATCTTTCCTCATCTTCCTGCCCTCACTTGTATCATTCATCCATTACTTTCCTTGGCAACGACTCCCTCACGAACATCTCCGAGATCAACCACGTGATCCTGCATCATTACAACCAAACGGGCCGTCTGAGGAACAGAACGGTTTCAAACTCTCAGAACATCAGCGTCACCATGATCATCTTCCTCATTGTAAGCATTCTCATCATCCTGGAGAATTCCCTGGTGTTGGTGGCTGTCATTTCTCGCATCTGCCGCAGTTGGCGTTGGGTGTACGTGTGCATCGCCAACATCACCCTCAGTGACCTTCTAACCGGTGTGGCCTACCTGGTCAACATCTGCATGTCCGGTAGTCGGACTTTCCAGTTGACGCCTGCGCTTTGGCTTTTCCGTGAGGGCTTGCTGTTTGTCGCCCTGGCCGCATCGATTTTTAGTTTGTTATTAATCGCAGTGGAGCGTTACGTGACGATAATGACGCCACTGCCTCAGAAGTCAACCAGGAGCACCTACTACAGGATTTACGGTCTGGTGGCCCTCTGCTGGGTTTTGGCTCTGGTGATTGGCTTCCTTCCCTTATTGGGCTGGAACTGTGTGTGCAGTCTAGATGGATGCTCCACCCTCCTCCCACTCTACTCCAAGACCTACATCTTGTTCTCCCTCATCATCTTCATCATCATCCTTCTGGCTATCGGCATGCTCTACGGCGCCATCTACAGTCACGTACACAAGAGCGCGCAGCAGCGATGCCGCAAGCGCTCCCTGGCTCTGCTTAAAACAGTCATCACCATCGTGGGGGTCTTCATGCTCTGCTGGGGGCCGCTATTCCTGCTGCTGCTGGTGGACTTCTTCTGCAAGTCCCGGCAATGCGCGCCGCTCTTCAGCGCCGATGTCTTCATCTCCTTAGCCGTCCTCAATTCAGGCCTCAATCCTATCATCTACGCGCTGGGCAGCGGCGACATGAGGAGAGCAATGGCTAAGCTCCTGTGTCACTGCTGCTTGAAGGCCGGCTTGTGTCGTCCCGAGGCGTTGACCTCCAAGGAGACCAGCAGCACCTCGGAGAGCAGGCAGGATAACCTAAGGAACAATTTGAACAAGATCAGGAACCTGAGCATCGCCTCGCCTCCACTAACTCTGAAAAAGTCTCGTAAGCCGTCAAAGAAATGGAGGTTGAGCTCCACCAGCAGTTGCCTTTCAGTTTCGAGTGGTTAGACCACAATGTGTGCCCCTCCCATGTAAACAGGATCTGAGAGAGGTGCTTCACCTAAGTAGTAACTATTTCCTCAGATTTTTTTATTTGGCATCATGTAAACACGTCAAGCTCTTAATTAGATCTGTATATTTTCCTAATGTTTTATAAGAGAATAATATTTTTATACCATCATGTATGTACAAAAACATGCTGTATTTGTATTTTTTTGCCTTCAACGTTAATAAATATTCCACAATATTCAGTATGCTACCTCTTCCTTTCCTCTAAAGGGGAATATGTCATTGAAACCTTGACAGGCTCCATAAGACTCAAAATGATTCATGAACGTGAGATCCCATTAACATCAAGTCCACAAAGTCAAGTTTTAAATAATACCTTCAAGGTGTCATCGTTCACATCAATCTCAAACTGTTCGATGTTAATCAAAAGTGAGCTTTATTGCCTGTTCATGCATTAGAGCACAGACCTCCACCAAGGCAAACAGATTAAAAATTAAGACATACCTGGTGATCCTCAAAATTTTTTTTTGTCATTGACTGTGTGTGACTTCCTTTCTGCCTTTCCTTCAACTTTGCAGTTGAGGGCAAGGATAAGCGTCGCTCATCCCGACACTGGCATCAATCCAGCCCTCTCAGCGACATGATGAAAAAGCAACTGCAAATTCCAGCCGTTATTAACAGCGCGCTCACACACATTTGTTCGATCCCGTTTGACATTTCACCGGCTCATCACCGATTCTCACGCTCTCTCTCTGCTACAACAACGAGGGGCCTTTCTGCACTCCAATTGAGGCACGATGGGTTAATGATGGTTGCGTGCAGACGTGGCTACGGCCTCCGTAATTACCTCGCTGGCTTCGCCTCCAGGTGTTAAGCAGACAGCCGTCTCGTATGAAGTCTTGAGGAGGTATAGAGGCCTGGAGGTTGACATGGCATCAGAATGACATCACCCATTTGCTTCAAAAGGGAACAAAAATATATTATATTTTATTATCATTATTATTATTATTATTTTATTTTGTTTATTATTTTTTTAATTTTATTTTGTTGTGTTGTGTTTTATTTTATTTTGTTTTGTTTTGTTTTGTTTTATTTTATTTATTATTTTTTAAATTTTATTTTGTTGTGTTGTGTTTTATTTTATTTTGTTTTGTTTTGTTTTATTTTATTTATTTATTTTTTATTTTATTTTATTGTGTTGTGTTGTGTTGTGTTTTATTTTATTTTATTTTATTTTATTTTATTTTATTTTGTTTTGTTTTGTTTTGTTTTGTTTTATTTTATTTCATTTCTTTTCTTTTCTTTTCATTTCATTTTATTTTATTTTATTTTATTTTTTTTTTATTTTATTTTATACTTACTGCAGACATTGAGGGTCACTTCTGTCTGACAAGTTCCCTGACATGGTCCCTGCAACCTTGAGCCGAGATCTATACACCTCTGAAGGAGAATGAACCAACTATGGATTGCCGCAAGTCAAGTCTCTTTATCTGGAGGGAGCAGAGAGACGAGATAGAGTGTGTTCTTTGTTTGTCCGAGCTGCGGCATCTCATCAAACCTCAAACTGTCAAAGCTCTCCTCCTGTTGGGATTTACCTTGCTGGCCACTTGCTAGCTTGGCAATTTTCTTTTATTAACTGACAGCGGTCTTCGGCATGACTTGAGATTCCCTTGATGCCTTTTTATGTTGGTGTCCTGTTTGCACCAAATGAAATGGGGCATCTGTTGTTACTACCAGACCAGGAAAAGTTGGAAGCTACGTTGCAGACTCATTTATCAGTAAGTACATGGGCTGGGTTAAAAAAAAAAAACGGCGTAATCATGCGCCATTACGAGAGATTAACGATCCAGATGAAAGCCGCCCCACCAATCACAGATCGTCATTCCCCCGGTGCAAATCTTCCGACGTGCACGTGGGAAAGAAAAGTCTGATCGAGCGGGAATTATTATTTCACAACACAGACACAACAACCAGGTGTTTTTCCCGTGTTCTGTTCATGTTTATGCGTCCTGACTGTGCAAATGTTGTTTTTCCAATTACAGCCAATCAGTCAAAGATCCCTCATGGGATTCTGACATCATTTAAAGGCCAATAAGGTCAAAGAAAAAACACAGAAGGCATACTTGGTCCACGTCCATATGAAAGGAAATCGAACATCTGCCTACAAGAGCTTTTTCTTCTTGCTTTGTTTGTTTCCAATGAGAACCTGATTGAGGAATCTCTCGTGAGTTGACCCAATCCGGCTGTGTCCTTTCAGTAGAACTGAAAGGTCAGCTGCCGTGCTCGCCAAAGCGTCTCGAGAGGAGTATTTGAGAAAAGTGCTTTTCTTTCCGCATGATTTATGACCTCATCAACATTTTTCTAACCCTTTTCGCTCCATTCAAGACAGGATAATAGTGGCCTTAAGTATTGTTGCGCAACAGAGGCTAACAATTTAGTACTTCACACAACTTTTGAAGTTGTGCATGATGAGCACATGCCAAATTTAATTCCTGTTATACAGCATTTGCGAGGGAACAGGACAGGACACATTTTATTTGATGATGTGGAATGTGCTGTTAGAGCATCTCGCATAGGATTCTTAATAAGGGGATTAGTTGATATGTATTGTGAAGCTTGTGTGGACACGTGGAGGAGGTTGGGAGTGACATGGCCTCCATTTTGGAATGTGAACAAGATCCCTTCCATGTGTGTGGCTTGAGAAATTCAATTCTAATCTTGCACGGATCACGCTTTGAAATACAGTAATCCCTCATTTATCGTGGATAATTGGTTTCAAAAACCACCTGCGATAAGTGAAATCCGCAAAGTACGGTCACCAACAAGAAGTACTGGGCAGGCTAAAGAGTTAGCAGAAATATGCTAATTCGCGATCGTGCTAATGTAACCCAGGTTAATATAGCCTTGTAAAATAAGAGCTTGTTAATCAAAACAGTCATAAAGAAAGTACATTGTAAATATCTTCTAAACAGACCAACACAGATTAAAAGCATGTAAATTATTAAAACAATGCAAATTCATTATTTTATGAATGCTTTGTATTTGTTAAAATGATAAAAGTGTGAACTTTTATTTTGAAGGAGGCATGATGACGTAATGAAAAGACCCATGTAACCAAAAATGCGAACTCTACTTTTTTTTTTTAACAACTAAGGATGGATTTGGCTCACTGGTACATTGTCGAGATGATGTGGCTATCTTCAGTACCAAGGCTTTGGTCTTTTACTTGCAGCTTGAGGTGGCAAGGGAGCTGAGGTGGTTTGGCTTTCAATTTTCCGAGCTGAAGATCTGTTAACAGGGCATTATTCCAACAGCCCCGGCAGAATTGACGCAGAAGGTGTCGGTCAGCTTCACCGGCTACTACTCCACATCTGTTCAAGGCTTTGGAGAGCGCTGTTTGCAAACAATGGAGATAGTGTGAAGGCTTTTCACCTGGGTCTTGAAATGTGTTGAGAAATTTGGCAAAGAGCTCATCATCGGCTTCCACTGTGCCAAAAGCTGAGTTCAGCAGTTCAAGATAGGCAGATGGTAAGGCATTAGGCCCAAGAGGTTTCACCAAATTTGCAGAAGGTGATACAAGACTGTCTAAGATCTTCCGTGAATGATGCAAATCAGATAAATCAGGATCTTGCAGCATGAGCTCAACACTGTGACATTGTCCTCAATTATTTCCTGAATATAGAAGTTTTATTTTGACTTTAAATGTTTTTTTAACTTGGAAAAAAAAATCCACGATGTAGTGAAGCCGCGATAAACGAAAACGCGAAATAGCAGGGATCACTGTACTGTTCAGGCGATGAAAAGGAGTTAAGTGAAGTTTCCGGAATGCTTCATTCGATACTCCAAATTCAGTTTAAAGCTTGTCCTCATTTAGTCGTAGTTGAGCTGGCGCTTTCCCCTCCAGACTGGGTGCCAGCCAATGGCGGTTATTAACTTTATTGTTTCATAAAAATATCAATCAGAAGTTCCAACATGCTGAAAATTGCTCTTGGCATCCTGAAATGTTTTTTTTTTCTTTCACTGTGAGTTTGGAGGACAATTACCGTGGAAATCTCTACGAAGGCTGGATGTCGGCCATTTTTACTGACTGTCCCTTGTTAAAATACTGTACTCGAATGCTCTTCCTTCCTTTTTTTCGCTTTTTTTCCCCTACGATAGCTTGTGTGTGCAAGCGCGAGCGTTCAGGCATGAAATTCCGAATGAGGATGCAGCTGTTCGCTGAGAATATCTTTGCAGTGATCTGGAGCCCAGCAGGGGACATATTAAGCGAAATAACACAGACGAGCATTATTTTACAAGGCACAACTGGAGGACACGGAAACAATAAGATTGGCTTGGATTTTCATTCCCACACCATTTAAAGCTCATTAGGTGAGAACAGATATAAGAGCCTGACCCCCCCCAAGATGCTGATTGAACAGAAGAACAGAAGACGAGAGACTCAATAAAGCAACCCCATATGGTGAAATCTGGTCATCCTTTGAAGGCCTGAAGATGAAACGGCCTGTGACATCACCTCAGAGACCAAAAGGAGAAAACCTCGGGTGTGCATGTGTGTGTTTGCATGAAAACAAGAGGCCTCTTGTCGACATGTTTTTGATGACACAGAGAAGAGATTTAAAAGGCACGCACGGAAAACAAGCTTTTGTTTATTTCCTCGGCTCTTCAGTGGATTCTGTTTTTCTGACACAAAGCTCCCCGCAGTTGCTATTAAATGTCTTTTTCCTCACGATAAAGCTTCACAGACTAACTCATAACCAGTATTGGCGATTGCCCCGCCTCCTTTAAACAATCCACTAAATAAAAACAATAACATTTTGTTTCCTTCCAAAAACATTCTGACTTTATTTCATATAGTTTCAAATGCAACACTGATACTAAATACAATTCAACATGGCTGTCAGATTTAGCTGTCAATCTTAGTGATGCTTTCCAGACAAATTCAAATGACACTAACATAAAATGGATGGAATTATATTTTTAATTTTTCAATGCACTGAGCATTCATGTTGTCCTCAGGCTGGTCATAATGTTGGTTAATACATCACAGCAAGTCATTGCAACCTCTGAAGTCATCATAACATCAGCAGTTCAATTTGATTTTAATATCAATTATGATCAACTAGGTTTTTACGTCACTACACTATCATAGAACTTTTGCAAATCCAACCAGGCCTATTCTGTCCCTGGAGGCATCAGATCAATTTGTTTGTCTGCTTCCAAATTGCTAAATGATCTTTGGGCAATGCCATGACATCATTGCTTTCCCAGCCGTAATCTCGTCCTTAATCTTAATAACTCGTTTGTGATGATGCTACCTCAGCGACCGTCGCCGTTGTGCCGTCGCCATGATAAAAGATAATAACATCTCAGGCACACTGCATGGGGAGGCAGGATAAGCACATATTCATCTTTACTGCTAATGACTTTTCAGTTTCCTGCGGGTTATAAAATCAAGATGGGGTCCTTTTCATCGGCGGCGGCGACTTATCTCACGAGCCGAGCGGAAACAGCGGAGATGCGTTTCCCCGGCCGGTCGTGATGGACTGTTGGGTGGCATGAATTACAAAGACATCGCAGACATTCCTGTGCCTTTGACGTTTTGGAACAGGGTGATTCTAAAACCACCTCAAAAAATTAATACATAGGTTTTCGTGATTAATCCGTTCTATAAAGCCTGACTGAAACTAAACAGTGAAAACCAAAGCAGAATTATTTTACAAAAAAATACCATGGATGACTGCATTTCAATGTAATAATATTCACACAAGCAGATGCTACCTATCAAGCAACAAAATGTTCATCTCATGAAACATTCATAGCTGTGACAGTCATCTGCAGCTGCAACAGCCTTGTGAACACTTGTGGGCCCCGCTGCTGTCATCATGGGCCCGATCAGTGCCAAAAAACTTGTGACGGAGTGCGATGTGATGGTTGGGAACTCCAAACACTGATTGTCTGGCTCGTCGGACGATGGTGAGGTCACTCCTTCTTGAAATTAGGCTCCACTCCTGTTCCTGCTGAACTGAGCCAGTTTTGAGGTGAAACACTGATACCAGTTCAGTAGGCACGGGAGGGCACAGCCCGCACAGCGCTTTGGTGCTGCCAATGTTACACTTGCTAGGATTGGATAAGATTTAAATGATGCAGTCAAATATTGAAAAATAAAAAGCAACCAACATGAGAAAAGTGGTTTTTATTGTCTGCTCTGTTACATGAATGCGGAAGCACTGACAAGATTTTGTTGCATTGGCTGGCAGGAGTGCCCGACCCAAATTAATTTAATTTCCAAAGGCAGAGTTTGAAATTTTCACAAAAAAACAACCAAAAACCACTTTTGGCACAAGTAAAAATGATGGTGTAGAACAAAAAATAAACAACTTCTTTTGCGATAAATGAATAACCCCAAACGTCAAATAAATTTGTATTTATTCAAAGGCAGAGTTTGATTTTTTTACACAAAATAAACTAAAAAATAAATAAAGTTGAAATTATGTTAAACAAAAAAGAAACAAATTTTGGGAAAAACAAATAGCCCCAAAAGTTGTGTCAAATAATATCAATAAATTATTTGACCCAACCTTTTGGGTTAAATGGATAACACATAACACAAAAAAGTCGGGTCAACTTGACCCAAGTGCAATCACTTTCTTTTTTAAAATTCCAATTTCCCTTTTTAATACCACAACTATCACATCACAATGATAGAAACTCATTCATTCATAAAACATAATGCAATATAGTGAACAATGATTCGCACATTCACCCCACAGAGGTTGCAATAAAACAAATATAATTTTAGCGGTACATATAATCTCTCATGGCAGGACAGTGGTTGAAATTCACCGAGATATCTTAACCACCGCCATGTCCTCGACTGATTCCCTTCTTTTGACATTTTGGTTGGATGACAACATCTCAGTATTCCTTTCAACGTGAACTGCCATGTCAGGTTACATGTAATACTGGAAATATCATCAAGTATTGATTTTCTAAAGCCGGGCAGAATGCAGGAACAATGGCTCCACGGATGAAGCAACTGTCTCAGGTTGACCTTTTTATTGTTTATCACTGTGAGCCAATGCTATCAGCGTTACCCAACATTCCACCAACATTACGACATATGTTCTTGTGGTAGAGCGGAGCGGATTTTTAAGCCTCGAGCAGCTGGCGGCAAAGATGCCTTACGGGGTGGAGGGGGGGGTCGAGTAACCGTATCGATTTTAGCACAAGAAAAGAAAACATCGAAATCAAAGGAGCCTTCGCTAAAGTTCTAGGCTCTCAAGTGCACGAAATAATTGATGAGCCCGTGGATACGATGCTAAAACTCGGACAGCCTCGATGCAAGTTATGTTCAGAAGAGGAGTGATTGAATTAAATAACTAATGCAATCTTTTTTTTCCCTAATCTTTCTTTATATTTGCTCGCCTGATTGAATTATCGCAGAATTGGAACATGCCGGTTTCCTGTTCATTAGAGACTTGCGTGTGGCAACTTAATACTGGCACAGCTGCCCAGAGACATCCGTCTCGCAGGAACATAAACATGCCCAGACAAGTCCAACGATCAGTCCCACATTCCTCCAACCGTGAAAGCATTTGTCTTTTTTTTTCTATCCATCATCCTGAAAACGTGTGATGATTTTTTGGTCAGATTTATGCAGAAACGCTGCGCAGTCACATTTAAATCAAGTCCAGTTCCGACTTTGGATCACTTCCTTCCTTTGGTTTCACTCCACCTCCTTCCTCCTCCTGACTTCATATCTGAGATCATCAAGTTCTTTCCATTCAGTGGAACAAATCCTCTCAGTCGAATCAACTATTTCACCTCAGGCACTGAACTTAGCCACTGTGAACAACACATAGCAGGGATCAATGCTCACCAATTAGCTAAGCTCTGTGCCTTTAGCAAGTAGCTGCTTGGGGCTCACACGCACGCATTGGACATTCTTCAAATTCTTTTCACAAGTCAAAATAGTCCCACTTTTTTTTGATTGAACATATATTAATGGGACGCAACATTAGGTACATCTGCACAAGCAAATGAGAGCAAGAGCTGTATCGAAAAGTCTGCCATAAATCAAATTCTTACAGTGCAATGGCATTACTCAACTCCAGTCCTGTAGGTGGCAGTACTGCATCATCACGAGAGCTCGTATATTTCGTTCCAACGGAAATGATTAATGCATGAATGTAATTTTTGGCATTTCTGAAGACTTTTTCATACAGCTCTTGTGCAGGTGTAGCTAACTTTTCCGTGCCACCTAACCAAATGGTCCTCGTCCACTGAGCCGTGAGGGAGTGGAAATCCCTGGCAATGTGATTTTTATTTGTCTTTGTGCATCAAATCACGATGCCAGGAACCCTCCCCACCACGGCCGTTCCGTCTGCTGTCGATCCTCCTGAGCTTCTCGTGCTCCATCCAACAGCTGTGACCTGGAAAACAGACACAGGAGACAGCTCGGACTTTGCTTGAAAGTGGATCTGGTGATTTCATGTGAGGGGAAAAGTAGTAGGAGCAGGAAGTTACATCATGTTGGATCGTGCACAGGAAGCCACCTGCTCAGATTGAAATCTAAACCAAAATAACTGAGAAAATTAAACAAGTCACGGATGGGCATATTTTCTTGTGCCCAATGGCCAAATTTTCAAATATTGGAATTCAACTATAGAAAAGTTTATGAAACCATAGTGTTCCACTTCAGAAGTTCCGCTTCATGGTTGACCCCATTTTAAGAGCGTTGACATTTTGGGAAGAGCCAGTAAGAGCAGGCATAGAAAATTCCATCTTTTAACATAACATCCTGTGAGTAAGATTAGAGAATGTGTTATGATAAGTTGTTTATTTAGTTTTGAGAGAAAATTCCCCCGGCCCACCCTGCTCAAGCGAGGTATTAACAGTCGGTGATAAGCAGACCCATATCCAGTTTTCAGGATTGCGGGCCGATGAGGGGGTAAAATTGGGACTTAGGAATTTGGCCAAAACAAAAATAAGATAATGTCAAGTTTTTGCAATGCATCATCTTTCCATTAGGCCAGGGGTCCCCAAACATTTTCAGCTCGCGAGCTACTTTAGAAATGACCAAGTCACAAAGATCTACCCACTAAAAAAATAATTTATTTTATATCTATATATCTCTATATATATATAATGGCTGACGGAATTTTCAGAAGTCCAAATGATCACACATGGATGATCCCATTATATATCTTATATATCATATATAAGTCTTTGGTATTGTTTTTAAAATTTAAAATGACACAACAAATTTTAGTTAAGGTTGGACCCGGAAACGTATCAAAATATTTTGAGCCTAATTATGTGCTCGTCGATTCTGTTGAATGACTCACTAGTAGTCGTGTGAAACGCAAGTTCAAAGTGTGAATAACAGATCTAATCTAAAAGTGCTGTCGTTAAAGCCTTGTGAAATAATAATAATTGAACTGAACGTTAATTTAGAAGCCATAACTCAACTGTTGACTGAGTACCTGCGGGTACATTAGAACACAAAAAAAGAAAGGTGAAGTGTGTATGTGTGCGTGTTGAAACTAATGAGAAAAAGATTGCGTTTGAACAAAGGGAGTTCTTCTGTCGTTTCACGTCTGTAATTTAAATGTTGGTTTGCTGATTGTGAATAAGCACGATGGAAGATGGACGACATTATAAATTATATTCACGACCACGTTCTTTAAGTAAGATATGATTGTTGGACTATTTCTGTCTATGGATTAAAGCGATATATTGGAGTAAACAGAAAAAAAAGCATTTCAAAAACTGTCAATTCTATCCACAATAATTGCTTCATAATTTCAAATCATGGGCCCTCCACAAATTCTGCCTGACAACAGCGGTTCTTGCAAACATGTCCATGAGCAGGAAGCTTTGGTTTCAAATAAATGGCAGAAAAATGACATTTAATTTGATTGTAATCAAACTAAAATATTTTTTCAAAGTATACATCCGCGGTCATATGAAATGTTCACAATGAGTCCCTATTTTGCCGTTCTATTTATAAACTTCAAGACAGGTTTCTATTTGGTCTCAGTAAAGTAATTTGCATTCTAATGGAACCTGAAGTTGGCATGAAGTGTGAATAAATGACGTGATTTGAGGAAGTGCAGCCAGTGCAAAATAGAGTCAATCTAACATGTGTGGTGACAAGCGGCTTTAAAACATGTCAAAAATGGACCCAATCCATCCAAGTGTGGAAGTGTGTGGCTTTCTTTGCACTCCAATGACTTCCCTTTATTTATTTCCGCCTCCTTAAATGACAACTAGCAACTTTCTCAAGTAATTTAACACCTCGGCCTCAATTTTGTTGAGCAGCAAGCGATTATTTCAAAGATACGTATTTAATAAAAGGGTGGCTTGCGTCAATGTGGGTGTGAACACATCTGACTCTCTTCTTAATCAAAACAACTCATTTCAATACATTTAAATGTGTCGCATGGAAATATTTTTGTGTAGTAAAGATGCACTGCCGCTGCGGATATGACAACTAAAAACGTAAGTGGGTACCCAGAGCCTCTTCGATTGACGTCACCGGGCATGTCACACTGTTCTAAGTACGCTATGTCAGCTTGGTCTCGCTAGCGTTGAGATGGAAGGAAAATAAAAAGGCCTTGTTCAAACCTGCCCGGATAATAAAAAGTGTGAACGTGTCAAAAGCTGTAAAAAAAGCCTGAAGTTTAACACCTGTGGTTTAATGTTTTT
Source organism: Syngnathus floridae (assembly GCF_059516105.1). Classification (NCBI taxonomy): domain Eukaryota; kingdom Metazoa; phylum Chordata; class Actinopteri; order Syngnathiformes; family Syngnathidae; genus Syngnathus; species Syngnathus floridae. The sequence goes on from NC_142425.1 coordinate 8,183,114, forward strand.
GTTTTTACACTTAAGAAATGAAAAAATAAAGACAAGAAAATCAAAATATCTAAAAAATAAAATTTTACTATTGAGACAAATCTGAGCGAGAACATAAAACGTAAAGTTCAACGTTGACAAGAAGTTTTAAGATATTACAAAAACGTAATCACATTAACATTAATCCTCCTTCCAGGGTCCATTAGTCAAATCTTATGTCCAGTGCAAATTACAATAATCATTAATAAATGTGCCCTTCTGTAGACAACATTATGAGATCTCGCCTGATTATTTAAGAAGACGTTGCCCAGTTTTACAAGACAATTGTGTTACATCGTCATTACAGTTGTTTTGGAGAGTCACGACTTCATTATTTAGCTCATTAGCTCTCCCGGCCTGCATTCACATGAGACTGATGAAGGGAGCAGCCATTTTCACATTAACAATAATCCACTTTGCCATGACTTAATGCAATTTGCCCTTCGTGTCATTTCATGCAAAAATCGAAGAATAAGCCATTGTGAGCCTAAGCGGATTTGAGTCGGCTTTGTGGATTTTGTCGGAAGAAGTAGCCCCCCCCATAGCTCAGTCATCTTTTCCGGTCTCACCTTTCGTTTTAAGAACAATGAAGATATGAAAAAAATGATCCGGCTTTAGTGCTCGGATAGAAATCGATGATGATGCACTCGAGGAAGAGGCAGCGGTGCACTGAAGCTCGCTATGAGCTTATCTCCTTGCAAATCTGATCGCGGTGGATGGATCGGCTATTAGCTAATGGCTCGAACCCGAGAAGGCCGAGAAGGCAGGCCACTGGGGAAGAAGGAGCGAGAAAGAAGGATGGAAGAGATTATGTTTGTTTGTTTGCAAGTCATTTTAGGTGACGTAAGAATGCAGGAAAGCAACAACAGCATCTATCACCGAGTTCATCCCAGGACAGCTGGACATCATTTTTTGGAAGGCGTCCGTGGAAATTTATGTCAAAAATGTGTTTGATGCGGCGCAGTTCTTTCACACCAAACTCTTCCAAGCATTCCTTTGTTTGAAGCAACCACATCATTTCACGAGCTTAATACACAATGGGAAAAGTCATAAAATAGCTATAGTGATAGCTAATGAATTGCAGCTATGTTACCGTATTAAACGATGACTACTTGCACGCCAATGGTGGCGCAACACATGTAGACAATTCAATAATATTCACATACATATATTCTTTATCCTCTGCAAAAAGGGACTAATATCTTATACTGCCCCTCCAATTGAATTGAAGCAAAAATTATGGCAAACGTGTTTTATTTTAGTTTTTTTACATTCTATTTAATTGTCATAAGTGTATGTTTTAATAAAGCACTGTACTTTATTACAGAGTGCTATTTTTTAGTTTTGGGGGCGATTGAAATCGATTAATCGATTATATTAAAGTAACAAAAATATCTGTTATAGTTTTACTACTACTTCTGCAATTTCTTGAAATAACTTGATATTTATGCATTCCTGCACACCATGTCCAATATGATGAAGATGATGAATTTTTGTTCGCTAAAATCCTGAGATTGAATATGTACCTACAAAAAAGTGAGACAGAAGCGACCGACCGAATGTTGAGATCATTTGTGTTCATAGCGTACTACGTAAGTGAGGAAGTCAAGGGCGCGTCACATTGTGACCTCGATGGCCGACACACAGGCTCCCTCCCTCCCACTCCAAGCATGCCATCTCTCCACAAACTGAGGCTTGTTCCCCCCCCCCAACACACACACATGGCTCCAATTGGCCACTACCACTGCTGTCTGCCGCTCCCACAAAAACAAAACAAAAACAGCACGGCTTAGCTCGACAAACCTGATTATGACATTAGCAAACGGATGTTTGATGCGGCCTTTGCAAGCAGGAAGACATTTTTTTTTTTTAATCATTCCTCTTCATATAAATGTGAGCCATATTGAAAAGGTGTCGCTCCCGCAGTGACGAGGCGAGCTGTTTACGATGTGGTTGCTTGTAAAAAGTAAATATGCACCAGTTGGGGTCTATCAAAGGCCCCTTCATTTGGATCTTGGCTCCTAAGGCTTTTGGATGAGTCCTGTAATTGCTTTTGCCGCTGATTAAAATTCTCCACAGAGGATGCTCAGGAGGACTGGAAAGTCCCGCAAACCCAAAACTTTATCACTGTTATGTCACCCTGGGATCGGCATTTTACTAGTGTCCTTGAAGACACAATTCACTTTTACAAGAATGAAGAAAAGCAAATACATGATTCAAAAAGAGCTTTTATCATACTTAAACATAACTACAAGTTCAAAATGCTTTTTGGAGCACCTTTTTGAAGAATTGAAAATAACCACCCAGACTAAACTTAGCTCCTCCCCTTACCTAAGAAAGCTTATCTTTCAATCAGCACGACAATAAACCAATTAAAAATTTTGACCAATTGCCCTGATGGTGTCTTATCGTCATCTACAGCCCGCTACCCACCCAGAATGATTCCACAATCCACTTTTGTATCCTGACTCACTGACTCCTGACCCCCAAGCCGATCGAACGACAGAAAGCGAGAACGTGGAAAAGGCCATAAACAACAAAGCAGTTGTGGAATCATGCAGGTGCGTTGGCCAAGGAACACATGAAGCTCAACTTGATTGATGACAAGCAAATTAGCGGCCCTAATAACAAGCATGTGTCTTCACTCTCCTCGAGACAACGCCCTCGTCCACATCTGCAACATTAACACGCTTTTAAGAATTTTTTTTTTTTTTAGGCCAAAAATCACACACTAGCAAAACAGTGCAACATGATCTTAATATGCCTTCCAGGATGAATTATTGCTCGAGTCAAAATGGCTTAGTGATTTGAAATAATAAAAACGTCAGACTGATTATCATTTGTTTTCCAGTTTAATGGGTCTTCCTTGTGCAATGGGACCCTTTCACATGGGAACAACACTGATTTCATAGCAGAGCCAGATACAGCCTTGGAGTGTGCTCAAATATTTCAAGTATTTGTTTAAGCGAAAAAAAAAAAGAAAAGGTTCTGTGCAATTGACTTTTTGAGTTTGTCAAAGTAAAACTCCTTTCACAAAACGAAAAATAAAGATGACACAAATGATGATGCAGGTGTAAGGTGCACGTCAGTGGAGTTAAAGTACAATTTTGATTGTTGACATGAATTAATTGGATTTTTCTAAATTACAAAATGTTGGCTATGATTATACTGTTGGGCACTGAAATATACAACATTTAATATTGTTACATTATAGTATTGATTTCTGGTTCCAAATGTGTGAATTACATTTATGTCAGTGAAATAAAATAGCATTGGCGAACAAAATAAACTTGGATGTAAACTTCTTTTATCTATGTGCTACATATTAACAATTTATCACTCATTGGGATATATTACAGGACCATTTAACTTTTGCATCCTTTTATCACACCTCTAATTAGACTATTTTTATTCATAATATTCCTTACAATTCCTTATCATTATATTTTGTTGTGAGCCGTTTTGATGATTGGTGCGGAGAAATGAAAGTGCCACATAGTGAGCCATGCTGAACTCCGACCAAAGCTCACCTTAAATGGCTGCAGGCAACTTTACATTACTAACATGCCTAGCGTTATGTGATTTTTTTTTTTTCCATTTCATTTTGGGGGTTCACAAAAGGACATTTTTTCCTTCTGCGTCATCACAAGTCAAGACGTGACTTTTACAACTCGAGATTCCAACAGTAAGCCTTGTGTTTGCATGAACCCGACGCCGGTGCTTTGACAAGACATTTTTGAAGTCAATTAAATAGACACACCCAAAGTAAGAAGCAAAAGGTCACTTACCGTGCGAGCAGGTCGCTCCACTTTGGATTTCAGCTACAGATGTGTACCAAGCGGACCCTTGAGCGTCTCACTAACCTTCCCGACTATCTCTGATGACAGACGAGTGCCACTTGACATCCAGGAGTTCAAGTCAAGCTCCACATGTTTCGTCCAGTTCCTCCAGAACGCTCCCCCAAAAAATAATAATAAAAATGTTCTCCTCCCCCGCCCCCCTTGTTGCCATATTCTGTAGGGAGGGGAGTTTGCTGTCATCTCATAGAGTTCAGAAGTGGCGTCAAAGCACACAGAAGCAGCCGGTTGGGAAGTGAACAGTGCCTGTCTGCCACGGGTGTCATCCGCCTCCCTGTGCCTCACTCTCTCCTCCCTTCAAGCCTGATGAATTTCACGCACACGCATGCGCACACGCACACACACACACACACAGCCAGAGTGAGACTTTCAAGCACTCGCCCCAAGAGAACCACTGGCCATATGAGAGTCTGGAGGCGTATTCCTCCCTCCTTGCCTGCCTATCCTCTTTCATTCCACTCCCTTGTTGTTGTTGTTTTTTTCTTCCCCACTGTCTCCACTGAGACACCTTTATTGTGGCAATTGCATTAGCCTCCACTGAGCCAGCAGCAGTGGCTAATGCAATGTTGACTCTCACGCTCTCTCTCTCTGGCTGTCTTTGTCTCTCTTCCACCTTATCTCTCTCTCTCAGTGTCTGTCACTTTGACATCCACATGCCCACCTTGCTTTTTTTTTTACCCTGCGACCAGTCGCGCCTTAAAGGGCTAGTTTTTTTGCAAACCTCCTTGAGGGAGCGCTTGATCATGTTTCAGCAGCGTGATTCGACTCGACTAATGGCTCCCGCTATTGATTCAAACAACATAAAACGGATACATGCAAAGCCATTTTCAACCTCTTAACCGATTTGTAAAAATGCGAGAAACACAAAGAAGCTCTACGGGCTTGCTTTTCAAGCATCTCTTTGTTTTTGCAGGTAGAAAGGGGCGTTTGCACCGTTGTGGGAGTAAATACAGCCAACTTATTTAGCAGCTCCACTCATTCCCTTTAAATTTGACTCAGCAGAGGCGCAAACAGCATTTAACATTTCACAAACTGAAATAGACTCCATGGAGACGATCGAAGAGCGCAAAGTACAGAGTAGGACTGCCAATTTCCCAAACACCATAAACTAGACATTCCCTGGCACAAAAGTGATGATGCAGCACTTTTTACGCCAAGTGCCTATTGAAATATAGCCCAGGCCTATACGTCATACTGTACGTGTTAAACAAACGGTTAAGTGACAACACATTGAAGAACATGATGCAAAACATCACAATACGTGAAGACCATGGAAGAAATATCCACCCACATGTGATGACACTTGATTCCAATGTGCATACAATCATTATTAATAATGCAATAAAATATGATTTGTGAGCATTAGTATGTGACAGTAAAATCGGGCTGTCAACAAACACAGCAGAGTGGTGTCAGTGTTTTATCAGTTTGGGACTTGGCCTTTAAATTTGAACATCTTGGAGAGTGACAGAGGGGCCCGATGGAGGGAATGTCTTATATGAGATATTAGTCACTCTAAAGATTCCTTAAAACTAGTCAGAATTTTCTACTGTACCGTTTGGATGGCAGTGAAAGCCTTAGGTATGTAAAATAATTAATACGGCTGAAAAAAAAAAAAAAAAATCTGACTAAATTTAAGAAGAAAAATATTCTGACTAAATTTAAGAATTTTTTTTTGTAATATTAAAGCTACCTAAATGGTGGTGTCCATGTTTTGCACCACTGGATTCAACAGCGGCAGAATATGACGGCGGCGTTGGGGCCGCGCTCGAAACACGGCAGCCGGTGGCTCCAACTGTTCCCTCCCGTAAATCCAAAATGATTAGAGGACAGGAGTGAAGATTAGAGCGTATTTCAACCACCATTACATGGCCAGACATAACATTCATTAATTAAACTCTTGTGCTCTCATTGAATCAAGATAATATCTTACAAAAGCAGTTTGGAACAGCAGAAGTGCAGCCCCTGCAATGTTCCCCGGGGGCTTTCATAACTCACCGCCGTCCGTTCTTTTTCCTGTCTCGTATTCTTTCGCTGGGTTTGTTTTGTGCGGCAATAGCAAAGAAGGCTGTATGAGTTTCTGCTTATAAAATGAAGGTGAGTGGGGTGAGAGAGGGGGGGGGGGGGAATTCTTACGGGAGGTCGTAGTGACTTCTAAGAGAATTTCCAGACATGGAGAGACTCTCTCTGTTGGCTGCTGATTAGCGGGAAGTTTGTAGTATTTACTTGGAATAAAATGATGCCTCCCTGCCATCATGTCATTTATTCCCTCTGCCAAGGAAGATTATGTTGATCTGGCGCCGCTTTGTTTGTCTGCTGGCAGGCTAGCGCAAAAGGCGACGCTTTACATGAAACTCAGCAGAGGGATGGTGTTGAATTACATGGCGTAAGCCAAAGAAGACTGACTCCATTAGCTCCTTATTGTTAGCCTAATTGTCATTCTTGAACATGTATTGAATGGAAACATGGCCAGTGGTTGGGAAAACCCATGACAGGTTGCTAAGTGACCCATGTTTTCAGAACAGATGTTAATATCATTGCTCTAGAGTGGATATCACAAATCTTTGCCGGGAGATGCACTAAAATCTGTCAGAAATATATTTAACTGCAGCTGCAGTATATTATTGCTGATGTAGTTTGCAGTGCTGGTTTTTAATATTTCGTCTGTCAAGTGTCAGTGAGTTTAAAATAACATTGGACACCTGAAGGAGGAACACCCAGGAAAACAAAAATGTGGAAAAAATTGTTCACTTTCTTAAAATACTATTTATTCCATTACTGTACTAAAGTACAGGTTTCTAGATTGCAGTTACTCTTATTAAAAAACCCCTGACAACAATTTTGCTGGTGTTATTTGGGAGGATAGAACGGATTAATGGCATTTCCATTCATTTCAATGGAGCTAGATGATTTGAGACATGTTCTGAGCAAACTGCATGTTCATGAAACAAATTCAACTTGAACTAAAGAAAACTTTCAACTAACTGCTAAATCTAGTGGGGCGCTTGACAGCATTGATGGCCACAATTTTGGACTAAAGTGGCCAAACTGCCTGTTTGAATGCAGGTTGCCTCTTCCAGGGTGGGCCTAAGAAGGAGCCTGCGGGCACGCCATGCAGAGTTCCGGGAAAGGAAGAAGCCTACGCACAGATGGGTGTGGGAACACACACACACATCGTTGTGCACAAATTGGCACGTGCTTTCCACACAAGCTTTTCATTGCTGGGGCATTCAATGCAAATCTACACAACAATGAAACTGGCACAGGTTTGATGTGATACTAGCTTGAAACCAACCACTTGTACTCACATGGCTTATACAAATGAGTTCCAGAGGTTTGATGGCATGTGGCAGATGCCCAGTTTTCCTACCCACATCCTGTTTCCATACTGAACCACAGCTCGCCTCCTCCCACTTGGCAGCAGTGTAACTGTTGAGGAGAAAACAGAGAGGTGAGACCTCCAGACATTTTTTTTTGTTTTGCTTATACAGAAAACATTAATTTATTGTTTTTCGGAACTATTGCGGTACATATTAATAACACATTACCAAGGGACATTGCCAATTAGAGGCCTAGTATGCATGTCACAGTGTGTTAAGCTTTTTGGAAAGCCATGAAAAACTTTGCTGTTTGTATTAGAAGGTTGTGGTGGAAACTAAACAAGTGTGGAATTTTATCATTGCCGCTGACCCCAATTTGGGGTCGGTAAGACATGATATTTTTTTAAGAGGATGTAGAAAAAATGATCCACTGAAGACTGAGACTTTTGAAGTAAGCCGTAAAATCCGTCTATTCTGTCTGTTCTGTTGTGTGTTGCCTTGATTAAAAACAAAAATACATGAGCAATTATTTTTCGAAACTTGGAAGAGTGTGATTCTGATCTAGGACAAAAACATTTTATTTTAATGCAGCTGGAACTACAAATCAATCCATAGTCAAACAACTATTATTTTTGGGCTGCAGTGCACACTTCTGCCACCTACAGGACTGGAGTGGGACACTACTGGCTAGCTTGAAATTTATCGAGCGCTGCGCTCTATTTTCATAGGAAATGCTGGCCTATCCTGATTTTTGTGCGGGCGCAAGACTCACTGTCAATGTTTGCTAATATGGCAGATGACCTTGAAAGCATTATTGCGTTATCATTATTATATTATATCATATCACATTAAAATTAAAACATGATATCGTGAGGGAACACTGCACATGCGTCGAGATCCATCATCAGGTTTAGTCCGTGGCAACACGACAAGCAGAGGCGAAACTAACGACATTTACAAAGGCCCAGTTCAATTTCATTGTGTCAGTGAGCCAAGGAGGCCCTCGAGGCCTTGCCAATGTTATTCATTACACCTGCGCTTTTCATTCTATTACATTATACAAGTCTTGTTGCGGGAGCCGGCATCCTTTTAAAAATAAATAAATACATGAATAAATAAATCTCTAAATGCTACCATACTTTAAGTTCCAGAGGCTGGGAAAAGACTGTGGTCAACATGAAGAAAATTAACGACAAACACAAAGGGAAAAAAAATGAATATATTAATGTGATGCAGCACAGATTTGTACGTGATAACGACATCTGGCAGCGGGCGAGCTCCGGGAAGGTGAATAAAAGATGAAGGATAAAAATAATGCAAGTTAACAGACGTATAGTGAACAAGGAAAAAGGGGCTATAGGGAAGGGATACCTCAGGGGAGTAAATGAACTCTTCCCCCCTCTTGTGCCACATCTGGATAACACACACACATCAACAGAGCATCAAACAGAAGCATGGAGAAGAAAGGCCAGTGGGCAGGTGGCATGGCGACTTTTAGATGTGCACTCACAAGATGCTTGATTTCGTACACTGGTGGAAGTCAACGTAAGTACAGATAAATTTTGGAGACGATTGATCTCCGTATTTGGATTAGGCCACGTTACGATTTACATTATGCGTTTGAGACCCTTGGCACAATTGCAACGCAACCATAACAACAATTTCCCCCATGATGAAAACATGTTTGGCATGTTGGCCTAAACATTTATGACTTCTTTTTCACATGCCTCCTTAACTTAGTAGCAGAGTGTGACCTCTCCAGCAAACAAAATGTATGACATAACTGTGAGCTGTCACTTCTGACAAAGGGTGTAACCACCTGAGGCTCTTCTGATTACAATGTCAATGCAGCAGACCAAATCCAATAAAAACAAATTCTGCTGTTGAGATGACATTAATCAACATTGTCTTACGCCTACTGATAAATGATGGAATATGTCACAAACATGTGGAACGGACATGGGTTGGGTCTTGTGTGCGTGCGAGTATGTGTGTGTGTGAATTGTAGTGGTAGGAAGTGACAAAGTACAAATACTTTGTAAGCGACCCCCTTGAACTGAGCCGTCCCATATTGAATCGACCTGAGTCAAACCGATTCGAATCGTTCAAATCGATTTTTCACCTCACATATGAAAACTACATCAAATCATCTTTTGAGGAGCGAAGCAGACCCCTAATATACACATAATAAATTAATCATTTCTAATTATAATTTTAATAATTATTACGTAATTTTTAGGACTACAAAAACGAATATGCCTTTAAATACAGTAGATACAGTTTGTGACTGTTTTGAACTTCCCTCTTGTCTTTCCTCATACTTTCTCCACTTCCTGTATGTCAGAGCAGATAACATTAGCAGTGTATTGTGGTTTGGAAGATGCAGACTATTTCCTGGTACAAGGGAACCTTTGAAAGTGAACACAATCTGTTCTGGAAAATTCCTCTAATTTGCTAAGGACAATTTCTTGTGGTGGTGGGGGGGGGGGGGGGGTGGACTACATTGTCGATTTAAATGAGAGATGAAATAGGGCGAGTCAATTTTACAGAAATGCATCGCCTCTCTTATCACAAATTCTTCTCTCTCCTCCTCATACATCTGGCCAATATTTATATTCATAACAAGAGGGAATGATATTAAATAAGTGAGGCAGTGCTATAAGGCGGCTGCCTCCTGTAATAAACTTCCAGCAGGCTGGATGGATTGCAGACACCTCCACCAGCCTGCAGCGCTCTGCTCAGCATCATCAGCATCATCATCTTTGGGCGGGATTCTTTTCTCACCAATTTATATGACTTCATTTTTCTTGTGGAACTGTTGTATATATGAATATGGAGAGAAGGAATGGCTGTCATACAAACACCATTGTATGATGGAGTTATTTTATATTATGGCTAGCCTAGCAGATTTGATTAGCATGCGCTGGTGGATAACATGCAATCTAATGAAAAGTTAGCTTAGCGTAGCATAATGACTGAAAACAGATGGAAGCGCTTGTCAAAAACCTCTCCAAATAGCACATGTGAAGCCCAAAAGAGTACATGCCAAAAGTAGTCATGGCGCACATCCTGACATTAAGCTCCCAAATACATTAAGCCCCCTTCATAATTTGCAGCCATGCGAACTAACCAAAGATTGGCAGGCAATCAGTGAGCAATCAAGCCAATCAAGGCTGCAAACAAGCAAAAACAAACAGCGGGAGGGTGAGCGATGGCGAGACGGCGCTCCCGTCGGCCCCGCCTGACCTCGGGTTGTGGCGGCCCCCCATGACAAATAAGCTCAATCACACTCAGCGCACTTCCTACATCCTACTCCTCAACAAACGCTTCTATTCTCTCAATCCAGCTCCCATTTTTCTCCTCCCTCCCCCTTCCCCCTTCCAGTCCATCTGCCCGGGCAGGCAGGAGGCATCGTGGGAGTTTTAATTGCCTTGCATTTCCATGAAGCCAACTTCATTACATTAGTCGCTGCGGCCCACGCTGCATACTTGTAACCTGCTGCAATGTGTTGTCTTTATTTACACGCTCAGTTGGGGAGGGGGGGGGGGGGGCGTCATCACTAGGGCCAGTGTGAGGGAAAAGGTCAATGGGAGCATAGATGTCCATTGTCAGTGGGCTGGGACGTGGGGGGGGCACACGCTAAAGATTCCAAAGGCTGGGATCAGAACTTATAATTTAGTTAAAGGCAAGGAAATATCTGAGTTTGCACAATCCGGTTACTTATTTCTGCTATTTTCGTCTATTTGATATTCTGTGATTTTAAATATGAATCAGAAGTTGCGATCGCTTTTCAATAAATACTTTTCTTTGCCCATTACTTTTGTTCCGTGCATTTCTAATTCTACGGGGCTAGCATGTTACTTCACGGCAAATCGACATGACAAGAATCTTCCTCACCACAACTTCATTTTTGTCTTCCTGTCATCCCATTGCTCCATATGTACTAAACACCCTCTTACGCATGTACCGCATGTGTCCATTCATGAATTTACTCCACTAAATGTACAGTTCACAACCCGGTCCTGACAGTCAGGCATTACGTGCGCTCCTCTTTCGCAAGTTCCCACTCGGCCGCTCTTGCACAAATCCTCTCGCCATTGTTATCAAAGATGATACAGTTTGTACTCCGACTTATGCAATGGAATAAAAGGGAGGAAAGAAAAGACTATTTCCAGAGGGGAGAGCTATTTTGAAATGTAATAGCGGTTAAGAGAGACAATAGCGGTAGATGTGGAAAAGAACCGGCCGCAATGAGTGAATGTCTGTGGAAGTAAATATGAAGGCAGAGGAGGCACGCCAATGTCCTCAGAGCATATTAACGAAACTTAATGGACAGACTGGCTCCAGGAGACCTCGCCATCCATTATCTGGCTGTTGCCCCGCGCAACCAGATAGCCTTTTTGGCTTGTCATACGCTATCTTCTATTTTTCTCCTTGTCTTATTTCCACCGGCCATACTGTAATGAATCGCTAAATCAATTGGCTGCTTTACGTAAAGTAGTGGACCCCAGGACACAGTGTAAAAAGACGGAGAGAGATTACTAGAAGTGAAAAGCTGAAAATGAAGTCTGGAAATCACATCATTTTCTTATTTACCAGGACACAGCATTGAATTTGAATATAATGTCTTATACTATGAGAAATAGTAACAGCTGCACATTGGCAAAAACTTGCATATCTTTCTGTTATGACAAATTTCTGACAAGAATTGGTGAAAGTGTTGATGCAATCGATTATGTAATTTCCTCACTATTTAGAGAAACCCGTAAGATGTCCTGAGGGATACGCTGTGGTTGGCAATAAAATCGGATTGGATGACTAACTATTGTCACTTATGTCACACATTTATCCATGAAGAAAGTTAGGACAGGTTCCAGCTATCTGCTCATCAACAAGGGAATTAAATGGACTAAGTATTGCATCTTGCATTAAATCTTCAGGATTGCGTGATATGATGTGTTTTGGCAACCTGCCACAAGTGGTGAGAAAATGACGAAATCCTTAGAGAATTTAAGGAAGATTTATAAAAAAAAAAAAACCCCACAAAACAGGAGTGTCACTGAAAAATTATTGCTTATTGTTCAGTGGCTAATCTCTCGTCAATCTGCAGCATTTACCCACGCGCACACAAACTGATCATCTTGTGCAAAATTATTACAAGTGACAGTTTCAACGTGCGCCCCAAATTGGTTTTGTGCTTTGTTGACCGCCTCCCCTCTCACCAACCTGCATGGATTACTCATACAACAGGAAACCGTGACGCCAAGCTCCATTAAGTGGGATGGAAGGACATCATATCAGCATTAATCTTCCACTTAGCAGAGCAGCCTGAGGACAGACAGAGAGATGGAGAAGGAGAAAATGTGATTCTCAGCTCTTCCCAACCGGACTCGGGCTTTTGACTTTTATGACTTTCTCGCTAGGCTATAAAACATGTGAAGGTCTCGTCGGGTCACGAACAAATTCACTTTGGTGTTCTCGTGAACTTTGATCAAGATCAGGCCAGATTGTGTGCACTCTGTGCACCAAGCGGCGCGTATCACCGTTCCTACTTTTCTCCCTGCAATTGCCATGAAGTGGTTTCATTTGATTGGATAAACTAACATCTCTGCCTTTGAGGCCAGGAGGCAATCGGAGAATTTGGTTTAGTTTGCAGGAAATACAAGGGGAATCTTTGTATACAGATAAATTATATCTGACATTTAATGCACCACCAGGCCAAACTGGCAACATCAGCAAGAATGTGACCGTACAGAAGTTTCCTTGTTGCTGTGTTCGCACAGTTCCACAAAAAAAAAACATTGCAACATTTATTGTACAAAACAGCCTGTCTCTGTAGTCTGGTTAAAACAAATGGGAAAAACTGGTTCGCCCCCCCAAAAAACAAAATGTGAACTGAAAATGAACTGATGACCTTCCCTACTGAATTTTCCACTGTACTGGATGGATTTGTCTTAATAAAAATGACGCTATAACAGTATTTATTTATTCTTGCTGTTACAAATTATGCTTGTTTCCGAAACGTGGAGAACGGAGAAATAACATTCACCGAAGGAAGAAATAACATTCACATCATTTTAACCACAGTTGTTTTCCAACTTCAGGGGTGAGTGAATGGACATTCTTGATTTTTTTTTTTTTTTAGCCAACTTGTATGTTACCTGTTTAACTTGCGCTCTCACTTTTTGATTCATTTTGATTTCAGCCTATTATTAAACTGGCTATATTGACACAAATACAAAATGAGATCACTCACAAGTGTTCAGGTGTTCACAGGTGTTCACACAAAACCTGCTCCAGCGCCGGATGTCACTGATTTGGTAGCAACCCGTGATGGTACACACCAACACAAAAATAACACAGAAAGTAAAGTAATTGAACTGTATAAAAACAGTTTTTTTTCCTTGCAGTTAAAAAAAACAAAGTATTATCGCAGTTTAAACTCGGCCACCCGACATAGTGCATTTGTTTGTCATTGTAGCAGTGCACTAGCGCCCCTTAGTGGCAAATGTATAGTAACAGAGCAGCGGGTTGGGGCTGTCTTAGATATGCCTGACGGGCTTTTGCTGCAATTCCTTTTTAATTTAAATAGGAAATAAATCCTCGTTTTCATTTTGTTTGTATGTATTTTCATCAATAATATTTAAATTATACAGAATTATTGGACAATCCTTAAATTAGGACATGTAATTTACCATGCCTGATTAAAATTGACCGACTGTCAGTGACTGGGTACGCTGCGAGCTGTCAGACAGCAAGCAGGGACGGCGGACGACAATATTTCATTCTCATCAGTGATCCGATTGCAATCGCCAACATGTTCGAAGAGGCGAGCGAAGTGTTCGATAACATGTTTAAATCTTCATTTCCCCTCACCTTCATTGTATTTATCCCAGCGGTGCTCATCCTGGTGTCACCGCTCCATGCCGAAGCCGCACATGAGTTCACGGTATATCGCATGCAGCAGTATGACCTGCAGGGACAGCCCTACGGTAAGTCCCGCAATGCCTTTGACAATCAGTTACCCCCTTAAAATATCCTATTTTTGGACACGAAAACTACAACGATCAGAAACTAATCGTAGCCTTCAGTTGATGTTCGATCTCGTATCAATGTTGCTTAGAAATCACGGCATGGAATGGGTTTGCATATGTTAGCTTATAGCTAATGTAGCCAACGATGCTACTAGGCTAGTTGGTAGCAACTTTTAAAAAATGAATGTCGTTGAATGACTTCATATAACAGAATTTTCTCATAAAGACAACAGACGAATGTTCTTCATTATGTAAACCGAAGGCACGTCATCTTCTCACTTGATTGAGGGTTTCAATCTTGGCTGGCTCTCCTATGTGGAGTTTGCATGATTTCACCTCTGGTTTCATGTTTATCAAGATCTAGACACGCCCTGGAAGGTGGATGGATGAGAATGTGAAACTTATCCTCATTTAGATCAGCTGAATTTGCACAGGAGGTGCAGTTGTAAATTCTGTCATGCCATTTTAGGAGCAAGCCAAATAACCTGGAATCAAACCACACAAGCATGAGAGAAAGTCTACACAGTGCTGAGATTTGAACCCTGACCTTCAGAACTGTGAAGCAGTCGTGTTAACCATTAGTGGTGGTGTGTTTTTAATAAGACTGAACAGTAACAACTAAACATGTCTGTGGCATTCCTCAGGTACCAGAAACGCCATCCTGAACACCGAAGCTCGTACTGTGGAGGCGGAGGTGTTAAGTCGTCGCTGTGTCATCATGCGGCTAGCAGATTTCTCCTATGACAAGTATCAGAAAGCCTTACGCCAGTCTGCAGGGGCCGTGGTCATCATCCTGCCCCAAAACATGTCCACTATGCCCCAGGACATAGTGCAGGTACTCAGAATTTTGATGCAGATTGCAAAATTGACTCACCATTGGTTTCACTTCTCAATTTTTAGGAACGTTGCATTAGTTGTGACTAATTAAGATTTGTCATTTGTCTCTTCGAAATGTAACATTTTTGGTAGCAATTCATGGAGCTGGAGCCGGAGATGTTGTCCACAGAGACCATCGTCCCCGTCTACTTTGCCATGGAGGATGACGAGCTGCTGTCCATTTACACTCAAACCCTGACCTCCTCCTCCTCCCAGGGAGCCTTGTCTGCAGCTGAAGGTAAAAAAACTCAGTTGAGGTTTTTCCATTTTGCATTGCCCTTGAACATAAAAACGACAACACAGTCAATTCAATACGTCAAGCAATCCTTGTTGTTGTCATTCTGTAGTATTGGTGCATACGGCCACTGCTAATGGCTTCCAAATGGTCACCAGTGGTGCTCAGAGCAAAGCCATGAGTGACTGGGCCATCACCAGTCTGGAGGTGAGTGACTGATTTCACACGAGTCCGCCTCGATTTTCATCAATCGGTTAATGATATAATTTTTCAGGGACGCCTGACTGGTGTCGGAGGAGAGGACCTACCCACAATCGTGTTGGTGGCTCATTACGACTCCTTTGGAGTTGCTCCGGTATGGCCGCCATTGTTTTTGAAAACCTGTATTATTGTAATAAGGATAATCACACCGATTCGTATTGCGCGTCCAGTGGCTGTCATATGGCGCCGACTCAAATGGAAGCGGGGTGTCCATGTTACTGGAGCTGGCCCGTCTCTTCTCCAAACTTTACACTTACAAGAGGACACATGCTGGGTGAGCACATGTTCAAGCAGATTAAATATACTCCAAGGTCATTTTATTAGGCACACCTGCACTGTCAAGCACTAGAAATGTTTCATATTTACCATTTGTTTAATTTTCAGATACAACTTGCTGTTCTTTGTTTCTGGTGGGGGCAAGTTCAACTACCAGGGCACCAAACGCTGGCTAGAAGACAATCTGGACCACACAGGTCCACTCCTCCGTCAACTTTTCTCATTTTCGAATCTTCCATCTGATCCCACCTCAAATTTCTATTTTTCTCTACAGACTCAAGTCTTCTCCAGGACAACGTTGCTTTTGTGTTGTGTCTCGATACTTTGGGTAACGGAGACGCTTTGCACCTGCACGTGTCCAAACCTCCCAAAGAGGGAACTCCTCAGTATGCTTTGCTCAAGGAGCTGGAGATGGTGAGACGTTTCTCACTTCGTCTTAATTAAAGCGCTAATGCACGTTGACGGTTAGCGAACAAGTGCACAGCAAGATATTCCTAAAATTTTGACCACCCGCTTCGACCCCCAGGTGGCGGCCAGCCAGTACCCAGGGATGAAGTTCTCCATGGTCCACAAGAAAATCAACCTGGCCGACGACATGCTGGCGTGGGAGCACGAGCGCTTCGGGATCCGCCGCTTGCCAGCCTTCACGCTCTCGCACCTGCCCTCGCACCGCCTGGCGCAGCGCTCCAGCATCATGGACGTGCGGTCAGTGTCCCCCTCCCCTCGCTACGGAGCGGGAGAGCCCCCTGCTGGGTGGGTTCACTACTGCACAAATTCTATGTGAACACAATGTGAAGTTGGCACATTTGCTCACTGCCTCCGTTTTACTTGCCCTTCACATTGTGGACATTGTCTTACTGTGTGTTCCAGGCCACACGTAGACATTGAGAAGCTCAGCAGGAACACAAAGGTGGTGGCTGAGGCTCTAGCTCGAGTCATTTACAACCTCACTGAAAAGGTGAGACTCCTCTAAATGAGTCATCATTTTATGAGTGAATGTTTTTGTAGTCTGTCAAGTCACTGGTGGCTTTTTATGTCCTCTCAGGGAGCCCCCAGCGACCTGCACATCTTCACCGAACAAATGGTGAGCTAATCGCTACTCCGCATGATAAAAATGATTTTTTTTTTTTTGGTTCTGGATGTATATGACGTGTTCATACATTCCGTCCAGCAGGTACAAGAGGAGCACCTGTCCGCCATGGTGGACTGGCTGACAGCACAGCCGCGGGCCGCCCAGCTAGTGGACAAGGACAGCAGCGTGGTGTCCACCTTGGAGTACCACCTGGGACGCTACCTCAAGGACGTCAAGAAACATTACGTCAAAGCAGACAAGCGGTAAACATGACCATGTGATTTCTGTCTTAAATAATATTCATTCTGATCTTTAGTTCTTTCACACACAAAGTGATTTAAAAATATATTTGTGTCTTCCAGGGATCCAGAGTTTGTCTTCTACGACCAGCTCAAGCAGACCATGAATGCTTACAGGTGATTGTTTGATCCCAAAGAAAATTGAATCAAGTGTAATAAAAATGATTTAGTTACTCACAAAACGAATGTTCTCCATAATTTTGTTTTGGACGGTCCTCCCGATTAGAGTCAAGCCGGCCATCTTTGACCTGTTGCTGGCCGTCTGCATCGCTGCCTACCTTGGCGCCATGTATCTTGCCATCCAAGTAAGCCCCATCCATATTGAAATCTGAAATCAATGAAAGCTAGAAATATGAATTGACATGTTTTTTTTCCCCCTCCAAACAGAATTTTGGAGTTTTATACAGCGTGGCGCGAAGAGTCACCCAACCCAAAGTGAAGGCCCACTAAAGCCAGCAGAGACAACCTTCCAACCCCCATAAACCCCTTTCTTGTTTTTGACACTCTCTCAGGGTGCTTTTCAAAGCCGCCCCAGTCATTCCCATTATCCTCTGCCATACGACTATGTGGTCACTTCCTGTGCTCGCTGCCTACTTGAAATTTGCATGCAGACAGAAGTAGTTTCACCCCCCCCCCCCCACACACACACACACCCTCACGCTCGTCTTCACCAATGCACTGATGTCACTGGCAGCTGGAGGGACTCAAATCTGTCTTACTGTAAAATATTTTTTTTTTCTATTGTTCAGAACCTCTTTGAAATAATAAGCAATCTTTTTAAGTGAAACAACTTTGAATAGGTTGGATGTTTTTAATTTATCCACCTCATAATATGTGGGCCACATGGTTGGCTTACGAGCCAGTAATGGGAAAAATGTTAATGATTGAAAAGTACCTGAAAGTCCCGACTAATTACTTGGCACTAACTAAATCAGTCACTTTTGAGTCCAAACAAGCCATGTATTAAAAACAGAAGCCCAACTGAAGTATTGTTAACCAATCAAGTTAATGTGTAGTAGTATGTAGGTAACCTTTAATGTTAACGCAAGATGTTCACTCTACTTTGTCCCACTTTAAGAGAAAAAGTAAGATATAGTAGAGCTTAGTCGAAATGGAACCCTGAAAAGTGATTCTAATCACGTGTGTGTGCATGTATGTGGCTTAATGTGTCTTATTCTGACCTTCCCAATGTGTTTGAACGCAGCAAAAGGCAAAAGCCTCAAGTCCATTTTCTTGTCTAATCACACCTTTGTGTGTAAAAGTACATCTGCAACTTGATAAATTACATTTTTTTTTGTTATCACTATGTTGCCATGACCTTTTGCTGATTGCGGCTAACTTCTAAGTTCACACGTGGAAAGTGGGCACAAGCATACAAAGTGGGAGGCTGGGGTTTTAGTCTTAAATGCACCGCTGACTGCTGAAAAGCTAAATCTGATGAGATTTTTTTTTTTTTTTTTAAACTGTGACCTACAAGTGTTTGTTTTTTTTGCGTGTTTGTTTCTGCATGACTTGTTCTTTCACAAATCAAAAGCCCCACTTTCATGACAATTAATTTATTGAACATTGGTGGAACTTGAATAATGATCTTTGCAAAAAAGAAAAAAAGTGATTAAAAAAATAAATGATGAAATAACGTGTTGTTTTTCTACTGACTAAGACAAAACAAATCGAGATGAAAAGGTACATATTGATATGAACTATTTCTTTTTACATATTAAGCATTTTAGAGTATGTTACCAAATTAGGCTTTAAAGCCTGAATTGGACATTTAAATGAAGGTAGTACTTCAACTTTAATTGCAATTTATTGGTCATTAGTGCACCCAAATAATGATCTAAATAAATGACTAAATAACTCAGGGTTTTTTTTTTTTCTTACTTGACACCTTTTTATTTTAGGGAATAAACCAAAAAACAAATTAGAATGCTCTATAAAAGAGAAAGTGGTTGCATTGCGGGCAATTAAGTTTTCCATGGTCTGTGTATCAGTCATCCAAAAATGAATGATTAAAATACAATATTTCATCCCAACATCATAAAAGGCTCTTAAAAATACCCTAATTCACCCTTCCCTTTTCTACTATCGATCTAACTAAAAAACATTAAAAATGCTAATAAATTACAGTGCAATTATTATTTTTTTTTAGTAAAACAACAAAGACCTTGCATGGCTTTCAGCCTGACATGCAACCTTCCCATTTCTGATTAGTCATTATTACAAGTGGACATTTTGGCACAATCAAAGCTTTGATTTCAATCAGTCGGAGTCAAACAAAAGAGAAAAATCACCGCTGCTACCGAATACATTATTCGCCTTTTCCTTCCCGTCAACCATTTTCTGTGCCGCATATCTCGACTTAGTGGACGAACATTAAGTGTTTTGGACTCTCACAACCACTTTCACTTGATTGAATGTATCTACTGTATAGGAACAAAAACAATAATTAAAAAGAATATCCTGTAATCAATCATTTCAAGTAGTTATGTCACTTCCTGCGCTAATTCCTTCAAGGAGTTGCTAACTGTTTTACTAGTTGAATTAATTACATGCACAAAACAAAACCCCAAAATATGTATAAGCTAATACTGCCACAAGATGCCTCACATATTTCTAACACAGCAGCCTGAGAAGCTGACATGTCAGTTACAGAATATGACACAGTAGTGTCAACTTCAGAAAAGGATGAGGTGACGTGGTGGTTGTATCTAGACAGTGGATTCGAGAGAACAAAAAAAATAAGTCAGCTTTCTCTGGTCCCTCTTGTATCTGATTACATCAGACTGTCCAACAAAAGACAGCAAAGAATAATACAATACTATAAAATAATAGAATAAGAACAGTGTGCTCAGAGGGAAAAAAAGAGAGAAATTAAACAGCAGCAGTTCAAATATCCCCCCCCAAAAAATACTAAAACACTGACTACCAAAATTTGGGAGATATTTGGCTTTCGGGTAAAATTTTGGGTTACACTTAAAATGCACGAGAACCTCTACAGGTTAATTTCATTTGCTTTTCTCTATCTGGATAGTTAAAGATTGAAATAAAATTCACATTTAAGATTTCACCTAGAAGCCGAATACTCCCCAAACGTTTTGAGTAGCGTACGAGGGAATGATGAAGACAAGGTAAGATGAGAACAAAGTGTGTGCCCTGTTCCAGCACTACAAACATGCTGAGTTTTCAAAACAAGAGCCCAAAGTTGATCGACAAGGTCGGAGGTACTGACGCACCTTTTTTTTTTTTTTTCCTTCCTACTCTGTATTGTGTGCAAATTGCATGCAGGAGCGTTCACTCCTTTCCAAAGAAAAAATCGGATTACATAGCGAGAAGATCCCGCGTTAGTTATAAAAACAAATCCATTGCATGTTCCCAAAATCATTCCAATGTCATGCGTTCCTGAATACGTGTGCATACGTTTTGTTTTCTTAAATAATATTGATTCTGAGTTTCAGTTCTTCTGTGGGTCCTTTCACACACACGAAAAAAATTCAACGATTTAAAAACCCCAAGTCAATCACTTCCAGCTAGTTGCCGTCATTAAAGCAGCAGTCAGCTTGTTGGCCTTCATATCAGTGCAACACACACACATGCACACACACATTAATGGAGAGAGGGGGGGGGGTTAACAAGTTGAATTGAGGTGAAGTGTTGTAAAAAGATCAAGCTGCATCCATTCGCTCGCCGTTCATTCACCACTCACACACTACTAATGATGCTAATGGAGGCAGGAGGCCACGGTGGACCTGTGTGATGAGTGAAATCAATAAGCGAGGAATTGGATGAGGGGAAGGGGATACATGTGACACCTCCTACAGTCTGTTTCTCACTGCTTCAACGAGATAACATTCACAGTGCTTGAATAAAAACAACATGGAAATACTTTAAAATGTTTTGTGTGTGCATGTGTATTGGGAGGCGGTGGTGTTCCTCCTTCCTGGTGGGGGCGCCGCAGCTCTGTTCATAAATGCTTCTCCTTGGCGATGCCGTTCTGAACGTGCTTCCTGTGGGTACAGAGTAGAGGAAGAGAGTTAGCAAAAGATGATATCGGAGATTCAAGGCCATCCAGATAAAAGGGGAAGTCGACTTAATAATTTTGATGATAAAATTATCGACGCTAATCCAAATAGGGTATTGTGAAACGTAGCCGAGATGCTAACAGCAGTGACAAATTTGTGCGGAATGAACCTAAACTAACACAGTTACAGTAAACATTTGTACTCATTTCAAGGCCATAAATATCAACTTAATGACAAACATTACGTACCGTGTCACAGTATAGATTTAACTTCTTTGAAAATAAAACACCACCATTGTACTGCAGTAACAGCTCACAATAATTTTTCTTTTGAGTGCAAAAGTCAAAGGTAGAAGATAATGGAGTCAAAGTATGATATATATTGTGATAACAGAATATACGCACACTTTTTTTTTTCCAGTTTAAAGCTCACCAAGTTATCATGTATAGATTGTATGACACTGCACACATGCATCTTTATGATGCCACAAGTTGTGAGACTTTTGTGGTCAAGGTCCACATTTGACTTTTAAAATGAGTAGATAAACCTGGACATATATGTCGAATACGTTTTGTCCTTCTTTTCTAATACTCATTTCCTACTCATCCATAATTAATCAAAAATACGATACATGCAATAGAAGCAGATGTGTTTTCTAAGAGGTCAAGTGCAAAGTATCGACTCACCCCTCGTCAGAGTTGTGATGTCCAGCATCATCATCGCGGTGATCACCGCCGTGATTCATGGCCGCCGCCTGAGGCTTTCGGAGCAGGCCCGCTGCTGCATTGGCGCCTTCCTCCTCCTCGTACTCCCGGACGTCATTCACCTCCTTCACCTTCAGTACTTTCACTACAAAGATGACGATGAACTGGTAGTGGGAAAATAAAGAGACTCAAATTATTTCCAGGCCCACCTGGCATTGGTGAACATTTTGCTGTACTAGTTGTATTGGAGTGTCTGTGTTGTGCCTGGTCGCGTGGCACGTGACGTTGACCAGTCCGGGTGTGAGTGTCTTGGTGTGAGCTATGGTCGACAACAGCTTTTCAGTGAATGTGTTCTGCTGTAAAGTGTCTTGGCAAGTGTGAATTATTTTAACACAGACAATGGTATGACGTGCCGTAAACTAAAAACTCGTGAAAAAAAATTCAATCATTATAAATCACAGATTTCCATTTAAGGACCATAGGTATTTGTGTGTGTTCTTACCAAGAACCAGTAGATGTTCATGAGCAACAAAGCAAGGAGCAGAGTGTTGAAGAAGAAGTAGAATGGAATGTTGGGGACTGACACGCAGGTGGCATACAGTACTTTCAGGGGAAACCAGTACAGGCGGAACCAGAACCTGAGGGACAAAGAGGTCTGGAATTAAACAAACGATATGATCCCCGACTAATTTAGACCAAATTATTCTGTGATGGTATTGCAGGGCAAAGTGTAAAATGATCATACCAACTGTTAGCATATTAGCAATAACTGCAATATCCACGATGACATTGTAGGTTGAACCCAAACTCGTTAGATACCTACCATGTGATGCTGAAGCTAACCGAGCCCATATTGGCGAGCACGTCGTTCAGCAGGTAGTAGCCGCCTCCTCGGGATTTCAGGTAGATGTTGAGCTTGGTGAACTCCAGCTGGATGTCGTTGATGTCATGCAGGAACAACACCAGGATGCCCACATTGTGGTACCTAGCAACATTCACGACATTTTGTAGACCACAGTTTTGACTGCACATGGCAACAAAACACTACCTGAAGGCATAGGAGAAGCAGATAAGTGCCAAGGTGATGATGTGATGCACCACCATGACAGCAGAGTCCTTCCTCCAGGCGTCCATGTAGACAGTGGCATAGATGGAGTGACCGTAGAAGCTGCCCTGGATCAGGTAGGCAATGGCAATGTCGATAGGCACTGGCATTCCACTCTTCCAGTCTGGAGAAATGGAAGAGGAGATCAAAATCTGAAGCTAGCTCCAGCTTACCCACGACCGGAAATGGATGTATGGATACACACTTGTGTGTTTTGGTCGATACTGCCAACAGATATTACTGTCACGTAATCTCTGTGCCCCGAGAGAGTGATTTCAATCACATCCGCGTAATAAAAAGGGATTTAGGTGGAATCCCGACAAGCAGCTCTGCCCACTGTGAACACTGCGGCGGCGGTTGTCACACTAGCTCAACATCTGCCAACTACAATGGACACGAGGAGAGGTAAGACGATCAGCGCAAGTGCATTGATGACAAATCTCACGCATACCAGGATTGGAAATGACGTACATGTGGTACGAATGTTTATTATGAAAAAAACAAACAAACAATAGTTTAATTCAGTCAACTTTAGCATAACATTCAAATTACTATTACTGTATTTTCCGGACTATAAGGAGTACCTTCAATGAATGGCCCATTTTAAAACTTTGTCCTTATTTAAGGGGCACCGGACTATAAGGCGCACCATTAATGCATCATGTCAGATTTTTAATCCAAATCAAATCATTCTCCATTTTATCTTTTTTATTTCAACTTCAGACGCAACAAATTACTTTATAATCACAAAATAATGATCCATAGTCTTTTTGATTCATAATTCATGGTCTTCAGTGGGCCACTTATGATTGATTTCATGACACAATGCTTCGGGCCAGTTTAAATTAAGGAATTTGGTCCCTATATCAGGCGCACCAGACTATAAGGCGCACTGTCAGCTTTTGAAATTTTTTTAGATTTTTAGGTGCGCCTTATAGTCCGGAAAATACGGTAATTAAAATCATATGCACTAAAATTGCGGGCTTGTAGCATTTACGATATACAATCCTGTAGTCAGTCTAGTTTGCACACTCAATAGTTAATAAATAAGATAATCAGGTTGTGACAAAATCATGATCACGATTAAAATTTGATTAACTGTGTTGCCATGGGAGAAACCCATTGAGGTGAGGTCTGGCCATTGTGCTTGAAATTTAACTGACCTTTGTCTCTCAATCCATCTATGGGCGCAGTACCCGTAAATTTCACGCCAAGCAGTCCTAATTTAATAATGTACAGGCAAAATGGTGTTATTTGTATAAGAAGGCAGCAAAGTGGCAACAGGCCAGGCTACTTGCTGCTGCTTCATCCACGCAAAACGTCTGCAGCTTCTTATCTCAGCAACCTGTCGGGGGCAGACGGACGGCTGGCCGCCCACAGGCCTCTCCTACCCTGTTTATGCGGCCCACCAATACTGCTCCCGGGCAAAAGATGGAAATAATGATGTTGCCGCTGAGATATGCAAGCTTTTTTTTTTCACGCTGGTCAAATACTGAAAAACTGTCTTGACTTTGCTACCTCGAGCACTTACGTAAGAGACAGGGCTCAGTAACATTGCGATTAAATATGCATTCTCTGTGCAACTCTAAACTGAATTTGACTCTTCACTAGAAACACCTTCGGAGTCTAAAGAGATCCGATACTAGAGCGCCGAGAACAATCCGTTTAGTCGCTTCAATTTAGGTTCCGATTTTACTGCAGCTATGTAAATACAGTTCTCAAAACACTTCTGGACTTACTGTAGAAGACAGACGGTGGGTTGTCGAAAAAGGGGTAGGAGGTGAAGAAGAGCAGGTAGGTGCTGTAGGACCACGACATGGTGTAGAAGACCAGCTTCCACGCGCTCTCCGGCATCTTGGCGGCATCTTTGGGCAGCAAGCTGCACCACTGTGCCAGAGGCTGCAGAGAACATCAGACATAGTTTTTAACATCAACACTGAAGTAATGATTCAATTCAATCTAACGCACATTTGTCCATTTTTAAAGCCACGTGTCTCACTGAGAAGCAGAAATAGAGGAAGTGGAGGCGAGGCCTGCTGATATCCTGATGTAGCGTGATAGAAAGGCACCACCTCCTCGCTGGCGGGGACAGTGACCTGCTTCCCACTTACCAACATTACAACCTCCCCTGTAGATGTTCTTTCCGGAGAACTCCATAACGATGCCCGCGGAGATGACGAAAGCTCACTCAGAGTGTGACAGCATAAGAGTCAGGATGTTTATTGAGTGTTTCAACTCAAAGGCCGTTTTGTGACAGCCTCTTAAATAATATTCCAGCTGGCTCATGCCTCAGTCAATCTGAGTTAGTAGTTAGCAAAAAAGTCAACAGGATATGATTCATTTGATAAGGCTCTGATTATACCCGGACAATGACTACATGTAAACCATGCATCTTCTGAAGGTCACAAAGGATTCCGTTATTCACGTCACATTCAATTACGAAAGCTGAAATGGAACGTCTGGGTGTGTTGTCAGTTTGACGATTTCATTTCAAAATTCAACAAATAAATAAAGATACTGTACACTTGGCGGTTGCGTGACCCCGCAAGTGTGAAGTAAGACGAGAAAGGAAGCTGACAGGCCTGTTTACGACATTCTTTGACTTGTGCGGTTGTGACAAACGTGAATCGAAAAAATGTAAGAAAAAAAAATAGCATGCAGAAAGCACGTGACTCATTGGCGTGCGTGCTTCCGAAGCAAGCGGACGGAAGACTCGAGCACATCTGTCAGCCCCCCCTCCTTCACTCTCAGCCCAACTCCAGGGTTCCTTCTTCCCTCTTAGTCTGCCCCCCCTGCCTGCGACATTTATTTATAGAAGCCAGCTGTCAGCATGCCCCCTCAGTCGTGCTCTACATCGCTCCAAACCCCCCCGACACAAAACCCAGCTTGCTCTCTGAAGCCGGTGCTGAAACACAAATAAATTGCGATTTTTATTTTCCTCCCCTCAATATTGCAATTTAATATAAGGTCAAGGGTTTCCTCCCATTTTTTTAACACAACCAATAAATGTATTACAATAAATACTATGAACTATATTATTATGTAAAACATTTTATCAACTTATTTAACACCTTGACCTGGAGTCTTTTACGCGCTCACTACGACAACGCCCCTAAACAAGTGCCATTTATGACAGTGGATGAAGGACACTGAGATAATCCCACTGGACCTGTGTCAGATAAGTGGCCATGATCGGACCTTTGACCGGTCAAGCCTCTCATCCCTGTCAGAAAAAACATCATTGGATTTCGTTAAACAGTCCTTCTTGAAATCTATCAAGCAGGTGAGGTGACTCAACTTGAGTCAGACTTAGGTCAGTAATTTTATGATTTTGGGACTTGCTTGGGTAAAACTTTTGAAAGACTTGACTAGATTTGGACTGGGTACTCAAGTGTCACAGAGGGAGCTCTAAAGATGATTACATTTTGATTCAACACTCAAAGATTATGTTTTAAAAATAAAAATAACATTATATACATTAAAAATGACAATCTTCATCTGACACTATTCAACCAATAGACAGGGAAGCGAGGCTAATTAGCCTCCGTAGCTTAGCTCACCGACAGCTGATCAAACATTCAGCAATAAATCTGATGCATTATTAATTATATATATATATTTTTTTTTGAAGAGGAGGAAACCGAAGAGGAAAAAATGTGAATTTTGTGTGAAGGAGACCTAATGACGAGTGGTTCCCTTGGCTCATGCTTCCACTTCTTCCTCATTCTTTGTCATTTCCTTTCGTTCTCTGCTGGCATGCGACTGCTCTAATTACTGAACCTTCTATGTTCTTACAGGAAGTGGAAGTGATGAGAGATGATAGAGTATGGACGGGCTTCATTGGCCTCTTGTATAAGCAGATAAAGTCAACCCATAAGTCAGTTTGACATATTTTATTCCGACATGATTGTCATAAATCTGCATTTTGGCTAGAAGGATGTTTCCTGCTCTATTTGTTTCCGTTTTGTTTTCTTTGTAGAGTGCTATCAAAGGGCTTGACCTGAATTTGCCCTTGACTGTCATCACACGTCCAAAATTCAAACAAAGATTAGCAAATAAAGTGATGAAAGAGAACTGCATGTATTGTGAGGTTGAAACTGCACACTGAGTTTGTGTTGGTTTACCTTGTGCATGTCACAAGGAGGAGTTATTCTAATTTATTAATAGTATTTTTGTTATTATTTTGCTTTCTCTTTTGGTATTCATTTCACATTGAATGCAGTGACAAATGGATGCTCTTTGCGGGGGGAAAAGCATTTAACAGAATGGATGGAAAGATAATGACTGGAGAAAGAAAAGTTGGCGCTGTTCCTGAGCTGGACCATAAGAATAATGATAGTTCAGCACCATTAACTCTTTACTCACCTTCCTCTTCAAGGTAAAGCCTAACAAGAAATAAAACAATAACAAATGTGCATGAATAAAATGTGATGATGGGAAAAATCGGTAATTGCGATCTTTTGCTTCTCAATCGCAGCCACTCAGACACACCCTACGCTCTCTGGGTCAGTTAAGTTAAATCATCCACATCTTCTATGCTCACTGGAGCCAGTAAGTTGCAGCGGTCCGTTGAGCATCTCAAGATGGGCCAGCTGCATTTTTTTTTTTTTTTTTATGAGACTAAACAATAAAGAATTGGACCTGCATGAATGACCTCACGATGATGATCATGTTGGTGAAAAATGTAGAGGTAAAAACAGACGAGGAAACATGAGGTAATCAAACATGTGGTTTCGTTTAAATGCACAGCTCGGGCGGTCGAAACGGAGAAATGAACGCTTGTTTCAAGGGATGGGAAAAAAGTGGGATGCTTTGGAAAAATAGGCTCAACAGCACGGACACGTTTCCATTCCATCAAACAGCAAAGAGCCTCTTCATGCACAAAGTAATGAGGACGACTAAATGAAGCTGGCCTAACCCGGGATCAAACGTGTTGCCTTTCTGCCAAGTCCCATCCTGCCAAGAAAACTCGCATTTCTCAGAGGGGGCCGCTACGACACTACCAAAATGCTGATTATCCAACACAAGTTTGATTTAAACACACTTTGTGTTGATTTAGTTAAGGATCTTCTGTCACGACAAAACCTCACCCATTAGATATATTTTTTTAAATCACTAAACCCTCATTTTTGGATTGTGAAATGAATCTAAAAAAAGAAAATCATTCAACAGTGTCCATCTTGTGGAATAGAATCAACACGCCTTATGGGATATCAGACACGGCTGACTCAGCTGCATTTTGGCTACACAAGTGTCAGAGGTCAGCGCCAAAATAGAGTGGAAGAGGAACCTAACTGCTTTTTCTGATCATGTAGTGTCAAGTTTTTTAAACTGTATGACTTACTTCCTGAATTTATTTCCTCTCAAGTTATTCAATCCTATGTAATGCCGCAACTTTATAAGTCAAGTCAAGTCAAGTCAAGTTCATTTCTATAGCCCAAAATCACAAGCAGTCTCAAAGGGCTTCACATCTACAAAACAAATGGACAATTATTGTCAAAGCATCCCCTGATCTGAAGCTCCCAATAATAGTATATAATAGTTTCAACTCTTGCACTGTAAAATGGAAGTACTAATTCAATATTGACAATTGAGTCGTGTGTGTCTGGGTGCTAATGTAGTACAATCATGTGCGCTTCATTAATTTTAGCACTTAAATATATAATCTCTTAATTGGTATGACAAATGTAGAAAGGAACAAACTGTGCATAATAATTGAATTGAACCCTTCGTTGAAAGCAACATTTGCGTCATTCCCGACTTTTTTTTAAACGACTCCGTCTCGCTAGCCTATTAGCGAGACATACGGCTGTCATTCATAATGCAGTGGTCGTGCCACAGATAGCTTGGGGAGAAAAGAGGCATTAGTGTGTGTCTTCAACAGACAATGGAGTCATTCAAGAACAACAAAGCTCTCTGAAGAACACACTTTAAATTGGGTCAAATGTACTGTACATTGTGGCTCATTTTTTTAATGGGGTTAATGAATGTCACAACGGCTAGTGGTTAGCGTGTCCAGCTGTCACAGTTCTGAATTTCATAAAGTTTGCCCATTCTATTATTATAGTACTAGTTTTGCTATCAAAATGAAAATGTTTTGTTCAGTATTGGCCATGAAACACTTGTCAAGCTGTTCCAATTAGAGAAAGGCCATTCATGTGAGAATCTAAATGGAAGTGTCCAAGCAGATTGGGTCCCTGGCCAGCGCTAATGCTATTAGCGCTGCTTAGGAGCGAGGTCACATGACCCTACAGCTGTGTGCAAATGTGTGTGTGTGTGTCACGTGTGTGTTTCCAATAACCCCGCTTCTCTATTAGCTGAACAAGATTTACACAGGCTGATGATTATATACAGTAGCTGTCACATTGCAACTAGTCCGACGCCTCTCTTGCAATTATAAAAAAAAAAAAAAAGCCCTGTCATGCTGCCTTACTTTCACATCAATGTGTGAATTAAAAGAAAGGCACTCCAGATATAAGTGTGAAAAATCCGAAGCTGCTGTTGAGTGTGCACGATATAATTTCAATGTGATTAAAAAAATAAGCACCGTAATGAACAGTAAACTAATACTTGACCTTCACTGCCTGTTGTTCTTGATTTTTCCGACATTAAATATAGTGTTCAATCAATGTAACTATTTTCTAATATCGTGCGGGATAACATATTGAATAATGCATGACATACAGATGGTTATGGAATCAATTAGTGGATTAAAAATTCTGTTGATTGTGTGGATTGTTGATGTATCGCATCCTGAAGTGATGGAGACAAAATAGAGTGCACTGCTTGGCTGCAACTAGCAGAAAAAGTTGTTGATTCAGGATAAGTAATTAGCTCGCTAAAAATCATGTTTATATTTAATCTAATTTTCTTGAAATAATTATATGTAGCGAAATCCAATACACCTTCATATTGGCTTTAGTATAAAATATATTTAACATTTATATTGGGGAAAAAATAACTCAATAGGTTGCTAATTTCCCTAAAAGTCACCAGAGGAAATCCTTGACCCTTGACCTTTTGGACAATTTCCTACTAACAATAAATGCTAAAAATGGAGCTATAACATGAATAGTTACCTCAAGTGAAGGGACAAATGACTAAAAATCAAAATATACATGTAAATCTGTAAAATAAATCATGATACACAGAATGAAGTTGAAATTTCACTGACTGCTGCAGTAATGGAGTGGCCCGATTGCAAACTTGTAGTGCGTAGGATTAAATAAGTGCAACAGAAAGGGAAAATCAGTTAGCGGCTAGCCACAGGAACTCTGGGATGGTCAAGGCCGCATGGCGCATTCCAGCTGCCCAAAAGAGTGCGGGACCATGACAGTCAGCAAACAATGGTGATTCATGAGACTGCATTGTGGGGGGGGGGAAAAATGGCTGCTTAGTGATTCACCACGTTGGCAAGCCTGCAGTCACTTTTCCTTGGTTTTTTCCTTTATTCAAACACCTGCTTGCTGAATTGGATTCGCAAAAATACCAAGGCAGATTTTAAAACGCCTGTTGTACAATAAACATGGTCATCGGTGTTTCTCGCCATCTGCTAAAAGATTGATTTTTTTTCCCTCCTCATCAACGAGGCAACACTCTGGCACTTGAGCCAGCAAGCTCGTCGCTTGCTCACTGTTTGCTGTTAAGTGCTGAGTAGGTGGTGCTCGCTCGGTAAGTGGGCCGTAAGAGCTGTTTGTTGTTTGTTGATGTGCATCGCAAGCGAGAGTGACAACGCAGGTACGGGAATTTTAAAACAGCTTTCGGGAAGAATCTACAGTTTGGAGTTGGCAGTTGTGTTTTCTTCGCTAAAGTGGAACAATTAATGTTATGACGAACCTATCTATGAAATCCAAATGTCTGTATTATAAATTTATTGTTTGTGTTTATTTAAAAAAAAACACACATTAAATCACAATATTAAAGAGGGGAGTAGAACACAATTAGATTATTTTTCTATTTTGTTCAGTCCAAGTCCAAAATCAGATGGGATAGACTCCAACTCACTTTCAACGCTAATAAGGACAAGCACTACAGAAAATTAAAGGATTGAAGATACGCTGAAGCACCCAAAAAATAAAAAAACCCTGCTGTTGCAACAAAAGATGCATTCACATGAAAACATTTTCATGATTGGACTTCCAAATCAAATTTAGCCATTTTATTTCTATCACTTGAATGACATCGCCATTGCCCTCAGTGGTTCCAATCAATTGATAGGAAGTCTATACACATCTATAGAAGATCCTATATGGATACAATTCAAAGAGAGGAGATGAAGTCGACACCCGACGGCGGATTAAATGACAGTATCATTGGCAATACATGCAACTAACAATAGCTGAACTTCATTCAAGGGTCGGAATTCCAAGACGTCCACCTGAGTGAGCACTTTTGGCCTAACGGACAAGCACTTTCCCTGACCGCAATTCAAGTGTCAGGTTTCTCCTTGCGGCTCTAATGCAATATCAATGAGTCGGACGAGAAAGGTGGATCGTGTATCTTGCGGTCGAGGAAACTTGCTCAACCTGAGGCCGCTTTCACTTTGAGGTCCAGGGAGGCATGTTCGTTGCTCTTGGGCTCTGCTCGGGGAGATAAGCGCTGCGGCGCTGGCGAAGCGCACTGCAGAGTTTGCAGTTCAGTGTACAACAACACGTGTGCGAGTCTTGGCTGATATTTACGAGAGCGGTTATTAACTGCCGTACTGCTGCTGATAGATTTCGACCCACGCGTGCTTTGGTTGCCACTACATGCGTTAATAATGTGCTAGCCTGCCCATGAGGACAGTTGCATGGTGCTTGAGTGATTCTTGGACCACCAACATGGGCTGGCCTGAGTATGCACGCTATTGTGTTAATGATTGGTCGTTGTCTGCTGACTCAGCGAGCGAGCCTTACTTCTGGCCTCTGTTCCTTCCGCTCTCTACTCTCTCTTCCTTCTTCTGGCCGTGCTTCCGTGTGAACAAACATCCCCTCTCAATGCTTTCATTCACAGGGGAATAGGAAATACAGTGGAAATCAGTGGTTGCAAAAGTCTACACACCCCTGTCCAATTCCCAGGATTTTATGGTATTAAAAAAAATAATAAGAGCAATCATTTTATAACTTTTTTTTCCAGCTATTAACAACATAAATCGCATACCGTAGTATATCAAACTATCAGTCTGCAATTCGAACCCGGTGACACCAGCTCAAAAGTGGCTTACCGGCTTACTGTTTGCTTAGTTTAGGCTTTAGAACAACAAACCATCTGTAAAAGTCAAACCCTAGGGGCTGTCCATATTTGGGTTTGAGGGAGTGTGCTTACAGTAATACTGAATCATTTATAGATTAACATCTATATTTGATTGGGTAGTGGAAGCCAATTTGCCTCGAGGGTGCAACTGGTACCCCACCGGGCTTGGGATGCAACTTACTAAGGCTAGCAGTCACAACCATGCCCACATTTTGACGTGTACACAGAAATTGGTAAATTAAGGGTCAATAGTTTAAATTAGTTTGTCTCGCTTCAGTTCCTTTTCACAAGAAAAAACGGAAGAAAACCCACACGCATGACCACATGAGATTACTTTATCTTATTGGTCAGCAGCAGGTGCAGTGTACAGAGATAAGTGAGTTAAACAACATGAAGAACATTATTGATCCAACTGATCCCAAATGAAGTGCACTACTTGGATGCAACATCGCAAGATTTCATGCAAAATAATAATGATGTCATCTTACAATGCATAGATCTATATTCACAAAGACCTTTTAACAATTTATCGATTGACTGTTAATTCCCCCCCCCCCCCGAGTCGTCAAGGAGATTCAGTCTCACAACCATTTCATAATAGAAACACGAGAGTGCCACAATTGTTCTGTCACTCTTTGAGATCCCATTACTGAAGTCTTTATAACGGCACATTTAATATTTCCCAGTTAATTGATTACCAATTTTGCGCACTGACAGAAACACTTAATTCTGGCCAAAAGCGGGCTCAACTATTTCCCTAGAATCACAGCTCATGGAGATTCTGTACTTATATAATTGAATCATTACTGACATGTTAATAAAAGGTGACTTAATATAGTTTCAATCGAACAATTTCTTCAGCCCAGCGTCAATTTAAGTGCGGTTGGATTCATCTAACAATCCACCGCAGACTTCCAGAACCTCACAGCAATACTTTGGCTGCATTAGCCTCGAGCGCACAAACTAACACAGAGCCAATCCTACATATTAGGCATGCCCGACATAATCAAAAGCACAACGATTCATTCCTACAAACATTGTTCTGCATCCTTTATGGAAGCACATAAAATGTAAAACAGTCACGGCTTACTCTGGTCACATCTGGAGTTTTGCATGAAGCCCCAAGCTAGGGGTTTTGCATCATTCATAGCATCTAACACAAATGCAATAGGCAACAATGAGAAGGGTAAAAGCAACAGGATGAAGCCACATAAAGGGGGGGGGGGGGGGTTGCAAGAGAAGCAGCCGTCGAGCCTTTTTACCCAAGTGCGCATATCCTTAAGCACCTGACCTCAACAAGGGCGCCAACTCAATGGCAAAAAAAAAAACACACCGCTTAAAAGCAGTCAGTAAGTGAAATTGCGAAATTGAGAATGTTCTTAAGTGTGATGCAACATTTCTGCTTAGTGGTAATCCATTTTCATAGTTTTACAGGTAATCCATTTGAAAACTTATTCGTGCATGCTGTGTGGCGGTTGTGTTAGCCGAAAATAGACGTTGACTGATAATGCTAACTTTATTTATCTATGGAGCACTTAAAGAAATAACCATGGCTGTAAAATAGTGTTGCGGGTGCTATAAATAAGATAAATTTTCTATGTGTGAAATCTAGGTATGGGCCTTTGAATAGACCGGTGCTGGGTCAGCTAGCCTAAACACTATTGCAAGCATTGACCTACATTTCACTGGCTTATCTGGAGACCCCAAGAATGGCAAGTTTCTTTTCAGCTATTAACATTGCTATTATTTTCAACACTTTAGGTCACTCATTTTTAAAAATAACACCCACATATGTGGACTGTCCAATAGACCAATTGAAAAATACTGTTAGCATTCGAATTCTTGTTTAAAAACATTCCATTTATTCTCTGATGACTTGAGTTCCAATTGCACAGACCATTTATAAAAATCAGAATAAAACATTATTTGCATAATAACTTGGAAGACAATAACAGAAACATGCTAACTGATGCAAAGATGGACAAAGTAATTGGTCAGCTATTGATTAACTTAATGTTAAGGGTGATAACATCTAAAAACTCATCATCATGACAGCAACGGACACAATCACACCGGGGTCAAAGGATCCATAATTTACAAGTGGGAGGATTAATTTGAACAGAAGCAGATCAACCAAACCTTTGCTTCTGACCATATGGCCAATACACTCAGTGGACACATAATTAGGTACACCAAAACAATCCGTTCATCCAGTTCCTATAGTGTTTTTTTTCATTAGGGTGATTGTGGGTGAGCTGAAGCCTATCCTAGCTGATTGGGCATTAGATGCAATGAATAAAACTTTGCACACCAAAAGAGTCTTCAATGTGATTGCATTTGCAAGGCCTGCTTTTGGTGTTTGATGTGCACACTTCCTATTGTCATTTTGTGACTGTGAGCACATCCATTTGTATTATTTCCAGCCAACACTTGCTCTCCTCTCTGCTCACACCTGTTGTGTCTTTCTTGCCTATGGGGAGCAATTAATATCTCAATTATGGATGCTGCGGAATGGGTTAGAGGTCGTGCATGTGTCTCACCTACCTTGAACAGACATTCTGTCAGCCCTCGCCTGATTTGCGTCCACAAAAAGGCGCAAAAGAAGAATAGGGCAATCTCGGTCCAGGTGATGTATGCGTGATCAAGGAGAGTCCGTGTTGTGAGCTCCAGCCCACACTGGCTACAGTCTCTCCACGATTTCAGCATGACGTGAGAGGCTCGACTGACGAGCTCCAAGTATCCCGGCATGGGCTCGACATCCCCGGTCTGAGCGCCCATCATAGCGCGCCGCTTCGGAGCGGGGGAAAAGAACAAAAATAGAAAAATAACAAAAAGCACTGGGAAAGGGGGGGTGGGTACTCCAAATGAGGGATGAAGAGATCCCTCTCGCGTCCGGGCCGTGTGGCTAATCCACTAACAAGCTTGCTAGCTGTCTTAAAATAAAAATAAAAAAAAAGCTTGATCTGACACCCCGCTGTCTCGCTCGGGTCGCCTTATTCTTTGTTGTCCATATTTGACAGCATGTGCGCGCTCATTCTTCGCCCGGGATAATTTCTTAAAGGGTCTCGGCAAAAACACGAGCGACAATCATTGTAAAAATGTTAACGGGAGCCATGGAGCACAGCGTGCATGTTTCCTCTCACCATCACCATCGTCATCATCATTCCGCTGCGCACGCGGCCAATTCACCGGCAAAAGCGCGGCGTGTAGCTGGCTAGCTGTCGAGCTAACTTCAAATGACTCCACAGCAGAGAGATCTGCATTGGCAGTGGATCCCGAGCCGGCTAAGTCACTCCGATCGCCAAATAAATTTCAAGTGAGCTTCATAAATCGTAGCGGTGTGGCCGAGACAACACGCGACTATTGTGCCGTTCAGGCAGCTACGTCACGTCTCAACCCTTGCCCGTTATTCCGCTAAAACGGATCTTTTAAATTTAAAGACAAAAAACGACGACAAATAAATAGAACCCCAACTTAACCGTCGATGGTCGACCTTAAAATGTGAAGCATCTCCACGGTTGATGTACGACGCTTGAAGGACGACAGCCACGTTTATGCAAAAAAGGAGGTAATAAAAAAAAAAAACTCAGGGTGGAGGCAGAGGCTCGTGACGTAGACCTTTTATCTACATGCTGTGAAAACACAGCAACACGTTTAAAAAAATAAATCCGGCAGCACGTCCTCCTATAAATGAAAGCTTTCATCCGCCCCTCTCCCCCCCCCAAAAAAAAAAAATCCGTTGAACACACGTGTTGACCTTTTATTAACATTACCATGGAATGTTACGACAAAGTGACTTTAATCACAAATGTTTTACGCAAGTGCATAAAATGCACGCATACTGAGATCTAAAGGCATCCAAGTGTTCTGTGGACTGAACAATGCTTATTGATGTGGTTGTGGTTTGCAGTGGTGTTCTTATTAAGAGCAGTTTTCCAACATTTTTGTAGTAGCTCAGTGACTAAATCAGATAACCCAACCAAATAAAGTACAGCTCTTACCCCACATCCCTAAATCCCTACCAACATCACTGCAAACTCCAATTCCAATATAAATAATACTTAATACCTCCCTTCAGTGACCAATTGCTATCTTTAGAAAACTTTCTAATATGTTGGATGACCAGTTCTTGTATGTAGAAATAATACAGGGATTTCCACTCGTCTGGGGGGGGGGTGTAGGTTTCATTTCAACACATTGTCTTCATATAAAACATCAAAATAAGATTTTCAGATTAATCACAGGGGGGAAAGTAGAAAGTTAACTTGAGGACCATCGAGAGCCATTATGCTGTGGCGGTGGGCGCATACTGCATTGCTAGCCTGTCAAACTCATTCTCCTGCAGGGGGGGAAAAAGAAGAGAAAAAAGAAAGTTAAGCAACAGCTGTGCATAGCATGTATTGTTGGGTAATGTGTGGATAATCCAATGTTTATGTACATCTGTGCTATTGTGCAACTATATGTGTGACAAAGGCCAAAGACTTGGAGTACCCTTTGGCAGGGCTCCCGGAACACCCGCCGCACTAAAAAAACAAAAAAAAGTCTCCCCGATCTGCTCAGAACATGGTGGAGAGCTCTTTTATATTTCGGCATGAAAATTTAAAAAATTTGTTTAGATGTAAAAAAAACAAAAATTGGCGTGTGTGTACTACAATCTGAATGCTGATAAGACAAAACAG
Organism: Syngnathus floridae; assembly: GCF_059516105.1. Classification (NCBI taxonomy): domain Eukaryota; kingdom Metazoa; phylum Chordata; class Actinopteri; order Syngnathiformes; family Syngnathidae; genus Syngnathus; species Syngnathus floridae. Next base: position 8,220,100 of record NC_142425.1, read on the forward strand.
TAGGTCACCTTGGACAAATAGTCTTTGAGGAACACATGGGCCCGGTGTGCATCTTTGAGTTGAGAGAGGTACCGATTGGTCACCTGGGGACAAATTTGATAAAGGTGAAGATGATATGGGGGAAAAAAAAAACAGGCTATTAATATAACACTGGTGTAAATTGCAGCAATGCAACAGAGTAAACCATTTCCAAAGATTTTGGTTACCTCATTAGGCTTTAGGAGTCCAAATAGTCACAATACACATGCCAATAGTACTAATCAAAGACAGACTTATCGATACAGCTCTCGTACTGGCTCTCCAACGATGGTGCTAGTGTACCTAATAAAGTGTCCGGTAAGTATTGCACAAAGCTTTAACCTTGTAAAAGATGTAATCAGTAATTATCTCGGTGTAGCAATGGTCATTACTATCTAGTCTTTATCTTGTGAACGTTTGTAAGAGTGCAAAGCACGGACGCAGCACTAAAAACAAAGATATGATTAGACAACGCCTTGTATGGTAGGAAGAAAATACCATCGGGGAAAACGCACGGCTAAATGTTCCTGGAGGAAAATGACACAATGATGTAACCAAAACGGAGGGAACCCATTCAGAGTTAAAGTGAGCTTGTGTTCATCAATAGGAAATGACAAAACATGTGCCTGGCTTAAAGCTTAAGGTCCAAAGTCTAACCTCTGGGGCTTTTCCGAGGTGCTGAGTCAGCACAACCAGGTTGATCAACGTCTCAGGGTGGCTGCTGTCCTGTTAATGAGGATTAACACAAAAAAAAAAGCCACATTGTGCGATTAGTATTCCACCAGGAAAGTAATTGCATTGCATTTTGGTTCGTTTAGTGCAACATAACACTGCAAAATATTAACCACTGAGGTAATAACCTCCATCAACATCTGCCAATCATGGCATCATAAACCCGGAGTCTTATTTTTTATTACTATACAGCACAATTATTGCATGAACCAATTAATAAAGGTCTTATCCGGGGTTTACAATCAAAGGTAACTTGACCTGAAATGTCAACCACAAACGTGCAATTGTGCATCCTAAATGGCCATTAGTCAACTTGCCACTGGAGTTAATGAAAAACGCTTTGCCGCCCTCTGCTGATCAGATGGATGCATAACCTTTTGAACACATGAATCTTTTTTTCAAGAAACTAAAATCTAACAAACGTAGCATTTCCATCTCACTTTGTCGAGAGCTTCCTGTAGAACTCCCTCGGCCTCCTCCCACTTGTTCTGCGCCATGTAGCAGGCTGCCTGCCCATTGAGAAGCAGCACCGTCGAGGAGTACTTGTCGGACATCTCCTGGAAAATGTAGTAGGCGTCTTGTAGCTTCTCTCCACCCTGGGAAAACACAAGAGGGGCATCAACAATGTGCAAGTAAAAGTGTGAACGCGCACGGTGGGATTTATCTGCTTACCACAGCCAAATTAACCCAAGCTGTGGCGAGCTGGGTTAGTGTTGCATCCTCATCTTGTTCCAGCATCTTCTTCAGCTCCTTCCTACCGTAGAATAAAGGCATGATTAGAGGAAGTAGTAATCTAACATTCAAGGATGCCTGCGATAGCTACAAGTCATTGCTGGCCATTGCTCTTTTTGACAAGTTCTATCACTTCTTACCTTGCTAAGTCAACACGATCCAGACTCAGCAGCACCTGAATTGTCATGGCCATGCTGAAAAGCAAACAAGTGTTATTAGTTTGGGTTAATATTCTGAGGTTAAACTAGCAACAGAAAAACAGAAATTAATCTGTACCACTCCAGGCTTTCTCCTTGATGCAGAGTCCTGAGAGCAGCATCAGTGTTCGCCGCATGGTGGTAGATAGAAGCAGCCATGAGGAGGAACGTGGTGTTGGCAGCATCCACGCTCTTTGCCATTTTCTTGTCCAGATCATCCACTATTGCATCCCTGCAGTGGAAACAACAGAAGAAAACAGCATTTAATTTTTCAACATCCTGCACTTCAATCACTAAATTACAGATCATAGCTCAGTTTTCTTTACATGTTACACTTTAGGCAAACAATAATTAACTTCAATTGAAAGTGGATAGACTCATAACGTATAATCCCTCTCGGTGAATAAACAGTTTTTAAATAATATTTACCGTTTGCTTTCACTTGAGAGATACTCAGCAAACATCCTGACAGCTTGGAGCTCAGGAGCAGAGTTAGCCTTGATGTCATCCATGACAACTGCATACTTTCTCTATCAAACACAATACGAATGGTTGACATCACTAAGCTTTTTATTCTGCTTATCGATATTGATTGTCTCACAACAAATACGCTACTCACCTGGGCAATGTATGCTCTGTACAAGAACGTGTCCCTTTCCGTCTCCTTTTCTGGTGTTGAATTCTACAGTAGAAAAAAAATTAAGGCAGTTTAATCTTTTCAGTTGAACACCCCGTTTTACAGTTTGCATTTTAGTTGCTAATGTTCGGTTCGATTAGGTTGGCCAGAGAGGATTCCTAAAGCACAATTGATCGTACGTTATGCTGTTAAACCATTCACAAAACATGACCTACCTTCAATTTTTGAGATTCGTTGATACATTGTTGATAACTGCCGATGTAAAAGGCATTTTTTACATCGAAAAGCTCGTCAACATCAGTCTGTTGCGCCGCCATGTTTAACACAACAGTGCTTCCTGACACGTCGCTTAATGACGTCATTTCCTTCCCGTGATGTGCGTGTGGGATGCCGTTTTAACAATTAAATATCTTGTATCATGATATTATTATTATAGTTTGCATATTCAATTTAAATTACAATAGCCAAATAAAAAAAACAACTATATCAATTTAAAAAAAAAAGATTCCTCGTGTCGCGCGTTGAACTTTTTCTTTCAGTAATATAACCAACCAGTAGAGGGCAGGCTAAATCAATTTTAACACCATCTCTTTAACACTACGTCAGTCACTGAATGGTGGTGAGTGACATTTGAATGTGGGCGATCTGTTTTTCTTGAAATTGTCCCTTTTCGTCGCAAACGTTTTTCTTCACTGCATGTTTTGAAAAAGACATGACTGGGAGATACGATATATCCTTCCACTTTAGAATTACGTTTCACTAAAAGCTGTCATAAGCCTCAGCTATAATAGCCCATCAGTGATTTAAAAGAAACTGGGATAAAAACACATACACACACAAAACGCCCAAGACTAAGACACCACCAAAAATATGGGTACTGCACTAACATTAAACTTTGCCATCAAGTACGGGCTGCAAAATATCATCCTGCAGGCCGCAAATGGCCCCTGGGCCATGAGTTTGAAACCACTGGTCAATAGACACTGAGGTCTAGAGTACAATTTTACTGAGGTACAGTTCAGAGTCTGTATTTTTATTTGTTTTACTTTTATATAATTAAAAGAGTTAGAGCTGAACTGTTAAATACTGTGAGTACTTTGCCACCTCTTATTATAGAAACTAACAATAGAAAGGACATAACATGTTACTGTACACTTGGGTGGTGATGACATTCTGATTGGTGGAATGTCGTTAAGTGAGACCATGTCACAGTTGGCAGCTATTCTTTGACCGCCAGGGATGGCGCTAAGGGGGGGCTAGAGCTCCGTCAACCTCCATATATATCAGTCCAGCCCCTCTTCAGCCCCGAGAGGGTAATATGAGGCTGCCCTGTTGGTTGCACAGAACATTTTCTACCAAAATAAATGCTTAAATATGATTCAATTAAAATGATTTGCACGTAAGAATTAAGCAAAAATGGTGCTTTTGGGGTTGTTAAAGATTAAATGCACAAATACTGTAAAAGTTAAATACAACTGAAAGTACTTTGGTAGTAATTCCTTCCAGTGACACAAAATATATATGATGAATAAGAAGGGTAGTTATGGTTATTCCCATGAAGGGAAAAGCCCCTTTGGGTTCCTGCTCATTGTTCCCTTCGCCCCGTTTCCTTTGGGAAATTTCCAGCCTTGGGACCGGGACCCGGATAATTGCTGGAAACCTCCAAGGGGGCAGGGAATCAGCTTGACCGTCAATGCTCCTTTCTTTTGGGCCTGATTGGGCCATGCAAGCGGCTTTGTTGAGCCTCTATTGGCCCAAAACCACATCAATCTGCCCATTTCCAGGTCTCCCCTCAAGTTTGAAACTTTTTTTTTTTTTTTACAAACAGGAATCGGGTTACAACTAAACGAGCTCTGGCAACCGAGCCCATTCGCGGCCGAGGGAAGAAAACACTCTTTGAATAATTCACACATCTGTGCTTGGCACACGATTATACAGAGAGCAAGACAAGGAGCACCCGAGACGACGTCAAAGCGAGAGGCAACAAGAAAAAGACGGGGAAACATGCTGTGAAACACCGTTCCCCGCCTCGCCGGGAGGGATGAAGACCAGATCTTGATAGAGACCTTAGATAAGTTTGTCTTGTGTCCCACTGACCGCTCCTGTGTGGAGAGAGCAAGGTGAGCCCTTCCCGTCTCGAGCATTTAATGGTCGAGCGCCTTTTAATGAAACCTGAAAAGGCTTGGCTTTGTTTTGTTGGGGTCGTCAAAAGTCAACCGCTGTCAAATAAAGCCCACCCTTGACACGGTCGAACAATTTAAACAGGGGGGTTGTTGTGTTTCGTTACTTTTTTTTTTTTTTAATGGTCGTTTCTAAGCATGTAAGCCAAGTGCGACTGAAAGTGTCACTCATGTTTTACTGCACTCCAGACGCGAAGGTCATGTTCGACTGCGGAGATGCAAACATTTACGCTCCATTGATTGCACGCCAAAAAACCTCCCGAGTAAAAAAAAAATATATGAATACTGAAAATGCTTCCGCATTAGAGTTTGTATTTTGATTGAGTCGATGTTCAGAGCCGAGCTCTGACGTCATAGTTGCGAGTCCAAAACTTTTAAGGATGACAGTCAAGCGTTAGTAGTTCACATCAAGCTTTATTCTTCTTCAAATTTTGTTTCATTGTGTCATTTACCACTTTCGCACTAGTCCTTTGGTTTTAACGTGTTTCAAATTAATCTGTATCGAACTATTAGGTGAAAGTTGCATTCGCAATTCGCATCACGTCCAGTCGTTGCTGTGTGGTGAGAGCCAAGCATTCATTAATTCTTGTCCTTTTTATTTTGTTTTTGCGCAAAAACATTTCTGGAGTAGATGAAAGCGTTTTTCCTTAGTTTGCATTGCATAAGCTTTCATAGACTTCAAAGAATTTGTTTGGCAAGATCTTGGTGAAGGACTCAAAGTGATCAGATGAGAAAATGTCGTCACAATGCTCAGAGGCAACTTTGCAGAACTACAACATATTGTTCCAAATTCAATATTTGATTTTTTCCTTTAGGCTGCTCATTTTTCAGCATTTGCATGTAATTTAGTAAGGAGTTGCACATCCAAGGGAGATTCTAAGATTTGTTTATGTTCACAGCTCAATTTTAATGTGAACGGCTAATAAGTGTGTGGTAGTCTTGATGTATAGGTTTTGATGGAAAGAGCTGTTTTTTGTATTATTGGAAAATAAACTGCCATTAACTATTTATTTTTGGTGACTTTGAGCTTGATGATCGGCCCACCTTATATTAGTTGTTTATCAAAAACGAACATCACGTCATTGTCAAATGGTTTGTCGTATTTCACGTTTAGCACAAGCTTGGAGCAGACAATAGATGAGTCAGACTGTCTAAATTGAATGGCACAGAGAAAAGATGCATATTTTGTATTGCACAAGGACATTATGTTTCACGTTGCGAGGCGCTTACAGGAAGTGGAGGAAATGCAGAAAAAGACCCATTTTGGAAAAACACAAACCCTCACTGCAGTCGCAAGCTGGTAAATTTACTGCGTGTCTACTAAGACTAAAAGGCTGAGACATGTGTTTTGGAAACACTGATATGTTTTGTAACACATTGCAGTGTTTACAATGTAAAGCTTTGCTCCAGAACAAGGCTCAAGTGTGGATGAATGACTGCACTGTGCAGCCTCAGGGGTGCAGCCCACGATATCTTGCGCAGCCTCCACAGACATATTTGATGAATGATGACTTCAAATTGAGGTTTAGGATTTTTGTTTTACAGGCATCAGAGGTTGAAAGAGCAAGGAGTTCTCTTGAAGTTTGGCAGGCTTTCTTTTTTCAGGCTTTATTTGCTATAATGGCCAAGAAGCCACAAGGTGGAACACAATGTTATGAAAGTTCGAGAAACGTGTTTCAGCATCTGAAAATAATGACTTAAATATGAGTCAACAATTTCAAAGCAGTCACAGGGGGGGAGAAATGCCAAAAATCGTGTGTTCCAGTTCTCTAGTTTTAGTTTTGTTTTGAGAGATCATTTAATTGCTAAGCTTTGGCAGCACATCTAATCAATAGATGTTTAGGAATTGATTGTTGATTCACCAAGTCTTGGAACAGCCATGATTTTTTTTCTCTTTCTCATGCTGCTTTTGTTAACTGAAGGAAAATGGAATGCACTTCTAGAGTGCAACCAGTAGAGGCGCTGTTGTTTCAGTGTCAACAACTATAAGTTATTGTGAAAAGAAAACCAAGACATAATTGAAGTTGCATTGAGGGATTCTCCCGTTCCATTAAGTTCCTAATCGTAAAACAGCCACAAGAAAGCGGACGATACTTGAATCGACCTCTATCGTGAGTACCGATACTTTGAAATAAAGCATCCGATACTTTTATTGGTACTCGCCTATCCCTAAATATAATTATGAGCATGATCTAATGAAAGGGCTTTGAGCTGTTAGCTTGTGTGTTTTTTTGTTTAGTTTTCCTAAGCCAATGTTGTTACTTAATTAAAGGGACCATGCTATAATAAAATACTGTCAAGTTTCCCATTACTCCATGACACGTTAAAATGATAAAAGCAGAGTAGAGTTCAGCAGAAGTGAATTTAATATGTTTATTTTAGATTTCATCCATGGTCGCTTTTAATGAGCTTTTTCTTTACCGATATTAATCTTAGATTTGTGCTCACGGTTGAGGCATAACATCACTCCGGAAAGACTATAAATAATGACGTGCAATAATGAGCCATTAAGTCTAAACAGAAGCCGCTTGGTGGCTCTTCTCTGAATCATAGTAGAGTCTCCCCCCCGAGCATCTTTAGGAACAAGACAATAAAGTCACACCACCATACTGTCCCCATGTGGTGTTGTTATTATCATTAAAAGCAAAAGCGTGAAAGTGCAGCGCAAGTAACACTTGAGAAATTGTCGTTTTAGCAAGTACAATCCAAGATAACTTATTGACCGGACAAGTTGAGGTGTCTGACCCAGTTTAACTAGCTTGCAAAGTTCAGCAGCTGGCTTCCAGTTTCCTTGGAAACTCATAATCACACCAACAGCCGTTGCATTGTTTGGAAAAGAACGAGCAAGAGATGGCGGGCAGTCGGTCCTCCATCACGCCGCCCTGCTCGGTTAGACAAAAGTATCAAAATGACACCCCGGCTCGTGTTCAAACATGACCTCTTGTAAGATAGTTTTCACAACAGTGGTGTTTTAATGAGATGGTTCAACTGGTTCGAGCTGTCCCCAGTGACGCAGCAAGAGTGTTAACAGAAGCCATCATTTCTATTTATTTGCTCGTCACAGCCATTTTAAACTAACAATTGATTATTTTTTTAAAGTGAGTCTTTTGTATCGGCTGGTTTGCATATCTTTTAATCAAGACATTGTTTAATTCCGATAAAACCGCTGCCATGGAAATATCCACTTTAATCCCTTTGAAGGGATTTGTTTGGCAGCCAATCACAGCAACCGCTATCGTTATCGGGGGTGTCGACTGATCTAGTCATCAGTTTGAAACTTTGAAAAGTGATATTTTTCTAATTTCATGGCTGTAGGACAGCAAATCCAGCTGTCTTGTTGGTTTTATGTCAAGGCACTTCAGGACAAGTTTCCTGAATGGATTATCCAAGGTGTAATTATCAGTAAATCTCTTTTTGTAATGATATTTTGTCATGGCTTTGAATACCAATGGCTTTTTACTCCATGAAATCTTTCTTCCAAGGAGAAATGATATTCCAACAGTCATTTGAACAAATAAACATTTATTGCCTGATTTAAACCGAAGAAAAATAGTGGCGCTCATAAAAGCAGTGCAGCCTGAGGCTCTGAGTTTAGCCCAGATATGTTCAAATTTAAACGAATGCTAGCATAATAATAATCTCATTTAAATTTACCAGTGCGCGCCATCATGCTTGATGTTAAATCTGAATTTGCACCTTTTGTCAGATCAAAAGTGAGTATATCACAATTGATTAATCATGCCAGTGGCTGATTTATACAGATTGAAGAGGCATAACAGCAGTGTGACCTTTCTGTGGCGCTCATGTAAAAGCACTCCTTGCTCTTCTATTAACCAACTTAACAAATTAGTCTGTGTGGGCTGGAGGTGAGGTAAAATTAGTCATTATGTGACTGGCTTCTACAGTGGCCTTAATTAAAATGTCAATGGCCCCGAACATCAATCATTACTCCAGCCCCGTTATGAATTCAATTAATTGTAGCGCTGCCATTTTTGGCCTATTGTAATGTAAATAACGTGTTATTCAAATTTGCTAGTCAAAGAAGAGGGAATGTGTTTAGAACAAATTAGCCCAGAGTGTGCATTTTAAAAGCAAGGACAAAAGTCAGCGCATGTTGTTTTGACCCTCGGCTATTGCTGTTTATTATACACCACGTGCATATTAGTAATTTTTATTGCGTGTTTGCATTTTTTTTAATCAACCTGTTGCAGTGGCCCTGACTCGCCCTTGGCTCTATTTTGGATCGCCTGTCTGAATTATTAACCAGGGGAGCCATTATATGGCTTTGTTTTAATTATTAATTGATCACAGAAATGTGTCAGATGGCGAAAAACGGGGGTCTGACGGTGATTAAGAGGTTGGCGGGTGGTATATAAGACTTGACAGACCGCGTGGGAAGATGAGAAAGAGGTGCTGGATTCAAAATGATGCATGTGCTTTTCATGAATGTTGCACGCATGTTTAGCATTTTACCTCCGCGGGGGAAACCTGTGACAAAAGTTGACGAGATGAAATTTCAAGCTGCTTTTTATTCTCACGTCCTGCTGCCGGCGACGCTCATTTGAGTGCTGAACACAAAGTACGGATGCACCTTTTATATAACTAGCACAATTGTTTATTGTTTCTCTCCGAGGCGAGGAGGGGGAGGGATTATGTCATGCAGCTGGGGCCGAATCTTCTGGATGGAAGTTTTTCTCATTCGGGATTTCTCAGTTGAACCTTAATCACGGTCAAACATTCAGGCTCGCTCTCAGCGCTTCTAATCATTATAGCTACTTATCCCTCTGAGTAATCCATCGATTTGAATTCAAAAGTTTAGCCGAGTTGGCTCTTCATTCAATAGAGCCGAAATGTCCATTTTTACGATTCATTCAACTCAAGCTGTAATCCATAACCATTCAACGTCATTGTCCTATTCCTTAATTATATTCTCGACTATCTTTAAGTAACACTTGCCTGACTCACTGGACGCTGGGTAAATTTACTTGGCAGACTATGAAGAAAATTAACAATCAATCTTCAAGCAATTAATTTAAATGGGGTGGGTGAATCGCTCTGATTACCTGTTTCGTTGCCAGTGTGTATCGAGCCCAATAATGTCGTGGATGGAGCTCAGGCATCTATAAAATTATTCTTAAGACAGCAAATTAGTTGATATTGAATTAAATGCGGCATTGCGGGTTAGTCGTACACTCGCATTGTTTTCCTGAAAAATCGACTTCACAATCAGCAAAATTCTTTTGTTCAAATAACACCATGCCCTTTTCTTCTTAGAGATCAATCGAGCTGCCAACAATTCATTTATTACCTCATGTTTTCCGAGCCAGCCCCCGTCGAAGCGTTTCCCCGAGGGTTTTGATATTTAAATTTAATAATCAACATGGAAATATTGCGCCTTCGCAAAAAGCCTGCCTCAGCTCTCCCCGTTGATTGCAATTGTGCGTCGGGTAAGTTTGTTGACATTCTGCTATTTTGTATTTACAATGCTGTCGGCGCCAATGTTTCGTAATGTTTTTCAAAAATTGCCCAACAAAGGAAGGAGTGATTTTATTTTGATACACCTGGGGATGAGAAAACAAGATTTCAGATGACCTTAATATGCCGAATTTATCCGTTAGCGGGGGAAAAAAACGGTTGCTGTCAGCAGCCGGTTATCAGCTTGTTTGTGTTTATGGAGTGCATAATTCTGAAATGATTTATGACTCTTGAGGATGTTGTAGCAGTAAATCCCGCTTAATACAATATTCCCTGTTTCAAGGACTGATGGCTCTCTCGTTCAGGGTCACGGCGCCCTGATCCACGTGACTAGACTTCTCCGAGTTCCCCTAAGAGCGTGCGAGTCGTGACATTTTCTGCTGCCATCAACCAAATCGCTCGTAGCACCAAAACGTCATGGAAAGTCCTTCGATCCCTTGTTTGTCGTGGCAAGAGGGAAAACCTTTATTTATTTTGTCCTCATGCTGGTTGGTTTTGAGCTGCCCTTTTGTCACCTCTGGAGATGTCTGAATGACAAGCAAGCGAGTCTGACGTAAATAGAAGATGTCTGTTTGAAAATCTGAGCAGGGTTTTTTTTTGTTGCTTTTTGGTTTTCCCCTTTCTTGTCTTGCCTCACTTAACCGGTAAGCCCGGCTTTTCTCCTGTACGGGGGCCATGACCCGTTTTTTCGGCACCATCACAAAACAACCTTCCTCACGTGGGAGGAGCTCAGGTATCACTTCCGTGACGTTGTCCACAAAAGCTAAGGAAAAATTTTGTTTGTATAGTGTGAAGAAATCATGGGGACTGTTTCCTTACAGTCTATCTACTGCATCTAGTTTCATCACAGTGTAGACAATGTGGATACAATGGAGACCAGGGACATAATGGTTGCTCTGTAGCAACATTATGGGAGATCTTGTGGCGACGCCGTCGAGATAAAGTGCAAACATTATTAAGACACTGTTGAGCCATTGTGATGGCATAATGGAGACTGGAGCTCTTGTTGGGACTTGTTGATACACTTTTGGGGGATATCGTGAATAGGATGTCTGAATTTGGTCTTAGGCATGCTGCAGTAAGTCACCAGAAAAGCCTTTTCATCATTCTGAGCGCTTGTCCCATGAGGGATTGTTGTTGTTTTTTTTTTCCTCCCCCATGACGTCTTCATATTATCTTGCCATAGGGTGATAGATGAAAGGACGTGAAAGCCATATTGGATGCAACCTGACATATAACACTCTTAAGTTGTAAGTGTTTGTATTTGTGGCTATGAAAGTGCCTCCCTTCCTCGTCCTTTTTCATTTTCCTCATCAACAACCTACACCGAGTTGACACTTTAGGGGATGGCGGTCCCCGACGAAGACGCTTTAAACGTGAATCTTGTGCAAACACGATCCATTATCGTGCTTTCGGACACGGTGAGTCATCTTCCCCGATAAGGTTCGTACTTAGTCTAAGTGTGCCGAATAAGCGAAGAAGAGTGACGGTGACTTTATCGCATATAATGAAAGCAATTTTTTTTTTTCTTTTTGTTAGTCACCGCATGAGCTTCCTCCTTGTGTGTTTCACACACATTGCATCAGTGCAGGATATCCGGTAACAAGTGCTGTCTGATGCAGAGGCGCTTGATGATCTTTGAGCACCACATACAAAGAGAAAGGAGAGATTTGAAAATTGATTCAGCTCAGCAGGAGACTGTATATGAATGACCCCCTCATTCAACACACCATGCTGGCTGAGAATTGATATGTCGCACCTGACCCCACCGGCAATACCATTCAAGCCTTCCTGTAGCTATCACCCCCCCCTCCCTCCCTCCTCCCTTCGTGCCTTCTTCCCTGGGAAGCATCCTCCGACACTCTCCAAGGAGTCTTATTGATATTCTTGGAGAGGCATTGCAGTGAGAGATAGGGAATGAAAGTCAAACTGAAGCGGTACCTTCTAGTACGAACCGTGTGAGTTAGAAACACACACGCTCATTTTGTAATATGAGTCATGGACGGAGGATTTGCCCGTCGTACAAACATGGAGGCTTTCGAATGACATTATTGTGTATGATTCCATTATTGCTGCTTCCATCCACAAAATATTATTTCGCATGTCACGGATGTATCAGGCATATTTAGATCTGAGCCTGTTCTACATTTTGGGCCCCAGGGAGGCCGAGGATGTTTCTTGCGCTTCTTTGCCTTTGCTGCTTGTCTTTGGCGTTGCACGCAAAGCTGCAACACTTTGCCTCGGTGCCTTGCTTCGAAGGATTTCCTGTCAACTTCAGGATTTTCTGATGTGAGCACAAAAAGTCATGGCAACATTAGTGCTGTTGACTAATTTGCTTTTGAATGTGATGCATGGCCAAGCTTGTAACTCATTTTAGCCATATCTGGAGTTGCGAAATCTGGGCAGATGTTGTAGTGCTCGCTGCTGCCATCTAGCGGCAGTGTATCTGAAATGCACGCACATTTCCGAATTTTGGACCACAACACAAAAACGAAATGTCAAGCATTTGTTGCGGTACCGCTACTTGCTGTCCGCTGAAGTTAACGTCAACGAGCTAACCTTGCGATCACTATTGTTTACCTCACTTTACCGGGTTTGGTCATGTGACGTAAAATTGTTAGCTTTGTAACGTCATGTGGTGGTAGCATTGATTTGATCATGACCTCTTGGTACTTGATTATTGTCCAGAGCCTGAAAATAAATTTATTTTGCGTCCAACTGAAGTCAGTATCACACTTCCACATACAGTAGAATTTCCACCGCACCTTTGTTTTTGTTCATTCTTTTTGTGCTAACATTGAAAAGCCCTTGAGGGAAAAAGGCTTTTTGGTTGCCTATTTATTTTCGTGTACTATCCGCAGAGATTTGTGAGGGTTATAGAAGGAGTTCACAGGGAAACACATTCATTTTATTTTTCACAAACAAAATGTACAAACCTTGAAGGGCTGACCGGCAGTACGCTTTTGAGTCACAGCTGCCTGGATGATGAGTGCTGCAGACTCATTTGATTTGGGAGATGGCGAGGAAAGGGAGGGGAGGGGCCGAGTTCTGTGGATGCTGGCAGACACACTGACCCTCACAATTTCCCGAGCCTGGCTATTTTTGAGCTGCCGCCGTGTGTACCATCGCTGAAGTCACATCATACATAAATCAGGCAATAGAGAAAGAGTGACGCCTATGTCTCCCGATAAGTCTCAGGCCTCGGAGTGCGGCGAGGAGATGAGATGTCCACATGCATTATGATTCCTTCTTCTCTAACTAGCTTGTAGGCCACGAGCCAGAAGGTGGCGGGGTCTCATTTGAAAGCTGTCACCGCTCATTATCTTATAAAGACGAAAGATTTTTGGCCGGGCACTTTATGCGGCGTGTTATTTGCCTCACTCACACACTGCAATTGTCAAGATCAATTTCTGGCACTGAACACAGTTCCGATTTTCTTCGCGATGATAGCGTTTCTGTTCAGGGATTTTTTTGGGAGGACTTTGAGGGAAATTATTGAAGTTGCTTTTCAAAATATTTTTTATTTTATTATTATTTAATAATTTATATTAGTTTTAGATGGCACCATTATTCTCTACTAATTGTGTGTTTTTAAATGTTTTAGTGAACTTAGAAAAATCTTTTGTTCGGCATATTTTTATAACAGCAAGGTTAAAACGACATGTTCTCGTTACTTCAAGCCAACCCGATTGTGCCTTTGCATCAGTCAGACTTTATTCAGCACAAACACACTTTTCATTGCCAAACCATTTGCTAAAAACACAACATTCATTATCCAAGGTTGTTGGCGCTTATTTAAAAACAAAAGATGAATTGTCGGAGGAAATCAACATGTTCTGCACTTCTGTGCACTAAAATAAACAACTTATAATTTGATTTTGGATGAAAGTTGAGTATTAAAACCATTTACAATACAATACAATATTACAACACCAATTTACTCATCTAAAAAAACTTAGAAATCACATTTTAGAAAATGTAGTCACCATTTTTCTTTCTCATCTCGTCTAGAGTCAACCATGGACTCTTTCAGCACAAAAAGCTTGGCCCTCCAGGCGCAAAAGAAACTAATGAGCAAGATGGCTACCAAGAGCATGGCTAACCTTTTCATCGACGACACCAGCAGCGAAGTGTTGGACGAGCTCTACCGGGTCACTAAGGAGTACACTCGCAACCGTAAAGAGTCCCAGAAGATCATCAAGAACCTGATCAAGATGGTTGTGAAGTTGGGCGTGCTTTATAGGAACAATCAGTTCAGTGGTGAGGAGTTGATCCTTGTGGAGAACTTCAGGTGAGCACTAAGCATTTTAGAAACGCATTTATGAGTGTAGGTCACCATTTTCGTTGTAAAACAAAATGTACGGCCAAGCAGAAGCAGCAAAAAAAATACACGAACATGGAAATGGTTTATTGTGCAATCAGTTACGACAGAAGAGCCAATTTTTCCAGACGTAATCTTGACCCGGTCTTGAACTGGTCTTTTGAGAGCTTATCAAAATCTGCAAGCCACTAGCGATACCCCAGTGGATTTATCTGTAAATAGAGCAGGAAAAGCACCGATAGCATGTTCTGGTTGCCGTTTTTGTAAATTGCACAAATTTAACAGAAAGCCAAAGATAACAGTTCCGTCAACTGCCACAGTGTAAATTTTCATCTTTATATTTATTTATTTTATTTTGTGTGAAAGGATGTTAAGCCTTACCACAGAATGGATTGCGCTGTTTTTGCCTGACTTTATTTAATCAAACAGGAACCCATACCCCCTACCCAAAATGTAATCAACTGTTTGTGCAGGACACCTAAAGATATCTAATTGTTCCTGTGCTATATCGCTATTTATTTTTATTTTTTTTTTAAGTACACTTGTTCCATGTGGGAAAGTAGAGCCACGGTTTCAGATGCACTTTTGCTGTGAAAAATTAACTTCTTCATGCAGAAGCTGCTGTTGGACTAACTAAATCTAGACACGGAGGCAGAATAAATCCTATTGGATTCCAAAGTTCGATCAAGAAAAGAACAAGGCAGCACTTTCTATTTATAACCAAGTGCCTGTGTCAGGACCGGAGACTGACAGCCAAGTCTTGTCTTGCCGTCTCACAGGAAGAAAGTCCACACTCTGGCCATGACGGCGGTCAGTTTCCACCAAATCGACTTCACCTTTGACCGCCGTGTCATGAGCGCCTTGTTGAACGACTGCCGCGAACTGCTGCACCAGGCCATCAAACGTCACCTGACGGCCAAAAGCCACTCGCGCGTCAACCACGTCTTCAATCATTTTGCCGACTGCGACTTCCTGGCCGCTCTCTACGGGCCCTCCGAGGTTTATCGAGCTCACCTGCAGAGGATCTGCAGCGGCGTCAACAAGATGCTCGACGAGGGAAACCTTTGACCTCTGCTTGAGTCCCCTCCCATCTTTAAAGGATATTTTGAGTTCAAGGTGACAATCGTGAACTTTTCTCCACGTATTTGGTGTTTTTATGTGTGCCTCAAAAATTATCATAACACTGAAGTGCTCTTTTTTAACCCTGTCTTTATATTTTTTTTCTCTTTTGCTTTTTTTTGTCTCAAAGCAAACAAATCCCATACAAGTGAATGTAAAACAAAACCGTATAGAAACCTTCCAACTCGTTCCAAGGGCACAATGCTTGAGAAGTGAATCTCTAAACAGGCAGTTTTATCTTAGTAAATAATGACTTGCAGTGGAAACAAATGTCTTTACCATTTCCAAATAGACAAGCTTTTTTATATATATATATTTTTAAACTACTATTGCACTCAAGCCTGAATAAGCGCTGTACTGTACTTTTTTTTCCTGCATCGATGCAACTATGTGAACCAGAGCAGATTAATCCTGCTTAGCTTGCATTTCAAATATCTAAACATCTTAACGTCATAGTGAGGCTGGGCTTTTTGTTCCAAAGTCATCAATAAAGCTGCTGCTTTTTTAATATATATTTTTTTATAAAACAGTCTGGTTCCTCGCCAGCACAACAACGAAGTATTTGGGTCATAAGGGACCTGGAATTTAGGTGTTTATGTTGTCTATGGGCTGACTCACATGTTTTTAAGTGAGTCAACACTAAGAGTCTCCATGACGACACTATCTTCACTTCTGCTACCTGCGTTGGCTAATGTAAAATCATAATAACAAAAGGCAAAAGTCTTGTTAATCAATTTGAATGAGTCTAAATAAAGGTGAATACTACTTACTTTATCCAAAACAATATTCTCTTAACGGTCGTAGCTAAACACAAATCCTCCTGTCAGACTAACCATGCTAAATTTACGGGTTTTTTTGAATGCTCTCAAGGCATACTGTTAAAAAAATCATAAATGAGTGACGAATTGCCCTCTGGCTGAAAACACATATTTCATCCAATGTATGATGAGACTTGCTAGTGGACTATTTTGCTAAGCAGGCTAAAAGTGCATTTCTTTTGGTTGGTTGCTATAGAAACATACTAGCAGTTTTATGTGGGGTGTTTAATCTGAAGTGCACAGATGTAATCATGAATTGTGGCGACAAGCACTTAGCTTAAAAGCAAACCTAGAAATTGTTTGCTAGCTTAGCAAAATAGCTCACGATAACGGCAACCTGATCTAATTATGACATATTTTTGGTCCCCAATCTACATTTAGCAATACAGGTGGAAAAAGTGAAGTAGTGATCTGACGCATGTCATCATGACATAATAGCGACAGCGCCGCATGATATCTGGTGCATGCAACCTAATGAAGATAATGGACCCGCCACGATTCCAAAGAAATGAGCCGAGAGAAAAGCTGCGTGATGAAAAGGCTGGTTGGAAAAAAATAAAAGAATTGAGGCTATAAGGCTGCATGTAAAGATTAGCCGC
The DNA here is from genome assembly GCF_059516105.1 of Syngnathus floridae. Lineage (NCBI taxonomy): Eukaryota > Metazoa > Chordata > Actinopteri > Syngnathiformes > Syngnathidae > Syngnathus > Syngnathus floridae. The sequence goes on from NC_142425.1 coordinate 8,236,928, forward strand.
TCAACACTGCGCCTGATTGTACTGCTTCACTGTAATTATAGCTCAGCACTCTGGGCTTGTTGAAATGGCCTTAGCACCAGCCACTCCATTTCCACAAACGGCGGCCTCGCCTCCAACTCTTGTTTGCGCAGCCCGTCACTTAATGCAGTCAAAGGACATTTGTTGTTTGTCTTGCACAAAGGAGCTTCGGCTATTCCGTAACAACCCGCCTTTGTTTTTCCATCAACCCAGTGTGTCCATGAGATTGCTCTCCTCGCCTCGGCCTAATTTCGTATTCCACGTGTGAGCATGTGCGTGCGTACCTGTGACAGAATTGGAAATTGAGCCGTGTAATAAGCGCCCTACGTTTTCCCAGATAGGATTGCGGAAACTTTAACTTCCTTCTAACTCAGCCGCTCTGCCAAAAAGGAGGAGGAGAAGTCGAAGCGCTGCTGTTATTTGGCACGTCGTCTCTTCCCGGGAAAGCGTTCACAAAACAGTATGCACTTGATTATCATAACACTCAATGATGAAGACGTGCGGGACTTGAATTTTCAGCTCTTCTTTTTTTTATTGAGGCCATCTCAGGGTTCTCTGTTTATCAAACCAGGATGGAAATGACGTATTTTACTGAAGCTCTTCAAGATGCATTTTTACTCTTCTTGTGAACTGTTTTTAATTGTATATTTTTTGTGTGTTCTTGTATTGTATCCAAACACGGCAAATATATTACTTTTCTTAACTCTGACTTTTCTTTTTGAAATCAACATGCAAAGGCGGAAGCCTAGATTCAAACCCCAACCATAGAACAGTGAGGCAGATGTGCTATCCACTACCCCACCGTGTTGCTAATCAAGTTTCTGTCATTAATATGTTGGAACGTTTCCACCCAAATCAAGGCTCTAATCGGACAGTCTGACCTGGATTTAGTCACTAAAATCCCCCCCTCTCGTTTCCCCTTCCCCTCCCACTCCCAGCATTGTGAGGAAGCCATGAAAATAAACACAAACCCATCTGAGTCACAAGCAATTCAAGTTTAGGTCATTTCTTTCCACTTCCTTCAGGGCCCACGCAGCAGTAGATTGCAAGCACAGGAAATTAGTCAGTCCGAGACTTGCTTCTGTTTCTGGGATATTTAAATTAATCACTGCACCACGTTTATGAATGCAGTGTGAAGTTTAATCTGTCATTGACACGCTATGGACTAGGGAGAGATAATTTGGCCCGTAGCGTGTCTGAAGATGGTCCCAGCGGCTCGTTTTGAAAGACTTTCGGCTGGTCCCAGCGCCCAATTATCCTCTAATGGTCATTATCTCTGCTTGTGCGTTTTGCGACTCCACTCGGCTTCTGTTGGCTGTCAACTGACTTGAGGGAGCTTCTCTTCCGTCACGTCTCATTGTTTCGCCATGTACTTCTTCCTCTTGATTTTTTTTTTTTTAACCTTACAGTGAAGCCAAAAAAAGCTTAAGCGTCCTGACACGCCTTCTTTTATTTAGCTGCTAAGCCAAAAGGCAACATTTGCTTTGGGGACTTGTTTGCAAATGTGATTTCCGACTGTGTCTTTCCATATCCAATATTTTTTCCTGCACATTTTTCTTGAACCCTGTAGTCAAAAGAAAAAGAACTTTAGAGCAAAATTACAAAAAGTGTACTCACACAAGACCAGGATGTCACCAACTAATCTTTTTGGAATCGATTATCCTATCAATTATCGATTAATCCGCATTGCAAGACAAATACTCATAGTAAGCTTGAAAAGGATTTCAATATTTACATCTCGCCTTGTGCAATATTTATGCTAAGTTTGCTAATAATGATTGTAGCTTACTGTCCATGATATGGTTTAATGTTGTCTGCCTAACCATGTAAAGATGTTTCGCCATCATCCAACTTTTTATTCAACATTTATCATTTTCTTCCTTGCCCCTTGACAAAGTGACTTTTTGTAGAATTTTTTTCCCCTAAATCCAAATGTCAACCATACATAAACCCTTTCCTCACACAGCTAGTGGTTATTAAAAATGTAGAAAACTCTGCTCGGCATTTTAGACTCGATAAGCTGCGAGAGAGAAGGAATTACGCTTTGGAGGTAACAAACCTCCGCTGGGGCGTAATTATCATTCCCCATAATGAAGTGACTGCAGTGAAGCTGCCCCGCATCCTTCGAAAGAGAACGCTGATAAAGACGAGGCCTGCGGAGGATCCATTAGCATCCCTGCCTGTGTTAGTGGCGCATCTTCTTCATTTAGGAATTCCTCACCTGAACAAAACAGCATTTGTAATATCATGCCCCTCTGCGGGATCAAGGATGACATCCCCGGCTTGCTTATTTGGCTGTGCGCACACACAAAAACAGAGCCGCTAGTGTGGGACAAACCGAGCAGGATTTTCACGCCGCATCCCCGAGAGGATAGTTGATTTTGGCATACCGCCGCAAAGTCGGAGCAGCTGTCAATCTGGGTGCAAACAAAAAGCTGCATGTTTTGAGTTGTGGGTGGTGCAAAAACAAACCAGAGGCCATTGTGTTGGAAACCAGACCTTTTGGAAACAAGAGTTTTTTTATCCCAAGAAGAATCCTGCTGCTAGTTACATACATATACCCCAATGCTATAGGAAAACTTTTGTGAATTAAAATAAGAGCACAAAAAAGTCAAATTATATTAAGACAACATATATTGTCATACTAGTGGGTATTGCCTATTTACATATCTTTAAAAAAAATTGTACTTTATAAGGGTAAAATGTTAAAATTGTGTACTTGAGAAGCATAAAATGATAGTTATAAAGTTGAAAAATATTTAAAATAAATACTATTTAAAATAAATGAATATATAGTTTTTGAGTTATATTTAATTCACAGACCAGAAATAGCACTCATACCACACTTTGAGAATTATTACTCTAAAATACATAGTTTTTTCAATTCTTGAAAAAAAAGAAGCCTATTCCACCATTAATGCTTTTTGCTCCCCAAAAATGCAGACCTCAAACGAACAGGCATATGATAATCCATTCCAATCATATCAGCACTTTTAATTGGCCCTAAGCTAAGGTAGGGAGTAGTAAATGTTTTATGATAGCCTATTTGCTTTATTGCCGCTGCAGTCCCCAGTAGGTTTGCACATTCTCTCAATGATAGAACATATTATTCAAATTATTCTGCCGACCCCCAAGCTACGACTCGCGGACCCCCATGGGTGCAGGGACCTCAGTTTTAGGACCGCTGTTGTAAAAGCAGCACCCGTTTGCTTCCACAGTTCTAGATTGTCTTTTATCACCAATTACAATTCCCTTTAGGCCCAATGACTGTAAATGACGCAGCGGGGAAGGATTTTTTTTTCTTCAGGGCTCGTCCTACAATTGTGAAATGCAAATTAGTTCCAATCGAAATGGACAACAGTAAACTTTCTTTTTGTTTAGCAGCTGTGAACTTTAGTGCCATCGTGGGGTGTGTCTGGAATGGACTGTATCCATTTCCCCATGTAGGGAATTGAACCAGTGCTTTTAGGTTGCAGGCCACGTTCTTAACCACTTTTGCACAGCGGCCTCAGTTGATACAATGTGGGCCAGAAGATGAGTCGAATGCGCTGCATCAAATATGAAATGCGATAAAAATGAAGTTTAATTTAACGTGGAACTTTTTGTCACTATTTGATGTCGTCCGCTTATACCCTATTTTTTTTTGTCCTCGTTTGTACTTCATTTCTATGCAAATCCCGATGTCAAGGCTGACATCTCAGTCGGTGCAGCCAGGCTTTCTCCGAAATTCTTTTTTTCCAGGCTGTTGGGTGCTGACCTCCTGTGCACTTTCCGAATGTTCCTCAACAGCGACCCAAAGAAGGTGAGCTGCCCCTGCAGAGCCAACGTGAGCGCTGCTCATTTATGTATTACGTTGCTTTTGTAGTCGCTCCACATCATTTCTCATCCCGTATGCTTAAAGGTGCTCTCTCCCCTCTGGCAAGCACAGCGACGGCAATCTGCTTGCAACTTAAAAGTCTTTGAAAACTCCTTTTTTTTTTCTACCTCCACGCTCTCCCTGTCTTTCTTTTTTGGTGTCCCCCACGTCTTTGGCTTTACCTCTCTCCAGTGAGTCCTCAGAGAGAACCTGACTGACGTGTTCAAAAATGAAAAGCGCGGCAGGGATGAGGAGGGGAGTCGTGGGGGGGGGGGGGATCCCAAATGCAAACAACACTAAAATATTTGAGGGGACAGCAAAGACACTACGTGAGTGTGTGTGTCTTTGTGAGTGCAGTACGCTTACACACACCGAGCCGAGGAGGATTATCAACAGTGCCACACTGGACACTTTAGGGAAGACAGCATCTGTTCAATTCCATTTTTAATGCTGCAAAACAGAACTTTTGTGTTCCTTGTGTTGCCTGAGCCAAAGTCAGCGGTGTAAACCACTGAGGCCATCCAGCCGTCACGAACGGCTTCTTTAATAAATGTTAAATGGACTTCAAAATGGCTACCATCTTCAGCCTTTTAAATCCGTGAAGGTAAAATCATTTTTTTTGGGCCACACATTTAGTGAGTCTGCCCCATGAATTTGTCCAAATATGAAAAGGCTGCATTGATTTGTCATGAGGGAGAGAAAAAAAAATGTCTTTGAAGCTCTGCTTGTGAGCTCATTAAAAGTTTCACGGTGCATCAAGGGGAGACGATTTCATATCTGTGTGGTTTCCCCGCTGTCATATTTTTTGTGTTATGTCGCTTTATAAAATGTCAATGTCACATCATGGATCTCTTCGTGTCATCACAACATAGCAATATAAAAAAAAAAAAACTATTCCTTTCACTTTACTTCTTTCCAAGTTCACCGAGGTGCTCGCTCACACTGTGACTAAAGGCATTTTTCACACCAAATGTAGTCAGACATGCTACCTTTGCCCTTCAAAGCTTTGCTTGTGTAAAGTTTTTTTTTTTTCCCACAGTGTCCTTGTCTGCTTAGCCCTCTCTCGCCCTCCCTCCGTCTGCTCACAGGAAGTCAAAGAAGAATCTTTTTGCAGTTGCACCAACACACATGCGACGCTGCCTCGAGGAGAAAGTGGACAAGGTGACGACGACAAAGCTCCAGTGTTCCGAAGCTCCTGCTGGGAGCTGAAAGGTATATTATGGTCGGTCATAACAATTGGGGCTTGTGCATAAAAGCAGAATAGGACTTTTGCACACTTTTTGCAGATGTTTATTTGATCGTGGCCTAAAGACACATTCTTTAGTTTTTTTTTCTAATTAAAAGAAATCACTTAAAAGTGGCCTTGTTACCAAAAATTATCCCTGTTCACAAAGATAAAAAACAAATAAATAAATACAATTAAAATAAATAACTAAACAACTAATATTTATGCCTGTCCAGTAGTTGGCAACAGTGACAGGCTGATTCCTCTGGATTATAAAAAATATATATGAATTAAAAAAATGAATGATTAGCCTATATTTCAATTTGACCTTTAAAACGTCTCTAACTCCAAATTTATTGTTTGAAAAATTTGGTTTCAAAGCTTTTAATTATGCTTCCCCGAAAAATATTTAACAAAAGGTCAAGTTCATTGTAATAATTTCCCCTGCTCTTTTATTTAATGTTAAAATTAAAATGTATAAAATTACCAACAAGTGTGCTATTAAAACCACATAAAAATTCATTTTCTGAGCCACTAATCCAGATGAGTCGCGAGCCAAACTTTTTCCACGGTGTCATTAATGTGTGTAGAAATTTGTGAGGAAAAAAAACAATTATCCCATTTTGGGATAAGATGAACATAACTTGTAAAAGGTGAACCACTGTGAATACATTGCAGATGCACTGAGACACCTGATATCAAATATTTGCATTTTTACGCTGGAAAACACAATAACAAAACCGATAAAGTTTTCAAAATTTGTTTCAGTTTGAAAGCTTTATTGTGTCAACGGCTCGCTCAGTCACAGACATTTACATAATAGAAGGACGGGAGGCAATGTGAGTTACTAGTGGGGCTGCTCAGCCAACCTGAAATGAACTGCAAGTGAGACAGCTACCTATTATTTCCATGATTGTGTCTTTCGCCACTCTGTTATTTATGGACCTCATCCAAGAGGCTCGCTGATTGGAGGAAAATAGAGCCTTTTAAGAGACATAAATTCAAGGTCTTTAAAAAGGGCAATAAATATAAAGTGCTGTGCAAAAAAAGTCTTTGGCCATCACTAGCTTTCTTGTTTTACTGACGAGTCATTTTGACACATAGCATGACTTATACAATTACCAATAATATCCAAAACCCAGGGGGGGTATGACAAAAGCCTTTTAACAAAAGCCAACTCTAGCTCACCAGTGACCTTAATGAGGAAAAGCACTAAAGAAAATGGATGGAGGGAACTTTTTAACTGATGTTTATATTGAGTGCTGACTTCATTCAGGGCAGTTTTGTTCTCAAGTTTGGCTTCAATGGTTCCTTCCAGATACATACTCGACCTTGGCTTGCAGGTTTTTCAAGCTATATTGATATTTTATTGTACAAAAGTACTGTAAAAACTCATCAATCTAAACCATTGGTGTCAAACTTAAGGCATGAGGACCAGATACGGCCCGCCACATCATTTTATGTGGCCCGCGAAGACAAATTATGCATCAAATTCGTGTGTCATTACTACAATTGCAAATTGTCTTCACTTTTAATGTCTTTTTTTTTTTATATTTGACCAGTTTTTACTCGTCTGATTTGAAAACGAGTTATTTGTCAGTTTGTTTTGTAGCTTTTACTGTATATAATATGAGGTGCTCATACATTTATTTGGGTTGACAGTCATAATGGCCAAAAGAAGCTATGACTCCAATGCGGCCCGTGAAAAAAATGAGTTTGAGACCCCTGAATTCTAAGCCATTTGTGTCAAACTCAAGGCATGAGGACCAGATACAGGCCGCCACATCATTTTTTTGTGGCCCGCGAAAACAAATTGTGCATCAAAAAAAATAGCGATATTGCTAGCAATCATTTTAAAATATTTGAATAATTTTTACTAGTCTGATTTCAAAACTAGTTATTTATCAGTTTGTTCTATTAGTCTATAGTGTGTATAAAATAAGGCGTTTACATTGATATTGGCCCTCCGAAGAAAACTATGGCTACGATGCGGCTGTGTCAAAAATGAGTTTGACACCCCTGAATTAAAACGCAACCACAATTTTTACTATACTGCGGCATCGTTGTTATTATTAATGATCCGTCCTAATTTTAACTTGTTTATCGATGTGCTATGCATTGCATCAATAATAGAGTAGCTGTCTCATCTTGTCTCCTTCCACCCTCAACCACAATCATAAAACAATTTTGCTTCACTGTTGAGGAAAATTGACCATTATTATAGTTGACAAATTAAAGCAGAATTTATGCTACAACTTCTGTATTAAATCTTAGAATATTCATTTTATGCTTTTTCATTCACGATAGAGCATCCTCATAATTACACAGAGGCAGACTTTGTGCACAGTCTGCATGCCGTGCAGAGCAAGAAAGCTCCACAGGATTAAGAGAAGCCGCTCTATTACTCTTTATTGTTTTTTGATCCAGACTAGTGGTCCTTACTGGCCGACAGCAGTCTGTCGGCATGTAGGCGGGAATCTTCTTAGCTTGCAGATTATACGGTACCCCTCCTGAGCTGATATCCCCCTCCCCTTCATGTACCTGTGCATGTCAGAGGATGTCAGCATATCAACAGGGCATTGTCAGAAGAATACATTGGAGTGCTGAGTCGAGGAATGACGTGTGCTTTGAGATGCTCGTTGCTGAGTGACAGCAAAACTGCTGCTGTCTTTCCATCAGAGCGGGAGGGACCCCGAGCATCCGCATGAATCGCGAGGAGGGTACCTGGGAGGCATCCCCGGACTTGTCAAATACGAGAAATCTCATCCAAGCTGCCAAGATTTACTACACGAGCGACGAGGAAAGCTGAAAATAGCACTTGTCTGCATTATTGGAACAAATGAAAGTTGCTTTGCGGAAGAAAAAAAAAAAAGGGGTGTACGGGTTAACGTGACAGTTTTTCCCACTCTGCAGCTGGGCAGCTTATAGTTTCTGTCAAACTGCTGATGCCTGATGTTGTAGCTTACAATTATTTGCCCTTTTTCCACCTCTCGCATCCCTCCCCTAAAACCTCCTCTTAGCCAAAGCAGCATTTAATTGTGGAAGGGCTGAGCCGGGGGTAAGGAGTAATCAGATGAGGATGCAGGCAGGGGGAGTCACGTGGGCACATACCGGCTAACCAGGGATTAATAACACTGGCATCTTGATTGGAGTTCAGCTGCTCTCTCTCCTGGAAGCCGGAGGGTGGGTAGCGGCGGCCGGCTTACGAAAAGCTGAGGGAAAAGAGGAGACGAACGGGACAGTTGCGATGACAGGATAAAGGACTGACAGTGGAGAGATGAGGGCAGTGAGTTAGAATTGTGAGAGGGAGTGGGAGGAAGAAAGAGTGGGAATTGGAGGCAGTGCAGTGCGCTGCAGAGCAAAAAGGGGGGGGTGCTGGGAAGAGAGAGCGAGCGAGAGAGCTGTAGAGACGAGAAACCTCTGCTGTGTGAGCCAGTGAGTCGCTGGAGGGCTGGAAGAGGAGACGCAGGTTCAAAAGCCGGCTTGAGAGGCTCCAGAGACACGAATGAGGGAGAGAAGGTAGAAAGGAGGAGGCAGGGTGATGAGATCAAAACCACAAAACGAGGCTCGGATGATTTGAGAATGAGTTGCAAGTAGGAGAAAATTGGATAAAAGTTGAAGAGAAAAAAAAAAGGGCAGGAGCGGGAAGCGGTGACAGATTGAGGAGATACTGCCGAAGTTGATGGCAAAAGTGGGAGGAGATTTATGGCAAAAAAGAAGGAAGCTCTCGCCGTCTCAGGAGTCCGTCTTCCCTGTGTTTCTCGTGGACATCATCCATCAGCATGTTCTCTGACAGCAGGGCTCCGGTGGCCAAGGAGCACAGAGCCTTCAAGACTCATGCTCCTCACTTCATCCCGTGGCTGCGCAACAGTCTCAAGTCCCAGCAAAGCGCTGACCTGGGGCTCAACGGGCCCTACAAATCCAACCCCGAGCTCCATGAGAACCTGACCCCTCTGGAGAGAACCAAAGGGATCGGAATCTTCTCCATCCCGGGCAAGAACAAGGCGAAGAAGAGCGAGCTGCGTTGCAATGGCGTGGGAATGGCCAGGATGCTGCCGGTGGTGTTGAGGGGCCACCATATCTTGGGCAAACAGAAGGACGGCAGTCCTGCAAAGTCCAAACAGTCCTCAGACGTGGAACTAGATCCCATTAGCCACCCGAGCCTCGGCGACAGTCCCATGTCCGCCTCCCCGGTCGCTAAATACGGGCCTCACGAGGGAACCCCCCCGGTTCCTACTCCAGCTCTTCTAATAGAAGATTCAGACTCTAAGGTTGGCGTCTGCTTGGAAGAGAGCCGGGAGGATGTTTGGGACTACACCAGCCACGTTATTCATCAGAGAGACTTGCAGTCATCTGTCTGGCTCAGTTCAAACCCTCAGGGAACATCAAAAGATGGACAGCGTGGTTTCAGATCTAGTTTCAGCTACATCAGGAGGAACTGTCAGAGCCAAAGAGACCTCAGTATGCTTCGAGAAACACCTGTGGAAGGCTCCAATGGAGTCATCTTTTCCAGTGATGCTCCTTACAAAGGTTTGGGCTTTACCACCACTCTGCGAGGTCCAGGGAAACACGGCAAACGTATTCCGGGATTGGCCACCAGCCAGACCAGGTGGGTCCGGCACAAACCAAAGAGCGAGGAGGAACCACCCAGGAGGGGGATGGACTGTAATAGAAAAATGGTTCGGAACCAGCTCAAGCGGGTGGTGGATAACCTGGAGCATGTTCTGACTGCACTGAGGGATGTTCAGGAGGAAATGAAAGAGGTAAAGAGATTTTGTTTTCATTCTGTGCAAGTGCTTCGGGGTTTGCCTCTCAGGTATACCTGTATGGAGTTGGCAGGTTCTTCTCCTGTTTTTTTTCCTCCCACATGGCATGTACGTCAGATTCATTGCAGACTTGATATCGGAGGTGTCAAACTTCTTTATGTCGCAGGCCCACATTGTTGTTTTAGTTGCCCTCAGAGCTCCTTTGTGACCACTCACCTGAAACCTCAATAAGTGGTAGAGAAGATGAATGGATGAATGTTTTAGAGTTTCATCCATAGCCTGGAATCCACTTAAACTCCTGTCTGGGAGTTGATAAATCAGTTAATAAGGAGTTTATACCTTGATTTGCCATTTATTCACTGTTTATTTCTTTACATTCGATTTTATTGTTTTAAGATGTTTGTCAAATGTTTGTCTTGATTGTCATCTTAAATTTTAATAGCTTCTTATTCACACGAAAACCATAACTGTGAGGCTAAAATGCTGGATAGTTCCGATCCATCTAGAAAGAATTTCCTTTAAAGATAGAGATGAATAGGTGGAAGTGCTGCTAAGCCATCTAGTGGTGAATTGTGTTATTGCAACTTAAAGCTGCTCAGGTGTAGTGGAGAAAGGGTTTTTGTTAGGTTGCTCATTATGGAACTAGACGGTACCTCTTGTGGGCAAATACGTAGCCTTTGTGAAAAAAGTAAGGGTCCTAATGTGGATCCTTGCGGGACCTCTAGTATCAATTTCTCTGGCCGTCTCTCATGGGGCCCCCCGAGAACCCCAGTCTCCAACATTCCTGTCTTTAGAAATCTTTTTTATGACTTTGCATACTCAAACTGTACGCCTTCAGCAGAATTAAATATGCATGAGGGAGTCAGCATTTGGGTTGGGTGCATCCAACACATTCTGCAAATTATTCCCATTCTTGCTCACACTCCCATTTTTTGTGTCCTTGTGCAGTGTTTGCTCTCAAGTCATACGTAATTTTTTAATTTTTTTTGAACGAGATGAGAGTCACGCCTCATTTGCCACACATGTTCAGGGGCTTCCCGAAATGATGCGTTATGACAGTAAGCGAAACGTCCACCTGCTTCTCTGTCTTCCTCCTGTGCCCCATCATCATCATCTCTTATCCTCCAAACTCTTCTTCCTCCTGGACAGATGTTGTTCAAAGCTCAGTTGGACCGCTTTTCACTATCCATTTATTCTCGTGCCCACCTCACGTTTCACATTATCCGCATTTCATCCGCATCCACCCGGTCAGTGATAAAGCTCAGGCATTAACCTTGTCATCCGGGGTCGGAGGGAAACGCTTGTGTTGAAACATCACTGAGCAGGTTGGCGACATTTATGGAAGAAAAAAAAAATCCACAATTTTCGTAAATGAGACATACATCAAAGGCAGAAAAAGCACAGAAGAGTTTTTGTCACACTTTTGTATTCAAAGGCCTGTTATATCATTCTGTTGCGTTCTGTTTGATTTAGGAACCAATTACTGGTAGAATTCTAATGATCACACAGTTGCTTTTAAGTTAAACCCAGTTGACAGCTGTTACAAACAGTAGAGGAAAAGTAGAAAGACGATGTTTTGCTACGACGTTTACCGGATTACTGTCTGATCATTAGCACAACAGTCAAGTAGAATGACAGACTCCAGAGTTGTCGCAAATTAGCATTCTGTATCTTAAACCAAATTTGCTACTTAACTTTTAAGCTAGCTATTCCAGTACTTGTCTTTTCACTCATCGTGACAGCACTTCATTTATTCGGTACACTCTGTCGCTAAGGTTGAATAATTAATCGGATTCAAATCAAAAACAAATCGTAGAATTTTCAACAACAACAAAAAACTTAATTTCGGTGGGATGGTATGGGATGGTTTATTTTTTTCAGATAAGATTTTTTTCTGTTCAGTACATGTGTAGGAAGTACTGTCCCCATTTTTACATACTTTATTTTTCATGAAAAGTGGAAGTAAATTTTTTTGTTTAATTTCACACTTAATGGAGAGCAACACACAACGACAGCCAATTTTCCATAATGTGTCAAAAATTAATTCTCGTACATAACTTCAGTTTTCCATAATGTGTCAAAAATTTATTCGAGTACATAACTAACAAATTTCCTGCAATATTAATTGACCATATCGGGAATCATTCAAAGCGCATCATTAATCGCTGCTTTTGCAAGTGGAATCCAAAATGTTAGGACGTGCTATGCGGTTCCTCGCCACCACCACAATGATTGTTTATAATCAACACACTTGGGAGGAGCAGTAACAACAACAACAACAGCACTAAATCAGCGTCCTGCACTCTTTTATCTCTTGTGATTCCTGACATTATAACAAGCTGCTAGCCCTGCGTCACATCCACACAAACATGCACTCTGCACTTCAAAGAAAAAGAAAAACCAAACGCCTCCGCCACAAAGCTAGATGAGGGGGGGGGTGGAAAACAGGTCATCCTTTGACATCAACAAGGATAGGTTTTCGGAACATATAAAAAAAAAATTGTAATAATAAAAAAAAGAAATAATTCTGTTTCAGCTCAGGATTTATCCATGCACAGGTGGAGGGAGAGGTCAAATATTTTCTCTGGAGTAATTTTCTCCCATCATAACAACTGTCGTAATTTTACGCAAGTGTGTGTGTGTTGTGTGTGTGTTGGTGCCAAATAAAAACACTAGATCCATGACTGCTGCATATAATAGATATACATGGTCTGCTGTTTGCAATCGTTATCTTACTTCCTGTCAATTCTTGTATTTCACATCAGCGCCTCCCAACCTTTATTGCGGCAAAGCACATATTTTACATAAAAAAAAAAAATCTCATGCCACTCTTTGGACCTTATTAAATTGGACTATTTGCTGTGGTACAGTAATTTACTACATGTCTATGCAGGAGAAACTCACTCCAATTAGAATTAGATTAGAATGTAATCAAATTAACTTCACATGACAGTAAAATAAAAACTGCAGTGTAATTCTGTACTTGCAAGGGGAAAAAAACAGCACCATTGATTTTCATAATTGCATATTGACTTTCCCCTTTATAAATGTCAAACATCAAACGTCCTACAATTGAATGCTCTGCGGCTTTATCTGTTTATGAAATTAAATGTTGACCAACTTGAGAAAAAAGTTTGTTATTGAATATTTTTTTTCTTCACTCAACCCTGTGTGTTGTTGTTCAGGTGGTGCATCAGATCGACTATCTGACCTCCTGCATCGACTTGGATGAAGAAGAGCAGCACCAAGCAGCAGGAGGCGAGAGCTGTTCCTCTTCTGGCTCCAACGAAGTGACGGTGATAAGAGCCCATCCGAGGCCCTCGGTGTCAAGAGATCACCGAGGAACCACCTACACCCTGAAAAGAGACCATCCAAGTGGGAGGAGATCACCTCCAGTTGAGTTGCCATGCCAACTGAGCGCAGAGTTGACCAAAGCGCTTCGATTTGGAAGTTCTCCGCGACGCGGAGGGTTGCTAACGGTCAATAATTCGGATTCTTCCGTTCAGCCGCAACCCACGTTGTCACCTCAAAGAAGTCTCCCCGTCCGACCACCCACGCCCGGACTCTCTCCGTTGACAGTCAACCTCCCGAAATCTCCTCCATCCTCCCCGGGAGGCTCGTCATCTGTCATGATCAGCCCCATCTCCCCGGTGTCCCCAAAATGTCTTCCGACCGCCGTGCTCGGCCCATCTGTCATTATCGAGCCGCCGCGGAACGACCACCCGGCGACCGTGCGCTTCTGTCTGTCTGCGACTTCTCGACACCCGTCCGCCAGCTGCCCGCCCGCAGACTCTGAGACGCCGACCCACGCCGACAGAGAGAGGCGAGCGTCTTCGGCGGGGCCGCCTCTCGCGGGGGCCGCCAAACCGCCGCCATCTGGGCAAGGCCGCAGAGGTCGCAAACCTCCACCTTACCCTCACAACAGACTCTCAGACCCCGCCAAGACAACGCTGGATCCCCGCAAAGCTCCTCCGTACCCTGAAAAAAGAAGACTGCTTTCAACCACCGTGTGAGACTGCGGCCCCTCCAAGGCCAAGTATGTCATTCAATTTTATTTATGTAGCACTTTTCTCAGAAACTTCTTCACAAAAGTTGTATTTTCAAATCACACGTCTTAAACACTATCTTAATTTATGAGCTTGATTTATTGCACACTCATAACTCAAATATGTCGTATCTCAAATCAATTTTCCCATTGAAATGAAAGAAAGCCGGCGGCCATCTTACGTTGCCACTAGCTAACTTGAAAGCATTGATATCTCTGCGACGTTTTCATGTTATTTTCTGTCTCTACGGCAGAAATATCATCATGTATGACCTTGGGTGAGAAGCACCACATGCACCTTTCATCTGTAAGATTGTTATTTTAATTATTGGGAGAATCTAATCAGCCTTGCCTTTAACGTGTCCTACATGCTTGGTCACCCCAAAGTCAAATAAACGCTATGATGCATTTTGCTGACACAAATGATTTTTAGTTTCTGTTATGTTCACCCTAATCATTTTTTTTTAACCAAAAGTCCTCAAGCTTAAACTAATATATACATACATAGTAATTAGGAATCTCTGTAGTTTATTTGAATGAAAATTAGCAGACAGCAGATGTTATGACACCTTAACAAGCATTTGAGACAGTCTAGTGATTTATTTATTTTTTTGTGACGAAAAGTGAAAAGAAATTGCAATAGTCACGATGTGAGCAGGCCAAGGTAATAATTTCTCAATCATTTCTACTCAACAGGAGAGTTTGAAGGCCGGGCCGTAATGAGTTGAGTCGGAGCAGGTTTCCAAGGTGACAGAACGTCAATGTGGGGTGAGTAAGGAAAGAACAGCTTGTCTACAAATCTCCTTGGTCCTTAGACTCAACACACACAGGCCATCATAACATCTGTCTGCTTTAATGTTCTGGTAACAAGAGCCCCCGTGCAGATGCTCGCTGTGCACCCACAGATTGCACTTTTTGGGCTTGATGATCCCAAAGTGTAGCTTCTAAATTGCATCATCACTCTAACAGATTGCAGTCTCTTTTGCTTGTCATGTGACGCTTGAAATGTGCAAAAGTGGTGGAGACCGCTGTATTTAAAAGCTGATTGTGTGCTTTAGATCTCACTAGTGGTTTCAGAATGGAACATTTTGGAGAGCGGCACAAATGCAACAAATTGAAGCGATGGAATTGGAAGTGTCAGTGGAAAAGGCAAACAGAGTTACACAGAAAAAAAACCCTAATTCTGTAATTTGAATAATAAATAGATAGATAGATAAATAAATATGCCAAATTCCTCTATTTACATCTCCCAGTATTTCATGCATCCGAGCATAAACACTAATTTAGATCAGCTTCTGATTGTCCCCATTCTTTACATCAGCAACTCTTAAAGGAGACCAGAAAAGGGTCCAATTAGAGAATTTAAAGGAGTGCCGTAATTGCAAAAATGACAAGCAACAACTCCTGAGCGCATTACGACCTTGGGGGGGTTGCATAAATGCCACCCGGCCTTGAGATATAATGGGAACTAATTGCAGCTCAGACTACTTTGGCTCAGTGGAGCACAAAAGTACATGTAGCAAGGGGGGGCGGGTGATAAATCGTATCTGGGCCTGATAAGACTAGAGCGGAGTGTAACGGCTCTGAGCTGACAGGGTCAACGTACCCTCGACAGGGGGCAGCTGGCCATTGGTTGAGTCCTTCAAAGACCCCTGGTGTTAGAAAAATCCTATTGCCTTTGCTGCCTATGGTTTGACTGACCTGGGCCACAATCTCCATCTGTTCCCTTCTAAATATCGGGAGATGCAAAGTAGAAAAGGGGGGTGGGTGGAGTAGTGGGCAGGTGTGTGTTAGAGGAGACTGGAATGCAGTACTTGTTTATTACAGCACAGCGACGCCATGTTTTATTCATTGAGGTCGCTCAAACGCGAGGTGTTTGTGTGGTTTATTTTGAGCAGGTTCTTAAAAAAAAAAAAAAGATAAGATTGCTTGGTGACTTTAGCATCACTTAAGCCTGTTTGGTCATGCTGAAGAAGATAGTGGGTTTGCCAATGACAAAACACCATCTGGGATTTAGAGTTTGAAGTAAAAAGGAAAATAACAATAGTATAAATAAAACAACATTTGGTAAATTCATAGTTAAGTATATGGAAATGATCTATTATGAATGGTTATCATCTGCTGGGGGATTCATACAAACTAAAAATGATTTTTAAAATATTATTCGTAAAGAAACGAGGGAATATTCAGCACCAGGACTCAAAGTCAAAGTCTGCTTTATTGTCAATTTCTGCACATGCCAAGACACACAAAGAGATCGAAATTACGTTCCCACTATTCCACGGTGACAAGACATAGTTCACAATGTACATACAAGTAAACAACACAAGAAAATAAAACAAGAAGGCGCAAACAATGAATAAATAAGAGTGATGAATAAATAATAAATAAACAAATAATGCAATAAATAAGTACAGGACGCTACGCAGAAGGGGGAAGAGAGTTCAGGATCCTAACAGCCTGGAGAATGAAGCTGTTGGTGAGTCTGGCGGTGCGGGAGCGCAGGCTCCTGTACCTCTTCCCCCTTCTGCGTAGCGTCCCGTACTTATTTATTGTGTTATTTGTTTATTTATTATTTATTCATTGTTTGCGCCTTCTTGTTTTATTTTCTTGTGTTGTTTACTTGTATGTACATTGTGAACTATCTCGTCACCGTGGGATAGTGGGAACGTAATTTCGATCTCTTTGTGTGTCTTGAAGAAATTGACAATAAAGCAGACTTTGACTTTGACTAAACCTACGTGAACACCCGAAAATCTGCAACCATTTGTTCGATGCACAGGTTGAAAACAGCACAGTGACGCATTATCATTCCAAACTGTTAATAGTTGTTGTTTGGGTGGTCGGTATGTGGCATTAGCGTGAGTCGATATATTTAAACCGTAACTTGAATTGGTAGTCTCTTTGTTGAAGTGGTTGCCTCAGACCCATTTCCAGTCATCGCTTCTCGGCCTTTTGGCTAAGATCAAGTGTAGTATCTGTTCTTATCAGTTTAATATCTGATACGTCCCCTATCTGGGGACCACATATTAAATAGATTTTTGGCACAGGGAGTTAGAATAGGGGCTTGCTCCGTCCACTCCACGCATCGACCTGGTATTGCAGTAACTCCAGGAACGGTGCACCCCCCTCTATCGGTCAAATCAAAAGTAGTTAACCCCGAAAGCCTTTGCGATCCAATCCGTTAATTTCATTCTCACAGGTTAAAGCAGTAAGTCATGTCTTAGGGGTTTAAGTCCAAGACGACTCGACTTGAGAGGCAGCAAGAATGTACGTAGCCGTTCTAAAATATAATTAAAATGTGTTTCTTTGCTTGAGATTTTCCTATCATTGTTCCAGGAATTTTTAGTATAATTCTTATTCTCAATTTCTTTAGAAAATGTCATTTTCAAAACTTGTTCAGAAAAAGAATTTTTTTTTTTTTCTGCGGTAATGTTGGAGATTTTCAATAAATACAAATTCATACCGTTTTAGGGTTCTCAGGTGAAAAGAAGCAATGCATGATGGGCATGTTTTTACTTCATTTATTATGGTTTATTATGGTTGCTGCCATCACCACTAGATAGCGACTCTAAGAAAAAGGAGGTGAACAAAGGCGTGGAGGCAATAGAAACAGAAGCAAAGTATGATGGTAATGTTTTTTAATCTACTTTTTTACGTAATTAATAATGCTTTGGTTTTGTAATGACTAAAGGTACTATGTTAACAGTTCTATGAATGCTGTCTCATCCAGTGAATATGTGTGCTCACACATTTGTAGCAAATTAGCCTCTGACTGAAGATGGTGCGCGCGGTAAAGACCTAGGCCCGGCGACTTGTACAACTCATACTTACCTGGCAGGGGAGATACCATGATCAAGAAGGTGGTTCACCCAGGGTGAGGCTCAGCCATTGCACTCCGGTTGTGCTGACCCCTGCGAATTCCCCATATGTGGGAATCTTGACTGCATAATTTCTGGTAGTGGGGGACTGCGTTCGCGCTCTCCCCCGATTGTCCTGTTGAATTCAAAAGACAGAAGGGTGCTTTTACGGAGCTCAAATTTACATTGATGGGACACACCGGGCGCTTTGGAGCATTAACTGTATTCTGCAACTGTGCATTTACTTGCCGAACTTCATTAAACAAATTAGTAAGTGCAAAATAAAATGTAATAACTACGTTCCCGTCCCATCAGGAGCTCAGTTCATCGTTATTCTGTTGGGTCAACGTGAACCTCGTGACACCAAACCTACGCGAACACACGAAAATCTGCAACCATTTGTTCGATGCACAGGTTGAAAGCAGCACAGTGACGCATTATCATTCCAAACTGTTAATAGTTGTTGTTTGGGTGGTCGGTACCCATTAGCACGAGTCGATATATTTAAACCGTAACTTGAGTTGGTAGTCTCTTTATTGAAGTGGTTGCCTCAGACCCATGACAGGTTATCGCTTCTCGGTCTTTTGGCTAAGATCAAGTGTAGTATCTGTTCTTATCAGTTTAATATCTGATACGTCCCCTATCCGGGGACCATATATTAAATTGATTTTTGGAACAGGGAGATGGAATAGGGGCTTGCTCCGTCCACTCCACGCATCGACCTGGTATTGCAGTACCTCCAGGAACGGTGCACCCCACTCTACTGGTCAAATCAAGAGTAGTTAACCCTGAAAGCGTTTGCGATCCAATCCGTTAACTTCATTCTCACAGGTTAAAGCAGTAAGTCATGTCTTAGGGGTTTAAGTCCATGACGACTCGACTTGAGGCAGCAAGATTGTACGTAGCCGTTCTAAAATATAATTAAAATGTGTTTCTTTGCTTGAGATTTTCCTATCATTGTTCCAGAAATTTTTAGTACAATTCTTATGCTCAATTTCTTAAGAAAATGTCATTTTCAAAACTTGTTCAGAAAAAGAAATATATTTTTTTTTCCTGCGGTAATGTTGGAGATTTTCAATAAATACAAATTCATACCGTTTTAGGGTTCTCAGGTGAAAAGAAGCAATGCATGATGGGCATGTTTTTACTTCATTTATTATGGTTTATTATGGTTGCTGCCATCACCACTAGATGGCGACTCTAAGAAAAAGGAGGTGAACAAAGGCGTGGAGGCAATAGAAACAGAAGCAATGTATGATAATGTTTTTTAATCTATTTTTTTACGTAATTAATAATCCTTTGGTTTTGTAATGACTAAAGGTACTATGTTAACAGTTCTATGAATGCTGTCTCATCCAGTGAATATGTGTGCTCACACATTTGTAGCAAATTAGCCTCTGACTGAAGATGGTGTGCGCGGTAAAGACTTCGGCCCCGGCGACTCATACAACTCATACTTACCTGGCAGGGGAGATACCATGATCAAGAGGGTGGTTCACCCAGGGTGAGGCTCAGCCATTGCACTTCGGCTGTGCTGACCCCTGCGAATTCTCCAAATGTGGGAATCTCGACTGCATAATTTCTGGTAGTGGGGGACTGCGTTCGCGCTCTCCCCTGATTTACCTGTGCAATACAAAATCACGGTAGAAGTGTGCCTACACGATGCTTAAATTTACAGTGACGGGACACACTGAGTGTTTTGGAGCATTTACTTGCCAAACTTCATTAAACAAATTAGTAAGTGCAAAATAAAATGAAATAACTACGTTCCAGACTTGTTACATGATACAAACCTATATTTTTGTAAAAATAAAAATAATAGACCTTGATATAACTTTCACATAACCTGCTTTCTGGAATACCCCCACGGATCATTTCCCGTTCTTAATTTACCTACACTAAAGAAAAACTAATGGCCAAAAGGTACGTGGACCCAGACGTACAACTGATTTTACTTGCAGTACTCACACTAAAAAAAAAAAAAAAAAAATAGTCGCCCAATCGATAGGCGACGCTGTCATAAAAAAAAATTAAGTACTAACGTCATCGTGTACCCACAATCTTTTGTGCTGACATCGTTTACGACGACGAACTACATTTCTAAACACCAAATACTTGTTTGAACTATACGTCTTGGTTAGGCGTTAGGTCATCCTAAATATAGCAAATATATCAAGGTCTATTATTTTTATTAAAAAATAAATAAAAAATGTTGTTACAACATGAGTGTGACACCGCCTGCTAACTTGGTGAGACCAGCAATCGGGTGGCCCGTGTCGACGCTTTCAATCAGTTCACTCTTGTTTCTCTTCAGATCGTATAAATCTTTCGCCTTTTACTAAAGATTTCCGTGGGGAGGAACAACAAGAGTATCTCAATTTTTTGATGCTCTGCGAAAGCGGAGCTTCCTCTCTTTGTCTAAAAGCATTATACAATCATAATGACTGCCGGCCCAATTTGAACGCTATGTTGGAATGATATTGGTCATTTTCGAGTTCTGCAGAAACTAAAACTTTTTACGCAAGTGCGCTTAACGAGGGAATCACACGGACACTCCATTAGGTACACCGCCATTTTTCAAGTTCCCTCGTTAAGTGCACCCGCGTGAAAAGTTTTAGCTCCTGCAGACCGTGAAAAGACCAAAAACTTTTCACGCAGGTGCGCTTACGCAGTTTAGCGTCATGAATAAAGCGAACATATGTAAATTTATAATGTAAGTTAAAACCCACACAAGCGCAGGATTGCGAACCTTGTTGAATTGAAATCCACAAAGAAGTATTCGGGCTGCACTTTAACGGAAAAAAAAATACAATGAGAATATTAGATGAGGATAATCTTACATTATAAATGGAAGGAATACAAACACGTCATAAATTCCGAAGAAAATGTTCTAATTAATCTCTAATTAATGATTAGATGATAAGCATGCACAGATTAGCGAACAAGGAGGCGCAATACTGTCTCCTATCTGCAGTTTGTAGGTACTACATTGATCATTACGTTAATAATTCATATTTAACTTTCCGATTGCTTTAAGTATGTATACTATTTATATTCAAGTTTTTTGGTTGGGGAATTAAATATGAGGTTTTAAGCAGAGTATGTTTTTCCGCATATTCAGGAAAACATACCTATTCGCTGTTTGTGTTCGGCTACTATAAAGGAAAATCCTTTGTTGCATGTTAATGCCAAGCAATTTCATTAGAATGTCAACAGCACATTTATTTCAGTTGCCCTCCATTGTACCACTTTGGGGGGCATTTAATTTGGAACGCTGCACAGTTTGAAGCAAATGAGTAGAAGCGAGCTTTTTTTAGCGCAGCCAATCCGCCGCTTTGACCTTTGACTCTTAACTCCAAAGTCAAGTTGAGCTCATCAAAAGTGGAACATGAAAGCATTTACAACATCTCATGACAGCCTTTATCAGATGGCTGCCGAGATATTATGGAGGAAGCAAGAGCAGAGCGGTGAACCAGCTGGCGAACAAAGTCGTGCCTGCCCAGCAGCAACATCATGACTGGACTTTTATAGCACGCCATCACAATCTGCCTTGCTTCTTGCCAGCATGGATTGTATTTAGAACAAAAAAAAAAGGGATTTTTATATTCTGTTCATGGAGCAGGGGGGTGTTAGAAGTGCAAAAGAGTGGCGATGTCAACATAAAGGCCGCCTGGAGTATCATAAAAAGGACACGAGTGAAGTGATACCGAGCTACAGAGCGCTCGAAAAGCTTTGATGCTTTTATTACGCCGAGGATGCCTCGTGGGTGTCATGACTGTAGTCAACATCAACTGGTCAAGTACGGCGGGTCAATGTGACATTTATTAGATGTATTTAAACATCTTTCGGTTTCAATCGAGATGTGTTGCTTGCTGTAGGCTTAACATCAAATGAACTAATCCCTCCTGACGTTTCTATAGAATGCATGAGACTACAGAGTCGTATAAATTCCCACGTGTACTGCAGGATTTAGTCCATCCCCCTGCAAAGCCGTTCCCGCATGAAATGAAGAGGCAACAATGAAAAGCTCTTTATCTCATGTATCCCGGGACGATACATGCTAATGGAGCAAAATGCATTTTAGAAACATTTATTTTAATGGAGTCGTGTTTGCTGAGCAAGCGTTCCGCATTGTTGCATCAGAGTAGAGATTAAATTAAGATTATTTGTGTGTAAAATGAGGTTATTTTGGGCATGACAAAAAGATTTGACAGTGCTTCACTCGCAGGCATAATTTACATGAAAAATTGAATTCGCAATAATTCAGTGTGTTTATAGCGTTTAATGAGCCGAGGCACTTATTTTACATTGGGAAAATCTGATGGCATACCAAAAGATTTCACAAAATATACAACAGTGTAATGAACTCATCTGAATTCACTTGCATGTGTAGTTAATTTTGAAATACGGCCTTGTTTAGTTGAACATGCTCCATGGCTCAATAGAGGTTAAAAAAACGCTGCACTCCACTACTGTGCATTAAAACGATTGAGAATCACTGATCTAGTCATAAAAATTCTGAACATTTTTCATGCATTGAGTGAGAAATGGATCAAAAAGCTTACTTTTTCAAAGAAGGTGAACTCATCTTGAGTTGTAGCAGTACATCAAAAACAGTTGTCAAACGTCAAAAAAAAACCAAGATGATGTCCCCCCCATCTGTGGGCTCAAACGGCAAACAACAAAGGGTAAACGTAAGAATATTATTTTTTTGCACATGTGAGCGTGCAACAATAGCCATTTTCGCATTAATTTGTTCATTTATTTTGTGCATGCACAGTGAAGGAAAAACATTTGTCATAAGTCACTTCAACTAATGAATGTGTGAGGTTCACCAACTTAAAAAAAAGAGAATTTTCAGTGTCAGCTCAAATTTATTGGATCAGAAATTACAAGTGTAGAAAAAAAGCCCCTGTTAAAAAAAGAAGAAAAAAAACCTGAATCAACATCTTATTTGTGTTTCCCCAGCTATCACCTAGATGTGTTGGGCCCACCGAGGAACGCTTGACCGATGGCAAAAACAAAAGTCCCAACCAAAATCGTTTCCTCAACCTACATGGGCGGCCGCCACAGCGAGAGAGGACACAGAAAGTAAACAAGGTATACACCCATCACAACTATGTTTTTTTTTTCTCTTAATTTGTATTCACCAAACAAGCGAGGGATGAGGATTTATGGAAATGTTGCCTCTGGGGGTAAAAGACGCATCAGATTAGAGAACATGATGGCGTCTTGCTTCAGGACAAACAGCACCCAAAAATATTAAAAAAGAAGAGAGAAGAAAAATAGTCGTGTAAAAACTAAAAAGGATCTTGTTGGTTTTATTTATCATCAAATGTTATGTAGTTGTCGTCATCCTCGACGCAGAGTGTGACGTCCGAGCACCGAGTTCTCACAGCTCTGTGTGTCTCGTGTATCCGATCGCCATCACCTTGGCCAGTTGAGACTTGAACTTTCCTTCTGTGTGGATAACTGGGAAGTCACAAGGGACAGATTCGAAATAGAAAAGTGGGTCAGATGTTCTTAGCAAGTCAGTGTCCTTATATAGCAGTTCATCGATCACAGAATTTGAAACGATCCTTTTTTACGGGTTTTTCAAATCATATTTACTGTGATGACCTCACATGGGAGGGGGCGGGGCTCAATGATCAGACTTACACACAAGCTGCTGTTGGCCACAGCTCACACGCAGACACTCACGTATTTAAATATTTGCAGGAAGTGGCCATCCCGAAACAGATCAGACTTTTTTTAACTACCTGACATTATGGACAGCACATAATCCAAAAAGGGAATGAATATGAATGTCGTCTGGCCACATGAGAGGTAGAGGTGACCTAGACACAACAAGCACTGGGAGATGATAAAAGCTCACCTGCAGACTCTTGAACGGTGAATTCCTCTGGATTTAGATTCGTGTCACTCTGTCCTGCTGCGACTGCCACCTGCGACTGGAAATACAAAAACACACGAATATGATTGAAAGAATTGGAGGAAGGTTAAACAACAAGGTCAAGGGAATGCTGTGTACTCATTTGGTAAGATTATTTCTTTGTTTGTGTGTGAAGCAGGTGGAGGGAACGCCAAGAGAATGTCCTTATTGGTGCAAGGAGGCGTGGCCACAACAATCACTCAGGAAGCCGGTCCAAATCTTTCCCTCCATGAAACCCAAATGAAGTTTCAACCTTTTTTCCCCTCATTTCCTCTCAGCCAGATTTCAATTTTTTGTTTGGGCTGTACGGTAGCTCCAACCGAGGGAGATAAAACAGGTTTCCATGGAGACAAGTGGTGAAAGATAAGTCACAAAATGAAACAATAAATCAAAGGGAAAGCAAAAAGGTGGTGGTGATAATGTGCATCATTCAATTCGCCTCAGCAATGTAAGACCAAGTAATTGGTGGCTTCGTCTTATCGCGCCTCAGAAATTAATTACAAAAAACATGGTGGCTTACAAATAGTGAATCTCAGGTTACAAACGGAATCTTGTTTACCTGCATATCATTTAGCTTTCTTTTGTACAGTCCACATTAATGAAAATATCTTGCTGTGTTAAATTAAAAAAAATTGTAAGGCAGTGTCAATCAACTTAGCATTAAAGTGTACTTTCTTTCTAGAAATTGTGAGCTGTATGAAAAGCAAAAACATCCTGAGCCTTGTTGTACTGCCAAGCCGGAGGCATCCTTATTTACGAACTACACCAAGTAATATAAAAGAAAAAAGGATTGTCCTCTGTGACGCTTTGCTTTGATTATGTGACGTTTATGCCGACTCTGTACTTTCCAAACCTCCTCAGAGTGGAAGCACTTTGATCAGCACAATGCTGGGGGTGCATACGGAGAACATAATAGCGAGTCGAAACTGTCACCGGGGCTTGTGTCTTTTGCGATGGCGCTGAACTGGTGTCAGCTTTTTGCTGTCCAACACCAGTGCAGTGCCAACTGATCACTCGGTGTCAGGAGAAACGCTGAGGAAGCGAAAACTTCAGAATGTAACTATAACATTCGCCAGGTGGTGGTGCACTTTGGCATATCATTTCAGAGGATTTATGTTTGTGGACTTAAAGGTGAAGTCAACCTCACCAATTTTTCTTGCGCTGAGTCATGATTGGTTGTGACCTGACACCCAGCAATTGTGATGTCATTTTTAATCGACAGCAAGTGGCAAAATGGAAGCATCATGAGATGGATATCCGTCCAAAGGAAATTTTGGGGTTGACTTCACCTTTTAAGAGCCAATATTGATGACACAAAATGGTTTATTTATACTTACCAATGCATTTGCATATTCAAGTTTGGTTCCCTTCAACTCCATTTTGAATGTGGTGAAAAACAAGTATGATTTCCCTGTGGGCCTTTGTGGAGAAAACAAACTGATTAGTTGTCATGCATATTAATTAATTTGCATACATTCATTCCTTTAACTAGGGATGGACATTGTAATCGATTAATTGATCGTTATTTAGTCGCCCATGTGGAATTGTTTGGTGATTAATGGTATCTTGATGGCAAAATGAAGCGCAATACTTTGAAGACTAAAGTTGAATGACATGTCTCTAAGGCCTACATCAAACAGACTTACATTTTAATTTCTGAGGGTTTCCTGCCTCTATTAACCAGGACATAGCATGCGACCTACAACTTTGGTGCTCGCTATTGACCTTATTACCTGCATCATTGGAGGAGGTAACATTTTTACCGGTGACTTTGTATGGAAGTGAAAGTACATATGACATTACTGCCACCTAGAGGATAAGCACTGTATGCTACCGTTGCTTGTTTCTTAATTTTTCCAATTACAACTAAATTCCTAATACAATGCGTCGAGTGCATACGTGTGGTCTCACCTCCACACAGAGCAGGAAAAAAGCTTGTTGTCTTCACTAAGGCCCATAGTCATGAGCCAGTTCTAGAAACAAAGCATAACATAACAACATTATAGAAAATCAGTCTGTTGTCTGGAATTGACCACAATGAACACGCCCTCACTTGGACACGTGTGGTACTACATTTGCAATGTTGTGCATGTTGCAATGCAGGTGCCACCCCTGCTGTCACAGATAACATTCCACATTATGACAGCAAGTGACAAACCGCATGCATGTCTTGGTAATTTATTTTGCAGGAAAGGTGTTGTGACACGAACCTCATTGGTTCCTCCTTGTGCACTGGAAGAGAACGAGCATTCGTAATCCCCCTGGAAAAAAAAAAACCGAATGTTAACATGCATTCATTTTTAGGTGCACTTATGCTCAGTACTACAACGTGAGTAGGCCTCATATACTTTTGGGCAAATATCAAATGATACACATGACAAAAATAGCACCTCGATTTGATTTTGGTTAAAGAGTGGAGAAAATTAATACTTGCACTTAATTTTTGTTTCTTGTTCAACCGTTTTGTGCCATTATTTAATGGTAATTTTTATGCACCGAGGGAAAAAAATACACTGATTATTTTATTTTCTTCAAACAGTTTTGTATATATATATTTTTTATAAAGCGCATATTGATTCCTATTTCTCAGCCAATGAATGGCAGCCAGCAACTTGTCCGTCGTTCACAGGCTATGGCGTCATCAAAAAGCGACACAATCTCGTCTGATACCGCGTTCACGTAGAAAAAGAAAAATCGAAGCTTATAAACGCCGACTTTAAAACATTCCAGTTGAAAGAAAAAAACATGCCTGAAACGCTTGATGGGCGCGTTATTTAGCATCATAAAACACATTAAAGTATCATGCAGAAAACTAGCCAAGATGTATGCATATTGACACAAACGTCCGTGCTTTCTGGAATGCAACACTTTCATTATGTTAAGCAAACCAATCAAGAAACCTGCACGACGTCTAATAAATGCCTTGTGCACAGTAGATGTTGTCGTGTACACAAGGAAATTGGCATCGTTTCAAAGGACATTTTAATAAACATTACAGCAAGATAATTTTCAAGCAAATGGACGCTTTGCGATGAAGTCAGTCTTAAACATACATACAATGGACTCGGTGAAGGTGTACAACGTTCCTCCCGGTTTCACGTCAAACTCCACCGTTTTCGTTTGTTCGTCGGAAGCCTGAACCAGATGACGTGCCAGGAGCACCATGAACAGAAGAAAAGCAGTTAAGTGAGTAACCCGAAACTTCATTGTCGTTGCCATCCTTAAATGTATATTTAGACAATGACGGTGTTGATAGAGAAACTAGTTAGTCCATGTTATGAATGGCTTCTTCTGTTGTTTCTCGTAAGCGGCTGGCAAAGTCTTTTGCTGTGCATTGTCGCCACCTATTGATTAGAAATATGAAATGCATTTGTCTTTTTTCAGTTCCTTTGTTGGGGTGTCAAAACTTGTTTTTAATCGCGGGCCTGGGAACCCAAATGTTTGATGGCCTTGCATTTTTTTTACAAGTGAAGATAATTTGCAATTTTGGTATTTTAATGAGAAAACATGAAGTCTATACAGTTGCAAAATGACGTCTTTAAAATGTCGATAGAAGCTATAGTACCTGTAGGAAGCACAGGGAGAACATGCAAACTCAACACAGTCTGGAGCCAAATTGTGAACCGCAAACCTCAGAACTTTGAGCCAGACATGCTAACCCCGCGGTCACTGTCTGTGAATAACATTTGTCTCCAAACAAGACTAAGTTATGCCAACTTATATGTAACATTGTTTGCTGTACTAATACTGCACTCACATGTTTGCACAGTAAAGCAAAACAAGAGACAAAAATAAACGCTGTCCTGTCACCGTTAGGGCATCTCGGCAAGTGTGTGTATTTTTACACATATGTCTTTAGAGCCATAAAGCATCCTCCCAGCAAAGTGTGACAGATGAACATATGTTTGGCCCGAATCGACAAACCTCAACATGGTCTGCCAGCCATGTGTGAAAGATGTGAATACAGCAGAAAAAAAAAAACGTCTGTACAGAAAGTGGCCTCCTCAAATGCTCAGCTGGTGCCTCTCTGTCCATCACACCTCATGGACCAAAATATGACAATAAAAGAAGTCATTGGGCAGAGACCTCCACTTATAATTTTATGAAATAAAAAGTGAAAAGCAACAGTTTGCATATCTATCTATCTATCTATCTATCTATCTATCTATCTATCTATCTATCTATCTATCTATCTATCTATCTATCTATCTATCTATCTATCTATCTATCTATCTATCTATCTATCTATCTATCTATCTATCTATCTATCTATCTATCTATCTATCTATCTATCTATCCATCTATCCATCTATCCATCTATCCATCTATCCATCTATCCATCCATCCATCCATCCATCCATCCATCCATCCATCCATCCATCTATCTATCTATCTATCTATCTATCTATCTATCTATCTATCTATCTATCTATCTATCTATCGCTATCATAGACAAAATCAGATTTTTTTTAGGTTAGACGAGCTAAAAATGAAACTGCGCTCTGGTATGTTGCCTTAAATCATTTTTTGTGCTATGTTTTTAACACAGAGGCTTTTTGGAGAAAACGCCAAGGTCAGTGGGCACAGTTCTATTTTAAACAGGGAACAACAACATGTCAGGCCACTGACATGAATAAGTGGTCCATGCGAATGGTTTCCTCTCGCAGGATGTAGTAGGCAGGGAAATATATTTGTTCATTCGCTGAACACTAGCTTCTTCTCACAACTGCAAACAAACCATTTGGCTTGGGCAAATACATACAGTTCTTTCAGACAGAGCAAGAACCTTTCACTAATGACGCTCATTTCCCAGACTTTGAGCACACACTTGGGGATGTGAACCAAATGTCAGCATGTCTGTGTGGTTATGTGTCAGCACATTCAGCGACTTAAATAGTTGTAAACAGCATCAGAGAAAGGAAACTTTTAATTTACAGTCGTGACTGACCATCCATCTTCTAAAGACTATATAACTTATTCTCACTCTGGTCGTCTCCCTGGACTGGTTGCCAGCCAATCACGTATAGAAATTAAAATTCAGAAGAGGCACAAAACTGCTGAACCAACGTTACAAGAATTAATTTTCTACATTTTTTCCACACAAATCAACTCACTTGTAATTTTAATATTATTGAGGTTTGTTCTGCACATCCTTCCAAATGCCCCCCCGCCCCCCCCAACAAAAAAATTAGGCCTACTCACATTGTATAGGGCCGTATTCGTAATTTGGCATCGGTAATTTTGAATTTAAATATATTTGCATTTTTTTTTTCTTTTCCCGCGATTTTTATGTGCAATTTTTCCCTTTTTTTGGGCGGAAGATGAAGAATTATTCTCTCATAATGGGGAGTTGTTAAATAACAAATCATGAACGATAAGGAAACCATTGTTAACTGTTTTCATTGCATGTTAATTAAAATGAATGTTTATTGGCGGATGTACAAGTTGATATTAATATCCGCCTCCAAACACATTTATATTTCAATTTTCATAATCTGTGAAGAGTTCATTTAGGCTTTAGCGATGATTATCTGATTTCGGCTCCCATCAGCATTAACTTTAACAACATCTCATTCATATCAGATCTATTTGTCCATTTTATCTGCATCTACTTTTGCAAGCAAATTTCCTTCCTCAGGTACAGTGAGGATTTCCAAGATTGTTGCGTCATCGTTGGCTCGGACACTTGTTGACTGCGAGCCTCTCGCACACGTCAAGATAAGAACAGTGTGCTGACGTACATATTTCAATGCTGCCTTCCTTCTTGGCTTGCGGCTCTGTGAAATGTCTCTCCCTCTTGCCATATGGGGTGGAGAAGGAATGCTGACGGGCAGCTCTGTTCGTCTCGTACGCCCCGCAGGCCTAACACGACGACCTTCCCTCAGCAAATAGTCGCCTGAGGGGAAAAAGAGGAGGAGGAGAAGGCTGTGTCCCAGTCTTTTCCGATTCACCCTTACAGAAGGAGTTCAATCGTGGTCCATTCAGGCCCAGAAGTATTTGGGCAATGGCAGATTTTTTACTATTTTGCCTTAATCATTGTATGGTGGCACACAGCTTTTCTGCAAGCAGAATTCGGACCGAATAATCAGGACTGACAACATGAGCAAATCAAAGCAATATAGGAAAACCTGCTAAATTAGCGAATAAAAACAAAAGAAAAAAAATTACATTATGTGGGTGAATGAAAACAAAAGAAAAAAAATCACATTATGTGGTTTTTCAAATTATCAGATACTCAATTGGAGAAATTGGTACAAGTTATTAATCATGCGTGGAAAATTATTGCTGAAAGGTGAACAATGAAATGGCCATTTAATGAGGGATTGCGCAATCTGTGGTGAATTTTAAGTATGTCTGCTATTAAAATGAAGAGGACAGCAGAATGGCACACTGTTAAATTCTTTATTAAATACATAGGAACAGTTCATACATTAAAAAGCACTTTTATAAATACATACTTATCAGGGTAAAAAAAAGGCACATCTTAATACATACAAGATTTTTTTTTAACACAGCACTTGCATTTTCTTTGCTATTCCATTCTAATCCGTTTGAGTTTTATTTCTTACACCGTAGAAAACATCCTCAGGAAAAAAACCCAAATAATTTAAAATTTCACTGCAACATTTTTAAAGAACTACTTCAGCAGCAGGACGTGCCATTGTGCTGTCACTCAGGTCAGCTCCTGTTAAACAAGAAATTCGTCTTTTAATAGTTCATGTTGGAATCTCTCAAATATTTTCCTCAAGTAAACAAAAAGCAACTCACTTTGCAATCCTGCAGTTTGTCGCTTGCACGTAGCTTCCCGTGTAGCGGATGTCACACTTCGCCACGTTGTTGGAGAAATCCGACTCCTCGACGAGTTTATAGGGGTTCACGGTCACCTTGGGAAAAATGTAGAAACACTGAGCATAAGAAATTTCATGGGTCGTTTTCCATTTGCGTTACCTGGAGCGTGTAGTTTCCAGGTGGAACATCAGTGATATCAATCCATTGGCAGTCGATGTTGGCGTGATAGGTGTCAAAGCAACCAGGACTAAGCCCCTGATGTTGGTCAAAAGAAATACAGATTAGTTTCATCCATGATTGATTATGACATCCTTCTAATTCCTCTTCAAGCGGACCTGTGTGTGAGCCGTGCAGGCAAATCGTCTCCGCACACCACGTTCACATGACGTGTCCTCCAGACAGAAACTAGCTTTGTGGCCCTCGGCCACTTTGCGTCCATTGGAGGTATCCAGCAGGTCATAGTTACTAAAGGCCTCCATGCTATGGTAGTGCCTGCAGCAGGAAGACAGAATAAACATATAATGCACAATATGGGAATGAATTAAATGAGCAGTGAAGTTACCGATGGCAGCTATGCCATTCCCACTGGTGTCTGGGTTTCTTTGGGAGGAAGTCCGCTGTTCCTTGGTTCTTCACACGCTGGGGGAATCTGAGAAGAACCCTGTAATCCAGGTCTCTCACACTCGGATGGTAGGCAGACCTGCATGTCGTAAAATGTCAGTAGATGCGACTTAATTTCAAATATGATGCAATGCATAATATTTTATGCTTTGACGGTTTTGCGTGCTGCATTCATCTCCTTTGTTTTACTTGGCAAGGAAATGTTTGGCGTGTGCCAGCTGGTGTGCCACTCAGCCGCCAAGTGGGCAACAGGCCAGCACACATCCTAATGTTGCGCAACTCAAAGGGGAGACTATGTTTCCTCCCTTTCATACGCATCAGCAGCATTAAATTGGATGAAATGATCCAAGGTGGTAAAGTGCCAGAAGTGCTCACATCACTGACTGTGATGCGGTTCATCCTTGGTTTCATCAGAACATAACATATTTTTTTTACATGTGTTTGAGGATTTTGTTATGGCCCAATGAAACCAAAGTTGGACTTTTTAACCATAATTCCAAAAGTTGTGTTTTGGTGCAAACACAGAAATGGTCAACACCAATACTACGTAGATGTGTTGTGGAAGCAGCATCTACTGTGGCTGGTTTTTTTTTCTTCCCCCAGATCGACCTGAGATCTTGGTGGAGGGAATTATAAACCGTTCCGAATAGCAGTCAGGATTAGCACAAATCTTTTAGGCTGTCTTTTATTTGGAATGTGATTAGTGAATTTGGAAAACAGCCACATCCCAGTTAAGAGGGTGTGCACACTTATGCAACAACACGCTCTCAATTTTTTATTTTTAAAAGATTTTCAAAGATTCATTGCTGAGGTTATAGAGCATATTAATGCTTGGAATTTTTTTGAAATTATTTATTTTGGCCTCAGTTTTTTTTTAAATATAAAAAATATGGTATTTGAAAAGGGTGTGTAGACTTTATATAACTGCTATGTTCTTTGGATAATATAATGTGTGATTTGCATCGTGGTCCTCTCATCTGACAAATTATAATATATAATATAAATATAGTGTACCTGGATAGGCAGTTCTCCTCAGCGGCACAGTGGAGTGCAAACATCTGCACTCGCTGGATGTATGACGCAGCTTGGATGTAGTACGGGTCAGGAATCAAGTCTGGGAGACCTGTGGAAGAAAAATACAATACTCATGTGAAGTACAGTAGAATCTCTACTGAATTAATCAAGTCTCTTAATGTCCAAAGAGGACGTAGGAATTTATTTGTGGTGATTTGATATTGATCTTTATTAACTGCCTCACAGTTCTTTTCCTGCATGTTCTCCGGCTACTTCTGCTTCTTCTGACATTCAGAAACATGCATGTTCGTTCACTGAAGAATAAATTGTCCCATGATTTATTGTGCTCAATGCGTCGTACCGTTATGGAAGAAGTTGGTATTGTGGCCCAGTCCTGGTTGAACTGGTCGTGCGGGGACCCTGTTCCTTTGGTCCGGAGGGTAAACGTTGTAGAAAACGGAGTTCCTATGCTGGGTGCCGTTTGGATCCCGCCTTGGCTCGGTCGTGTTGGTGCGGATCGGATCGTTCCTCTGTTGAGTGTAATGTACCTCGACTACGTTTCTGGACAGGATCACCGGTGCTTCAGTGGCTTCTGGTTCTGCTCTCTGCTGTGTGTTTGGAGCTCTTTCATCATTATTGGCCATCGTGGGGCGAGGTGTCGGGTTTGAGGGTTGGGGTCTGTGCGTAAGATCCAAAGACGGCTGCGTGGTTGCACCGGTGTTGCCGGAAGAGGAGCTTGGTCCTCCACCGGAGAACTCCTGATTGGTAAAGGCCACTGTGCTGCTGGGTGACCACGCTTGGTCCCTTGGGATTAAATTCTGATCTGCATCGGCAGCGTTCACCTGACCCAGATCTCCGGGTGTTCTTCTCGACGGAGGCGGGAGTTGACCTCGGTTCATGGTGGTCAACAGGACCTGGGTTCGGCCCCTGGACTGCGCAGGGGCTCGGTACTGTGTCCCTGTGCTCAGCAAGCTGTAGACCCTGCCGTTGTTCTCCCACTCGAACCTGTGCTTCCACGGGTTGAGTCGTGCGCGTGAAGGATGGCGATGCTGCGCGTTACTCAGGCGCACCACAACATCCAGGAGGCAAAGGAGCAGAAAGGCAAATTTCTTCATCTCAAACTTCTTCTGTTGACTTCGATGAGGTCCAGTACAGTGCTGCACAAACCTGTAAATGGGAATGGGCTGCAATAGGCTCCTGTTATAAACACACAAGCCATTCTGTCACAGGTCCGTGACACATTTTGGGCAAATGTTTGTCTTGAGACTATTATGAGTCACTTGACAGCACACAGTCAACAAGCGCAGACCTCCGCTCAGTGATTTAGAACAGGGGGTAGGCAAACTTTTTTTGCTCAATGAAGGGCCCCATTTTTAAAAGTAACAAATGAGCCTGGTTAATGGAAAAGGTTTAAAACATATATAGTATATTTTTAAATAATTAAACGTAAAAGCCAAATAATTTAGCTTAACAATAATCCATTTACATATTATTTATAATTAATGTATTCATAGTTATGTAACCACTAACCTAATTTAAAATATTTTTGGTGTATTTTGCTAATATGTTTAATTGTATTATTTACAATAATTATGGATTCGATATGTAGCGTCGCCAAAACAAACAAATTAAGAGAAAAAGGATGCTGACACATCCTGCACATGTTTTGGATGTGATGAAGAGAAAGTGCGGGGCAATAAGAAACGGGCAACATCACAAGCAGTGTTGTTTTTTGGCAGGTGGCCGCAAAGGAGAACTTGCTAAGTGTGGTTTAATAGTTTGCTGTCGGTCAATGCGTCACTCATTAGCGTTTGTATGGTACGTTTGCGCCCCCTTGTGGAGTTACTATGTATAGAAGAGATGGAGGTTGGAGAGAATATAACTGTAAAGAGGTGGCTCTTTTTATCAGTTCCTGCATTCTTATTTGTTTATCATTCACTATAAAGTCCACACCAGTGTGTCTTTCGTGTGTGTGCATGTGTGAAAGTGTGTTTGTTTTGGTGGTGGGGAGGATGGCGTCAAAGGGGTTTCTCAAACAAGGCATTCATTCAAACTCGGAAAACCACTGATCAGAAGCAGGCAGGCAGGCACTGGAGCAGAATCAAGAGGGGAAGGGGAAGTAGGGAGGCCAAGACTGTCATGGAGAAGATCGGTCAGAGCAAAGCCAAGAAAAACAGACAAACATGGGCCCAGAGGAAGAAATATTAAAATCCGAATCTGTCGGACCAGCCTTAAGTAGTTGGTTCTAGTTGCCATATTTTATGAACCTGTGTGAATTTTCATAAATAATACAATAGTTGGACACAAGTGAAAACGTCTTGATGCATCTACAAATACTGTTATATAGCTTTTTTTTAGAAACGTCCAAAAAGCTTTACTGACTTTGATAGCAAATAGCTCGAGCGTGTCTTCAACAAGGTACAATGGAATGTTTCCACCACATGGTGGCAGTAGACGCCCACAAAAATCAATAACAGCGTTCAAATTGATAGACAATACAAGACTGTATCAATAATTGTTTTTACTACTCTCGCTGTTGCTTGGCGTTTTTGAAGAGATTACTAAATGTACCAATTTAACATTAATTAATTTAATTAATTTAGCGTTTATTTAATTTGTTATTCACTGCATTGTTCTGGCCACTTTGTCGTATATTCTGATATGATTAGTAGTTAGTAGTGGTCATCAATTCATCACTATCATTAAAATAATATAATTAAGGTGGAAGTTAAGTTGGAGCCTATTCCAGTTGAGTTAGGTAGAGCAGTTGTGGACACCCTGGACCAACTCGTCCACTAATCTATCTTTGTGACTTTGAGAGGCCAAAAAAGGCCTAGACCTCCAGGGTCCTTTTTTCCACCAGCACCACAAAAGCACGTCTAAATATAGCAACACATGGTATCAAGCACTCACAGCCTCTAAACAATTTGTAAATATAAATCCACTAAGTTTGAGCGATGCAGATACTCTAGCAGGGTTGAATCACAAGGTCCAGACCGACAGTGGTCTTGTGGCAGTCTGGAACCACATGAGCACAATTCCTCCGCTATGTCGGAATGCTTCTCATAGTCCCGTATTGTACTCACCCTTAGCTCTCATAACCTCTTGGCTGACGTGACGTTTCCCGGCACGTCTCACACAGGGCAATGTGATGCCGTCAATGAGTGAGCCTCAAACTCACTCTGGGGATTGAAAGGTCATACTTCTGAAAAGGCCAAATGGAAACAAAATTAATTCCTAATCATTCTGAAGGTCAGACTACAATCTTGTTCCGAACATGTTTTAACAGCTCTTTCGTTTCAAATACGGTGTCCGGACTTGTTGCGTTGATTTTTATTCCCAGTTTCACAATAAATAAAATAAATGCTTCCAATGCCCATTCTTTGAATAGTAAACACAGTTTAAAAGATTAATGCGGCTCTTTATAAATGTGCTTTCATCCACTCACAAGTGTAACAAGGAAAGTCTGTTCAGGAAAAAAAAACGTCTAGACAGAATTTGTTTTCACTGTAAAGCAGCTTGGGATAATGTAGCCATTGTGCTCACATTCTCCTCCCGTTAGTTTTAGTAGCTATTCTACTCACAGGAGCACACGTAGATGACTGACACCATAGACCGCGACCTTGATGACTCTTTAACATGGTTTGCGTGTACTTGATGAGGGGATTTTAAATGTGAGCGTGTGCTCGTCTGCAGGTTTGACTCACTCACACTGCTGTCACTTTTAGCACCGGGAAGCCAAGCCAGCGCCTTTTCCGACCACGTCCACCTGTTAGGTCGTCACAACAATCCCCTTGTCACTCCCGTTTCCACAAGACATTTATATGTCACATTGCGCAAAGCCGCAGCTGATGTCAAGAATACTGTTTCAATAATGAGTGACGACAATAAACAGATAAATGACACCTATTTGAGGTGAACTGCAGCAGTGATTCCGTACAAGGTGACGTTAGCGATGGGAAGTTGTGCCATAGTCACAACTTTAACACTGGCATGGAAATAGGAGTTTAGAACATAATAAATGTATAGATAGATGTCCACTAAATAAATTACCAATTGCAATGACTCATAATGAAAATACAGACCATGTATGAGGGGCTGTGTTGACCTTAGAATAGAAAAAAAAAAAAGATACATGAAGTGATTGTAGCCTATTTTTATAATATGAACAATGTCAACACGTGTCTTATAACCTCACGTGTTGGCAATCAGCTGCTAATATGCTAAATCTCGTTGTGACTCATGCCAGCATTCCACTCGAGGTTAAACACGGTGGTATTTAAAAGCGGGTGTTAAGAAGATTTATCCAAGGCATCCAAGTGAGTAGGTGAAGCTCTCAAAACATACTCGGAGTCAATGTGCTGGAAAGGAAAACAGTGACAACTTTATTTCAGCTAGCTGTGCTATGAAGGTCTAGCTATAATCAGGATATACAAATGGCACCGATTCTGCAAGGCATGAGAGAAGTAGGACAGAGTTAAAATCACCTTTTAATAATTCTCCTGAAGATGAAATGACTGTATGCTGACCTACTGCAGTATATTGTTTTGATGCCATCAGGTCAGAGGTCGGGAAGTACACAATCAATCTGGAATGACTTCTCTAACGGACATATTAGGAAAATTATTAGAAACTTTTGTAGAGGCAGTCTGAAAGTTATAGTGAAAACGAAACAAAAGACAATTTTAGGCATTATTTGTTGACGCAAAAAAAATTATTAGCTAAAAAGATGACTCAGATGCTTGATATTCATAGCCAACGTGAATACATTTTTATTGATGCAAGAAGAATGTGATTGGCTTGCAAAGGGTCCAGTGTAAATTACAGATCGGTTCAACACTGACTTTGACCAAACAAAAATTATGATAAGTTAAAACATTTATGTATAAAAAAATAATTAAAGAAATCCTTGGCGCTATTTACAAGTATTTGTGCAGCACTGAAGTGCGCTTTCTTGATGCTGCAAGAAAACAGAAAAACAAAATGTTAGACAGTTGGCCATGTAAAAACAGCTTTTAAATTGTTTCCTCAATCTTCTTCATCCACCGTAAAGGATAGTCCTAGAAGTCAGAGCTCTCACCTATAAACGATTAAGCAGGTTGTTCTGAATGTCCTCATACACTTGGTTGTAGAGGTCTTCTTTGCTTTTCAAGCCATCCAGATACTCTGTGAAACAAAGAAAACCTTCCGTTAAAAATATAACTTCGACGAGTTGTGAAATACTGGTGATTCTTTATCAATTTTTGCTAAGTTTACCAATATCTAAGCAGCTGTCTTCCATTTCCCTGCGGTGCTTGAGGTACATTGGCCAAACGTGGCCGTCAAACAGGCCAGGAGGATCTGGGATCGTGTATTGTCTTGTACTGAAAACAAGAAAGACATTTTGTTTGAAATGCAACATTTATCGGGACAGGACGGGGGCAGGAATTGCGTTGTAGTTGAAATTTCAGGGAAACAAATTACCTTCTCCTTTTCTTGCATTCTTCATAAGGAATGGTGATGCAATAACACTTGTCAAAAACATCCAGTAGCCTTCTGCAGGGGCACACGTGAGAAGGCGATTAGATGCGTGCACGTGAGCATGCGTTTGCACTGCTTATCGTTGCTTTCATAGTGAATACCATTTCTCTTTAACTGCTTATCTCTAGCTCCAGGAGCTCACATAGTACACTCGATGTGCATAGATAGGTCAGATGACTTCAGTCATGACCTCCACATCCCTAAATAACTCCAAGGTCAGCCATCCACTCGGGTAAATAAACATAGCACTTCTTTTTGAATGTTTTGTATCAGGATAAAAATATAAAAATAAGAAGCAAACCACAAATAGGTTATCTCATTTTGACCGAACTTACGGGTCATTGTAGAGCAGGAAGCCCTCCACAATCAGAATGTGGATCTGCTCATCCGGGTTGGCAACGTCGGAGGAAGACGAGAAGGGGACACCATGCGAGCGGGCAAACTTCACTGGATTCTCTATCCAGCCTTTGACGGTGTTGATCATGGCATCCATGTCCAAAGCTGTGATCACTGCGGAGCAACATTACAGAAACAGAACGGGCAGAACATTAGCAAAGACAAAACAAGAATTGTGGAGTAAACGTAGTTATTTTGGCAATGTCCAAATGGGGGGACTCTTTTTGAGGTTTAAAAGAGGGGCTGGCGGTCTTCAGTGAGGTCTTACCATCCCATTGTCTAAAGCCGTCCTCCCCGACTTCTATCTGATCAGGTTTCTGAAATAACAGTCACCAATAAAACATTGCTGCAACTTCACAGCCATCTAAACACGCGAAGAGGGTTGGGAACAGTAAGTATTGTCAAGAGAGATGAAGGAGATGTTTTGGGCCAAGTTAATTGCGCAGTGTTCCGAGAGTTAAAAAAAAAAAAAAAAAAAGTAAACTATCTGGAAGATGTGTTGGTTCTTCAATATATTCCCACAATAAATGGGGGATTCGGTGTACAACCAATAGAAGTATGGCTGAAGCATTTACAAAGATAAGCAGATGTTGGCATGGTTATGAGGTGGGTGGGGGGTGAACTGTTTTTGCATTAGATTGTACTATATATTGAGATAATGAAAAATGACTGGGAAACACCATACAACACTAAATAAACTTCTGCTTCCTAAAACTCACCTTGAAAAAGTCATCCTGATGCACTACACAGCAGTTGGGCAACGTCTTCATCAACTTATCAGTCAAGGTGGTTTTGCCACCATTAGTGACTCTGCATAACAGAAGAAAATGTACTACCATGTAAAACTTGGTAATAGTTGTTGGTAGTGCAGGACAAAAAGTGGGAAGATGTGACTAAACCTTGGGCGGGACATTTGAATTGTGAGTTATCTAAAATATGGAGGTAGATTCAAACAACCTTTGACCAAAATTGTAAAGTGCAGTAAACTTTAATTTTCCTTTCATGCATGTGTTTCATCATCTTTGAGAGGGAAACTACTTTTATGAAAAATAATTTTCGAAGTGGCCCAAAACTTTTGGGTAGTAGAGTTTCCATTTAGTCATTGGACTACATTTACTTATGATAAAATAATTTTTCAACAACAGTGAGTTGTAAATGTAAACATGGCGCCACGTGTTCTACGACTACGACCACAACTACTATTAGACAAGGCAGGACTGCTAAAATATATTCAAAGCACAAATGTTTTTGGTAAACGTAAATACAAATACATTTCCGCCATGTTAAATGATAAATGTCGATAAGTCTGAGCCGTTCAGTCAAAGTTAGTGTTTTGAATCTCCCTCCATTTTGGGGTGAAATCTCGCGGTAACATTTGAAACATCCCGCTCATTTCAACGTGATAAACCATAGATGCTGGACGTGAATTTAAACGGGGCAGAGTTTGAACCAAATATACGTCATATTGTGGTAATGTAAGCGAGACATACATATGATAATTTAATGATCGAATTAACAAATAAAGCTGGCATTACAATTCCAAAGACTTACCCGCCAATTCCTATGACGTATTTCATCTTTTCGTCTCTTCTCAGATGTCCTTCTCAAATGAAGAAAATCAAGTCTTGTTGTTTCTAAACAAACCCCAAAATACTATTATATATTTTTTCTTTCTCTGGGCTAGACGTTCTATCCCTAATCTTACTACTTCATTGAAGTTGAGCCTGAGCCGCTTCAATTTATATCGTCTTGAATATGCGTGACGTCACAGCTGACGTCGATGAGCTTGCGCCTGATTTTCCTAGTGGAGATACGTCAGTACACCTCGGCCAATCAGGTGATCCTGAGCCGTAACCTCCAGCCAATCAAAACCAGCGAATTGTCATGTATTTCCATATTTCTTTGCACCTGTTTATATCCATCATTCTTGGTCAGTCCTGTAATATTCCTATAGTGACGCTGATGTAACAGCAGTGTGGAAAACTCCCGTTAGATTAGTCAAAAAGTTGTATTTATATTTTTCATTATTTCTTTATTAATTATCAGTCAAGTATTACTCTTTATTTAGCTTTAAAAGATCACTTTTTGGACCCAGTCAAACACTTGAGTCACTTATTATTTTTTTGTGATTAAATCGAAATTAAATATAGTAAAATATTAGCACTTACAAATAATATTAAAATAATTTAATTATTTTATCATGACCAGTTATACATCAGCTTGAATATCTTATTACTAGAAGGTCTTTATATATTTACATACTTGTTACATGAATTGTAATTTTATGAAGTGTCCTATAAAGTCAGGTGATGATAAATGTGGTAAAAATTGTATTTGTTTTTCCTTGTCAATATTACTAAGCCAACTAAGTCCTTAAGCAAATAAAATGGCAGCTCACTCTAATGAGGATAGTATAATCATTTAATTTGTAAAAAAAAAAAAAAAAAATTCTTTAGAATTGCTATAGGTAATTCTGAAATATTTTATAAAATTGACAGAAAGAGGCAAAAATAAAAGGGAGTACAGGACAAAGAATAACATTTGACACATTTCTCTTCACTTTTAGCTTTTACCTCTCACCTATGAACACCATGTTTCTATTTGTGTCTGTGTCTGAGTGTGAATTCTGTCACACTCATGAGGGTCAAGGGTCAGCTGTTGGAGGGCGTCTGCCTCATAAGTATGCTGGAGAGAAGTGTGTGATATGTGTCTCATGTTACCATGTGATATCACAGGCCTCCGTCTTATCTAAGAAAAGACTCATTTCGAAGTCCCAAATCGAATTTTCCCTAGTAACACCTTATTTCATGGTATAGTCACTCAATAAAATTCACTTGTTATGTTGAAAAAATGAAGTAAAATACCAAATAGATTTTAGGGAGGAACTATTTATTCAGTTCTATTCACAAAGCAGATATACGTATTTATTCAACTATGAACAACAAAAAACAACACATATTGCAATCAAGATACAAAAAAAAAAAAAAAAATAGCCAGTGTCTGTCTGTATATTGTGCTTTTATGGTCAAAAGAAAAATCATTTTGGAAAGTTCGTGTTTGTCTACACACCACAGAGATAACAGAGTTTTGCTACATATGACAAGTCTATATGACTAATTGTCATATTTTGTTATATTTATCAATGAGTTCAAGATCAGGCACTCAACAAAATGAATAAAAAATCCAAATGTTTGAAAGTGATGGAGCAATAATGCGGCATTCATAGAAAAATAATGTTGTCCTACTAGCATAACTATTGCATCAATGGAAGACAAGAGAGAGGGAGAGCAAAAAGAAAACAACGCCTCGCCATAAAATGAGATGTTTGAAAAAGGGAAAAAATAGTCACTGTTGAACTGACAAAATAGAATTATGTTGAACAGGTTGAAATAAAATGATGAAGTCTACTTTTTGTGTATGTGCATTCCTCTTAGAATCTACTCTAGCAAGAGGATCCTTTAGTTTGTTTAGAAAAATAAAACCGTGCAAAACGTGTACGTAGCTTTGAAAAGTAGTGCAAAATGTACAGTATGCAAAATACAACAAAACTAAGTGATACCTAAACTAATCATATATTTTACATTTAATCTTATTGTATGATAAACATGCTATAAAGAAGAAAGGAATCACTAATTCATTAATGTCTTCAAATCCAGATTGTTCGCTTTTCAGTGATATCTGTTTATATCTTAGCAAGATAATTCAAAACAAAATTGGTTCGCCCGAGTGTCATTCTATGTCGTTATTTGAAGCCAAAAAGGAGGAAATAATTACAAAATAGGAATGCAGTAATTTGATATGAGCATGTGCAAATAGTTCTCATATTTCTGCATTTTAAACTCAAGAGACAGAGGCACATGGTTTAAGTATAGATGGAGATCAGAGAGAACAACCTTGTCGGTTTTAGCATAATGGACAATGACAATTTTCAAACTAAAAAGCTTGAAAAGGCTTTATGATATAACAGCATGGAGCAAAACCAAAAACATTCTAGTGCAGTATTTACATCGAAAATAGCTTCGGGATGAGAAACATTCCTTCTTTTGTTCCAACATTAAAGTGCAAGCGTAAAGTCCATGGAACAACAAACTCCTTTGCACAAATGTTCAATTTGTGAATGAACCCTCTCATCAAAAGAGAGAGAAAAAAAATGTGATGTTGCACTTGCTGCTGTATCATGATGAAAAAATGATGAGTCCACAAAGAAGCGCGTGTCGTCCTTGAAGCTTTCGTGAATAGATTGATGCTCCAAGTGGCACACTGCAGCAAAAGAAACTGCAGGTGAATTAAAAACAAACCAAGAAATATTTTACTGCACTCACATATTATGAATGAACAACCTTGCTCTATTATATTTTATTTTACTTTTTTATTATATCGCTCTGATGGCACTTAATGTCAGAATTACAAATTGTGAGATAATTA
Organism: Syngnathus floridae; assembly: GCF_059516105.1. Taxonomy (NCBI): domain Eukaryota; kingdom Metazoa; phylum Chordata; class Actinopteri; order Syngnathiformes; family Syngnathidae; genus Syngnathus; species Syngnathus floridae. The sequence continues at coordinate 8,279,395 of NC_142425.1, forward strand.
AATTTGTTGACTCAGCGCAAGTATAGACGTCTATACCTATACAATCACGTGATTGACATGCACAATTTAATCCAATGCAACATTTTTGAAAGTTTAAAAAAATTATTTCTTAATGAGAATAATAATGCTTTAACATGTATTATTGTTGTTTGTTTGGATTGCTGTAGAACCTCATTGCAGCATTCTTATTTAACCCCTTAAATGCAAAATATTAGAAACACTTCCTAGCACAGTTTCAGTTAAATTAGTAACACTGATTGTTTTGAGCAAAGTATATTTTCTTAGATAGATACAGCTGATACACGTATATTGAATATTATTATATTGCGTGTGATTGGCCATACCTATTTAATCGGCGAAGTCTTCCCTTTTTATAATCCTTGCTCTACAATCATTGACTTTGGCCTGGAAAGAGAGAAAAATGCAGTGAGGATATTTTAATATGGTTAATTGTTGGCCCTCAGTAACACTTTGGACCAGTACCTCTCTGACTTTTTGTTGACCGGTTCCTTTTGCTCCACCTGCTGCTTTTGCTCTTGTTCCATTCTACACACATTAAAACTGAGCTGAAGTAATAGGGGGACACAAAATTATGATTTAAAACTCACCTTTCTCTGCGGGCTTTAATCCTCTCTTCATCAAACCTGCAATGAATACAAATGTTTTATACTTTTAGTTAATTTTCAGCAATTACAAAAAAAAAGGTTTGCTTACAATATGGCAAACAGAACTTACTGTAAAACACATTCTGGGACATGTACGTGCTCCATAGGGACCATTAGGGCCAATTCATCCAGGCTGTGAACATACTGGATCTTATTCATGAACTTCACACTGTAAATGGCAGCAAGTGGATGATATAGTCAATACAATAAAGGAATATAAAGTATATGGTTTGGTATACATTTAACTTCTGGGTCTTACCTGATAAAGGGCCTGGATATTGCCAGGACAGTGCGAATGAACCAAGTAGGATGAGCAATAACCAGAGACTTCAAATTCTTCCTCAACCTGGCGTCAAAACAGAAAAAAAATCGGACATAAAAAAAATATAAACAATAATACGTAGTCATTTGCCCCTTTTGTGTAGCTCAACAAGGTACCAAAAATATTGCTTTGCAATTTGGTTTTACATTGTAGCCACAAAAAAAAAATGGATGCTGAAACTTTTTTTTTTTCCCCACCTTCTGTCAATCATCTGGTAGCATTTCTTGAGCCAGCTAATTCCAGGCATTTTACTCCTGGGTGTGGCTCCGTTCATGTAGATGATCAGGTAGTCTTCAGCTACCAGCATCTCCAGACTGCTCACCACATACCTGGAGGAATAAGAGAGGATACCTCGTTATATTGATTAGCGACGATTACTATGATAAATAAATACTGAATAACCCTGTAGACTCACAGGAAGAGGTTCTCCATGATGTAATGGTATTCTGGGATGCTGCTGTCAGGCAGGTAGCATGCAGAGAATACGATGATAGCATTCAGGCCCTCCCCAAAATAACCTGAGGAGAGAGTATGGATTTTGTGACGACAAAAATATTTTGAACGCAAAGTTGATGATTCACCTCCATGGGTGATGACTTTTTGGTACGGTCGGATGATCTGCATGTCGATTCTGTGCTCTTGTTCTCCGATGATCACCGTCCTCCACAGGCGTCCATTGTTGGGGTTTCCCTCCTCGTCTAAGTCTCCCGTACCACCAGTTGAACCTGCTTTGGCCGAGGCCACTGGAGTGTCATCTGGAATGACACAGTGATGTTTATTATTTATTGTTAACGGCTCCACCCAAAGAGGAAATCCTCTTACCTTCCCACTCCAGGTCATTGCCATTGGTGATGAACTCCAGCGAGTCCGTCTCATCTGGCGTATCCATGTCGTCCACGTTGATGTCCAGGTCGTCAGGCGTGTCCAGAAAGTCATCCGACAGCAGAGACCCCTCGCTTTTATCCAAGGACAGATTCATCTCCGGGGCAACCAAGGTACGCCGTGTACGGCGCGAGGATGCCACGCCAGCGCCACCTCCAGGTGGGCTCACATTCAGGGAGTTGGGAGGAGCTAAGAAGTGAAGAGGGGAGATGATGCAACTTCGTTCCAAAAAATCAAGAGGTCCTCAATGATATTTGTCTTACAGGTTCTGTTGTCTGTGAGGCCACAAGAGGAGTCCATGTCTCCGTACTCGGGTAAGAGTCTGAGTGACAAATGACAGATCATTCATGTTAATAATGAGTAATAAAATAAAATAAAATAAAATTAAATTAAATTAAATTAAAGTGTTGAATAAAACTGAGCATTAAAACCTTGGCAATGGCGGGGATTTTGATTGCATTAATTCTCAGTAAACTGTGGCGATGTACCTAATGTTGTGGCCAGTGAGGTCATACTGTATGCAAATCCTGTTCAACACTGTTGAGAAAACACTATAATAACCTCACACCAGAAGCATCACACAAAAGATGATTCCAATTAGTATAATGTCCAATGGGCCATTTAAAACAATAGCTTTGCCACTAATCTATTTTAACACTGAAAATGGCAGCACAAAGAACAGGACGGCAATTAACACCTCTCCGTAGACAGATGAAGATTACAAGGCTGCCAGGCAACATGAGGCAGAGCAGAGGAGGAAACAGGAGAACAGAAAATGCGGGTGAGGGCAAGAAATGCTTTGTTTGTGTGCCGTGAGTTTGCAGAACTAGGCGAAGCATTTCATCATTTGTACACACAAAGCTTATTATGAAGACAAACACAAAGTGCAAGTGATACAGGGAGCTACACTGCAGTGTGTTTTCCCAGCTGACGTGCTCCTAGCACGTCTCCACAAGTGCTGCTGCATTCCTGCGTATGCTTTATCATCCCTTCTGCAGGAAAATAACCAGCACCCCCCACCGAGTCACAGATAAACAACCTGAGTCTCTCCCTCAAGGACCCTCACTTACAAAAAAACATCTATCAGCCACCAATATGAATATGAAGCAAAGCTTACCTTACAAAAAATGAGGTCAAACCAATATTTGGGCTATACACGTGTCTTTATCTTGTTCAATATTCTTATTCATCCCCCTGTCTTCCCTTCATTGGTTTCACCCAGAGCATCTCTCAGAGGCCACGTTAGCAGAGCTTCTGCTGCAGCTTATATTCCTCCTCCTCTTTTTCTTCACCAGCAAAAACCTGACACCATTTCAGCAAACGGGGATATTGTGTTTTGGAATCGGTGACTGCCGCTGCATCACATGACCATTCCCCACGCCATTCACAAAGAGAGTGCCGCACCTGCTCTCTGGTTGAGGGAGGAGGGAGGAGGAGCACGCTGTGTCATCATCATTTCACAGTCAGACCGGGTTTACATTTTTTGTATGATCACAACATTAGGTGTTCCATCGCAATTAAGAGTTGTGATTTATTTACATTTGTCTCTTGCTTGTAATCTCATATAATCGAAGGTTTTGGTGTGAGAGTGAGAAAGCAGACCTTGTTCCTCTCTCGTTGATATGCTATCAGTTTTTTGCATGACAAAACAAGATGTCTGTGGTTGGGGGGAGGGAGCATTGGGGGTGCCGGCTGTATGGGGAAAGGAGGAAAAGGAGCCAAGCTCCACCAGCCATCAGGTTGGATTTGGACTTTCTCCTTGCGTACATATTCTCAAAGTGCTTGTTTTGTCTCTTGTCTACTAAAGGGTTAATATTTTTCCCTTGATATTGGAAATGAGTAAACTTGACTGCAACACAAGATCAGAAGATGTGATGTCAAGCCGTAAAGGTAAATCCCAGTTTTGATATTTTCAGATCTTTTTTTGCTGGTGATTGTTTCCTCACATTCATTCACATGCTTAAACCTTGAATGATGTCTCTTTTAAACTAAGATTGGGCTTGTTGTAGAATTGCTATTTAGCGATACATGACAAAGGAAATATGTTGAAAATGCTTCTCAGTTTAAGCCATTGCCTTTTATGTTGATAGATATAATTTAATAGCCATTAAGAACATGCTGGAATAACAACAAAGCTCATTGTATCATATTGTTTAGAACCACTTGGTGTAAAAGTAGCCTGCGAGTCAACAAACGTGGGTCCAAATGTCTACATACAGAATAAGTGAGAAGATTCTAACCAGTACAAAAGTAACTGCTTTATCTCACCTAGGGAAGTCTTCATCTTGCCACTCGTCTTTCACTTCCATGTTGTCCATTCTTAGGGTCGCTTCTGTGGTGCCCATCCCTCAGCGAGGAGAGCAGGGGCCTGACACATATTTGTCAAAACAAAAACTGTGATTCAATGTTAAAAATGGAAAAAGGAAAAAGTTTTCTTTTCGGGACTGGATTCAATCCAACCACGCACCACTTGAGGGTGATGTTTTGGGGTTGAAAGCACCATGGGTCACACTGTTCTTCCATACCCCTGCACACTGGATATCATGTGAGAGGCATGTGATGAAGCCTATTTTTGTGGATCAAGTCTGATATTATATAAAATTCCTCCTCCTGGGTGGAACTCAAGAGGCTATTTTTGAGAACGATGTGCACAAACAGTTTTATGCATTTTCGCAGTAAGAATTAATGCAGAATATTACACCCCCTAAAAAAAAAATGGTTGATGCTGGATTTGAGAGTGAAGATTAAGATTTATGTAGTATTTATTATCTGGAGACAAAATATTAGGTATACGTGCACAATGTAATAGAGTAATAAAGTATGCTTCGTTGCTAAGTAAGGTAACCAAAATAGCAATACCTCCCAAAGCTGCAAACTAAAATCACAACAATAAATGAAATGATTCGAGGTTAGAATCTCAGCAAAGAACACATTGTGTTTTTGATACAGTCAAGGTTAGCAAACAACATTTTAAGGATGTCTGCATGGAGCAAAGGGCATGCAATAGATAGAAATAGAAATTCAACTCAAATGTTGTGCTGAAAACTGCACATTATAATCATAAACAGCAAGATGGCCTTATTGCATTTCAAGGGTGACCCAGAATAGTTGGATTTCATTTGATGTCAGCTCAGCATCTGGAATGATGTCAATGACTGTACTCACATGAGATGATGGCGATCTCCCTCAAATTCTTCAGATGGTCTATCTGTGTGCTGTATTTCTCCTTCTTCTCCTCACTCACAGGAGCAAAGAAATTGTGTTGACCCTCCAAACTGACACAAATGCATATGTCTTCTCCTCCCCTACTTCACATGCATACATACACTCACGCACAGACACACAGATAGTGTCCTCAATGTCAGTCGCTAGCCAGCAGCAGGTGCTTGAGGACAGGGGGCACCTCTGTGCTGGAACCCCCACCCTCCTCGTTTCCTTTCCTTCGCCTCTGTCCACCTTTGTTGGGAAAAGACTGGCCGTGAAGAGCAAGCTGACAGGCTGTCTCCTAGCCCTGATGTCCGCACCGAATTTCTTCAGTCAGAGCGCATCGGCTGTAGCATCATCATCACTTCTCCCATACAGTCCCTTTTTCCTAATCCGGTTTTTATTGCCTATCTGGATTCCTCAATGGGAAAATCTTTTTTTAATCCTGCTGCAACTTGGGGAAACGAAGTACTGATGATTCCTGGAATAATCCTGCGGCTGATGTCAGTGGTTCTCGGTGTAGCCAGTGTTCCCTGGCAACAGCATCCCTTTTCTCCCCTCCCACCCATGTCTCTTTCACACCCACCGCCCCATCTCTCAAATCCCCTCTACATGCATCCATTATTCAAGATTTTTGCTTCAAAGGTACTCAGCCAATCAGGTCACTTCTGGACCGATTGCATCTGACTGTGAAGTCCGTCCATCCTCAACTTTAACCCCCTAACCTTGGGTGTAAGGAACATATAGAGACGGACAACTATTTACTCACACTATCAACTTCAGGTTACTGAACCCACGTTGCTTTCCGCCGCACCATTGATATGGATTTTTTTCTAAATATTATTAATTTTACAGTATATTGTCACAAGAATATGGTATCACGTTCGTATAGTATAATATGGAATATTTTTATTATTTGTATTATACTTAATATTTGCAGGCAGAAATAACGTTGTCGTTTCGGTGTTACGTTCAACTGCAGTCAGAGGGGGAACTATCTTGTGTTCTGTGTTTCAGTGACTCTTTGATGACTGGCACACTGTACTGTACCGGAGAAGCCAAGATGGCTGCTAGCAATTATTTTGGCTTTACGCATGCAACCGGTCCCCAGTACAGGTAATTCAAATGATGCAAGGTCGCGTGAAACTAATATTGGAGTTATTATAACAGGTCGTCGTCGTGATTCGAGTTGTTTGTTGAAGTTTCCACTTGCGCCGCTCTGCTGACACAAGCTATCTTCAGCTGCTAAGCTAAGCTGCGTAGGGCTAGCCGAGTTCATGTGGCTGCTTGCCTACCATCAAGCATGCTGACTTGATTAAATGTCACATTGAAAACAATCCAAAATGTCAATCCGATAAAGTCACTTGCTGACGGGAAAGAAGCTAATTAGTGGCTAAATTGGTGAGACTTGACTTCACCGGAGAGTTAAAACACTGTTGGAGTAATAATGAACACGATAACGACACGGCAGCTGTGGATTTCTGTTCTTTGTGTTTGACCACGTAAATGCTGATGAAAGTAATTAATTTGAGGTCAGTGCGGCTCAGTCAGCCATGTAATGTTCCAACAATAGATGAGGTTTGCAGGATCCATTATGAGCTCTTCCCTGATGACTGTGCCTGCTTTACATTTTTTATTAAAGCCATTAATTACAATGAAGACGATTTGTTGAAATGTGTTCTGATTATAGTTCAATTACCTTCCACTTTAAAGTGTCTACTTGATTTTCCCCACTTTTCTCAACGGGCCATTCAAACGTACTGAGGAACTAGAAAATGGATGGATGGAGGACTGAATAAATACTGCAAAGTCCTGACCCATGTGTTTCTCTTAGTACCCAGCCTCCCCCGGTATACTCGCATCCCTCGACGGTCACCTACAGCGTCCAGCAGGCTCCCGCTGTGCTTCATGCCGTCACCGCCTCTTACGCGCCGGCCACAGTGCAGGCAGCCCAGCCTGTCGTCAGCGCTCCCTACACAGGCTATCAGACCCAACAGCCCCTTCCGGATTACACCTACAGGCCACCGGCCCCCCCGGTAGCCCCTGCAGCCCCGATTCCCACCACCACGCCACAAACGTATCAGGTTTACGCCAACACGGTAAGTGCTGTTTCCTGCATTGCTTTGTGTCTGTCCTTTAAGGTTTAGGTAGTTATATTTTGACAGATGGTAAATCTTATGTCATTAACTTTCATATTGAAATCTTATTTCCAGCAAAACAACTACAACTATGCCCGCCCTGCTGTTGTGACCACCTATGACAATAAACAGTACTACCAGACAAGTATTGTTTCAGCCCAGAGCGGTGCAACTGACAATTACTACCAGACCGGTGAGACATTTATGCACTTGTAAGAAGCTCACTTAAATTTTTTGAAATGTTCATATTCACACTCTTGTTAATGCAATTTTAAGTCACATGATACGCGGTGGTCAAAATTTTGACAGGAAGTCCCGGAAGATCCACTGGGCGTATCCGATGTCCCACCGCCCTTCTCACTGCCCCCTTTGCTCTTTCAGTCGGAGTGAAGAGCGCTTATACTCCAGCCCCCACCACTGTGTACAGCCACCCGCCTCCTCCCCAGAGGCAGGTAACAACGCTGACGCCAAGCAGCTCAGTATCCACCAGCTACAACATCTACCCGGTGTCCAGCAGCGCACAGCAACCGCAAACACCGATTTCGTCCTACACCCTCGGCTCCACCTTTAGTTCGCCCACTTCAGTCGCCTCCTACTCAGGTAAGAAACGACCCTCATTGAAGGTTAAAATGAAAACATGACTGATTATTTCTTAATTTTTAATCTGCAAAAAAGAAGATTTTGGCAAATGTGATTGGCAACTCACTTTCTATGTCAGGCTTTCTCCAGGTTCAGTTTAAGCTTCTGGTGAAGTAAATGTTCATTTAGTGCCTTCTAAAATTCATTCTTGTGCTTCTTGCTTACCCTCAGGCCTCAGCTACCCTAGCTATGACTCAACTGGCTACACCTGCTCATCCGCCACCTCTTATTATCAGTCGGCCCAGCAGACTTTGTCCCAACCTCAGCAGCCGCAGCAGCAGCAGCAGCCGCCGCCGCCGCCTCCGCCCCCACCCCGCCAGCCTCCAAAACCGCAGCCATCCAAGCAACTGACAAGCGCTTCCTGGAGCAATCCTGGCAGCAACATGGCGACCAGCTCTGTGGGGAGCGCCTACAAAAAGCCCACATTTCAACAGAACAAGCTGCAGAGGCCCAGAGGCCCTCCCAAGCAGCCCCAGCTTCATTACTGTGACATTTGTAAAATAAGCTGTGCAGGTCCTCAGGTGAGATATTCAAATGCCACTTTTTTTTTAATGCATGTACGTTTAAATGCATGGGAGCGGTAAAACAATTTTATCTTATTTTATACAGTCTTTCTATATCGCAGATTTTTTGGGGGTAGGGATTCACTGCATTTTTTTATTTTCATTGGTCTTGTGCTTTTTTCTTTTTTTTTTCCACCCCAACCTCCTGATCTTATTGAATCAGACATACCGGGAGCACCTGGAGGGCCAGAAACATAAGAAAAAAGAAGCTGCTCTGAAAACTGGCGGTCAGACAGCAGCCTGCAATGGGCCCAGAGGAGTCCGGACTCATTTACGATGCGAGTTGTGTGACGTCTCCTGCAATGGGGTGGATGCCTACGCTGCACACATCCGTGGCTCCAAACACCAGAAGGTTGGTGCAGCTTTACAATTCTTTGAGTACTTGTTGTTTTGTTCTAATTCTGTCTTTGTAAAGGTGGTAAAACTGCACACTAAGCTCGGCAAGCCAATCCCCTCCACTGAGCCTGTGTTGGTGAACCCTGCAGCAGTCGTAACAACATCGACGGCTGCCTCCACCGCTGACGTGGCCTCTGTCACAAGCACTTCAACTACGAGCGCTGCACCCAAACAAGCTGTAAACACTGCCGCTAAAACAGCATCAGCAGTCAAGAAACCAGTTCTATCCAAAACAGTTTTCACTTGTAAGTTGTGACGCCATTTGGCATTTATTATAAGTCTGTGTTCTTTTCGGTTGCTCTTATGGTCAAATTCCATCATTCCATCTTTACAGCCAGTAAACCAGCCAGTGCTCCTGCAACTGCAGCGCCCCCTGTGGCGACAGCAGCAAAAGTAGAGCAGAGCATGAAACAAGTGCCAGAGGAGGATTGCATCAAGGCTGTGGGCCAGGGGGACATCCAGCCAATTGGCCATGACTATGTGGAGAAGGTAAGTGGGGGAAATCACTGTAATCTTTGCTTGTAAATGGTTGCTGGGGTTTTTTCTGCAGCAATTAACTATCAATATGTTTTTCAGGTGCTTAACGGTGATGGCAAAGTAATTCGCTTCCACTGTAAGTTATGCGAGTGCAGCTTCAATGACCCAAATGCTAAAGACATGCACTTGAAGGGAAGAAGGCACAGACTGCAGTACAAGGTAGCAAAGTTACGAGTTGCATTTTAAAAATAATTCCTTACATTCTTTAATGGTCTTTTTGCTCTCTTTCCACAGCGGAAAGTGAACCCGGAGCTCCCAGTGGAGATCAAACCTAGTAACCGAACCAGAAAGCTGCAGGAGAGCAAACTGAAGAAGGAGAAGACGCTGATGAGACATCAAGATGATGAGCAGCACTGGCACATGGAGAGGAGGTTAGGATGGTTCTTCAAATTAGTCTGTGAGTGGGAATATTGAGATCTGTGTCATGTTTTTCGCTCACAGTCCTCCCCGCTTGTGTAGGCGATATGAGGAGGACATGTACTGGAGAAGAATGGAGGATGAGCAAATGTACTGGGGGGAGCAGAGACGCAGGATGGCTCCCCCACCACTCATGAGCCACCCTGGTATGCCAGTGCCCCCACTGCTGGTGAGTTTTATTATTGCAACTCTTTCTTTCACTTCGCCAGATCGATAACCTTTATTTTCGCCCCGTCGTGTAAGTCGTGCGTGCGGCGGCCCGACTCACCTGACGACCGCCTTGTGATGGCCAAACATGCCACCATTTACCCGGGGGAGGAAGAGCTGCAGGCTGTTCAGAGGATCGTCTCCCACTCTGAGCGAGCCCTGAAGTTGGTATCAGACAATTTGCTTGAGAAGAACAGCACGACTGATGATACTGAGAGCGGGGACTTGAAAAGGTATGAATGTGGACACAATTTCAGGTTATGGGGTCCACGCTGATGGTATTGAAGTGAATATTATGTCAACAAAATAAGTCTACAAAATTGCAGAAATCCAAATGACTTTCAGTCTAATGAGGTTTTGCCTTTGTCCTTCTCTGGACAGCACTGCGAGCGCGGCCCGGCTCTTAAGAGGTGTGATGCGGGTGGGCATCCTCGCCAAAGGCTTACTACTTCGGGGCGACACGAACGTTCAACTCATCCTGCTCACTTCTAAAAAACCCACCGTCTCTTTACTCAAGAACATTGCCAAGCAGTTGCCCAAGGAACTAGCGGTAAGAAAATGGCACGCATGTATCACCGTACTTCATGTGTGACACCTCTGAACATGGATCCTGACATAAAGGAGAAAATGTTCACCCTAGCCTTCATTTTCGCAGGAGGACGTTTTTTTTCTGTTGTCAGGTGCCTTAGCATTTCAAAATAATTATAGCATTATATTTTTCAGGTTTTGTCATCAACATTGTGCCAAAGCAGCGAGATCGTCAAAAATAAGCTTTGTTTACTGTCCTGCTTCTTTCAGAATGGGTTCCTCTCTTATCCCAGAGTGGTATTTATCTCTCACATCAAGTAACGAAATGTATAGACTTTATACGAATCTCTAAATTGAGCCACCTCTTGGCTTAAGAGAGAAACCCAGATTCTGTCTGAATGTCCGTCAGGAGACAGAAAGTGGGGAAACGCCGACTTGAATATTAAAAAGATTCCCCGTCATACTGTATGTGTAATGTTTAATCCACTGATCTTTAGATGCACTGCCTGGTTATGACACCTGAATCCTACAGAGCAAGAGATGGGGTTGCATAAAGTGTTCACGTCCCTCCCCTAAATATTATTTTTCAACTATATTGTCAACAGAACTGTATTTGCAGTAGTCTTGAAAAAATAATAATATTAATTGCCCCCTACTTTTGCCTTATAAGGCGCATTGCCCCCCACATATTTACCCCACCTCCTCTGTAGTGAGTAATTCTAAGTGTCCTTTGAACCGGCAGACATTTTCTGAAGATCAGTATGAGGTGCAGGCTCACCCAGAGGAGGCCAGCGTCGTCATATTATCGAGCAAGGAGCCCATAATGCAGGTGACCGTTTCTCTCACCTCGCCGCTCATGAGGGACGACCCTGCTGCCGAGAAGGACATGCAGGCAGGAGGAAAAGCGGCTGAGAAAGGTTAGAGAAGCCAAAGCTTTCAGTAGCGGAGAAGCACATGTTGGCGCTGTGTCTAATACACTTACAGTATATGCCCCGCCCACTTTTGCACCCACTAGTCGGCCCCAAATTTGAGCTGGATTGGATGTGATTTACTTTTGTTTTAACTCGGAAACCCTAAAACAGAAAGAACCCCCATACTAATTTGTCCCAATATTTTATATTTCCTCCTTTTTTTCCCCCCCTTACAGCCACACTAAGCCCCTCCCAAATGTTTTGTTTAATTTCCACATCACGAGACTCAAAAGCCGGGCTCTCCGACCTTTCTGTGCCACGAGGGTGTATGTTTTGTGATCCGAGCACCCGGATACACAAGATCAAGAAACCGACTGGATTGAGGATCACTGTTCAGAAATAGTTGGGGAGGGGGAGAAGAGTATGAACTCTGAGATTGACAAAAGTATTGGGCCACGCTTTGAATTCAGGCCTTTCAGTCAATTACATTACAGACCAGAGATGTGAGTTCAAAAAGAGACAAAATACCCACTCGCACTTCAAAATGTGACGAAATGACAAAATCATATTAATTGGATGTCCGTGGCCAAATATTTCTGTCCATTGTGAGCAGTATTTCTAGTTCGGTGGCATTACTGCGTTTTAACCGTGAGACGAGCTTTATTGAGGTGACTTTTTCATTGTTTTCCTCCAGCTGTCATAATGTTGCGTTCTGAGCCAAAAGGAGCTTGAGTGTTTTCCTCACAATTATCTGAATTCTTTCAATCACCACATTTGGACATCAGTAAAGAAAGCCTCTACCTTTGCTGCCCCTCCCATCGGGCATTGTTATGAATCCCAAAATGACGGTGGTGCAAACATTCCTGCTCCAAATACTCAGCATTACTTTGCTTGTTTCTCATTGAGAAAGCATGGTGGTGATGTTTTCTATGGCTTGCCATCATCCATTTTCTGTTGCTGATCAGGTACAGGTAATTGTTTATCGGCTGACCTAGTCGTAGCATGGGGAAATGAAAGTGGCTCATATTTAATGAGCTTTGTGGAGCAGCAATACACATTGGTGGCGTAGATTACACTTTTTTTTGGAAAAAAGAAAAGGTGGCTTCTATTTGTCTTCAAGCTCTATTCATCATATCCTTCCTACTCACCAAACACTTAGCATGTTCTTCTTTTCTTACAACCGACTATTTTATTATTACTAATTGTGTCCATTGATTTCCCCAATATTTTTGTTTCGTCTCGCATAAAGGCATGAATGGATGAAAGCATCCTCGCTCATGTAACTTTCTTTATAAAAAGCAGGGAAGGCACAGGAAGATCAAACGCTGTACGAGGCGTGACACCAATTTTTCATGACATCTGTGCCTTTGTTTTAAAATTGTCTGGAGATGAATAATCGGGAGACACCGCTATCTACAAACGCACTTTTCAAGTTCTAAGGACGATTAAAGTGCACGTTTCAATTGTGTCATTTTTCAGAGGCAGAAAAAGTTTGTCTGCATCATATGAAATGACACAAAAAAATTGAAATGTCAAAAGTGCATCTAATTTTTGATAAACGCTTTCACGATGTGCTGTACTGGGCTGACGACAATATGAATCGTGCCTAAGTCCCATTTAAAGAACCAATGTGTCGGACATGAGGGGAAACAATTCTGGCAATATTCTTAATCGAATCAACTGACATCCAATCCATGAAATGTCATCAATTTTGTCACCTTCAGTCATTATCTTTATTAGAATCTATTGTGCATCATACTGAGATCTTTGCCAAATATTTCGCCCTCCCTCTCCTTTATCTAAAGAAGGCCAAGCAAATAATAGTAATTCCTTTCAATGTGATCTTCATTTTGACCACTAGATGTCACTAAATCCTTCACATTGGTCCTTCAAAGTTTCCCAGAATTTTCTCCAGAAATGTTGAAGTTTGTTTGTTTGTTTGTTTGTTTGTTTGTTTGTTTGTTTGTTTGTTTGTTTGTTTGTTTGTTTGTTTGTTTGTTTGCATGTACCTTTTTGTTGTTCTTTTCTTTCTCTCACCCAGAAAAAAAGCACAAGACAGTATAGCTTCTTCTTTGACTTTTATACTTTCTGACCCACCTTCTGTTTCTCTCTCACTAACTAAATGAAGTAAGCACATTTTAAAGGAGCGGAAAGACAATCGGGTCATGCGTGATAAATGCTTCCACTACACATTTGATTTATCAACAAAACACCTACTGCTTGCGGTATATTTATTGCAATCATCGAGTGTTTTTATTTTCTCTGTCAGATGATGCTGAGAATGACCCACCCGATCCTCTGAATAAGAAAACATGTTTAGAACACTTGGCCGCACTTCGTCATGCCAAATGGTTTCAGGTAAAAGTTTTGCATGCATCTTAAGTGGCATTTCTACTCTATCAGTTTTGTGGATGTAATTAGCTCATCTCTATGAATGCTTCCACTGAAGGCTCGTGCCAATGGACTGCAGTCCTGTGTCATCGTCATTCGAGTCTTAAGAGATTTATGTCAGCGGGTGCCCGTCTGGGGGAAGGTTCCAAGCTGGGTAAGTAGGTTTCTATGTAAAAAAAAAAGTAAAGTTAATAAAGATTAGCTTGCTTTTTGTGGATGAGTAATAATCTCCATTCCTGGTCCATATTTATTTATTTATTCATTCATTCATTTATTAATTAATTAATTATAATCCTGTTGTTTTAGGCAATTGAGCTGTTGGTGGAGAAAGTCATCAGCAGTGCAACAGGCCCGCTTAGCCCAGGAGAAGCCTTACGCAGGGTGTTGGAGTCCATGGCCACGGGAATTCTGCTACCAGGTACAGGGTTCCCCTACTATACTCCGGTTCTTTGTTCACGCCCCCATGTAAATATATTTTTTTAAACAGTTGGGTCTTTAATTTGGTTTCCTCCCCTTTTCTCAGATGGGTCAGGGTTGTTGGACCCTTGCGAGAAACATCCAACAGATGTCTTGGAGAGAATGGAGCTTCAAGACAGGGAGGACGTAACTGCCAGCGCACAGGTAAGCTATGAAAATGTCCTCCCAAGGATGCTTATGATTGACAAGCAATCCTGATGACCTTGTTTCCTTCACTCCAGCACGCGCTACGGCTGCTTGCCTTCCGTCAGATTCACCAGGTCCTTGGCATGGATTCCATGCTCGCGACCAAGGCCGCCGTTCGCAACCGTAAACGCCTACGGGACGTTAGCGACACGAGCGAAGGCGAGGGGGAAGGCGAAGTCAAAAAGGAAAAGAAGGAAGAGGCCGTGAGTGCTTGACATCCAGAAGGACAGCTCGCCAGTTTAGTATCAGCTCAAATGTCACCATTTTAAAAAAAAACAGAACTAAATCGAGTCGAAAAGGGTGACTTCTTGAAAAAAAACTGTCTAAAAATGGCGACTCCTTTTCCCCTCATGATTATTACGCACCCATGTATAGAGATGTTAGACGAGTGTGAACAGTAAAAAGCTATAGAGTGACTGATTGTATCATTCCATTTCATTTTAACTGCAGCAATGTTGAGTCACAGTTGACAAACCACAGCTGCCAACCCCTTTAAAAAACAAAACCAGACAATATTTGGAGGAAACATGAACATGGAAATTAAATATTTAAGGGAAACCGGTAAATAGAACCTAACGAATCAGTGGGACATCCAGATGAAGACTGTCTTTGAGAACTGCCATGTTGCACTCTCAGTTGTCCGCAAAGCGACAACGAAATGCCTAAGAAGTGAACTTTACTCAATTATCAGTAATAAGTTAGCAGAAGAGATGACTGAATTTTGTGGTTTGAGCTTTTGTGCCTGCATGACTGTGCAGGCTGCAGGACACTGAAGACTGGAGGAAGAAACTAAGGGGTGATTGCGCAACACTTTTCTTTAGAAGTTCTCACGGAGTGGTTTTGTCTAAAGTGCAACTGTTTTTAGTTTGAGAATACGTCACTTCTATTGGAACGGAATATGTTACTGTTTTTTTTTTTTTGGACCATAATTTTAGTCATGTTATCTAAATTGAGTTTGTGTTGTCTATGGTTTTATGCCATTGTAAATAAAAAAAAAAGATGTGGAGTAGAAGCTCCAAATCCCATGTGACTATTTGCGTCATATGTCAGGAGAAACACATTTAAGCAAAGATTGAGGAAGTGCTGTGACAGAAACACTGGAATGCGTCTTTGGCCACTTGTGATGGACATTATCGCTACACAATGAGATGAAATGCCGCAAAACATTTTATTCCTGAGGAAGCTGTCTGTCCACATCAGGTAATGTAACATTTAGAAACCTATATATATACTATATATAAAAAATCTGCCTCTTACTGGTAATTAATTTTCCCTTTTTGTCAGATATTGAACAGATCTTCCAAACTTTCTGACCTGCTCATGGCAAAGGTAGCTGCTTCTTTTTATATGCATGCTGTAAACAAAATATCCAATCCAAAGTAGCCCAATCGTCAATATATTTGAAAAAGTTGAATATTTCTAGCTCTTGACATCAGAGTTGTGGCAACACTTCCAGATGAGCTGGACCACCGGTACTCAATGTGTTGCCAAGGGAGACCACAGGAAACCCAAACCTGGGGAGCTGTTGTATCACAAAGGAGACATTCTCACTATTGTTGCCATGACTACGGTAAAAAAAAAAACAAGAGTCCTAATCAAGTTTTGTAGTCAAACTTAGAAACCCTCCGTTTATATTTTTTTGCAGAGTAAGAAATGCTACAAGGCCAAACACAATTCCACTGGAGACGAGGGGATCATAAATGTTGCCGACGTGCGGGAAAGAGAAGCTCTTCGAGTGGATCCAAGCCTCAGCCTCATGCCGTACGTAAGCCGCTGTGTGGGATGCAACAGAGTGACACATTTCTTTCTCACAGGGGAATTCTTGTAAGCCCTTGCGGGAATCATTCAAGAAGTTTATCATGTCATGTCATGATCCTTCCTCTATTGTTAAAACCTTAGATCTGATCTTTTGGAGTTGCAGCCAGTCCTAGTTTGAAAGGTCAAATTCAAATGTAGGGACTTTTTCCAGCAACTTGGAACCAGAGGAAGAAAGTCACATGACTTGAATCAGCCTTAAGTCTTAAATACCATCTATCTGTCCTCCATTAGATGGTTTCACGGGAAGATTTCGGGCGCAGAGGCAGTTCGCAAGCTGCAACCAGCTCAGGACGGCCTGTTCCTGGTGCGCGAGTCAATCCGACACCCTGGCGACTACGTTCTGTGCGTCAGCGCCTGCGGGGAAGTCATGCACTACCGAGTGATGTATCAAGACGGCAAAGTGACTATTGACAACAAGCAGCACTTTTACAACCTCATTGACATGATTGAGGTAAACACTTTTATTTCATTTCCTTATTTGCATTCATGTTATTTTTATTTTTTTTATTTTAATTTTTGTTTATTCTACAAATGGATGATAAAGAACCAGCACCTAAAAATGTTTCAATAATACAACAACATGGTGTGGTCACCCTTTATTTGACCATCTTATGTAATGAGGCTTATTTCTAACCTCAAAATGAGGAACACAAACCAGCGGAGCCTAAAGAGGAATATTACAATGTGTTTTTCATGCGCTGCACGTGAATCACCTCTTGACAGTGTTTTGTTTCCCTCTTTACAGTTCTACTCAAAAAACAAGGGTGCCCTTGCTCAAACACTACTGAAGCCGAAACCAAAACACGGAGCAAAGTCGGCTGAGATGGAGCTGACAAAAGGTAGTGAGAATTAATTGGAATTTATTTTCCAAGTCATCATGTGTCTGTCCACTTTGTAGCTGGATGGCTGCTGGACATCAGCGCACTGAAGCTGGGCCACACCATTGGGGAGGGGGAGTTTGGCGGTGAGTTTTTCTCAGATAAAGCCATTTGTAATCCCAATTCATTTCTCTAATTTTCCTAATTATTCAGCTATTAAGAGTTTGCTAATTAAATTCTTCATATGTCCTCCAGCTGTGTTCGAAGGTGAATATTTGCACCAGAAGGTGGCGGTAAAGACCATTAAGTGTGATGTCACAGCTCAGGCTTTCCTGCAGGAGACCACAGTGATGACGTGAGACATCCATTCTTATTCCAATCAAACACTTCCAACTTCATATTAAATTCACAGGAGTGTATCCATAACCACATGGAACATCTTGTTTTAATTTGGCTCCTAGGAAGCTCCAACATAAAAACTTGGTGCGCTTGCTGGGAGTCATCTTGCACAAAGGCCTTCTTATTGTCACAGAGCTCATGACTAAGGTATATGAATGATTACCAGCGTGTAGAATAACGACTCTTACCAGATAATTTGTGTCGTAGGGAAATCTGTCAAACTTTCTGAGGACAAGAGGACGTTCATGCATTAACTCCATGCAGCTACTTCGCTTTGCACTGTAAGTTGTGCCTGTGTGCAAAGATGCCTTTTAAAAGTTGTTTTATATACAGTGCGTGTGCAGCGACGTGTGTCAGGGAATGGAGTACCTGGAATCCAAGAAGCTGGTCCACAGAGACCTGGCGGCTCGCAACATCCTGATCTCTGACGACGACGTGGCTAAGGTCGGCGACTTCGGGCTGACTCGGGCGGCCTCGAGGGTGTCGGATAAGCAATGTGCCAAACTGCCCGTCCGCTGGAGTGCCCCTGAAGCTCTGACGAAACAGGTTACTGACTCCAGTATTTAGTCATACTAGTAAACAGATTCCTAACAAGCACTGTAGAAAAACTAAAGGATCTTAAATACATTTCCATTTTTCTAAATGTGTAGAAATACTCCACAAAATCAGATGTTTGGAGTTATGGCGTTCTTCTCTGGGAAATCTTCTCCTATGGCCGTCAACCATACCCAAAGATGGTATAATTTGTAATAAACACAATATCTCACTTTTCCTCTATACACAAACGTATTAACTGAACAGATTACTGTTTGTCAACATTATATTGTACTGTATTTTAGTCTTTAATTTCTTTGGGGCTCCAATCAGGCCAATACCCCCTTGACCCCTTATTGCCTTTGTTAATTTATTTAACTTATCAAAGTGCTTAAAGAATGATTCCTCTCCTCCATGTGTGTCTTTGATGCGGCAGGCTTTGAAGGAAGTCACTGAGCGAGTGGAGGGTGGCTATCGTATGGAGGCACCGCGGGACTGTCTCCCCGCTGTTTACGCCCTCATGACCCTTTGCTGGGCCAAGGAACCTCGCAGAAGGCCCACTTTCCATAAAATGAGGGAGAAATTAGAAGAAGAGATGGCCAAACGCAGCCCGGGTTACGAGTCGCTACATCAAAATGGAGTCGGGCGTGCAACTGGATGTGGAGGTGGATATGCCACTCACAGTGTTTAATTTGCATCTATTGGATAGTTCTCACCCACTTAAGACTTCTTTATGAATATTTTGGACGACAGAACATTCAAGCTTAAGGTACACCTACAAATGAGATATGACTGCATGTAATGAAATGTTATTTGGAGCAATTTCACTTGAGGAGTCAGCAGAAAATGAAGTCAAGTCTTTTGCTGGATTGTTGTCACATCGGATGAGCGCATTGAGGAGATTTAAGTCAGCGTAAGCTCGGTATTTGTCTTCGTCCCGCGAGACGAGAACCCAAATTGAAGCTTGAGCCTCATCGCCAAATGAACCAGCGTACAGCATTGCTTCAATCTGCTCCCTGGTTTTTTTTTTGGTTTTTTTTCTCAAGACCCATAATGGGGATGAGCTGCAATTTCCTCCACAAGGATTTACTGCAAAACCAAATGTAGAAAATGATGATAATAATAATAATAGAAGATTGGATGGGGTTGCGTGAAGGATTTACTTTTGCTTGCCGTGTACTGGGCTGTTTTTGTGTCACAGGACATACTGGTGCTTTTATCCCATTGGCCATATGTTAATGGTGCATCTAATACCTTCCAAGGTGGGCTTTCTGTTTGACTGACAGACAACAAGCTGTTTAATGACCATTAAGTCACGGAGAGCATCAAAACCTTTTCACTAGCACTTAATATCCTTCACAGTCCATCTTTATCGCTATTTATCTGTCATTAGAGCATTTTAAAATCCATCAATCACTTATTGGGCATTTTAAAAATTATTTTGTACTTTCCAAGTAATTATTTACTATGTGACATACTATTTATTAGATTTTAAAGTTTCAAATCCGCATGTGCACTCATTTGAATCATTTTGTCTCCACTGACCGGATATACAGTAGGTGGCTTTTAACTTGAGTCGTTTAGATCGTTTGAGTGGAGCAGTTGCATTGATTACCTGCCAACTAGCCACAATCCCGCTAAGAACTTGTGTGTTTAGCCTTTTAGTGCCAATAATTAGGTCGTGCTCAAACTTGAGATGCTGAATTTATTCGGCAATGATTCTATTTCTATTTGAAAGCACTTGGTAAATAAATAAGTTGCAATTAATTCCATATTTAGTATCAAAAACATGTTTTTACCAACTGTTATGAAGTGGTTTTGGTATTACAACAGTATTCATAACAAAGACCAAAATTCAGTATTATGAAAATGGTGAGGAATTTCCCAAAAGAAAAAAAAAAAGTATTCTCCTCATTATAAAAAAGTCTTGATATTACAAGAAAAGTTACATTAGGAAAGTTGTATAAGACTTCATTATATAAAAAAAGTCTTGATATTTCAAGAAAAGTTACATTAGCTAAGTTGTATAAGAATTGCATACACCAATTAATAAAACAATATGATTCTTTGGTTATATCAAAACAATTGATGTCGTAACAGTTAGACCCAAAAAAATAATATAATATATGAATAAAAATACAATGCAACTTATTAAATACAGTACTATGTAGATAATTGAATGGGCCATTTTGTACAGGAAAAGGTTAGCCCCTAGAGGTCAAGGAGTTTAAGAACATCTGATTCAAAGAAGCGTTCTTTGCTGTTCAGTACATTACGCGTGTCTTGTGTTAAAAGCAGTGCATCTTTGCTGTTTAGTACATTATGCATGTCTTAAAAGCATCACATGAACATCACCTTCGCTACCTCACTCTTCCCTCCTCTTCCTTGGTGCGCCATCTCCACACAACCTGTCTGTGCACCACTCGGGGTAAGCTGACACTGCGCATTTACACGTTAGCTGCTTTTACCTTTAATAGGATCAGGGCGTCTTAAGTTGTCATTTGATAAAACCAAGCAGCTTGAAAACTACACTGCTGCCCCCTTAACCAATTTATGCACGGGATAACAGGCAAATAGTTGAACAGTCGAAGGGCAGAGATTTGCAAGGGCAAAATTGGAGCAGGATAATCGCCGCAATCTTGTTGCGACTAAGAGAGTTGAAGTTTAACTTGTAAATATTGTGGTTCATTCTTTATTGGTGAATGGAAAACTGTCGAGAAAACGTCCCCTTTAAGAGGGAGATAGTGGTACAAAAACTTTCAAGTTACATTTTTATATGTTAACATATTACAACACAAGACAGTCAAACATCCTCTGAAAGAAATTGGTTGAATTTTTTTTTTTTTTATCAAAATTTCACTCTGCTCCAAAGGTAAGCAAACAGAAACCAAAAACAAAATGTAAAACTGTTTTGCCTGTAATCGGTTGATTAATCAATTTGCAATTTTATTCTACCAAATAATCAGTGGGGCTTATAATCTTCATAAACATTTGAAAATAAACAATGCAGCAACACTTGTAGACAGACAATGGCAAAATACCCACAGGCATGTTTTCTTTATTCACTTACTGAATTGGTTAGTTCTGAAACACTTTGTGAATCATGTCTATATTCTAAAAACCATGGTGGCATGGTGAAAACGCGAGAAGAACAATTAAAGCATAAACTTGTAATGGACCAGAACGATGCATTATAACTTTTAAGCAACTGATTAGACACAAATGGTGTGGCAACGTATGAAGACAGATAATTTAAAAAAAGAAAACTTTTTGATTTTGTTATTCAGCCTCAACTTGTTTTCTGTCTCAAGAAAAACCGACAACAGGCTACTTTTATTATGACCGTGCCAAGGTCACAAGAGTTCAGAACATTCAAAGCAAACTTCTCTGATCCCAATATGTGTTGTCGGGCGTAGAAAACAAATCCTTAATGAGGTTAATGGAAAGTACATCATACACAGGAGGATGCTTTTAACTCACTTGTTGATCTAACTTAATAAAGACAATCACAAACACTGTCTTTCTCACTTGGCACCATCCATAGTTTTTACTTTAACATTTGTCCGGCCGTCCGAGTAACCACGGAGACAGTCCCCCCTCGTAAATGTTCTCTCTTTAACTTTATCTTTAGATTTGTTTGAGGTCACAGGAAATCTCTTTAGTGTCTTTAGAGTCGTGGCTGATTTCTAGGACACTAAGCTGGCATCAGCTTCTTCAACTCTGTGTCCTCCCCTTGTTTAAAGCAGACACTTTTTACTAAGGCATCATATAGGCTAGGCTGCATGCAGTCTGGAACCAAACCGGGTGGCCCCTTGAACTGGGTGACCCCAAGAAAATGTGAGGGGAATTATAATTGTTTTCTCTACTACAGTGGGTAGATTTTTCTTGACTACAGATTCACCTTACTGTAGAGATTTTTTATTTTTTTTCCCCCATTTTTGTTTTTAAAGTTTGGGTTTAGAATTCTCTAATCAAATATTCATATCACAAGCCCACTGAGGTACTGTCTATGGAATTGACCACACGTACCTGACTGCCATCATTGAGGAGGATCTCGGCACGTCTTTCTGAATAGACGTCATGAAATACGTCACGTCTTTCTGAATAGACGTCATCGTTAAATACGTCACTGAAGAGCTTAGATAGAAAATACAGTCTTCCATGTTGAAACCTGAAAAGCTCTCAGGTCGGCTGCTTTAAGATTACCGGCTGTTCTCCGGGGTTTAAACTAAATATGGCGAAGCTGACGTGAGCCACTATCTGGCCCAAATTGGGAACAGAGGAAAGACAGGAAACACACTTGACAATTAAGGATTAAATCTTTTTAACAGAATTGATACAATCCAAAGGGGAATTTTAAAGTCATTGTAGTGATACAAAATATCATCAAAGAATTTAAAACATAATATAGAAATTTGTGTTACTTAGATTCTATTTTGTTGTATCAATACAAGTGTTCTAATGTCAAAGTTTCCTTTCCCTCGCCGTTTAACACAATGACGTCCGGTTGTGCCAAGTGAAAACTTTCATTGCATCTTTTGTCCCAAAGACAAAGAATTTCTCCAAAGAAAGTCTTCATTAGGCGAGGCCTCCTCCCGTGGCCGTGAATGAAATTGACATTTAATACAATTAGTTGAGCAGAAAACAGCTGCCAATCACTCTTAAAGGGGAAGGATTCCAATTAATAACCCCTCCTCGTTAATCCCCTTGTTTCACCTCCCACCAGCCTTGTCCACCTCTCGTCTCCTCCTCCCACCTCTCCTTTGCGTTTTCTCTGCAGTGCATGCTGGCTGAACTCCACTCCCAAAACTTTTTTTCGCACTCGACTACGAGCGTCTGTCTGATTTGCATGTTACATATATATATGTATTTTTTTTTTCAAAAGGAATGCAAAGTGGACTACAGAGTGAGAGTGCACGGTGGATCCCGGAGGAGAGGAGCATCAGTAACTGAGCAACACGTTTACTTGTAACAGCAGGTAAGCGCTCATGGGCTTCATTTGGACTGTTACTTTTTTTTTTCGCCTCTTAGCTTCTAGTGAGCATGCAAGGACATGTCGTTAGAGTATTTCGTGAGTGTACTTTCATTCTGATCACATATTTAATTGAGAAATGTATTTATATTTTATTATTTGCTCCTTAACTACTGTACTGTACTGTACTGTTCTGCCAGACCACTGGGAAGCATAATTGTTTTTAATGAAAAAATTGTAAAAAAACAAAAACAAATAATACATCATTTTGATATCAGGTATGCAAAGCAAAAGCGACCATTTTTTTCAAATTTTGAATAATATTTTGTTCAAATATATACACATTTCTAAGTATATTTTAATTAATCTAAAATATTTAATACATAAAATCAAGTCTGTAAAATAAAATGAACCATCAACACTTTATTGCAGATAGTTTGTATTCAATGCTGCACAAATTTGTGTGAAATGTTAGTAAAAACAATTTTAAAAAGTTCTTTTAAAGCAAACAAAATACTGCCAATTGATTCATGTATAAAAAAGGAAATTGGTAGTATTCAAGTACATACCAACTTGCAAAATAGTTTTAAGAAGTTATAGTTTATAGAATAAAGCCTGAAACTTTGATGGCGGGATGATGGATGATAGATTAGATTAAATTGCATTAGGAAATCTACAATTTTTGCCAGCGTTTGCTCTCACAACAAGAATGATTAATAGATACTCATAAAATATGCAAAAGTTATATTCATAATATTATATTACGCTAAGTAAAATATCGGTCAAAATAAAAGACGTATGGATGGACATTTGAGAATCACTCTCCTGCGTGTAACAACACCATTGCTTCTAATTCACTTTGGTGGGACATTCTCAATATCCGGTGTGATTAGATTCTGTAGGTAGACAGATTTCTGGCTGCAGTCGCTTCAATTTATAAGCTAAAAGTCACCGGTGAGGGGTTTGTGTCCTCTTAATGGGCCAAACTTTGAAAGTAGAGGGGATAGACTTTAGGACCCCCCGCCACAGCTAAGCGGGTTTAGACGCACGTCAGGCTTCCTTCGAGGTAACGAGGTGATCTCTGACCTTCCTATTTGCACGGCGTCGCTCAATTAGGCCTCCTCCCCTCTGGCCGCAGGAGCCGCTGAGGGGCCCACACGCTCGGATGCATTTATCACTGGATACCATGAGCATGGTGGACGACAGCTGCCTCTCGCCTAGCAACTTCCACGACCTGGCCAAAGGTGGAGGCGTCACGGTGGGGGGCCACGTCCACAGCATCGACGTCATTCTGGGATTCAGTAAAGACCAGGATTCCCTGCTCGGCCCCGCTGGGGTCCCGGGGCCTCAGAAGGTGGACGTCGAGGACTTGGTGAATTCCGGGAAGCAGCTCGAGTCCCACCCGTCCTTCAGTGGTAACCTTGGGCCACTTCAGGATGATAACTCAGAGCAACAGCACCAGTTTCAGGGTGAGTAGAGTTTCACGCAGTGTGGAGCGTATCGGACACTTACTGAGACAGGAAGTCAGTCTTTACTGCTTGTTGTAATTGAATATATTTTTTAAAACCAAAGGATGACTTCAAACTCCCTGATTAAATGTAAAAACATCACCAATGTTGACACTGGGGCAGATTTTAAATCAATGTGTTTCGTCGAGTTAGCATGTCCAGAGCATTGCAATAAATGAGCTGTGTGGGGTGAGATTGCGAGATAAATCACAGAACAAGATGGTATTGGGGGTTTATGACCCTGAAGTCCAATCCCATCTCCCTGTGGAATTCCCCCCTAATCTTGTGTTGAGCACAGATTAGAATGGACGGGCCGTCGTTCTGTTGTCATCGTGATGTTATGTTGACATCTAATCTGAAGCTGTCTTCACATTTGACAGGTGGTTGATGACTCTGTGGCGCAGACATGACAAATATTAATTTCCCAAGAATTTGAGAGGAATACATACATATGAACAATGATCAGAATTCTAATTCAAGCTTTATCCACCATTGTTTTTAAAAATATGTTTTTCCTCAGTGACGGGTTTGTTGTCCAGTTGAACAGGTGGCGGTTTCATCTGTCATGCAACGGCCGTTGTAACCAATCAGAAGACACTATAGCAACCAATGTTATTTGGTACTTTAGGCAAAATAAATGCCAAGGTCAAACAATTTAAGTGAATTGTTCCAATTCAGTCCTGTGGGTGGCAGTAAAGTGCATTATTTTCACTGACGCATAGCCGAAGCTTCATCTGCTGGTTCACTCCCCATTTGGCTGCAATGCAAGCAAATCGTAACGTAATTCACCCCTTGATTGTGTATCTATCCCGAGTGCCCCCAAAAATTAATTAGCAATTGCTTATGTAGTTTTCGCTCGCCAACCCACTTTGCTGAATAAACTAAGCCACCAAACAAACACGTCAGTATATATATTATTTAAATAAAACTGAAAATAAAACATATTGAGTACTAAAAGAAAACATAGGTGACCATTTGCAAAGAATGCCCACCCACGGAGGCGACATCTCTCGATTTTATGTAACTGTACTGTGATGTTGTTGCACTCCACACCTGTAGGTGGCAGTAAGTGTAAGCAAACTGCCACACTCAACAAGCTTACATTTAAGTATTTTCATACAAAACGTTACGAATAATTTTAAAAATTAATAACAAAATAATGTATATTTTATGCTACCCAAAGAATATTTAAACACCGAATGTAAAATTGCACATTATCAAAACTAGTCCATGAGGCCAGTTGCAATGACATCACTTCTTTATACAGTATGTAACTGTCCCATCAAGTCAGGCCACTTCCCCTTGGATGAGCAACTTTTCCCAAGTTGGGTGTCATTTGCCCCCGCCCCAGAACTCCCCACTTGCCCTCCCTTGTGTGCTGGCTGCTAAACAGTGGGCACCCTTCAGACTCGCGGCTGTGATGGGCTGACAGGCACAAGAGCTGGTCGCTGAACCACACCCGACCTCAGGCCTTTGTCCCAGCTCGGCCTTTGTCATGGCTGCTTAATGAGAGCTCGATAAAGCAAGCTCCGCATCCAGCATTGTCGCCGGGCGCGCTCCAGCTCGCCACTTGAAAGAGCACCACGACCCCTCCTTTATGTGCCACCGGCGCGTCTCATTCACCGAAAAACAAGCCGGCTGCTACATGGCCCACTCGTTTGCTCTTTCCAAACAATGATGTCATACAGGCTACCAAGTGGAACGTTGGAAATGAATGCAATCAACAGTTTTACATTCGATATACCAATGTGACAAGTGGCCACCATCTTTGCAGAAGTTTCATTGTGGCCGAAATTGAGCGGCCAATTCAACTGTAGATGGGGGAGGAGAGAAGAGAAACTGACGTTTAAAACAAGCAAAAAAATAAGCGTCTCTGTGCTCCTGTTTTGGTTAGCAACTGAATTCATATGACCTCTTTGATGCTCTGCTATGAACTGAGACTGTCTGTCTGTAACGACATGGACTTGTTTTCAAGTCTTGCTGCAGTGTGATAATAGTTTGCTTCCCGACTACTCCCGAGGTGCTCTTGAGCAAGGCCCGTGTTCTGCTTCTGTGTCTGACACTGCAATTTACACCTGTCAATGTTGGTGAATGTATTTCTAGTACAATGTGAGATAATTCTGTTTCATAATCTTGTATGTACAATGTTTACAATCCAGGCCGCAGCATTTCATTTCGTTACTTCAGGAGCAGATAAAGAGTGGAAACATGTTTAACAAATCCGATTAGCAGTGTTTACGAGCCTCATTGAGGTTGAGAGGATTGATGGCTTCACTCATGTTCAGTAGCTTAATGATGCATGTGTCCAACTAATGGCTGCTTGTCTGGAATGTGCACATTACTTTCTTTAGTTCTACTAGATGTGTATTTATGTAAATGTTAGTTACACTCGGCAAACAAAACTAGCAATTTAGCAAACTCGCAAAACACAAATGTATATGAAGACAATATAAAAATATGGTCATATACTGTATAAAAACATATTATATGTACTATATATTATAGTGCCCTCTGGTGGCCAGGCCTATGAAAAAATAAAGTAGTTATCCTCGTGTTTTTGTGCAGATGCCGACCTGTTTACCAACAAGTGCGATGAGGAACTGAGAAAGAGCGTCGAGAGCGATGAAGGCAAGTCACCCGAGCCGTGCAAGGACGATCAGCCCAAGAAGAAGCACCGACGCAACCGCACCACCTTCACCACCTACCAGCTGCACGAGCTGGAGCGTGCCTTCGAGAAGTCCCATTACCCTGACGTGTACAGCCGTGAGGAGCTGGCCATGAAGGTCAACCTACCTGAAGTTCGGGTTCAGGTAGGATCAGTGTCCTCAATTCAAACTTTGACGTCTGGTTAAGCGCAAATCCTTCCAGTGCATAACATAGTAATATATATGTAAATCAGTCCCAACTCATTACTGACCTGAAAAATCACTAGTTTTAATTTACAAATAGCAACTAGTAGGAATAGATGTACCTTTAGTTCTATAATAATAGTTTTCAAATATTTTCAGCCGGGGACCCATGTTCATGTATGTATTATTAAAACCTGACCTGGGATCCTAACCCTGAGCATCATGCCAACAAGTCTTTGGCCTTGCTTGCCAAGTCAAGTGATTACACCAGATAATTGCAAGTCGCAGCGTGTGTGTCCAAACATACTGGCCCTTAAGAGATTCCAGTGTCTCCAGTTGCTGTGATCCTATCACATCGAGACGTCATATCCGAGTCGGCATATTCTGACAACCGTAGACTGATAATTAAAATCCAACTGGAAAATAATTCTAGACTGTTGGGGAGAAATTAATACAATGTCTTCAATCTCCAGGTGTGGTTTCAGAACCGAAGAGCCAAATGGAGACGTCAAGAGAAAATGGACGCCAGCACCATGAAGCTCCACGACGCGCCGATGTTGTCTTTCAATCGATCGGCGCCGGTCCACACCGCCATGGGACCCATGAGTAACTCCCTCCCATTGGACCCTTGGCTGACCTCCCCCTTGTCCAGCGCCACGTCGGTCCACAGCATCCCGGGCTTCATAGGCCAGGCTCAGGGCCTTCAGCCCAACTACCCCGGCCACGGCTTCCTCAATTCCAGCCCTCATCCGTCCATGGGTCAGGGAATGCAGAGTATGGCGGCACCGCCTCCTTACCAGTGTCCGGCGCCGTACCCCGACAAGTTTCCGCTGGAGGACATGGACCAGCGCAGCTCAAGTATTGCTGCACTGAGGATGAAAGCCAAGGAACACATCCAGTCCATGGATAAAACCTGGCTACCCATGTGATTTACTCCGTGGCTCCTCACAATGCTGACATGATGGCAGGGACCTTACCCACAATGCAAAGGAAAATGATTCTAAACTGAGGATCGAGGGACTTTCTTTTTACACTTTTCTTATTTCTCTCTCTTTTTTTTTTTTTTTTTTTTACATCTCAAGGACATCAAGAAGATGAGTGATGTATTTCGAAACTGCCCTTTTTGAATGCGCGGCCATACTTTCCATAACCATTTATCCATCTTCAATATGTCATAAGTTATCTACTATGTCATATTTCTGCTGGTTGTTTCTTACTTTCACCACCTTGCTTTCCTTTGTTCCTAAAGTGTTTTTTTAAATCAAATTAAATCAAATTGCCAATTTGTTAATAGGCTAATTGGAGTGTAAAGTACAAAAGAGTATTAGGGCCGCACTGAGAAGACTACTTCTGCTGAAAATTTTGGACATTGACTAAATTATCAAAATCAAAATTAAAATACTTTTTTCCCCCACTTAATATTACAACATTTACTTCTCATACAGTTCAACGTTGTTTCTGTGAAACTACAAATATACATCTTCAAAAAATATACCTTTTTCCCCTCAGAAAATTATTCAAATAAAAATTCTCTTTATTGGAATTTTTGGAGAATTTTGGCTTTTTCATAACCCCTACCCCACATAAAAAAAATATCATGTAATTCAATTTTTCTTTCTCGAAAAAGCTCATTTTAATCTCAGTTTAACAATTTAATTGTCATAAAATAAATTACAAATGTATGCCTTTTTCAAATTCATTTTATTTTCCGTGTGCTCTGATACTCTTTTATAGGTTTATCTCGAGGACGGTTTAAAAGTTTTTGGGGTTTTTTAACCCTTAACTTTTACAGTTGAGGAAGATACCCATACTTTTACGGTCCTGGCAAAGGCCCACCAATTACTTGTAAGTCGAATCATTAGTGGTGGTACCAAGAGTGGCAGAAATAGATCACTAGTGTAACTAAGTACATTTAAACCAGCAGGTCAAGGCTGGCAAAAAAACCCTTCTTAAAAAAAAATTTGACTGTAAAGTCAATAATTCCTCAAAGGGCAGCAATCCGAGGTAAGACGGCACCTTCTAAGTGCGAATATACCAAAAAATAATCATGCACAGTTGCTTTGTTGGTGTGCTGTCATGCTTTAACGAGGGAGGGATGGAATGTAGCAAGTTATAAAGAAAAAAAAAACAATTGTTTTGCTTCATTTCTTGTGCTTGAGTGGCTTTTGGAGGAGAAAGCCTGTTGGCAGCTCAGTGTTGGGTGGCTGAGCGTACGTGCGGGGTAGCACCGTGTGATGCGTCACCCTGCATAGTTCAGCCTTTGTTGAGCACAATTGATCCAAGTGCGTTGTCTTTGTCTGCACTTGCTGGATGGGCGTCGGGGGGGGGCGGTCTCGGGCAGAACTAAATAGGCCCTTGTAACCATTTGTGTTTCTTTCTCAATCAAAGGAGGGGAGGCATCGATCGGAGCTGCTATGATCAGCGGTGACACTATATTGGTCTTGTCCATCTGTCCTTGAGTTTGTCACTGAAGTAAAGACGCTCGAATTTAATGGTCGGAATATATCGATCAATCAGCTGCTCATTTCTGCTTTGTAAAGTGTTGTTTTTTTTTTTGTATTGCGGGTTGTTATTTAGACATCTGATTGGACCTCAAACTGTGGACAAATGTGGACTACCTTGCACAAATAGAGCTTTCAACATGTGTGATTTGGGACTATGAATAAGCCAAAGGTTATGGACGAAACTGCACTAGATGTTTTTTTTTTTCAAATGGCACAGGGTTTCTTTATTTAACCCTGTGATGCTGTTTCTAGAAATACATGTCGTAGAATTAGTCATGTCTTTCCTTTTGTCTGGAACATGGAGGTGTGTATTCTGGAAAGATGTGAACCAAGATCTACTGGAAATAAATATAGTTTGATAGAGCATGTGTCACTGCTTTCTCACTTTCATGTTGACCCATGTGCCCATTCCCACCGTTTTTTTTTTCTTCTTCCCCCTTTCAGCCCAGTAAGTCTAAAGAGCAATCCAAGATTACAAGAGAATAATCGTTATCATCTGACATACATGCGCAGAGACGTTTTTCTTTCTTTTTCCTTGTGCTTGTCACTTGTGCTCCAACTCCCTCTGTGTGTCTCTCTTTTTTTTCTCCCCTCCACCCCTCCCAATCCTCCATAGATGGCAGGGTGCCAGCCCGTTAGGAAGATGAGACTCCAATCAATCAGGGCTTCCCAGGGGGGCCTCTGACCACAGGGCCCAGCTCCCTAATTGCCCCCAAGCAAGCCAGCGAGCAAGCCAACGGGCGAGCAGGCAAGGAGGACTGCAGGCTGAGCCGCTGCGACACATGTTGGCGTGTGAGGTGCATCACTTTCTTGGACAGATGGACGGACATATGCACGTACGTAGGCGCGTGGATAAACAGGAAGAGGGTAATGTTGACATGTTTCTGTTAACATCTCGCAGAAGTCACACTTCAAGGGCTAGTTGTTGTGTTGATTAGGCATTTTCCACAAGTGCTGCTTGTTTTGCCTAAACTACAAAATGGGTAAAAGTTGTGTTATAATTTGTTTAGCTGAGAGAGAGAGAGAGAGAGAGCGAGAGAGAGAGAGATATGTTGGAGGGGGGGGCTGCTCATCGGAATTAATGATGGAGAAAATCCCCCAATTAGAGCGTTTTCCTGTGTTGCAGGATGAGTTCAGCGCGGGGTCCTTTGACAGGCCCGGGGATTAGTACCCAGGCCGAACCGAGCCGGGCCAGGCCTGAACGGGCACCGACTAGCCGGACAACTTGGCACTGCTCAGTTGGGGCCCGCTCGGGGCCGTGGTCCCAGCCAGGGGCTGAGGTAGGCATGCGTTGAGCCGCAGTTAGTAGCACAAAGGAAAGCATGGGAAAAGAGCAACAACACTAAAAAGGAATTACATCCGATTTAACCCTTACATATAATGCTGTTCGGGTCAAATCGGACCTGATTTGACAGCAAGGAAAAAAAAACATGAGTGTGGTTCTGACCCTGAAATACACAAAAAGGCAATTATTTAAAACGACATTGTTTTGCATATGCGATTTTAAAGTTTGTGTAGCGCTGAAGAAGGTGCTGAGTCCTGAGAACTGTCTTTGTTTCCACCACATTTGCACAAGTTCCCTCGCAAGCATGCAACTGTTGCTCTGTTGACCTCTCCAAAAGAGGTCAGAGGGTGCATTAACATAGACACAAGTACTTGTAGCGTCTGAGACCTCATTTGAGGATTATCAAATGTCAGCCAGGCTATTAATATATTTTAAAAAAAGATCTGTAGTTCATAATTTGATGTAGACAGTTATGATCATATTCTTGGTCAAAACATTGTATAGAATATGAAAAAACAGCAGCTATGTAAGGGTTAAAAAAAAAAGTTTTTTTTTTCTTGCTTCCATTGCATTCATTATTCGCTGTTGCATCAATCACAGGCATCTTGCTCCTTCCTCCAAAACAATAACTAATCCGATCTGCACAATGGCGCTGATGAGAGAATCAATTTATTGGCTTCTTGAGTCTTCCCATGCGCAAACTGACTTTGACTGGCCATTAGCGAATGACTTTTTCAACACAAAGTAGCTTTTGCATGGGTACACAATGGCACAGATGATGTGTCCGGCCTTCTGTCACAACAACTAAGGCTCTGGTGAGGAGATTTCTTTTGACCTTGACGATGCACGTGCGTGGAACAACATAAGGCCTGCAAGGTTACATCGGCCACCATATGGCACACATAGACATACACTAGCTGGTCACTACATTAGGTACAATAATGTCAGCATTAAAAATAATGTTGAACTTACCTCTAAAATCTCAAAAAGTTTGAATTTTGTTGTATTGTTTTTGCTTTAAACAAAAAGCATCAGCCACTGCGACTCATTGCCAGTTTATTATAAGAATTCAATTTTCACACTTTCCAGTCTAAATGTGAAGTTGATGGCAATTAGAGTTAAATCCTGTTGACTAAAATGTAAATAGGACAGCCACAAACTAATCCCCACAATGCACAACAGTCCTTGTGTCCATCAAGAACAACAGTCCCTAATTACTAATTGATTAATTGTGCAGTCCATTATTTCACTCCGCTGCCCGAGCAGATCTGAAAAGGCCGCGGCTGGAGTTAACAGTCTTATTGGGAAGACGTGTTCCTCGCTGAGGATAATAAGGGAAAATAGCGGAATTAATTGGGTTTGATTAAGAGAGCTTTTCAATGGGACAGCTTTTTCGCATGACATAATTATAGGTCACTGGGGGGAGTTGAAGGTGTTGGGAGGGGGGTATTTGCTGGTTGGCGCCAGTGTTGCCTGGGTGTGTCTATGAGTGAGTGGGAGAGACAGAGAGGAGGAGGTGCATCATTCACACTTGTGGATCTGTGTGCATTTTCTATAGGCGCACTAACCATGAAACATATAGTGAAGTTCATTGGGTCAATTTTGGGGGGGGTCGTCGTGCAATTATTATCAGTGCCACCACTCAAGGTGCAGTCATATGTGTATGTATCAGAGTTGAGTATAGTAACAGATTGCATTTATTCTGCCGAGTGACGAATTTAGTAGTTGGCTGAGTACTTTTCACTCCATTATACCTTTATTTTCATTTTAATGGCTGATGCAACTCAAGTTATAATAGCAATTGTTTTATTCATTTTCACGTGATACAAAATAAAATTGACATTATACAGAGGCATCTTTTTATCATGAAACATCAACCAGAAGCTCCTCTAATAACTATAATAGTATGTGGATCTTGAGAACTAATCACTCTTGTGGAAACCACATAATGGAGACAGTTAGTTTAGCACGCCACCTATGTGTAGATAAGAGAAACGACATGCTCACCTTGGAAAGAAAACGCTCATGAGAAATTACTGGGAGAAAATGCGCATAAATGCATGTAATCTGATTACAGAACACTAAACGGAAAATATTTGCAAGAGTAAATTTTAAATGCAATGGTAGTGTTAATAGTATGAAACACACATACAGCTTTTACCTTCATACAAAGTTTTATATTATTACGCAACAGTGGCCAGTGCTGTGGCATGAAACTGTGTCAAACATACACAAACAACATATTATGGATTATAAACGACAGAATTGAAAAAAAATCGATAGGTTCTAGAAAATAACTTTATGGAACGTACATGGATGATGCCGGAAGTAACACACTTCCGTGTTTACGTCACGTGGGTAATATCCCATAATGCAACTGCGCGTATCTCGCCGCACTTGTTGACATACAGTTCTGTACTGTATATCTTCCGCATCTGGATTTTCCGAGGTAATATTTGTCTTTTGGTTGGTAGTATAGAAGAGTAACTAGGTCTAGAATGGTTACATGGTTAGCTAATTGCTCTATTTAAGCTAAGGTCAGCATGAATATTTTTGCTATTGTTACACTCGCCTCTACCATAACGATCTATTGTAGTGTATGCCTAACCATGGGCGTTTCTCACGTAAAGATCCAGGACATGTTTTCATCGCGCGTCACGTGACCCGATTTAATGATCGGCAAACAAATACATGTATAACACTGATGCGATCTAACAATTCCTAGGTTTTTCTTGAACTTCAAAATGGATCCACAATATGAATTCCGTCTACTGCGCCAAATCAACCATCAAAATGACAAGAGTCCTGCTGTGAGTTTCCTTGCATTCATTCCACTTGAGTGACAATTACTGCAATTTTCACACATCCCTTATATACTGTTTGCAGAAACCTGCTGCTTCTCCAATATTGTCACCCAGTAAGCTCGGAGACAGGTTCATTCCCACTCGAGCAGGGGCCAACTGGGACATCAACTTCCACAGGCTCGGTGTATGTACTCTGCTACAAAACTACAAATCAGAATCATGAGTGTAGCAGCATGTTTCGTTTATAGGGTATTGATTGGTTTTTATTAAAAAAACAAATTCACAAGTTGTAATCAATGATGAGTGTCTTTGGTTTTCAAATAGGAAAATGAAAAGTCAGCAAATCAAAATAAGAAAGCCAAGGAACCATCTTCCGATATTGTTAAAGGTGAATATGATTTTCTATTTGCTATGGCAAACAATTCCAAACCTCAATTTTCCTTAGATTACATTGAATATTAAGTATTGAAATAGCAAGATATCTGACCTTCTAATTTGTTTCCACTTGCAGTTAATTTTCCCATAAGAAATATTAGACATAGAAATACATTGTACTAGGTACTTATTATGTTTTTACAATGTGTTTAGCATAAATACAGTTGATGGCTGTGGATTGCTGTTTGTATCAAATTCTAATTGTGCGTGCTTTCAGCAGATGGTTTGACGTACACTACTCTGCTGAAAAATGAGCTCCTGGGAGCAGGAATCGAAAAGATCCAGGACCCTCAGACGGAAGACAGTCATTTGCAATTATTGACACCTGAAAAACAAAGACTCTTCACTGTATGATTATTTTAAATTTAAAAAAAAAAGGAAATATGAACATTTGTCATACACTAATGTGAAACCTTCCTCCTATGATTTTTTTTTTTTGCAGTACACACTTGAGCTCAAAAGAGGATCACCAGCCAGCGAAACTAACGTCTCTCCATACTCATTATCACCTGTCAGTAACAAAAGGTAAACGTCTTTATTTTGTTTCAAATGTAACATTTTAAGTTGTATCTTCCCTGGAGGCTTCAACATTTCCGACTTTCCTTCTTGCAGTCAGAAACTGCTGCGATCGCCTAGAAAGCCAACCAGAAAAATTCCTAAAATCCCTTTCAAAGTCTTGGACGCACCGGAGCTCCAGGATGACTTTTACCTTAATTTGGTGGACTGGTCATCTCTTAATGTGCTTAGTGTTGGCTTGGGAACATGCGTCTACTTGTGGAGTGCCTGTACCAGCCAGGTACACCTGCCATTCAATTATCGCTATCACCATGATGTGTAATTTTTGTTGTGGTTGAACTGGTTCTCTTCGTGACGTTGTCAATGTATTCATTATTTTTTGCATTGTTTTTTCCTTAGGTAACAAGGCTGTGTGATCTATCCGTGGAGGGGGACTCGGTCACATCAGTC
This sequence comes from Syngnathus floridae, assembly GCF_059516105.1. NCBI lineage: Eukaryota > Metazoa > Chordata > Actinopteri > Syngnathiformes > Syngnathidae > Syngnathus > Syngnathus floridae. The sequence continues at coordinate 8,314,750 of NC_142425.1, forward strand.
GGATGGTCTGAAAGGGTAAGTGCTTACTTGGGTGGGTGGAGAAGAGTGGATGAGTTGGGAATGTTTTGCTAAAAGGATTCTTCGTATGCTCAGGGCAACCTGGTAGCGGTGGGGACTCAGAAGGGCTACGTTCAGATTTGGGATGCTGGCGGCGGGAAGAAACTCTCCACCCTGGAAGGACACTCAGCCAGAGTCGGTTAGAACGTTTGCAGTAAAATGAAATGATAAGGGGTGTACGAAGGCTGGACAATAACACTTTTGATTTAAATGAGGGTAACCTTTACGTTGTTCAACTGGCCACTGTTGGGAATTATTTTAATAACGGGTACACATTGTGTCAATGGATAGTTGTCACTGACTTGACGTCTGTGCTCAGGAGCGCTAGCATGGAATGCTGACCAACTTTCCTCGGGCAGCCGCGATCGCATGATTCTTCAGAGGGACATTCGAACTCCTCCACTTCAGTCAGAGAGACGGCTGCAGGGACACAGGCAGGAAGTGTGCGGCTTGAAGTGGAGCACCGACCATCAGCTGCTCGCTTCGGGCGGCAACGACAACAAGGTCTTTGTTTACTACGTCACTTTTGTCAAATGCTGGTTTATTTATATCATCTATTTTATATATACAGAATATCATTTTAATATACTGTAATTATCGAGAGTGAGAAGTCCATTCTGTATCTCTGCCACATATTTTCTCTCAGCCTGAGCATTCGCTCACTCAATGCTTCATTTTCAGTTGCTGGTTTGGAATCATTCCTCACTGAGCCTAGCACAAGCTTACACAAATCATCTGGCTGCAGTGAAGGCCATCGCCTGGTCACCGCACCAACATGGCCTACTGGCCTCTGGGGGCGGCACGGCTGACCGTTGTATTCGTTTCTGGAATACGCTGACGTCGCAGCCGCTGCAGTGTGTGGACACGGGCTCACAGGTCTGCAACCTGGCGTGGTCCAAGCATACAAATGAGCTGGTAAGTGACTCCGGATATTTGTTGTTTTTTTTTTGTTTGAAATTAGTTGAAGTTAAGGAATTATATTATCTATTTCAAACAAATAATTGCTATCTAGCATGCTTTATTCATTTTCGAGTAACTGTCCAACGTGAATTGTCAGGTCAGTCAAAAAGTATATTTATATTTAATTAATTATAATAGGAATTCAAATTATTTTCTTCTCCTAGGTAAGCACTCATGGCTACTCTCAAAACCAGATCTTGGTGTGGAAATATCCAGCGCTCACTCAAGTAGCCAAACTCACTGGGCACACCTACAGAGTTCTCTACCTCGTTAGTTCCTTTTATTCTGTTCTTAATATGACTTTTGATGTATATCATTTATGTCATCTTATCAAAGTTTGTTAATGTTTTTTTCTTGTGAAATGTCAGGCGATGTCCCCGGACGGTGAAGCGATTGTTACGGGAGCTGGAGATGAAACGTTACGCTTTTGGAACGTGTTCAGTAAAACAAGATCCACAAAGGTTGGTGAAGCTTGTGGAACAGATTATCTTCGTGTCCGACAGATTATTCACTTATTTATTGTTCATTTTCTTTCAGGAATCTGTGTCGGTACTTAATCTGTTTACCAGGATTCGGTGACATTGAACAACGAAGCGTGATTATCATTGCTACGTTTCTGCAACTTAATTATTATTATTCAGGCAAGCTAGGTTTTGTAGACGTAGTTCAAGAAAAGACCATGTATCATAATGAAAGGCTTTATATTTTATTTTCTAAGTGTATATTGTTGGTTTTGAGTTGTTTTCACAATTGTGAATCAAAGAGGGAACTTTTTGATTTTGTAAACACTAGGCTACTTTATTTAACGCACTTGAAATATGACATTGCTTGACGTTAACACTTATCATGGTTTCTGCAGTTTGAGCGTCAATGTTACCAAGTTGCTGGTCTGATTTCAGTTTGTCTAATGCTGTGCATTTAAAACATTACCACATAGTTGACTCTATGTAGTAAATTAATAAAATATATATGATTCACAGTATCTAGTGGGGCCTTTTCAAGCTGCAATTTAATGAAATGCAATGAAAATTTTAATTGCATAAGAATTATTTCAAAAATGCTACATTGCCATCTTATTGTGTGTTTGAAGCAAAATGGTATATGGTGGCCTAATCTTATTTTTTTTAATTTGGTTATTCATTTATGCAAATGAAACTGATCATATACTATGTAGACACAGTACTTACATACAATATTTTGTATTTAATTGTTCACACAAAAATCTATCATTTCATTAGGTAAATTTATTACAAGTAAATAAAAACCAATAAACGAATTAAAAAAAAGCTAAATTAAAGCAACAAATATGACATTATGAGTGTTACACGGTTGCCGTATGTGGCCCAAAGAAAGAGTGTTTTATTATTTTTAACACTATTGCTAATATTATTAATAAAAGTGAAATAAACTAATCGATTCATAGGTTGTAAACTAAAATGCTCTTCAATAAAGTTGTTAATAATAGTGAGGATAGGCGTGGCATTCTAATCACGTGACCACAACGTTTCCCCGTCTGTTAACGGGCGGGAAATTAGAAGTCCAGGGAGTGTTTTGTATATTGTCTACGAACGTGCAAACGCCACAGTCAACCAGTTTAGTACAACAAGTAACTACGAATAACTAGTCGATAGTTAGTTTATGTATCCAGCTAGCTAGCTAGCTAGCGAGAATTCCATTTCGACGTCAAGCAGGATGGCGGCCAAACAGCTTGTGCGGGATTTGAAACTTTGGACGACAGAGTTCAATCTTTCCCCGGAGAGTCTGCCGCCTGACAACTATCTTAAGACGTCAGTGTCATTACTGTGTTATTATCGCTTATTGTCACAGTTTAGTGGATGTAAACACAACACCGCTAAACCATTATGCCAATTGTTTCCCTTCCAGGCTGTGTGTTGGGAGAAGAGCGTCCATTTGGAAGTATATCATCAACCACGTTTTTCATCAAAGGTTTGTCTTAAACATTTAAACGTTTAAGTGGTCACCGATGTTGCTGTTATATGCAGGGTAGACCTAAATATGTGTAAATCTTTTTTCAATTTCATTTATTACAATTATACATAGGTATATGTATACACTAGGTAATGAACTTTTTCTTTTTGTATGGCAGCAATGCACTTTCATAGTTTACAACTGAACTCTCACGTTTTTGTCCTTTCTAGAACTGTGAAGCTCAGGCGAGGCAATCTTCAGTGGTATCCTTTTGTTTCTGAATAACTTCTTGACTGTGTCACTATATTGACCACAAGATATTATTTGTGTTATGTTTTTAACGTAATCTACTTATGAGAATGACTTTTTGTCAGCAACAGGACTGAAACCCTAAATCTCCTATAGCATATTTGTTGTTTGGTTATTTTTTCTTTGACAATATCAACAAGGTACAAAGTTCTTCAAGATAAAGAGGTACTAGGTTACAATATATTTAAAAACTCAATTTGTTGTTATTGCCGAAAGACCCATTAAAAAGTTCATTTTCATGTTTTGCATGCTCAGGCAAAGCAGCGCGAGTGTCTGAGCGTGGCCACTCAAAAGAGCGAGCTTCAGAAGAAGATTGAGCAGCTCAAAAGTGACATTGGTCATCTGGACTCTGACATCAGAGCAACTGAGGAACAACTAGCCACACAAGGTCACTACAATACAACAACGCCAAAGTGTATCTCGGTGTGAAGAACTTAAGTTTCTCATTCTTGCTTTTTTTCTTACCCCTTCTTTCACAGAGCGGGCCAGCAGTTCCATCAAGGCTCAGGTGGAGGACAGTCAACAAAGGAATTTGCTTCTCCAGGCCTTCAAGGAGAAGTGCACGTCACATCGCAAGATGCTGTCAAGTGACATTCAAGAGATCAATGGCTACTGTCAGGCTCTGGACCAGATGGCCAAGTAAGGCAGAAACAGCCTTCGGAATCATGGCACCTTTGAAAGATTGATTTTCATTATTCTACATTGCAGAAAAGCAGAAGTTGAGGTGCTGTTTGAGGATCAGCTTTCCAGCTACTGTGATGTTGATGCGCTCCTCTTCAAAGCTCCAGTGGAGGCACAAGTCTTGGTAAGAACTGCTGAACAAGTCATTATTTGTTCAAAATTGATTTAAGAATTTAAGATAGAAAAAAAAATCTAAATAACACATTGGACACGTTTCTGCTTGTTAATGAATAACATTTTCCTCTTACACTATTGCTGGTCCAATAAAGATTGACCCAAGTTTGGGAAAATCAGATTTACATAGAAACAACAACTAAAAGCAGTCTATTAATAGTTTTGGCTTATTGATGTTCTTTTTTAACTGTTTTTATATGGCCTGGCAACATATCAACTAATGGCATCATGTCTTTCACTAGAGTTACGTGAGAAAACTGCGTGACGACCGGGTCCATTTTTATCAGTCTTTACTGGAGGATGAATTGAAAACGTCAGACTGTGGACGGTAGGAGCCTCACGTTTTATTGCTCATAAAAAAATCTGTATTTCCAACTGCTTTTTACGACTTGGTTAATTTTCTTTTTCTCGTCCCAGTATGACTAGCGAGCAAAGGACGGCTGTGTTTCAGGACTGGTTAAGTGCTGTGGAGGTTGGTCTTTTAAAATGAGGCAATATGTTATTATGTAAAAATGTTAACATTAAACCAAATAAGTTTCTGTTTATATTATGTGTAGAACCTGGTGGATGTTTACCCCCCAAATCACATCCTCGCTTCATTGCAACATTTGGCCACCGAAAAGGCGAAGGCATTGGAGGCAAGCGTGTGCTCTCTGGATGTTACTCAGAACGCAAAAACTCTTGGGTAGGCAAAGCAAGAAGTTCATTTGAAAGTGTTTTCTGTTGTGGATTCATTGTTTTCTGTTTTTACTATAGGATGGATTATGAAAGGAATCAACTCCTGGACTTATTGGCAAAAGAGGATGACGACTTGCCGTCCGTTGAGGCACTCTTACAGGTTGTTCTTACAAACACATGATTAATCCAGTGTTTGTTTTTATTTTTTACATCTGCAACAAATTACATTCCGAGCACTGTAGCTATGGTGGTAGCAAACTAAAACAAGCAGCAGGTTTGGCAGATCTTGAACAATTCTTCAAACAATACAAAAAGATCTACCTGGTGTGTTAACATAGATATCTTCACGTATTGTCTATTTATATGATTGCAGGCTGCATGGCAAGAAGTAAAGGAGCGTTGTGATGAATTATCCCAGAGTCGCTCCAGAGTTAAGCAACTTCAGAACCAGCTGGTGGCTTGTAGGAAGCAAGCTGAACAGAATTTGTCTTGCTTTGACGACGACCACCACAATAACGCATTGGCACTGTAAGTCCCCTGTGCAGAATTCTTCTCAAACCACCACAGTAGCCAAGTTAAGTGAATCTTCATTTTCCTGGTTATTTTATGTAGGTCAGTTTTGGATTTGGAGCTCAAGTGTGTGATGAAGGCTGCAGCCAGGGATCATATTAAAAAATGGTGGATCGAACTTGACCAGCATGCCCGAAGTCAACAGGAGGTGCACAGCAATCTTTGCATTCAGTGGCAGAACATTGTGGACGTCAGCAAACTAGTGGTGAGCCTTGCTGGACAACATTGAGTTTTGCCCTGTTGGATATCACTTAACTTGTGTTGCTGCATCTGGTCAGGTCCTCAGACAGGAACAGATTAGAAGTCTGGTCAAGGGGATTTCATCAACTAAAACGGAATTGATCCAGATGCACAATGAGGTTTCTTCTCCATCTTTGATGCCTCGCTTTACATCATCCAAATTTTCAAAAATTCATCAGTGATCAATCTGACTGTCTTTGTTTTAGCTACAGGACTTTGTAAAGGGCAAGGTGGTGCCACAGTGCCATGATGTCGCCAGTGCTGCTGACAGTATGAGGAACTCCATCTCAAAGGAGGTTAAACAGATGGGCACTGTTTCGATTCAAGCTCTGGACCGGAGGACTGTTGATGGGTAAGAACATGTTGTTCAGTACTTGAATATGTACATAACATGCATCGTTTGGCAATTTGTGAAGACTCCACACAGAAAGGCCCTAGCGCAGAGATTCCGATTCCTCAGAATTGTGAGGCAAACGTGCTGAACACTAGACTGCTGCATTCAAATTCTCTGGATATTTCTCACTTCAGAATGCAGAGAATTCCGACATCATGGCTGTCCATCAATCGGTTGCAGTCGCCAACCTTCAGCAGCCTCTGTCAGAGCATGCCGTTCCCGCTCTACAGGGTGAGTGTATAAATCACTTTCAGCTGTTGTGACCAAAGTGCGGCCAACGTTTTGTTTCAAGCAGCACAGCGTTTTGTCGTTTGGAGTCACAAGTCAGCGGTTAACAATATGACGCAAAAAGAAAAACTTGTGGTGTCGTGGCCCCGCCACTAGTTTGTCTCGAGCGCTGAATGTCGAATTCATTTGGCTGCACAGATGAACATACACAGACCCCCCCATCCAGAAGACACTTTTTCTCTAATTCCATTTCATCATTTTTAATGAAGGCTCCTGAAGAGTTGTGCGCCCAGGTGTACCGCAACAAGCTCGAGTGGCGGTTTCTCTCTCTCTTACTACAACTTTACTCTACCACCCTGCGGAAATCCAAGGAGGAGGTGGCGCAGCTGCTTGTATCTGATCACAAAGGTAATCGAGCATTGACAGTTTTCTTGAGGCGTGTACAGTTCACGCGAAAATACTTCTTAACTGCATTCTAATGATTCTTTGCTGTCTTGTATTTTTAAGTCTTGCTGGCCAGAGTCAAAGAGGAAGATGAAAAACTGCTGGAGTCGTTGGTACCAAGGGCCAGGATTCTTGTGCAAAAATGCGCAAAAGGTTTTTCTAATGTAGAGAAAGTTCAAATGGCCATCAGTGACTGGTGAGACGCATTGCTAGACACTTACTGAATACTCCGGAAAAGAAACTTAGATTTGTTTTCTGCAATTATTTCACAGTTCAGTAAATGAATATAGACTGACAGAGAAAATGTTTAACGGGGAAACACGGTTAAAATCATTTAGAATGATTAACTGCTTTAGGCTGTAACTTGATTCATCGTAGAGTGAAGTGTTTGATTTAAAAATCAATGTATGAATCACAATAATATACATTTCTTGGCATTGTATTTAGTCATTGCGTGTGTTTGCTGCATTTGATAGTTAACTTATTTGTTTGTCTTTGTGTGGGTTCACACCCGTAGGTGGGATCAGCCGGCCCAGCATGTCCTACCTGATGTCCGCAAAGGAGGGTTGACTTTCCGGCAGTGGCTGGATAGGTGGAAACTAGCTGCCGAAGTCTAGATGAGACGAGTAAACCTGTACAAGTGGCAAAACTGACTTTTGTCACATTCGATTTGTTTAATCGTTGAAAGTTCTGCTATGTGGTAAAAATAACAACACATTGATCGTTTTATCTTGTCTTTCTTGGAATGAATAAAGTGGACTTGCTGTTTTGTGGGCGATTTCATACGTTTATTATTCAGGCATACGAAGTTTATTATTGCTGCTTATTGTAAACTACCGGTCGATGTGTGATCGGGTTATTGATAAACATGATAGTTGTGCTTTTAAATATAATGTATACGCTGTGATTTCTCATGAAGCAACACTGCTCCTTTGTAGCAGTGTAGGGGGAGTGGAGCTTTCTCATTCTTGTGAATTCAGCTCCGCCCATCGTTGCGCATGCGCAATAGAGTTCTTCACTCCCTTTTTTTTTTTCTCACTTGACTCTGGCTTCCGGACGCCGAAAAACAGCGCTGCCGCCGAATTTAAAGAGACAGGCAATAGTTATTTTAAACACGATAAACGGCAACCATTGTCCCTCAGCTTTCTTCCTCTCCTCAAATGCGTCTTGACTCCGCTCGTTCCATTCGACGATGTTTCGCCAAAGTCAGGTCGAGTAGCAGCCTGTCCGTCATCTTCCGCCACTCGATTGGATTTTCCGTTTGTTAGCGCCGTGCCGAGCGAGACTGTCCGAGCCAGGCAAAGTAGGACTGCTTGGCTCGCTGGTGGCAGGCTGGCTCCCCGACCGAGGGGGCGCTTTGTCGGCTAGCCAACCCGCCGAAGCGACACTGAAGCTTCCCTCGCAAGTTGGGCTCCAGCAGCCTCCCGTCGCCGGGCTCATGGCGAAGATCCAAGCGCACAGCACGGCGAAACAAATCAACCAAATTCAAGACAAGCCTTTCGTTATAACACAAAAGCAAGTGCAGCAGCAGCAACAACAGCAGCAGCAGCACTTCCAGAAGCTCAAGGTAAGAAGACAACAGAAAAGGGGGAGGAAAAGTCCCCTCAGAGTCACAACCATTTTGTTTTATTACACCGGGCTTGCCTTGTTTGAGACATCGAACGTCGAGACTAGTGAGAGCGTTGTTGGCTCAGCCCATGGAGCTCACTGGCCTATGAAAAGTAATTCGTTTCTCAACATTGAGATTTAAGCGTCGATGTGGGAAGTGTATTTATTTTATATCAAAGGGCGTCACAAGTGACAGCCGAGTGACACAGTTTGCGCTACTTTCTCATTTCACTGTCATTGGCGGCCACAGAGAGCAAATGTGAACTCGAGAGAGAAAAAAAAAAAAAGCTCGCTTGTGGGAAGTTCCTCCGTGTTCCCTTTTTCAACCACCCTGAACAAAGTGGAGGACGTCAGTCAGGCTAGCCGAGAGAGGCTACCCTACTTGATTAGCAGCTTCTTAACACGTTTATTCGTATCGCAGTGTTCGCATTTTCCCCCCTCACCGTGAGGTGGTTAAAATGGGCGACGAATAAATCTTGAGTGGCAAAATGTGCATGCGTGTGTAGGTGTTCGAGGAGTTATTATCGTCATTTGCCTGGCTAATGCTAACACGAGTAACCCTGCAAAGATCTCCGACAATGCTTTGTTTGAACATACACAATTTCATCGTAACCTAATCCCAAACTTGCTCTTGGCGAATACAAAAAGACACCAAGCAGTGAACAAAAGCCTTCTGGCGTGTTTTGGTAGCCACGCATTCATTCATTCATTTATTTATTTATTTACTTGCTGTACACCGCGTACATCTGTTTACTTCAGTATTTCTTCATAAAGATTTTGCATTGGAGAGTGAAAATAAATGTCGTGTTCGAAACATTTAACAAGTACCATTGCTGAAATTCCGCTGTGCATTTGTGTGCGTTAGCGTACAATTTGTCGCGGTCATTTGTTTATTGAGCTAAATACGAAGCGTACGCTGTTGAGCTGCAGCAGAGCTGATTCAGCATCCTGCTTCGTTTGTTATTTGACCATTCAAAAATGCCTCTGTGATCTGCTTAATACTTCAAATGTTCTCGACGTGTGTTGCAGGTTGAAGATGCCTTGTCATACCTGGACCAGGTTAAAATACGTTTTGCAAACGACCCTGGCATATACAACAAGTTTCTCGACATCATGAAAGAGTTCAAGTCACAGAGGTATCAACTTAAAATGCAAAGACAAGATTATGTTTGTCTGCAAGACTTTATTGAGATGCTTAAATTTGAGTTACCTCAACATGTAAGCATTTTTCTATCACTGATTTGCGTGATCTTTTTTTCTTACCTCTGTTCTCTTCTGCAGCATTGACACTCCAGGAGTAATAAACAGAGTGTCACAACTTTTCCATGGACACCCCGACCTAGTATTGGGCTTCAATGCCTTTCTCCCACCGGGGTATCGGATAGAGGTCCCAAAAAATGGAATTGCGTTCCTTCAGTCTCCTTTCTCCACACAGGTGAGAAACACGTACGACTCACTTTCACACGGCATTCCCGGTAAATTAGCCCTCCAAAGGCTATAATTAGATGTGTGGCCACGTCAGTGGGACAGTGAAAATTGGTTTCTACACAAGTGGTGTGTTTAGTGAGAGTTAGCCAAACTCAGTTTCTTTCTGCACAAAAAAAAAATTGGTCTGGACAGCCCGGGCCCTCTGCCGCAACTCGGCCTGGTTCAAAACCAACCGTGCACTCAAATTTGTTTATTTGCTGTGACGTATTCGTCGTGAGCAAGGTCACTTTGACACCCGGCAGGGACAATAGTTTGTTTGATTCAGCATTAAACTCAGTGTTAAACGTTTGACCAGAAGTACTTAGCCATTAAAACCCCAGCAGCTGACAACACTGGAAGTATTTATTTCAAAATGTTTTTATTTTTTTTTCCCTTGTCCACTCTTTGCTGATTGGTTCATTTCACTGTCCGTTTGCTCGGGTTTGCCCTTCCTCAGAAATGTGCTTGATTAGACTGTGACGAGACTCAATCGCCTTGAGTCTGGATTTGCAGGCTAAGTGAGTGCATCCATCCATCTATCCATTCATTTTTTTCTACGGCTTATCCTCTTCAAAGTTACGGGGTTCTAAACTGGTTGCCAGTCAGTCACTAGGTAGAGACAGACAGACATCACATGGTCACTAATTTGTAACTGAACCTGCAAGTAAATCAAGCAAATGTATTAATAAAACATGACTGCTATGGACAGTGAGTTCTTCATACGCATTGAAAAATAAAACATTTATGAAAAAAGTTGGAACATATTCAAACACGTACAGATTTTCTAACTGGTTATAACTGTTGAGTATGTCCGCAAGTTTTTTTTTTTTTTTTTTTTATTAATTTCCTCAAATTCATGCTGCACACGTTTGTCTGTTTATGAGCATATTCCAACATACAAAATGCCAAACAGCCTTACCTCAATAGACCCCTGGGACTTGCTGTAAATAAATAAATCTCTATATTCAGAAATGCTATCACCACTTTGATATTTTTCATCCATTGCTGAATTTGTTTGATTTCATATCAGATTTGCAGTGGGACTTCCACATGTAAACAATCCAAATGGGCTTTCTCTGATCCAATAGACTGAACATATGAAGTTTTTTTTTTCTTCTCCATTTATTCCAACAAACATTTGCTTTCATACTCTCCAGAAAGTTGCAGAGGCACACTCGTTGTATCTTTGGGATTCATTTTATTCTCTGTTTTGTACTGCCTGCTCGTCTTTGACTTGTGAAGGACATTTTAGGCTCTTGAGCTGCTCAGTGAACCAATTGGGTTGTTTGCCGTGGTGAGACCGCATTGGTGGCATTTTTTAGAGAATAGTTGAAACCACTGATGTTGAAAAGTACGCTCTAAGTCGTGAAAAAAAGCAGTAAGGCTAAATGTTAATTCTCAACCACATGATAAGGCTCTTTATCCGCAACCATAATAACATAACACATTGTTTGGTTCGTTGTAATGATGAGTTTGCTTTTTGGTGACAAAACAAGCATGATTGTTGTACCTAACTAAGTTGATTAAATGACATTGGCACTTTGACTTGAATTTGTCTTCTTTTCAGGTGTCGCCAGGCCAACAGGGGAAGATTGTCACTGCCTCCACTATGACGTCGACCTCCGGTGTCGCGTCCGCCACCACCTCTGAAGCCGGACCAGCTCACCCCAGTGACTCGAAGCCGTCCTCGGCAGAGTCCCTTTCCTCCTCAACGTCTTCAGCCGGGCCCCCGGAAAATCCCAGCAGACTGTCACTTCCGTTGGCAAGCAGAGAGAGTCAGAATCAGGCCGCCACCTCGTCAGGGTCCCCGCCTGCTTCAGAGACGAGCCCAGTGGAGTTTGACAGTGCCATCAGCTACGTAAATAAGATAAAAAACCGCTTTTTGGACCACCCAGAGATCTACAGAGCCTTCCTAGAGATTCTTCACACGTATCAGGTACCACTGTTTGAGAGCTGTTTAAGTTGCTGGTCATGGCTATGCCGTGGCCTTTTCCTCTATCGCTCTAATGCCTATTTTGATAATACTTTGACTGCCTTCCATCTCCCAGAAGGAGCAGCTGGAGGTAAAGGAAAGCCGGGGCAGTCGAGTTACCAGCGGGATGACTGAAGACGAAGTCTTTTCCAAAGTTGCCAGTCTTTTTAAGGGACAAGAAGACCTCCTGGCTGAGTTTGGTCAATTCTTGCCTGATGCCAAGAGATCGCTGGTCAGTAGAGGCCCTCCCTTACTTTGCAAAATGTCATGCTGATAACCTTATCGTAAAAATGAGTTTCGCCGGTAGCATTCATATAGTAGTGCATTGATATCCAGCCCAGTGAGAGATGATCCAATGTGTTATCAATAGTTCACTGGAAACTCGCTGACGGGAGCAAAAGAGCAGTTGAAAAGGCCAGAGGATGACGACCTGTTAACCAAACAGAACAAAAAGAGGCCCAGACCCATACTCCTGCCGCACATGTCTCCGCTACTCAAGGTAGTGCACTGGAGTAGTTTATTACTTTTTGAATGTCAATCAATGTATGTCTGTCCTTAAGAGTATTTCAACATGACTGGTTTTCCCCATTTAAGAAAAAAATGAAGTATTCCTGTACCAAAGACCAATCCATCGCTTCTGTTGGCAAACATGGAGTCCTGCGAGAGTTCTCCTTTTTTGATAAGGTGAGAAATCTTCCATGGCAGAAAAGCGCTGTGTTATGGCACAGGGCCTATAATGTTGCTGTCGATGTAATTTTCCCCTCAGGTTCGCCGCCTGTTTAAAAGCCAGGAAGTGTATGAGAACTTCCTGCGCTGCATTGCCTTGTTCAACCAGGAGGTGGTATCGGGAGCTGAACTACTCCAGCTCGTCACTCCTTTCCTGGGGTGAGTAGGGACCGGAAAATAACCCGTGTAGGGCAATCTACTTCAAAAATGTCATGTATCCCTCCATTAATCTATGTTGAAAGTGTCTAGGTATGTTGTAGAATCAAATACTACATGTTAAATGCTGAAACACAATTTACCACAGCTCATTATACATGTTGCACAAAATGAGATCATATTTTTTTCTCTATTTGCTGCGATCTCAAACCTGAAATTTTAAAGCTACGATTTCACTCATTGACTTCTAGTGTTCTGTGGAAAAAAAAAAAGTAGAAGTAAACCTTGTCCGATATTTGTCACTCACCATTGAATCCAAATGCTTTCCAGGAAGTTTCCTGAAGTGTACACACAGTTCAAATCCTTTTTGGGAGACAAAGAGCTCTCTCATGCCATGTCGGGGCTGTCAGATCGCTACATGGAGGGAGGAGGAGGCAGGGAAGTAGATTATGCCTCTTGCAAACGCCTGGGCTCCAGCTACAGAGCGCTGCCCAAGACCTACCAGCAGCCTAAATGCAGTGGGCGCACGGCCTTATGCAAAGAGGTGTGTCCGATGTTACAACATCATGTAATTGACAGATAAAGGCACGGCATCCACAAACCACTCTCTTCATAGCGAAAGCTGCCACTGATCCTTTGCACCGATGTGTTTAGGTGTTAAATGACACCTGGGTGTCATTCCCCTCCTGGTCAGAGGACTCCACCTTCGTCAGCTCCAAAAAGACTCCTTATGAGGAGCAGCTGCACCGTTGTGAGGATGAAAGATTTGAGGTACTACAGATTCTTCATTTTGAATCGTGGGAACCCTTACAGATGATTATGAAGTGTAAACTATTTACATGCACAGGCAACGCTGGTTCTCGGTGGTTAGGGCTCTAGCATCTATCACAAAAATTTGAGATGAATGCATTCTCTCCTCTAAAATTTTTGACAATTCAATGCGTTCATTTCTAAATTGCCCCATTAGTTGGATGTTGTTCTGGAAACCAACCTGGCCACCATCCGAGTGCTGGAGAGCGTACAGAAGAAGCTGTCGCGCCTCTCGCCCGAGGACCAGGATCGCTTCCGGCTAGACGACTGCCTGGGCGGCACCTCCGAGGTCATTCAGCGCCGCGCCGTGTATCGAATCTATGGCGACAAGGCTCCCGAGATCATCGAGGGGCTGAAGAGGAGTCCGGCTACGGCAGTACCCGTGGTGCTCAAGAGGTCAGAGATGCTTTTTTTTCCGCGTCTTCATTCCTACATATAATTGAAACAGCTGTGTGGAAAAATCATTTTGCAGTCAATGGTCACAGCATCTCAGTCATGTACCTTATACTGTAGCAGTACTGAAATTGATACTTAGTTTTGATTGGTCCTTTAGGAAAACTATTCCATGGCAGTCAACAACATACAATATATTGAACCTGCATTGTGGTTAATAGGTTGAAAGCCAAGGAAGAAGAGTGGAGAGAGGCCCAGCAGGGTTTCAACAAGATCTGGAGGGAGCAGTATGAGAAGGCCTACCTCAAGTCCCTGGACCACCAAGGAGTCAACTTCAAACAAAATGACATGAAGGCTCTGCGCTCAAAGAGTCTCCTCAATGAGATAGAAAGTGTCTACGATGAGGTAAATCATTTGTTTCTGCTACGGGTATAATAACATGAAACATGTTAATGTTTGTTTCATGTCTATTACTTCCATTCACAGTGCTTTCAGAGGTCATTAGCATAATTTTCCTCAAAGTGATTTTTAAATTGTGTATGGGTATTTTTGTGTGTGTGAACCGTTTGAAGCAGCTGCTATTTGTTTGACCAAACAGAGAATCCCATCCCTAGAGACCACTGGTTCCTTCATCTTTGCATAATCGACACAGAACAGAGAAGAATAGAATGAGTCTTTTCCGATTGTCATAATGGGCAAATTCCCGCTTTTTAACAGCAAATGGACTGTGGCAGCACACAGAAATAATGATAATAATGATAAACCGCAAATAAACGTCTCTTTTCTTACACTTCTGCCTTACGACATAGCTTCACAAAATGCTCATTGAAGGACAAACATTTCTGTGAGGCTGGTTGCGGCGTATTTAAAGCTCTTCTTGGCATTTGTGTTTTAGCGACAGGAACAGAGCACAGAAGAGGGCGGTGTTGGCCAGCAGGCTCGCAATGGCTCCGGCGCAGCATCGGCCAGCGAGCCTCACATGGTGTTTACATATGAGGACAAGCAAGTCTTGGAGGATGCCGCCGCGCTCATCATCTACCACGTCAAACGCCAGCCCACCATTCACAAAGACGACAAGGACCACATCAAGCGCATCATCCAGCACTTTGTGCCCGACCTGTTCTTCTCGCGCCGCGGTGAGCTCAGCGACACGGAGGATTGGACTGATGAGGAGGCGGAGCCAGAGGAGGGAGGAGAACGAGGAGTGAGCGCAGCAGCAGCAACAACGGCACCACCACCACCGACAACAACAACAACAGGAGTGAATGCCAATACTTCTGATGTAGCAGAAGCAACGGCAACAAATAGTCCGTCTCAACCTCAACCAGCCCAAGGTCAGGGGCCGGCCCAAAGCCAGCAGCAACTAAACAATGAATCCAGAAGGAGGCGCTGCAGCCCACCCCAACCACCAGAGAGCGAGGCTTGCAGTACTCCTGGTAGCACCAGCCAAACGGTGACCACGACCACCACATCTATCCCAGGAGGCACGCCTATGGAGACCAGTTCAGGCGCCACTGCTGAGAAGGTGGACCTGCGTGACCCTGAAGCAGAGCACCAGAAGGAGCTGGACGACGTCTACAACCTGTTCTACGTCAACAACAACTGGTACTTCTTCCTGCGGCTGCACCAGACTCTGTGCTCGCGATTGCTGCGAGTGTATCGACAGGCCGAGCGGCAGCTGCTGGAGCACCGCGCCGAGCAGAGCAGGGAGCGGCTGCTCGTGGCCGAAGGCAGGCGGGAAAAGGCATGCGACCTCGCCATGGAGCTGCGCCTCAAACAGCCAAGTAGGTTGCATGGATAAATCACTTGGATTTAAAAAATGCGCCAATGTCAAATGTGTTATGTTTGTGTGTGCGTGCAGGTGAGGTGGAGTTAGAAGAGTACTATCCAGCCTTCCTGGACATGGTGCGCAGCCTGCTGGACGGCAACCTTGACTCGACTCAATACGAGGACACACTGCGAGAGATGTTCACCATTCACGCTTACATCGGCTTCACCATCGACAAGGTCATCCACAACATCATCCGGCAGGTAGGCCCCCGTCACACTGCACTATTAACACCGATGGGATGCTCCTCAAGACCTAACTTAAACTTTTGACGTGACTCTAGCTCCAGCACCTGGTGAGCGACGAGGTGTGTCTGCAGGTGGTGGATCTGTATCTGGCCGAGAGGAAGAGGGGGGCTGCCGGGGGAAACCTCACTTCTCAGTGCGTGCGAGCCGCCTGGGAGACGAGCTACCAGTGGAAGGCTGAGAGAGCCATGGCTGAGGAGAACTGTTTCAAGGTCAGAGTTCATCTGAATGTAATAAATTGTTGAATATGTGCTCAATGTTTGTATTTTATAGAATAGTTTTAAATTGTTTTCTATCTGCCTTTTATTTCATCAGGTGATGTTTATTCAAAACAAAGGTCAAGTGACAATGACTATTGAGCTGCAGGACACTGAGGAGGCCCAGGCTGATGACCCCTTAGACATTCAGGTAAATTCAGTAGATAATAGTTTCAAACATCAAATTGTGTGATTGGTCCAATTAACATTTATGTCGTTTCAGTGCTTGTCCAGCTACATGGAGCAATTTGTTGGAACTGAGTCTAGTCTGTGTTCACAAGCAGACGGCTACTTTTTTAAACCGGTCTTTCTTCCACGGTGAGTGAGTTCAACTCACGCCTGTTTTGTACTCAGTGAAATGTATTCCACAATCTGTTCCTCTATGGGTGATTTTGCGTGCATGTGTTTTATCTTTGTTTGATATTGTCGCCTATGCTCGTTACTCCCCTTTAGTGCCATAATGCCTTAAAACTGTTCTGGTGTTGACTTGCCCATATGATAATGCGTGTTGCTCTTGTATAGGAACCTTCGTCGTTTCCGGCGTTGGCAAGTGCGTCAGGTGGAGGCGATGCGCTGCCGGCGAGAGTGGCACCGGCAACTGGGTGTGGAGAACGCCGGCAGCCTGGACTGCCGCTTCAAGCTTAACACTCACAAGATGGTGTTTGTGATGAACTCCGAGGACTACATGTACCGCAGAGGAGCGCTGGTCAAGGCCAGGAAGGTACGCTTTTGACGTGATCTTCTAACTGGGCGCACACGGCAATGCGTATATACATTTTATTGTCTGTGTGAACCAAGGCCAAAATAACACACAACTCCTATTTGAGATGGGACTGCTTTTAACTATGCTGCCCGTCTTTTCTTTTCCTAGTCTCAGCACCAAGTGGCGGCAAACCAGCACGAGCGCTTGGCCAAGTGGCACCGGGGCTGGCGGGCAGAGCACGTGACGCCCTCGGCCGAGCGCAGCGTGCACAAGTGGCTGATGGGAGAGGACGAGGAGGACATGATCCCCTGCAAGACCACCTGCCTGTCCACGGAGCTCAAGGGCCAGGCAGTTAACAGATACCGCGTTCATTACAGCGGTAGCAAAGCCCCCGCCTCGCCTTAAGAGGACATTCGCGCGCATCTCCCTGCGCACACACAGCTGGTTACATGCATGGACATCCCTACACTAAACAGTGCAGTACTTGTGTACCTTCACCTTTCATGTTCACTCCCTCGTGCAGAGTGAGCGTGTTGGAAGAGCAAGTCATACACGAGTGTGGACTTAGGGGAGGCCACAACTGCCCCCCCATCCTCTTAAAAACCTTTTCACTCAGCATCAGCAGTATCATCTGGCACTAAAAGTCAACAAGATTTGACCACATAATGGAAATAGTTTCAGAAATGTGAATGTCTGTTTTATTTTCTTTCTTTCTTTCTTTCTTTTTTTAAATGAAAGTCTTGTGTAGTTTTTAGCTTGTAAAGCCAAATAGCCTTCTGCTTGTTGGTGGATTTAATGCGCGTGTCTACAAAGGAGATCATGGTATAAACGCGTGTATGTATGTTTGTGTAACCTGTACTTCATTCTGACAAGTATGTGCATATGTATTTTTTCTATATACACCATTTGAAGATCATGTGGTTCTTTACAGTGTTTGCTGTTGGCCAACTCTTGATGTTTGCATCAATTACTTTACCCCACATTTTGTATCGTAGCTAAACACATTATAAGAGGGCCACTAAACACATTATAAGCGGGCCAACAAAGAGTCCTACAAGTTGATTGGTTTAATACTGAAGAAATTATGTATCATAATCTTGATTTCACTGAATGTTTTCTTTGTGGTCTGTTTTTTTCCCCCCCTTCCATTTTTCATTTTGCATACTGACATTGAAAATAAAAGCAAAAATATCAGTGTTAAAATAGAATGTATAACATTTATCCTGTATCAGTTATCATAAAATAAACAACCTAGTTGTGAACTTCTTAGATGTTGATGGTGGACACATCTCGTCTGAAGCACAATTTAATTAAGTCAATACAAATCTCTATGGTAGTGATTCGTTAACATTTGCTGCTGCCTGAGCTTCTTGGTTGAAACTCTGACCCTGTGGTGGAATTTATTCTCCCGATGCTTGTGTTGGCTTCCTCCCACTTTCGAAAAAACATACAAGCTTGGTTAATTGTCTCTAGATGTGGTGTGTACGAATGTTTTTTTTTTTGTCTACGTTTCCTGCTACCAGTTCAAGCTAAACTCTCGTCAACAGCTTATTGAGGTTAGTTGCTCACCCGAGAAACCTATGAGGATTGAGGACAAGTCGTATACAAAATAGATGGATAGAAAATGGATAGAAAATATCTTCTAATTTTCTAATGAGTCATTTGATTGAGGACTAGCCTTATAGAAAATAGATGGCTAGATAGATGTCCTAATTCTGGAGTCGTTCAAGAGAATTACGCCTTACTTACCTATATACCTATATATATATATATATATAATATATATATAATTGAATATAAAAATAAATACGTTTAATTGTTTTTCTGCCAGGTTAATTAGTCCGTTTATGAAATGATTAATTAAGTGACGTAACGGTCGCAATTTGTTTGGCGCATGCGCAAAGGACACTTATGTAACCGATTTTACTCAAGGATAGCGGACTCTACCAAGATTTTCTCAAGTAACTTTTTAATTTGGAGTCATGAGGAGTTAATGTGTTTCGTTGTTCCGTGCGCAGTAAACTGGTAAGTTATTATTCGCCGAATAACTTGCATACGACAAATAGTAGCTCATGAGCCAGCGAGGCTTGTCCTACGGGCGTTAATGTTAATGCTAGCGTTGCTAATGACACAATTACTTTGTGTGTGTACCGTTTCTATTGTACTTTCTTCCTGTTCATTCATCGTGTTGCGCTTGTTATTGCTTGTGCGTAAGAAAGCGTCACTGCAATAGCTTTGTCCATTTATACTAAAGCAGTATTAAACAATTAGAACGCTAATTAGGTAAAGACTGGTCAACTGGTGGTAAATTCAAAAGGCTGCCTCCAAGTGGCACAGAAGCTAACTGCAAGTCAAGCCCAGCGCTCGAATTGCCATGAGGAAAGTTAAATTTTGTCTCCAATTTTACATTGAAAATCATATTATGTTTCTTTTAAGCGTTGCTGAGTTGTGTAATTTTGTATATTTTGGTTTTGGGTGGTAAACGTCTTTGATTGGAATTACACTTGTAATACATGTACTTGACTGATGCGGAACCATTCTCCTTTCCGACGTTTTGCCGGAACTTTATAACAGACGTACGGCGGTGTTGCTTCTTTCACGTATAAACAAAATTCAACCACTGGTGAACACAAACGCGTGATAATCTTGACATTGTTTTTTTAATTTTTTTGTTTTTATGTTTTCCTTAAAAAATACGCAATTTTGTTTTAAAAACAAATAAAGGCAAAACAGATCTCGCAAAGCATGCTGGGACTAGAAAACTGGTAAACTTATCTACATCTAAACTATTTTAAGTCGTCTTAACCAGTCTTGAATTTTTCTATAATTTGTCTTTTTACTTGTCGTAGTGTAGTGCATTTGGACAAAAGTACACGCTAGGTTGCCCTCTGGGTACAAATGGTACCCTCGCAGATGACTTCCCGCCGCGGCCCATGGTTGAGTTAAGACTATACTTTCAGGGATCATTTCTATAGTTCTTAACTTGAGAAATGCTTTTCTAAAGTGACGGTCTCGCTAACTACGATGACGAGACTTGATGTTCCTTCCTGAGCGTGAAGCTGGCGTAGGATAATGATTTATCATATGTCCTTCACCTTTGATGAACGTTCTTTACTTCCTTGTGGAGTATTGAGGGAAGGAACATGATCAGAGTAGTGCTTTTAAAGATGTTAAAACAACTTGCGTTATACCATTTAAGTATTTAGAGCATTGTTTAAGTCGCGTCGTTAAGTCATTGTTAGACGGTAACAGCGTCAAGTGTCTTCTGTGACAAGAAAAGTTTAATATTTACAACCTACGTTAACATATACTGTGCAAACTACACGAATTAATAACCTTAAACGCGGCTCATAATACTTGCTGTTCGTTTCTGTGCCACTTGAAGACAACCTTCTGATGCTTAGTAAGTGATGCATTATCAAGTTTGATGGATCATTCAATGGCTAAAAGTTTCTTGTATCCTCTCAGTTAAAAGAAGGATCTTAGAACCAATGCCTTTTTCTCGGCTGTCTTTCTAAAGAATACATCCGATGGTTGTATCCCCAAAACATTTTTTTTCCTCTCCTCAAAGCATAATTGACATGTCTGTCATTCTAAAGAATTACTCCAATTGCTGTTTATTTCTATTAGGTTAATATTTCTCGAAAAGAAAAAATTAACATGTGTGTACTGGTCAACTTCATTTAAAATGTTACTACACAACGTAAGATCTATCTGCTCATTGTAGGTAGGGGAGCAATTGATGGTTGACTTTTCACAGTATTAGGAAGCTCCGCAGTCGCAGAGCATCAAAAAATTGAGATATACTCTTGTTGTTCCTCCCCACGGAAATCTTTAGTAAAAGGCGAAAGATTTATACGATCTGAAGAGAAACAAGAGTGAACTGCCAATTCAGGTCAAAACGGGCCACCCCATTGCTGGTCTCACCAAATTAACGCGCGGTCTCACGTTCAAATTACAGCAACCGTTCCTTCTAATACAAACAATAGACGTTCATAGATTTACTATACTTCGAAGGACTCAATCTAAATAGACAGTTTAAACGAGTATTTTGTGTTCATTAATGTGTTTTTTTCCCTATAAACATTGTTGGCGCACAGGATTATGGGTACCTGATTCACGACGTTGGCGCTCGTTATTTCAAACAGCGTCACCTATCGATTGGGCGACTATTTTGAGTGTGCGTATTGAACGTCAAAACAGTTGTATGTCTTGCTCCGTGTACTTTTGGTATGAGAGAACGGGAGATGGTCCGATTTCCGTGTTTTATTTTCAAATTTGTAATTTAATATTTTTATTCAACACAAATCGGGAAACAAAATACGATCGTAATTTCTCAAATGAGTGTTAATAAATGCTGGCATGGATTGGAGTGCAATTCACCTCCACTGCGATGGTGGGGTTCGAGGGTTAATGTAATTTGCCACAGCAAGAAATAGGAAGTAGTTTGGCGAAGTGGGCCGCGTGTTTTTTTGCGGCGTGTTTTTTTTTTTCGTCAAAATGTTCATCAAACAGCTATTGTGCTTTTGGTCCCGAAATATATCCAAACATCGGATTGTTTTTGGCGAATGACTAATTCGTTTTGTTGGTCATTAAAAGCTATTCCCATCAGAGCACAGTTCATCGTTATTCTATTGGGTCAACGTGAACCACGTGACACTAAACCTACGCGAACACACGAAACTCTGCAACCATTTGTTCGATGCACAGGTTGAAAACAGCACAGTGACGCATTATCATTCCAAACTGTTAATAGTTGTTGTTTGGGTGGTCGGTACGTGGCATTAGCACGAGTCGATATATTTAAACCGTAACTTGAGTTGGTAGTCTCTTTATTGAAGTGGTTGCCTCAGACCCATGACAGGTTATCGCTTCTCGGCCTTTTGGCTAAGATCAAGTGTAGTATCTGTTCTTATCAGTTTAATATCTGATACGTCCCCTATCCGGGGACCATATATTAAATTGATTTTTGGAACAGGGAGATGGAATAGGGGCTTGCTCCGTCCACTCCACGCATCGACCTGGTATTGCAGTACCTCCAGGAACGGTGCACCCCCCTCTGCCTGTCAAATCAAGAGCAAAAACTTCTCACATAGTCGTTGCTATCCGTGAGTTTCGTTTTAACGGGATCAAACAGTTCAGACATGTCTTGTTGGGGTTTGATTTAAGCTCATGACGGCTTGAGCGGCAGCATGAATTTACGTAGCGCTTGTAAAATATAATTAAAATGCGTTTCTTTGCTTGAGATTTTCCTATCATTGTTCCAGGAATTTTCAATACAAGTCTTATTCTCAATTTTTTAAGAAAATGTCATTTTCAAAACTTGTTCAGAAAAAGAAATATATATATTTTTCTGCGGTAATGTTGGAGATTTTCAATAAATACAAATTCATACCGTTTCAGGGTTCTCAGGTGGAAAGAGGCAATGCATGATGGGCATGTTTTTACTTCATTTATTATGGTTGCTGCCATCACCACTAGATGGCGACTCTAAGAAAAAGGAGGTGAACAAAGGCGTGGAGGCAGTAGAAAAAGAAGCAAAGCATGACGGTATTGTTTTTTAATCTATTTTTTTTACGTAATTAATAATGCTTTGGTTTCGTAATGACTAAAGGTACTATAGTTCTACGAATGCTGTCTCATCCACTGAATATGTGTGCTCACACATTTGTAGCAAATTAGCCTCTGACTGAAGATGGTGCGCGCGGTAAAGACCTAGGCCCGGCGACTTGTACAACTCATACTTACCTGGCAGGGGAGATACCATGATCAAGAAGGTGGTTCACCCAGGGTGAGGCTCAGCCATTGCACTCCGGTTGTGCTGACCCCTGCGAATTCCCCAAATGTGGGAATCTCGACTGCATAATTTCTGGTAGTGGGGGACTGCGTTCGCGCTCTCCCCTGATCTTCCTGTTGAAATGAAACGATTGAGCTGCAGAAGGATAGCTACACGGTGCTGAAATTTACGTTGACGGGACACTTTGGGCGCTTTGGAGAATTAACTGTTTGCTGCAACTATGCATTATTGCCGAACTTCATTAAACAAATTAGTAAGTGCAAAATAAAATGTAATAACTACGTTCCCGACCCGTTACATGATACGAACGTATTGATGCATTACTGGTAAGCTATTCCCATCAGGAGCTCAGTTCATCGTTATTCTATTGGGTCAACGTGAACCTCGTGACACTAAACCTACGCGAACACACGAAAATCTGCAACCATTTGTTCAATGCACAGGTTGAAAGCAGCACAGTGACGCATTATCATTCCAAACTGTTAATAGTTGTTGTTTGGGTGGTCGGTACCCATTAGCATGAGTCGAAATATCTAAACCGTAACTTGAATTGGTAGTCTTTTTATTGAAGTGGTTGCCTCAGACGCATCATTGGTTATCGCTTCTCGGCCTTTTGGCTAAGATCAAGTGTAGTATCTGTTCTTATCAGTTTAATATCTGATACGTCCCTTATCCGGGGACCATATATTAAATTGATTTTTGGAACAGGGAGATGGAATAGGGGCTTGCTCCGTCCACTCCACGCATCGACCTGGTATTGCAGTACCTCCAGGAACGGTGCACCCCACTCTACCGGTCAAATCAAGAGTAGTTAGACCCGAAAGCAGTTTTTGTCATGTCTTGCTGGTGTTTGATTTAAGTCCATGACGGCTCGACTTGAGCGGCAGCAAGAATTTACGTAACCGTTCTAAAATATAATTAAAATGCGTTTCTTTGCTTGAGATTTTCCTATCATTGTACCAGGAATTTTTAGTACAATTCTTATTCTCAAATTTTTAAGAAAATGTCATTTTCAAAACTTGTTCGGAAAAAGAAATATATATTTTTTCTGCGGTAATGTTGGAGATTTTCAATAAATACAAATTCATACCGTTTTAGGGTTCTCAGGTGAAAAGAGGCAATGCATGATGGGCATGTTTTTACTTCATTTATTATGGTTGCTGCCATCACCACTAGATGGCGTCTCTAAGAAAAAGGAGGTGAACAAAGGCGTGGAGGCAGTAGAAACAGAAGCAAAGTATGATGGTAATGTTTTTTAATCTACTTTTTTTACGTAATTAATAATGCTTTGGTTTCGTAATGACTAAAGGTACTATAGTTCTACGAATGCTGTCTCATCCACTGAATATGTGTGCTCACACATTTGTAGCAAATTAGCCTCTGACTGAAGATGGTGCGCGCTGTAAAGACCTCGGCCCCGGCGACTTGTACAACTCATACTTACCTGGCAGGGGCGATACCACGATCAAGAAGCTGGTTCGCCCAGGGTGAGGCTCAGCCATTGCACTCCGGATGTGCTGACCCCTGCGAATTCCCCAAATGTGGGAATCTCGACTGCATAATTTCTGGTAGTGGGGGACTGCGTTCGCGCTCTCCCCTGATCAATATGTGAATGGTAACGAAGTAATGATTATCAACTGCGTTTCAGCCAAATCTAGAATGCACCTTTAGATGGCGACTCTATGGAAATATTTACACTTAAAACGTGTCGTTCTGAGTCCACGCTTGCTCAGCTGCTCATAGAGTTCGGTTCCAACTCCCTTCCCGGACCTGTTCGTTTGCATTGTGCACGTTCTCCACTCTTGTTTCCTTCCATTTCCCCAAAACATATGCGATCGGCCCATTGGGCGCTCCAAATTGCCCGTAGGTGCGAGGGCGGACGGTTTTTCGTCTCCGTGTGCCCTGCGATTGGCTGGCAAACGTTTCAAGGTGTCCCCCACCTACTGCCCGATGACTGCTGGGATTGGCTCCAGCACGCCCACGACCCCCCGTGGGAACAAGCGGTACAGAAAATGGATCGATGGACAATACTAAGTATTCGTCATCAGTGCTCACGGCCGGTGGATGAACGGAAACGTGTCTACAATATAAAGTTGATTGTTTGGCTATTATAGGCATTTTTAAAAGCCTCATGATGTTATTTTTCAATGACGTCGTTGCTCAATCTTATCTAACAGTCCTTTACTAGTCGTGGTGTAGTGAATTTGGACAGAGGTTGCCCTCTGGGTAAAAATGGTACTCTCGCAGAAAGATGACTTCCCGCCGCCGCCCGTGACGGAGTCAAGACTATACTCTCAGGGATCATTTCTAAAGGTCTTAACTTGCGGAATGCTTTTCTAAATTTACGGTCTGGCTTACTACGATGACGAGAATTGATGTTCTTTTCTGAGCGTGACGCTTGCGGACAATGATGATATTATAGATTCTCCGCTATTGGTCAACGTTCTTTGCTTCCTCGTGGAGCATTGAGGGAGGGACCATGATCAGAGTAGTACTTTAAACTTGGTTAAAACAAAACGTAAGCCATGTGTAATGATGTGCTCCTAATGTTTCTCCTGACGTGATTTTAACCGTGTTGTTGAATTCAAATAACAATGGCAGCAACCTGTCATGTTTTTTGAAGTACTTATACCTCGTAACTATAATTTACATGGCTTAATTTTTTACAACTTCAACATCGACACATTATACTGTACTAAAAAGACGAATTAACCATCTTTTAAATGCTGGTTATACTTGCAGTTAGCTTCCGTGCCACACGAGGGCAACTTTTTGATTCTTAGTAATTAATTTCCCTCTGTTAGGGCCTAACAGGTCACTTAGAGGGGAAGAGGGTGGGGTGGGGAAGGAAGTAATATTTCAAAAAATGTATTTTATTAAATTTTTGCCTTTGCACTTTAGTGTATGATCCTGCATTGCAAATGTGGATTTTCCTGGATTGGCCTTTCTAAACCTATTTTGTTAAAGTGTATATGCCGTTGCACCGCTAGATGGCAGCAGCACTGATTTCCGCGACTGACCACAAAAAGAAACAAGAATCACGTGATGCGCAGGAAAAGAACCAATGCATGTTGGGAATTACAGATGTATGTTTTTTTTTGTTGTTGTTGTTGTTCTTATTTACATTGATTTGGTCAATGGCTAAAGGTACTAAGTTAACGGTTTGACGAATGCTGTCTCATCCACTGAGTATGTGTGCTCACACTTTTGTAGCAAATTAGCCTCTGACTGAAGATGGTGTGCGCCGTAAAGACTTCGGCCCCGGCGACGTGTACAACTCATACTTACCTGGCAGGGGAGATACTATGATCAAGAAGGTGGTTCACCCAGGGTGAGGCTCAGCCATTGCACTCCGGTTGTGCTGACCCCTGCGAATTCCCCAAATGTGGGAATCTCGACTGCATAATTTCTGGTAGTGGGGGACTGCGTTCGCGCTCTCCCCTGATCATCCTGTTGAAATGAAATGATTGAGCTGCAGAAGGAGACCTACACGGTGCTGAAATTTACATTGTCGGGACACTTTGGGCGCTTTGGAGAATTAACTGTTTGCTGCAACTATGCATTTATTTGCCGAACTTCATTAAACAAATTAGTAAGTGCAAAGCAAAATGTAATAACTACGTTTCCGACCCGTTACATGATACGAACGTGGTGATGCATTACTGGTAAGGTATTCCTATCAGGAGCACAGTTGATCGTTATTCTATTGTGTCAACGTGAACCACGTGACACTAAACCTACGCGAACACACGAAAATCTGCAACCATTAGTTCGATGCACAGGTTGAAAACAGCACAGTGACGTGGCACCGTTGAGAGCGTCCTCACCAGTTGCATCGCTGTCTGGGGTGGTAACTGCACTGAACAGAACTTGAAGGCCCTGCAGTGCACAGTGAATACGGCTGGTAAGATTATTGGTGCTTCGCTCCCCTCCCTGAAGGACATTTACACCTCCCATCTCGCCCGCAAGGCAACCTCGATTGCGAGAGATGTGAGTCACCCGGCTCACTCTTTGTTTGACCTTCTGCCCTCTGGGAAGAGGTACAGGAGCCTGCACTCCCGCACCACCAGACTCGCCAACAGCTTCTTTCTCCAGGCTGTTAGGACCCTGAACTCGCTACCCCCTTCTGCGTAGCGTGCGGCACTGTTGCGCTATTTTCTGGAATGTCTGCTGTACGTGCACTTGCTCCTTTTTTTGCTCCTCTTATTTATTTATTTATTTATTTATTTATTTATTTATTTATTTATTTATTTATTTATTTATATTTTTTTTTATTCATTATTTTTTCAGCACGCTGTTGTTATACTTGTTTACTTGTTTGTCTGTTGTGGGCCATGTCTTGTCACCGTGGGATAGGGGGGTACGAAATTTCGGTTTCTTTGTGTGTCTTTGGCATGTGGAGAAAATGACAATAAAGCTGACTTTGACTTTTTTATCATTCCAAACTGTTAATAGTTGTTGTTTGGGTGGTCGGTACGTGGCATTAGCATGAGTCGATATATTAAAACCGTAACTTGAATTGGTAGTCTCTTTATTGAAGTGGTTGCCTCTGACGCATCACTGGTTATCGCTTCTCGGCCTTTTGGCTAAGATCAAGTGTAGTATCTGTTCTTATCAGTTTAATATCTGATACGTCTCCTATCCGGGGACCATATATTAAATTGGTTTTTGGAACAGGGAGATGGATTAGGGGCTTGCTCCGTCCACTCCACGCATCGACCTGGTATTGCAGTAACTCCAGGAACGGTGCACCCCCTTCTACTGGTCAAATCAAGACTAAAAATCCCCACATAGTCCTTGCAGCCTGTTAGTTTCATTCTAACGGGATAAAACAGTTCAGACATGGCTTGTTGGGGTTTGATTTAAGTTCATGACGGCTCGACTTGAGCGGCAGCAAGAATTTACGTAGCCCTTGTAAAATGTAATTAAAATGCGTTTCTTTGCTTGAGATTTTCCTATCATTGTTCCAGGAATTTTTAGTACAATTCTTATTCTCAAATTTTTAAGAAAATGTCATTTTCAAAACTTGTTCAGAAAAAGAAATACATACGTTTTTCTGCGGTAATGTTGGAGATTTTCAATAAATACAAATTCATACCGTTTTAAGGTTATCAGGTGAAAAGAGGCAACGCATGATGGGCATGTTTTTACTTCATTTATTATGGTTGCTGCCATCACCACTAGTTGGCGACTCTAAGAAAAAGGAGGTGAACAAAGGCGTGGAGGCAGTAGAAACAGAAGCAAAGTATGATGGTAATGTTTTTTAATCTATTTTTTACGTAATTAATAATGCTT
This sequence comes from Syngnathus floridae, assembly GCF_059516105.1. Classification (NCBI taxonomy): domain Eukaryota; kingdom Metazoa; phylum Chordata; class Actinopteri; order Syngnathiformes; family Syngnathidae; genus Syngnathus; species Syngnathus floridae. The sequence goes on from NC_142425.1 coordinate 8,342,671, forward strand.
TGGTTTTGTAATGACTAAAGGTACTTTGTTAACAGTTCTATGAATGCTGTCTCATCCAGTGAATATGTGTGCTCACACATTTGTAGCAAATTAGCTTCTGACTGAAGATGGTATGCGCGGTAAAGACTTCGGCCCCGGCGACTTGTACAACTCATACTTACCTGGCAGGGGAGATACCATGATCAAGAAGGTGGTTCACCCAGGGTGAGGCTCAGCCAGTGCACTCCGGCTGTGCTGACCCCTGCGAATTCCCCAAATGTGGGAATCTCGACTGCACAATTTCTGATAGTGGGGGACTGCGTCCGCGCTCTCCCCTGGTTTTCCTGTGTAATACAACAGCATAACAGATGGGCGCTTTCACGAAGCATAAATATACAGCGACGGGACGCACTGAGCGCTTTGAAGCATTAAATGTTTTCTGTAAATGTGCATTTACTTGTCTAACTTCATTAAACAAATTAGTAAGTGCAAAATAAAATGTAATAACTACGTTACCGACTCGTTACATGATACGAACGTATTGATCCATTACTGGTAAACTATTCCCATCAGGAGCACAGTTGATCGTTATTTTATTGGGTCAACGTGAACCACGTGACACTAAACCTACGCTAACACACGAAACTCTGCAACCATTTGTTCGATGCACAGGTTGAAAACAGCAGAGTGACGCATTATCATTCCAAACTGTTAATAGTTGTTGTTTGGGTGGTCGGTACCCATTAGCATGAGTCGAAATATCTAAACCGTAACTTGAATTGGTAGTCTCTTTATTGAAGTGGTTGCCTCAGACCCATGACAGGTTATCGCTTCTCGGCCTTTTGGCTAAGATCAAGTGTAGTATCTGTTCTTATCAGTTTAATATCTGATACGTCCCCTATCCGGGGACCATATATTAAATTGATTTTTGGAACAGGGAGGTGGAATAGGGGCTTGCTCCGTCCACTCCACGCATCGACCTGGTATTGCAGTACCTCCAGGAACGGTGCATCCCCTTCTACTGGTCAAATCAAGAGCAAATCTCCTCAACTCGCCGTTGCAGTCCGTTAGTTTCGTTCTAACGGGATAGAACAGTTCAGACATGTCTTGTTGGGGTTTGAATTAAGTTCATGACGGCTCGACTTGAGCGGCAGCAAGACTTTACGTAATTGATCTAAAATATAATTAAAATGCGTTTCTTTGCTTGAGATTTTCCTATCATTGTTCCAGGGATTTTTAGTACAATTCTTATTCTCAAATTTTTAAGAAAATGTCATTTTCAAAACTTGTTCAGAAAAAGAAATATATGTTTTTTTCTGCGGTAATGTTGGAGATTTTCAAAAAAACAAATTCATACCGTTTTACGGTTCTCAGGTGAAAAGAGGCAATGCATGTTTTTACTTCATTTATTATGGTTGCTGCCATCACCACTAGATGACGACTCTAATAAAAAGGAGGTGAACAAAGGCAGTAGAAACAGAAGCAAAGTATGATGGTAATGTTTTTTAATCTATTTTTTACGTAATTCATAATGCTTTGGTTTCGTAATGACTAAAGGTACTATAGTTCTACGAATGCTGTCTCATCCACTGAATATGTGTGCTCACACAATTGTAGCAAATTAGCCTCTGACTGAAGATGGTGCGCGCGGTAAAGACCTAGGCCCGGCGACTTGTACAACTCATACTTACCTGGCAGGGGAGGTACCATGATCAAGAAGGTGGTTCACCCAGGGTGAGGCTCAGCCATTGCACTCCGGTTGTGCTGACCTCTGCGAATTCCCCAAATGTGGGAATCTCGACTGCACAATTTCTGGTAGTGGGGGACTGCGTCCGCGCTCTCCCCTGATTATCCTGTGTGATACGAAGTTGTGGCGGAAGTGTGCTTAGACGAAGCCAAAATTTGCAGCGACGGGACACACTGAGCGTTTTGGAGCATTGACTGTGCATGTACTTGCCGGACTTCATTAAACTAATTAGTAAGTGAAAAATAAAATAGCTACGTTCCCGACTTGTTGCATGATACGAACGTATCTTTTTGTAAAAATAAAAATAATAGACCTTGATATAACTTTCGCATAACCTGCTTTCTGGAATACCCCCACGCATCATTTCCCGTTCTCAATTTACCGACACTATAAAGAAAAACTAATGGCCAAAAGGTACGTGGACCCAGACACACAATTGATTTTACTTGCAGTACTCACACTAAAAAAATAGTCGCCCAATCGACAGGCGACGCTGTCATAAAAAAAAAAAAAAAAAAAAGTACCAACGTCATCGTGTACCCACAATCCTTTGCGCTGACATCGTTTACGACGACGAACTACATTTCTAAACACTAAATACTGATTTGAACTATCCGTCTTGGTTAGGCGTTAGGTCAACCTAAATATAGCCAATATGTCAAAGTGTATTATTTTTATTTAAAAAAAAAAATAATGTTGTTACAACATGAGTGTGACACCGCCTGCTAACTTGGTGAGGCCAGCAATAGGGTGGCCCGTGTCGAGGCTTTTAGTCAGTTCACTCTTGTTTCTCTTCAGATCGTATAAATCTTTCGCCTTTTACTAAAGATTTCCGTGGGGAGGAACAACAAGAGTCTATCTCAAATTTTTGATGCTCTGCGAAAGCGGAGCTTCCTCTCTTTGTCTAAAAGCAATATACAATGATAATGGCCGCCTGCCCAAATTGAACGCTGTGCCTTTCGTTTGTCTACGCAGTTCATATTCAGGTGGTACCAAATTGAACCAATCGAACGTTTGGTTAACTGCTTTATGTGACTATGTATGTTTAACGTTGTTATATGACTTGGTGTCCCCCAAAATAACACATATCGGCATAAGGGATTATTTTTTCAATCTTTTATTCAAACACATTCGGTATAGTAACACCATCAACTACAATCCAACAAATACAAAATTAAAACATCAATGAAAATATGTTGGAATGATTTTAGCTCCTGCAGAACTTGAAAATGACCAAAATCATTCCAACATATTTTCCAAGATTGAGAGCTTAACACCTTTGACTTTTGACCATGATATTTCCCTAAAAGTGATAGCAATTTACACTTGAAAATGGCGGTATACCTAATGGAGTGTCCGTGTGATTCCCTCGTTAAGCGCACCTGCGTTAAAAGATTTTGGCCATTTGAAGTTCTGCAGGAGCGAAAACTTTTCACGCAGGTGCGCTTAACGAGGGAATCACACGGACACTCCAGTAGGTACACCGCCATTTTCAAGTGTACCTAATAACAGGCCACTTTATTAGGGAAATATCATGACTCAAGAATTGTCTCTGTGCAACGGTGTGGTGTTTCTTAACAACTGAATTGAAAATGAGTCCACGGGAGTACTGCAACGGCCGCAGAATTTTTGCAAGAACAATTCATTTTAGGATGAACTATCGATACAAATATTTTCATTTGATTGATGGCAATGGCGTTAACCACTCGACCAGAGCCTGCTCGGAAACAAAAGGAGATTTGGTCATATTGATAGGGTATCCTCCATCCAAACATGTTGGGTGTTCAAAGTTTCAACGGATAGTCCGAAGCAACCCTTTCCACAGTAGTCACCATGACAGGCGACCACCTGGTGGCGTCAGTGTACCGAGCGCCGTTGGACGATCGGGAGAAGAAGATTTTAATCGACGGACGTGACGTCAGGGCTTTAGGTCAATTGAAGACAGGTGTGCTCGCTCAAGGGGAGTTATCATATGCAGGTGCCGCCGAGCGCGTGGCGGCGGCGGCGGACGGTTTCTCAGGTAAGCGAGCATGCTAGCAAATGTTTGTCGTCTCCTGCCGTTTTTCACGACAGACGCCGTGTTTGTTGCACGATTGGCACGCTCTGTTGCCTTTTCTCACAAGCCTTTTTTTTGTTTGTTTTGTTTTGTTTGTCGCAGGCTTGTCGTACTCTCGTGACTCGGCCACGTCACGTCCACCGCGACGGTGGGCCTGGAGGTAAATCGTAGGCCGCAGCCCATTTAGCCCGTGAGCAAATGTTTGCAGTTTCTTACGATGCCATTTATTATTTCTTGCAGGATTTTCGCTGTCTAGGGAGTGCTTGAGGTTTCGGCACGGCACGGCACGCCACAATCCACTTCATGTCGCGTCGTTGCGCGTTTTGGTGGTATTTTGAATGTCTTTAGCGGTGGGTTTTTTTAATGCTGGCCAGCATTTTTTCATTCGTCTGTCTGTAGAAGGTTCGTAAATGACGCCGCCGATAAGCGCGTGTTTGTCTGACTTTAGGAAATGTTAGTTTGACTCTAGTCAACTAAACCATTTTTTATTATTTTATATTATCCGTGTGCCACTTCCGTGTCATGCAAACCGGTGAATCCAACGTATATGTTACGTCATGTCCAAATCGGACCAAATCCATTCAAAGATGGCGCCCGCCCGCTCGTTCTGTTACGCAACAAACATTTGCGCGGGTTATTTGCTCCCGTTTTGGACGCCGCCAACCTGGATCATCTGTCCAATGTGAGGTGAGTTGTAGATGATGAAATTAAAAAACGAATTATAGTCTTTAATAATTCTTGTAATTTACCACAATGTAATGATTATATATTTTTTCAAATGTAAAACTCTACTTAGAATGTATAAAATTAAAATATTAAGTATAATTTTGATAAATGATCGCAACTTACTACAATATAATATTTTCTCTCAAATGTAAAACTCCTAGTATGTATAATTGTTGGTAAAAAAAATCATGCCATTGGCACTCTACTCAATGTCTATTTTTGTTGCAATAATTTGCTTGTCTTTTGTAGCACTAAAAGAGGCCGCCCAGCCAGCATCCTTTTATAAAAAGCAAGCAGGAGGCTCTTGAAGGAGCCCTTTCAGTGATGTTGAGGACACTGAGGAAGAGTAGTCCTCACACAATTGATGTCTGTCTGTGTTTTTGTAGGCTGCAAGAGGAGCCGAATGGGATAAGTAATTCCACATGAAAAGGCGCAATGGCCTATCCAGAGGCGCAATGGCCTATCCAGAGGCGCAATGGCCTATCCAGAGGCGCAATGGCCTATCCAGAGGCGCAATGGCCTATCCAGAGGCGCAATGGCCTATCCAGAGGCGCAATGGCCTATCCAGAGGAGCAATGGCCTATCCAGAGGCGCAATGGCCTATCCAGAGGAGCAATGGCCTATCCAGAGGAGCAATGGCCTATCCAGAGGAGCAATGGCCTATCCAGAGGAGCAATGGCCTATCCAGCGGAGCAATGGCCTATCCAGCGGAGCAATGGCCTATCCAGAGGAGCAATGGCCTATCCAGCGGAGCAATGGCCTATCCAGAGGAGCAATGGCCTATCCAGAGGAGCAATGGCCTATCCAGAGGAGCAATGGCCTATCCAGAGGAGCAATGGCCTATCCAGAGGAGCAATGGCCTATCCAGAGGAGCAATGGCCTATCCAGAGGAGCAATGGCCTATCCAGAGGAGCAATGGCCTATCCAGAGGAGCAATGGCCTATCCAGAGGAGCAATGGCCTATCCAGAGGAGCAATGGCCTATCCAGAGGAGCAATGGCCTATCCAGAGGAGCAATGGCCTATCCAGAGGAGCAATGGCCTATCCAAAGGATGAATGCTATATCAAGTCAAGAATCAAGCAGCACGCTGCAAAAGTCGACGTGTGCGGATCATGTGCCCAGGAGGGGGCAGTGTGGTTGCCTTTGGTTATGGGTGCACGACGGAAAGGTTGCAGGTGTGGACAGTGTTTGGGGGTCTGACGGTTGGTCTTGCTTAAGAGGTTGTGGCTTATCTGGATCCAGCGGTGTCTTGTGCTTGGTTGCAATTAACGGCTCACTTGGGGGAGGACGTGGTGACTTGGATGGAGACAAAACTGAACTTTGACGCGGAGCCCAATGTCCAAGCTTGCCATATGACTTGTACCATTTTGTGTCTTTTTCTAACCTGCCACTGTCGTGCTCGCTGCGTTCTTTGTTCTCCCCCATCGGTGTAGGGCGGCGCTGGAGCGAGCCGATCCCGAATGTCCAATTTTGCAATTTGACTTGTACCATTTTGTCTTTTTCTAACCTGCCACTGTTGCACTTGATCTAACCCTAACCTACCACCACTGTGGTACTTGCGGTCTTTGTTCTCCCCTAGGTGTAGGACAGCATTGGACGGTAACATTTTGTCTTCTTCTAACCTACCACTGTCGTGCTTGATCTAAGCTGTGTGTCCTTTGTTCTCTAGGTGTAGGGGGCGGTGTTTGGGCGAGCCGGTCCACGAGGAAGACGTAATGATGCGAGCAGCGCCCAACTCATTGCGTGTTCTGCCATTTGCAGGCCGGACGCAAAAGGGGGGGGGCGCACGGCCCGATCCGACCGGGCGACGCTCACCAATAGTAGCTAGCCGCTGTGCTCAAGTAAGCAAGTGACCGACAACTTGGGGTGCTCTTTGAGTTTCTAACATTTGTTTCTGTTTCTGCAGATGGCGACCGGGATGTGACACGATCTGATCAGAGGTGAACGGAGCGCTGTGGCATCGCTCTGAAGTCGCCGACTTCTGAGGGAGACCCGCTTCCCTGGAGGCGTCGACCTGCGCAGCTTCAACGTGTGAAATGGATTTTTAAATTTTTTTTTTTTTTTTTTTAAATAACACCAGCGGTGTCCCAATGTATGCTTGAGGGCTGCATACTGAAACAAATTCAGAATTCTTTGACACCAATTACTTCAATCAATCAACCACAAAATGTTGCCATTGACATTTTGTGCTACAAAGCAGTGTTGCGTTCATTCATGTGGTGTGTTGATCAAGTTGCCCCGAGGCTGCCATTTGGACACCAATGGTGACATGTGTGTAGGGCTGCACATGTATTGGAAAACTGCCATATGGTGGTCTAGGTTATTGACATGCACTTTAAGACAGCAAAGATTAGTTTTTTCATGTCTCAAATGAAACATGTTTTCTTGCCTAAGTATTTGTAATGAGTTAAGACGATAAGTCATTGATGTAAGTTAAAGTTAACTCATCTAACCGATCTCATTGCGATCAAATAGTTAACCTCCATCCAAGAATTTTGCACAACTTGCCTCAATGCAGTGGTCTGGCCCAATACTGCCATATCATTGGTTTTCCAAAATGTTGTGCAGCCCTCATTGAGTGCCAAACGCGCAGCGACGGCAAGCGCAAGCGACCGCGCAGCGACGGCAAGCGCAAGCGACTGCAAGCGCAAGCGACCGCGCAGCGACGGCAAGCGCAAGCGACTGCGCAAGCGACGGCAAGCGCAAGCGACCGCGCAAGCGACCGCGCAAGCGACGGCAAGCGCAAGCGACCGCGCAAGCGACGGCAAGCGCAAGCGACTGCGCAAGCGACGGCAAGCGCAAGCGACGGCAAGCGCAAGCGACGGCAAGCGCAAGCGACGGCAAGCGCAAGCGACGGCGCAGCGAGACTTTTGTGCTTGTCTTGCAAGGTGGAAGAGACGATGTATGAAACAAAGAGCCGGTGGACGGAGGCCACCAGACCCGCGATTGGTGAGCGGGTTGCAAAGGAAGGAATCACCCAAAGAAAGGAGTCGCTAAGTGTTGAAGAGGAGCCTGATGCATGACTGGCCAAGGCTGGCCAGAGGCGGTGACATGGCAATCCAATCTGCAAGCATAGTGTACACACTTGTTGGTTTTAATTTGATTTCCTTATTTTTCTGCCTTTCAGCTGGCAGCGGATGGGGCGAGCGCCAGCCTGCACCGAGAGGGACTGGGCTGCACCCACAAGACCAGGGAGGGGGCAGGTAATGAGTACGTTGACAGAAGTAAACCGCATGCAACTGAGTGCCGTTTGTCTTTTTGCGCTTGTGCGAGGCGAAAGACGAGTCCAACACCGGCCGGAGCAGACCCAGACCTTGGCCCGTGACGAGCGGCCCACACGAGACTGATGGGTGCAGATGCAGCCAGCGTTTCGGGGGAGTATGACTTTGTTTTTTCTTTTGTGCTTTCCCTACCCCTGTCTGTTTGAATAGGGTAACTAGTAGCACGCACGGGCATTTGGGTTGCTGTGACCCTCTAGATACGAATCGGCAAAGTAGACACCCCCTGCCCCCCTCCCTCCCTCTCTCGCTCTCTTTCTCCAACGCGCCCGGCAGTACCTGCATGGCCTGGTGCACTCAGGGTGGAACGTGGCTATACCTTGCCCTTTGTGGAATACCAGGGTATAATGTCTGCCAGACTGGGTCCCAGTGTCGTCGACGGTGTCGAGGACAAGGAGATTCTCCGTGACGCTCTCCGTGACGTCACGTTTTCCTCTTTTTTTTCCCTCTCGGGGCCAAGCCAGCTCTACTCAGGGGGAACTGGCCGGTTGCGCTTAAGTGCGCATCTCCTCTCGCTCTCTCCCTCCCTGCTTCCCTCCCTCCCTCCCTTTTTGTAAGGGGTTAAACATTTCATAACCCGCATCGCTCCAATGCGGGAGGGCCGTATGAGACATGTGCCAGCCCGTGCGTGCCTCTAGTTACCTGATTGAAACTTACATTAGTCAATGTTGAGGGGGGGTGCTAGTGAAATTTTTCCCTTTGCCAAAACCAACACAATATGTCTGCCTTTCAGGATTGCTGGGGCGGTGGATCGGACGAGTGCCTGCACAGAGAGGGACTGGACAGGACCGCGAGACCAGAGGGTAATAATAAAAAACTTTATTTGTAGAGCACCATTCATACAAGAAATGCAGCTCAAAGCACTTTACAACAAAGAAAGAAATTATAAGCATTGAATTCTTCATATAGGAACAGACATAAAAAGAAAACAAAAACATTCATGTGTACATACACGATTAATAAAGGGAGCTTAAAATAGGAGCAAGCTTTAATAGACAGGTAATGAGTACGTCCACAGAAGTGAACCGCATGCAACAGAGTGCCGTTTTTCTTTTAGCAGTGGCACGAGGCGGAGGATGAGTCCAAACGTCGAATACCGGCCGGGGGGGGGGGGAGCCAACCTTCGCCCGTGATGATCGGCCGACACGAGATGGACGGGTGCGGATGCGGCAAGGGCAAAGCGCCCAGCCAGCATTTAAGGAGAGTATGACTTTGTTTTTTTCTTTTGTCCTTTCTTTCCTTCCCTCCACTTTTTCACTGGGTGTGCACACTGGCTATCTGCATGATGCCTCTTTCTTTCTCTCAGCGCCGCGTCATTTTGCAATATTGTTGTTTTACTGTTGTTTTTTTAATCATGAAACGAACTGTTTGTACTGTAATTGTGTGTGTGTACCACTGAACTGCAATTAAACTGTGAACTGAATTCAAGTGGTCCATTTTAAGCATTGGCAGTCTATCGTGCATACAAACTGGAATCATTTGAGACATTCTCAATGACAAGACAATTGTAAAGTTAGGCTGAAACAAAATTGACTTGTTAAATATGCAGTGTCAGATTTTTTATTTTTAACTACACAAAGAAAAGCTGGATGCATTCTAAATTGTTGACAAAAGCCAAGTAGCCAGACACCCATAGATGCAAACGACAAGTGTACAAACGGTCTCTGTTGCGATCAGTAAGTCATCTTTGGCAACCCTGCTTTAAAATGGCCACCGAACTCAGAATCTTGCAGAATGTTGGTACATTTTTCTGTACGAGTAAAAGCTGTTTTAATGTGGTCAGAGCCATTTTTCGTTTTGTTTTAAATCGTCATGCATCATGTGGGCATTCTTGTGAATAAAATCAACAGTGGTGTGTTTGCTTCCTGTTGGTGGTCTTGTAAATAAAGTGAACTTTGGTGTCATCATTCGCGATGTGCCTCAACCGATGGTGCATCTCTTGAATGTGAAACTTCTTGCATGTTTTGTTGCAGGGCTTGGCGTCCCCATTGGCTGTCTGACTACAAAGAAGGCTGCTTGTCCTGTCCAGGTTGCTGCTATAGTCAATTGAATGTATAAACATAGCGTGTAACTTCCAGGACCTTAGCTTTCAATTCAAAGCAGTTGCGTAACTACACGGCCAGCCTCGGTACATGTACTGGGTGGTTACACAGTTCAGAGTGAAATAAAGGCCAGAGTGTTCTTATTCATACCGGCATCCTTATGAAATTGACCATATCAGAAAGGCTAGATGACTTCCGAGTGCTGCCACCGAGTAGCAGCGTATTTGCCTCAACCTGTCTGATGCTGGGTCAATGCGATGCACCTTTCGTTGTTTTGCCCAAAACAACCTAAGAAATAAAGAAGTACTGCTGTTATCTCGCCGGTGTGCATGTGTGTTAAAAGTACAAAACAAACTCATTTGCATGATAGACGTCTAAACCACATGCTAGATATTTGCCTCAACCTGTCTGATGCTCTATTTAACTGTATGTGATAATTTTTAACAATTTTAATCATTTCAATTTTTAAGTACATTACAAATGATAGTACAATTAGACAGCTGGGTCAATGTGACCCGTCTTTTGCGGTTTGTTCTGCCCAAAGCAACCTAACAAATACACATAAGTACTGCCGCTATCTCGTCAATGTGTGTGTCTCTAAAATGTACAAAGCAACTTCATTTGCATAATAAACTTGCAAACCACATGCCCAAAAAATATTAATAGTAAATTACAAAAGGTAAAAAAAAACTTTAAAAAAACTTGTAAAGTCCTAAAAAGTTGTTAATTTACTTACTAGTACAGGTCTGTCTATTTATAGACATCGCTATGTAGCGAATGTCGCAGCGCAGCGTATGCTAGGCGGAAGGGAGCGCGGGCGGCATGGGGGGCGCAGGCGGCGCAGGCAGTATTTGGCGCAAGCAGCAGCAAGGGTGGGGAATCGAACCCTGGGTCTCAGGTGTTCAAGCGCAGCGACGGAGCCACTCGCCAAGCGTGGCGAGCTCGGCAGTGACCCCGCTTTCACTTCGAGTCATTCTTATACGTTCAGTATTGCGCTACGCGCGCGCTGGGTAAGTACAAAAGAGAACTGGCGGCCGCCAGCTGTCATGTCACACTGGCCGACCGGTTCGTGACACGGCCTCATGCCCCGTACATCCCTGGTTCGATCCCAGTGGTGGGAACTTTCTCCGGCCCACTTTTGTGTCTGAATACATGCATATAGGTTGCATGTCGACGCATTTATTTATGTATAAACGCCCAGTGTGGCCCCGCCCGCAAGTGGGCGGGGCGATGCAGCTGGCCCCCCCCCCATCGAAATGGCGCCGCCCCCTGGCTCAGCCCCGGGCCCCGCCCGCAAGTGGGCGGGGCGATGCAGCTGGCCCCGCCCCCATCGAAATGGCCCCGCCCCCTGGCTCCGCCCCTTGCCCTACAAAAAGACAGTAGGGCAGGGGGCGGGGCCTGCCCTAAAAATAAGACAGTAGGGTAGGGGGCGGGGCGAAGCCCCGCCCCCTACCCTACTGTCTTTTTATACAGTATAAATACAGTATAAATATATATATATATATACTGCATATATATATACAGTATATATATATACAGTATATATATACAGTATATATACTGTTTATATACAGTATATATATATTTACTGTATATATATATACAGTATATATATATACAGTATATATATACTGTATATATATAGTATATATATATATACACTGTATATATATACAGTATATACTGTATATATATATACTGTATATATATATATACTGTATATATATATACTGTATATATATATATATATACTGTATATATATATATATATATAGTATATATATAGTATATATATAGTATATATACAGTATATATACTGTATATATATATAGTATATATAGTATATATACAGTATATATACTGTATATATATATATAGTATATACAGTATATACAGTATATATATATATACTATATATATACAGTATATATATACTGTATATATATATACTGTATATACAGTAAATATATATATACTGTATATATACAGTATATATATACTGTTTATATATATATGTATATATAGATATATATGTACTGTATATATATACAGTATATATATATATAAATATATACTGTATATAAAGACAGTAGGGTAGGGGGCGGGGCGACTGTATATATATACAGTATATATATACTGTATATATATATACTGTATATACAGTAAATATATATATACTGTATATATACAGTATATATATACTGTTTATATATATATGTATATATAGATATATATGTACTGTATATATATACAGTATATATATATATAAATATATACTGTATATAAAGACAGTAGGGTAGGGGGCGGGGCTTCGCCCCGCCCCCTACCCTACTGTCTTTCAATACACTTTTAATTGTCTTCAAGCCCCGCCCCCTGCCCTACTGTCTTTTTGTAGGGCAGGGGGCGTGGCTTCCCTGCCCCCTACCCTACTGTCTTTTTGTGGGGCAGGGGGCGGGGCCAGGGGCAGGGCCATTTCGATCGGGGCGGGGCCAGCTGCATCGCCCCGCCCACTTGCGGGCGGGGCCACACTGGGTGTTCATACATAAATAAATGCGTCGACATGCAACCTATATGCATGTATTCAGACGCTCACAAAAGTGGGCCGGAGAAAGTTCCCACCACTGGGATCGAACCAGGGATGTACGGTGCATGAGGCCGTGTCACTAACCGGTCGGCCAGTGCGACACGAAATTTGGCGGCCGCCAGTTCTCTTTTGTACTTACCCAGCGCGCGCGGAGCGCAATACTGAACGTATAAGAATGACTCGAAGTGAAAGCGGGGTCACTGCCGAGCTCGCCACGCTTGGCGAGTGGCTCCGTCGCTGCGCTCGAACACCTGAGATCCAGGGTTCGATTCCCCACCCCTGCTGCCTGCGCCGCCTGCGCCCCCTGCTGCCTGCTCCCCGTGCCGCCTGCGCCCCCCCCCCCCCCCCCCACTGTCTACACCGCGCTGCGAAGCACACAACAATGCGCAGACTATGAAGGAGGTGACGTTTGTCAATACTCCCTCCTTGGAGCAAATATATAATCAATAACTTTTTAAAACTTTAGCAAGTTTTTTTAACTTTTTGAAACTTAATATTCTAGGCTGTTCTAAAACACCATCTGGTATGCTTGATACACATTACAGGTGTAAAAAAAAAAACATATTCCGCCATTTACTTCATATGGTGTACCGGCACAAAAGTTTGCAGTGCTGAGGACATGAGGAGACCTAGAAAGAAGCATTGGGAGCTTAAGATCAGGGGATGCTTTGAGAATAATTGTCAATTTTTGTCTATGTGAAGCCCTTTGAGACTGTTTGTGATTTAGGGCTATACAAATAAACTTGACTTGACATTGCTGATGTATCAATCCCCGAGCGATTAGGCACATGGACGGGCAACCCCCAGCCTCGGGTTCGGATACGGCATTGCTCAAATTGGCAAATCTTAGCAAGCTACAGAAGAGTTTCTGCATCACATGAATATTTTTTAGCATGTGGTTTGGAAGTTTATTATGCAAATGAATTTGCTTGCTTTGTACATTTTAGAGACACGCACATTGGCGAGATAGCGGCAGTACTTATGTGTATTTGTTAGGTTGCTTTGGGCAGAACAAACCGCAAAAGACGGTTCACATTGACCCAGCTGTCTAATTGGGGCGCCTTTCATTTGTAATGTACTTAAAAATTTAAATGATTAAAATCGTTAAAAATTATCGCATACAGTTAAATAGAGCATCAGACAGGTTGAGGCAAATATCTAGCATGTGGTTTAGACGTCGAACATGCAAATGAGTTTGTTTTGTACTTTTAACACACATGCACACTGGCGAGATAACGGCAGTACTTTATTTCTTAGGTTGTTTTGGGCAAAACAACGAAAGGTGCATCGCATTGACCCAGCATCAGACAGGTTTAGGCAAATATGTTGCTACTCGGTGGCAGCACTTGGAATTCATCTAACCTTTCTGATATGGTCAATTTCATAAGGATGCCGGTATGAATAAGAACACTCTGGCCTTTACTTTACTCTGAACTGGGTGGTACCACCCAGTACATGTACCGAGGCTGGCCGTGTGGTTACGCAACTCTGCTTTGAATCGAAAGCTAAGGTCCTGGAAGTTACACGCTATGCTTATAAATTCAATTGACTTTAGCAGCAACCTGGACTGGACAGCAACAGCCTTTTTTCTTTCTTAGTCAGACAGCCAATGAAGATATCAAGCCCTGTAACAAAACATGCAATAAGTTTCACATTCAAGAGATGCACCATCGATTGAGGCCCATCGCCAATGAAGACTGACACCAAAGTTGACTTTATTTACAAGACCACCAACAGGAAGCAAACACACCACTGTTGATTTTATTCACAAGAACGCCCACATGATGCATGACGATTCAAAACAAACCAAAAAATGGCTGACTAGATTCAAATAACAGCTTTTACTCGTACAGAAAAATGTACCAACATTCTGCAAGATACTGAGTTCAGTGGCCATTTTAAAGCAGGGCTGCCAAAGATGACTTACTGATCGCAACAGAGACCGTTTGTACACTTGTCGTTTGCATCTATGGGTGTCTGGCTACTTGGCTTTTGTCAACAATTTAGAATGCATCCAGCTTTTCTTTGTGTAGTTAAAAAAATAAAAAGTTTGACACTGCATGTTTAACAAGTCAATTTTTGTTTCAGCCTAAGTTTACAATTGTCTTGTCAATGAGAATGTCTCAAATGATTCCAGTTTGTATGTACGATAGACTGCCAATGCCAATGTTTAAAATGGACCACTTGAATTCAGTTCAGTTTAATTGCAGTTCAGTGGTACACACACAATTACAGTACAAACAGTTCATTTCATGATTAAAAAAACAACAGTAAAACAATATTGCAAAATGACGCCGCGCTGAGAAAGAAAGGCATCATGCAGATAGCCAGTGTGCACACCCAGTGAAAAAGTGGAGAGAGGGAGGGAAAGAAAGAAAGGACAAAAGAAAAAAACAGTCATACTCTCCTTAAATGCTGGCTGGGCGCTTTGCCCTCGCCGCATCCGCACCTGTTCGTCTCGTGTCGGCCGCTCATCACGGGCGAAGGTCAGCCCCTCCCCGCCCGGCCGATATTCGACGTTTGGACTCATCCTCCGCCTCGTGCCACTGCAAAAAGAAAAACGCCACTCTGTTGCATGCGGTTCACTTCTGTGGACGTACTCATTACCTGTCTATTAAAGCTTGCTCCCATTTTAAGCTCCCTTTATTAATTGCGTATGCATACATGAATGTTTTTGTTTTCTTTTTATGTCGGTTCCTATATGAAGAATTCAATGCTTATAATTTCTTTCTTTGTTGTAAAGTGCTTTGAGCTGCATTTCTTGTATGAAAGGTGCTCTACAAATAAAGTTTTTTATTATTACCCTCTGGTCTCGCGGTCCTGTCCAGTCCCTCTCTGTGCAGGCACTCGTCCGATCCACTGCCCCAGCAATCCTGAAAGGCAGACAGACACATTGTGGTGGTTTTGGCAAGGGGAAAAATTCCACTAGCACCCCCACCCAACCTTGACTAAGGTAAGTTTGAATCAGGTAACTAGCGGCACGCACAGGCTGGCGCATGTCTCATACGGCCCTCCCGCATTGGAGCGATCCGGGTTATGAAATGTTTAACCCCTTACAAAGAGGGAGGGAGGGAAAGAGCGAGAGGAGATGAGAAGAGGCTTTGGTGCGCACTTAAGCGCAACCGGCCAGTTCCCCCTGAGTAGAGCTGGCTTGGCCCCGAGAGGAAAAAAAATAGGAAAACGTGACGTCACTGAGAGCGTCACGGAGAATCTCCTCGTCCTCGACACCGTCGACGACACTGGGACCCAGTCTGGCAGACATTATACCCTGGTATTCCACAAAGGGCAAGGTATAGCCACGTTCCACCCTGAGTGCACCAGGCCATGCAGGTACTGCCGGGCGCATTGGAGAAAGAGAGCGAGAGAGAGAGAGAGAGAGAGGGGGGGGGGAGGAAGGGGGTGTCTACTTTGCCGATTCGTATCTAGAGGGTCACAGCAACCCAAATGCCCGTGCGTGCTACTAGTTACCCTATTCAAACAGACAGGGGTAGGGAAAGCACAAAAGAAAAAACAAAGTCATACTCCCCCGAAACGCTGGCTGCATCTGCACCCATCAGTCTCGTGTGGGCCGCTCGTCACGGGCCAAGGTCTGGGTCTGCTCCGGCCGGTGTTGGACTCGTCTTTCGCCTCGCACAAGCGCAAAAAGACAAACGGCACTCAGTTGCATGCGGTTTACTTCTGTCAACGTACTCATTACCTGCCCCCTCCCTGGTCTTGTGGGTGCAGCCCAGTCCCTCTCGGTGCAGGCTGGCGCTCGCTCCATCCGCTGCCAGCTGAAAGGCAGAAAAATAAGGAAATCAAATTAAAACCAACAAGTGTGTACACTATGCTTGCAGATTGGATTGCCATGTCACCGCCTCTGGCCAGCCTTGGCCAGTCATGCATCAGGCTCCTCTTCAACACTTAGCGACTCCTTTCTTTGGGTGATTCCTTCCTTTGCAACCCGCTCACCAATCGCGGGTCTGGTGGCCTCCGTCCACCGGCTCTTTGTTTCATACATCGTCTCTTCCACCTTGCAAGACAAGCACAAAAGTCTCGCTGCGCCGTCGCTTGCGCTTGCCGTCGCTTGCGCTTGCCGTCGCTTGCGCTTGCCGTCGCTTGCGCTTGCCGTCGCTTGCGCTTGCCGTCGCTTGCGCTTGCCGTCGCTTGCGCTTGCCGTCGCTTGCGCTTGCCGTCGCTTGCGCTTGCCGTCGCTTGCGCAGTCGCTTGCGCTTGCCGTCGCTTGCGCGGTCGCTTGCGCTTGCCGTCGCTTGCGCGGTCGCTTGCGCGGTCGCTTGCGCTTGCCGTCGCTTGCGCAGTCGCTTGCGCTTGCCGTCGCTGCGCGGTCGCTTGCGCTTGCAGTCGCTTGCGCTTGCCGTCGCTGCGCGGTCGCTTGCGCTTGCCGTCGCTGCGCGTTTGGCACTCAATGAGGGCTGCACAACATTTTGGAAAACCAATGATATGGCAGTATTGGGCCAGACCACTGCATTGAGGCAAGTTGTGCAAAATTCTTGGATGGAGGTTAACTATTTGATCGCAATGAGATCGGTTAGATGAGTTAACTTTAACTTACATCAATGACTTATCGTCTTAACTCATTACAAATACTTAGGCAAGAAAACATGTTTCATTTGAGACATGAAAAAACTAATCTTTGCTGTCTTAAAGTGCATGTCAATAACCTAGACCACCATATGGCAGTTTTCCAATACATGTGCAGCCCTACACACATGTCACCATTGGTGTCCAAATGGCAGCCTCGGGGCAACTTGATCAACACACCACATGAATGAACGCAACACTGCTTTGTAGCACAAAATGTCAATGGCAACATTTTGTGGTTGATTGATTGAAGTAATTGGTGTCAAAGAATTCTGAATTTGTTTCAGTATGCAGCCCTCAAGCATACATTGGGACACCGCTGGTGTTATTTAAAAAAAAAAAAAAAAAAATTTAAAAATCCATTTCACACGTTGAAGCTGCGCAGGTCGACGCCTCCAGGGAAGCGGGTCTCCCTCAGAAGTCGGCGACTTCAGAGCGATGCCACAGCGCTCCGTTCACCTCTGATCAGATCGTGTCACATCCCGGTCGCCATCTGCAGAAACAGAAACAAATGTTAGAAACTCAAAGAGCACCCCAAGTTGTCGGTCACTTGCTTACTTGAGCACAGCGGCTAGCTACTATTGGTGAGCGTCGCCCGGTCGGATCGGGCCGTGCGCCCCCCCCCTTTTGCGTCCGGCCTGCAAATGGCAGAACACGCAATGAGTTGGGCGCTGCTCGCATCATTACGTCTTCCTCGTGGACCGGCTCGCCCAAACACCGCCCCCTACACCTAGAGAACAAAGGACACACAGCTTAGATCAAGCACGACAGTGGTAGGTTAGAAGAAGACAAAATGTTACCGTCCAATGCTGTCCTACACCTAGGGGAGAACAAAGACCGCAAGTACCACAGTGGTGGTAGGTTAGGGTTAGATCAAGTGCAACAGTGGCAGGTTAGAAAAAGACAAAATGGTACAAGTCAAATTGCAAAATTGGACATTCGGGATCGGCTCGCTCCAGCGCCGCCCTACACCGATGGGGGAGAACAAAGAACGCAGCGAGCACGACAGTGGCAGGTTAGAAAAAGACACAAAATGGTACAAGTCATATGGCAAGCTTGGACATTGGGCTCCGCGTCAAAGTTCAGTTTTGTCTCCATCCAAGTCACCACGTCCTCCCCCAAGTGAGCCGTTAATTGCAACCAAGCACAAGACACCGCTGGATCCAGATAAGCCACAACCTCTTAAGCAAGACCAACCGTCAGACCCCCAAACACTGTCCACACCTGCAACCTTTCCGTCGTGCACCCATAACCAAAGGCAACCACACTGCCCCCTCCTGGGCACATGATCCGCACACGTCGACTTTTGCAGCGTGCTGCTTGATTCTTGACTTGATATAGCATTCATCCTTTGGATAGGCCATTGCTCCTCTGGATAGGCCATTGCTCCTCTGGATAGGCCATTGCTCCTCTGGATAGGCCATTGCTCCTCTGGATAGGCCATTGCTCCTCTGGATAGGCCATTGCTCCTCTGGATAGGCCATTGCTCCTCTGGATAGGCCATTGCTCCTCTGGATAGGCCATTGCTCCTCTGGATAGGCCATTGCTCCTCTGGATAGGCCATTGCTCCTCTGGATAGGCCATTGCTCCTCTGGATAGGCCATTGCTCCTCTGGATAGGCCATTGCTCCTCTGGATAGGCCATTGCTCCTCTGGATAGGCCATTGCTCCGCTGGATAGGCCATTGCTCCGCTGGATAGGCCATTGCTCCTCTGGATAGGCCATTGCTCCTCTGGATAGGCCATTGCTCCTCTGGATAGGCCATTGCTCCTCTGGATAGGCCATTGCGCCTCTGGATAGGCCATTGCTCCTCTGGATAGGCCATTGCGCCTCTGGATAGGCCATTGCGCCTCTGGATAGGCCATTGCGCCTCTGGATAGGCCATTGCGCCTCTGGATAGGCCATTGCGCCTCTGGATAGGCCATTGCGCCTCTGGATAGGCCATTGCGCCTTTTCATGTGGAATTACTTATCCCATTCGGCTCCTCTTGCAGCCTACAAAAACACAGACAGACATCAATTGTGTGAGGACTACTCTTCCTCAGTGTCCTCAACATCACTGAAAGGGCTCCTTCAAGAGCCTCCTGCTTGCTTTTTATAAAAGGATGCTGGCTGGGCGGCCTCTTTTAGTGCTACAAAAGACAAGCAAATTATTGCAACAAAAATAGACATTGAGTAGAGTGCCAATGGCATGATTTTTTTTACCAACAATTATACATACTAGGAGTTTTACATTTGAGAGAAAATATTATATTGTAGTAAGTTGCGATCATTTATCAAAATTATACTTAATATTTTAATTTTATACATTCTAAGTAGAGTTTTACATTTGAAAAAATATATAATCATTACATTGTGGTAAATTACAAGAATTATTAAAGACTATAATTCGTTTTTTAATTTCATCATCTACAACTCACCTCACATTGGACAGATGATCCAGGTTGGCGGCGTCCAAAACGGGAGCAAATAACCCGCGCAAATGTTTGTTGCGTAACAGAACGAGCGGGCGGGCGCCATCTTTGAATGGATTTGGTCCGATTTGGACATGACGTAACATATACGTTGGATTCACCGGTTTGCATGACACGGAAGTGGCACACGGATAATATAAAATAATAAAAAATGGTTTAGTTGACTAGAGTCAAACTAACATTTCCTAAAGTCAGACAAACACGCGCTTATCGGCGGCGTCATTTACGAACCTTCTACAGACAGACGAATGAAAAAATGCTGGCCAGCATTAAAAAAACCCACCGCTAAAGACATTCAAAATACCACCAAAACGCGCAACGACGCGACATGAAGTGGATTGTGGCGTGCCGTGCCGTGCCGAAACCTCAAGCACTCCCTAGACAGCGAAAATCCTGCAAGAAATAATAAATGGCATCGTAAGAAACTGCAAACATTTGCTCACGGGCTAAATGGGCTGCGGCCTACGATTTACCTCCAGGCCCACCGTCGCGGTGGACGTGACGTGGCCGAGTCACGAGAGTACGACAAGCCTGCGACAAACAAAACAAAACAAACAAAAAAAAGGCTTGTGAGAAAAGGCAACAGAGCGTGCCAATCGTGCAACAAACACGGCGTCTGTCGTGAAAAACGGCAGGAGACGACAAACATTTGCTAGCATGCTCGCTTACC
Organism: Syngnathus floridae; assembly: GCF_059516105.1. Classification (NCBI taxonomy): domain Eukaryota; kingdom Metazoa; phylum Chordata; class Actinopteri; order Syngnathiformes; family Syngnathidae; genus Syngnathus; species Syngnathus floridae. The sequence continues at coordinate 8,362,806 of NC_142425.1, forward strand.
TGAGAAACCGTCCGCCGCCGCCGCCACGCGCTCGGCGGCACCTGCATATGATAACTCCCCTTGAGCGAGCACACCTGTCTTCAATTGACCTAAAGCCCTGACGTCACGTCCGTCGATTAAAATCTTCTTCTCCCGATCGTCCAACGGCGCTCGGTACACTGACGCCACCAGGTGGTCGCCTGTCATGGTGACTACTGTGGAAAGGGTTGCTTCGGACTATCCGTTGAAACTTTGAACACCCAACATGTTTGGATGGAGGATACCCTATCAATATGACCAAATCTCCTTTTGTTTCCGAGCAGGCTCTGGTCGAGTGGTTAACGCCATTGCCATCAATCAAATGAAAATATTTGTATCGATAGTTCATCCTAAAATGAATTGTTCTTGCAAAAATTCTGCGGCCGTTGCAGTACTCCCGTGGACTCATTTTCAATTCAGTTGTTAAGAAACACCACACCGTTGCACAGAGACAATTCTTGAGTCATGATATTTCCCTAATAAAGTGGCCTGTTATTAGGTACACTTGAAAATGGCGGTGTACCTACTGGAGTGTCCGTGTGATTCCCTCGTTAAGCGCACCTGCGTGAAAAGTTTTCGCTCCTGCAGAACTTCAAATGGCCAAAATCTTTTAACGCAGGTGCGCTTAACGAGGGAATCACACGGACACTCCATTAGGTATACCGCCATTTTCAAGTGTAAATTGCTATCACTTTTAGGGAAATATCATGGTCAAAAGTCAAAGGTGTTAAGCTCTCAATCTTGGAAAATATGTTGGAATGATTTTGGTCATTTTCAAGTTCTGCAGGAGCTAAAATCATTCCAACATATTTTCATTGATGTTTTAATTTTGTATTTGTTGGATTGTAGTTGATGGTGTTACTATACCGAATGTGTTTGAATAAAAGATTGAAAAAATAATCCCTTATGCCGATATGTGTTATTTTGGGGGACACCAAGTCATATAACAACGTTAAACATACATAGTCACATAAAGCAGTTAACCAAACGTTCGATTGGTTCAATTTGGTACCACCTGAATATGAACTGCGTAGACAAACGAAAGGCACAGCGTTCAATTTGGGCAGGCGGCCATTATCATTGTATATTGCTTTTAGACAAAGAGAGGAAGCTCCGCTTTCGCAGAGCATCAAAAAATTGAGATAGACTCTTGTTGTTCCTCCCCACGGAAATCTTTAGTAAAAGGCGAAAGATTTATACGATCTGAAGAGAAACAAGAGTGAACTGACTAAAAGCCTCGACACGGGCCACCCTATTGCTGGCCTCACCAAGTTAGCAGGCGGTGTCACACTCATGTTGTAACAACATTATTTTTTTTTTTAAATAAAAATAATACACTTTGACATATTGGCTATATTTAGGTTGACCTAACGCCTAACCAAGACGGATAGTTCAAATCAGTATTTAGTGTTTAGAAATGTAGTTCGTCGTCGTAAACGATGTCAGCGCAAAGGATTGTGGGTACACGATGACGTTGGTACTTTTTTTTTTTTTTTTTTTATGACAGCGTCGCCTGTCGATTGGGCGACTATTTTTTTAGTGTGAGTACTGCAAGTAAAATCAATTGTGTGTCTGGGTCCACGTACCTTTTGGCCATTAGTTTTTCTTTATAGTGTCGGTAAATTGAGAACGGGAAATGATGCGTGGGGGTATTCCAGAAAGCAGGTTATGCGAAAGTTATATCAAGGTCTATTATTTTTATTTTTACAAAAAGATACGTTCGTATCATGCAACAAGTCGGGAACGTAGCTATTTTATTTTTCACTTACTAATTAGTTTAATGAAGTCCGGCAAGTACATGCACAGTCAATGCTCCAAAACGCTCAGTGTGTCCCGTCGCTGCAAATTTTGGCTTCGTCTAAGCACACTTCCGCCACAACTTCGTATCACACAGGATAATCAGGGGAGAGCGCGGACGCAGTCCCCCACTACCAGAAATTGTGCAGTCGAGATTCCCACATTTGGGGAATTCGCAGAGGTCAGCACAACCGGAGTGCAATGGCTGAGCCTCACCCTGGGTGAACCACCTTCTTGATCATGGTACCTCCCCTGCCAGGTAAGTATGAGTTGTACAAGTCGCCGGGCCTAGGTCTTTACCGCGCGCACCATCTTCAGTCAGAGGCTAATTTGCTACAATTGTGTGAGCACACATATTCAGTGGATGAGACAGCATTCGTAGAACTATAGTACCTTTAGTCATTACGAAACCAAAGCATTATGAATTACGTAAAAAATAGATTAAAAAACATTACCATCATACTTTGCTTCTGTTTCTACTGCCTTTGTTCACCTCCTTTTTATTAGAGTCGTCATCTAGTGGTGATGGCAGCAACCATAATAAATGAAGTAAAAACATGCATTGCCTCTTTTCACCTGAGAACCGTAAAACGGTATGAATTTGTTTTTTTGAAAATCTCCAACATTACCGCAGAAAAAAACATATATTTCTTTTTCTGAACAAGTTTTGAAAATGACATTTTCTTAAAAATTTGAGAATAAGAATTGTACTAAAAATCCCTGGAACAATGATAGGAAAATCTCAAGCAAAGAAACGCATTTTAATTATATTTTAGATCAATTACGTAAAGTCTTGCTGCCGCTCAAGTCGAGCCGTCATGAACTTAATTCAAACCCCAACAAGACATGTCTGAACTGTTCTATCCCGTTAGAACGAAACTAACGGACTGCAACGGCGAGTTGAGGAGATTTGCTCTTGATTTGACCAGTAGAAGGGGATGCACCGTTCCTGGAGGTACTGCAATACCAGGTCGATGCGTGGAGTGGACGGAGCAAGCCCCTATTCCACCTCCCTGTTCCAAAAATCAATTTAATATATGGTCCCCGGATAGGGGACGTATCAGATATTAAACTGATAAGAACAGATACTACACTTGATCTTAGCCAAAAGGCCGAGAAGCGATAACCTGTCATGGGTCTGAGGCAACCACTTCAATAAAGAGACTACCAATTCAAGTTACGGTTTAGATATTTCGACTCATGCTAATGGGTACCGACCACCCAAACAACAACTATTAACAGTTTGGAATGATAATGCGTCACTCTGCTGTTTTCAACCTGTGCATCGAACAAATGGTTGCAGAGTTTCGTGTGTTAGCGTAGGTTTAGTGTCACGTGGTTCACGTTGACCCAATAAAATAACGATCAACTGTGCTCCTGATGGGAATAGTTTACCAGTAATGGATCAATACGTTCGTATCATGTAACGAGTCGGTAACGTAGTTATTACATTTTATTTTGCACTTACTAATTTGTTTAATGAAGTTAGACAAGTAAATGCACATTTACAGAAAACATTTAATGCTTCAAAGCGCTCAGTGCGTCCCGTCGCTGTATATTTATGCTTCGTGAAAGCGCCCATCTGTTATGCTGTTGTATTACACAGGAAAACCAGGGGAGAGCGCGGACGCAGTCCCCCACTATCAGAAATTGTGCAGTCGAGATTCCCACATTTGGGGAATTCGCAGGGGTCAGCACAGCCGGAGTGCAATGGCTGAGCCTCACCCTGGGTGAACCACCTTCTTGATCATGGTATCTCCCCTGCCAGGTAAGTATGAGTTGTACAAGTCGCCGGGGCCGAAGTCTTTACCGCGCATACCATCTTCAGTCAGAAGCTAATTTGCTACAAATGTGTGAGCACACATATTCACTGGATGAGACAGCATTCATAGAACTGTTAACAAAGTACCTTTAGTCATTACAAAACCAAAGCATTATTAATTACGTAAAAAATAGATTAAAAAACATTACCATCATACTTTGCTTCTGTTTCTACTGCCTCCACGCCTTTGTTCACCTCCTTTTTCTTAGAGTCGCCAACTAGTGGTGATGGCAGCAACCATAATAAATGAAGTAAAAACATGCCCATCATGCGTTGCCTCTTTTCACCTGATAACCTTAAAACGGTATGAATTTGTATTTATTGAAAATCTCCAACATTACCGCAGAAAAACGTATGTATTTCTTTTTCTGAACAAGTTTTGAAAATGACATTTTCTTAAAAATTTGAGAATAAGAATTGTACTAAAAATTCCTGGAACAATGATAGGAAAATCTCAAGCAAAGAAACGCATTTTAATTACATTTTACAAGGGCTACGTAAATTCTTGCTGCCGCTCAAGTCGAGCCGTCATGAACTTAAATCAAACCCCAACAAGCCATGTCTGAACTGTTTTATCCCGTTAGAATGAAACTAACAGGCTGCAAGGACTATGTGGGGATTTTTAGTCTTGATTTGACCAGTAGAAGGGGGTGCACCGTTCCTGGAGTTACTGCAATACCAGGTCGATGCGTGGAGTGGACGGAGCAAGCCCCTAATCCATCTCCCTGTTCCAAAAACCAATTTAATATATGGTCCCCGGATAGGAGACGTATCAGATATTAAACTGATAAGAACAGATACTACACTTGATCTTAGCCAAAAGGCCGAGAAGCGATAACCAGTGATGCGTCAGAGGCAACCACTTCAATAAAGAGACTACCAATTCAAGTTACGGTTTTAATATATCGACTCATGCTAATGCCACGTACCGACCACCCAAACAACAACTATTAACAGTTTGGAATGATAAAAAAGTCAAAGTCAGCTTTATTGTCATTTTCTCCACATGCCAAAGACACACAAAGAAACCGAAATTTCGTACCCCCCTATCCCACGGTGACAAGACATGGCCCACAACAGACAAACAAGTAAACAAGTATAACAACAGCGTGCTGAAAAAATAATGAATAAAAAAAAATATAAATAAATAAATAAATAAATAAATAAATAAATAAATAAATAAATAAATAAATAAATAAGAGGAGCAAAAAAAGGAGCAAGTGCACGTACAGCAGACATTCCAGAAAATAGCGCAACAGTGCCGCACGCTACGCAGAAGGGGGTAGCGAGTTCAGGGTCCTAACAGCCTGGAGAAAGAAGCTGTTGGCGAGTCTGGTGGTGCGGGAGTGCAGGCTCCTGTACCTCTTCCCAGAGGGCAGAAGGTCAAACAAAGAGTGAGCCGGGTGACTCACATCTCTCGCAATCGAGGTTGCCTTGCGGGCGAGATGGGAGGTGTAAATGTCCTTCAGGGAGGGGAGCGAAGCACCAATAATCTTACCAGCCGTATTCACTGTGCACTGCAGGGCCTTCAAGTTCTGTTCAGTGCAGTTACCACCCCAGACAGCGATGCAACTGGTGAGGACGCTCTCAACGGTGCCACGTCACTGTGCTGTTTTCAACCTGTGCATCGAACTAATGGTTGCAGATTTTCGTGTGTTCGCGTAGGTTTAGTGTCACGTGGTTCACGTTGACACAATAGAATAACGATCAACTGTGCTCCTGATAGGAATACCTTACCAGTAATGCATCACCACGTTCGTATCATGTAACGGGTCGGAAACGTAGTTATTACATTTTGCTTTGCACTTACTAATTTGTTTAATGAAGTTCGGCAAATAAATGCATAGTTGCAGCAAACAGTTAATTCTCCAAAGCGCCCAAAGTGTCCCGACAATGTAAATTTCAGCACCGTGTAGGTCTCCTTCTGCAGCTCAATCATTTCATTTCAACAGGATGATCAGGGGAGAGCGCGAACGCAGTCCCCCACTACCAGAAATTATGCAGTCGAGATTCCCACATTTGGGGAATTCGCAGGGGTCAGCACAACCGGAGTGCAATGGCTGAGCCTCACCCTGGGTGAACCACCTTCTTGATCATAGTATCTCCCCTGCCAGGTAAGTATGAGTTGTACACGTCGCCGGGGCCGAAGTCTTTACGGCGCACACCATCTTCAGTCAGAGGCTAATTTGCTACAAAAGTGTGAGCACACATACTCAGTGGATGAGACAGCATTCGTCAAACCGTTAACTTAGTACCTTTAGCCATTGACCAAATCAATGTAAATAAGAACAACAACAACAACAAAAAAAAACATACATCTGTAATTCCCAACATGCATTGGTTCTTTTCCTGCGCATCACGTGATTCTTGTTTCTTTTTGTGGTCAGTCGCGGAAATCAGTGCTGCTGCCATCTAGCGGTGCAACGGCATATACACTTTAACAAAATAGGTTTAGAAAGGCCAATCCAGGAAAATCCACATTTGCAATGCAGGATCATACACTAAAGTGCAAAGGCAAAAATTTAATAAAATACATTTTTTGAAATATTACTTCCTTCCCCACCCCACCCTCTTCCCCTCTAAGTGACCTGTTAGGCCCTAACAGAGGGAAATTAATTACTAAGAATCAAAAAGTTGCCCTCGTGTGGCACGGAAGCTAACTGCAAGTATAACCAGCATTTAAAAGATGGTTAATTCGTCTTTTTAGTACAGTATAATGTGTCGATGTTGAAGTTGTAAAAAATTAAGCCATGTAAATTATAGTTACGAGGTATAAGTACTTCAAAAAACATGACAGGTTGCTGCCATTGTTATTTGAATTCAACAACACGGTTAAAATCACGTCAGGAGAAACATTAGGAGCACATCATTACACATGGCTTACGTTTTGTTTTAACCAAGTTTAAAGTACTACTCTGATCATGGTCCCTCCCTCAATGCTCCACGAGGAAGCAAAGAACGTTGACCAATAGCGGAGAATCTATAATATCATCATTGTCCGCAAGCGTCACGCTCAGAAAAGAACATCAATTCTCGTCATCGTAGTAAGCCAGACCGTAAATTTAGAAAAGCATTCCGCAAGTTAAGACCTTTAGAAATGATCCCTGAGAGTATAGTCTTGACTCCGTCACGGGCGGCGGCGGGAAGTCATCTTTCTGCGAGAGTACCATTTTTACCCAGAGGGCAACCTCTGTCCAAATTCACTACACCACGACTAGTAAAGGACTGTTAGATAAGATTGAGCAACGACGTCATTGAAAAATAACATCATGAGGCTTTTAAAAATGCCTATAATAGCCAAACAATCAACTTTATATTGTAGACACGTTTCCGTTCATCCACCGGCCGTGAGCACTGATGACGAATACTTAGTATTGTCCATCGATCCATTTTCTGTACCGCTTGTTCCCACGGGGGGTCGTGGGCGTGCTGGAGCCAATCCCAGCAGTCATCGGGCAGTAGGTGGGGGACACCTTGAAACGTTTGCCAGCCAATCGCAGGGCACACGGAGACGAAAAACCGTCCGCCCTCGCACCTACGGGCAATTTGGAGCGCCCAATGGGCCGATCGCATATGTTTTGGGGAAATGGAAGGAAACAAGAGTGGAGAACGTGCACAATGCAAACGAACAGGTCCGGGAAGGGAGTTGGAACCGAACTCTATGAGCAGCTGAGCAAGCGTGGACTCAGAACGACACGTTTTAAGTGTAAATATTTCCATAGAGTCGCCATCTAAAGGTGCATTCTAGATTTGGCTGAAACGCAGTTGATAATCATTACTTCGTTACCATTCACATATTGATCAGGGGAGAGCGCGAACGCAGTCCCCCACTACCAGAAATTATGCAGTCGAGATTCCCACATTTGGGGAATTCGCAGGGGTCAGCACATCCGGAGTGCAATGGCTGAGCCTCACCCTGGGCGAACCAGCTTCTTGATCGTGGTATCGCCCCTGCCAGGTAAGTATGAGTTGTACAAGTCGCCGGGGCCGAGGTCTTTACAGCGCGCACCATCTTCAGTCAGAGGCTAATTTGCTACAAATGTGTGAGCACACATATTCAGTGGATGAGACAGCATTCGTAGAACTATAGTACCTTTAGTCATTACGAAACCAAAGCATTATTAATTACGTAAAAAAAGTAGATTAAAAAACATTACCATCATACTTTGCTTCTGTTTCTACTGCCTCCACGCCTTTGTTCACCTCCTTTTTCTTAGAGACGCCATCTAGTGGTGATGGCAGCAACCATAATAAATGAAGTAAAAACATGCCCATCATGCATTGCCTCTTTTCACCTGAGAACCCTAAAACGGTATGAATTTGTATTTATTGAAAATCTCCAACATTACCGCAGAAAAAATATATATTTCTTTTTCCGAACAAGTTTTGAAAATGACATTTTCTTAAAAATTTGAGAATAAGAATTGTACTAAAAATTCCTGGTACAATGATAGGAAAATCTCAAGCAAAGAAACGCATTTTAATTATATTTTAGAACGGTTACGTAAATTCTTGCTGCCGCTCAAGTCGAGCCGTCATGGACTTAAATCAAACACCAGCAAGACATGACAAAAACTGCTTTCGGGTCTAACTACTCTTGATTTGACCGGTAGAGTGGGGTGCACCGTTCCTGGAGGTACTGCAATACCAGGTCGATGCGTGGAGTGGACGGAGCAAGCCCCTATTCCATCTCCCTGTTCCAAAAATCAATTTAATATATGGTCCCCGGATAAGGGACGTATCAGATATTAAACTGATAAGAACAGATACTACACTTGATCTTAGCCAAAAGGCCGAGAAGCGATAACCAATGATGCGTCTGAGGCAACCACTTCAATAAAAAGACTACCAATTCAAGTTACGGTTTAGATATTTCGACTCATGCTAATGGGTACCGACCACCCAAACAACAACTATTAACAGTTTGGAATGATAATGCGTCACTGTGCTGCTTTCAACCTGTGCATTGAACAAATGGTTGCAGATTTTCGTGTGTTCGCGTAGGTTTAGTGTCACGAGGTTCACGTTGACCCAATAGAATAACGATGAACTGAGCTCCTGATGGGAATAGCTTACCAGTAATGCATCAATACGTTCGTATCATGTAACGGGTCGGGAACGTAGTTATTACATTTTATTTTGCACTTACTAATTTGTTTAATGAAGTTCGGCAATAATGCATAGTTGCAGCAAACAGTTAATTCTCCAAAGCGCCCAAAGTGTCCCGTCAACGTAAATTTCAGCACCGTGTAGCTATCCTTCTGCAGCTCAATCGTTTCATTTCAACAGGAAGATCAGGGGAGAGCGCGAACGCAGTCCCCCACTACCAGAAATTATGCAGTCGAGATTCCCACATTTGGGGAATTCGCAGGGGTCAGCACAACCGGAGTGCAATGGCTGAGCCTCACCCTGGGTGAACCACCTTCTTGATCATGGTATCTCCCCTGCCAGGTAAGTATGAGTTGTACAAGTCGCCGGGCCTAGGTCTTTACCGCGCGCACCATCTTCAGTCAGAGGCTAATTTGCTACAAATGTGTGAGCACACATATTCAGTGGATGAGACAGCATTCGTAGAACTATAGTACCTTTAGTCATTACGAAACCAAAGCATTATTAATTACGTAAAAAAAATAGATTAAAAAACAATACCGTCATGCTTTGCTTCTTTTTCTACTGCCTCCACGCCTTTGTTCACCTCCTTTTTCTTAGAGTCGCCATCTAGTGGTGATGGCAGCAACCATAATAAATGAAGTAAAAACATGCCCATCATGCATTGCCTCTTTCCACCTGAGAACCCTGAAACGGTATGAATTTGTATTTATTGAAAATCTCCAACATTACCGCAGAAAAATATATATATTTCTTTTTCTGAACAAGTTTTGAAAATGACATTTTCTTAAAAAATTGAGAATAAGACTTGTATTGAAAATTCCTGGAACAATGATAGGAAAATCTCAAGCAAAGAAACGCATTTTAATTATATTTTACAAGCGCTACGTAAATTCATGCTGCCGCTCAAGCCGTCATGAGCTTAAATCAAACCCCAACAAGACATGTCTGAACTGTTTGATCCCGTTAAAACGAAACTCACGGATAGCAACGACTATGTGAGAAGTTTTTGCTCTTGATTTGACAGGCAGAGGGGGGTGCACCGTTCCTGGAGGTACTGCAATACCAGGTCGATGCGTGGAGTGGACGGAGCAAGCCCCTATTCCATCTCCCTGTTCCAAAAATCAATTTAATATATGGTCCCCGGATAGGGGACGTATCAGATATTAAACTGATAAGAACAGATACTACACTTGATCTTAGCCAAAAGGCCGAGAAGCGATAACCTGTCATGGGTCTGAGGCAACCACTTCAATAAAGAGACTACCAACTCAAGTTACGGTTTAAATATATCGACTCGTGCTAATGCCACGTACCGACCACCCAAACAACAACTATTAACAGTTTGGAATGATAATGCGTCACTGTGCTGTTTTCAACCTGTGCATCGAACAAATGGTTGCAGAGTTTCGTGTGTTCGCGTAGGTTTAGTGTCACGTGGTTCACGTTGACCCAATAGAATAACGATGAACTGTGCTCTGATGGGAATAGCTTTTAATGACCAACAAAACGAATTAGTCATTCGCCAAAAACAATCCGATGTTTGGATATATTTCGGGACCAAAAGCACAATAGCTGTTTGATGAACATTTTGACGAAAAAAAAAAACACGCCGCAAAAAAACACGCGGCCCACTTCGCCAAACTACTTCCTATTTCTTGCTGTGGCAAATTACATTAACCCTCGAACCCCACCATCGCAGTGGAGGTGAATTGCACTCCAATCCATGCCAGCATTTATTAACACTCATTTGAGAAATTACGATCGTATTTTGTTTCCCGATTTGTGTTGAATAAAAATATTAAATTACAAATTTGAAAATAAAACACGGAAATCGGACCATCTCCCGTTCTCTCATACCAAAAGTACACGGAGCAAGACATACAACTGTTTTGACGTTCAATACGCACACTCAAAATAGTCGCCCAATCGATAGGTGACGCTGTTTGAAATAACGAGCGCCAACGTCGTGAATCAGGTACCCATAATCCTGTGCGCCAACAATGTTTATAGGGAAAAAAACACATCAATGAACACAAAATACTCGTTTAAACTGTCTATTTAGATTGAGTCCTTCGAAGTATAGTAAATCTATGAACGTCTATTGTTTGTATTAGAAGGAACGGTTGCTGTAATTTGAACGTGAGACCGCGCGTTAATTTGGTGAGACCAGCAATGGGGTGGCCCGTTTTGACCTGAATTGGCAGTTCACTCTTGTTTCTCTTCAGATCGTATAAATCTTTCGCCTTTTACTAAAGATTTCCGTGGGGAGGAACAACAAGAGTATATCTCAATTTTTTGATGCTCTGCGACTGCGGAGCTTCCTAATACTGTGAAAAGTCAACCATCAATTGCTCCCCTACCTACAATGAGCAGATAGATCTTACGTTGTGTAGTAACATTTTAAATGAAGTTGACCAGTACACACATGTTAATTTTTTCTTTTCGAGAAATATTAACCTAATAGAAATAAACAGCAATTGGAGTAATTCTTTAGAATGACAGACATGTCAATTATGCTTTGAGGAGAGGAAAAAAAATGTTTTGGGGATACAACCATCGGATGTATTCTTTAGAAAGACAGCCGAGAAAAAGGCATTGGTTCTAAGATCCTTCTTTTAACTGAGAGGATACAAGAAACTTTTAGCCATTGAATGATCCATCAAACTTGATAATGCATCACTTACTAAGCATCAGAAGGTTGTCTTCAAGTGGCACAGAAACGAACAGCAAGTATTATGAGCCGCGTTTAAGGTTATTAATTCGTGTAGTTTGCACAGTATATGTTAACGTAGGTTGTAAATATTAAACTTTTCTTGTCACAGAAGACACTTGACGCTGTTACCGTCTAACAATGACTTAACGACGCGACTTAAACAATGCTCTAAATACTTAAATGGTATAACGCAAGTTGTTTTAACATCTTTAAAAGCACTACTCTGATCATGTTCCTTCCCTCAATACTCCACAAGGAAGTAAAGAACGTTCATCAAAGGTGAAGGACATATGATAAATCATTATCCTACGCCAGCTTCACGCTCAGGAAGGAACATCAAGTCTCGTCATCGTAGTTAGCGAGACCGTCACTTTAGAAAAGCATTTCTCAAGTTAAGAACTATAGAAATGATCCCTGAAAGTATAGTCTTAACTCAACCATGGGCCGCGGCGGGAAGTCATCTGCGAGGGTACCATTTGTACCCAGAGGGCAACCTAGCGTGTACTTTTGTCCAAATGCACTACACTACGACAAGTAAAAAGACAAATTATAGAAAAATTCAAGACTGGTTAAGACGACTTAAAATAGTTTAGATGTAGATAAGTTTACCAGTTTTCTAGTCCCAGCATGCTTTGCGAGATCTGTTTTGCCTTTATTTGTGTTTAAAACAAAATTGCGTATTTTTTAAGGAAAACATAAAAACAAAAAAATTTAAAAAAACAATGTCAAGATTATCACGCGTTTGTGTTCACCAGTGGTTGAATTTTGTTTATACGTGAAAGAAGCAACACCGCCGTACGTCTGTTATAAAGTTCCGGCAAAACGTCGGAAAGGAGAATGGTTCCGCATCAGTCAAGTACATGTATTATAAGTGTAATTCCAATCAAAGACGTTTACCACCCAAAACCAAAATATACAAAATTACACAACTCAGCAACGCTTAAAAGAAACATAATATGACTTTCAATGTAAAATTGGAGACAAAATTTAACTTTCCTCATGGCAATTCGAGCGCTGGGCTTGACTTGCAGTTAGCTTCTGTGCCACTTGGAGGCAGCCTTTTGAATTTACCACCAGTTGACCAGTCTTTACCTAATTAGCGTTCTAATTGTTTATTACTGCTTTAGTATAAATGGACAAAGCTATTGCAGTGACGCTTTCTTACGCACAAGCAATAACAAGCGCAACACGATGAATGAACAGGAAGAAAGTACAATAGAAACGGTACACACACAAAGTAATTGTGTCATTAGCAACGCTAGCATTAACATTAACGCCCGTAGGACAAGCCTCGCTGGCTCATGAGCTACTATTTGTCGTATGCAAGTTATTCGGCGAATAATAACTTACCAGTTTACTGCACACGGAACAACGAAACACATTAACTCCTCATGACTCCAAATTAAAAAGTTACTTGAGAAAATCTTGGTAGAGTCCGCTATCCTTGAGTAAAATCGGTTACATAAGTGTCCTTTGCGCATGCGCCAAACAAATTGCGACCGTTACGTCACTTAATTAATCATTTAATAAACGGACTAATTAACCTGGCAGAAAAACAATTAAACGTATTTATTTTTATATTCAATTATATATTATATATATATATATATATATATATATATATATATATATATATATATATATAATATAAATATATATATATATATATATGATTACTGGTAGGGCGTAGCTGTTAATGGCTAGGGACTTGTTCTTGCCATATAGATTACCAGACTGGTGGGTCCAATTGCCAAATAAGTCATTTTTCTACTTTTAATAGCTGCTTCCAAATGAAAAATCCAATGAGCCCCAGTACATTGTTCAGTTAAGTATGTTTCAACAAGAAAAAAAGAGAGGCGAGGCAGAGCGAGCTTTAAAAATAACATTGGTTTATAAAACCCAGATATGACAGAATCACCAAAGTGTGTACAGAACTACAAATACATCAGCGAGAGAACAGTGTTATTTATACACTCAACATATACAAACTACTCAATTGAAGGAAGATGATCTACAAGGAGACATTCTTTATCTTTTCATCTTACTTTAAAATCACTTTTAGCCACAACTTAGGTTTCTTATCAATGTAGAACATCCATCTAACATCACATTCAGCTAGTCTACAAGGGAACATTACAACAGGGAAGATGATCAACTATGAAGCACTTGAACGTCACGAGTGAAGCAAAAACTGTGTGTCAGAGAAACACATCTTGGAGGCGTGCCACAGGCTTTTCAGCAGTTTCCTCTTCCCTCTGGTGGGTCCAATTGCATCCATCTACAAAAACTCATGCCACAGCCACGATAGCTTCATGCACAGTCACTAATGTACACTTAAAAACAAAATCATTCACATTTTTTTTAAATAGGTTCACATGAAAAAGAGCAGGATTAGAACAAACACGTACGCAAAGAGAACCAAACAAAGCTACAAAATACTGCTTGTCCAAAATGGCAACATCAATCATGGCTGCTACTATAAATAGACACACCAGGAACAATAAATTAACTTGTATGTATGTACATTGTTGAATGAAAAGCAGCATGCAAGCAAGGCAACTCTGTACAAAAACATTGTGTTGAGGGAAGCGATGTCTCCTGTATTCGGGGGGGGAAAAAAAAGAAGGGGGAACGTGACTTTCACTCGAAAGCACATTGCTTCTTGGCCTTTTGGAGTTGACTAGTAGTGCACACTTTTGCCTATTAACACTATTGTCCTACTACTATGTAGAAATGTCATACAATAGTAGAAAACCGTCACTAGTAACACCAGTTGGCCTTCGTCACTCCACTAGTGCACTGAATGGTTTTACTAGAGAAGACAAAGAGTCTACTAGTACACGGAGACCTTAAGATGACTATCAAGGATATGGAATACATTCCTTTTGCACAGATTGGTTTTGGGTCTGACAAGAAATTGAGTAGAAACGTTAGCCCAAAGATTAGAAAAAACATCATTGAGTGGATGCTCACTTAACGAGTAGAAACAAGACATTACCGCAACGACGACATTACAGTATTAATGCACATCAAAGTATTATATTACAAAGCAACATCCCTCGTTGTGTAAAAGTAGTTTGTATATTAAATGCACTTTTCCTGCAAGTGCCTCCAGTGTTGCGACAGCACTTGTTGAATTTCAACTAAGAACAAAATGACAAACAAACAAAAACAGAAAGAAAAGAAGTATAAAATAATCTTCATCGAGGTCAAAGTAGTTGACGTGACTTGATATGCTGCGTGTTAAGAGTTCTTCCTCTGGTTTGTTTATGGAGTCTTTTGATTTTTTTTTTTTTTTGTCGTTGTCCCTGTTGATCCTGCAAGTAGTCTAAAAAGGCATGTAAACAGTCGTCGGTGTAACTTGATTAGAAATCAAGCAAAACGTCGCCCGTGCAAGCAACAACAAAAAATATTCACCTCCAATTTGTTTTCATTTTCATACAAACAGAAAAAAATGCCGTTTTTTAGGCTTCAAATGAACACAATAGTTTGGAGATACTTGCTTTTTTTGTTGCACAGAAAAATGAAAGGATAGAGAAAAGGAAGATAAAGTATGGCAGCTTGGTAGGTTAGATTTTTTTATAAGATGAGTTTAAAACTATGTTTGTGCTTCAACAATTTGTATCGCCACATTATAGTGTGTTTGTGTGTGTGTGCGTGTTTACATGAGGATGCGGGAACTAGGTCCTCTTTCTGAGTCCCTCATTGATTTAGTCACTGAGCAACAAAGCAAATATCTCCAATTTTATAGCTGTTTAAATTGAACAGAAACACTGAAGACATAAAAAACACGTATCTCCAAATTTTGTGAAATAGAAATAAAAATAAATGCATTGTTTTGCGTTGAATTTACTTTTAAAACACAACTATTGGATATTTTTGTTACCTTTTAGAATTGGAAAAATGGGACTACATTCTGGTCAACGTCTTTGTTTAAAAAACATCCACTAATGTGAAAATACATTCTTGGTAATATTTGTTTATAAAAAAAAAACAACATTCAGGAATACATTCTCTTCAGTATTTTGGTTTTTAAGTTTAAAAAAAACCATGAAATGTTGACATGCTATACATTCTTCTAAATATTTGTTTAAAGCTGAAAACAAAATAAAATCCACAAATTTGGAAATATATTATTTTTATATGCCACAACAAAAAATCCACAAAAGTTGGAGATCCATGCATTTTTCATTTGTTTTTGCTCTTTTTAGATATAAAGATACTCCTATTGTTTCCATGTTTTAAAATTAAGTTTTGACGCTTTCGATAAAGATGGAGATACATGCTTTTCATTGCCAAGTGACATTTTTTGAAAAGGTTATTTTTAAAGTTTTAGACTAAAGGTTAAAATGGTGAAGAACGTCTATCCCTGTGCGTGTGTGTGTGTTTGTGTGTAGACAATGTTGCTGCTTGCTGGTGATTCAGCTGAAGGCTTCATCATCCGTATCTTCAATTAGAACCTTGGTGTCCTTTTTGGATCTACAAAAAAAAAACGAATATGAGTCTACTTTTGCAGTCTCATAACAGTCACTGAGTTTTCTCTTCTTACTGAGAAGACAGCAGGGGCCGCCGCAGCGTGAGGCTGTAGGACCTCTTCCAGGTCTTCTTGCCCGAGCGGTTCCGGACACCATCCTCTTGGTCCATCATCTGCTCCAGCAGCGTCTGGTCGTCCGCGTTGAGCGGCGCCACGGAAATATCTCGCACAGCTCGGAACTCGCCACAGTTGTTTAGGTGCTCGTTCTCCAGGCGAAAGAAGTTCCACACAAAACGCCTGCAGAGACGAAGGACAATAGCGTATGTCAGGACAGCTGTGAACGTAGGAGTCCCTCTGTGAGGAGAAAGCCTACCTGAAGACCTCAAGAGGAGCCAGCACGGTGGCCACGATGTCGCCCACCGAGTGAATCTTAGTCATAGTGGTCAAAGAGAGAGAAATTGTCCAGGCAAAACGCAGGATCACATCTTCTAAAATGGCACAGTAGTAGTAGGCCTACAAACAAAAAGGGGTTTGGATTAGACTCATTGTAACGAAACCAGCTCAATATTTATCAATAGTGTAGAAAAGTTATTTTTCATTTCAAAATGAGGTTGGAGAAGATGTGAATTTTTTTCCCCTCACGCATTGAATTCATCTGTATGAGTGGCAACTTTTGAATTGAATGACTGAACCAACTGTTTTCCAAAATAGTCACATAGAAGGCCTAAATGTTCATCAAACACAAAAAAATTCCCCAAAAACTAAATTTCCCATTAATATTTTGCCGTTTGTTATAATGTGTCCTCAGGGCAGCCATTCTTCTGCCACTAGAGGGCGCCCGCATACCGCCAGTAACTGACTTAGTCAATTATGCTATTAGGCTGACTAAGTCAATTATGCTGTTAAGAAAACGATGTGTCCATCTAAGTTTACCTTGTGCGGGTAAACAATCTCTTCTCTGAGGAAGGTGTTTTCTCCGGCCCCTCGGTCAAACAGTCCCCAGTCCATGCGCAGATCCCAGATCAGCGTGTAGAACGAGCTTATGGTGGAGAAGACGATCAGCAGGTAGAAGAACGTGTCGGCGTCAGTGTGGCCTTGCTCTGGAACACACACGAGAGGTACAGTGACCAATCTTTTGTGTCATATCTAATAAGAAGCTCCTTCCCTCACTTCAAAATAGTTTTTTGTAAATGAAAATACCACATGATGGAGCCAAAATTCTACTTTTCAATTGGACTTCACTGTTTTGTTGTTCCACTAACAAGCCGCCATAGAGACGGAGGCCCTCTGCTCCACCGCTGACACTTTCCAGCCCCTGGAGAAGATCGTCTGATGTGATTTGTTCCTTCCTGCCACATGCAAGGCATTTAACCCTTTGCTTTCGATCAAAAGGTTACATAAGCTGAAACGGACAATGATTGCAAGTGCAATAGTGACTAAGGGTGGTCAGAGTCAGGGGCAGGGAAATGAAAGGTTAATAAAAAGTGACAGTGAGAGAGCGTGTTGCAGTTCCTCCAGTAACTCAGCAACTTCATAGCATCAATCTGTCACTGCTAATGGAATCATCTGTTTCTATGGCAACCCACATCCACCACAAAGACAATAAAAAAAAGGTCATATATATCATCAACTATATTAATTCAGGCACTTTCCAGCAAAGTAGTATGTAGATTACTGACGGCAACATAAAACATCTTCATGGGCCGAGTGTGGCTCTGGATTATTAATTTTAGTCAGATGGTCTTCTCAGTGCTCCGTTAAAGCGTCTTTCATCTTTATTAGTTAACATGCGTTTTGAGTGTGCTGTTACACGTTCTCATCACTGACAAGGGCTCAGCGCATGAAATGAAGTTGTAAAAGCTGTCAACGCAGGCCTCGGTGCTACTCGTGTTCGACCTCGGGCGGGCCTCTTTTCTTCCTCTCCTGTTTAACAGCGTATTCAATAAAAATGGACTTCTTATAGCATAATATGGGAAGTGATGGCAAGTCTAAAAAGCGCTGTCTCTGTAACTGACTTGTTACAAATAATTTAATGGAAAATGTAGAAAATCACATCCTCTACTTAGCTGGTTGTGGGAAATTTGTGTTCCATTCGACGGATGAGTGTTAAAAATATTCAGGTCAAACTGAGAACAACTTCTGCATTATGTTTCTTACGCATAGGACATGAGCATGCTATCTGGAAATTCCCATTTCATGCAGCATCCTGGCTCAAACAAGAGAACCTTTAAATTAAGACTTGTAATTAGGACAGTTTTGAATTCTGTGTGAAATTTCTAAATGGTTTAAATACATCCTACATTTATTTGGTTAGATCTTGTGAGAGCAGCATTTAATAAAAAGAGGTCAATCTCATTTAACACAGAGACTATCATTTTTATTCGTCCCTTGATGCTTTCCCGGAGATAAAGGCGAGCCATTCCAGGAAGGAGCGAGGTGATGAAGTCACACACAAACACCGTCCGTGTGGGCTTTATCGATGATAGTGACACGTCCTACAGACGAGCTGGTGATAAATGAATAGTGAGACCGAGCCGACGTTACGAACTCAACTCTCTGACCATTATTTACACTGACGTCTTTTTTATATGTATCAATGTAGCAATATTGTTTAACTAGTCCAGAAACACAATATCAATATATTGTTAAATAACACCACTCGAAGACTGTGTGTTTTTTGTGTGAATTTCCCCACCATCGGCCATGAACGAAGCAGCCAGAGGTCCATGCCTCCATGATTGTGTGGGATGAAAGACAGCTTCATAGAGAATAAGACATGAAGGGAGGCCATTAGTCGACGGGCTTCAGACCAGAAGGGGGAGGATGTGACTTAATGGACACCTTTGGTTCCTGGTAGCCTGTCTCAGCGTCTTCCTCCTCATAGGAGGAATTAAAGGCAATAATTGAAAATAGCTCTGAGTATGATGCAGTGCAGTGCCGCAAAAATAACATCATGCGACTTTGATGAGGACAAACGTTACAGAAAGGATGAATAATGCTTGCCACAAGTTTTCCCATCATCACTTCAGTTCCATATAAATTGTGATGTAGCAACCCTGCCTTCAAGCCCACCATATATCAACTGTCACATAATTGCCGCAATAATATTCAATCACATCTTAGGCCGAGCGATGTGGCCGAAAGCGACCCAACTGTCGCGCAATGGCAACGCGAGCTTTAAACAAAGTTTTATTCCTGTGTACAAAGCGACATCAATCTGGTCGCCACCGAGCCAGTAAATACTAAACGTAAATATTAATTTTTAGAATACTGTTTATTTATATTTATAATTTTATATGTGCCGGTGGCTGAAAAGTGAAGTGTGAGGAGTCTTTGTATTATTGAAATATAACTACAGCGGGCAGGCCATTCGACTTCTATATGCGCCACCTCAGCTTTTAAAAAAACAAACAAAAGGGTCGCAATGTTTCTGCAGTCAGTTGCTATTGTACAAGCGTTCAACCCCTGGTGTGTTGCTGAGTGTATTTTTTTTCACAATTGTCCAGTCACTTGGTATGCGGCGAGCCTTCATTTCCGACGCCCGCCCTTAGTCTACACCACTACAATCTTCAACCACACCAATAAATGCATTGCTCAATCAATATTTCTCAGACAGTCTACCGGTAAACCTAAACTGAACATTTTTATCTTTGTAAAGGAAGAATTTGCGAGTGTACCTAATGCGCTAGCAAATGTGTGTTTAAGGGAAACTAAAGTGGGAAATCACATTTTCTCAAAAGGGGAAGAGCTGAGCTTAGCCTGGGAAAAAAAAATCTATAAACTGACATCTGAGCAGACGAAGGGGGGAAAAGGGGATGCTTTGAAATAAGCCAAGCGGAATCAGAATATGTGATGGACTATTTCAACACAAACGTGCTGAAAAGAAGCTTTTGAGCGTTAACTCCTTTGTGATTGGCCTCCTCGATGAGAATAATTGCAGGCTGATTGCGAGGCTGTCAGATTGAGAGTGAGCGGACTTTTAATGGAGCACAAACCCTCCCATTTCGATTCTATCAATATTGTTTTTCTTGCTTCTTCTCTTGCACTCTCTCTTTTCTTTCTTTCCAGTCTGTCTCTTTATCTCTTTCACCTTTGTGACCCCGCACACTGAACACAGATCAACATCTTGTTTACTCGTAGATGCTTTTGACAACCCTTTTCCATTTCTGCTGCCGGCAATGGGAGCCCAACGAAGGTCAACTTCTGGCATTCATATGCTCAAGGTCACCTTTGCTTCTAACACCTCAGTACAAAGCCTGTGTGCTTAAATTAAAGTGCAGAGGTGTGTGTGTTACCTCTGTGTGTTGCGTAGAGCGCGGCGAAGGTGACCACAAAGAAGGTGGTGGAATATTTGCCAGCATTCACCAGGTGGGGGAAGGCTCTCTTGGTGTCTCTGTAACGCCTCAGGCACTGGATGAAACGCAGCCAGGCGGGCAGACACTGGATGATGGCGCGCAGGCCGTACGAGTAGCTGTGGCACATGAAACTACTCGACTCTGCCAGGGAAAATCAGGATAAATAAAATGAATTCAATGTTATACTATTTTCATAGACCACATTAAAGATGTGTCAGATGTAATTAAGATAGAATGAGGCACCGTTTGTTCTGGGCAACAGCCCCTTGCTGTTGGTCCACTGCAGCTCAAAGATGTAGAAGCAGACGAGATACTCCAGATCCATCAAGACCACCACCAGCGAGTTGAGTTGGTCGGCCAGCCAGAAATCAGCAAACTCAACTCGATGAAACGGGGCCGTGAACACCCGGAACTGGAAATGAGAAGGGAAAGATGTCAGATATGTACTCACTGGACGCTTCATTAGGTACACCTTCACAGGATCCAAATAAAAGAGCTGAAAAGGAAAAAAACAAAAATGGCCATTTTTAAAGATGATGTATTTAACAACATATTTATTATTCTAGTTGTGATACAATGCTGTGATAGCGAGCCGGTTTTAATTGCTTTGTTTAACTACTTCTGGGATATACTGTATGATTGTCATCCTATTGCTGGGAGCTAAACGGCAATTTGGGACAGTCGACAATGAATCAGCGCATAATTGTTTGTTGTTAAGCGTGTGCTAAGCAGTTAACAACCGCACTTAATGGTTTTGTAGCACGCACATGGCAGAATGCCTCATTAGCACGCCACAGGACACGCAGAATGAGGATGAAATGGTGTCAGATAATCAGGTAGTTTTTGTACTGGGTCGAAATTATTATTGAATGTCAGGTCGAGGTGGTGAGTGTATTTGCGACATGGCTTTAGCCTGAGGAGAATTCGGAAACCTTTTGTAAAATGCTTCAACCCGCCATTCACTTCCACCCTTAGGCCACATATGACATTTAGTTGTGACGCTACATTTCCCATGCAGTGTACAACCTCAATTCTAAAACACACACAATCAATATGCGCGCACACACAGTGAAAATGTCAAAGAATACATAAGCAATATAACCTGTCAATCACAGTGTGTATTGATTGAGACAACACAAGGCTGATCGCTTCAGCAAACAATAATAATCTAGTTGAAGTTTGTCCTCTAATGAAATGTTTGTACTTTGTCTCGTCTTGGACGCATTCACACCTGGCTTAGACGGGAACGCACTCTAACGTTTGTTTGCGTGAATCGTATCTAATAATACTCCATGGCAAGCACATCTCAAAGGTCCTCAAATTATGTGTTAATTAGTATGATCGCGCGTAACCAATTGAGATTGTAGATAGTTCGTAAGACCGCAGAGAGACTTGATGTAAAGGACAAGGATATGACAAGGGGTGAGGGGAGGGAGAAGCAGAGAGGTGGGAGGGAGAGGAGGAGCTCAGCCATTCAGCATACTGATGGATCTATGCTGGTAATGATTGCACAGTCACAGCGTCCATCTCCCCTGGGATCAGAATGCATTCTATTATCTATCAGCACACACACACACGAAGATAAAACACACACAAGCACACTGCGGCCATATAGCCCAGCTCAGACAAAGAGCAAAGCAAGACAGAAGGGTTTTGTTAACATAAGAATCAAGATACGTGTCTGAGATGTACACAGTATTCATCTTTGTGACAGACACACACACACACACAAGAAAAAAACAAAGGAAAAAATGCCACAGAGGACTGAGTGTCATGTTTGCTGTAATTCGAACCATCCAATATAAAAAAATAAAACACGACATGGATAAAAATTCAATCTTTGTTAAAAAGACGGAGGTGAAGGTCTACTGACCAGCAGCTTGAGCAGCCAGAACCGTGACTTGTAGTAGCATGTCTTGAAGGGGTTGATGAGGAAGAGCAGCATGAAGCCGTAGAGGACGAGGGGGTAGATTTGCATGGGGAAGTAGAGGTATTCCGAGTAGAGACACGACAAGATGCTGAGACACCATAACACGCCCAGGAACCCGGCGATCTTCAAAACAAAAAAAGAACCAACATAAATATTGATTAATTACGAACCAGAACACTTCCATTAACTGGACGTGTCTCCATCTAACCTCAAAGAGGTGCTGGTGTGAGAGGTTGTTGCGAGGATTGATCTCAAAGATGAGCACGTGGTTGACTCCAGCCTGCCTCCAACCGTACGTGTTAATGCCCAGCAGGAACAGGAATTGGATCAAGAGAAACCCGCCCCGGTAGATTCGCACCAGAGGCCACACATTCACATAGCGGATGAACACTGCGCCTGGATCAATGTACAAAACAACAAGTTGAGGAAAGGCCTTGTCAAATTTTGGACATTAAAAAATCAAGGTCAGAAAATGTTACCTGTTAAGACAAAGGCGACGGCGAGGATAATGAAGATGCCACAGTAAAGACCCACACGGAAGGTCGTCCAGGCCAAAGCAGGCTGAAGCAACACAGATAAACATTATAAAAACATAATTAAAAAAAATAATTAAATAGAAAAAACAAATTTCAGAAAACTAATGAGTTTACCATTATTGTGTCTAGACACCATTATCTTTTTTTCTAGACTGAGACAGCCAGTGAATTAGTTATCAGGTTAGGGTAAATAAGAAAATCATCAAAATAAATTTATAGCATTTTACAAGAGCCTAGCAAAAGCAACAACTCAAATTAAATTCATGATTCCAGACGATGTCCAGTGGAATACAACGGTTCAATACTTTTTTCGGAATGCTTACTAGCATGATTAGGTTTTTACGATTCATTGTCACGAATGTCGAAAAGGCCATTCTGACCTGAGCGGCCCCCAGCGGAGGAACACGTAACCTCTTCATTGCCCGCTGACGATCTCCCCCCTCCAGCTCTGTGGTCACCAACGTCTGGATGCACAAACACGCATCAAAGATTGAAGCCATGTTTTTGCCATGTTTTCAGACAGTGTGTATGTGCGCACTTCAGTCTCGGTGATGAGCTGTGTGATCTTCTTGCAGGTGTAGAATGGTGCCACCTCAACGTGAGCCACACGCCAGTCGGCTCCGCGAGAAGTATCCAGAATCTTATCATGTTTCTTCAGGATCTTACGGAAACCGGTGAAGTTTAAATTCTGTGGACATAAAAAAAAAATACACTCCTCAATATTATTTCAAATCCATGGATTTGTTTTACAGCAAGCTGTCCAGGTTCTGAAGTGGCAAAGCAGCCCCAGACAACTTTCTTTGCAACATTTAGTAGCCTCCATCACTTTGACAGGTATTATTTAAATAATTCCTTCTACAATCCGGTGTGACCATTGAAAGTGAACTGCATTTTTCCCCAAGTGTGCTGACTTGATACCTGGTAGTTCTGCAGCAGGATGAGGCTCAGGTAGAACTCACTAAAGGCAAGCTTTAGATCCTTGATGTTGTGGTGTTTGCATCGCTCCTCCTGCGAGAGATGGAACACGGTCTTGCGTTTACGCAGACCGGGCGGAGCGTTGCTTTCGCGCTGGGCGTCCAGAGAAGACTGCAGCTCATTCTGCAAGGTGGCAAAGCGGCGCTGGGCTTCCGCAAGCTTTTCTGCAGAGAGGGAAGACAAATCAAGGTGTTAGGCTGACAGTATTTCAGCCAGGCTACAATACTGGATGGATTTATTACAAAGGATGGTATGAATACAATAGTAGGATAGAAAAAGTAAAATAATGCTTCAGGTTGACAGCAGTGATCTTGATGTACTACAAACTCCTGCTTTTATAATAAATTAAGCATGAAAAAAACTCCTTCTATATATCCTGTCCGCATTCAGTCTATCTGTTCCAGGAAGTTGGAGTGCGGGGAATATTAGTCTACCCTGAAACGATATGTGAGAGGAATCATTATGTGGGTCAGAGATAGGTTAGCGCATGCAGACGGAGATAAACGAGGTGAATCCTACGGGGTAGGGATAATAAATGGTATTGAATCAACTACCCAATGCATTTAGCCTAATGTAAATCCATCCATCCATTTTCTGTACCGCTTTTATTCTTCTTCTTCATACTAATACTACTATTAATAACACCAAAAGGAGCAGAACAATGTCCATTGACTTGAAGCAAAAAAATTATTTCTTAAGATTCTAGATGAGATTTGATTGTGTGCGGCACATGCTGGCATTGCGCATTATCTGATCCTTTTGCCGCACACTCTACATTTCACGTTACTGGCTTATCCTTGGAGAGTAATGATGGGATGTGTGGAGTCAGCACCAGCATGTGACGGTAGTAAGAGGCGTGAGAAAGTCAAAGTCGATGCTGTGATGTGCTGTGGGAAAGTAGAATTCACAACAGCTGACCATGCAGGGATGGGTTAAAAGAACCTAAACAAACAGGAGGAGATGAGTTCTCTTTCCACAATGGAAATTTATCAAGGAAGAAAAAAAAAAGTCTCAAAATAGACAGGATTTCCTTTGCAGTATTTTCAGCCAGTTGTTGCAGGCGTGGATTTGAGTGCAGTAAAGCGCAAAAGCTTAAAAGAGGTCACAACCCCTTTCACAGAAGCGAGAACGTTATGTGAAGTCAGCGCACAATTTATCTCCATGGCTCCACTGCTGAGACTCGCAGCCACCTAACTGGCATCAGATAAAGTAGCTCATCTGACTTTTCAATTGATCCCTTCTGTGCTGAGAGGAAACCGTCACAGCATTCAATCAAAACTCCGGCCAAATAGGAAAGCAAACTGCCGGCCGTCAAAACAAACATGCCCTTTGAAAAAAAAAAGATTTTCTTAATACGATCTAGGGTGACCTTGCATATCTATTCATTCATCTGTGAATAATCTCCTGATGTGGGAACTTCAGTTGAGTAAATCAACCTTATCCTCTTGATGACCTGTAGAGTCTACAAAAGTCTCTAGAGGGAACACCGTGTGTCCTCCTCCGCAGCTCAGGTTCATTTACAAAAGTCCAGCTACCAGAATATATTACAGCCGACGTCTCACATGACAGCGTGCCCCCTGAAATACTCACATAGTCTGGACGAGCTCATCAGAATATTCAGGACCTGGGTAAACGTGGTGCTTTACAAATGGATTCAGCAAGCTTGATGAAGTATTTTAATGTAGACTCACATTCTATCGTTTTGAATAGTAAAGTCAAATTTATAGGTTCATGACCAAATTTATTGAAGCAGAGGTCACTGTGTAAATTACCTGAATAAAAAGTGTTGATTTTCAACAGCTCCTTCTCGCAGGTCTGGAAAAACCTCTCTTCAAATTTAGCGTAGTACCTCTTCACGGTGTCCTCATCTGTGACTGGAAGGTAAAAAGAAAAAGTTAATTAGCTCTGTTCCCTTTTACACAATAATTATTTTTAAAGGCAATTGTTTTTTTATAAATGTCTTCTCTAATTCATTTTGACCAACTAATCAATTTTCTTTCAAGAGGCATGTTAAATGAAGGCTGGGTTGAAATGTACTCTCCAGGAGAAGCTTTCCACAGGATAAAATGGCGGCAGCATTCGATCTGATGATAATGCCACCTCATAAACACTTGCCTCATAAACATCGGCTATAATAGAATGACTGCTAGAAAGAGTGGCTTTCTATTTTACCGAGTAATAAGCAAGACATGCCCCGGGCAATAGACCGTCAATACCCCTGCATCCACCAAGACAACTCACGGAAAACCTGATGAAAACATCTAAAACTAAACAACGTCCAGACACAGTTTTAGATGAAAAAAAAAACAAAAAACAATTAGATTCCGCCTTCAATCCTGTAAAATAAGCTACACGCTGCAAGAACAAACACTTCATTACAGAAGGTCAAATCTAATAGGAAAGGGAAAAGGAAGTTCACGCAGCAGTTGTAATACAAATTAATCTTTCCCCTGTTATGAGCTGTATTCTTGGAGAGAGAAAGTGGCAATCATTAGTGGGATGAGAACAAATGTAAAATACAAAGTAGAAGGAAGGAGCAGCGGTTTTCACAGAGATGATTTCTGATAGTTTTAAAATTGCGCATTATTAATTTGAAAGCGTGCACGTGGCACTCGGTCATATCAGCGCCAGCATCAACAATTCCACTCGCTGACCTTTTTGCCCAGCTGATGGGCCTGATGAATTACTAAGTAGCTGGCGGAGTCAATATGCCACAACGGAATGACTAATGGGCCCAACATGCTATTTTGCATTAGGCTTCATCTGCGTTGCCATTCCAAAGTTTTGAATGAAGGTTTCTTCTGCTAATTGGCACTTAGGAGGAACGACCATTAAGCACTCAAATTCAGATGAATTAAAAAAAAAAAAGTAGTACAGCAGAAAAAATAATTGTTGTGTTTAAACTGATAAGCAGGGATGCCTTGCAATGAGATGATAAGATGATTTATTTTCTATATTGCTTATCTTGGTCATCAGTAACCTTAAAATAAATTTAAGTAGGGGATGGAAATTTACAGATTGTCACAAACTGCTCATTTATTAATTACAAATATTGTATATGTTCTACTGGATTGCAGAAGGTACATTACTTCCTGCGATGACATCATCTTTACGTTCATTAAACAGGCACAGATTTCACACTGAGTGTACGAGAGCATTAAATCAACATTAACACGTTTTATGGCTCCTATTTTTTTGTTTGGTGGTGCGCCGCGAGATTTTTGAATGTCATCGGGGTGCCTTGACTCAATAAATGTTGGGAAAGACCGCTTTAGTACAACCTTCAAAACTGCTGAATTGATTTCTAAGGAAAGGTCAAGTGACCTTTGCTCCTGCAGACCTGCAGAATAATAAGAACGCATGACCTGACATTTAATGGCAGAATGTTACAGGTAGCTACATATATATTCATATTTGTATTTTGGGAGGAATTTATGAATTTCCTACCACCATGCCACATAAAAGCTATCCAAGCGCGAGTGAAGAAATGGAGGATGAAAGCTTCATCCCTCTGTTCCCCTGCTGACCCAGGAAACACAGTGTTTGCCAGGTGTGTGTGTTATGTGTGTGTGCACGTGTACATTTGACTTCAGTCTCAAACGCACGTGACTTGAAAGAAGAAAAGACGCCCGTCGTCTTTGAATCCCGCACGCCGGTCCTCGGTTACGGTCTTGCTATCATCGCCTCAGTTGCTGCCTGAGCACGCATGAGCATCGCTTCATTACACCGTCTCCGCTCGGCTGCGGTAAATCCAATGAAAGCCAATCAGCTAAATTTTCAAAATTCGTGCGGTGATTATACTGCGCTTTAATTGAATCGACCGAGTGTTTCGTGTAAATGTCACAGCTTCTATTTCGGCTGCGCACCATGGCTCCTTATTAAAGCTCGTCGGGCTAGATGAGAGATTTATTTCAACATCCTACACCGGATGGAGGCAGACAATTTGGATGATACTGATTTTATTCTGAAACAAATACAATAAAATGTAATAAGAACCAACATATTACCAAATAATCTAATGGCCAGAGATATAAAGGTGCATCTCATTACATTGGAATATAGTTCATTTATATCTGTAGTTTGATTATAAAAGTGAAACTCAGTTTCCTCATCTATAATACAAAGTTATTTATATGGGAAAATGTCTATTTTGTTTGACTGACTACAACATTCAAGAGGACTTCTCTGTCCTCTCCACTAGCCATCGTTGAAATGCTCTATGCACTCCTGAATTCCGTGGCATTTGTTTCCCTGGTGTGTGTGTGTCACACAACGATGATAGAGCGCCTCAGAGGGGAACGATAATTGTTGTGTCCCTCAAAGGCTTTATTGTGACGTACGTCTTTGCCTGCTCGCCGTGTGTATTGAATTTAAGCGCACACACATACACTCTATATGACGGCCGCAATGCGTTCATGTATGTTTGTGTGACATAGCCCTAAATTTGGATCAACAATCCCCAGATTAATAACAGAAGGATTATTTTTCTATGACCCCCCCTCGACTACTTGATGAGTCATAAATCAACAATTATATAAGCAGAATTTACAATTGCTGCAGCCGCATGTTATGGTGATGATGTTTACCAAAACACACCAATAAAGTACATTATATATTAATATAAATTACATTTAGGAATGCATTATAAAAAACTATTTTTATTTTAGATTTTTGCTTTTGTTTTTAATCATAATAATAATAATAATAATAGTGATGCATCTTTATTTTTCAATACCAAAACATAAGACAGTACCTAAATTATGTCCATTTGTATTATTTATATAAAGATGAATTGCAGCATGCAGGCAGATGCACACACAAAGAATTGTGCTGGTAGCCAGAAAAAAACAACAACTCTTGACTTGACCTACAGTATTCCCAAAGCGATCCAGTAGTAGACGGCATCGGCCTACCCTTCCAGCCCCCTCGCTCGCTCACCCCGTCTTGTGTAGATCGTATAAATAAATGATGAGATAGCTTCCCCTGAACCAAACTGCCCCCCACACTACCCACAAAAAAAAACAACACTTTATCCCCAGGTTCTTATATTTCCATACAGGAATTCTGTCACATGACTCTAGCAAATAAATCCTTAATGGAGATACTAACCTCACATTAGTAATATGATTTACTCCAATATCTTTGGCACATTTTGAACGTTGTGGAAACTGAAAAAAAATACCATTTAAATTATATAAAAGATTTCTTCCACTTGCCATTATTTATTTGCCATTAGCGGCATTTTTTGCAAATTTTTCTTTCCACCCCACATAAATGAAAATATTTGGTGTTTAATATTTTAGATAGCTTTTGTCATTTTATGATGGGTGGGCAATCTCAGTCCTGCAAAAATAAACGGCCACGCAAGGCATGCACAATTGCACACACGTACAAATTGTATGTCTCACCCCCATTTACTGCATTTTATGACATCTCACTATTCCCTGATAGGAATCCCGCCCTGTCGCCAAGGAGCCCATTCCATTATCATTGCCACGGCTAATCTCTAGCCTCCCTGCACATGCACAAGCAAAAGATAAACAGTGCTATAACAAAGAGCAGGACACATTTATCTTTAGTCTAATATTAACCTACTAAGTGCATAATACATGAAAATATATTTAACTTTGCTTCCTCCATTGCCGGCATGGAGGAAGAAACCAACACAACACAGAATCCGCCAGAGCCTTATTCTTTCATCTCATCTTTTTATTTTTTTTTAAACCAGGAACTCCCGTTCGGCCCTGCAGCCACAATTAAATCTCCCAATCACGTCTGTGGTGCAGGCCGGGGAACATTAGGAATGCACACTCACAGCAGACGGGTAAGACCGCAGGCAGGCCGCGTCCCCCGGTTCTTCTTATTGTGTACTTTTTTTTTTTTTTTTATAGCAGACTGCAAGCTCAGCAGGTGCCAAATATCAAGCGGTAAAGAGGAGAGCATCCACTTATCGAACTGTTGTTGTGGTCGAACGGTTAAGGCGATGGAGTCAGGATCACCGGCCCGCTTCACAATCTTATTTTGTTTATTTTAACAAAAATAATTTAGATTCTCTAAAATGAGTTTGTCTTTGATTGCGCGGCTGTACCTAATGTTGGGTCCACTTGAGGTATTTGCGCAGTATATATGCGAGTGAGTCTGCTGCCACAATATGGCGGAACAGATCTCAGGAGGCCACATAGCAGGTTGTTCTCAGCTAATTATGCGTCGGTTCACCGAGCTGGAAAAATGACGCTTATAGGAAAGGAAATCAAATTACTCAATTAGAGGAAATGTACAGGAAGAAATAGAGCTGAGCTGGGATATGAGGAGGGAGGAGAGTCTCCAGGTCGAGAGAGCAAGGTGCAGGTCAGGGTGTGAAGTCACAGCCCACAGATTTTTTTTGCAAATTCTACAGAAATACAAATTAAATATTCAATCAAATACAATTTTACTATATCATCTTTTGGTGTCTTTAGCATCTATCTGCTTTTTGTCACACATGATCCACTTTGCCGCCTCCTCTTTTCACTCCCTCTCTCAACTCTCCTGGTGCTTCCGCTTCAACGAGATTGTTAAAATGAACCACAAGCGACCAAGTGGAAGAGATCAGGTCGCTGCGCTCAACCCACTGCAGTCACACGGAAAATAACAGGAGCCCGTCGATGCCGATAGGCCACAGATGAAGTCGTCAAGGTCACCTGACTCCGGTTCACTTGCATTGCTACAGCAACGTTTCAATATTTCTCTCCTGTACTGTAGCTGCAACTTCTATCAAATGCGCAACGCCTTGTGGCGTCCATTAAAAAAATGTGTGAACAAGTACACAAGAGACGAGACGAGGCCGTGCTGTTGATTTTGCACAGGCTTGCATCATCTCTATTTGCTCCGATCATCACTCTGAACGCTTTTGATATGCTAAGAGTCATTTTCAAACAAAGATAGTGGCTACGGTTTTTGATGAATGGAAAAAGGATATTAACTGTCTGGTTTAAAAAAAAAAAAAAAAAAAAAAAAGGGGCCTCATTGAACACTGGAGTAGACTTAATGAAAAGGGTACACTGGCCCCTCTACTAGCATGAACTTTATGAATGTGATAAAAGCAGAAGACAAATGCACAAATAGTGTCAGAAAAGTCTGTCCTTGCTAACCTTCGGAATGAAATGAATATTTAAGGGAAATGAATGTGTTGAAGAAAATTGGCTCTTCAAGCAAGGAGAAAATCACAAATGCACCTTGCTGCTTTTTGACGGACACAACAGACAACCCCCTGGTAGGAAGAAAATTGCAGCGCACCATTTTCGGCAAAAACGATTGTGTACGTGTGAGTGTCCTTTCCTCTTTTTAGCGGGCTGGTTGGCTGGGAGTGACATTGTCATTATCGACACCCACCGCCCTCCTCTCGCTCCCTTGGATCCCGTAGCCATTAGCAACCAACTACGGGAGTTGGCCCGGCCACTGCGGCAGCCGATCGCTGCCACATCGCTGAGTTGCTGTGCGCTTGCATGGCAATGAGCAGGTGTCCCCGCCCGCGTCTGTCTGGACACAACACTTTGATCAAAACATGATTGAATGTGTTTGTGCTGATTACGGCATCAGATGCGGGCTCACTGATAAAGGCTGTGAGATTCAATCAAATCGCGGCGGTGACAAAACAACAGCGTGAAACGTGACACTTGTGATAGCAGACATGCTGAGCACAAAAACTGCAGACCGGCCGGAAAAAAGCGGTCAGTGTAGAGTAATCAATAGCCGTTGATTAAGCGTGCTCAACGTATTGCATGGCAAGCAATGGCGCTTTTTTGTGTGCCTGCAAATCAATATTCAGCTTTCTGATTGGGCCTGTGTGTGTGTTCGACAGTCCCTGAATATCAAACGTCCCTTCAAAATCACTATAGCGACCGACTGAACTATTTTGATGAGGTAGCCGCACTCAACAATAATGTTGCAATGCAAGAGTATTTTCTTTTACCATAATTGTAAAATGAAAGAACAGCACATGAGCCTTCAGTGGGGACTTAGTAAACTAAATCCACCTCTTAATACTACCACCATCATAGGACGTTGCATTTATAGAAAAAACAGAAACAGCACTGAGTGTGACAACTCAATTATGCTAATGAGGCTTTGCCTTATTCCATGTGATGGTGCCCATATGCATTCAGGAACACCCACGGGAAAGTGCGTGAGTGTGTCCATCCAGCCAGCCCTGTATGTGGAATACATCACATCTAATAGCTACATTACAGGCGACTGGGTGAATTTAATCAGGTCCATAATAAAAGCATGGTGGACTGATGGAGAAGTGTCCCATGGGAGTCACACCCCTCAAAGCACCACAGACCGGTACAACCTGTCACCTAACACGCCTCCTTCCCCACCTCATCCCGAATCACATCTCATCCGTCATTAACGGGTGAAACCTTGTTCTAATCCCCGCTAATGTCCCAGAGACCAATCTACACATGGTCACACTTGGCGGACATGCGGACCCCCCCCACCCAAAACTGTCCACTCTCTGTCACCTGTCTCCCACTAGGGCTTGGGAGGGGCACTTTGGGACTGAGCAGCAGATGATGGATATGACAAAGAGGGCCCTTCTGGCGGCTTGTATATCCTCCGCAAAGCTGATGTGTTATTCATTACGCTAGGCTGGAAATGTCCTTTAAGGACCCTAAATTGTCACACTGCTGAGCTCCGTATAAATGACTTTATTGTGATGGATGAGGGCGGGCTCTGCTTGTCAACAGGTATCAGCCTCCAGGGGGGGTTGTACACCAGTATGCATGGTATTGTGACGGAATGCACCATAAAGAGAATTTATGAATCATCCACTGTTAGAAAACTTAGCAAGAACCAACAAATCTTACACAATATGTAGACCAAAATGGTCAAAATTCTAAGGTGTAATTGGAGTCGGGCAAACAGACAGCCCTGACCGCTGGGAACTTAGTGTTTTGCCCTTTAAAACAAGAATTACAACCTCCACCAAGGCTGACAGAGAAGGGTATGTTTGTGCTGGCCATATCAACACGTCAAATCTTCTGACTCATTGTTGTGATCACCATCTCCAAAATTGTACACCAAGGCAAGTTTGCTTGTCGTTAAATATACGGCTGTTGTTATTTTGGGGGGGTCTTGTAAGACACTTCCTTGTTTTGAGTTACTGCTGTGTATAAGAGCTAATGTACAAATACATTTAATTGGCTTAATTTTCAATTTTAATAACTATTTGGATTTTGATGATGTTTTTTTTTAATACAGCTTTCACTTGAGTGTTTTTTTTGACACAAATATTCAAAATAACCTGGTCTTCATCTTTATCTGCTGTTGAATGTTGTGACAAACTGTGTTAGTCTGGCCAATGGCGGCGCTAACAGTACCCTGAGGGCTCTGCTCTGTTAATGTTTCACATGGCAAAGACATTGCCGACTCACACGGGGTCATTGCTGGGGCACCCTTGTACGAGTAAACCTCAACTTAAGTGTGCCACCTTGACAGAGCGAATAAAACTGTTGGTGTGCAAGTTGCTTTCGGACAAAGGTTTGAGGGCAACGCCGCCAGAAAGCATGTTTCTTCATGCTTTCTGCCTGTGAACATTATGGAGCCAACTCGCTCCTAATGTCATCTGGCTGAGCAAACAGAGGGCAGTGACGGTGCAAAATTCCTGAGTTGGCAATCAGGCTTAGGGAAAAGTGATTACAGCTGAAAAGATTGTGGCCTGAAGGCCTGCTGAAGGTGGACTGAAGCCAGAAAAGAAAAAGAAGGTCTATACACCATTTGAAGGTTAGGTCCTGTAGAATTCTATTGTGTCCTGTCACAGAAGGATCCTTATATTATTTCTCAACTAATTACACCGAAAAAATCCACCTATTCCCTACAGCATTATTATGTTGCATTTTGTACATTTTTGAGACGTCGACACACACATACACACACACACAGCTCTTCCTTGCGCCTGTTTGTTCAAACTCCATAATTTAGATGGAAGTTGATGCAATATTCAGGTCGATTTTATGCATCCGTAAATGCACACTGCTCAAACATAGGACAAAACAATCTTGTGGAAAAAAAAACAAGGTTAGGGAGCAAAATGAAAATGACATACATGTTGTGGAAAAAAAACTGATAGTCCAGAAGCACTTTATCTGAAAGTTAATACTTTATCTGAAAGTTAATACTTTGTAACAATTGAGGACAATGTATTCTCTATAGAATATGAAAAGTGGAACCAGAGTGTTTAGTCTGCAGAAAAAAATAAAACCACTTTGCTTTGGCATGATTTACATAATTGCAGCACTTATCACGCCATTACTGGGAATCTGAGCGGTGCCACGCCTCGTGAGAGAAAAAAAGCCAGTTGTCAAGGTAACCGAGCGAGGGTTCAGCAGGTGCGTGTCACCGGCCTTGAGAGACAATTATGGCGGGAAGAATAGGTGGAAGCGGAGGAGTCGTCGTGAAACGGTTGATGGGAAATCATTCTGATTAGTTTGGTGTGGAGTGAAGGACAGGTGGAGTCACATGACTCAGAGAAAATTAAAAAAAAAAAAAAAAGTAAAAAGGATGTCGTAATTTAACCAGGGTCCGGTTGAGGTCGACTTCGTTTGTTTACGCTCTTCTGGCTACTCAACTGCCCACTGAGAGCATCAATTTTAACAACTTAATCAATTTGTGCTTCCACAGGACATTATAAATCTGTCTTTTCCCCGTTTTCCGTCCTCATTTCACATCGATGTTGTTTCTTCTATCATCTCGGCAACAGACAATGCTGGGAAAAGTGTCCCACCATAATGTGAAGTCCTAAACTTACCCCCCCCAAAAAACTAGCAGGCGGTGTTCTTGGCAAGAAGTCTGAAGTGCAGCCCGACCATGAGTCATGGAAGAAGGAAGCGTCAAGCCAAACAAAAGTTCCGCGTCTATTATTACTTGAGTTGAGAGGCCTGTACGGCGAGGTGACAAAGCCATAAAAAATGACATCATGTGCACCACAGTCAAGAGTTTCACAAAAAATCACGATAACTTGCTCGTGAATTCCCTGTAAAGACTGAAGGGACATCTTACAATGCAAATGCATTCACTGAGAGAGAGAAAAAAAAAAAAAAGAAAACACTTTGAACAAGCAGAGCACTTACGCCGTCCGTCACTTTGCCAAGGCCACTGAGCGATAGCCGTATCCACGGCAACCGGTAATCATCAGCATCTATTGCCATCCCTCATCAACCAATCACAAGCAATCGTCTCCTACCTTAGCCAGACACGATAAGATGTTTTTATCACAGTGACCATCTGAATGCGCATCTGCACACCTCCTTACTTTACTTTCCCGACTCCAATTTTGTCGATGTTATGAGATACTGAGAGCTTATTTCTGAACCATTAAACTTAATTTTATGAATTCTATGTCCCCCTTCAACAGTTGCCTCGAAGACTGAGGCAGATGCCATTTATATGACCTCTCCCTGTGGAAAAATAATCAAAATAACCTCATAGCAGTGAAGTGTGAAATGGCATGAAAATAAAAACAATACGCAAAGTAACATTTCCACGTTGCTCCAGTGGGAGTCAGCAGTCAGAACGGAATCATAACACAAGTTGATGGCTGGTTATGCAAAGTATCTCATACCAAATACCAATCTGTTAGCCTAACTATGTCTGGCGGCTCGCAATGTTCCGCTCCCCCAAAGCGTTTGATCCTGCAGGTACGCAGGAAGCAGATCCTCTTGGGATTTCTCACGTATTCATTCTCAGGTTGCCTCCCTGTGATCACATACAAAACTACTCGTTGTTTTACTGAGGTTGTGTGTGTGTGTGTGACCGATTACACATGTGTGCCTCAAAGGTTTACAGATAGAAGCCTGCAGACTCATAAAAGCGAGATAAGTGCTGTGTCAATAGTCCAAACTGGAGCCATTAATCTAAGAGGAATGAATGCCGGCGTGATGTTCGTGTAACTACACAAGACACGGTGGAAGAAATTCAGAGCATCCATTAACTCAAATGGTGGCCGGGCCATTAGCATAGAAGGCCAAAGAGGTAACGTTAGTTCAGGCTCCTAATTAGCATTCAAAAATGCTGCTAATTCCTTCACCATATGACATCGCTGCTTCTATTCAGCCATGATTTAGCTGTTGTGTTGCATGCGTTTGGCTCGGTGGAGGAGAATCAAGGTGTGTGAACTTATTTAGTGAGTGTGAAAGTGAAGAAGCCCCTCAAGGCCGCCACAGCAGCAGCTGCAGGCGCTCGATAAGAGTCACACTAAACAACTTCATTTTAAGGACAAAATTGAAATCTGAGAAGAAACGGATGTCTGGAAAATGTGGCATTTCTTTAGAAGATCACGGATTAGCAGACATGAAACGAGACGTTTTCCTCAAGAGAGGAGAAGAATTTGCCTATTGAGTATTTTTAGAATGGTGTCTTGCAGCTCTTTAGAATACTGGTGAATGCAGTTTCGCAACACAGCAGCTCTGAAAGGTCGCGCTAACATTGCATTTTACAACATGCTGGGGACAAATTGGACATGTGCTTTGTGTGAGGAAAGATAATTTGGGATTAAAGAGGATTTAATAAGAGGACATTTTTTTCAGTGTTTTAAAGCTTTGTAATAAAAAAAATAAACCGTAACAAATAATTGACAATTACACACTGTTTTTAATCAACCCATATAATTTAAAAGTCCAATATCTTAATGCTAACATACAATTCAAATGAAACTAGCATCAATGTTGAGGTAGTTATAAAAGTTTAGGGAACGATTATAAAAACACAAACGGTGCACAACGCATGTAGATAATCTAAAAATACTCAATAGGCGTATATTCTTTATCCTCTGTAAAAAAAAATATATATTGCAACGTACTGGGACACTTAATTGTAATTTTTTTGTGTATTATGTACAGTATGTGTGTATTTTACTGCAATTAGAATTACAATATTAATCGGCATTGAATTCATAATGCACAAACAATTTCATTCTTTACATTTAATTGCATTATTATTACTGTATGTTTTTAAGTATGTTTACAAGTATTTAAATATATAATAACTAAGCAAGTCCAAGTTTTCATTTGCATTGTATAACAGGATGAACCAAATACGCAGCATCATCATACTATGTCCATCTACCTTTATTGTTCAGGCAATGCACGAGGCAATCCAATACGTGACATTATTAGATCAGGAACAATTTCCTGACCCAATCCTATTAGGAGCATATTGACCATGTGCTGCTTTAGAATAATGTTATTACTGTGATTTACATGAGCAGGAAGTAGTATTTTTAACAATGCTCCCATATATTAGTAGAACTTTTCAAACAATTACAATTACATTGTGTGATTTCCTCATTCAGTTCCATGTATTGTGAAATCATTGGAATAATTATGAATTGAATAAATCGCGCTAAACGTGTCAACAAGTGTCTGAAAGCATAATTTGACAAGCAGCCTCGTTATCGTGCGTCCTGCTGTTTTGACGCCATCCTGTAATGAAACAAGCTAAAGGACATGCAGTGTGTGTGTGAGTGTGTGTCTCAGCGGTGTGAGGTAGACAACAGACAGAGCTTCAAGGGGAGCATGCAGCGAGAAGACACAAACACAGTCGATCAACCCACAGGCAGCAGCCTCGCTGCCAGCTCCCATTCATCCTTCCGACCCAGCCTTGGTACAAACACACCGACAAATCATGCAGATTTGTGTACGCCTGTGTGTGTGTGTGAGAACGAATTAACTAAACTAACTGAGCCTCCTTAAGTTTGCAGGACAGTGGATGGGACTCACAACCCATTCAATACTGAACTGTTCCAAAAATTTCAAAATACAGATTCCAATACCGATCATTTATGGACCGATTTATTGACCGATACCTATTCCGATTATGTGTACAATTATTATTTTTTTGTACAGCTGGAATCAAATACACGCTGTGGATGAAAATATGCATTTCGACCTAACCTCTTTTCAGTGGTATTGAACTCAATTGTATCATTGTGAGAGATTTCTAATATTTCACCCTTCTGAAATACTGTAACTGAATTGGCTATTGACCTGTTTGTTTAGATATATTACTTTTGGGGATGGTTATAAAAGAAAATATATGACTTGCGTCTTATGAACATGGAGTAGTCTAATATGTCCAGTATCCTCTGGTGGACTCTGACAAAATTGAACAGCAACGACAAACACTCAATATCTCCAAGTGATTGAAAATGCTAGCAGACACTTCAGGCAGAATGGAGGTAGAAATCATATACAGCGCACCGATCAATGTACTCCCCTTCAATGCGTATTTGAAAAAGCAATCAGTCATGATGATCACTTTCTATTTATACAGATTTACACTCACCTGCACAATCAAATGAGATTTAATACTGGAACAGAATATTTTTTTTTACAAATTTTATTATACGATTCTAATTTAACGATTAAAACATCATTATCGTATATAGAGATTTTCTACATGGCGAGTAATATATTGTTAAAATGAATACCAAATCAGCAATGTCAATAAGAAATTTGAATTTAGTCTATCGAGTTCACAAATTTTATTGTAATACTAAGCTATTGTATGTCCGGGCTATTCAAATTCCCCTGAGCAAACCAGCCTTGACTGCTCCAAGACCTACAAGCATCGCATTCGCCTCTCGAATACCAAAAGAACCAAACAAGGCTCACATGACTCCATTTCCTTTCTTTGGTGCCATGGTAACTGTGATGGATAAAGTTCACCTCCGGTTTTATGTGAAAGATATGATAAAAGAAACCAACAGTGAGCTCCTAATGGAAAGCTTCCTGCACTAACATGCACTACACAAAAAAATCTCCAACAAGATTTTAACAATAATCTTCTTACAAAAGGCTGCAGTTCTTTGCCGGGGGAACAATACGCAGTTCTCCGCTCAATTGAGCTGCATACTAATAGGGTGATTATGAGGTCTAATTATCGGATAGCACTTGTCAAGGGGAAGCTGTGCAGTTTGCCCCCAGGACAATATGCAAAACTGAGACAACTGTTGTTCCACTCAAAAGACACTTTAGGACAAGATTTGACCCTTAGAGTGAGTCTCATTGAAGTCATTGCCACATCGCAGTATTATAAATACATGTTGAGTGGTAGATGAAATATGTATATTCTCTGAGGCGGAACAGAGCAGCTGGATGAGAGAGGAATTTACCGGAAGGATATACACTTGCCAAAGTCATGTCGGGAAATATGAGTGCGATTCCGGGAGAGGTTGTGAGAGGTGCTCCGATTTCCACACAAAATTAATCAAATGCTTCTTTCAGCTGTAGCTTCGGGAGGGGGGCTGTGGGGGTGGGGGTGGGGGGGGATCCTCCATATTGTCAATCTTATACACTTAATAATTCAACATTTAATATAGAAACAGAGAGGCAGCAATAAATTATTGATTTGTCTCACTAATCTCGTCCTTGGATAAGAAGACAGTGACAAAGGAAAATAGGGATGCTTCGTATTTTTCTTGGCTCTTGAGAAGCTTCAATTAATTTCGGGAATTTATTGCTATCTTTGGAAATTGGTTAAATATGCACTCGGGCAAAATGGGAGCCGAAAGCCAGAGCTTCTTAAGATTTTTTTTTTCCTCTTTCTATTTTCACTTCTCACTCCTACGATGTATTGAAAGGTTGGGGGGAAGAGAGCCCCTTGAGGCTTTTGTCTCCTGCCCTCCAATTACCACCAATCTCACCTCGCTTCTTTTCCCCCGTGTCTGTCATCATTAGATATCTACTACCACTAACCAGAGCATATAATAATCCACGTCTAGTAAAATACATCCAATTAATTTGGTGCCAGGTGAAAAAAAGATATGTACAGTCATCTGTTCCTTATGACCGGTACATTTTCACACCATTTTCCTGACTGCCAGCCAATGTGAAGAAGGTTCTGGCAGCCTCCCAGGAATGCCGCAGTGAAGGACACCATCAATGACAAAGAGATGCTCTGATTCAAAGACATAAAAGAAATGATTGGTCAAACTCATTTCAAGAGCTAAAATCAGAGAGTGGCAGAATAGTGTGGTGACTATTTAAATATGTTTTCTCTTTTAATGGTTGACTCTAATTGCAGAGGCAAAAACAGCAAATATCTTAGCATATGGTACCGCTGTCATCGCCTATAGTTTACACACCACGCCTTTAGTAGCACACAGCGTGTCTGTGTGTGTGTGTGTGTAGCTACAGAATGAAAAGATTAAAAAAAAAAAAAAAGGTGGCAAGTTTTTCATTATTATTATTATTCTCTTGCATTCTCACATTGCTTAATTGCTCATTTGGGGTGAACATAGAAACTGCTACTATATTTGTAACTAAAATTTATAGAAACTGTTGCATTTGTGAGAAAATATAAATTTGCACTGGATTCTGAATGGGCATGTGTAAACGGTATCTAGTACACGTGGAGCCTGCTGATATCAACTACTGAAAACAAAACCAGCAGTCCAATTTTAAAAATAGAATGGTTAACGGATCCAGAGAAAAGCACAATCTGTGTCCACTCATTTTTTTTCCATCTCTGAAGTCCCTGACTTGACTGCTCCTAACCATTGCATGGTGTGAACTGAACTGCCAAGTACAAATGTGGCTGCAGGGTGTTGTCACACAAGGCAATCTGTGCCATGCTTGAGCCCACTTGACACCTTGAGTCCGGGACAATTGGCTCGTCGCGTATGATGAACTGATGGAAAACCTAAAAGGAGGAACCGAATGCAGTGTGAGTATGCCCTTGGTGATTATGGACCAAAGAATCGTTTATGACCTTTCTAAACACTTAAAGCGAAGCTAAATTCAACTGACACACATATGGGAACCGAGCCTTCAAGTGGGCTATGCTAATTCTGGGCGGTCTCTGATTGATGGGTCAGACGCAACAGAATCTGGTTCAACTACTAGCGGGCAGCCAAAAATCTTTCATCTCAATTATACTGAAAAAAAAAACTGCTTCATTAAAGAGGTTGATCTCATACTCTGAGAAATTTGCAATGCTGAACAAACAGACCTCCGAGAGTTCCAACTCCATCAGATCATTCAGATTGTCTCCTGTTGTTGTGTAACTGGCAAACAGCCAGTTTGGAGGATTTATATTCTATTTATTCAACCTTTCCAGGATTGTTTTTCTTCATTGGCGCCACAGCGTGGGGCTTTGATTTGTCTAGAGCATTAAGGTTCATCTTTGAAGAGATCAGCAGTCTGCCATAAGATGAAATGTTCATAAAGGTGGCAAGAAGGTTAAGTAGGTCATAACCAAGGCTGCGAAGTAAATACACAAGGCTCCAATAGTCATACACTTGCCTTCAGTCTTAATAACCTTTCAGGGGCCCACATAAAAAGACGAGGTATGATCTTGACCTTCTGAGGTAGACCTCTCTTTAACCCCCTTTCCTATATAATCTCCAAACTCATCGACACCATCACTGCGTGATAGCACACCTGTCCTTCACTGAATATTTTTACTCCAGTGCAAATCTTTCCCCCATTCCTGACAAATGCCTTCATTCCAGAGCAACATCGCCGTGCAAAGTCTCTGTCCTTAAGGATCGAAGCCAACCGTGGCTCTCCAACTACGCCCCCGCCCTTCGCCCAATCTTCTCCTCCACTTCATTCGGGCGAGATCTAATTCACTGATGAATAATGGATTGCTGGAAGGATAGATATAAGACTGTGAAGGTTCTCTTTGCTTCTCAAGCAGGATGGCTGTAGTGCTAATGCAGGGCAACATGCATTGGAGATGAGCCCAGGGACCTCCCACTCACTCTGTCTGTCTGTCTGACGCCCAGAGCATCTCTCTCCACTATTCTTTCTTGGTTGAATGGTCATTGACAAGCTACGATATTCATCTCTGTTTCATTTCTTGCTCCATTTTGTCCAGAACTGTCACATCCGATAGGGATAAGTTGAGTGCCGGACAGCTTTTTGACCAATTACCTCACACCCTTTCATCGTTCATTACCTCCATTCGATTCGTTCCTGACCTTGGGAGAGCAATCCCAGGCTTGCATTGACCCTGACCCTCTCGTGCTCGCCTCCTCTCTTAATACCCGTAGAAGCCTCATCAAAGAGACAGCTGCATCAAACAAGCCCCCTCGTCCTTGTTGGATCTACCATGGCACCTAAAACCCGCTCTGGTACAGCTGAAGCCATCCTTCAAAAGAAAAGTTTTTGCAAGAGAAAACTCTTGAGGCTAATTACAGTCCATTATTCCATTCATCTTATTATGTAATGATACCAGGATGTTGAGGAAATGTACCAAAGGCAACAATTAGCATTGGGAAGTAAGAATGGCATCAATAATGCAGCCTGATCCTGGCTGCTCTGAAACTGTCTTGCTAAGCACTCCAATCTGTCTATTTGATTGGCAGCCTTTATGTCCGGCTATCTCACTACATTCCACCAACTGTCTTCATGACACACAGTTGGTCATCAAAAAGACAAAAACACTCTACCCTGATCAGATGTGCCAAACGCAGGAAAATGGATTTTATTTTCCACGGGAGGCACAATAAGCTTCAGAGTGTCGCTGCGATGCTAACAACAGAAATTCCACCATATATGCCTGCAGAATACCAATCAGCCTTAAACTAGCTTCTTGTCGTTTTGATCAACAGCGGGAGACAAAATGGCAGGCGTGCAACAATAGAGTAGCAGAAATTCAAATATTGATTCTGGCAGGATAATTCGACTTTAAAATTCATTGTTTTTCAAATGATCAGTCACGCATTCTGTTCAATTTAATAGCAACAAAACTTCAGATAGAGATGATAGAGTCATATAAAGCAACATAAATTTACAGTAAACATCTTTTACTCTAAATAATAAAGCCAAATAATAGTCACAGCCACATTGCAACATGAGCATTCTATTTTTAACCCCTGGCTCCACTCTTTTATAGCATTATTGATTTGGGCTGCTTAAACCATGAAAAGCCCTGCAGGAATATCGCAGACAGAAGAGCCACAGGAGGGCAGTCAAAAGACAGCAAGGTTTACGACTCTTATTTTTAACTTACCACACTCACTACAATCTGGTTTTTGCTCGGCCTGGTTCATTCAATCTCATCGCTTTTCATTCATCCCTTTTATAGACAACGTGTATGTGTGCAATCATCATCATCATATGTCACGACATGGGAGAGCGACTCCACAATGAATAACGAGAGCAATGAGTCAGAGGGTGACTTAAAAGATTAGAAAACGCTTCATAAATACAAGAAGAGGCAGGTTCCAGTTAAAGACTGGTTTTAATTATGCAGCGCTATTGGTCTCGGCTTGGAAATAGTCAGCGGGGCTAATTGAATTAGACCGAGGCATAACTCATGCTAACGGTTTCCAAAAGGAGGAACCGGCGATCCAAGCAGCTGTTGGTGTCTTCATTTGACTTGCCTGCCACACAATATGTGGGACAGAGTTCTATTAATTTCAGCCGCACAAAAAAGCAATAAAGGAACACGGCCAAAATGATCTTCATGAGGGGCGAGAGGATCAAACAGCAGATTAGAGATGGCGTAAATGACATGTGCTTGTCTGTGTCAGTTT
This sequence comes from Syngnathus floridae, assembly GCF_059516105.1. NCBI lineage: Eukaryota > Metazoa > Chordata > Actinopteri > Syngnathiformes > Syngnathidae > Syngnathus > Syngnathus floridae. Next base: position 8,406,060 of record NC_142425.1, read on the forward strand.
GCAACAAGCTTAATGACTTATTAATTACTGCACATTCTCTGAGTTATTAATGTGCTTCAAGAGGATAACAAATTTTCTTGCAGTGTAAAAATTTTGACCCCATGTCCCAAAAATTTATTAAGTCTACTGTATAACAAAACTTACATATATTGTATTTGTCTATTTCATCTCATTACTGCTTGCTACAGGCCAATATGCCCTCATTCAACTTAAATCATGTTTGACAAAATCTATCTGGTGTATGAAAGTAGAAAATGTTTCTGCAATATTTAATTAAGTTTGTCTTCAGGAGCAATATGTTAGAGAAAAATTTGCTCGGTACAAGTCAATAACAGTGGTGGACGCCACTGCTGATTAGATTACACGGCTTCTCTATTTACGGTAAGAATAACAACAGATACATCATAAAAATATCTTCGAAAATAAATAACACTGTTGATACTCCAGCGTGTGTATTCTTGTGCAAACATTCTGACTTGAAAGGAAGCTTAAAACATGATCATAATAAAAGTGATTGACTGTCAATTATTCATCTCGTGACAGATTTAAAGTGATACATTTATCGACCCATAATTGGAGCGGCAACTTGAGATTGGAAGTCATCTATCATAGTTCGCAGAATGAAAATATAGAAATGTGCGCTGGAGACTATCCCAGCTGACCTTTGGACGAGAGACAGGGTACAGACGGAGAGACCTAAAATTAAAACAAATGCTTTACATTCTGGCAGTCTAGTGGCAAATATTAATTACATCCATTTCATCGCTCACAAGCAGTGTCAGTTTTTGCACTTTATTGTGACATGCCGACTTACCAGGACTTGACATTTAAGTTTGCTGGTCGTCATTTTGAGCCACTTTTTCGTGTAGTGTTAACAGTGGAATTTACTTTTCAATTCAAATAAAGACACAGTGATGATCTGCGAAGCCTCAGGTTGCTTGAGTGTTGATTGGCACTATTTTTAGCGAGCAGGTTATTTTGGGGATCCTCAAAACTGTCCCATAATGGGGCACTGGGCACATGTTTGTTTACAAAAAGGAAATCCTCTTACCTTCTGTAGATGGGGCCTGGTCCTGGGCTGCATACAGCATATCCTTGAATGCCTAATGATGGGAAAAAAAAGAAAAACAGATCTTTAACTGTCTGCAAACATTGATTTCCTCTTGACGCCAGAATTATATTAAGTAAAAAGCTTATTCATACCACAGATTTGGCACACACTAAACATTAAAGGGAGAGGCTGAGCGTCAAAGATAATGGATGAATGAAAATGGATATAATTGATGGTGACTCCTGTCAACAGATCAGTGAAAATTGGAGGACTACAACTGCATCACGATTCTTATCAATAATGTCAAGCTCTTCAACTTTCACGTTCCTGGCGCAGGCAAATGTAGAGCAAATCAAAAAGATTGAAAACCTGTCTCGTCAGATGTAATCGCAGCACTCGAAATCCACAGCGCGCCGTGATTCTCGCGTAGAAGTCGAATTTTGTGTGTTAATGGCAACTTGGATGGTCGCCCCAAAAATTCTGCTGTGAACCACACGAGAAATTCATCAATGGATCTTGACCCATTCCCGATACTAATTGGAGGAAAATAGATACTCAAATCCATTCAGGGTTGGTGGAGGTGCTCATTAAGGAGGCATTGCCATGGTGATGGTAGTGATAGGAAATTTCAATGGCTGGAGCCCTTTGGGAAATTGGGATAAACCTGCAGGCTTGCCAGTAATCGCTATTGAAACCTTTACGCAATAATTAATCCAAGCGTGATGGGGCGGTTACCTCTAAATGTACTCTAATGCGTACATACTTGATGGTAGTGGACACTAGATACTTGAGCAAGTGCCTATGCAACACTATGCTCTCCTCCGGTGGATGGAATCTCATAGACTCCTTTTAATCCTCTGTGATATGTTAAGTGGCCAACAAATTTTAGTGGCAAACAATAAAACCACTTGGATGTCCTGCTTGAGGAAATGAGACCGTTCGGCAGCTCGGAACTACTCAGTCTAGTGATTCCCGAGAAGTCAGGGAAAGAGGAGGAGATGGAGGAGAAGGAGGGGGGAGAAAGGGCAGGTCTGGGACCAGATGTCCTCCCAGTGGGGGAGGACTAGGTGAGGATGGAAAGAGGGAGGCTGCTTGGAAAGAGGGGGGAGGTTCTCAGTGGTTGCCTTGCCAATGCCTGTTGTCCACATCATGTTCAGATTGTTCCAACACGCTGATAAATCACACTTGCATGAAGAGTGATGTACGTTTTGACTGCAATTTCCATCCGGGGTGGGAGAAGCAGCTATAGAACACAAACTGGAATCACACAAGCACCTGTTTTAAATCCAAATATCATCACTCTGCTAGTTTGAATTGTAAATGGGAGCCTTCATATCCACTCTAGTCCTCCTCATCATCATCGCCATTATGGAAGGGCACGGAGTAATTACACCGCAGAGGTAAATGCCTTACTCGCCCACACATATATAATGTCTGTTTGAAACAATATGGAGTTATACAACCTGCACGTCAGATGAGGATTTTAATCAAATTCTTTAAGTGAGTCAACAGACAATCAACAGATGTTTTTATGAATATATTCTACGTATGACTTTTGATGGTAGAAGAACTATAAAGGTGACGTGGCCTGTTGTTGGTAGACGTGTACAGTGATGCCTTCACTTACATCTGTAATTTATTCCATGACCAAATTCACCAGGAAGCCACCAGGAGGGCTATAGTAGTATTTTTTTACCCCCGAGAATAAAGAACATATGGTTCTGAGTATTGTTAAAGTTTCTGTCCATGTGTGTTGCTGCACCGTTTGTATTCAAATATCAAAGGATTATACACGGCAACACTGATGCTATTCATAAGCTTATTTTGCATTGTATGCTAGGATTAATTTTGAGAACTTTCCTAAGGCAAAATGATGTGCTTATTTTTAAATACACAACCTGGAAAAACGGCAATAAACAGCCTGAAGCGTGCACTTGGCCTCTTTTTGGAAGACTTGTTCATGATATACCAAACTTCTTCTTCTTGTGAAGTTTTCTAACTTAATTTTTTGCTCCCAATTTAAATCCCCAAAAAAATGGGCCAAACGACTTATTTTGTAAAACTTGCAAGTACCGAATGTCCTTTTTTGTACCTAATGAGGTGTCCAATCTATGGATATTGTAATTCCAGTCACCATTTTGGATTATAGCCAGGAACTGAAGGCTATTGACTTCACATCTGCATTTCTGTTACGCCAGAGTGGCCTTTGTGTGCACACCCTCCATACCAAACAAGATTTTCGCATCTACCTAAAATCCCTCAGGATAGAGCTCACACCTAATTAGGCCATCACTCAATAGACTTGTCAATGCATTTGTGCACAGACGCAGTGCCGTGCTAACTTAAAACTGTGAAATTTCCTGGAACAGTCACTTTACTGCAGCCTCTTTATCTTCACCACAGACTGTCTGAATAGACACAATAGTGAGGAGGAAATTGAAAACTGGGTCACAGGTTAATTAATCCAACTGACACTAAAGGAAGACATTAAAACTGACTTTCAATCACTCCGTGTCGATGCAGAAAGATGCTTTCACACAAAGTGCTGACTCTGGCATTGCTGATTTAAAAGTGGGAACTATAGTTACGGGTAAAATGACTCGTTCAGCTGGAATAATGAGTCACTGCATAGGCATAAGCATGTGGACTGCAGAGCATAAGCACAATGACACATTTTGGAGTGAGGCATACACACTGTTTAGACTTGTTGCATTGCTTATATCCTGCATGGAAGCTGACGGATTGCTTATTTATATTGTATTGTCATATAATGTTAAATAAGTTTTGAGGTGGTGCAGGCTAATCCATGGACGATTGCAAAAGCCAGACACTTTTTTACATAAGACAACAGCTCGTCATACTGAACATGATATCTGGATGGATCTAATTGGATGGATCGTTGATTTTATGCTTATATTATAAATGTCATTCATCATAAGTAATATGAAGTGTGTAATGTACAAGATTAATGACAAATGAAAAATGACAACAAAAAAAATAAAAAATATATATAAATTTGTCCATCGCTATCAATCTCATGAGAGTGACAAGATGGAGAGCGTAGGTGTAAAATGGCTGCATGAACATACGTTTGTCCCTTGGCTCAGGTATAGACTACAAGATATTACACAGATCACAAATACAAATTTTACATACTACAGCCACACTAATATAGGTGTTGTTTTTTTTTTTAATCCCAGTGCTTTCAACACATATAAAGCATCTTCACACCTGTCGCCAAAACATGCTTTTTCTCACTGTGACTATACAACATCCACATGAAGACACGGATTCATCTATCAACCGTTAACAACTATGCAACTCAATGATAGGGTGGTGTTTCCAAAATAAAACAAGTGCAAAAAGGGTTTTCCTCTTGGCCACTGAGGCGGACAGAGGTGAGCAGGGTCTTTGTCTATAATTCATACGGTTAAATGGAATGGTGCTGTCACTGCACATTTGCACCAAAGCTCCAGATAAACAACTGGCAAGAAGCAGCATGCACATGATAAAATATGTCTTAATAAAAATATAACATATAACAAAGACCGTGTGTGAAAACATCACATGTCAGCACCAGACAGAAGCTTTATAGTCACTGCAACACCCTTTGAATAAATCTGGATCTCTCAATATTGCTCAGTACAAACAAAGGGAAGCGGGTGTGTGGATTTAAAAAACAAAATCCACAATTCTTGACAAATATTTTGTGTTCAGGGAGGGAAAAAGTATAAATGACTATAGGGCTAAAACAAAGGAAAATAAGAGGGGAATAAAAGTAAATTTTAATCATATTTCAAACAATAGTTCATATTTTAGAAAACACAAAAAGATTATAAGATTAATTATTCATAGTGCACAGTGCAAACCTATAAATCATTTAAGTAAAGACCATTAGTTGTTGGTGGTTAATTCAGCTGTTAAAGTTATTAAATTAACGAATGCTGTAAACCAACAGCAATAAAGCCAAATGATAAGTCAAATACCCTTTCATTAAGGAGTTATCTTTATGACTTATAGAGAGAGAATTACTTATTGCTGTTGACAACTGCCTATTTAATCAAAATAGTTATAAATATCGTGTTTGGAGAGCCCCAAATTTATATGTCAACAAAATATACGTCTTAAAAAAATAAATCAACGTTACCTCATATTGAAGGTACTGTTTTCTCCACTCTGGAGTGATGTGGGACGAAAGGTGCTCGGCGAATTTCATAGTTGCAGGAATGAAGATTCCGCGAAGTGATATTAAATCCGAGCCCGGCTCTTCTTCTTCTCCTCCGCCTCGACGCCACTTTTATGTCCGTCAACTTGCTGGCTCAACATGCGGCGAGCACGTCAGCCCGAGGCGGCCCGCTTCACTCCACTTCTGCTCGCCGGTCCGGTCCCGTCCCGTCCCACATGCTACTAAACTACTGTACGACTGCTACCGGTCTCACCCGGTTAGATTCGCGTTCAGTCCCGCAGGAGTTGGGTCAATACGCTTGCGAGAACGGCTCTCGGTGACTTTGCTCCGTCCCTCAGCGAGTGTTGTGTGTTTATGGGCTAGTGCGCTGTCCGCCATCAGTGACGTATTTGCGTCACAGAGCGAGAGCTGTCAGCTGCCACTGTTTGGGACCTCTCGCTGCTACTTCCGTCTGTTGCACCGTATCCGCTAACACAAGTTGTTGTCCTTTGAGAACGTTTACTTGTATTACATCAACTTGTCTGACAACGTTTAATATATTTATTTTAATTACATTATTTTTTAGATTACTGTACTCCAATTTCTAGGAGTATGACTTCCGGTTTTCAGCGCCGTTATCCAGTTTGGTGGGCGTGGTTAACAATATTTTTTTTTGATTGGCCAATTGGGCGGTTTGGATTGAAAATCATTTATTCTGCCAAGCAACTCTGGCTAATAAGACATTAAACAAACATTTGGATTTGACATTCGTAAGGGAAGGGGTCACCAAACATTTGGAATTGAAAGCGATTCCATTGGTACAGATTTTTACTACATTTTTTTTATAACAGAGATGCAAGTGAACTTTCCCAACACTTAGGAAATCAAGACACCTATTTTGCATGAGAAAAATCTCACAATACCCAATAAAGCAAAAATACTGTAACAATGATTATCCCGTCACAATTCTTTGTGTTTATACAACACAAGCTATGGTGATCCCAGTGAATAATCGCATTCTCCACTACAATTTGTCTCAGGTATATTAAAACAATAACTATCAACTGGCTTTCTTACATGTCCAATAGTTTTTGAATGGTCACGAGTTCAAAACAAGTCATGGGGTTGAAGGGGCAGACCATTGTTGAATCAATAGCAGCATCTAGCGGACATCTTGGGTATGGCACTTCCCTACTGGAGGCTTGTCGTAGTTGGCACGACTGACACGATATCATAATTAATAGTTTTGCAAGCTAATATTAAGAACACATGCATGCGCATATAGTTATTTTATTTTTCGTGTTGAAACGACAACACAAAATTGTACATTAACAACAGAGCAAAAGTGAGGTCGGAACCTTTTTAACCACTCTCTGTTCTAGTCAGTGCCGTTAGTTAGACGTACCTATAACGGACCGAACGCGGAAATCAGTCCGACTGTCAACATTCCTAATTCTAACAGTTATTAAACAAGAGAGCTGATCGTACATTCCACAAACATCCTCCGGATCGCTACTTTGCGTCATCATTTTACAATTCTCCCACATTTCTAAGCCGCACGTCGTCGGTAACGGTTCGCTAACACCAAGAAAAACAATGGCTTCCAGGTCACCGTCATCCTCTCCGGACACTGCGACGGGTTCAGGTACCGACCCGGCCCGGCCTGACACTGGAGAGCCTCTCGGTGGAGCGGGTTCCGATTCGGACTCGGACTTGGGTTTGGGTAAATTTGACTACGGTGCTGTGGAGGCTGGAGACCGCCTGGAGGGTGCTGAACTAGTACAGGAGTTCGAGTCTGCCGCTGATCGTGTTGGTGGTCTGGTCCAAACGGCCAACAGAGACCAGCTACTGTATCTCTATGCGCGGTACAAACAGGTGAGTACAGGCTTCTGTGAACCGTAGCCATCTTTCATTAGCAGCATGCATGAACCAAACACTGAATTATCACTCATTATTAAGTTGGCAGGTGATCAATATAAATGTTGTTTTAGGTCAAAGTGGGAAAATGCAATACACAAAAACCAGGTTTCTTCGACTTCGAAGGACAGAGGAAATGGTATGTTGCTTCTTTCAACACAATCCGTCAGTCCAAAACACACACTTGGTTTTGGTTCTGTTTCTTCATCCTCCAACCATTGTCACCTAATTCCTTGCCCATGTAGCATTTTGTTAGTATTTAATTTGCTACTTCATGAGCATAAATGATAAACCATAATGATCAATGATGACTATGTGAATGTTTTCATTTTCAGGCAAGCCTGGAAACAACTTGGGGATATGGAGCCGGAGCAGGCAATGCAAGAATACATTTCCTGTGTCAACGCTTTAGACCCTGAAGGCAGTCGGAGGGTAATAATATTAACCACTAATCAAATTACACACACTCTAAAGATCCTTGCTTTTTGTTCCAATTTAGAATTCAGGGTTATTTCAATTCATTTTATCCAAACTGCAGATATAATCCAATCAGTCTTGGAAATTATTTCCAATAGAAAAAGTAATATAAATAAACATAGCTTAGATTCCTGACCGCATCAACATAAAATGCTGTCAAATCTTATCAACTGGGACACAATTTTGACTTAAAGGGAAATTGTTTAAATCAAATATGGGTGAGTCAAGTGGACTTCACAAATTGAAAGGGGTGACATCTAATAAATCAAACAGTCACTGATGATATAGGTAGTCAGTGCAGTCAACGAGGGTTCAATTCCCACTTAGAGCTTGCGCAAGTTTGAACAAGTTATATGTCACGCTATGCATCCTTTGATTGACTGAACAGTCTGGAGTGTAGTTCAGTATTCTTGCCGTTAGAGGTCAGTCTCGCTGCATTGAGGCTCCTTCAGACCACCTTCTCTTTAGTTTTTTAATCTGTTATAAATTGTCATAGACCGTGTCTGATTTTATTGTGACACATCCGAGACAGTCGATGCACTTGTGTTTCCACCGAGAGACATTTGGGGGGGGGGGCAACTGCAGACATCTTAAGTCACAGCAACAACATGGCATCATGAGCATCCCTTTGGAACACTGCTCATGTAGAAATAAATGAGTGAGGAAGAAAATAACAAAAGGCTCCAGGCCTATTGTCAATTGTACTGTAAAGTTGCCAACGGCAGTCAAGTGGGACCTCAATGTTGTTGTATATTTTGGGGAGTATTAGCAAAGGAATCCTCACAAGGATACCTTTGGGAAAATCATTGTTTATTCCTTCAAAGCCCTTCCTGACCTTGTGCACAGTGTCTATCACTGGTTCTCCTTTTTTGTTCCCTCCATGTACAAAACCTCTTCCCGTTAATGTAGCCCTGCCCTCTTTAACCCTCCACTCATTGTTTGCTCTTCTTCCTTATTTATGTCACTTTAATGACGTCACACGACCGCGCTTGACACGTTCTTTTCTCCTCGGCGGGAATAGCGAGAGGGAATAATTGCCGACTGTGGCCCATCGCCACACAATGCCAGCGAGGCGGTCGAGAGCGCCGCCTGCAAACGCACCAACTTGAAAAGAAGCTGATTGTATTACGGCGGCATGGCCATTATTTCGGAAGCGCCGTTAAATAAGGAGTGTATAGACAGAGATACAAGGCCGAGAATAATAGCCAGAAGTCGACCTTTGTTCCCGCTTCAATTGTTGAGGAGCTACCGGTTTGATATTAGATTATACTGCAGGAAAGCAGCGAATATTCTGTTTCACAAGTGGATTAGTTTGTCCCAAAAGTGCATACGCCATGCTTTCCCTTGTCATGTTTCTCCCCCCATTTTTTTTTTTCATTTTTATAAAATCAGATTTGTGTAGGCTTCTTTGTAAGCCAAGTTTATCCAGTGAAGAATAGGCCGGGGTCAGAAGAAAAAAACTAATGAGGAATTCCATTTAAATCTAATGTGGTGGGCATAGAGCTCCTCAAGGCCAAATTGTTGGATTACAACCTTTGTACACTCCTCATACATGACCCAGATTTTTTTTTATGGATGCATGCATTATTTACTGAGACAATAGAAACATAGCAGCACAATAACTGCACCTTTACCAAACCAAATTTTGCCTGATCTGTGCCTGACAGGAGAGCCGAGGAGCAGAGAAGAGAATGGGCTTCGGAGGAGCAGCGGTCAGCTCGTTGTACCAAGAGGAAACGATCAGGTAGTAGAATTACAAATCCACAAAACGCTTTCTGAAAGCTTCTGTTCTCTGACAAAAGAAAGTAAAAAGTCAGGAGGATTGTGACGTTGCTCACGTCGCCCTGCTCCTTAGCTTGGCTCTGTTTAATTACATTCAACAGAGCGGAACATACACTCCTGATTTATGTTAATGGAATATTTTCTCCCATTTCCTCATGCCTGGCAGACTTACTGAAGCTTAAAGACCTCATCTTCTTTCCAAATGAAAAAAAAAAAGAGCTCTTTTACCAATTGAAATGAGATGTTAGAATCCTGCAGGTTTTCACGCTTTATAATTAGTATGCACAGTCTTTGGAGACATCGGCCGGTGTCTTACCTTTTTAATTATGTTAGCATTGAAGGAAGGGGCCGGGTGAAGATGTGGTGGGCACAGCAGAGGCACAACCCCCTCCATGCCCCCTCGTGCCCAAACGTACACGCATTTGCACTCGAATCCATGCAGAACTTGCCGGAACTGTCACATTGACTGCTCTGCTGCATTCCAATTTCATCTTTGAACACAAACACAAAAAAAACACACCCTTCAATATTCAACAGCTACACACCTGTCAGAGTTAATTGCATTGATCCCCCCCACTCTCAAGATGTACGTTTGTGGGTATTGATAAAAGCGCCATTGATTTGCAATACCACCCACGTTACTGAGCTGATCAGTGTGTGATTGAGGAGCGCCATGTTTTGTAATCCCCTCGACAAAACATGCTGATCAACACAAGGAGCTTTGTTGCCCGGACCCTCTGACGGAAGCAGGCGCTGAGTTATTTCTCTTCTCATTGCTTCTTTATTGCCTGTGTGTGCTCCACCACTGTGGCCAGTTTGGTCTGATGGATGAAGGACATATCTTCTAGTACATCGGACTGGTCACACACACACACACACACGGCGCACATGAGAAGCTTTTTTTGATGACAGGGTAGCTGGCGACCTTCCCAGCATGCATTGCTGCGGCGACGATGTCACACCGCTTGCAGGAGCCGCATTAATCATTTGTTTGTTCTGTGTGCCGTCCAACAACACAGCGTAGATTACAGGAACACACCATACAGATGTTTTGCAATATATAAAAACCTTATTTTATCTTTGGCACTAAAGTGCACAATATAAGCGTCCCTGTTTGATCATCGACAAAAGACAGATGAGCTGGCCTATTGATTAGTTGCCGTGGGAGACGGATGGCGGCCACACATCAGAAGCAACCGGGGTCACCGTGAACGTCGGGTAAAGGAAAGCAGTGGGCGTGTCTGAGCGGGAAAATCATGAATATACATTGCGGCGGTAATCAGGAATATGCAAATGCATGAGCTCATACAAAACATTGCGGTGATAAAAGTGTAATGAGTTATTCATGATTCATCATAGGCTGATGGGCAGGGAGCCGAGGAAGGGGGGGGTGTAAGAGGAGAGAACATGTTGATAAAATAAAATAGCTTCACACAAAACGACTAAATTGTGGGCAGTCAAATGTCAATCCAAATTTTATTTTAAATAAGTGATCAGTAACTAAAGCAAACTTTGCTCCCGGGTGCAAATAAGTTTTTAGGACGTTTTGTAGCGGCTGTGTTGCATCGCTCGAGGTGGGTCAAGCACAGAAAAGGGTGTTGGGGATGGTAGTGGGGGGGGGGCTGGCAAGGTTTTGGCCTTGGGGATCCAGCAGCCGTACAGCGGCGGGTGCGTGGGCTGTCTGTCACACAATAGAGCACTAAATTCAATTAATTTGAATGGCCAGCATGAGTAAGAGGGAGGGGAAGGCGTAAAGCTCCAAATGAGATTTCGCCCACCACTACCACAACAGCAGCCCCCCCCCACACACACACACCAGCACTCACACTTGTCCCCATTGCCAGCAGGTGATTAGAGATGCCGAGATATAATCAGAGGCGGGATGGTGCCACGACGTGTGTTTGTGTACCCGATGTGCGTCGGCCTTCCCAGGGGAGGTGGCATGTGGTTGTTGCCTGTGCGTGAGGCAGACAGAGGTTGTGTTATCTGTCTGGGTGCGTTTGATATGATCTTTAAAGTGGGGGGAACAACCAATATGTTTATTTACCACAGTTTTGCTAACATTTGTCAGTTAATCGATAAAGTAGTCAACAAATTCGGCCCAAAATATTCCACCAATGAGCAAGTTTAACTTTTGGCATGCGGGCAATTCTTTGGAAAGCTATTTGACTCGGGGCCTCTTGTTCTATTTTTCTCAGAGAAGAGGATAAAAACATCTTTGATTACTGTCGAGAAAACAACATCGAGCAAATCAGCAAGGCCATCAGCTCCCAGAAAGTGGACATCAACTCCAAAGACGAAGAGGTAATAAAAAGATGCACATCATGGAGGACATCTCCTTGCTCCTCACAGCCGTTCCTCATGAGGAGTTTGAACTCAAACCTAACCGCAGTACTGCTTGTTCAACAGCAGAGGACAGTAGTGAAGTTTCACATAAGGCAACAAACTGATGAGAGGTAGAGGACCTGTGACCATTCCCCTTTTGTGGGGCTCAACATGGGAGAAATATTTCTAGGAGACATCCAACTTGTCAGTTTAATGATCTCGCAAATTAATCTTTAATCATTTTTTAAAGGTTATTTTGTGATCGTTACAAACAGCCCTTTTAATACACAGGACACCATAGCACTAATCCAGCTTTAATTTTATACATGAATGTGATTGAGGAGGAAAAAAATGCAAGACACTTTTTCAAAGTCATGCAATTTTCTGTGGAATACTTTCTAAATGATTCTCAAAACGCCTTTTGAAAAGGTTCCTTTTCAAGTGGCTTAATCTGGAATGAGTTATTCATTCATTTAAGGTACTGGATGTGGGAAACGACTTAATTCTGTCTTAAGTGATGGTGCAAGCATCACCTGAGGGGTGCAGAGGAATGACGATTGAGGGGCCAGCCAATTGGTATTCTGGCCTGTTTCATAAGTATTCATTCTAACATGCAGCATGCGGTGATCAATATGATTTAAGCGGCAGAATTGGACTTGGAGAGTTTGTTTTACCTAATTGCCCCCACTGAAAAATGAACTTGATCTGGGACCAAAGGAGATGCCCATTTGTGTGTATGTGTGTGTGTGTTTCAATAGAGTTAGGGCTGCTGATCTATGTAGTATGGACACCCACACACACCCACACACACACTCATCCTAATCAATCAGGCCGACAGACTTACTGCTTTTCGTTGTGGTTGCCTCATTCTCCACTTTTAAAGAATACAAATGTATTTTTCTTCTGTGAGTGAAAAGACATTTTCAATTGATCTTGGTCATCATCATGGTGTTCATAGCCTGCCCAAACAAGCTCAACAAACACCCTTAACTCGTTCACTGCCAGCCCAGTTAAAATGCATCTTTGACGTCTATAGCCGTCATTGGCAATGAACCCAACTGGTACTTTGCACATAGTTTGAACAAATTCCCGTACTGACTGGTCTGTGTGGTTGCAGGGTCGAGCTCTCCTACATTGGGCTTGTGACAGAGGCCACAAAGAGCTGGTTTCATTTCTCCTTCAGCAAAAAGCCGATATCAACAGCCAGGTAGGCACTTTTATTTTTTTTTTCCTTCAAATGACAGCGTCGCTTTCTATGTTGGTTTTCCCAAAAGAAATTCCCTGAGTGTAAATCAAGATATTTCATAGAATGTACGTACCTCTACAAAAATTATATTCCGTATGTTCAGAACAATATTTATCTTTTTTTTACCCTTGTCTGACAGTCACCTTTAATTCACATTGAGCCATAGACAAATACTCCAGAGCTTTATCAAAAAGAGGTGGCTAGTCTCTAGCGTAGCCTTTAGCCTCCCTAAGGTTTAGCAACATCCAGGAGGGGGGCTTTAGCTCGGACCGTAAGCTGGCTCAGCTGCACATCGGAGAAATCAGTCCTCTGTCTGCCCAGAAGGCACGACACAGCTACCAGGTTGCACACCGAGGCTTTAACCGTAAGGCCGAATCAATTGGAAGTAATCAGGCAAATTGTTTTACGTCGCACAAGCCACATAATCAGGACATTTCACAAATGACTTTGTGTGGTCATATGTGGCCTTTTTGTTTTCACTGATGCGGGGAGGAGGAGGGGGGGGATTTGCTGGGAAGGGTTCATAAAGGACTTAACTGAAGGATAGCTATAAAAAAAAAAAAATGATATAAAGCATTATGAAGATGCAACAGTAGATAAAGGCTTCGGTCCCTTTCGGAAAAGCAAGCATACATATTTTTTGTTTTTGGCACAGGAATCTAATTGTGGATCACTCAGTCAAAGTCAGAAATATTCATCTTTGTCGTGCATGAGTTTGAGCAGAATAATTTGCATTCTTCTTGCACTTGGCAGACAGCAGTTGATGCTGATGTCGAAGCTTTCAGATAAGTGGCGATGAATTGAAAATTAAGCAATCCATCACAAAATACTGTACATACATCCTCGGCATAAATTGACTTGTCTTAGATTTTGAAGTTCACTATGCTGTTTGCAATCATCCAGTTTTGGGTCTTATAAGTTTGGCATCAAGTTTCTGTAATTGTTTTATTTATTTTTAGTTTGTGTAAATAAGTCACTATCTCCTCAATGCTCACCAGTTGCTAAAAAGCTGTCAGAAACCTCATTAACTTCAAATAATCTGGATTTGAGCAAAAAACGGTTTGTTTGTTTTTTGGCGCTATGAGAGTCAACGATTCAGCCGCTGAAAATTAGCTGATCAGAGCGGCAGTCAAACTCGCAAGCGTTTTGGAGCGCGATGTCTCATTAGAGAAAGATTCCGGAAATTAGACAAGCAGTGTTATTGGAAGCAGATTTATGAGGTGGCTGAGAGAGAAAAATATTGTTGTTTAAATCATACCACTCCCTCACAATGCCAAATTATCTCATTATTTAAAGCTTGTGGAACGATGCCCTTCTTATTAGAACTTGCTTCAACCCCTTTTTTGTCGCTTTCCTTTTAATCAGAGAAGAGCTAATGAGAATCTGTCCTTTGTGGCCAAAAGACTGTGACGGAAGGAAAAAAAAGATATAAGCAAAATGGAGGAATGTTTGTTTGGCGCTACGGGTAATCTCTCTTGACCTCCACCAACTGCTGAGCAACCAGTAAATAAAGATCAAACATGATTTATGCTTAATTTGTTGATTAAAAACGGTGGGCGGGGGGGGCTTTCGAGTTAAACAAAAAGTATTATTTGCCTGGCTGAGGAAGGAAATCGTTTGAAATTAATCAACTGATTGTTTTAGAGAATTGTTCCCAAAGCCCGGTAACCTGCATTAAGGGCTCGTTTGATAGTTAATCCTGGATCAAGCTTGGGGGCGGTGTGGTGCGTTACAATAGATCGGGGTGCGTGCTCGTGTGTGTGTGTGTGAGTGCGTTTCAATACACAGATCACGACTCTGCCACCTGCCAACCGTAGATCAGAGCTCATCATCACAATGCTGCCACTAGCCCAGTAAAAGTGGGACAGGCACACAGTGTGGGGAAGTCCACTTTAAATTTGATGTAATCATGGAAATTAAAGCTTAACAACTGTACTCGAATGTATTTAAGAGCCTGAATTGAGACTGAAGCTTAAATTCAGTTGAGGTATTCCATCATAATATCACAAGTGGAGTGATAACAGATCAGACTGTCAATTTCATTAGTAATTAGCAGCACTTCCCCCTCGGATTTGCTACACACTGTAATTTGATTTGTTTGATTTTATTTCTGTATTTGGGTCGTTACATTGTCAATATATTGCTCATTTGAAATAATAGTAGAAAGTCGATAGCATTGGTTATTTTTTTTTCTTTTTCCTCCATGGTGTTTGTGTTCAACTGTGGTAAAATGCACCGTCAGAAAAGAGAAGTTATTAAAAAAAAAAAAAAAATTCTTAAAAACCTTGAGACAGACAAAACAAGAGTTTGAGTGAATGAAAACATGAGCAGTTGTCTCTTTTTTTTTTTTTTGGCTCAGAGGCAATGGTCTCCCACACATTTGAGACAGTGACTGTTTATGTTTTCAATGCTTTGCTGACTCTCAACGATATTCAACACCTGCGCCTGTGTGGTCATTTTCAGTCCGTCATCCCACACATAGCCAACTTTTGTTTTCAGGTTCAAATTCCAGCCCCCCCCTCCACTAAAACATCCCAATAAGCCAGACTGTAACCATGGAAACGTGCAGTTATTCATGGGAACTCGAGTCAGATGTTTCGGAGGCGCTGCAGACAGACGGTCACAAAGGTCGTGAACAGCCCGGAGTGTATTTACACAATGTGGTACTTGGAGTGTGATTAGTGGGAGTAAGTGTCCGAGGCGTGGAAGGAAAGTTGGGATTAACCCGACAAAGTGCAGGTTAACACCACGCAAAGACAACGCCAGGAAGGAGACATTGTTCACGGCACGCTGAGAGGAAGCGAGCGGAAGACGAGGCGGAGCAGGTGTCACATTCTCATGTGCGACTGTCTCACTCACTCACATTGTATTTTAAAACAAGATGATCCATGAGGCGGAAAGGGCGACTCGCAGCACCGCTAATTCTAATTAATCCAGCGTGCTAGGACGGCCGCGGCGGGACCCAAGTGCTCCCAGTCTATCAGATAGAAATTCATAACTTAATTGAGGTCAGGTTCCAGAGCCGACAGAACAAAAGTCTCCAGCCGGGACCAACTAGATCAATAGTAATAAATATCCGACTGCAGGGATGGCCTGCAATTGGCGGCCGGGGAACGCAAAATAACAAAGTTGACGTGGCTACTGCTTACACAATTGGGCAGTCTTGGTTTATGGATTCAATGGAGGAAGGGCTTTACCCTTAAGATTTATGATCAAATGACGTCAAACAAGAACAAACCACCAACAATGTCATCTCTCTCTTTTTTTTTTTAACTTTTTTTTTTTTAACCTATACTGCTATCAGTAGTACTCCCTAGTTTTTTTTTTTTGTATGTGAAACTACAGTTGTCTATCAAATCTATTTTATATTTTTGGGTATCTGAATCAAATGAATTACATTATTTCTATCAGAAATGAGTCTTCAATTTATGATTCAGTTTTAGTGAGACTTTTTGGAACAGATTAATCACACAAAAAAAAACAAGGTTACACTGTATTTGGAGGGGGGGGGTCTTTCCTGTGTTCAGCATCTGTTGCAGCTCACGCAATTCCACACAAACACACAGACACACACTCGGCTGATCGAAAGTCAATGTTGGAGGTATTGTTAGAGGTTGCCTTCGCGCCCCTTTCCCAGCAATATTGTCGAGAACTAATGGTGCAGTCATAACAAATACCCAATAAGATCCATCATAATTGTGTGTGTTGTGTATACGTGTGCAGGTGTAAATGTGTAACCTTTCCCGCATACGATCAGTAACTACAAAAAGGAATAAAATTGGAAATGCACTCATGAGAAACTGAATTAATATAAATTCACTTTTTTCATTCTGAAAGTCAAATGAGCAAATTTCTGCTCCCTCTGTGGCTCGACGGATTACCGCTGAGCTCGGCTGTAGTTTGCTTCATATACTGTACGCATATTTAAGAGCACTCCCTCCGACTGCCTTTTTATAATACACCCAATGACAGCATTACTGTAAAATATTACTCTCGTCTTTACAAGTTTGTCCGCCTGCTCACTTTTCCCCTCTTATAACTTTATAGCGTTATTGCCTCCGATAAGGTCTGCAGAGGATTTTTTTTTTTTTTTTACGTCGGTTCAAAATTTTCGTCTAGGAGATGCATTTCTAGGATCCATGTTAAGTAGTCGCCACAGCGCTTGACTTAATGAAATGAGAGCTGTTGCCGCTCCGACATTCACACACTTCTGAATGTATAATGTGAGCACTCAGAGGAGGCCAGCTTGTCACTTGACAGTAATGCTATCGTCGATGGGAGCCCTTGCAGCAGGTAACGCTCGTCTTTGCCTTCATCAGCTCTTGTTTCTTTCTTATTGGCCACTCACTGGGCCTCGCCTACATCCTACTATTTGATTTCCATCGTTCTTAACCATCCACATAAATTGTCAGGAGCATTAAAGCTGTCCTCGACCGCTTCAGACAGAAAAGGAGAGGGAGGGGGGGGTGTAAGAGCTGGAAACATAGTGGGTGGAGGGAAAAAGGGGTGAGGGGGGGTGAGGAGAGAGAATAAACAAAGTGTTTTGCCTTCCATCAGTCTCCCGCAGTACTCAGCTTTATGAGCCCCCCCACCATCCCGACTCCCGCCGCAGCCCCCGCTCGCCTGGCCATTGATTTTCATATTACACTCTTTTTTGCATTTATTTATTATATATATTTCTTTTTAAACATCATCGATGAGCTGCAGGAGGACAGACGGACCCCCACCCCCTCCCCAGCCATGTTAACTCCGAGCTTCAACCCTATCCTTCTCTCTGATGACCGTAATGGAGGCTAAGGCGTCCCATGGGAACAAGCATGCTTGGTGACGCCAAGAGGGGAGGGGGGGGGGCTGCGCCTGGGTAGGAGACGATGGATTTACAAACAACCAAAGCGAAAACCAAGCAAACTGAACCTTTTGCACGTGAGCTTTTTGTATTCGTTGAATTGACTGTAGTGTAAAAATAGTAAAAAAAAAAAATTCCTGCAATATTTACCGGTACTATGATGTCAGATGTAGGCGTGAGGATGGGTGAGGGGGAGCACCTGA
Organism: Syngnathus floridae; assembly: GCF_059516105.1. NCBI lineage: Eukaryota > Metazoa > Chordata > Actinopteri > Syngnathiformes > Syngnathidae > Syngnathus > Syngnathus floridae. The sequence goes on from NC_142425.1 coordinate 8,424,072, forward strand.
AGGACACTCCCCGGCGATGCGAAGGGCGGCGAGTTAGGCATCGGGCTAATTTGACCGCGGGTGGCAGTCCTCACACGCTGAGTGGCAAGGTTGCGGCTCAGAAAGGAGGCTCAGATTCAATTAAGGATGCCCCCTCCTGAGTAGATCCTTTTAACACCGGGGCCTTCCCAGTACACACATGCACCTCACACACACACACATCTGATTTGTCATTTGGAATTCCAAGACACACAAACAACCGTTTGCCCAAAGAAATCAAGGTAACTATTGAGGAAATTGAATTTACACTGGATTCGGTCCTGCAAGAAAATGCAATGAGAAAAAATAGAAGTTTAAAAAGATTCTAATGTTGGTTTTGTCATTAATCATATAAAAGTGAAAGTGATCTGTCATTGCTTATTCCTCGTACCTACTCGTGCGTCTCACGGCGTCTTTGCAATCCATCCAAGACCTCACTTGGTATGTCCTGCACTTTGTAGTCATTCATCATAAAATCTTTCAAAAGTCTATGAAGCTTGAGGTTTTGGGGGGCCCACAGTTACTCTAGATGGGCCCCCGACAAAGTGACCGGCATCTTCATCTCTTCCATCTTGCTACTTTTTGATTAATGGCACCTGCTCTTCATAATGCGATCTGCCGGAATCTGCATGCCAATGATTCCAGTCGATCGATTTCCCCAACACACGCTCGGGTTCCCTCCCGGTGGCTGTCATTATAAAAGTCAGAAGCTGCTGCATGCATTGATCATAAATTATAATTGCTTGTCCATTTTTTTTTCCTCCTCACTTGTTTAATGTTTCTGTCAGGGGGCGGACGGGAAATGGGAGAGTCTGAAAAAGACTCACCTGGTTCTGCTTCTGTATATATATATATATATATTTTTTTTTTTAATTTTATTTTTGTTTTAAGTTCTAACTATTCACCTAGGTTTTATGTTAACAGTAGCGACCAAAACACATCTCATTCAAAGTTCAGACACACAATCGGAATGAAATGCTGCTGGAGTGCGCCGTACACTCCAGGGACGTCTCCGCTCTATTTGTATCCCCAAACCAAGTTATGTTTTATGCCCTTGAAGCCGCCACTTAATGCCGCTGTAAACAGTTTAGGCTCAACATTTGGACTATTCTTGTCCCAACCCGGCGGCAAGAGATTTGTAGAAGCCTATCCATGCGTAAAACCAGTTCAGTCACTTTCCATGAATGACATTTGTGACAGTCGCTCTGTTTGTGTTGCGGTACAACGGAGGGTTTTACTACTTCCTGTTTGACGGATTCATCTGACATTCCTTCACTCTCAGATGACAGTTTACAAGTTTACCCAAAAATGTAAATACGCCATCTAATCATTTCTTTGGACCTAAAGCTTCAAAAAAATCAAAAGTGCCTGACATTTTCTTTTCTCAATCTTCATTCTCTTACCTCACCTCGCTTAGAAATGATAGATGGGTGTGACTTAGATCCAGCAGCACTGCAATTGTACTAATAGGTCAATCCCTATTCATGCTGCACCTAAGCATATTGGTCCGGCCCATTAGGGTGATCCACTGCTCGGTGCCGGGGGGCTCGCGCTATTGTGCAAGCAGCTGCTTTATTGAACACTCTTGCTGACGTTTCTGCACCGCAAGGGGAAACTTTGGATGACATGCAAAAGCACAGGTTTGGTGCAACATGTCTCTGTAATGGGATGGGAACAGGGGTGCACCCGAGCGGGGCGGGGCGGAGGGGGGTTAAAGGGAGCTGGTGTCTCTTCTGAGCTACTTCCAAAGCAAATGGAAGACAATCCAATTTCCTGTGATTCCATCAAGCCTGGGTTCTGGATCCAGGGGCATTAGGGAACGCTGAGAGGACAGGCCACTGACCCCCTTCACATCTAGCCGACACACACACACACACACACTACACAGTCCATCTAAAAACACTGTCTACCTTCACTGCACCATCAAATTTTAAATACTGCATTTTTTTACTGTACCAAGTTGAGTATACTTAGTGAGCGTTGTATCCAGTAAAGCTTGACTCCGATATGTTTTTCACTCATTAGTGGAGATTTGCATCTGTGTTTGAGATCCACCCAGAGGGAATAGAAAGCTCTAATCCAATCAGAGGGTCCTCAAAGTGCCACCCCCCTGGGACCGAGACAGAAAGTGAGTGAAGGAAAGAGAGAGAGAGAGAAAGGATAACAATAGGATCACCATGCACTAAGGAGAGAAGGAGAGAGGGAAATTAAGATGAAAAAAATAGAGGGAATGAAAGAAAAGGAATTATGATGGAGAATGGGAGAGAGGGAAAAGTGGTAATGACAGCAGAGAGTGGCAGGAAAGAAAAGGAAGATATGTTCCCGTTCAAACACCCAAGGTGGAAAAGCTAACACACACTTTCATCATCACTGCAGAGCATGAAATGTCACCAAGCCTGCCGCCTTTTAATCCGCTTCCAATCACGTGAACCCGTTGGACTTTTGTTCTGAAGGCGCCGGCGGCACTTTGGCCATTCATCATCATTACGAGGCGCAAAGGCAGGCTGGAGCAGTGATTAAGAACTGAATCTTCTGTCGATGATGCCTGTCATAGATTGGCTCTTATACCGACACACACAACTCCAGCCCTGTCCTCAAGCCAAAATATACCTCTCCCATTGACCCCTTTAACCTGAGCTACCATTTGTACCGTTCACACACACACATTTACAGACTGCCCCTGATTCTTCACGGTCATCTCTTTGTTGTCCCTGAACTGCTGTGTGTCAGGGTTACAAAGCTACCGAGTTAAATTCAATAAACATATATTTGAATAAAATAAATAAATGACGGATGACACTCTGATTGCTCATCTAATAGATCCGCTACTTAAAAAAAACTGTCTAGTTGATCAAGAGAATGTCTCCCCCTAGTTGAAATACATATTTTTGACTGCATCACACAAAAAAGTCAGATCATGATCACATTTGAGTCACGTGTTTCCCCAAATCAATACCTCATCTCCTCGACCCCCCCCCCCCGAATCCCGCTAAGCCCACCCACAACAAACCAACAAGTAGCCACTGATTGGTATGCTAACAGGTGAATTTTGCAGCATTTGACGGCTGCAAATTTATCTCCATTATCACAACTCGCCGCTGATTTATTTTTCGCCCGTCACAAGTCTCTTGAACATTGTCTTTGCCTTTCACAGGATAATGAAGGACAGACGGCGCTACATTATGGTAAGAAGGCAGCTGTTGATGTGGGTGTCTTAACTTTTTAATGCATCTTCACTCTGATGGAAATGTGTTGTTCCTGTTCCTGTCCTCCTTTTCCATCTTAATGAGGCTTTCCTGTTCCTGTTGTGTGCATGTGCTTTGGCATCTTTGTATCTATGCTTGTGTAGAGATTCTGGTTTGGGTCAATGTATGTGTGTGTGTGGGTTTGCTTAATAATCGCCAGGCCTCCCCGAGGAAATCAGCGGCGGTCCTCAGACTCCCCCTGACCCTCTCATGGCCCAACACACATGTCCCTGAGGGGCGGTTCCCTTGTCCTTCTGAGCCTGCCTGTGTGTGGTTGCACCATCTGTCCTCTGCGGTAGTTTGGTGGCGGCCATATTGCGTCACCCCGCTGGCGCGTGCATCCACCAACCCCGAAAGGTGGCATGTAAAAAGATGACGAATAAACATAAGCGATGAACTCCGAGAGACAAATAGCAGAGAATGAAAATTCATTTCCACCTCTCTTTGCACAGGGCCATGGCGGCTGGCAAGTGATTAATGGAGGGTTTACTGCTCACCATAAATTGTTCTCCTCCTCCATGGCTCCCTAGAGGGCCAGCTACTTTTTTTTTTTTCCCCCCAACTCAAGGCCCAGGCGAGACATTGACCGCGTGCCGCACGCGCCGCCGCGGCTAAATAAAACGCTCATCACGTGCATGGCTCACTCCGAAAAAAAACCCGCTAATCTCGAGCGGCTTTCACACATGAGCGTGGATGCGCTGGCGTTTCCGATGTATCATCACATCTCGCGTACACTCTTGGAGGTTAAGAGGCCCTGGCTGTCAATCACTGCTGCTGCTGACATCAGCGATCAAGGCCGAGCACGTAGCCCAGTGTTTAAAAGCAGCAATTGATAGACACTGACAGAGAAGAGCACTCACATAGCGAGAGGGAGGGGAGGGGGGGAGGAACTCAGGTACCAGCAAAGATGTTCTAACTAAAGATGTACACACTTCCTCTTTCTGATCTAATCGTTTTCTTCTTCATGCAGCATCGGCATGTGAGTTTGGCGACATCGTGGAGCTCCTGCTGAGCACCGGTGCTGATCCGTCCATCAAAGACATGGAAGGCTCGCTTCCCGAGGAGGTCACAGAGTCCGGCGCCATCTCTTCACTCTTGCGCCAGTACACTGCTCCCAAAGGCTAGAGCAACCATGTTGGCTCTCAACTCCAGATCCCCCCCTCCCCAGGTCGTTGTCTCATCCTCCCAGACTTCCCAGCATCCCTCACTTCCCTGATGAGAGACTGTCTAACCACAGCAGTTTGCGTTTGATTTGTTGTTGCCATTGTTATGTTTTGGCTCCTAAATACTTGAGATTAGTTGGCTCAACCATGTTTCTTTTTCATATGAAACCATTTATTTTGACCTTTACTCACTAAGTTTGGCTGGCATGGTACTGGATCGAAGAGATTAATTGATCAGCACTGTCAGGTATTTAAATCATTTGATGAGGCAAAAGACTTATTCTGATTTATTTTCAACGACCACTGAAAACGTTTCTGACCACTGTTGCGCGTTGATTCACTTCTGTTGTTTATCAGCATTAAAATCTTAAAAAATATATATGATTGTTTTTTATGAACAGCAATTTAAAAATATACTGACTCCAATTTAATTCGTTTGAATGTGAACATTAAGTCTCAACACATGCACAACCTCTTGTCTAAGAGGGTGTGTACACTTTTGCAACCAGCTTATCTCAATTGTTTATTTTTACTTCTAATTCAGGTTGTGGGTCAAAAATTGCTATTGGTCACAAAAACCTGGGTGTGTTAAAGAAACAAACAAAACTTTAATATCATATAGGAGCCATCCAGATGTTCTTCAGAAATAACCAACACATGGTGCACATCCAAATCTGCTTTACTTGTCAAGCTGCTCTGATCAGTCCAACACACACACACACGCAAACACACACACACACTGACAGATGAGAATAGGCTAAATCTGGATTGCGGTTCTTAACTACAGCTTCCTGATGAAGACACAGATACACAATATGTACAGTAGCGAGGGAGGGCACAGCTTAATCCTCCTCTCTCTAGCACGCCGTCATGCGTCTCACCCTTGCCCCTCGTCTGTGGTGTTTAACTCAACTGTCAATCTGGCCTGATTGGAGGTGTTAGATAACAGTCCCAACATGGACTCACCGCCTGCGTTTGTGTTCGTATCACGTTCGATATTCGTCTTGCCAAACCCTGGAGAATTTAGATGTCATTATCTGGCGTGCGTGCGCCATGACCTCCGCTTCTCAGAATCTTACAGAAGTAGCCTGGAGAGTCTCGCCCCGCTCTAGAAATACTCCGAATGTGATGTCGCTTTTGTGAAATCTGATGGAGAAACGATGATAGGGGACTCACGTGAGTTGAAAGCTTCTCAGTATTCTGAGGCATGATTGGTTACACTCCCACAGAGTCTCAGTCATTATTTAGGTGGGGGCCGGGAGGGGGCTTCTTGTGCCTTCCTCAAGCATATAATACCATCTTGAATTAAGAGAGGGTGACGGCAGCCACGCAGCTCCCCTCGGCCCGTCTGCAAGACTCTGACACTAAGCCCATTATGTTTCCATTATGGGCCTTCAATTTTCCTCTCAGCTTCTTTTTTTTTGGCAGTGCAGCTCCCTCCCTCTCCACACTACCTGTATTTTGTTAAAACACATTTAACTTTTTGTCTATATAACCGCATTTTTGCTTCCGAAAACACTCAGTGATGCTTTTGAATGCCAATGCTCGTTTACCTAACTACATTTAGAAAACAGCAAAATAGTCAATGGGATGCTTGAAAGTCATTTGCGTGAAACTTTTGGCGTCATACTTTTTTTCCCTTTTGATAATGATTCATGTCTAGGGACAACTCTGTTATCATTTGAAAATATAGTTCCTTTACGATTGGTTTTATTAATCAAATATTAATTTCTGAATTTAAGGGATGCAGTCATTTGTACCTCAATCCCAATTTATTTTTGAATTGGCAAATGCCAGTTGCTTAATATTTTCACTGCCTCATTAAACAGGCAAAGAAGTCTCACCAATAAACACAAACACACACACACACTGTATACTGTATTATCATTCCTTTAGTATTTATCATGTTTTCCTCACTCTCGTAGCCCCGCCTCCTCTGCCGACTTGTCACGCTGCTAATATTATTGAGTAGAAAAGAGCCAGTTTCACATTAAAACAGCTCGAAGCTCGGCTCACAACCTTGAGGGTGTCATTGAGAGGCCCCAGTTTAACTGCGGCTCTTCTCTTTAAGACTCACTCCATCACTCTGAACATCATTGTTCACTCGAGGGAGGAGAAAAAAACAGAAAGGTCCAGTCTCGGAGCTGCTAGACTGACTCTCAGGCCAAAACAAATCATGTCCGTTTTGCATGTTAATTTATTCATTAGTTAAAAATAAATAAATAAAAAAGTCTTTCCTTTAGAAAGTTAGTAATAAAAGCCTGGCGATCGATGATAATGGCATTTGTGCTTGTGTTTGTCATCTCAAAAGCAACGGTGGTGGATTTGCCGCAGATTTATTTGTATACGAGTGCTGTAAGTGGCGTGTAAATTATCCTAACTGTCCGTGTGCCTTTTTGTCTTTGTAAGGCGCTCCTATTAGAGCCCATCCATTAATGCCGGCCAATCATTGCTTGAATAAAAATCAGCTCCATTTGAAACATTTTATGCAAACTTCAACTCGGCTGACTTTACGTTTTTTTGTTGTTATTGTTGTTTGTATCATGCAACAGGGATCGGTAAAACACAGCAAATCAATATCACTTAGCTTTGCGTTTGCTTTGGCCCACCCTCAGGCTAATGCTGCACATTGCAGCATACAGATGAGCTTACAATGCATGCTCGGGTGTAATTTCATTGTGTTTCCATACGTAGATAGAATCCGTTTTAAAAAGAAAACAGATTTTTTATTTTGGCGCTTACATGAAGCTAAACTTTTGTGCTCAACTTTTATTCTATGAAGCTTAACTCAATTTCTTGTTTCATCAAACCAATATATTTCACTTCCAATTCACTTTAAATACTCTATGATGCTGACCTTTCGTAACAACTGGACTTTAGAATGATCACAATTATAACACAATATCCCAATAAAAACACATGTTTAGTGATATCAAAGTAAACACAAATTGTCCACACAATACACACAATCCTAATATAAGGGCCCGATCAATGTTAACTACAGCCAGCAATCACTCAATAGCAATATACCCCAATGACGGTCAACTTTGCTGGTCAGATGGATGCTTGTGTAAATAGTAAACTAAAACAAAGGTACCTTAATTTCAGTGATGCGAGTTCACCGGTTGTCCTGACAGCAAGGATGGAGAAAGCAAGATGGGCGGGTCCAAAGTCCACCAGGCGATGTCAGCAAAGCACTCCTAGGTGACACATGACAGGCCTCCAAATCGGTCCACTCCATTGGGCTCCTTCTCTTCCTTAGCACTTCGTTTCTCCACAAATGTCTTACTTGTTGTGTTAGCTTTTCGCTAGCCGCTTAGTAAAGTCCATAGGTTAGCATTAGCTTCTGTATTAGCGGCTAATTCTACTCACTGATGTCTTCTGCTGAGTAGTCTTTGGGCCCTTGAAAAGCGCTATATAAATTGAATGAATTATTATTATTATTAGTAGTAGTAGTAGTTCACTCAACCCACCAACTCTATCCCAGTTAAGGTCAAAAGCGTCCTTACGGAACACTTTAGCCAAAGTTCCAATTTCTGTACCCACTTGAATGTCTCTCTGTTGTCTACCTGGACGTCGGCGTCGTCCATCTTTCTTACCTCACTTCTGACCTCTCACCCCGGAAGTGATTAAGGCAATTAAAAAATTACGCAACATAAAGGTATTATCTTGTCCCTCTTTTTTATGTAAATTTTCATGTATACAAACACATTCAAACGAAAATTGCGCCAAAAAAGTATTTGCAATTCAATGACATCACTCAATATTCAACCTTCTTGCACTGAAATACATTTTAACTTAATTGCTGATAACTATATTTTATCTTTTAACACTTTTGTATGCACTTCTTGAACTTATACACTTAAAAATATTGTAAGATTTTTAACTTAGTTACATGTTTACAAATCATCCTGCCTAGCGAAATTATTACCACATATTTCACAAAGCGCTACACAATTAGTTAACAGCATGGGGATTAAAGTGAGCTGGAACAATCCGCTGCAGTCTAACACTGACAGGATCAGGCAGCTGTTTCTCCACTTGTTTTTTTTTTTTTTTTTTTTTTTCTCGTCACGTCATGCGTCTTTGTGGTCGCCCCCACCCTGCGAGCGCATCAATCACTGTTAACTGACCCACCACTGTCTGCTGCTTCTGCTAAATGGATCTCCACAATTGAATCGAGGTCTAAGTGTGTGGTAAATGCTCTCAATGGCTAAATGAATTTGCGGGTTAACTCTCTCTAAAGAGCGTTTCTGCAGAGTAAAAAAAAATAAAAAATACAAACACCTACAGCGCGCATATTTTGATTTATAGTGCTTTGATGAGAAAGCAGCCGATTTTAACCCAAAGACAATCCATCTTTATTTTCCTCATATAGATTTGACTGTACACAGTTCATACCATTACACAGAAGGCATAAATGAATTAATTCAGTGCTCTCCTTTACATCTTTTTCAAAGACACATGGCAATAATAAATAGCACTCATGAAACAAGACGATAAACATGTTGTTAAACTGTACACAATTTACAACAATTAAGATGCAAACATTTGAGGCAACGCAGACAGAAAAGCGGTTGTGATGTTTTCCAAGTGTTTGTTACGAAGAAGGGAAAGAACAATAGGGATCATTTGATTAATCTCTTCAGTCGACAAAAAGCAAAACGCGTAAAAGATCAAATGCAGAAAATGTGTTCGACGGGCCAAACTAAAGATAACATTTCAGTTTCCCCATTGGAAAATAAACTTTCAAATTCCAAAGGCTATGGGCAGCACAGGATTGACAACGTTTGACTTTTCAGCCTGATATTTTCAAATTTTACAAATCAAGTGTACCAATAATAACAATAATATTCATTATAATCCGACATATTGTGTGCTCACTTCACGGCATGGACACACTAGCAATTTTTGATGCACATTGGGGTTAATCCCCATCTCTCAGCATTCACCCATCTATTGCTCCTCTTCCACTTGAATGATTACACTCAAAAAAACAACAACAAAAAAAACGACTTTCGAAGCTCCAAACTGGACTGTAAGATATCTCAGCCTTGCCACCGTTTTACTAATCCCTGTGACACGGAAGCCAGACCATTGGAGAACAGGCGGCCTAACATCTGGCCTCAGTAAGTAGGATGATAGCGGGCAAGGCCCGATGGAGCAGATCGAGCCCCAACGGACTGAGTAGATTACCAAGAGAAGCCCGGATCAGACGGAGGGAAGTAAGCCAAAGTTTTGTCACATCCCCATCATCATCCGAATGAAACCTAATTATGAATTTATCTGTTATCATGACATTATGATGTAATTCTTCTCATATTTTAGTATTATGACTTTATTCTCATATTGGTTTTTTTCCCGCTTTTTTTTGCAAGTTAAAAAAATCCCCCAATGTCAAGGTTGTAAATTCTGGGCGATTGTGCCACTGACCTCAGATTAATTAGCCGGAGTTAATTTTATGGATTGGAGGCATTGATTGTTGATGAATTGGGTCTTTAATCAATGAAAGTAAAGCAGAGGGCACTTCTTTGGAGTGCTGCTGATTTAGTCATTCGTTTGCTGTGTAAAAAAAAGTTAAATGAAGTTAAGTGGATATAAAAAGTCGACACACCCTTTTTTAATTACCTGTGTTTTGTGATATAAAATATCAGAGTGATATTAATAAAACTTTTTCCACCATCTGCTTGACTGGCCAACTCAAAATACTTAATATTTTCTTCAAGGGAAATTCTGACTCCTCAATTCTGAGAATAAATTCAGAGAGACAAAAGTAAGAGTTAAAAAAAAAATAGATTATTAATCGTTAATTTCACAGAATCAATCGAGGCAATGTGGTCAAATGGTAATCCTTCAAATTGCGTGACAATAACACTGGTTATCAGAGCATATGAATATTTTGCATGTGTAAAATATCAAAAGATGGGCATGTCTGGGGAAAAAAAAAAAAAATCCATTGCATCCGTGCATTTTGAAATGTTTTGTGGTCATTTCAAAGTTTTCTGGACTCTCTTGAACATTAAACACTCAAGAGCACACTGCGTTACACAGACGAGAACAAGTCAAGCAGCTACAGATTCACAAGTTTGAAAACATCAGTGTCCCGCGTCCCCCCCTCCCCGTACAAAAAAAAAACGTCCACGTGGGTTTTCGAAATAAACACTTGTGCCACAGTGCTTGTAAAATTCTCTCGATGCGACACTCTTGTGCATACACCTCTCCTCCCATTCTTCTTTTCCTCCTCAAAGCGGCGAGGAGATTAAAGTGCATATAAAAGGCTCGGGACGTTCCGTTAGAAACATGCGGGCGCCTCCGGACTGACGCTCTCCATCAGAGCCTGGTTGTGTTTTTGTCGTCAGTCACGTTTTGGAGAAGTTCAGGATGAGCAAGATGCACTGTTGGGCTTCAGTGCTGACCTGTTTGCCACACGCCGCCACTTATGGAAACCCCTAAATTCCACATCCTTGATATCCTTGATAAATTCTATACACAAAATGGGTGTATGTACTCAAAATTTCAAGTTTCGATAAAATTTTAACACAATTTACGCTAACGTGATAATTGGCTTTCCTGCATTTTTAACGAAGATTTTACAGAACTAATCGTCCCTGGAATCGTCCCCCAATTTTGGAATCGAGGAGATCGAACAAAGGCTTTCCATAACTGCCAGCGTGATGGAAACAAAAAGTCTTGCCTGTGTTTTGTCCTCAGAACTGAGACTGGTCCATCTCATCCAGCCAGGAGGCGGGACTAGTGGGGAAGTCGGGGTAGCCCGTACTGCTGCCCGTGGACAGGTCTGAGGTAGGGCCGCCCGCCATGGCCCTCAGAGCTTGACCCACGCCGCCGGGCCCGCCCTGCGCCCCCAGAGCGTCCATGGTGAAGGCCAGGTTGTTGAGCAAAGGGGTATGGCCGGGCAAGGAAGCGATAGAGGAGGGCGACTGCGGGAGACCGTAGGGGCTTCCCACGCGGATGTCGTGGTACGGTTGGCCCGCCGCGTCCACCGAGAAGCCGCCGTTCAGCACCGCGCCGCTCGTCATGTCGCCGACGCTCCCGTACAGCCCGTTGCCGTGGCCCAGATCTGACACCACCTGGTCGTCTGCCAACCAGAGACGCTAGTGTCACTTATTTTTTCACTTATCAAATACTTGGGCACAGTTCAGTTATATTTAACTTAAGTATGTACAATACTGACGATTAATTGAATTTAAATTGACAGAGCAGAATGTAATTTTTAAATCACCTAAGGAGCCAAAAGTCTTTGAGAATTTACCTCTGAAGCTCAGCTCGCTGTCACTGAGTCCCGCATCGTCCGCCGAGCTTTCCTTCTCAACCTTTGACCCTCCTCGGCTACGTTTCACACTTTTGTAAAACTGAGTCCAGCGATGGCGCCCTGCATCTTTTTTTAGACGTTTTTCCTTTGCTCTGCGGTTCTGGAACCAAACCTGACAAGATGGTTGAAAATCAAGAGAAAGATGATTTTATTATTAAAACAACCATCCGCAAATAAAATACAGGTAGTCTATCACAGTCTAAAACGTTGAAGTACAATAAAGTGCAATGCACAATAGCGCTTCTGAAGTTAGATGTATCGCAACTCTAAGGTCCTAAATAAAACGTGGACAGTCTTGCTTGTTTGCCAAGTTGCCAACTTCTAAAGTGGATTTGTGGCTTGAATTCCTGTTGAGACGTATTCCACACATAGCCACTTGCTTTTATCTGTGATAGATGGAGAGATAGCGAGATAACTAGCATTGTGCCAATTCAAATCGAAATGACCTCGGATATCATTTGGCATGATCACAATCGGCCATCTTTGTTCTTGTGACATTTGAATCAAAATAAGTTTTACTTTCCACAGTGATGTCTACCTGCACGACTCGCATGTCGAGGCCCGTCTCGGAGGAAAGCTGCTCTCTGACGTGTCGTGCCGGTTTGGGGGAGTTCTTGTAGGCACTTTTGAGGGTCTCTAGCTGCTTGGCCGTGATGGTGGTCCTCGGTCGCTT